>NC_083652.1:1702200-2922200 GCF_963576545.1 Limanda limanda
CAGCGCTTTTCTGACACTTGGGCTGACATGTGATGAAAAAGTCAGAAATCTTAATCAATGCTTCCAAAAAAGGCTTATCTCCCCGTTTCCAGCTGTTTAGGGACATTTGGGATGATGTGTGATGAAAAATTCAAGAATTTAACCATTTCTTCCAAAAAAGGCATATCTCCCTGTTTCCAGCGCTTTTCTGACACTTGGGCTGACATGTGATGAAAAAGTCAGAAATCTTAATCAATGCTTCCAAAAAAGGCTTATCTCCCCGTTTCCAGCTGTTTAGTGACATTTGGGATGATGTGTGATGAAAAATTCAAGAATTTAACCATTTCTTCCAAAAAAAGGCATATCTCCCTGTTTCCAGCGCTTTTCTGACACTTGGCTGACATGTGATGAAAAAGTCAGAAATCTTAATCAATGCTTCCAAAAAAGGCTTATCTCCCCGTTTCCAGCTGTTTAGTGACATTTGGGATGATGTGTGATGAAAAATTCAAGAATTTAACCATTTCTTCCAAAAAAGGCATATCTCCCTGTTTCCAGCGCTTTTCTGACACTTGGGCTGACATGTGATGAAAAAGTCAGAAATCTTAATCAATGCTTCCAAAAAAGGCTTATCTCCCCGTTTCCAGCTGTTTAGTGACATTTGGGATGATGTGTGATGAAAAATTCAAGAATTTATCCATTTCTTCCAAAAAAAGGCATATCTCCCTGTTTCCAGCGCTTTTCTGACACTTGGGCTGACATGTGATGAAAAAGTCAAAATGTTAACCATTGCTTCCAAAAAAGGCTTATCTCCCCGTTTCCAGCTGTTTAGTGACATTTGGGATGATGTGTGATGAAAAATTCAAGAATTTAACCATTTCTTCCAAAAAAGGCTTATCTCCCTGTTTCCAGCGCTTTTCTGACACTTGGGCTGACATGTGATGAAAAACTCAAAATGTTAACCATTGCTTCCAAAAAAGGCTTATCTCCCCGTTTCCAGCTGTTTAGTGCCATTTGGGATGATGTGTGATGAAAAATTCAAGAATTGATCTATTTCTTCCAAAAAAGGCATATCTCCCTGTTTCCAGCGCTTTTCTGACACTTGGGCTGACATGTGATGAAAAAGTCAGAAATCTTAATCAATGCTTCCAAAAAAGGCTTATCTCCCCGTTTCCAGCTGTTTAGTGACATTTGGGATGATGTGTGATGAAAAATTCAAGAATTTAACCATTTCTTCCAAAAAAAGGCATATCTCCCTGTTTCCAGCGCTTTTCTGACACTTGAGCTGATATGTGATGAAAAAGTCAAAAAGTTAACCATTGCTTCCAAAAAAGGCTTATCTCCCCGTTTCCAGCTGTTTAGTGACATTTGGGATGATGTGTGATGAAAAATTCAAGAATTTAACCATGTCTTCCAAAAAAGGCATATCTCCCTGTTTCCAGCGCTTTTCTGACACTTGGGCTGACATGTGATGAAAAAGTCAGAAATCTTAATCAATGCTTCCAAAAAAGGCTTATCTCCCCGTTTCCAGCTGTTTAGTGACATTTGGGATGATGTGTGATGAAAAATTCAAGAATTTAACCCATTTCTTCCAAAAAAGGCTTATCTCCCTGTTTCCAGCGCTTTTCTGACACTTGGGCTGACATGTGATGACAAAAGTCAAAATGTTAACCATTGCTTCCAAAAAAGGCTTATCTCCCCGTTTCCAGCTGTTTAGTGCCATTTGGATGATGTGTGATGAAAAATTCAAGAATTGAACTATTTCTTCCAAAAAAGGCATATCTCCCTGTTTCCAGCGCTTTTCTGACACTTGGGCTGACATGTGATGAAAAAGTCAGAAATCTTAATCAATGCTTCCAAAAAAGGCTTATCTCCCCGTTTCCAGCTGTTTAGTGATATTTGGGATGATGTGTGATGAAAAATTCAAGAATTTAACCATTTCTTCCAAAAAAAGGCATATCTCCCTGTTTCCAGCGCTTTTCTGACACTTGAGCTGATATGTGATGAAAAAGTCAAAATGTTAACCATTGCTTCCAAAAAAGGCTTATCTCCCCGTTTCCAGCTGTTTAGTGACATTTGGGATGATGTGTGATGAAAAATTCAAGAATTTAACCATTTCTTCCAAAAAAGGCATATCTCCCTGTTTCCAGCGCTTTTCTGACACTTGGGCTGACATGTGATGAAAAAGTCAGAAATCTTAATCAATGCTTCCAAAAAAGGCTTATCTCCCCGTTTCCAGCTGTTTAGTGACATTTGGGATGATGTGTGATGAAAAATTCAAGAATTTAACCATTTTTTCCAAAAAAAGGCATATCTCCCTGTTTCCAGCGCTTTTCTGACACTGGAGCTGATATGTGATGAAAAAGTCAAAATGTTAACCATTGCTTCCAAAAAAGGCTTATCTCCCCGTTTCCAGCTGTTTAGTGACATTTGGGATGATGTGTGATGAAAAATTCAAGAATTTAACCATTTCTTCCAAAAAAGGCATATCTCCCTATTTCCAGCGCTTTTCTGACACTTGGGCTGACATGTGATGAAAAAGTCAGACATCTTAATCAATGCGTCCAAAAAAGGCTTATCTCCCCGTTTCCAGCTGTTTAGTGACATTTGGGATGATGTGTGATGTAAAATTCAAGAATTTAACCATTTCTTCCAAAAAAGGCTTATCTCCCTGTTTCCAGCGCTTTTCTGACACTTGGGCTGACATGTGATGAAAAAGTCAAAATGTTAACCATTGCTTCCAAAAAAGGCTTATCTCCCCGTTTCCAGCTGTTTAGTGACATTTGGGATGATCTGTGATTAAAAATTCAAGAATTTAACCATTTCTTCCAAAAAAGGCATATCTCCCTGTTTCCAGCGCTTTTTTGACACTTGGGCTGACATGTGATGAAAAAGTCAGAAATCTTAATCAATGCTTCCAAAAAAGGCTTATCTCCCCGTTTCCAGCTGTTTAGTGCCATTTGGGATGATGTGTGATGAAAAATTCAAGAATTTAACCATTGCTTCCAAAAAAGGCTTATCTCCCTGTTTCCAGCGCTTTTCTGACACTTGGGCTGATATGTGATGAAAAAGTCAGAAATCTTAATCAATGCTTCCAAAAAAGGCTTATCTCCCCGTTTCCAGCTATTTAGTGACATTTGGGATGATGTGTGATGAAAAATTCAAGAATTTAACCATTTTTTCCAAAAAAAGGCATATCTCCCTGTTTCCAGCGCTTTTCTGACACTGGAGCTGATATGTGATGAAAAAGTCAAAATGTTAACCATTGCTTCCAAAAAAGGCTTATCTCCCCGTTTCCAGCTGTTTAGTGACATTTGGGATGATCTGTGATTAAAAATTCAAGAATTTAACCATTTCTTCCAAAAAAGGCATATCTCCCTGTTTCCAGCGCTTTTTTGACACTTGGGCTGACATGTGATGAAAAAGTCAGAAATCTTAATCAATGCTTCCAAAAAAGGCTTATCTCCCCGTTTCCAGCGCTTTTCTGACACTTGGGCTGACACGTGATGAAAAAGTAAAAATGTTAACCATTGCTTCCAAAAAAGGCTTATCTCCCCGTTTCCAGCTGTTTAGTGACATTTGGGATGATCTGTGATTAAAAATTCAAGAATTTAACCATTTCTTCCAAAAAAGGCATATCTCCCTGTTTCCAGCGCTTTTCTGACACTTGGGCTGACATGTGATGAAAAAGTCAATATGTTTAACCATTGCTTCCAAAAAAGGCTTATCTCCCCGTTTCCAGCTGTTTAGTGACATTTGGGATGATGTGTGATGAAAAATTCAAGAATTTAACCATTTCTTCCAAAAAAGGCATATCTCCCTGTTTCCAGCGCTTTTCTGACACTTGGGCTGACATGTGATGAAAAAGTCAGAAATCTTAATCAATGCTTCCAAAAAAGGCTTATCTCTCAGTTTCCAGCTGTTTAGTGACATTTGGGATGATGTGTCATGAAAAATTCAAGAATTTAACCATTTCTTCCAAAAAAGGCTTATCTCCCTGTTTCCAGCGCTTTTCTGACACTTGGGCTGACATGTGATGAAAAAGTCAAAAAGTTAACCATTGCTTCCAAAAAAGGCTTATCTCCCCGTTTCCAGCTGTTTAGTGCCATTTGGGATGATGTGTGATGAAAAATTCAAGAATTTAACCATTTCTTCCAAAAAAGGCATATCACCCTGTTTCCAGCGCTTTTCTGACACTTGGGCTGACATGTGATGAAAAAGTCAGAAATCTTAATCAATGCTTCCAAAAAGGCTTATCTCCCCGTTTCCAGCTGTTTAGTGACATTTGGGATGATGTGTGATGAAAAATTCAAGAATTTAACCATTTTTTCCAAAAAAAGGCATATCTCCCTGTTTCCAGCGCTTTTCTGACACTGGAGCTGATATGTGATGAAAAAGTCAAAATGTTAACCATTGCTTCCAAAAAAGGCTTATCTCCCCGTTTCCAGCTGTTTAGTGACATTTGGGATGATCTGTGATTAAAAATTCAAGAATTTAACCATTTCTTCCAAAAAAGGCATATCTCCCTGTTTCCAGCGCTTTTTTGACACTTGGGCTGACATGTGATGAAAAAGTCAGAAATCTTAATCAATGCTTCCAAAAAAGGCTTATCTCCCCGTTTCCAGCGCTTTTCTGACACTTGGGCTGACACGTGATGAAAAAGTAAAAATGTTAACCATTGCTTCCAAAAAAGGCTTATCTCCCCGTTTCCAGCTGTTTAGTGACATTTGGGATGATCTGTGATTAAAAATTCAAGAATTTAACCATTTCTTCCAAAAAAGGCATATCTCCCTGTTTCCAGCGCTTTTCTGACACTTGGGCTGACATGTGATGAAAAAGTCAATATGTTTAACCATTGCTTCCAAAAAAGGCTTATCTCCCCGTTTCCAGCTGTTTAGTGACATTTGGGATGATGTGTGATGAAAAATTCAAGAATTTAACCATTTCTTCCAAAAAAGGCATATCTCCCTGTTTCCAGCGCTTTTCTGACACTTGGGCTGACATGTGATGAAAAAGTCAGAAATCTTAATCATTGCTTCCAAAAAAGGCTTATCTCCCCGTTTCCAGCTGTTTAGTGACATTTGGGATGATGTGTGATGAAAAATTCAAGAATTTAACCATTTTTTCCAAAAAAAGGCATATCTCCCTGTTTCCAGCGCTTTTCTGACACTGGAGCTGATATGTGATGAAAAAGTCAAAATGTTAACCATTGCTTCCAAAAAAGGCTTATCTCCCCGTTTCCAGCTGTTTAGTGACATTTGGGATGATGTGTGATGAAAAATTCAAGAATTTAACCATTTCTTCCAAAAAAGGCATATCTCCCTATTTCCAGCGCTTTTCTGACACTTGGGCTGACATGTGATGAAAAAGTCAGACATCTTAATCAATGCGTCCAAAAAAGGCTTATCTCCCCGTTTCCAGCTGTTTAGTGACATTTGGGATGATGTGTGATGTAAAATTCAAGAATTTAACCATTTCTTCCAAAAAAGGCTTATCTCCCTGTTTCCAGCGCTTTTCTGACACTTGGGCTGACATGTGATGAAAAAGTCAAAATGTTAACCATTGCTTCCAAAAAAGGCTTATCTCCCCGTTTCCAGCTGTTTAGTGACATTTGGGATGATCTGTGATTAAAAATTCAAGAATTTAACCATTTCTTCCAAAAAAGGCATATCTCCCTGTTTCCAGCGCTTTTTTGACACTTGGGCTGACATGTGATGAAAAAGTCAGAAATCTTAATCAATGCTTCCAAAAAAGGCTTATCTCCCCGTTTCCAGCTGTTTAGTGCCATTTGGGATGATGTGTGATGAAAAATTCAAGAATTTAACCATTTCTTCCAAAAAAGGCTTATCTCCCTGTTTCCAGCGCTTTTCTGACACTTGGGCTGATATGTGATGAAAAAGTCAGAAATCTTAATCAATGCTTCCAAAAAAGGCTTATCTCCCCGTTTCCAGCTATTTAGTGACATTTGGGATGATGTGTGATGAAAAATTCAAGAATTTAACCATTTTTTCCAAAAAAAGGCATATCTCCCTGTTTCCAGCGCTTTTCTGACACTGGAGCTGATATGTGATGAAAAAGTCAAAATGTTAACCATTGCTTCCAAAAAAGGCTTATCTCCCCGTTTCCAGCTGTTTAGTGACATTTGGGATGATCTGTGATTAAAAATTCAAGAATTTAACCATTTCTTCCAAAAAAGGCATATCTCCCTGTTTCCAGCGCTTTTTTGACACTTGGGCTGACATGTGATGAAAAAGTCAGAAATCTTAATCAATGCTTCCAAAAAAGGCTTATCTCCCCGTTTCCAGCGCTTTTCTGACACTTGGGCTGACACGTGATGAAAAAGTAAAAATGTTAACCATTGCTTCCAAAAAAGGCTTATCTCCCCGTTTCCAGCTGTTTAGTGACATTTGGGATGATCTGTGATTAAAAATTCAAGAATTTAACCATTTCTTCCAAAAAAGGCATATCTCCCTGTTTCCAGCGCTTTTCTGACACTTGGGCTGACATGTGATGAAAAAGTCAATATGTTTAACCATTGCTTCCAAAAAAGGCTTATCTCCCCGTTTCCAGCTGTTTAGTGACATTTGGGATGATGTGTGATGAAAAATTCAAGAATTTAACCATTTCTTCCAAAAAAGGCATATCTCCCTGTTTCCAGTGCTTTTCTGACACTTGGGCTGACATGTGATGAAAAAGTCAGAAATCTTAATCAATGCTTCCAAAAAAGGCTTATCTCTCAGTTTCCAGCTGTTTAGTGACATTTGGGATGATGTGTCATGAAAAATTCAAGAATTTAACCATTTCTTCCAAAAAAGGCTTATCTCCCTGTTTCCAGCGCTTTTCTGACACTTGGGCTGACATGTGATGAAAAAGTCAAAAAGTTAACCATTGCTTCCAAAAAAGGCTTATCTCCCCGTTTCCAGCTGTTTAGTGCCATTTGGGATGATGTGTGATGAAAAATTCAAGAATTTAACCATTTCTTCCAAAAAAGGCATATCACCCTGTTTCCAGCGCTTTTCTGACACTTGGGCTGACATGTGATGAAAAAGTCAGAAATCTTAATCAATGCTTCCAAAAAAGGCTTATCTCCCCGTTTCCAGCTGTTTAGTGACATTTGGGATGATGTGTGATGAAAAATTCAAGAATTTAACCATTTTTTCCAAAAAAAGGCATATCTCCCTGTTTCCAGCGCTTTTCTGACACTGGAGCTGATATGTGATGAAAAAGTCAAAATGTTAACCATTGCTTCCAAAAAAGGCTTATCTCCCCGTTTCCAGCTGTTTAGTGACATTTGGGATGATGTGTGATGAAAAATTCAAGAATTTAACCATTTCTTCCAAAAAAGGCATATCTCCCTGTTTCCAGCGCTTTTCTGACACTTGGGCTGACATGTGATGAAAAAGTCAGAAATCTTAATCAATGCTTCCAAAAAAGGCTTATCTCTCAGTTTCCAGCTGTTTAGTGACATTTGGGATGATGTGTCATGAAAAATTCAAGAATTTAACCATTTCTTCCAAAAAAGGCTTATCTCCCTGTTTCCAGCGCTTTTCTGACACTTGGGCTGACATGTGATGAAAAAGTCAAAAAGTTAACCATTGCTTCCAAAAAAGGCTTATCTCCCCGTTTCCAGCTGTTTAGTGCCATTTGGGATGATGTGTGATGAAAAATTCAAGAATTTAACCATTTCTTCCAAAAAAGGCATATCACCCTGTTTCCAGCGCTTTTCTGACACTTGGGCTGACATGTGATGAAAAAGTCAGAAATCTTAATCAATGCTTCCAAAAAAGGCTTATCTCCCCGTTTCCAGCTGTTTAGTGACATTTGGGATGATGTGTGATGAAAAATTCAAGAATTTATCCATTTCTTCCAAAAAAAAGGCATATCTCCCTGTTTCCAGCGCTTTTCTGACACTGGAGCTGATATGTGATGAAAAAGTCAAAATGTTAACCATTGCTTCCAAAAAAGGCTTATCTCCCCGTTTCCAGCTGTTTAGTGACATTTGGGATGATGTGTGATGAAAAATTCAAGAATTTATCCATTTTTTCCAAAAAAAGGCATATCTCCCTGTTTCCAGCGCTTTTCTGACACTGGAGCTGATATGTGATGAAAAAGTCAAAATGTTAACCATTGCTTCCAAAAAAGGCTTATCTCCCCGTTTCCAGCTGTTTAGTGACATTTGGGATGATGTGTGATGAAAAATTCAAGAATTTAACCATTTCTTCCAAAAAAGGCATATCTCCCTGTTTCCAGCGCTTTTCTGACACTTGGGCTGACATGTGATGAAAAAGTCAGAAATCTTAATCAATGCTTCCAAAAAAGGCTTATCTCCCCGTTTCCAGCTGTTTAGTGACATTTGGGATGATGTGTGATGAAAAATTCAAGAATTTGTCCATTTCTTCCAAAAAAAGGCATATCTCCCTGTTTCCAGCGCTTTTCTGACACTTGGGCTGACATGTGATGAAAAAGTCAAAATGTTAACCATTGCTTCCAAAAAAGGCTTATCTCCCCGTTTCCAGCTGTTTAGTGACATTTGGGATGATGTGTGATGAAAAATTCAAGAATTTAACCATTTCTTCCAAAAAAGGCTTATCTCCCTGTTTCCAGCGCTTTTCTGACACTTGGGCTGACATGTGATGAAAAAGTCAAAATGTTAACCATTGCTTCCAAAAAAGGCTTATCTCCCCGTTTCCAGCTGTTTAGTGCCATTTGGGATGATGTGTGATGAAAAATTCAAGAATTTATCCATTTCTTCCAAAAAAAGGCATATCTCCCTGTTTCCAGCGCTTTTCTGACACTTGGGCTGACATGTGATGAAAAAGTCAAAATGTTAACCATTGCTTCCAAAAAAGGCTTATCTCCCCGTTTCCAGCTGTTTAGTGACATTTGGGATGATGTGTGATGAAAAATTCAAGAATTTAACCATTTCTTCCAAAAAAGGCTTATCTCCCTGTTTCCAGCGCTTTTCTGACACTTGGGCTGACATGTGATGAAAAAGTCAAAATGTTAACCATTGCTTCCAAAAAAGGCTTATCTCCCCGTTTCCAGCTGTTTAGTGCCATTTGGGATGATGTGTGATGAAAAATTCAAGAATTGAACTATTTCTTCCAAAAAAGGCATATCTCCCTGTTTCCAGCGCTTTTCTGACACTTGGGCTGACATGTGATGAAAAAGTCAAAAATCTTAATCAATGCTTCCAAAAAAGGCTTATCTCCCCGTTTCCAGCTGTTTAGTGACATTTGGGATGATGTGTGATGAAAAATTCAAGAATTTAACCATTTCTTCCAAAAAAAGGCATATCTCCCTGTTTCCAGCGCTTTTCTGACACTTGAGCTGATATGTGATGAAAAAGTCAAAATGTTAACCATTGCTTCCAAAAAAGGCTTATCTCCCCGTTTCCAGCTGTTTAGTGATATTTGGGATGATGTGTGATGAAAAATTCAAGAATTTAACCATTTCTTCCAAAAAAGGCATATCTCCCTGTTTCCAGCGCTTTTCTGACACTTGGGCTGACATGTGATGAAAAAGTCAGAAATCTTAATCAATGCTTCCAAAAAAGGCTTATCTCCCCGTTTCCAGCTGTTTAGTGACATTTGGGATGATGTGTGATGAAAAATTCAAGAATTTAACCATTTTTTCCAAAAAAAGGCATATCTCCCTGTTTCCAGCGCTTTTCTGACACTGCAGCTGATATGTGATGAAAAAGTCAAGATGTTAACCATTGCTTCCAAAAAAGGCGTATCTCCCCGTTTCCAGCTGTTTAGTGACATTTGGGATGATGTGTGATGAAAAATTCAAGAATTTATCCATTTCTTCCAAAAAAGGCTTATCTCCCTCTTTCCAGCGCTTTTTTGACACTTGGGCTGATATGTGATGAAAAAGTCAAAATGTTAACCATTGCTTCCAAAAAAGGCTTATCTCCCCGTTTCCAGCTGTTTAGTGACATTTGGGATGATGTGTGATGAAAAATTCAAGAATTTATCCATTTCTTCCAAAAAAGGCTTATCTCCCTGTTTCCAGGGCTTTTTTGACACTTGGGCTGATATGTGATGAAAAAGTGAGAAAAGTTAACCATTGCTTCCAAAAAAGGCTTATCTCCCCGTTTCCAGCTGTTTAGTGACATTTGGGATGATGTGTGATGAAAAATTCAAGAATTTAACCATTTCTTCCAAAAAAAGGCATATCTCCCTGTTTCCAGCGCTTTTCTGACACTGCAGCTGATATGTGATGAAAAAGTCAAGATGTTAACCATTGCTTCCAAAAAAGGCGTATCTCCCCGTTTCCAGCTGTTTAGTGACATTTGGGATGATGTGTGATGAAAAATTCAAGAATTTATCCATTTCTTCCAAAAAAGGCTTATCTCCCTCTTTCCAGCGCTTTTTTGACACTTGGGCTGATATGTGATGAAAAAGTCAGAAAAGTTAACCATTGCTTCCAAAAAAGGCTTATCTCCCCGTTTCCAGCTGTTTAGTGACATTTGGGATGATGTGTGATGAAAAATTCAAGAATTTAACCATTTCTTCCACAAAAAGGCATATCTCCCTGTTTCCAGTGCTTTTCTGACACTGCAGCTGATATGTGACGAAAAAGTCAAGATGTTAACCATTGCTTCCAAAAAAGGCTTATCTCCCCGTTTCCAGCTGTTTAGTGACATTTGGGATGATGTGTGATGAAAAATTCAAGAATTTATCCATTTCTTCCAAAAAAGGCTTATCTCCCTGTTTCCAGCGCTTTTTTGACACTTGGGCTGATATTTGATGAAAAAGTCAGAAAAGTTAACCATTGCTTCCAAAAAAGGCTTATCTCCCCGTTTCCAGCTGTTTAGTGACATTTGGGATGATGTGTGATGAAAAGTTCAAGAATTTAACCATTTCTTCCAAAAAAAGGCATATCTCCCTGTTTCCAGCGCTTTTCTGACACTGCAGCTGATAAGTGATGAAAAAGTCAAGATGTTAACCATTGCTTCCAAAAAAGGCTTATCTCCCCGTTTCCAGCTGTTTAGTGACATTTGGGATGATGTGTGATGAAAAATTCAAGAATTTATCCATTTCTTCTAAAAAAGGCTTATCTCCCTGTTTCCAGCGCTTTTTTGACACATGGGCGGATATGTGATGAAAAAGTCAGAAAAGTTAACCATTGCTTCCAAAAAAGGCTTATCTCCCCGTTTCCAGCTGTTTAGTGACATTTGGGATGATGTGTGATGAAAAATTCAAGAATTTATCCATTTCTTCCAAAAAAGGCTTATCTCCCCGTTTCCAGCTGTTTAGTGACATTTGGGATGATGTGTGATGAAAAATTCAAGAATTTAACCATTTCTTCCAAAAAAAGGCATATCTCCCTGTTTCCAGCGCTTTTCTGACACTGCAGCTGATATGTGATGAAAAAGTCAAGATGTTAACCATTGCTTCCAAAAAAGGCTTATCTCCCCGTTTCCAGCTGTTTAGTGACATTTGGGATGATGTGTGATGAAAAAGTCAAAATGTTAACCATTGCTTCCAAAAAAGGCTTATCTCCCCGTTTCCAGCTGTTTAGTGACATTTGGGATGATGTGTGATGAAAAATTCAAGAATTTATCCATTTCTTCCAAAAAAGGCATATCTCCCTGTTTCCAGCGCTTTTTTGACACTTGGGCTGATATGTGATGAAAAAGTGAGAAAAGTTAACCATTGCTTCCAAAAAAGGCTTATCTCCCCGTTTCCAGCTGTTTAGTGACATTTGGGATGATGTGTGATGAAAAATTCAAGAATTTAACCATTTCTTCCAAAAAAAGGCATATCTCCCTGTTTCCAGCGCTTTTCTGACACTGCAGCTGATATGTGATGAAAAAGTCAAGATGTTAACCATTGCTTCCAAAAAAGGCGTATCTCCCCGTTTCCAGCTGTTTAGTGACATTTGGGATGATGTGTGATGAAAAATTCAAGAATTTATCCATTTCTTCCAAAAAAGGCTTATCTCCCTCTTTCCAGCGCTTTTTTGACACTTGGGCTGATATGTGATGAAAAAGTCAAAATGTTAACCATTGCTTCCAAAAAAGGCTTATCTCCCCGTTTCCAGCTGTTTAGTGACATTTGGGATGATGTGTGATGAAAAATTCAAGAATTTATCCATTTCTTCCAAAAAAGGCTTATCTCCCTGTTTCCAGCGCTTTTTTGACACTTGGGCTGATATGTGATGAAAAAGTGAGAAAAGTAAACCATTGCTTCCAAAAAAGGCTTATCTCCCCGTTTCCAGCTGTTTAGTGACATTTGGGATGATGTGTGATGAAAAATTCAAGAATTTAACCATTTCTTCCAAAAAAGGCATATCTCCCTGTTTCCAGCGCTTTTCTGACACTGCAGCTGATATGTGATGAAAAAGTCAAGATGTTAACCATTGCTTCCAAAAAAGGCGTATCTCCCCGTTTCCAGCTGTTTAGTGACATTTGGGATGATGTGTGATGAAAAATTCAAGAATTTATCCATTTCTTCCAAAAAAGGCTTATCTCCCTCTTTCCAGCGCTTTTTTGACACTTGGGCTGATATGTGATGAAAAAGTCAGAAAAGTTAACCATTGCTTCCAAAAAAGGCTTATCTCCCCGTTTCCAGCTGTTTAGTGACATTTGGGATGATGTGTGATGAAAAATTCAAGAATTTAACCATTTCTTCCACAAAAAGGCATATCTCCCTGTTTCCAGCGCTTTTCTGACACTGCAGCTGATATGTGACGAAAAAGTCAAGATGTTAACCATTGCTTCCAAAAAAGGCTTATCTCCCCGTTTCCAGCTGTTTAGTGACATTTGGGATGATGTGTGATTAAAAATTCAAGAATTTATCCATTTCTTCCAAAAAAGGCTTATCTCCCTGTTTCCAGCGCTTTTTTGACACTTGGGCTGATATTTGATGAAAAAGTCAGAAATGTTAACCATTGCTTCCAAAAAAAGGCTTATCTCCCCGTTTCCAGCTGTTTAGTGACATTTGGGATGATGTGTGATGAAAAATTCAAGAATTTATCAATTTCTTCCAAAAAAAGGCATATCTCCCTGTTTCCAGCGCTTTTCTGACACTGCAGCTGATATGTGATGAAAAAGTCAAGATGTTAACCATTGCTTCCAAAAAAGGCTTATCTCCCCGTTTCCAGCTGTTTAGTGACATTTGGGATGATGTGTGATGAAAAATTCAAGAATTTAACCATTTCTTCCAAAAAAAGGCATATCTCCCTGTTTCTAGCGCTTTTCTGACACTGCAGCTGATATGTGATGAAAAAGTCAAGATGTTAACCATTGCTTCCAAAAAAGGCTTATCTCCCCGTTTCCAGCTGTTTAGTGACATTTGGGATGATGTGTGATGAAAAATTCAAGAATTTATCCATTTCTTCCAAAAAAGGCTTATCTCCCTGTTTCCAGCGCTTTTTTGACACTTGGGCTGATATGTGATGAAAAAGTCAGAAAAGTTAACCATTACTTCCAAAAAAGGCTTATCTTCCCGTTTCCAGCTGTTTAGTGACATTTGGGATGATGTGTGATGAAAAATTCAAGAATTTATCCAATTCTTCCAAAAAAGGCTTATCTCCCCGTTTCCAGCTGTTTAGTGACATTTGGGATGATGTGTGATGAAATATTCAAGAATTTAACCATTTCTTCCAAAAAAAGGCATATCTCCCTGTTTCCAGCGCTTTTCTGACACTGCAGCTGATATGTGATGAAAAAGTCAAAATGTTAACCATTGCTTCCAAAAAAGGCTTATCTCCCCGTTTCCAGCTGTTTAGTGACATTTGGGATGATGTGTGATGAAAAATTCAAGAATTTATCCATTTCTTCCAAAAAAGGCTTATCTCCCTGTTTCCAGCGCTTTTTTGACACTTGGGCTGATATGTGATGAAAAAGTGAGAAAAGTTAACCATTGCTTCCAAAAAAGGCTTATCTCCCCGTTTCCAGCTGTTTAGTGACATTTGGGATGATGTGTGATGAAAAATTCAAGAATTTAACCATTTCTTCCAAAAAAAGGCATATCTCCCTGTTTCCAGCGCTTTTCTGACACTGCAGCTGATATGTGACGAAAAAGTCAAGATGTTAACCATTGCTTCCAAAAAAGGCTTATCTCCCCGTTTCCAGATGTTTAGTGACATTTGGGATGATGTGTGATGAAAAATTCAAGAATTTATCCATTTCTTCCAAAAAAGGCTTATCTCCCTGTTTCCAGCGCTTTTTTGACACTTGGGCTGATATGTGATGAAAAAGTCAGAAAAGTTAACCATTACTTCCAAAAAAGGCTTATCTTCCCGTTTCCAGCTGTTTAGTGACATTTGGGATGATGTGTGATGAAAAATTCAAGAATTTATCCATTTCTTCCAAAAAAGGCTTATCTCCCCGTTTCCAGCTGTTTAGTGACATTTGGGATGATATGTGATGAAAAATTCAAGAATTTAACCATTTCTTCCAAAAAAAGGCATATCTCCCTGTTTCCAGCGCTTTTCTGACACTGCAGCTGATATGTGATGAAAAAGTCAAGATGTTAACCATTGCTTCCAAAAAAGGCTTATCTCCCCGTTTCCAGCTGTTTAGTGACATTTGGGATGATGTGTGATGAAAAATTCAAGAATTTATCCATTTCTTTCAAAAAAGGCTTATCTCCCTGTTTCCAGCGCTTTTTTGACACTTGGGCTGATATGTGATGAAAAAGTGAGAAAAGTTAACCATTGCTTCCAAAAAAGGCTTATCTCCCCGTTTCCAGCTGTTTAGTGACATTTGGGATGATGTGTGATGAAAAATTCAAGAATTTAACCATTTCTTCCAAAAAAAGGCATATCTCCCTGTTTCCAGCGCTTTTCTGACACTGCAGCTGATATGTGATGAAAAAGTCAAGATGTTAACCATTGCTTCCAAAAAAGGCGTATCTCCCCGTTTCCAGCTGTTTAGTGACATTTGGGATGATGTGTGATGAAAAATTCAAGAATTTATCCATTTCTTCCAAAAAAGGCTTATCTCCCTGTTTCCAGCGCTTTTTTGACACTTGGGCTGATATGTGATGAAAAAGTCAGAAAAGTTAACCATTACTTCCAAAAAAGGCTTATCTTCCCGTTTCCAGCTGTTTAGTGACATTTGGGATGATGTGTGATGAAAAATTCAAGAATTTATCCATTTCTTCCAAAAAAGGCTTATCTCCCCGTTTCCAGCTGTTTAGTGACATTTGGGATGATGTGTGATGAAAAATTCAAGAATTTAACCATTTCTTCCAAAAAAAGGCATATCTCCCTGTTTCCAGCGCTTTTCTGACACTGCAGCTGATATGTGATGAAAAAGTCAAGAATTTATCCATTTCTTCCAAAAAAGGCTTATCTCCCCGTTTCCAGCTGTTTAGTGACATTTGGGATGATGTGTGATGAAAAATTCAAGAATTTAACCATTTCTTCCAAAAAAAGGCATATCTCCCTGTTTCCAGCGCTTTTCTGACACTGCAGCTGATTTGTGATGAAAAAGTCAAGATGTTAACCATTGCTTCCAAAAAAGGCGTATCTCCCCGTTTCCAGCTGTTTAGTGACATTTGGGATGATGTGTGATGAAAAATTCAAGAATTTATCCATTTCTTCCAAAAAAGGCTTATCTCCCTGTTTCCAGCGCTTTTTTGACACTTGGGCTGATATGTGATGAAAAAGTCAGAAAAGTTAACCATTGCTTCCAAAAAAGGCTTATCTCCCCGTTTCCAGCTGTTTAGTGACATTTGGGATGATGTGTGATGAAAAATTCAAGAATTTAACCATTTCTTCCAAAAAAAGGCATATCTCCCTGTTTCCAGCGCTTTTCTGACACTGCAGCTGATATGTGACGAAAAAGTCAAGATGTTAACCATTGCTTCCAAAAAAGGCTTATCTCCCCGTTTCCAGCTGTTTAGTGACATTTGGGATGATGTGTGATGAAAAATTCAAGAATTTATCCATTTCTTCCAAAAAAGGCTTATCTCCCTGTTTCCATCGCTTTTTTGACACTTGGGCTGATATGTGATGAAAAAGTCAGAAAAGTTAACCATTACTTCCAAAAAAGGCTTATCTTCCCGTTTCCAGCTGTTTAGTGACATTTGGGATGATGTGTGATGAAAAATTCAAGAATTTATCCATTTCTTCCAAAAAAGGCTTATCTCCCCGTTTCCAGCTGTTTAGCGACATTTGGGATGATGTGTGATGAAAAATTCAAGAATTTATCCATTTCTTCCAAAAAAGGCTTATCTCCCCGTTTCCAGCTGTTTAGTGACATTTGGGATGATGTGTGATGAAAAATTCAAGAATTTAACCATTTCTTCCAAAAAAAGGCATATCTCCCTGTTTCCAGCGTTTTTCTGACACTGCAGCTGATATGTGATGAAAAAGTCAGAAAAGTTAACCATTACTTCCAAAAAAGGCTTATCTCCCCGTTTCCAGCTGTTTAGTGACATTTGGGATGATGTGTGATGAAAAATTCAAGAATTTAACCATTTCTTCCAAAAAAAGGCATATCTCCATGTTTCCAGCGCTTTTCTGACACTGCAGCTGATATGTGATGAAAAAGTCAAGATGTTAACCATTGCTTCCAAAAAAGGCTTATCTCCCCGTTTCCAGCTGTTTAGTGACATTTGGGATGATGTGTGATGAAAAATTCAAGAATTTATCCATTTCTTCCAAAAAAGGCTTATCTCCCTGTTTCCAGCGCTTTTTTGACACTTGGGCTGATATGTGATGAAAAAGTCAGAAAAGTTAACCATTACTTCCAAAAAAAGCCTTATCTCCCCGTTTCCAGCTGTTTAGTGACATTTGGGATGATGTGTGATGAAAAATTCAAGAATTTAACCATTTCTTCCAAAAAAAGGCATATCTCCATGTTTCCAGCGCATTTCTGACACTGCAGCTGATATGTGATGAAAAAGTCAAGATGTTAACCATTGCTTCCAAAAAAGGCTTATCTCCCCGTTTCCAGCTTTTAAGTGACATTTGGGATGATGTGTGATGAAAAATTCAAGAATTTATCCATTTCTTCCAAAAAAGGCTTATCTCCCTGTTTCCAGCGCTTTTTTGACACTTGGGCTGATATTTGATGAAAAAGTCAGAAAAGTTAACCATTGCTTCCAAAAAAGGCTTATCTCCCCGTTTCCAGCTGTTTAGTGACATTTGGGATGATGTGTGATGAAAAATTCAAGAATTTAACCATTTCTTCCAAAAAAAGGCATATCTCCCTGTTTCCAGCGCTTTTCTGACACTGCAGCTGATATGTGACGAAAAAGTTAAGATGTTAACCATTGCTTCCAAAAAAGGCTTATCTCCCCGTTTCCAGCTGTTTAGTGACATTTGGGATGATGTGTGATGAAAAATTCAAGAATTTATCCATTTTTTCCAAAAAAGGCTTATCTCCCTGTTTCCAGCGCTTTTTTGACACTTGGGCTGATATGTGATGAAAAAGTGAGAAAAGTTAACCATTGCTTCCAAAAAAGGCTTATCTCCCCGTTTCCAGCTGTTTAGTGACATTTGGGATGATGTGTGATGAAAAATTCAAGAATTTAACCATTTCTTCCAAAAAAAGGCATATCTCCATGTTTCCAGCGCTTTTCTGACACTGCAGCTGATACGTGATGAAAAAGTCAAGATGTTAACCATTGCTTCCAAAAAAAGGCTTATCTCCCCGTTTCCAGCTGTTTAGTGACATTTGGGATGATGTGTGATGAAAAATTCAGGAATTTAACCATTTCTTCCAAAAAAAGTCATATCTTCCTGTTTCCAGCGCTGTTCTGACACTGCAGCTGATATGTGATGAAAAAGTCAAGATGTTAACCATTGCTTCCAAAAAAGGCTTCTCTCCCCGTTTCCAGCTGTTTAGTGACATTTGGGATGATGTGTGATGAAAAATTCAAGAATTTATCCATTTCTTCCAAAAAAGGCTTATCTCCCCGTTTCCAGCTGTTCAGTGACATTTGGGATGATGTGTGATGAAAAATTCAAGAATTTAACCATTTCTTCCAAAAAAAGGCATATCTCCCTGTTTCCAGCGCTTTTCTGACACTGCAGCTGATATGTGATGAAAAAGTCAAGATGTTAACCATTGCTTCCAAAAAAGGCTTATCTCCCCGTTTCCAGCTGTTTAGGGACATTTGGGATGATGTGTGATGAAAAATTCAAGAATTTAACCATTTCTTCCAAAAAAGGCATATCTCCCTGTTTCCAGCGCTTTTCTGACA
Source organism: Limanda limanda (assembly GCF_963576545.1). Taxonomy (NCBI): domain Eukaryota; kingdom Metazoa; phylum Chordata; class Actinopteri; order Pleuronectiformes; family Pleuronectidae; genus Limanda; species Limanda limanda. The sequence continues at coordinate 1,720,347 of NC_083652.1, forward strand.
CTTGGGCTGACATGTGATGAAAAAGTCAGAAATCTTAATCAATGCTTCCAAAAAAGGCTTATCTCCCCGTTTCCAGCTGTTTAGTGACATTTGGGATGATGTGTGATGAAAAATTCAAGAATTTAACCATTTTTTCCAAAAAAAGGCATATCTCCCTGTTTCCAGCGCTTTTCTGACACTGGAGCTGATATGTGATGAAAAAGTCAAAATGTTAACCATTGCTTCCAAAAAAGGCTTATCTCCCCGTTTCCAGCTGTTTAGTGACATTTGGGATGATGTGTGATGAAAAATTCAAGAATTTAACCATTTCTTCCAAAAAAGGCATATCTCCCTGTTTCCAGCGCTTTTCTGACACTTGGGCTGACATGTGATGAAAAAGTCAGAAATCTTAATCAATGCTTCCAAAAAAGGCTTATCTCCCCGTTTCCAGCTGTTTAGTGACATTTGGGATGATGTGTGATGAAAAATTCAAGAATTTATCCATTTCTTCCAAAAAAAGGCATATCTCCCTGTTTCCAGCGCTTTTCTGACACTTGGGCTGACATGTGATGAAAAAGTCAAAATGTTAACTATTGCTTCCAAAAAAGGCTTATCTCCCCGTTTCCAGCTGTTTAGTGACATTTGGGATGATGTGTGATGAAAAATTCAAGAATTTAACCATTTCTTCCAAAAAAGGCTTATCTCCCTGTTTCCAGCGCTTTTCTGACACTTGGGCTGACATGTGATGAAAAAGTCAAAATGTTTACCATTGCTTCCAAAAAAGGCTTATCTCCCCGTTTCCAGCTGTTTAGTGCCATTTGGGATGATGTGTGATGAAAAATTCAAGAATTGAACTATTTCTTCCAAAAAAGGCATATCTCCCTGTTTCCAGCGCTTTTCTGACACTTGGGCTGACATGTGATGAAAAAGTCAGAAATCTTAATCAATGCTTCCAAAAAAGGCTTATCTCCCCGTTTCCAGCTGTTTAGTGACATTTGGGATGATGTGTGATGAAAAATTCAAGAATTTAACCATTTCTTCCAAAAAAAGGCATATCTCCATGTTTCCAGCGCTTTTCTGACACTTGAGCTGATATGTGATGAAAAAGTCAAAATGTTAACCGTTGCTTCCAAAAAAGGCTTATCTCCCCGTTTCCAGCTGTTTAGTGACATTTGGGATGATGTGTGATGAAAAATTCAAGAATTTAACCATTTCTTCCAAAAAAAGGCATATCTCCCTGTTTCCAGTGCTTTTCTGACACTGCAGCTGATATGTGACGAAAAAGTTAAGATGTTAACCATTGCTTCCAAAAAAGGCTTATCTCCCCGTTTCCAGCTGTTTAGTGACATTTGGGATGATGTGTGATGAAAAATTCAAGAATTTATCCATTTTTTCCAAAAAAGGCTTATCTCCCTGTTTCCAGCGCTTTTTTGACACTGGGGCTGATATGTGATGAAAAAGTGAGAAAAGTTAACCATTGCTTCCAAAAAAGGCTTATCTCCCCGTTTCCAGCTGTTTAGTGACATTTGGGATGATGTGTGATGAAAAATTCAAGAATTTAACCATTTCTTCCAAAAAAAGGCATATCTCCATGTTTCCAGCGCTTTTTTGACACTGCAGCTGATATGTGATGAAAAAGTCAAGATGTTAACCATTGCTTCCAAAAAAAGGCTTATCTCCCCGTTTCCAGCTGTTTAGTGACATTTGGGATGATGTGTGATGAAAAATTCAGGAATTTAACCATTTCTTCCAAAAAAAGTCATATCTTCCTGTTTCCAGCGCTGTTCTGACACTGCAGCTGATATGTGATGAAAAAGTCAAGATGTTAACCATTGCTTCCAAAAAAGGCTTCTCTCCCCGTTTCCAGCTGTTTAGTGACATTTGGGATGATGTGTGATGAAAAATTCAAGAATTTATCCATTTCTTCCAAAAAAGGCTTATCTCCCCGTTTCCAGCTGTTCAGTGACATTTGGGATGATGTGTGATGAAAAATTCAAGAATTTAACCATTTCTTCCAAAAAAAGGCATATCTCCCTGTTTCCAGCGCTTTTCTGACACTGCAGCTGATATGTGATGAAAAAGTCAAGATGTTAACCATTGCTTCCAAAAAAGGCTTATCTCCCCGTTTCCAGCTGTTTAGTGACATTTGGGATGATGTGTGATGAAAATTTCAAGAATTTATCCATTTCTTTCAAAAAAGGCTTATCTCCCTGTTTCCAGCGCTTTTTTGACACTTGGGCTGATATGTGATGAAAAAGTGAGAAAAGTTAACCATTGCTTCCAAAAAAGGCTTATCTCCCCGTTTCCAGCTGTTTAGTGACATTTGGGATGATGTGTGATGAAAAATTCAAGAATTTAACCATTTCTTCCAAAAAAAAGGCATATCTCCCTGTTTCCAGCGCTTTTCTGACACTGCAGCTGATATGTGATGAAAAAGTCAAGATGTTAACCATTGCTTCTAAAAAAGGCGTATCTCCCCGTTTCTAGCTGTTTAGTGACATTTGGGATGATGTGTGATGAAAAATTCAAGAATTTATCCATTTCTTCCAAAAAAGGCTTATCTCCCTGTTTCCAGCGCTTTTTTGACACTTGGGCTGATATGTGATGAAAAAGTCAGAAAAGTTAACCATTGCTTCCAAAAAAGGCTTATCTCCCCGTTTCCAGCTTTTTAGTGACATTTGGGATGATGTGTGATGAAAAATTCAAGAATTTAACCATTTCTTCCAAAAAAAGGCATATCTCCCTGTTTTCAGCGCTTTTCTGACACTTCAGCTGATGTGTGATGAAAAATTCAAGAATTTAACCATTTCTTCCAAAAAAAGGCTTTGGGGGGCTTTTTGAGGGTCTAGACATGCTCAAAAAGTTATGAAATTTGGCAGGAAGTTCAAGGTCTGCGGATATTTTAGTATTCTGGAGTAATTTGAAATGGGCGTGGCAAAATGGCTGAACAGCGCCCCCTGGAACCCAGCCCCTAGGTTTCCACCCAGCCCCTAGGTTTCCACATAACTGATTTTCACCAAAATCGGGCAAGAGGTGTATCGTGACTATTCCTGAAAAAAAGTCTCAAGGGGCATTATGAAAAACGCAACAGGAAGCCCGCCATTTTGGATTTAGTGTCCTTTTTGGCCATTTTGGCGATTTTTTACTTTAATGTACTTGTCCCAAGGCTTTCATCAGATCAACTTCAAATTCAGATGAGTGTCATCACAACAAGATGGAGAAAAAAGTTGACTTAAAAAATCAACTTTTCCTCACACCGTGTGACCGTGGCTTGGCGTCAAAGTTTGATTAAACGCCATCAAAACACGAGGTTCTGTATCTCAGACATATTTGGACCAATCGATTCCAACCTATACACATAAGACAAGGGTCCCGGACTGATGATATCTACACTGAAATCATGACTTAATATCACAGCGCCCCCTGGTGGCAACAGGAAATGTCTTTTTTTTTGCATGTCTTACACTTGGATGTATTTCTCCTCATCCACGAAATTGCTGTAACTTCCATGTTCATCGTTCCATCTTACTCAAACTACATGTGTGTGTTAACATCCCCCCCCTGAAGATATTCATATGGTTTTAAGAAATGGGCGTGGCAAAAAAACTGACTAGCGCCCCTTAAAGGTCGGCCCCGGCACTACGATTCGCCGACATGTACAAAAATTGAGTATGACATGTGTCTTTTCATAACAAACAAATTAGTCTCTTGGATCGATATGTTAGACCAAACAGGAAGCCCGCCATTTTGGATTCAGTGGCCATTTTGACCATATTCCACATTTTTACTTTGACATACTTGTCCCAGGGCTTTCATAAGTTTAACTTCAAATTTAGATGAGTGTCATCACAACAAGATGGAGATAAAAAACGATTTAGGAATTGTTTTTTCGTCACACCGTGTGACCGTGGCGTTGCGTCAAAGTTCATCAACTCGCCGTGAAACACGAAATGCTGTTACTTCAGTGTTCATGGTTCTATCTCACTCAAACTACATGTGTGTATCAACAGCCCCCCCCCCTGAAGATATTTATATGGTTTTAAGGCCGTGTGACCGTGGCGTTGAAGTTTGATTAAACGCCATCAAAACACGTGATTCTGTATCTCGGACATATATTGTCCAATCTAGACATGTAAGACTACAGTCCCGACCTGATGACATCTACACAGAAATTATGACTTGAAATCACAGCGCCCCCTGGTGGCTACAGGAAGTGAAGCGTTTATTGTCCAATTGAGTCCAAACTAGACATGTAAGACTAGAGTCCCAGCCTGATGACATCTACACAGAAATCATGACTCTAAATCACAGCGCCCCCTGGTGGCTACAGGAAGTGAAGCGTTTATTGTCCAATTGAGTCCAAACTAGACATGTAAGACTAGAGTCCCAGCCTGATGACATCTACACAGAAATCATGACTTTAAATCACAGCGCCCCCTGGTGGCTACAGGAAGTGAAGCTTTTATCCTTGCCACAGAGAGGAAAACGCATCCAACGCGGAGACGTGCGCTTGGTCATCGACCGCTCTCTCCCCAGACCGCAACAGGCTTCAACGTGCAGGTGCTCGGGCCCGCAAGTGCTACAACGTAGCCCTAGTTATATTATATTATATTACATTACATTGCAAATAGCAATTTGACACTGTTCTACTGTTTGCATTTTGCATTTCACTTTACTTTTTATATCTTTTGTCTTTTTATTTTATATGTTGTTTTTTATAGTTTTTCTTATGTGTGTTGTATTTATTGTGTTTTTATGTTTTTATGTTTATTGTATGCACCAATAACCAGAGCAAATTCCAGGTAGGTGTAAACCTACTTTGCAATAAATAACTTCTGATTCTGATTCTGAGAGTGTACAATTAGCCATAGTTTGCCTGCAGTTACTTTTGCATGTGGCGTCAGCTGTGTCTCGGGTATGTGCAGTTACTGTGAGTTACTGACCATGATACTGTGACAAGACAAGATACTGCCCACATCTGTTTGCAACAGAGAGACTGTGCACTGGTGATTAAAAGTTATAGAAGCTATTTAGCTGGATGTCTTCTGTAACAGAAGGTTATATTAAATAAAGTTTAGATTAACTGAAGATTGTTTCATAAATCTGATTGAATTTGTTCTCATTAAAAGATAAGAGCGATAAAGGGCTGAAATAATTTAAAAGAGTGCTTTTTAAATAATGATTTAATTTTTTTCCTGGCACAAAAGGGTGAATGAATAACAACAAAAACAAAATAAACAAATATCGGCATCGGCTATTGGCTAGATTGTTGTTTTAAACATCGGTATTGGCCAAGAATTTCCATATCGGTGCATCCCTATCACAAACTGAATGAGGCTACCGGAGCATTACATTAAATTTCATTTAGCTGACTTACAATAAGTGCATTCAAGCCCGAGGGTACCGATCCATAACAACAAGAATCAAGAAAGTACTATTTCTTCAAAAAAAAGCAAAACTACAAATTGCTAAAAGTAAGTGCCATTTAAGTGCTACTAAATACGTCCCCTTCTCACTCAGAAGGCAGTGCAGGTTCTGGTCCATACCCCGGTCATCTCACGTCTAGACTACTGTAACTCCCTCCCGGCAGGTCTACCTGCTAGTGCCATCCGACCTTTTCAGCTCATTCAGAATGCAGCAGCTCAACTGGTTTTTAACCAGCCTAAATTCCCTCACACTACTCCGCTCCCTTCACTGGCTACCAGTGGCTGCCCGCATCCACTTCAAAACATTAGTACTTGCGTACCATGCTGTGAACGGATCAGGTCCAGTCTTCATCCAGGACATGGTCAAACGTTACACCCCAGCCCGTTCACTCCGTTCTGCTTTGGCCAATCAGCTCGTTGCGCCTTCACTGAGAGCTAAACACTCATTAAAATCACGACTGTTTGCTGTCCTGGCTCCTAAATGATGGAATGAGCTCCCCATCGACATCCAGACAGCCGAAAATGTACACATCTTCCGCTACAAACTGAAAAAATACCTCTTCCGACTATACCTTGAATAAATAAAAATTAACAAAAAAATAACAATTTAGTAGCACTTAAACGGCACTTACTTATAGCACTTTGTAGTTTTGCTTTATTTTTGAAGAAATTGTACTTTCTTGATTCTTGTTGTTCTTGGTTTGTACCCTCGGGGTGGAATGCACTTATTCTAAGTCGCTTTGGATAAAAGCGTCAGCTAAATGAAATGTAAATGTTAATTTCGTTGACGAAAACTATGACGAAAAATATTCGTTAACAACCTTTTCCCCATGACTAAGATGACTCCGAGACGACGACGTAAAGAAAACGGATCTTTGAAAATAAAAACTATGACTAAATCTATTTCAACTTTCGTTGACGAGGCGAGACGGAAATGTTGGTGGTTGACTGGTTGATACGATGATGTTTTAAACAATAATTGTTTAAAACATCATCGTATCAGACCGTCATGAAGTACCAGGAGCCGGCGAGTGTGTGTGTGTGTGTGCTCCCAGATAGTGCACCTGTCACGGGGCTCCCCCCCCCGCCTCCGCTCACTCGCTCAGAGACACAGTGAGATCAGAGCTCGTTCACGTGAAGCAGCCGCATCAGTGGAAACAGTGAAAACACCGAGTTTCTCTGGTCTCAGCTGCTCAGAGATCAGCGCCCCAGCTTATTGATCAGAGCAGAAGCTGCAGTTGGTTACTACCGAGCTTCAGTTTCTGTGTTCTCCTCCAGTCTGATCTGCTTTCACTTTTTGTTTTCACATTTCGCCAACTAAAATATATTAGGCTGCAGCTTTGTTTTTATTTATTTAAAAATAGGGTACTTCTTATTTCATACATTTCCCTCAAATATGGGGAGTACTCGAATAGCCCTACATAGTTCTGTGTTTAATTTATTTCAAAGTAGGCCTACACTTGCCTGTGAATTTTCTAAGCATGGTGTTTCCCTTTGTTGTAACAGGTAAAAATAGCAATAAAATGTCAACAGTTTTCTTTATTGTTGTTCTATAATTTCATAAATGCAACAATCTATAGTTAAGTATAGTATAACTTTATACAGGGCTCCAGACTAACTTTTTGGCTTAGGAGCACTGTGCTCCTAACCCAGAAAAATTGGGAGCACCAGCAAAAATCTAGGCGCACCACTATAAAACGTTGGCCAAACCAAGTAATACTACTATTGATCAATGTTAACAACCTGGAATAACATGTTTGAACAGATTATAAAAGGTAAGGCATGACCTTGCTTAGATAAAGGCCTACATTGATAGGTGGAAAATAATTGCACGGTATTTTAGGTGGTTTAGATGGTAGGGGAAGTAGGACAAATCACACCATTTGTTTTAACCAAATTCTTTATTACTCAGACTGCTCTTGTACCTGCAGTCAACTGTTGAAAAATAAATAACAAGAATATTATAACATTAAGAAACCATGGTGACACTCACAGATCAGGATTGATTTTGACATTAATAGCTAAAAATATATCAGTATATCAGTATATCAGTTTTACAGTCATGATCAGTAGAACAACATATTACTATCTACTACATGTGCCATAGTGTTACAACACTATATATATAATGTCCTTTAAGTTTCTTACTTACTCAACATCATACATGTACACAGGGGTGGACTGGGACAAAAATTCAGCCCTGGCATTCTCTGTCCAGACCAGCCCACTACATTATCAGCGGACACCACATAGAAGTCCACAAATCTCGCGGCGTCTTCTCTCATGCATACTACTGTTACCACCTAGCTCAAAGATGGCAACAAGAAGGGAGGCCACACACAAACCTCTCAAGCCAAAAGTACATTTATTTAACTCCAAATCAAGATAGCTCTAACTACGTAGTGGGATGTGTAAAATATGTTACGCGTCAGTGGTGTTAACAGTGTTTGGATGTGTGAAAATAAGGTGTGATGTATGTTGTAAGGTGCAGAAGCAAAGAAAAACAAAGGCTGAGGGCCCCATGCCCCTGGAAGCAGCCTTTAGATCTGCAGCTGAAGCCCAGCCCAAAAGGGCAGGCCCAGGGTGACTTGAGTAAAAGTCTTAAAGTAGCTCATATTAAAAGTACTTAAGTATCAAAAGTATCTGGTGTTGAAATGTACTTAAGTATCAAAAGTAAAAGTACAAGTACTAAAATTAAAAATGCAAAGTGCTTTTTATAGTAGGCCTATACAGACACAAAACAACCCAAAATGTTTCTCCTCAAGATTTATCTCAACTGACTGAAAAATTACAACAACAATATGCATATAATGTATAATTTTACCAATTTTGAACCCTAGATGCTGAGGTTAAAATAGTAATGGACCAGTGCATCTAGAGACAACAAAGAATTAACTATAAACAAGTGCCTCTTGTGTCTGCCCAAGAACATTAATAAGTAGCAAGAGTGATACACAATGCCCCTTATGATGACTCAGCAAAGGGAAACCAGATCTAGGCACACAAAATAAGACACTATCTCTTATCCTATTCTAGAGGAAGTAAAAGTCGTAACAAGATTTCTGAAGGTGAACCTGCGGAGGGATAGACCAACCTCTCGCGCTGCCCCCCCCGACGGCAAACACGCCAACGGGACCTGCACATCTCAGGAGGGAGGGGGCAGCGAGTGAGAGAGAGAGATAGAGAGAGAGGTGCGCCGTGGGTAGAGGCGTGCGACGCCAACCTCCGCTGCTCAAGTAACGAGCCAGTTTGGAGAATGTATTGAAAATTGAAAATGCGCGCTCACATGTCTGCCTCCACTCGCTCATCATTGTCGAGTCTCCTCGCTCGTCTCCCGGCGCACCTGCTGCTGCTGGGCTGGTGAACCCGGCACCACATAGGTCCGTCAGTTTGGCACATTTAGCAGCCTCCACCTCCAGAGACTTCAGCTTTTTTTCCCGAAGCGTTTTTTACTCTTATTATCCATTTTAAGTTTCTGTCTCAGCAGCAGCCCGTCCCGCGACTCCCCCCGCCAATGCCATGAGGTTCCTGCCCCACCCTGGTTTGTGTTGTGATTGACAGCACTGTCAGGGCTCTCTGAGCCTGTCAGCCCATGATTGATTGACAATGACAAACAATAGACCAATAATATGTGTCGATGCTGGCAACACACTGCTAGCCCTCTGTAGCCAATTGGCCGGCCCAATTGGAGGGAATTTAGAGAGGAAGAAGAGAGAAAAAAAAAAACAACAACATAGCGGACCAGACCGGCCCACATTGGGTCAACGGCCCACCGGGACGATGCCCGGTATGCCAGATGGCCAGTCCACCCCTGCATGTACATAAGAAAAAACAACAACGTTAACAGTCAGCTCATTAGACAGGGCAGGGACGGCTGAACTCCGGTCTCCTGGCTCTACGGCCGGCTCTGATCCACTTCCTTACAGAAGGAAGTGGATCAAAGTCCTCCAGTGAAGGACCATCCGCAGAGATGCGGATTAAATCCTCCACGGTGCCCACACCCATGCTGGCTCTAGTGGAGTTCTTGATTCGTCTCTGAGCGGAGAAGCCCCTCTCACACTGCGCCGATGAAATTGGCTCAGTGATCGGTGCGCTGCTAGCGCTGCCAGCGATAGCGCTTCCGGGTTCTGTGTAAGCGGGCGAGTGACAGCAACTATCATTCTATCGCTTGTGTCAGAGTAGTTTATTTGATCGCTTGTTTCTGTCAGGGGACTAGTTTTCGCCAGCGGGGCGTGGATCTTATTATTTCTAGCGCTCATACCAGCTTATGACTTGGTTCTGCAGCCCATTATGGAGGCACACACCTGAAATTTTTGCTTATATTTATAGGCGCACGCGTGCGACCGTGATTTCAAATCAAGTCGCACGGCCAAAATTCCAGTCGCATATGCGACCAGATCAGTCGCAGTCACAAGCCCTGTTATATAAAACTTTATAAGCTTTGTTATCAAATATGTTTTGCGGCTCCAGACAAATTTTATTTGTGGGAAGAGGGGGCAAAATAGCTCTTTTGATAGTAAAGGTTGCCGACCCCTGCTATAGACCTATAGGAGGGATATCTAATGGACAACATAAGTATTGCAAGCTAGACTAGTATGCAGTTGTAGACACCCACAGGGGGGTCCCTGGGCCTGAGAAGGGAAGATAAGGAGTTTACAGTTTTTCTCGATTGCTTAAGCACGATTTTCAAAACACTAATCACAATTAGCACAACCACACACCCAATCAGCAGAGCACCTCAGATCCTTTGCAAAATGAAACACTCTTGTAAAAACTATACACTAATTTATCAAAACCATATTTTGTTACCATATGAAACACACATGCTTCATATTACTTCATTCTGTTTGAGCCAGTTACACACTGCTGTTGCTAACCTAAAACACTTTTAGCAATTCCAGTTCTCAGTGATTAGAGTCCTGTAAGTGAAGTACACAGAGAAAGTGCAAATAGACAATAAATTCACCAAACTCTACACAACACCAATGCTGCAGACTCATGAAAATAGAATTTATTTCTCTCCATATACCCAAATCCGTCAACATGTCAACATGGAGAATCACAACAAAACACATCCCAGTTTTCATGCTACTACAGTAGTGTGCATAACACTATAAGGTCAGCAAATATCAGCCAAACAGAAAATTCTGTATCCAGTTCTGGTTTCAATGAGGACTACCTGAGCCTGGGGCCGGAGATCGTAAAACTTCCACCACCATGCGGAGAAAAACTCTTTGATTGGGTTTAGAAAGGGAGAGTATGGTGGAAGGTATAGTATTGTAAACTGTAGATGGTGTTGTAACCAGTTCTGGACCAGAGCAGAGCGGTGGAATGACACATTGTCCCAGATGCCAGTGTATTTTATCTGGTGCCTGTGGTTTACTGCTGTGACGATGTTGTGCAATTGCTCCAAAAATGTGAGAATGTGAGGTGTGTTGTAAGGGCCCCTACTGGCGTGACGGAGGAGGACCCCATTCTGTGTAATGGCAGTGGAAAGGGTGATGTTATCCCCACGTTGCCCTGGGACATTGATTATAGCCCCGTGGCCAATGATATTTCTGCGTCTCCTTCTTGCTTTTGTCAGGTTAAACCCTGCCTCATCTATGTATATGAATTCATGCGGGATTTCCTCAGCATCCATCTGTAAAACTCTCCGAAATACAGTGAAAGACAAGATTGTGTAGTTCAGCATAGGTCTGGTATACAGTACATTTACATTATAAAGGTTACGTGTGCAGTATGCAACATCACAGTGCTTAAGAGAACGATTCATACCTCAACATACTCATGCTGTAGACGCAGCCTTCTCCGTGGAATCACTCACTCTTCATCTTTTTTGAGCACAAGCTCAATTTTGGTTGAAGTCAGGTGAACTCAGCTGCTGCATTTGTATAGTGCTTAAACCGGAATGGTGTGTCTACAATTAAGCAATCATGTGTTTGCACACCCGATGGCTGTGTTTAACCAATTGGCTCATAGGGGTGGTCATTTGACAGTCAGTGCTTAGGAATTGCAAGGAAGTGACATCTTCATATACTTCTGTGTCTAATGTATACAAGTGTGTTAAGTGTTTTGCAAATCACTGTGTGTATTGTTTTGCAAAAAGTGTGAAGCTGACATTGTGCTTACAGTGGTGCAGATCTGGGCTCATGTTATGCTCCTTGAGTGTAAGGTTTTGATAATTGTGTAATACTTTTGATTTTAGTGTTTAAGCAATCAAAAAAAACTGTAAGGGTTTTTACCTCTTTCAGGAAGCTAGTGATGTCATTTTTAAGCAATTTATCAGCCATAGAGTGAGCACTCAGCACCTGCTCTTGTTTATTTATGTAGCGCAGAGCATATTTATACTTAGCATTTCATTTTTATAATCAAGGTCAGGTCCCTGCCTGGGCCTACTAGCTATTACCCAAGCCCTATGGGCTGCATTGGACTCGACATGATGGCTAGCTACAAATGTATTCCACCCTGGCTTGATGTTCTTGGCCTTCCTGGAATGAGTGAATAAACACCTGCTAGCCTCAAGAAGAGCTCTAACTATATCACACAAACTTGCACCATGGGAGGAGTCATTACAGTTAACATTAGTGCAACATATGGCATTCATGGGCAGATATACTTTACTCAAAAATACATCAGACCTGAAGCAATATTTGAGGACATCATCACTAGATAGTTTATCCCAATCTATCTTTACTTCGCTGTTGTCCTCATGTTTAGCCAGCTTGGGAACGTTGTCCAAATTTAATACCGTGGCAATGGAGATCTGGTCAGATAGATAGATAGAAAGATGGATAGATAGATAGATAGAGATATATATATATAGATAGATACACATGCAGAGACTTCTTTTAACTGAACTAATTAATTATTAAATACTCCTATAAGAAATACAAATCTTCCTCTAGAAGACTAAGGCGACTATTTGCTCATCAAACTTACCTGTTATTGCGGACACCCCTAAAGTATACCGTACCTTTGACCTAACCGTGATGTCATCTGTACGTCCGTTCGGTTTGCACTGGAGCGTGTGTAGGTAACAACGTCACCACAGCTGGTTAGTGTGGTCAGTTAACTATTTCACCAAACTGTTTATGATAACAGTCAGGTTCTGCACAAAACTGTGTCTGATAACTTTTGTTTAACTTTAGTTTAAGTTACAGTTTGGCTAACATTAGCCTCACATTAGCTAAGTAGCTGTCCTCGATTTGACCTTTCTTTACTAATATAAACGGAGGATGTATTAATTGACATCATCACAGAGAACCGTACTTCCTTTGAATTGTCTTGTGTGTATTTGTGATGGATTCTCTCCTTGTTGACATGGTTTAAACTAAAAGGAGAGATCAGGACGTCAACACATTTGCTGTTAAAAACAAAAAACCTGTCACAATGTGGCAGAAGGCCAATGTATCCAGGTCACAAAAGGTTTCATTCGACTGTGTTTGGTTTTACTCTGATTATTGTGGAAACCACCAGAATCCAGTCGCCTTGATAACCAGTATTTCCTGTCATTGGACTTCTTTAAGGAGGTTAAATTGGGAGGCAAGGACTCAGGCCTGTCAGTCTGACCTTGTTTTGCTATATTGTAAATATCAACATTGTTGTTAATTTTACATTTTTAATGAAGCCATTTAAAACCAGAGGGTATAATTCAACAGTGTGGACATTTTTATTCAGTCTGACAAAATTCCCTTTTATTGCTATATAATCATTGTTCGTGCTTTGGTGTCACTTTCTTCAGCTTCTCACTGCACCTGTTGCTCAGAAGGTACATCTTGAAGTACTTCCTAAACTTTTTGTCTCTCACGCCGTAAATGATTGGGCTCAGGAAACGTGGCAGGATGTAGACGATGAGATAGTTTGCAAATCTGATCTCCCGGATTTGACCGGGGAAGATGAGATTCAGAAGAAGCTGCACACTGGGGGAAATGTAGGAGAGCAGGCACATGGACAGCTGGAGGCCGTGGAGCAGGACGGTGTTCCTTGCTCTCTGCGCCGACATCTTCTCTGTGGCCACAGCTCTTGTTGCAAACAGTATTCGAAAGTAGGTGAAGATCAGAGTCAGAAACACAAGGGAGAAATAGATGATGTCAAACGCTTGTCTTTTATGCAAAAGGATCGGGTCTTTGAACAGGTTCTGGCGTAAACACGACACCGACCCATGAAAGAAGCTCAGGGATTCAGTGGCCAGAATCACAAACAGATCTGTGATATCTGGAGCCGCGCACAGAAACCAAATCATCCCGATGACCATGTACGTTTTTCTCACTGTGCAGATTTGCGAGTGGCGCAAAGGTTTGCAAATGGCAATGTAGCGCTCAATGGCCATGCTAGCTAAATTGACCAGGGTGTTCCTGGTGGTGAAGACGGCCACCAGAATGAGGAGGCAGCAGAACGAGACGTTTATCTTGTAGAAGATGTAGCTTGAGACAAAAAGTGTGACGATGACTGTCAGCTGGATGGCGTCGTTTATCACCATGTGGATGAAGAGGATATAACGAGGGTCTTCGTAAAAGATCTGGAGGAACACAAGTGAAGAGGAAGGGGGGTGAAATGTGCGGGAAACAGCAACAGCTCTTCGTGTAAATGAAATAATTCTAATACAACAATATCAAATATGAATTAAACATGCACAAAGGCCTGCAACTAACATTTATTTTCAACAACAGTTACTCTGCCAGTGATATATTGATCAAACAATTTTTAATCTTTTAAAAAGTACAGAAAAGGGAAAATACTGAAGTAATATATGTTATATTTATAAAGGTTGATAAAGTGATAAGTTAATTTTCAGAAGATTCATTTCCAATGCTTTCAACACTTAAAGTTGTATGTCACTTATTAAACAAACTTATTCAAACGTATTAAAATATTTAGTGTTGTACATCTCAAAGACAGACGTTTAGATTGAAGAATAGAAAATCCCTTTGAGTTTGTTCTCTTGTATGAGTGCGTTTGTTTTACCTGGTGTCTGAAAAACGTGGAAACCAAGGTGCTGTGGATGTAACTGAGGATGAGCCACAACAGAACAACAATCAGGTTCCTCAAAAACGCTGTGGTGAAGGCGTCTATGATGAGTGTGAACTGATCCAGCTGCAGAGGGCGCCAAGTAGCAGAGACAGAAAATACTTTTAGAAACACAGAATCCTCAAACTGCAGATCCTAATCCTTCTCTGTGTTTCTATCAGCTGACCTGCTTTTAAAGTTTAATCTTGCAGCAGGTTAATATTTAGTTTTTCATGAGCACCAACAGGCTGTGATTCAGCAGCATCATCCTCTCCTTTAAACTCCCACACAGTCAATTTAATCTTGTGTATCTTATGTGCATTAATATTAGTAACATGTCTGTTTACATCAAAATAACAGTTTTTACAAGAAGTCAATAGAGTTTACTCTTTAATTTCATTTCAAATGTGGACTTGATTAAGAGAACACGATGGTGGCAAACTTAACTTTCCTACATTTTTATTTGCATTGGTCTTAAAGAATTAAACAGCTCAAGATTTTAAAACTTAAAAATTAATCAAAAACAAATGTTCAGATCAAAATAAAAGACATTTTCATATTCCTTTCTAAACATGTGACAGTGAGACTGTTGCTTCACCAAACCTAATGAGGAAAACTCATGTTGCCTCCTGGAGCCACTGAAGAGCTCATGATCGACTGAGACCTGAGGCAAAGAAAGAGGCAGACATGTTTTAATCAGCCTGATAAATCTATCTACAGTCAACAGTTGGTAAATGTGATTAAAACAGCAGCTTTGTGACACACATTAAGTAGTTTGACCAAGTTTTCAAAAAACCTCAATAGCTAATAAAATTTATATTAGTTTTGTATGTCGGTAGAAAATATCACGATTTTCCACTCAAATGTAAATTCAATAATCAAGTTCATGTAAATCTGATATTTTGGTCTTTTGTGGTAATTTGAAAACACTGACACTGACATTACATTTTCAGATCAAAATATTTCCTACATAAATGACACCTCTGCTTCATTTGAGTTCTCCTTCACTACCTGTTGAACAGTATCAACTCAAACAACACGCAATAGTGTTTATTATTTCATTTATACTAACTAAAGCTGATACTTTTAAGGGTTTTAAATGTGAACATGATATTATTCATGTCCATTAGTTTATTATAAAAACAGTTTAACCTTAATAAGAACAATCACCATGCAGTTTTAATACATGAAACAGAAAGGCAATCTTTAAATGAAATTTATCTTAAATGAAGTCAACACAAATACAACAGTCATAACAGTCGGGAACACAGGCTGTAAACTCGTAAGATGTATTTCTAATTATTATTTATATTCACGTTTACATTCAAAGAATGTTTTGTAACATTGACATTTAATTAAATATTGTATTGAACTTTGTAAAATATGGTTCCGCAGAGAGTTGCAGTCTGCAGCTGACTCACCCCCCCCCCCCTGTCCTGTTCCTACCTGAGTCCAGGTCAGACGCTGACGGCAGACGTCTCTTCACACCGGTCTTTATAAACATGTCCGAGTTCATCAAAGGAAAAAAAAACATGTAAATGACGCAGGGAGTAGCTTGTGACGGTTATGTTGACGTCAGTGAGATCGAAGCATCTTTTATTTGTCCTGTTATATGTATGGCCTTGATTTGACTTTAGAACAGTGTCTCCATGAAGTGATGGATGCATCGTAGCCTCCTGCGGTGACACTGTTGTCCTCCCATTGGGTCAGTCTACTTATTGATTGATCCATCAGTTAGTGTCTCAGTTTCTCAATTTCACCATTGGTTTGAATTGTAAAATGAAAAATGTCCATTACAATATTTAACAGTCTAAGGACATGTTTTATTTAAAGCCCCCACAAGGAACTTCTAATGTTTGTCAAGCAGTTGTGTTCCCAGTGTCTCCTGCAGTAAAAACCTCCTTTTAGAAGCAAAGAAAAAAATACACAATTCACAAATACAATGAACACGAGACTACTTGTGTGGGAGTGTGACGGAGCGCACGGCGCCCGTCACGGCAGTGATGGAACTGCCCCGTTTACGTGTGTGTCGGTGCGCACGGCGACCGTCACCGCAATAATGAACTGTCCTGTTGACACGTGTTATCTGTATAAATGTTGTCTGTGTGTGTTACATGTCTGGGTCTGTTGCGTTGGTTTTCATGTAGAGAAAAATCCATCTGTCAGTATGGTAAGTGGAGCTCTGACTGTGTAGACCCACTCACTGAACTGAAAAATGCTGGATTTTACCCATGATCCTCGGCTTCCCGAACCATATTTTACCTCAACAGTTCTTTTTTTTTTTTTTAATATTTTTATTAGGAGGTATGGCACAGTAGAACAGGAATCAATGTCAAATTTACATTGGGTATCACAAAATCTCATTACGACAATTAACAATATATAGAGATATTGACACCATAAAAACACTGTGCATCCCGATGGATTAAGAGTAAGGTATACAGTCTTCCTCCTAGGATGTTTTTCTTATTTTATGGACCACATGAACGTGGTCATGCGAACAATACATTACACAACTCAATGAAAATAATAATAATAATGATAGATAGATAACTGAAAATTCTATTAAGTAATAATTAAGTATTAAAGCTGCACAGTATAACTAAATTAAAAGAAAAAATAATAAAATAAAATAAAAAAAAGTAAAAATTTTAAAAGTAAAAAATTTTTTTTAAAAAAAAAAAAGGTAAATGAACAAATAAAAAGGAAGAAGAAAGAGAGAAAAGAGAGCGGGGGGCCAACAATCAGGGGGCAGGGACTGGAGAGAATGGAAGAATGTGAGAAAGGGAAGCCACTTATTATAAAATTTGTTAGAGCTACCTTTCACTGAATATCTGATCTTTTCCAGCTTTAGAAAAGACATGGTGTCGTTGAGCCACTGACTACTAGAGGGAGCTTTAGTCGACTTCTAGTGGAGTAGTAGGTGGCGTCTTGCTAGTAAGGAAGTAAAAGCTAAAATGTCTAATTGAGTAGAGGTAAACCGGTTATGGTTCTCTGGGAGGGATGAGGCATGACATTTGTCGCACTTGTCAGTGATGCTGGGATAGATTTGCGATAGTCGCGCTTTAGAAAAGTGGACTCTAAACAGTACTTTAAACTGTATAAGTGTGAGACGAGCGAAGGATGAACTTGTGTAAATTTTCTTTAGAGCAGTGTCCCACCAGTCATCCTCCAAGTTTAGATCCAGTTCATCTTCCCAGGCAGCCCTAACTTTAGTAACTGGAGAGCAATCAAAAGGCAGAAGTTCATTATAAACTTTAGAGATGAGTGATTTTTGAAGTGGATCGTGGTTTAAAAGCACCTCCCACTGTAGGGTCGGCGGCGAGATCGAAAGAGATGAGAAGGTGGGAGATGAAATTCTTCTGAGGGATCTGTAAAACTGCGAAAAATACCATCTGTGTAAAGATCTTCAAAACATTTCAGGCCTTTATTATGCCATGTGAGAAAGGTTGAATCTGTAAGCGGAGGTCAAAATAAATAGTTGTTCAGTAAAGGAGCTAAAGTAGATGTTGATTTAAATTTGAAGTGTTTCCTAAACTGATACCAAATTTTAAGTGTGGAGTGAACCACTTGATTATTTGTGAAGCCTGAGAGGTTGGATGGAATAGAAGAGGTAAGTAGAGCAGGTAAGGAGGATGAAACACATGACTGTGCCTCCAAGTGACACCATGGCAGATTCACTGACTTGAACCAAAATTAAATTTTTTGAATATGTGTAGCCCAATAATACAGTTGGAAATTCAGAAGTGCCAATCCGCCATTGAATTTACATCTCTGAAGTGTGGATTTGCGGATCCTAGGAGCCTTTCCACACCATAAGAAGTCAGAAATAGTTTGATCAATTGTTTTAAAAAACTGTTTTGGCAGGAAAAGTGGGAGACAATGGAACAAAAAAAGAAATTTGGGCAGAATGTTCATTTTAACCGCGTTAATTCTTCCAATTAACGAGAGAGGTAAGCTCTTCCATCTTTGGAGGTCAGATTTAATTTTAGACATTAGAGGTGAGAAATTAGCAGAAAAAAAGAGAGTTTAACGTTCTGGTTACGTTGATCCCGAGATACTTGAAGCCAGAAAGGCTCATTTTGAAAGGGACATCTGACTGTGTGAGCTGTGATGCTGAAGCATTGACAGGATAGCATTCACTTTTAGAAGTATTCACTTTATAGCCTGAGAATGATCCAAATCTCTGGAAAGCAGATACAATTGTGGGAATGGAAAGGACAGGATCTGAGACATACAACAATAAGTCATCAGCATAAAGTGTCAACTTAAATTCTGTGCCCAATCGTGAGATCCCAGTAAAAGTGGAGGAGGACCTCAGAAAGATTGACAGGGGCTCTATAGCTAGTGCGAACAATAGAGGAGATAGGGGACACCCCTGTCTGGTGCCACGGGTTAGAGTAAACAAATTGGACTGAATGCCATTAGTGGAAATGTTTGCTTGTGGTGATGTGTAAAGGAGTCGTATCCACGAAATGAACCCATTACCCAATCCAAACTTCTTTAGTACAGTAAATAAATAGTCCCATTCAACCCTATCAATGGCTTTTTCAGCATCGACCGAGATCACTACTTCAGGTGTTGTTGTGGCAGTTTTAGAGTAAATAATATTTAGGAGTGTTCGGACGTTAAAGAATAACTGCCGCCCCTTAACAAATCCAACTTGCTCATGTGAGACAATAGTTGGTACAATGTTCTCCAGGCGATAGGCCAAAGCTTTAGCAAGGATCTTAGCATCTACATGTATTAATGAAAGAGGTCTGTATGAGCCGCAGAGATTCGGATCCTTATCTTTTTTTAAGAGGAGACTTATGGAGGCTTGCCTTAAAGTGGGAGGGAGAGTGCCATGGTCCAGTGATTCCTTATAAACAGCATGTAGCAAAGGGGGAAATTTATCCTGAACTCTCTTAAAAAATTCCACTGGAAATCCATCAGGGCCAGGAGCCTTGTTATTTTGCATACCTCTTGCAGCGAAAGTGATTTCTTCTACTGTTAATGGTGAGTCAAGTTTTTTAGCAGCATCTGAGCTTATCACAGGAAAGATGAGGCTATCTAGGAATGAATTCAATTCAGTGGTGTCAGGTGGAGATTCAGACTTATATAAAGAGGAGTAGAATGAGTGAAAGACAGAATTAATGGTGGCGGGATCCTTATGCAATGAGCTAGATGAATCTTTTATTTGAGGGATCATACGTGAGGCAGCCTGGCGACGTAGTTGATGAGCCAGGAGCCGACTTGCCTTGTCACCATGTTCATAATATGTGGAGCGTGATCGTAAAAGAAGTCGCTCTGCATCACTAGTGGTGATGAAATCAAATTCAGTCTGGAAGTCAACACGCTGTTTAAGTAAACTGGGAGAGGGGCAAGTAGCGAGTTGTTGGTCCAATTTGGTGATATTGATAGAGATTTCTTGCAATTTGGCTTTACGGGACTTATTCAAGTGGGCAGAGTAGGAGATAATTTATCCCCGCAAGTATGCTTTTAATGATTCCCACAGCAGTGAACATGAAACTGGTTCCATATCATTTTGATTTAGAGAACTTATCATCTGAGAGAAGTAATGTATTAAACCTCCAAGGTGTTGAGTACCGGGGTTGTGAAGAGAAATGAATATCTAAAGAAAGAGGGGCGTGGTCAGAAATAACAATAGGATGATAATTAACAGACAGTACTTTGGGAATTAGTTTAGCATCAATAAAATAATAATCAATCCGAGAGAAAGATTGATGCATCTGAGAAAAGAAGGAATATTCTTTGTTACGCGGGTTATAAAATCTCCAAGGATCAGTGCAACCGTTCTTGGACACAAAATCTGAAAGTGACCTCGACATTGAAGGGGAGTCAGAGTTCGTGGGTTGGAGCGGTCTAGGTTAGGATCAATTACACAGTTCATGTCCCTGCCAATTATAAGGAGGCTGTTGTTCAAGGAGGGAAGACGTTCAAATAGCTTATTCATAAAGTGTGGATCATCGAAATTGGGGGCATATATGTTAACTAATAAAATGAGAATATGGAATAGCGAACCTGCAACAATTAAGTATCTGCCATTTGTCTCATATCACCTTAGAAGCTGAAAACTGAATTGACTTTACCAATTAAAATAGCAACCCCTCTGGCCTTAGAGTTGAAATTAGAGTGAAACACTTCAGAAAACCAGGGACATTTAAGTCTGACCTGATCTTTAGTGCGCATGTGGGTTTCCTGCAGAAACACTAAGTTCGCTTTAAGACGTTTCAAATGAGCAAATATCCTTGATCTCTTAATTGGACTCCCCATGCCTTTAATATTCCAGCTCAAGAATCTCACAGATGACCCAGTGAGTGGGACATCAGAAGTATTAGTATTGGTGGCCATATGTTAAATCCCTAGGGATAGAAATAGACTGAGTCCCCAAGGAAGGAAGAAGAAAAAGAAAGAAAAAAAGAAAAAAAAACTAAACAAAAAAAAACACACCAAAAAAACATATTGAAACACCCCCCACCCCCCAATTGCACTTACAACGACCCCATCCCCAAACGATGGAGAACCCAGTGCTTAGTGCCCAGATCCCTAAAACGAACACTTTCGGCTTTTTGCATAACTATCAAGCTTCGGGTTGAGCTCCTGCAAGCCTAGCAACATTTGACATGAAGGTACAACCAATCAAGACCAAGTTAAACTGAAAAACACATACTGTGTTTATGAAAATAAGAGGAAACAGATTAACTGAAAAAAGTAATAAATGTCAATATTAACTGTCACTGCTACCTCAGCGGTGTGTATCACCTCTCGGTTCTCTTACAAGTTGAGCGACCTGATGAATGCGCTGGCCTCCTCCGCTGAATCAAACCTCCTCTCCGCACCGTTGTGAGTGATCCAGAGGCGCGCCGGGTAGAGCAGGCCATAGAGGAGCCCCGGTATTTCGCGGAGCCGGCGTCGGACATCATTAAAGGCGGCTCGGGCACCGGAAAGACGGAGAAACTCAACTCCCCAATCCTGATCCGTTGCTGGGTCCTGGCTCGGCACAATATGTCCACACAGTCTGTATGATAGTCTAGACCAGCGATTATGGGGCGAGGGCGCTCTCCGGGCTTCGGCTTCGGCTGGAGAGTACGATGTGCGCGGTCCACAAGAGGCTCCTTCTCCAGCTTAAAAGCCTCCTTGAGCAGAGAGGAAACATCCGCAGCAGCAGAAAAGGTGGAAAAATCTTCGGGAATTCCCACTAACCGTATGTTATTGCACCGCGAGCTCGCCTCCAAGTCCTCGCATTTATTGTCCGGTCTTATCAGCTCAGTTGACAGATGCTCCACTTTAGCCTGTAAGGTAATAATGTCATCGGAGCAGGTGGAAAGCGATGTTTCCATTTCACCTACGGTGTTCTTCAGAGTACGCACATCAGACTGGATGTTTGTAATGCTGCTGGATAACTCAGACTTCACTGCCTGTAGCTCAGTCTTGATGCTTGACAAGTTCTCCGTCAAGGCAGCCTGAAGCTCAGCTCTGAAAATAGCCGCCATCTCAACCCGGAGTGACGAGAGCAGCTCGGCCTTAAAGTCGTGTGATGGAGCGCCATCGGCGGCTTCGACCAGGCAGGAGGGTGGATCACTACGAGGCGGGGATGCAGTGTGCGAAGCAGGCCGCGGCGGTTGTACAGGTGGTTTGGATTTTGGAGGCATTTTGGTCGGCAAAAAGACGGCGTTAAATTCATATTATGAAGGTGGGGAAAACACACACCGAAGAAAGATGCAAAAGGTGTACCTAAAATAGTTTTTTTAAAAGTTGTTGCAGGAGCTCAGAGAAACACGTTCTACTCCATTAGTCGCAACACCGGAAGTCCTAACTCAACAGTTGTGTTAAAATCAATGTTGTACCTTACAATTTGTCAAATGAAACGTAAAGAATTTTAAATGGTCACTACAAGTTAGAGTTATAGTATTTGTTGATTTTATTGGTATTAGTCTTATGATTTAATAGATATTTAAAAGTGAAAATATAAACACAAGCATTTAGAACAATTGCTGATCACACATGGTTTCTCTGCTCGCTATTGATATTAGACGTTTGTGGTTTGTCACTGTGAAGCTGTCACTTCAGTTTATTCATCACTTTTGGCACGTTTTTCTCCTGGTTGTTGCTCCTACTGATTTTACACACCAGGTACCTTCTCACATATCTCCTGAAGAGCTGGTCTCGCAGTCCGTAGACGATGGGGCTGACAAAGCGCGGCAGGATCTGGGCAATGATGTAGGAGGAAAAGCGTATGGTCGAGTAGTTCTGGGGCAGCAAGTAGAGCAGACATTGTTCAAACATGGGTCTCACATAAACAATCATGCATAACAGCAACTGAAAGCCGTGGAGCAGAATAGTGTTTCTGGCTTTTTTAAAGTCTACAGTCGCTCCCTTGGCAGTGAACAGAATCCTGAGGTACGTGTAGAAGAGCACGAGCCAAACGAAGACGAGACAAACGATGTGTGATGCGTCTCTCTTCTTCAGGCTGTAGGTGCTCCTGAACACCGTGTCTCTGACACAGAACGCCCTGGAGTGGAAGAACTGCAGAGGCTCAGTGACCAGGAGGATGAAGAGGTCGGGTAGGATAGAAAGAGCACCCACAGCCCAGATCAGACCAATCAGGATGTAGGTGTTCCTGACAGTGCAGATCTGACCATGGCGGAGGGGGATGCAGATGGCGATGTAGCACTCCACCGCCATTCCAGCCAGGTTCAGCGGGGTGTTCAGGGTGGTGGTGATGGTAACGATGAGCAGTATGAGGCAGAAGGGGATATTGATCTTGTACAGGGCGTAGCTGATGATGTGGAGGAGGGTGGACAGGGCCAGCTGCATCATGTCGTTTATCACCAGGTGGATGAACAGAATGTATCGAGGGCTTGAATTGAAGATCTGTGAGGGGGAAACAGCAGGCGAATAAAAGTTGAGTCACTAAAACAAACTTATAGCTTAAATATAACTCAAATATTTGGTAACTTCACTTCACTAGTTTATTATTTTGCTTCTCATTTTTGATAAAAATACCAGGTTTACCCCATACCTGTGAACAGTAGAACAAGTCTGATAAGGTCATGACAAAGTTTTGCTACTGAATATGACTGAGGCATAAAAACAGGAATCCAATTAATAAAATAATATTATTTAGTTTTTCTTTGGAGAAGCAACTTTATTTTTCTCATAGAAATTGTTATAGTTTTTTGTTCCTTTTATTTGGTTGATTAAATTCTTTGTACCTGGATATTTACGTGTGGCATACAGTCTCTTTCTCTCTCTCAAATCCAAACATGAAGCTTGTTCTTACAGTCTCAGCAGTTTGTCCTCTGGAGGAATATTAAAGCTGCTGCTCTTCAGGTGAAAGTGATCCTGAACGTAACTGCACAGAGATCTTTGTCATGTATTTAAATTATACTTCAGATAAAGTTCTTCATCATAGTTTGTTCTCTATGAGACAATACGCTTTTAAAATACATTTGTTCTTTATCTTCTGAATATTTGAAATAATCTGTTCGGGAAAATTAATAATAAATCGTTTAAATAAAATACCGATTTCTTTCAGAAGAGTAAGTTTACATTCATCATTTTTGAGTTTTGTATGGGAACAGACCTGGTGCTTCCTGAAGGTGTGAACCAGAGTACTATTGATGTAGTTAATGGAAATGCAGAGCACCGTCACAATCACATTCTTAGTCACAGCTGTGGTGAAGGTGTCTCGCTCCAAAGAGCCATTAACAGATGATGAATTCATGTCTGGAATGGCAGAGTCTGAAAATACAAAAACAATATTGAAGGTTATTCTGTGAGCTCCACAGTGTCACATATTCTATAAAATATTATTTTCTAACAGTAAACTCTGTACTAGGAAACATGCCACGAAATGTTGAACTGAATAACATGTAATTATCTAAATCTTTTGTGTCACAAACTCTTCAACTCAGTCTGAAACTGTTTCAGATCTTTCGACGCGAATAGTCAAATTAAACCAACAGCTTTTTTTTGTCTGAGAATACAAATATTTTAAGGACAGGAACTATGACCACTTTAGAAAAACAACTTTCTCTTTATCCTGTAAATTACATTTCACAGAAAATCTGTAAACAGAGCGACAAAAACTTCAAGATAATCCCACAATAATTAATCTAAATAAAGTAAATAACAGTAGAAAGCAAATCACACATCACATAGCAATATATGGTGAGTCACTATTCAGATCAGTAGGTATGAAAAGACTGATCATACCCAAAAGGACGACACACATCAGTACCTGGTTAACATCTGCTGCAGGTGCTGCTGTCCTGACTTTATATAAGTTTAGAGATGACACATGGGATTATTGTGTGTTCATGTTGTGTTCATGTTGCGTGTATTTTAAAAGAATAATTTCACATTGGGGAAACTTTCTTAGAAAGACAGAAAACAAGTACAAGTGCAGTTTAAACTTTGTGCCTTAAAACAGCTCTGATCAATATTTTTATTGTTTATTTGAATATGTTTATTGACAATGTGTGGCTGTGATTAACTGAATTTGTTGCTCCACTCAGCTTAATGAAGCTCTACAGAGTTTCCACTCTGCTCTACACTGAGTTCCTACTCTGCTCTACACTGAGTTTCCATTCTGCTTTACACTATTAATTAATACCAAACTTACCAGAAACACTTGATCAAACATCAGTATGATGAGAACAACCTGAAATGACAGGAACCATGAGAGAGAAACATTTATACCACATGTACTATGATTTCTTCTTTTGATCCATGTCCCATCTGCTAACATGGAGGAGGCAGGTTTATGAAATGTACTGCAGTCAGCCACCAGGGGGCATTTGAGATGTTTTGGCTTCACCTGCGGGGAGCTGTCATGTTGTTCCTGGTTATGAAAGAAGGGTAATTCATTGAATGTGTCCTCCCTCCTCACTTCCACCTGACCTCTGCTCACACACGTTAATGATAAACATATATCGGAAACACGTGGAGAAGGTTGCTTTGTGTCAGAGTTTTTGGACTGCAGTACCCTTAATGACCATGTGGGGTCCTCAGTGTTCCTTTTTTCCTGTCACATGTGTTTTGATTTGATTGTTTCATTGTGTTCACCTGTGCGTTATTGCTAGCCAGGGGTGGAGGAAGTACTGAAGTTTAGTACTTAGGTAAAAGTACAAGTACCCAGGATAATATATACTTAAGTAAAAGTAAAAGTACTACATCAACAATCCCTCTGTCGGCCCAGAGCAACAGAGTAGCTGATCGTTAGATAGTGATCAACTACGAACTTTAACAGGAAAAGTGGAAATGTTTGTTAGCGTGTGTGTGTATCTTTTTGTTACCTGTTTTTGGACATCCTTAGTTTACTCTGTTAATTGACCAGACTGTGTTTTTAGTTGTCTGTAAGTATTTTTAGTTGCTGTTCAACCTTATGGATTCCTCTGCCTGAACTAAGTAAAGAAACCTTTTTTGATTCCCTACAAAAAAGTCGTCCGTGTCTGTCTCTGCATCTGAGTCATCACCCTCATAGCTCACTTGTAGGCAATCCGCCTACTACACGGGAGACCCAGATTCGAATCCCGACGATCCTTATAGCTTTGTGTTTCTTTTATTTGCTCTAGTGTTTATGAGACACGTATTTAAACACATACACAAAACGTTTTTAAATGTTGTGTGCACTCAGCTCAACTGTCTCATACAACACAACACAAGACGAGATGAGACGGGTACGACCAGGACATCAGGATTCATGATCCGACATCTTCCGTCATGACTAAATACATGTTTGTATGAACCTAAATCTGAATTCTGCAGGTTTTTATAAAAATCAGTTCTACATTTGAGTGATTAGAAAAGAGCAGAGGAGCAGGACCACTTGCTGACCAGCGGAGTAATGCACCTCAATGCAGTGGTGCTGCTAAGAGAGGGGGGGAACCCTGACACAGTAAAGGTTTACCTAGTAGAATGTTACAGGTGCAGCACACAGGTCTAAACTGAACAAATGTCTGTTGTACTCTGATTTCTGAATTGAAAACCTTATTTTGTACAGAACACACAAACAGTAATAGTCTATAATACTTTCCTAGAAAACAAATGAGTTCAGATTTATCTGATTGTACTGATGAAAAAGCAGTAATGACTGAGGATTTGATTTATAATTAGATAATCATAATTTTGTTATATTGAGATGCATTGATGTGGTGCATGCGAATGGTTGACTGCTAACTCGTTACTGAATCTTGAGGCAAGTGAAGATGCACATTTCTACTGCACCCCCACCTACACCTGATACCTGCACCCATTGGAAGGTGCCAGCTGTCAATCACACTGTGATATCCACCCCCCAACACATCCGGTGCTTTATGGTCTGTTTGATTCTAAATTATCATAATTCACAAAATGAACATCAGCTGTTTCAAGAAGACTTGAAACTAGAGACTGAGACATGAACTCCTGAATATTTACTGACGTTGTAAAGTCAGAATGTATTTGTTCTCATATTCTCAATCTTTGTTTAAAATCTGTTTGCATAGCAACATGAACTTCACCACGGTGTGATGGTTGATCTCAGTTTACATATCAGGTGCTTTTTCAGGTGTTGTCTGAAGGTTTTGTCTCGTAGCCCATAAACGATCGGACTGATAAATCTAGGTAACACCTGAATGATGATATAAGAAACAAAAAACACATGTACAAAATTTTTGGGGAATAAGTTCAACAGAGCATTCCTTATAACGTGGGCTAAATAGGTCAGCATGCACAGCAGCAGCTGAAAGCCATGAAGCAGGATGGTTTTACTTGCCTTCTTTGCATCTCCATCTCCTGATTTACTTACTTTAGCAGCTTTAGCAGCAAGGAAGAGCTTGACGTAAGCGTAGAGGAGTGTGAACCAAACACCAATCAGGTAGATAATGTAGGAAACCTCCCTCTTTTTTACACTGACAGGGTGTCGGAACAGGTTGTTCCTCTCACAAAAAATAGTAGAATGAAATAACTGAAGGGGCTGTGTTGACAGAAGGATAAACACATCTGACAGAGCAGAAACTATGTTCATGGCCCAAATCCAACCTATGAGAATGTATGTTCTTCTGATGGTGCAGAGCTCCACATGTCGCAGTGGTAGACAGACGGCGATGTAGCACTCCAACGCCATGGCAGCTAAATTCAATGGGTGTTTGAGGGTGGTGAAGATGGCAAGGGAGATGATGAGGCAACAGAGCGTAGCTTGGATCTTGTAGAAGACGTAACTAAAGAAAAACAGGCTGATTGTTGCAATGAGCTGAATCATATCCTTCAAATATGTTTTTCTTGTACTTTGGAGGATATCCTTTCAGAAAAGACTTCAAATTAAAACGAAAGTTAGAGTTGTGTCTATATCTGTTATAGTTATGCTTGCAACATGACAAGGGCGGTTCGACCCCATCCAAGTCTGAAAAAAAGAAATGACACATTTAAAAAACAGTCGTTAAAACTAGAATTAAAATCCCACCCAAAATTAACACTGATTGAATCCAGAGCCCTATCGTCGAGTGAGAGCCGTGAGATGGAGTCAGGGTCTGCTTACAGAGTGAACCTCTCTCCTCTTCATAATGCATTCCATTTATTCATTAGTTTGTGTAATTAACACTGTACAGTGCTTTACAGTACAGTAAGTCAGGCTGTACAGTTATCAGCTCAAGTTTTCTGGCATAGGGAGGCAGGAGGAGATTCCAGCTGCTCATTTTTAAATGGCCGTGGGCTCCACCTTTGCTTTGGGTCAGTGTATGTCTTTAGTTGCCTCCTCATTCTGACTCTAATTGAAATGTGCCATGTAGTTGTACAGATTAGCTGCTACCTCTGCACAATTTGTTTTGAAATTCCTTTTTATTGCCATAATTTTTAGGCTCGTCAGAGTTTTCTTTTTAATATCCCAGTATCCGAGGGGCCAGAGCTGGCGACATCGAAATCTAAACTGAAGCTGCTGGCTAAAACTAAACGTAAATACAGTAAAATAATAATTCACGTCGGCAGCAACGACTCCCGGCTTCGCATGTCGGAGATCGCTAAAATTAATGTGGAGTCGGTGTGTGCTTTTGCTAAAACGATGTCGGACAAAGTAATTTTCTCTGGCCCTCTCCCTAATACAACAGGTGATGACAGTCGCATGTTGTCTTTTAACCGCTGGCTGTCGAGGTGGTGTACTGTAAATGGTGTGGGCTTTGTAGATAATTGGCAAACTTTTTGGAGTAAACCTGGTCTTGTTAGGAGAGACAGCGTTCATCCCACTTGGGATTGGGCAGCTCTCTTATCTAGGAATATTACTAAGTCTATTACATGACAACCCAGAGGTGGGACCAGGAAGCAGAGCTGCAGTGCTAAACACTTCTCTGCATTCCCTCTGGATCAGTCACCCAACCCCATAGAGATTGTGTCTGTCCACCACCTGATTAAATTATTTAAATTAAACAATAACACAGCGAGAACTCCACACAATAATCTAATACAAATTAACACAACCTCTGTAACAACTCAGGAAACTAAGGCCCTTAATGATATGGCGCCTTTTTACCTTAAAGAGCTGTTAGTACCTTATCAACAAGCTAGAGGACTCCGCTCCCAGAATTCAGGTTTACTTGTCGTTGCTAAAGTCTCTAAAAGTAGAGTAGGAGCCAGAGCTTTCAGCCATCAAGCCCCACTCCTGTGGAATAATCTCTCACTTTCAATTCGGGAGTCGGACACCATCTGTTCGTTTAAGAGTAGACTGAAAACCTTTCTTTTTGATAAAGCTTATAGTTAGAGCTAATTAGTGCGGCAGACGTAACTTGTTCTATTTTCTTAAATAGGAAGCGTTTAGTTCAAAAAAGGCATAGAGGTATTGATGTCTGATCTACTGAGTGGGCCACATGGTTTTCATCGTACTACCATACAAACCAGTAGCCAGTCAGATTTACCTTAAGCTTAAGTGTACCCTCAAGTTCAGCCTGTATCATTGTATGATTACATGGCAAAAACCCCTGATGACGCTAAGACGCAGAGGGAATTTATGACACATGACACACGGAGCTTCTCTTTCCAGCTTATCCTTCCTCTTCTCCATCCCTATCCCCCTTCCCCGGATCCCTTTGCTTTATCGCCCTCAGATCCAGGGCCTCTGCAGCCGTACCATGGATTACGATTTGTGGATCGCGCATCAGAGGTTGCAATGCTGGATCCAGTATGGCGGATTCTATATCGTGCGGGCTGATCGTAGTGGGAATGGCCGATCCTTTGTCGCGTTGGCATCAGATGGCGGTGGACCAGGACCGAGGCGGCAGCCCATGATGGATCCTAATAAGCGGCAGTGGACAATGACTGTGGACTAAAGTGGCCTCTGATCGGGATGGTGGATCATGATCCTGCTGGTTGCTGACCATAGACTATGATTGCAGCAGAAAAAAATTAAAAAACTTTAATCTTGATGATGTTTTCCTACACTTGACATCTATTGCACTTCTGTCCGCCCTGGGAGAGGGATCCCTCACATGTGGCTCTCTCTGAGGTTTCTACGTATTTTTACCCTGTTAACAGTTTTTTTTTGTAGTTTTTCCTTACTCTTGCTGAGGGTTAAGGACAGAGGATGTCACACCATGTTAAAGCCCTATGAGACGAATTGTGATTTGTGAATAATGGCAATACAGATAAAATTTGATTGATTGATTGATTAAACACCAGGTGGATGAATAAGATGTAACGAGGATTCAGGTAAAATATCTGGAAGAGAGGAGAAGAAACAGAAGTCAATGAAACTTTCCCCCTGTTAGTTTATCTTTCTACCTGAAATCCCTGATAATATCAATGATCATGATAATAATAATAATAATAATAATAATAATAATAATAATAATAATAATAATAATAATAATAATAATAATAATAATAATAATAATAATAATAATAAAAGACATTAAGAAGGATTCTGACATGGTGTTTTCTGAAGGTGTGAATCAGTGTGCAGTTGATGTAGTTGATGGTCAGACCAAGAGCCAGAAGGAACACATTCTTGGCCACAACTGTGCCCTGAGAGTCTCGATAAGTCGTCACATTAAAGGTATAAGAGGAGGAATTCATGGTGACGATGTGAGGATCCTGTAAATTCAAGCTTTAACACATTCTTCCTTGGAACAGCAACCAAAGGAATACCTCTGATCAGCTGTTTAAGTTATCTTGCACAGACCTCTAGTTTCAATCTGACACCAACATTCACTCTGACAGACGTTGTCATGCTAGAGCAGTTTAAAAAACATGCCTGCAGGGCCAGATACGGAATAAAAATACACACTAGTTACGTTTATGGATTTGCATTAAACATTTTATTACCCAGAAACGGATACGGTGTGCTTATTGGAAAGGATGCAGCATGATATGATAGTAAGTGCAGAAACATTCTAATGAAGGCAGGGATCACAGCTGTTACGCTGACAGATGTGAGCTCATCGTGAAGAGATGGACTGATTTCCTGAAACTTGCTCTGTAACAGCAGAGCTGAATCAATCCTTTTGTTTGATGGTGAAACCATTCAAACAAAATAATATCCATCTCAAACACACACCTACATTTGTACAGGTAATGAAGGTCTCTTCAAACTGACAAAATATGGTAAATCAAATGACACATGCTTGATACAGGAGACAAAGTCACTATTGTTGCATAACAAATGCTGTTGTTAGATATTATCTGCACATGCATTTAAAAAGGGTTCCAGCATTATAGACAACGTGATAATAAGATACTGCACTGAGACAGTGGGATAACATTAACAAATGCCCTTCGCCCAAAAGTTCACTTTCCTATCCTCCTCCACCAGGACTGAAATAAGCCTGAGGGAAGATCGATGGCTTTATATCCGGCAGTGAGCGGCTGTATCATGCAGAATGAGACATGACGTCATGATATTCACGTGTGTGTGAGTGAACATGGCTTGTTGACAGTATCAGTCAAAGTGTTTGGGCTTTAATGTGTCTTGTCATTGATTCTACAAGTCTATGATCTTTTTTTATTTAGGATAGTACAACTTAATATTTGTTATACATGTTATTGATTAAAGAAACTGAATGGGTTCTGTCCGTTTACATATCAAATCCCTCCACCTCCTTGGTGCAGTAGCTAGAATGTCACTTCTATCTTCGTACATCCGAGGCCCTTTGTCCCAATCAAGCCACACCAAATGACTCACACGCATATAGAGATCAGTTCTATAAATATGTGTGAGTTTCAAACATACAAATAAACAATCAAGAAACAGGCAGGGGCGAAAACATTACCTCCTTTGCAGAGGTAACAAAAATGTTTGAATTCATCATGTTTTGACCAGACATGCGGTTCCTGTGTGTAGTTGGAAAAACTGAGTAGTGTGAGAAGCAGGTTAAATTTTCACAAGTGGAGCAGGATGTTTGATTGAAGCTTTTCAACAATGAGCCAGTCTCTGAATGGTTTGTTAGGTTGTACTAACTTTACACAACAGATACCTCTTCAGATACCTCCTGAACGTTTTGTCTCGTACGCCGTAGATGATTGGACTGATGGACCGGGGCAGAATCTGGACTATGATATAAGTAGCAAAGAGGCAGTCAGTGTAATTCTTAGGAAACCATTGCCGGAGAGCCTGTTTTAACAGTGCCTCTACGTACGTGGCCATACACAGCAGGACCTGAAATCCGTGGAGGAGAATTGTGTTTCTGGCTTTCTTAGCATCTTTGCTAGCTGTTTTAGCAGTGAACATTATTCTGAAGTAGGTGTAAAAGATGATGAGCCAAACTATGACTAGATAAATAATATAAGTGGTGTCCCTTTTCTTGATGATGTGGGGATTTCGAAAGGCGGTTTCCCTGAGGCAGAACACCCTGGAGTGGAAGAAGTCCACTGGCTCTGTGGCCAAGGTGATGAAAAGATCAGGAAGAACTGACATCATGCTGGTCGCCCAGATTAAACCAATCAGCATCAAAGTCCTCCTGACGGTGCAGATCTGCATGTGGCGAAGAGGGAGCCTGATGGCGACGTAGCACTCGACCGCCATGCAGGCCAGGTTCAGAGGGGTGTTTTCAGTGGTAAACAGAGCAATCAGGATGAAGGTGCAGCAGATGGAGACGCTGAATTTGTAGATGGTGTAGCTGATAACAAACAGGGTGACGGTCAGCGTCATTTGGATCATGTCATTAACGACCAGGTGAATGAAAAGGATGTAGCGAGGATTCATGTAGAAGATCTGGAAGGAATAAAATGAATACGTGTTTATGAAGTAAATTATTTAAATGAAAATATCTTACTATGCGTGTAACCAGAGCTGCAGATGATTAATTGAATGATTTCTATTTAAGGCCAATTTATGCCTCTCCGTTTTTTCTATTACGGACAGATAAGACCGCCCTATCCGTCGTGAAACGCCCTCTCCGAGTGCTTCGGACAGCTTTTCGTACACGTCTGATTTTTCTAACTATCCGTCTTCATGTTGGAGACCCGACGGACCGCTCTTGGCTGTGATTGGTCCGCGAACGACATAATTTCCGTATTTCCGGACCTCAAACTTCCTGTTTACTTTTAGCAACAAACACGAACACAACTATGATTCTACGATTAATGTGACGTGTGTGTTAAGCCAGCGGAGTTGTCCGGCTGACGGTGGCTCGTTAGAGCACTGAGGGCATGTGTGCACGATCACATACGGTTATAACGAGCTTTCAAAACGGCGCTAGCAGGCTAGGCTAGCCACCGTGCTAACTGCGGTGGTAGCAGTGCAAGAACCCGCCGTCACAACTTTAATTCCACTTCTATCATGACACTGTTTCTATAATACAGTCAGGTTAGAAGCAAACACTGGATAGTAGTTGTTAGTGCCGGGAGTCCCTGCTGACTGTGTGTGGAAGCTGGGGGGGAGCTAGCTCCGGGTAGCTTCTAGCTACATGTAGCCTCAAGCAGATTCCAGCTGTGGAATCAGCAACACAGTTCGGAAACAAGAACGGGGAACCGCTGCGCTAAGAAACGATTACATCAGCATCTTGACCCGCTGGGTGTCACTTTATTTAGTTCTGTTAGTTGCCATGGTTCAGTGTGTGGGAGGCAGGCTAACATGTAAACAGAGACACGTGGACTTCTTCTTCCCAAATGGGGTAGGCTTCTCTGAGCTCGTCTTCCGTTGCGCCACCTATGGGTTTGGCGGGGAATTGTTTTTAGACGGATAGTCGTCGGAGAAGTAAAAATCAAAAAGACTCTTTGCCCCCCGCTGAGACCTCTCCGAGAAACGGATACGTAGAAGTATATAAGAGCCTTTATACTCGTGAAAGGATTGTCACACCTGGTGTTTGCAGAAGGTGTGAATGAGACCTGCATTGATGTAGTTGATGGAGATGCCGAGAACCACAACAATCACATTCTTGGCCACAGCTTTGGTGAAGGAGTCTCTGTACTCGATGACCACGGTCACGTTGGCGGTTGACAAGTTCATCTCTTGACGTCCGAAGATCTGATGACAGAGAAAACATTACAGTTTTTATAATATCGTGTTATTGACGAGGAAAGTCACAGAATATATTTCTGTCAGTAGCATAGTAAAAACAACATGTTTGTTAAACTAAGGACAGTTTAACTATTTGAGTTTGATGTATTTCTATTAAAAAACAAGTGCTGTAAATTCTAAAAACGTTCCTAATTATATATGTTTATACAATATAAGCTTCCAAACGTAAACCATTATCATGTCCTGTTAGAGAATCACATTATGAGTCACAGTGAGTCAATCCACTACATGATATTTCAATGGTATCACGATGAACACTATTCAATTTTTATTAGGAAAGTAATTATCTATCCAAATTCAACACAAGGCTCAATATTAAGTAAATAGATTCAATTCTAAGAAACAGGTTTCACAATGAAACTCACCTGTTATACAAGTTTTGATATGTTATCTTTAAATATGCAAATAATCATTTAATGAGATCATTTAAATACAAACAGAAATCAGCTCAATGGATAAAGGAGTTTGTTCAAAACTCTTATTTCTTATAAAATCTTATTTGGTTTTTGAGTCAAAGGTCTTGACAGTGGATATTTTGTGAATCTCTTTTTACCACTCAATTAATACAAAAATACAGTGATCAGGTCATAAATATCTACATTTCCCCATGGTTGTAAGAATAATATACTAAAGACTGTGAATAAATGAAAAAAAATCTCAGTAAAAACATATATAGAGATGATCGATTGTGTCAAACAAATATCTAAATGTGTAAATGTTGCATTTGTCTGAAAGAAAACGTTGAAGCAAAAATAAGCCAGAATATATGCATCAGCTTGAAAGATACAGATTTGAGTGAATTAATTTGAAATGTTACAGTTATTAATTAATATTGCAGTAATGATTCAAAATTAACATTAAGGTTTACTCGTTTAATATTTTCCACTTTGTTCTCTTTGTCTTTTACGCTTTTGCCTTAAAAACAAGATGATTAAGAATTAATAATTTTTCATAATATATAAACAAGGTCTTGTTAAACAGCATCTGCATAAACAATTGCTTTCAGTCATTTCTGCTTTTTCATATAGTTTACATGGGAGGTTTGAGGAGTCTGAGGAGACTCGGTCGTGATCAGGGAAAGATTCAACGTTAAACTAAAGGAAATACACCAGTAAAACCACAAACTAGCCTGTGTAAGCACGTCAGAAACAGAACAGCGTACAGGACAGTTCACAGCTATCAGAGGAACATGAATAAGGAATAACATGACATTATTGTTCCATTAATTATATACATCAACTTTCACTGTGGCACGAGAGCAAAGTGGAAACAGAGCTCACCTCAGTGGCTGCATAACATCACCAACACTGGTGCTTCCGAGACACTCCGAGGTTATATGTTGTGTGGTCAGAAATCATCCAAGGAATTGTGTGTGTGTGTGTGTGTGTGTGTGTGTGTGTGTGTGTGTGTGTGTGTGTGTGTGTGTGTGTGTGTGTGTGTGTGTGTGTGTGTGTGTGTGTGTGTGTGTGTGTGTGTGTGTGTCTGCTAGTCTCAGTTGCTCTTCAAACACAAACTAGCAATTACATTTATGTAGTGATTGATGGAAGGTGTCAGATTTCTTATCTGCATCATCATGGTCCACTTTAACCACGATGTCCTGGTTGTGTAGGTTGTGTGTGATGTTTGTTATGTGTTGTGTGTTGTGTGTGGCAGGTGAACAGCGGCGCACATATATGTTCAGTATGTTTGTGTATGTGTGTATTA
Organism: Limanda limanda; assembly: GCF_963576545.1. Taxonomy (NCBI): domain Eukaryota; kingdom Metazoa; phylum Chordata; class Actinopteri; order Pleuronectiformes; family Pleuronectidae; genus Limanda; species Limanda limanda. The sequence continues at coordinate 1,755,951 of NC_083652.1, forward strand.
ATGGGAAATCGTAAATGGCCCATCGAATCAAACACAAAGCACCGGACGGGTCCTGGTAGTTTAGGATTAGAGTTGGTGTTTATTGTTAGGTGCAGTGAGTGGCAGTTAGGGGGAGCTTCACATGTCAACCTAAGAGTGATAATCACTTTGTGGTGGCCGGCCAACACCTTGTGTCTGCAAGGGGTTGAGGTGTGTTCTGCACCTCAACCATTAATTATATACATCAATTCTTATTATTCTTACAATTCTTATTATTCCTTATTCATGTTCCTCTGATAGCTGTGAACTGTCCTGTACGCTGTTCTGTTTCTGACGTGCTAGAATATTGCACTTTCTCCAGTAAACTTTCTGTCTTCACAAGGAACAACCTCTGGGATCTGCTGACATTTAACCCTCTGTGTGCTGCAGGACGTAGAGCCTCCTTCTCATCAGAGCTCGTTAGGCCCTCACAGTTAAGGTCATGCACACTGGGGCAGCTCGTTAAGCAGACACACACACACACACACATACACAGAGAGAGTTCCTCATCATCATCATTAAAGTGGAGCTGTTTTCTTATCTGTGATCATTAGGCTGATCATTTACCTAAATAGCTTTTGTAATAAACAGATAAACAAGTTGCTCAGCGAAGAGGAGCCCATTCAGGGACATTAACGAGGTGTTCTGAAACAACAAGCCGCTCTCAGTGGACGTGCTCTTTGGTCACATCAGCTGGAAATCCACACGGAGGCAAGGGCACTGTTGTTTCTCACTTGTCTGACTCGCTGCAAAGACACTTTGGAGCAGGTCAGAGTTTGTGTGTGAGGATTAAAAAAGTTGTTTCCATCATATCTGATTTCACAACAAAGTATTTGCATCTTTGAAACATTTACAGCTAATTTAAACTCCTTTCTTTCGATCTCAGTTTTTCTCAGCAACTAAAACTTTTTTCATTTAAAACAAAATTATGAGTTATTAAAAAAATGTCATGCAACATTTTTACAAACCATGTCAGTAATGTTTTAAAAACAAAGGTTATAAGAAAAAATTATCCCAACACCTCGGTCCAATATTATCTGACATTTTGAAGTGGTTAATAAATAATTAAAGACGAATTATAGTTTTTTGTTTTTGTTAAGAAAAGGAAAGAACCTGTCGGAACCAACATGTCTCGCGTCAAGGTCTGTGGAGAACATGTGTTTAAGGTCATAGTCAGTAACAACGCTCGGTATCTGGAAGCAGGAAGTGATCCCCACGGAGATGCTCTTCAAACACCAGGATCCCAGAGGAACTACTTTTGTTCCTGGAAGAGTTTCACTCACTAACATGACTCGTCTGACCTTTTACAATATGAAATAAACTTCAAGGCACTGGGCACCCTCTGAGGAAAACAAGGTTTTGACATGGTTGCTACCAGAATAAATAATTCATATTCCTGTTAACATGTTATAACATTACTTCTTGTACTTGTTTACGCTCAAACTCAGGTCATGTGTCATCATCTATTTGTAACTGTTGTCTGTTGATGTCACAAAATGCTATTTACTTGGCAGTGTCTTATTCAGACTTAGGTCTTCATCTGGTTAATATCAGAATATTGGTTCCATTTGAACGTGCCGAGTGTCTTGCCCAAGGAGCCGGAGTTGAACCACCAACCTCCAGGTTCATGGATGACAGCCCTCAGTCTCCTGGGAGGGAGTTTCAACTGTTGTCTTGAAACTACTGGAAGTGTTTGTAGTTTGATGCAGACAGTATTTCATACTGAGAGCATGCAACAAGAAAATATCATAAGGCCTTAAAAAGGTGGAATTTATAAACCCTGGGGGGAAAAGAAACTGAGCTGCAAAAGATGTCAATGTCTTCTCTGCTTTATTACAATGATTCACCACAAAAATATAAAAAAGTAAAGTTACTAGAAAATATACAAAAACATAATAAGGTGTTCAAAAATAGAGGAGAATAAATGTATGTTCATCTTTGTTTTATACAACATTTCAAGAGTTAGAAAATCGACCATTGTCATATGAATTAATTAGTAATGAATTAACACGTAAGCTTCCCAATAACTGACTGATTTCAATTCATTATTCGACAAACATGTAGAGACTGTTGGATGAAATGTAGAAAGTGCAGAATGAAGAAAAGAATGATTTTACGTAAAAAGGTCAGTTATTCAGAGTAAAATACTGATTATAATAATATGAACACCTCAATCAGTTTGATGTGAACAAGGAGAAAGTTTCCTCCTTCACTCCCTGAACGTCTGTTCTCTGTAACTCTGGTGAGTGGGTTCCATCTCCTGTGAGTCACAGCATCAACTGTCACAATCAGCTGCAGTTAAAGAGTGAAGCTGAACTGTGGATCAGTTAAAAACACTAAGAAGTTATTAAAAACCAGAGTTTATCTCCAATATTCAACAGGAAAATGTTAAACATGAAGAATTCTGATCAGAGTTTGGTGGATTTGTTACAGCTGCAGCTCTTCAGGTTCAGGAAGCAGAGGATCATGCGTAATATTTCAGTTCAGTGAGTGTGACACATCATGTGTCTTTGCTTGAACACAGAGCCAAACAGAGTCAATCACCACATGTGTCTGCAGGGGCACTGTTGGTCAATAAAAGTTGTATAGTGTTGATAATATTCATCTATTTATTTTATGTATCGTAGATTGTGGTCGCTGTTGTCTTTTAAAGGCAATAAGTGTACAAATATTTTTTTTTGGCATTAATACCAGAAAAGTGAATCCTAATCACAAGCTGTCAGATAAATGTTGTCCTCATCAACGTGAAGATCAGCAGATCTACTTAAGGCCCCAAGGCTTCGTGAAAAGACTGTATGGTCCATTGATTAGAAGGGATTTTTGATTCCTGCTCTAAATGATCTCTCCAGGATGTGCCATCCTCTTCCTCACTCTGTCCTTCTTCCTTTGTGACGTCCTGGTCACTTCCTGGTGAGAAGCTGGTTCTCCAGCTGCCCCAGACGAGCAGTTAGTTATCCCAGCCAGTTGATTAAGGAATATTAAACATATACTGTACATGAGTGTTTTCTGTACATCTGACAGATATTTGTCACTTTACGAATTCAGACTAACTGATTTTCAGCAGCAGAATAATTTCCACTCATTGCTCACATTGAGTCAAAGAAATATATCATCTAACTGGTTTATATTGATCCAGTTTCTGACCAGTTAGATGCATTTCACTGTTTCCTGATTTGTATTCATCTCCATTGAATTTGTTTTTCAATGGACAGTGTAATACATTTATGAGAAGATTATTTTTGTTTCACATGGTCACAAACCTCAGTTTACCCTCTAATATCAGAGCAGGTATTTGTTTCAAGATGTTTTCTAAAGGATATGTTTCTGTGTGAGCTGCTCCAGGCTGCTCATGGCCGCCTGCTGGAACTCCACCAGACTCTCACAGGCACACGGGTCCTTCACCTCGATCTCCCCCTGACTCTCCTCTGCACACACACGTCAGTACCATCATCCACATGGACGCACATGTCAGCGTATGTTCACCTGGTCTAGTTTCACTTCATGATACGATCATCAGTCACTTTATCTATTTTACCTTCACTTCACCACATCTGTCTCAATGCTTCAGTTATTGGTCACTTATGAGGAAACACTGCTGCAGTTTAAACATGTATTTCAGGGGTAAATCATTATTTAGCCTCAATGTTCTTGGGACCAACTGAAAATTTAAATACTTGAAAACAAAGTTAAAAACGTCTGAATTGCTTTTCTCTTGTTTATATGTGGAATAAGGTTCATCTAATATATATTGTTATTCTCTCAACTGTCATGTTGCACCTTTGCCAGTAGATGGAGCCAAACAACAAGAATTTAAATTACCCTGCCGGCATTATCTCCTTCTCTGGGAATGGTTTCACTTTTGAATTTAAAAAAAAGAGTTTTTACATGTTTGAGTAAAATATACAGTATGAAAAGTTGAGCTGATCCATCAGTCTTTTGCCGAACTAAGACATAAAAAATGTTGAATGTCAAAAAAGAAAATGGCTTGATTGTCAAACTCTTATCACAAAGAAATGTAATTGAGACTTGATACTTGACAGTTTAACCAATAACTTTCTTACTCAAAGATACAACCAGATATACAGCGCTCGAAGAGAGAATTTAAAATTAAGTTAAACATAAAAATAAATGCACTTCTTTTTCTGAATTGTTAATTCTATAAAATAAAACATTTGATATTGGCAAACAGATAATAAATGTGTGGTATTTTGCGTTGTGTTTCTCGTGTGGCTCCTGTACATTGTCAATATGCTGTCCTCATTGGAGGATTGTACCTGGACAGACGTTCAGCTTGAGGTTCTCAGCGATGGTGCTGATGGCCGTGAAGTCAGTGGTGTAATAGAAATGTTTCTCCACGGGTTCGGACGCGTGCATCCTCTACAGCTTTTCCCACGCCCACAGCGTACATGGTGATGCCTACGTACGTGCACACATAGACCATTCATCTGCAGCAACTCATCAACTGAAAGATCCAGAGAATAGACCGTAGATTTTGCGTTGACCCTCTCACCGCTCAAGTCTTACCGGCTTCTTTGGGCATCTTGGCGAACTCAGTGATGTCGTCCTGGGAAAGTCCGTCTGTGAAGAACAGTCGGATGCGGGGGATATTGCAGCTGTAAACCCTCTGCCTCTGAGGAACTGTTCTCCAGCATGTGTTTCAGGGCCAGACCAGTCATTGTACCTTTCTCAATGTACTCAACCTACACAGCGACAGAAATGAGTGGTAAGGTTTTTGTTAGTATCAACCCACCATGACGTCACCCGTTGGTTTGTGAGCTGCCATTTTCAAGAGTTTGGCATTTTGTCCAGCGCCATCTTGGTTTTTTGGAACCTGAAGTAACCATATTTGGGGGGAGCAGGGGGCGGAGCATCACTTCCACACTGGCTCCTCCTTCAGGACCTGCAGTCTACAGGTCTATGACTCTAACTGAAGTCAGGGACATCATGAGCAGGCATTTCTTTTTGTATTTTCCTGCTGGCGGCTCATGAAATAAAATGTAGTGTGGACTGAGAATTGGGTTAAAACTTTTATATGAACTGTTTAATGATAATTAAAGTGATCACACTGTCTTTACTTCACTCCAGAATGAATGGCTGGTTCTCAGGATGCTTTTTTATACTTTCTCCACACGGAGTCTGACATGAAAACAAACACAGGTTTACCTTCATGACTGCAGTTTTGATCTCATCAGCAGAGTGATACATGTTGAGAGGAATCTCTGTCATGACCCAGCTGGAGTACTGGACCAGACCCACTCTGGTTCCGTGAGTGGACACGTCCAGGGAGTCAACAACCTGAGACACAGCCCTAGGAAGAGGAGGTGAGGGATATTCGACTGACACACACACATACACACACTCTTTCCTGCAGGGGGTGGCTGGTGGCGCTTCAGTGTGCTAATTTAGGTCAACAGAAGGAAACACTTGAAACAGAGACAGAGGTTTCTTCCGTGTTGCACCTCTGGAGATAGAACTTTGTGAATACAGGGTTGAAGTTTGTTGCTGAACGCTCAGGTTACATCCACTTCCTGTCAGTAACAGTTCCACCTCATCTTCGCTCCAACTAAAGAAATCCCTGCTCTTACTTTTCACCATCGCTGTTCTGCATTCGCAGTATTTTCAGCTACTAACCAACCAACTGCAGAGCAGATAATCTACTTTCTGTTTACACCACATGACAAGGTTATAGGAATCGTCACATGTTTTCAGGTGTGTTAGTGTGGACGGAGATTATTACTGATTCTGATGTAAAACCGATCAAGTTTTAAAACAGACTTTTTAATACGATGGCATGCAGACAATAAAACATTTAATTCTAAGAACCATAATCACCACATTCAGCTTGTTTATTTCGTTGGTTATGATAAAAGTGTGTAATACACAATGATTTAATTATACTGCTCATTGTCAACATGAAACAGAACCGAACCTGGTTGACAAACTTCTTGACCAGCTCAAAGTTCTTGGAACCGTCGATCAGAAGCACCATGTCGATGTTGGCAGACTTGCAGGCTGAAGAAGAAAGAGATGGAGACTTTGCTTTCAGCTTGAGTGAAACTTGAAGGAAAACCTTTATTATATTAGGAGAAAAAGTCCTGTCATCTGTTTAAATGAGGAAAATAAACGACCATAATACTCCATCATAGAAATGCCTCTTTTACACAAATGCTGCTGCCACCCTATTAAAACAGATTTTGACCCAGTATTTTATGTAATAAAAACTGTAACATTTGGAAACCTGTGGAGGGTTGTTTCTGTTGTCTACACCGCGTTCCACATTATTATGCAAATTGGATTTAAGGGTCATAAACATTCATTTTTTAGTTTTTGAATTAAACTCATGGATGGTATTGTGTCTCATGGCTATTTGGATGAGTGAAATCAATCTCAGACACCTGTGATAATTAGTTTGCCAGGTGAGCCCAATCAAAGGAAAACTACTTAAGAAGGATGTTCCACATTATTAAGCAAGCTACATGTTTCAGGCAAAATGGAAAAGAAAAGGTATCTCTCTGCTGCTGAAAAGCAGCAAATAGTGCAATACCTTGGTCAAGGTATCACAACATTGGATATTTCCAAATCATCGGACGGTGAAGAAATTTGTCACTGATTCACAGCACAAGCGGGTTTGTTCGGACAAAGGCAAAATCAGGAAGATTTCTGCCAAACAAATGCGTAGGGTTAAGAGAGCAGCCACTAAAATGCTATTGAATAGCAGCAAACAGGTGTTTGAAGCCGCTTGTGCCTCTGGAGTCTTGCGAACTTCAAGATGTAGGATGCTCAAGAGGTTTGCAAGTGTCTTAAACCTGTTATTCGTTCCTCTAAACCAGGGGTGTCCAAACTTTTTGTACGGAGGGCCACATACAGAAAAAAATACCAAGGACTGGGCCACTCACGCTGCCACGCCCCCCTGCCCTGGAGTAGACTATTGACAGTCGCGTCGCTCAGGGTGGGGGGGCGTGGCGGGGTGGCGTTCTGAGTTCACCGCCAGACCACTAGGTGGAGTAACCTGAGAGACACCTTCTTTGTTTGTTTCTGAAGGAAAAATTTGTCCCTGATCATTCTGCATAGCTTCGTATACTCGTCGACCTGCAAACTGACGTCAGCCGAGATATCCTTCCAGGATCTGCAGGTCATCTGCGTGTATTTAGTCAGTGACGGGTTATACAAGTGGTCATACTTTCAGATCTCTTCTGCCAAGTCCTCTTCTATTTGGTCCATATCCGTTCTTCTAAATCTTCCTTGGTTTCTGCCGGTATTATGGGGCATGAAACCGTAAATATGACTCTGGAAAGGATGTAGTTAGCGGACCAATCACAGCCTTGCGGGCTGCGTGAGGCTTGTGTAGCTTTGTCGTATAGTTACAAAAATTGGTGAACGCACGCAAGCACGAAAGAAGGGGCACGCAAGCACGCAAGGGGCTCTTGCGTGCTTGCGTGCCCCTTCTTGCGTGTCTCTGAAAACGCAGAAGCATGCACCGGCCTCTCCCCTGTCGACGAAGCCTGGCCCCATAAAGCAAAACAAAGTGCTTTAAGTAAGTGCCATTTGAGCACTACTAAATTTTGAGTTTCAAAAAAAAAAAAAAAAAAAATACATTATATTTTTAGACATTGATGAGGGCCAATTAAAAATGGATGGCGGGCCGCAGTTGGCCCGCGGGCCGTAGTTTGGACACCCCTGCTCTAAACCAAGCTCACAAGCAAAAAAGGGTTGCGGTGGGCTCAGGACTACATGAAGACTAAGTTCTGTTCTGTTTTGTTTACTAATGAGTGCCGTGCAACCCTTGATGGTCCTGATGGATGGAGTAGAGGATGGTTGGTGAATGGCCACCATGTCCCAACAAGGCTGAGACATCAACAAGGAGGTGTTTTGGGACGGAATCATGGGGAGAGAGCTGGTCGGCCCCTTCAGGGTCCATGACGGTGTGAAAATGACCTCGGCAAAGTACATAGAGTTTCTGACTGACCACTTTCTTCCGTGATACAAAAAGAAGAACCGTGCCTTCCGAAGCAAAATCATATTCATGCATGACAATGCACCCTTTCATGCTGCAAAGAATACCTATGGGGCATTGGCTGCTATGGGCATAAAAGGAGAGAAACTCATGGTGTGGCCCCCATCTTCCCCTGACCTTAACCCTATTGAGAACCTTTGGAGCATCATCGAGCAAAATATCTATGTGGGTTGAAGGCAGTTCACATCCAAGCAGGTGCTCTGGGAGGCTATTATGGCATCCTGCAAAGACATTCAAGCAGAAACTATCAAAGAACTCACAAGTTCAATGGATGCAAGAATTGTGAAGGTGATATCAAAGAAGGGGTCCTATGTTGACATGTAACTTGACCTGTTAAGATGTTTTTGATTAAAACTAAATATGACCTCTTAATGCTGCAAATTCAACAAAGGACAATTTTTAGTTCTTTACAACCTATAAAATATCTTGAAACTCTCAAACTCAGAAACTCTGCATAATAATTTGGAACACTGCATTTTTAGTTTTTTATTTTTGAAAAAAATACTGTTATCATTGGGAGGTTTGTTCAATAAAATTTGAATTATACTCTAACAGTTGATGACTTGAAAATTATACTGACTGGCTGTGCATTACTATTTAGGATAATCTGAGCAAAGTGTAATCTGCATAATAATGTGGAACGCGGTATAGTTGCTATCCCAGTTATCCTGCTAACGGCTGCCGTCTTACAGGTGACTCTAGCAGGAGCTGCCACAAATCTCCACAGGAAGTCACTGGGTCACAGGCAGGCTTCACTGGGCGTCCCCGGAGGAAAAGGACTCACTGTGGACTCACTGCCACAGCTCTTGCCGTCCTCCTGCAGCAGCTGCGACGCTGGACAGACACAGTAGTAAGATCCAGGAGTGCTGCACAGGTCATGTCTGCAGACACACAGTTCGATAACACAAAGTTACACCTGCACAGACACACACTATGTAAAGTACATATTCATGAGTATTGTGTTACTGTGCAGGGAGTGTACCGTTATTATTACGCTTCTCTCTCTCTCTCTCTCTCTCTCTCTCTCTCTCTCTCTCTCTCTCTCTCTCTCTCTCTCTCTCTCTCTCTCTCTCTCTCTCTCTCTCTCTCTCTCCTTTAACACACTGCTCGTGTTGATGGTTGTTTCTGTGACGTGATAGCTCTTTATTTAGAGTCGCTCACACACACACAGTTATGATTTTGAAATTACCTCCAGCTTCTTCAGTTTATTCATATTCTGTGTCTCAGCTGAGATTTAAATACTAAATTAAATCCCAGGTGTCATCAACTCATCAGTTTTTTTAAATGACTGTCATGTTTCTCTTAACCCACAGAGACACGTTCACAAGCAGCTCAGAGTTTTTAGTTTCACTCAGCTGACACAACATTCAAGTTTCCTCTCAACATCAACACGGAAATAAAGAAAGTCATATTTATTATATGAAGCAATAGATGATGTTTTTATTTTCTCATTTGATTTGTCCAGATTTCATTTTCTGTTTCTATTTGAAGAGGAAAATCAGTAAAGTAACACAAATGAGGAGGAATGAAGAGCTGAACGGTCTCATAAAAGAAGAAAACACTAAACAACAGCAGTTTTTATGTCTTTAATATTTTGAAGAAAGATCTAAACACACTTAACCTTTAATTTGTAAAATGAAGTTGTTTTTTTATAAATCAAAACATATTTAGTTGAACCAATTTAAAAGAACAACTCGTTTCTTATTCACAGCCATGTCTGTTATGATGTTGCCATCTAGTGGCCAGAACTTGGTTTTACATCTCAATTTTTGTTTTAATGGCTGCAGGGGCTGTACTTTAGGTGGCACTGTGGAGTGAGTTGGGCACATGCACAAAAACCATTTGACACTTAACATCTTTCGCAAATCTGAAGTTTCAGCAAAAGTTACCAGTGTTTAGGCCAAATATGAAATCATCACTACGAAGGAGAAAAATGATTCGTTCAATTTCAATAGTGTTCCTAATAATAATAATAATTTTTGCATCAGTCGCTGCAGCAAATCAATGTCAATGAGAAAATGTAATTTCACTAGGGAGAAGCTGTTTGATATGAACTTGCTCTTTTCACTCTTTGTCGTTTGTCCTGAAGATGTTGAACTGTACGCTTGGACCTCAGTGGACTTCATGGGAGCAAATGCTGCGATCTTCCGCATGACGATCCGGGGCAGCAGTCAACACTACAACCGCACCGAAGCCTACGACCACAACTGGCTGAACGGTGAGAAGCACCAGTCTGAGCGTTTGTTCCTGATTCCAGCAGCTTCCTGAGTCAATCTGCTTCTTCCCTCCATCTGAAATCCAGATTTTTATTTCTGTCTTCCAGTTATTATCTATTTTCCTCGTCCCTAACGTTCCTCTTCTTCCTCTCCCTCAGAGTCAGAGTTCCTCGGCTCCTTCTCCATCCCGGACACTCACAGTCCCGACGACGACAAGGTTTACTTCTTCTTCAAGGAACTTAACAATCCACTGAGTCACTGTCTCTTTAACAAGGCGGAGTTTATATACACGTCACTGCTGATTGGACGATAACTCTGAAAAGAATCTCGAAGCCTGTTTACGCAGTTTTAGAGGTAGCATGACGTTTGTAGTAAAACGTTCCTTAGGTAACGTGAGGCCGACATTTCCTACAGACAGACTTTAACCTTCTTTGACCTCTGGAACAAACCACCGTCTCCTCCTTTATCTTCTTGTCTCTAAACTAAAGAGGACACAGTGTGAATCTGTCCCCTCCCTTTTTTCCCTCTCCTCCCATGTATTTTATCACCTCAGCTTTTTGAATGAGGCTGTGAACTCCTTGAATTTATAGATTTATCTTTGTCGCCTTTTTATTTTTATTTAAATGTAAATTAACCGTATTTATTGAGCTTTTCCCGTCTTTTCAAACACTCAAATCCCTTCACAGCACAGGTTGCATTCACCTAATCAGTTCAGTCACATGCAGCACGACACTACTTGAGCTTGGAGACAAACCGCTGACCTTCTGGTTACTGGGCGACCCACCCTGCCATCTGACCCACAGACGCCCGACAAACAGCAGCTTACAATGACACCTGATCTCTTGACCTCCTCAGTTAAAAGTGTTTAATACAAACTGTCTCATTCATGATGTTGAAGTTCAATGCTGTGACTGTGTGTTGTGTTTCCAGAGGACATTTTTGTTCGGGAAACCAAAGATCCTCAAAATCCCACCATCTATGGTGTCTTCAGCACGTCCAGGTGAGAACACGGCCATCGCACAGCAGCTCCAGGAAACTTAAATATAGCTGTTTAGCCGTGATGCATGTGTCATAATGACTTGATTCAAAGTTCCAGAAGTGTCTTTGAAGACTTGACGTCCTTGTTGTAGGCTAAAACCTTGAGAAATACACATTGGGTTTTGAGGCAAGGCAGGCAATAGACCAGCTGCTGGTCCTGGACCGGGAGACAGAGAAAGTTAGACATGGAACCAACAGGACATTTCTGAATCTTGAATCTTTAAGATATCTAGGCTGCTACGACTAACATGAACTTAGTCTATAGTCCAGCGCAAACTGAGAGCAGGAGTGGAGCTTTTAAAGGCAGCTGGCCAATCAAGGCCCCAACTCCAGCACACCAGGTTCCCTCCTGCAATTAGTTACATCACCTACACACATACCAAGAGAGAGAGAGAGAGGGAAAGAGAGAGCCTAGTAGGCAGGTGAGGCAGAGGGCATGACAAGATATACATGTTGACCACCATGCCTTGTGTTTAGCTGATTGAAAGACAAATAGCCGACATGACGAGAGGAGAAAGAGAGAATCGTGTGAATAACTGTGACTGGATGGAAGCAGCAATACATATTATTGGATATATATAAAAATATATATATTATATATTTGCTCAGTTTATTATGAACCAACTGACGTTTTTATTGTGTAACAACAACACAAGAAACTTCCAGAAGCTGAGAACAGGGTTGTTTTCATTTTGCTTATGAATGAATGAATGAATGAATGAATGAATCTCGTCATCAGTGTGTCAACCACAGCCAGGCCGGCTCCTGCACGCCCAGCGGTGAGGCAGCTCAGAGGTGTGGGTGTGTGGGTGTGTGTCGGGGTCAAAGGTGAAGAGGCCCAGCTGGTTGTGTTATTTTAACCCTGACGTATAAAAGCTCTTCCACTTCTTATTTCAACTTCCTGTCTTGTTTGCTCTGTTCCTTCTCTCTCTTCACTCTTTCATCCCTTTGTTTCTTTACTGTGGCGTCCCTGTTCAATACAAAACATTCACTGACTGTCTCCGTCCTCCTCCTCTCTCTTCAAACTCTTTGTCGTTCGCAACCTCCACCAACACCTTTTCTTTTCCGTCCACAGTTCTATATTTCGTGGTTCGGCCGTGTGTGTCTACTCCATGACGTCGATCCGTGCAGCTTTCAACGGACAGTTTAAAGAAGGTCCTGACTATCACTGGGTGGAGTACAAAGGCTGCATCCCATATCCCAGACATGGAGCTGTGAGTACACAGACATCACAGGAATGAACAACTCTTTTAAATCATGAACTCATAAATATCAGACAATTAAATGTGCATGTTCTTTTTTTTCTTCATCAAGATCTTTGAGGAATCTCAAATATGAAGAACAAAAAACTCTCCCAATGTTAAAGAAAGTGGTAAAACATTCCAGAATCTTCCAGAAATCTTCTCTTCAAGCGAGAAGTGACCAAGTAAACTCGGGTGAACCAACCCCTTAAAGAAAGGGTCAGGGGATTTATTTTCTCTAAAGCTCTGGGCTCGTAACTCTTATAGTGATGACCGGATGGTTTCGTGTTCGTGGGACTAGGTAAGAATCTTTTGAGAGCACGGACTCTGAACACACACGTGAAAACAAGATGATGAAGTCGTGAGAAGTTCCAACGTCTGGTGATTTAACTCCTCTTGGAAACTTCAACACGTCAGAGCTGCACAGGTGTTAATGATTTAGTGGCTCATGTTAAAGAGAGTGGTGGTGGACAGGGTGAATGCAGAGGATGGACCTTACGACTTCTTACACTTAGGAACAGGTGAGGAGCAGAGTGAGAGTTTGGGAAAGAGGAGCCACTGATGGAGTGAGAGTGATCCCGGCCATGTACTTGTTGTTTACTATGTGTACTATGTGTACTATGTGTACTACCGTAACCGTATAGAACTTCAGAATTTCTGTCAATTTAAAATAAAAGTCATGGTGACTGGAGGAGTTTGCTTGTGAGATCACACTGCCTCTATTGTTCAAGGGCATCATGCATCTTGCAGATATGTGGCGTTCATTTCTGAGGACAGAAATGAACGACTGCACAAGCCACTCACCAACGGACACAGGATAGATTCGCACGTGTCTCTGGCCTTGAATGGAAGGAGAAAGAATTTACTAGGCCTGAAAGCAGCTGAAGTGATCAAAACTGAGAGAGGTCAGAGGAGATGTTCTTCTCTTTAGTCTTTTGGCCAAGGACCAGATCCATGTTTCCTAGTGAAGTTCCCAGCGTGATGAACCTTGAACTCCACTAACTGCGGGTCCTAAAAATAAACCACCAAGTCATAACTGTCCTTTAATTGAACGTAAACACTTTAATGGACGTCAGGCATGCTTGTGCCGCTACAGCCTGGAGCTTCACAGACTCAGTTGTTGTTCTAACTAAAGAATAAAGTATTGAACCCATGTGATCTCAGAGGTCATCAGTAGAGACCTGGTTGGATTGAGGAGCTGCAGGTTGTGCACAGAGAATTGTGAGTGTGTGAGTGAGTGAGTGAGTGAGTGAGTGAGTGAGTGAGAATATAAAAGGGTATAAAACGTGACAAACATTTCTTTGAAGCACGGGTTTTAGAAGCTTACAGATCCAATGGCCTGGGTTATTCAGAGTGACTTCCCACTGTATAGTCAAGCCTAAAACTTCTTCAACACTGTCATGTAAACATTTTTATAATTATGTAGTCTCCACAAATCAAACTCACCCTCACTTTTTCTTTAGAACACCTGAGATGAGCACTACAGAAAGCACAACATGCATCTAGTTCCTTCAGGGCCACTCAAAATAACCTTGTTATTCATTAACCAGTATGTATCATGTAAATGGTTGCATTCACTTAACCTTTTATAAAGTGAAAAACAAACTAGGCCTTCCAAGTGGATCTGCTGGCCATTTCCAGACTACATATCTGTGCAACATGCCCCAGTAAGTAGTCTACTGAAATAAATGCAGTACAAAGGGTTTCAGCTAATTTGCTGGATTCATTTGTATACTCCTCCTGCACTCGCTAGCTATTCACGTTGACATTTCAGACTTCAATTGCAAGGCAATGACTTTTGTTAGGCGTGTTCGTTTATCCTTTAAGAGAAGATGAGCAGAACTGGGTTTCGTTCAATCAAGTTTTTATTTAGAAAGCAATGAACAGGTTATCAATCAGCAAAAGCAATGGGCTTCCACACACTTGTTGTATCAGAGCCACAAACATCCGGTCTCTCTCTGGTTCTGCAGACAGACCAGGCTGTTTTCACCTGCCTCTTGAGCCCCTCTGTTTGGCTGACTGCACTTTGAGTAACACGCGACCAGGCCTATCCCCGGTCTCATTATGGCGCATTCACATTGGTAAACACAGCTGAAAGTCACGTTTGCAGCTATAGAAGACCAGCCACATAATCACAGTCGGTTACAGCAGGATGTTTCTAACGAAAACTTACACTGTCCTCATGTTTGTTGAACTTTTAGCAGGACAGTGGTGGCTTCGAACAGTAACGTTCTTCTTAGGAGGAATGTTCACAGAAACATTCTCCTCCTTGCATCCCTCAACACGGCAGTGTTTCTTTTTTGTCGTTGTTGTGGTTAGCCTGTGGTAACTAACAATCTGCTAGCTCAGAAACATGTCTGCTTGGTGTCGCATTCAGTGTGGAGGGGTAGTGGTGGGTTTGCAGGCTGGACTGGTCCAGCTGGGGGGGGCTGACAGACGAGTGCGATCCCTTATGACTCATACGGGGGAGGAAGTACGAAAACACGAAGTTTTCATATCATATTTCTTAGAATGGACTGAGCGAAAAGTCCGCACAGGGACTGTTTTCATACTTTGAGGGTCCCTACTGACTCCCTTTCAAGAATTAATGACAACTGAAGATTTCCACTGATTCTTTTTCATGTTAGGAAGGGGATTGTGAAATTTAAATTCATTTTACACAATATAGGCCCTTTAAAGAATACCTCAAACAGTTACGATGAGATGATTTCTACAGAAGCAGTTTGGGCTGTAGTGGGAAACTCGCAGCAGCACTGAAAAAACATGCTGTTTCAAGCTCACACTGTACCTAACAGGTCTGACAGAGCCACTGTACATACAATGGGACATTATCCCACCTCCTTTTTGTCCCAAATCGCTAAGTTCCAGCAATTGGCAAAACTGACAATGGAGACAACACGTAAAAACGACAGAAGTGTACGTTTCGGCAGGCGTTTTTATTTTAAAACCTTGTTTGTGTTAATGAGGCCTCCATCGTGTGTGAGCAGAACAAAGTGCTTAGCCTACCAGTAAACCTGCAGCATAAGTGCTGCACTTTCATCAAAGAACATTTTCATCTCGTCCAAAACCTCCACAAAATCAGACTAACAAAAGGTTTCATTCCCTGTATCTTCATACAGGGACACAAGATCAACAGAGAACTGTAGAGTCTTTATATTGTGTCGCTTCTATCTTCAGCTGAGAAACTGAGGATGGGGTGGTTGGTGTTTGGGTGATTCCTCTCATTCAGTAGAGTCAGCGTGCAGACGATGAAGAGGACATCCTCTTCACATGTTGGTGCTCATTCTGGTCTGGCTATTGGCTGGTGTCAGCTCACCCTGGCTGCCTTCTCTGGGTGGAGACTGAGGAAGAGAGACGATAGGAGTGAGGCACTGAAACATTTGTTTGTTATTTAGTGTTTGCTGTGTCACAGACTCTCTATTCAAAGATGCTGCATTTATCATTAGTTATCATCAAATGTTAGTGACAGTTTTTTTTGTATTTTTGATATAATATGGATTAATGTGGAGCAGACTGAGGCTACTAAAGCGTTTTAGTAGTAAATATCAACACTGCTGCGATGTTTATGCCTGGTGTAAGTTTAATAAAATTTTATTTATATAGGCCATATTCACTAATCACAATTGTTTCAACAAGGTGTGACATCTCAACATAATAAGCGTATTTACAACTTAGATTAGAAGAAACAATTAGTAACATAATTGAGAAGTGTGTCAATGTTTTAAATATTTATACACAAGAAAATGTCTGATAGAGACGAAGGGAGCAGCAAAGACAAATTAATTGAGGAGCTTTGTCAGCAATGTAGATTATGCGAGTAGACATATTGTGTATCAAGCAGTTTTGTTGAAAATAATAGTCCGCGATCAGCTGCCACAACAATCAGAATCCCCCACCACAGAACTAAAAGTCGCTGGTCTAGACAAAGTGACATCTGACTATTTCAAGCAAACAGACACACAAATAGGACTGCACCTATTGTTTTTGATAGATTAACCAGCAATATTTTTTCAATTAATCTAACGATTATGTTTATTTCTCAATTAATATAATATTATTAATTTAA
Organism: Limanda limanda; assembly: GCF_963576545.1. Classification (NCBI taxonomy): domain Eukaryota; kingdom Metazoa; phylum Chordata; class Actinopteri; order Pleuronectiformes; family Pleuronectidae; genus Limanda; species Limanda limanda. The sequence goes on from NC_083652.1 coordinate 1,772,544, forward strand.
AATATTTTTAAAACTTGTGTTATGATTTATTAAATCATCTTGCCTTAAGTACAAACAAATGAAATTAAACTAAGTATGCGCTGCAAGGCATTATTCCACAACAAAAAACTAGCCCAGTCTGAACTGCAAATCAGCAATTTACAGTCCCTTACAAAATCGCTCCAAAAAAATTGATTGCAAACGCTGACTTCCTGTTATGAGTCTGTAACTTCACAACGGAAAAGTTTGATGTTTTAGCGACTCTCCGAAAAGGCACAAGCTCTTACGTATGGAGGACCATACAGAAATAAGTAAATAAATGCATAAATAAATACAGAAATAAATACAGAAATGTTTTAAATATATTTCCACATTTATTAATTTCCACATTTCTGTGTCCGTATGCTGACGAGAAAGGCGGGCCTAACCGCAGTCTCATGCAGGATTGGTCACAGGAGTGTAATGATCTAGTCCTACTACTTCTGCCTCTCAATGCTGACTGGTGTCCAGTAGCTGTTTGCAGCATTGAGCCAGTTCACACTTAAAATGAACTAGTTCAAATTCAGAGGGTTAGTTAAGGTTATTTTTTATTGGGATGATTTAGGTGTCAGTAGTCCTGACTGTGAGCGTCACGTCTCGTGTTCTACTGAGCACAAGGAGAGAGCAGAGTGGAGGAGGAAACACAAAGCACCTGCAGCTTCTGCTCTGCCCATGAAGCAGCTGATCTCTGAGCAGATGTGACAAGAGAAACTCTGTGTTTTCACTGTTCTACAAAGTCACTGAGCAGCTGCTTCATGGTGACCAGCTCCGATCTGAGTCACTGCTAGTGTCTCTGAGCGAGTGTGTGGTGGTGTGGGGGGCGTAGCCCAGGGGCCTGTGTGTGTGTGTAGCTCAGTTGACCAATCCTGGCCGAGACTGAAGTCGGGACCTCCTACGTCATTTACATATGGACACATAAATACATAAATAAATATGTATAAATATAATATAATAATGTCAATCAACTAATTTCCATCTTTTATTTATTTCCACATTTATTTATTTAAAACCATCCTGGTATGGGGGAGACTCAGGGTTTTAAGGATAATGAAATTTAATAGCATACTGAATATAAAATTCAGTTCATGAACTTACACTTATATTTAATTGAATATTTATTAAATAACAATTGTAAAAGGATTTTTGAATGGATGCTAATTTTTAATATATTCTAAAATCACCCCAGCCCTATACACAAATATGACTCAGGGTCAGAATATGTTGGAGCCATATTAGAAAATTCTATCAAAAAATGAGTGCGAATGCAGTATTTTAGGATTAATTTAGGCTTTTTTCATTTGAATTGTGAAATATTAAATGACCAATGAAATATTTTCCTAGTAGCCTACTTAGCTGGGTAGGTTAAATGACGAATGCTGATTGTGTTATAAGATACTGCTGTGATCTCCCCTATGTAGGTCAGTTTTTTGGTCAGATTTGTTGTCCTGTAAGATTCCAGAGGGCAACCATTGTCTGACCTTGCACACTTTATAATCTTTTGGTTTCATTAAAAAGTCAACTGGAATATTAGTTCATAATAAATAAAGTTTATATTTAAAGGTTTATCAGCTCAACTAATCAGTGGAGGTTAAAATAAGGCTACATCCACAACACTATGTATTTATGGGGAAAATACATAAACTCTGCTACAGATACACTTGGCATCCACACTACTCAAGAGTTTTAGAGCCGCTAAAACCGCGAAGTTTGGAAACTGGTGGCCCGTTTTTTTTTTTACCTTGACGTGGATCTGGTTGCGCAGCACAGCAGCTCGGAGGATCATGGCTTTGGCCCGTCTCTGGAACTCTTTGCCCATGTGCAGTGACTTCTCAAACGTGGTGCTCCTCTGGTCCACGTCCCTCGCATACAGAATCTATCCAAATGAAAGAACACTGGTTTATAGGGACTTATATGAGAAGTGACTAATTTCAGAATTGTTCATGTGTGGGTCCTTTACCTTGCTGTGGGAGTCAATCCGTGCATTGATTAGCCCCTCCAGTATGAGCTGGGTGAGCTCGTCCTCCAGAGCTGCTACTGTGGTGTTGAAGGCCTGAGCCATCTTAGTCATGTCTGCTGACACGTAGGGGCTGAAATACTGAAAATATATATATTTCTGTGGTTATGACATTCACTGACATATTGCATTCCTTCTTAGCCCTTTACCCTAATATAACCAATCAGATCGACTAACTCTAAACCCTAGAGCCAAGTCTTAACCCTCAGAAAGCCCTTCTACGTTGTGAGGACCAGGCAAAATGTCAGAAAAACAATGTACACAAACACATTACATGGCTGGCATGTTAGTAAACAGTAGTAGAATATTGATATCAGACAAACCATAAATCAAAGAAGAATGAAGAAGCATCATCATTTTTAAAAGATGATAATAATACTGATACATAGCCATGTGGATGTGATTACCCCTCTAATGTACTAGAGTTATCTCCTCTCTGTTTTATAGGTAGGAAAGCAGAGTCTGTCTCACCTGAATGAGGGCTCTGTTCCTGATCTGGCTGTACAGTGTCTTGACATGCGGGGCCAGGTACATGTCCAGCAGGAGGTTATCCTGGAGGAAACATCACAGTCAATCATGTCAATAAATGCTTTATCACAAAATATACTGCCATGTGATGTGCTCTCAAAACCTCTGTACAGACTAAACAGAGTGACACTTTGTTATGTCATAACTACAACGTGTGTAGTCTCAACACAGAGTTTTCTGCTCCAACCTTCATTTCATCCAGAAGCTTCAGGCAAGACGCGTACTTCGACTCATAGAACTTGAAGATGATGTCACGGATCTGAGGTTCCAACTCTAGAAATAACTTAAAGGAGCTGAGGACAGAAACAAAAACATTGTTTTTATTACATACACAGAGATATGTTTAAGTTGCCATCTACTAAACTGCCAGATCCTACCTGCTGGAGATGACGTTGCGCTGGAGCTCCTGTCTGTCGAACGTGGCCAAAGCACACAAACCCCCATACACGGCAACATTACTGGGTGAGAGGAGCTGCAAGGCACAGACACACACACACACACACACACACACACACACACACACACACACACACACACACACACACACACACACACACACACACACACACACACACACACACACACACACACACACACACACACACACACACACACACACACACACACACACACACACACACACACACGTGTTTTTAACAGTGCATTGAAGAACTTTAGTAAGTTAATATTATCTTTGTTTGACAGCAGTAGCATTTCAGGATGAAAATTGGTCGTATGAAGCTACACAACATGTTGTTCACAATAATACAAAATAAACTGAGTTAAATAAAATAAATACAAAATAAAATAAAAAACATAGAAACAATATTATGTGCAAGCAGTGTGAGATATAAAGAAACAATAATTGTTCTGTTTCCTCAGTTAAATAAGCCTTTTACAGTGAGTAGTCACAAATACATCTCCAGTGCATGACCAACTATCCTCTTGCTTTAAACATTACATTATCCACAGGAAAAACAATTCCAAACACAGTGGAACATCAACATTACGTCAACATTTAAGTATCTTAAAACTATTTACAATACACTATGCACTCACAAACTGTCACCCGCCTATACTGCAACACCAGTGTAGTCATCAGGGCTGTAAAACAGTCTTAATATTAACTACCCCCAACTGACTAAAGCTATCTATATATGACTATATAACAGACACAAAAAGTGATTTTTACATAAAATGTAAACCTAAATGCACTTCTTTTCTACACTGTTTATTCTGTAAAATAGTTTTTAAACACAGACATTGAAACGTCTGTGAAAGGTTCATATTGGCTCATTTCCATTCGACCAGATGATAAATCTGGCTCGAGCACATTGAGTAGCCCCCAACTTTACTACTTATCTACTGGCCTAGATTTTGATTTTCCCCTGGTCCTGACCAGCTATAACATGTATGTCTGCACCTGCAAGAAGTAGCCTTAAACTTGGATGGTGCAACTGGCCTAACTATCCACAGTCCTAGCTCTAGGCAAACTACAGCAGTCTGACTGAGCACATATAAAATTGATATTTAACAGCGTATTTAGTTAGCTGCTGAATCCTCAAACTTCAGTTAAACTCTAGAGTATTTCGCATTAAACAGTTAATTTTGGCTGAAATCACAAAAATATGTGTTTGTTTCAAATGCATCACTTTTGCTAAATTTACGCCTGGCGTCCACACTACAACAGTTTTCGAGTGTCAAAAACAGAAACTCTTGAAAATGCTGCTGGTTTTAATTTGGAAACTCCAGAGAGTGAGTTTTAGACTAAAGGAACATAGACTTTGGCAACAATGACATTTCTTTCACACATTTTTTTGTCGTACCATTGGACCCACTGGCTGACCGCAACTCACCTCTGGACAGTCACAGTGGTCAAAGGACGCCTGCAGAAAGCACTTGGCAGCTGGTTTGTATTTTCTTGAGGCCAATTCGGCAAGGCCTGACACACATGAAAAACAGGATGAGACTTCAAAAAAAAAAACTATATCTTACCAAAATTATTAATAACTGCTAAATAGACTGAGCAGCTGTTGCACTCTCATAAGTGTTTTATGACATTATAGACTTCAGGTTGTACTGGGTGAGCATAACGCTGTCTTACCTGCAGCGCACTTTAATTTGGTGAGGACTGCTTGATTTTGGCTATCTCGCTCTCCTCTTTGCTAAAGAAGAAGAAACAGAAATGACATCAACTCAAGGTATGCACTCTAACTCACGCATCACTCTAATAAGCTCTTTAAGGCTAGAATTAAAACTTCAGTTTCTCTCTTACCGTAAAAATACGTATCAATCAAGTTTTTCTATGTTGTGGTAACATTAAATGCTGCAGTGCACATGAAATATGGTCTTGCCAGTGGGAGGGTAGTGCTCACCTCTGCTATCTCTGGCGTTGATTCTGCCTTGTTAACGTAGCTCAGTACATGGGACCAGTTCTGGAGGTAAACACTAACCTGTGGGCACAGGGGGAGGTTTACTTGTTCAGATATTCAGTCTGCTGAAGCTGAGATGATGAAAAGTCTCCCAATGGATTCTACCCCACTTTGCTTACCTGTATTAAATCCACTGTTCTACTCATATACACGCACACAAAGGGTTTAACTCATGATATCCATCAAAAGCTTGTACATAACAGATAATTGTAAGGCCTGACATGCTTGTATAGGCATTGATCCAGTAAAGCATAAGAAACCTTCATAACGCCACCACTTATGGTTACAGTTACTGCTATATGACATGAATGCAGCAGACGAGTGTTGTGGTTGCATCCTGCTATACCTTGATGACATTCAAACACATGTTAATGACATGTTTAGCACTGGTGCAGTAGTCTCTGGCTCGGGAGTAGCACTTGAGGGCGTTACTGAGGTCACCACAGTCCAGGTAGTGGTCCCCCAAATCATCATGGCCCCTCCTGAGGAGGAGAGAGAGAGAGAGAGAGAGAGAGAGAGAGAGAGAGAGAGAGAGAGAGAGAGAGAGAGAGAGAGAGAGAGATGGTAAATGGATTTGTATAGCGCTTTTCTAGTCTGATGAAGACCACTCAAAGCGCTTTACAGTACAGTGCAGTATGAGTATGCAGTACAGTACTTGCAACACTTTGTTATTCTATGGGGGGCTTTTGAGGGTTCAGCATCTTGCCCAAGGACACTTCGGCATGCAGATGGTTCAGACTCTACCCCTCAGCCACAGCCGCCCGCTGAGAGAGTGAGAGAGAGTGAGAGAGAGTGAGAGTGAGAGTGAGAGTGAGAGTGAGAGTGAGAGTGAGAGTGAGAGTGAGAGTGAGAGTGAGAGAGAGAGAGAGAGAGAGAGAGAGAGAGAGAGAGAGAGAGAGAGAGAGAGAGAGAGAGAGAGAGAGAGAGACTGAAGTGTTGTAAGTCAGGCTCTCCAAGTTTCTAATGACCAGCGAGAGATGGGTATCGTTAAGATACTACTAACACACTTAGTGATCTGGTACTTCAACAGTGATCATATTGTTTATTATCAGCTCACTCTGAGGTTCTTAAAGTGCGAGTAGATACAGGTGTTTATAAACTGCTGAAAACTTAATTATGAATGCAATCCTCACTTTTGCTTAAAGAATCGACCCAAATTTCATTTAACTATGCAATAGTTTTTCTGCAACCCCAAAATCCGTATATTCACCCCTGCTCTGACTGAATTATTTCTGTGTGTTTGCCTGAGTGCACATTTGAGACCTCTTCTGGATAGTGAAATGTGAAAATACATTATGGGCGGCTGTGGCTGAGGGGTAGAGTGGTCGTCCTCCAACCTGAAGGTCGGCGGTTCGATCCCCAGTCTGAACCATCTGCATGCCGAAGTGTCCTTGGGCAAGATGCTGAACCCTCAAAAAGCCCCCCATAGAATAACAAAGTGCTGCAAGTAGATGCACTGTATGAATGTGTGTGTGAATGGGTGAATGTGAAACTGTGCTGTAAAGCGCTTTGAGTGTTCTTCATCAGACTAGAAAAGCGCTATATAAATACAAATCCATTTTTTTTTTTTTTTTATAGAAGAATGTCTCAATCAGACAACAGATTTGGATGGATACAATTTGCAATGATAAAGAAGGAAATTAATTTTCTCTTTTATCCAATGCCCAGAGCAGAACCAATAGCATTGAATCTAATCAATGCTAAAATCTTAAATAATTTGTTACCAGGGCCTGTTATACTAGTATCTTTGATTGTGTGTAAGGCCCAGATAGTGTTTGCTAGCTACAACATATATCATTGTAGTCTCAGAACAGCTGCTTCTCTTCTGAACAAAAACACAGTGACTAATTGGCGGTGAAATGGTCATTTACAGTTGCTCATCTAACCCCACTTTGACCTCAATCTTCCATGTATTGCTGTGGTCTATATACAATTATTAACTTGATTGAACTTCTTCTCGTTGAATAGGCTTTGAAAAACCTCTCTGATTTTCACTGATGTTAATGAACTGTGAACATCAGGGCTCCTGCCATCATACCAGGGTTTCCCCCAGAAAACTTGCTAAGCCTGGTGGTAGGGCTGCTAGAAGGCACCCGCGGGGGGGGGGGGGGGGGGGTGGGGTGTTGAGTCGGATTTTGAGCTGGACACCATTGTTTCTTATACTCTAAATATGTTGCACTTTGTTTAATATGCACACCTAACTTTTTTATTTTGAAAAGGGGTTAAATAGATACTTTGATATCTTTTTGAGTTGCAGTGCTGACTTAACTTATAAGCCCTCTTTTTTATTTATTTTTATCACGTTGGAGTTGCTAGTTTAAACCTACAGTTTTGCACTTTAATATTTGAGCCTTTGTTTACATTTTGTTTTGTGCTGCATTAACATAGCAGTCAGGCCTCTTATTTCAGAAACAATGAACCGTAACAGTTTGGTTACCAATAAAAGGTAAGCCAGGCCTATACAGCACTGGGGGAAACCCTGCATACCTGATGCTCTCTTTAATGGAATTTCCCTTGTAGTTCTTAAGATCTGTATCCAGCTTCTCAAGTTTAAGCAGAGCCTTTTTCCGTGTAGACTCGGCCCACGCTGAATCTAAGGGAGGAGGAACAGCCCCACCTTCAGGCACTGTGTCCGGCACACCTTGGACCTCCCTGTATGTAAAAAAAGAAAATCACAAACAAAACAATTCATATTTATTTACAAGTGACAAAACAATGCAAAGTATTAGCCATCAGACTGTGGTGCCATACTCTATATTGGAACTCCCCCTAGATTACACATTCACTTTTTCACATCTCCATAGCACTAAGCTGAGGCTTATGGACATGGCAACAAAGATTATCTTTTTTTTATACCAGATGATAATGATATACAGTGTATCATGAAAGCAGCTTATCTTAGATAAACGTTTAAAAAAAGTAAAATGTTATATTATTATTAGAATAAGTAAAAAGTAAAACAGATTTAGAACATAAAAGCGTGATATAAGCTGCAAAATGTAAAATCTTTTTGGTTTAAATTTTTCTTTAAAATAAACAGTTTTGTCATTATAAATTTATAAATGGAACAGTAGGGAAATATTACAGCCTGTTCATGCTGTTGGGTTTATTGGATAATCAACACTTTCACTTGTGCAGATCAACAACTTGTCTTCTACTATTACAAACAACAGGTGGTTATTTAGACTTGATATTTCACAGTACAACCATAAACATTATAAATAATTAAAAAGAAAAAAAATTGCAAATATGGAGAACTTTGATTAAGAAAATAAACATGTAATTCGATTTGTTTATTTTCGTGAAATGTATACATCAATGCAAATTTTATCAGCATGGTTGATTCTGTAAAATAACAGTTTTCATATTTGCAAATATATTAGATGAGTCTATGAAAAGCTCAGTAATGTACTATTAGCACTGTGCAGTTTAGTTTACATAGACAAAAGCAGAAATACATAGAAAAACCCTCATCAGATATTGTCAATAACTACATTAGCTATGCAGCAAGGCTTCTGGAACTAGCGATGTTACCGGTTCTTATCTAAAGTTCTCGCTGAGTCTCCCGCACCCCTTGGACGAGAGCTTGCATGTCGTGTTTGCTTGCGAAAGGGAACACAGCTCCAGGCAGGAGGATAACAGCGGACATTTAGGCTAAAGGAGTATGGAGGCAGTTTTTTTTCTGTTGTATTTTTACTTTAGAAGTGGTCTCCAGTTTACCCCTGATACTCCAAAAGTGTTTTGTGGACTCACACTTCACCCAACCCTCCATCAGCCTTTGGTAAGACTTCATTAACTTTGCAAGCATGCTCGGTTTACTCCTGCACTAAAAAGAGTCTCTCTCTCATCAACTACAATACCTTGTGGCCTCGGTCAGTTTGCGGTGAATCTCTTCATATGTGTCAACATTGAAGGTCCTCTGGACGAAGGTGAGGGCCATCTTCAAGGCTTCAACCCGCAGCTGAGGGCAATGCTCAGCGATGAACTGAAGCCTCTCAATGCGCATTAATCCACTGTAGCTGGTTGCATACTGCTCTAGATCCTACACAAAATGAGACGCAGGGGAGAAATCACATTAAAACCAACAATCTAGGTGACATTATAATTTGTCAGAAGCGGAGGACATCACATCAATGAGCAGTTTTTTTGTAACCCTGGCCTCTCTTTACATCCAATGTCTGTAGTTGTGTCTCTTTGAAACAGGATTAGAAGTTTGCAACCTGCTGATTTGTTATTCTAATAACAGGCAGTGATTTGACAACTGAATACACAGCTTTATACCTTAGTGACGATGAATCGTTTAACAACGTGGCTTCACATCATTGCCACTAAGGTGTAATGTTAATCATGACAGTAAGTACAAACGTCAGTGGTGTACTAACATTATGGGTTATTGTAAGTTGTGTTTGTAAAAGTCTGTCAACTTCATACCAGTGTTGGGTTCTCCACTATGTAGTTGGTGTCTGGAGCATTCTGCTGGTCCTCCTGGGGGTCTGCATCAATCTGCATTGGTTCCACAGACCCCTGACAGAAACACAGAAACAGTGTTTACAGACGGCACAGTGCAACATCTGATCCCCATTCAAATAAAAATTACAAAATATAATACTGTAGTAAATTCAGTGAGAACTGAGAATTTGTATATTTTTCAGTTAGTAAATAATTCTGGTTTGCTCTGATGCTGTAAGAACAAACGAGGATTTTATAGTCAACCAGTTGAATATTTACAACCAAAACGAAGAGCACTCAGCAGCATGTGCCAGCAGCTGAGCTTTGTAAATATTATCAAGATTAACTTCTGTTGTTCGAGGTGATGCTGGCTTCTTAAATAAGTCATCTTAAACTAGATCTGGGGCTTTAGGAACGGGCAAGTTCAACTTGAGCTAGCAAGCTTCACTGATCCTAACATCGGTAATACTGAATAACCTGAATCATGTAGCTGTTTATCAACTTAACTGTCCATGTTATCTACAGGGATTTTTTAACTGGGCTACAAACAATATCATGTGAAAGAAGCAGGGTCGTTACCTCCAAGCAACGTTGTAAGAATCATGAATAAAGGAACTAACATGACATGAGGGGAAACTGCGATACCTGGCGTAAGATCAGTTACAGCGATAGGAGAAAGTGACATTCAACAATATGAACTGTGAAAAATATAAATCACACTTCATCATAAGAATATAATAAGTGTTCTGTAGTACAACACAAGACTTGTATTTTTCCTCTGGAACAATTTAAATGAATTAAAAGAAGCCTGAAGCTTTTAATATACACACAGGAACTTATTTGTATGTTGACAAAGAAATTATTCTGAATATGTGATGCACATAAAAAAGTTTAGAGAGATGAGAGAGATGAGAGAGACAGTTACTTCCACAGGTCAGTCTTTGGAAGTACAGAATTTACAATGCTGATAAAATGTACATTTATGAGGAGAGTTTATGTTGAATGCTGAAAAGTTGCATTTAGTGTGTGGATTATTTTTCTGATAAAAGACAGTGTTTAACCAAGTATTTGTGTTACTCGGAGCTGCAGTGACAGAATACTCGCTCTGTGTGTTACAAGCAAATGAACGACCTGGAACAGCCAAACCGTTATACTCATCACATTTATTGCTCTATATTATTTCTCAATCTCTTTGTATTTCATTTTTTATATGTCCACACCCTGTAGGAATGCTGATTTCCGTTTTCCCGGGAATGTGATTTATTAGTCGTCGGTTTCTGCTCAGGAGGATAACTAGGCAGCATGGGTTATCATGATCTACCCTAGTTAAAAGTGAGCCAGCTTCATGACGCCAGAAAACTTGATATGCTCAATGAGGGCTGCATTTCCCACTAATCTAACTCTGGTGTAGGCACTAGCAGCTGTACTGTATATCAAGTCTCAGTGTCAGGTTGCTAACTACAGGGCTTCAGATCAGCAAAGGTGCATTTATCACGATAACAGGGGCTTAGAGTAACACTGAATTCATTCCAATGCTATCAAATACAGTCTGTCGCGACTGAATAACTGCACCAAGAACTGGTTTATATCGCTGTTAATGGTCATCTATGTTTTGGTGAACAGCTTTGTTGGAAATGTGGTATTGGGAAGCTTGTGCTGCTCATGGATATAAAGTTCATGCACAATTTCAGCAGTGAACAAAAGTTTATCACATCAGATATTTAGTCTTGTCCTATACTGGACACACTGTTGGTAACAGTAAAGCTAGCAAGTCACTGCTGTTTTCCTGAAGGGACGTTAGCAGGAGTTAGCTTCTTAGCGCGCTAACCTGCTGATAAAGTGAAGGGCGGCACATTCATACTGTGGTTACTGACAGGGAAATAGCGTTAGCTTGAGTGAGAGAAACGTATTTCACAAGTAGTGCTAACGGCTGAATATACGGCAGCACAAGCTACTATTCAAGGCTAATATCACTGTCTGCTATTAACGGCTATCTAGCTTGGTAACGCTAGCTGCAGATGACGGCAGTTGGAAATGTTTGTCTTGGTGTTTAGCATTGGCTGAAAACATTTTCTTGCTTCACATCTGACAGCTAACTACAAGAGTTATTTGTTGTTTAGCCTGTGTACGTCACCATTACAACATCCCAGTTAGCCTCACTGTTGATGTTATTGTCCACCAGAGGCCTTCACCTCGCTGTTAGCCTTCAGCTGCCAAATCCATTCAGATAATCGGTTAAGTTTTAATATGCTTGGCTTCTTGGTAGACACACGGTCATTTAAAACGTTTTCACGAAAACATGACGGTCATTTAAAACGTTTTCACGAAAACATGACGGCCATTCTTCCGTTTGTTATAATCTAATGCTCCAAACAGGAGTCGTCCAATTAAGTAACACATTCATTTGCTATTCCTTACATTCATTCCATCAAGATGCACCGTGACTGGGATCGGGAACGGCTTTAGAATGAGGCCAACTAGAAGGTGACTTGTTGAAATTAACTCACACGACTGATATAAAATGATAAACTACTGATGCTGTGTGATCTCGAACCGCGACCACCGTAGTTCTCGATAGCTTAAACTAGCTAGCTAACTGCAAGCTAGCTTAGCTAACTCCATTGGTGCTGATTAACACGTTCAATTCCCAGCAACCTTCCCTGATACACAGCGGTGGCAGAAACGTACCTGGAAGTTAAACACCTGAACGGGCAAAGGCATCTTGTTTCGTGGTGAGATGATCAGTGTGGGTGTCGTTCTGTGGCGGGTGTAGCATGAGGATGTCAGTGGGCAGCACGCACTCCTCCTGCAGCAGTAGCAGCTGGTGGGTTGGTCTGAACTCACACTGCTGCTGGGAGGAAGCAGTTCGGCCTCCACACCGCAAGGGGCTGGATATGCACTGGGACGTGGGACGTTGGCCCATGTTGCAGTGTCTTTCTATCAGGGCCGGCCCTGGCAATGTTGGCACCCTGGGCGAGATTTCAAATTGGCGCCCCCCAACATACACACGCAAACTGTCATGCATCCACAATAACTTTTGGACTGTATACAGATGCACACACAGGCAGGAAAAATTGTATTCTATAAAAAAAACAATAAAAATATATAACAAAAAATATAAAGAGTCTGAAATCAGCTGTACTGATAGCATATCATGTAATGTCGACAAAAATAAACATTAATGATGTCCACAATCGGGGTGAGTCTTACCTCTGTATTGTTCCTTCTTCTCCGCCTCTACTTTGCGGTGCTTTTTGAATTGTGCACCTGATCATTTAATCTTTTTTTGATTCATCTTTGACTCTAACCGCAGTCTGTCACCGCAGCGTGTCTGTTCACACAGGGAGCCCATCCAGGAGGATGTTTTAGATGCTGGCTTGTCTGTCCACGGAGCCACGGATGGTGACATCAGCAAATGTCCCTACTATGCTGCCAAAATGAGTAGGTTTTTATTCTTCTCTTTGTATGCATCATGCTGCTATGAGGAACTGTTGTGAGGTTGTTGTTGTCAAGGTTTGTTTTTCTCTCTTTGTGCATCCAGCAGCTTTGAGTGGAACGGCATATGCCAGTCAACTTGCCATGGCCGACCGGTTCTGTATTGAAGGAAGGCGAATAAGGAGATTGAGACCATTTCATAGTTTAATACAAACATTCTTTAGGGGTCCAAGCTAATTCAATATTGCACTTAAAAACTATAACTGGCTATACAGCTGACAATGATGCACCTATATACAATATACTGTTACACAAGTACAGTTCTTTTTTTAAAATCCATTCTCACATTTTGTAATTCATACTTGGCCTCCAGAAAGTTGGTACATGTGTACAAGTGATAGGAATCCAAAGCTGTTTTTCAAGACATAGCACACCTACACCTGACAAGTGCATGTTTTATTAAAACTATTTCACATAATCGAATGTCTACTGATGCATGTTGAAATGATTTAATTCTTTGCTTTGGGTTTTAAAGCTATATTGTGATTGTGTAAGGTGTAAACAGAGAAGTTTGAGAAGGAAATTTTCTTCTTCTTATATTAATGGTTTATCTAAATTCTTCTAATAGACCTGTAGTTTATCTACTTGACGGTTAATTTACTATGTTCGAGGTAGGTCTTTTAACATCTCATTTGTTTTGAATACACAAGTATCCACCATCGCTACAACTGGGTACCCATCATCCATGACTTTGACGTAAGTTTTCTCCTGTTAGTACAAAATTATAATAATACAAAATTAATTACACTGCATGGGCACACAGAGTACCAAAGGAGATGTGTTGATAGTAACATTTAAACCAGGATGCTGTACTCTCAACGCATACTGCATGTGACTATGCAGTATTTTTTCATTAGCAAAGCTCATTCAGGACAACAGCTGGAGTGCAGCTGTTTGGTCACAGCCATGGAAACCTAAGTAATGATACTGATGTGTAATGCATTCTCGTTTCTCAGGTTCCTGCTGCAGAAAGATGGCAATATAGTATGTTGGGCATGGACTGCCTGATATACCCCTGTAGTGTCCATGTTTAATTCATTTTCATGCCAGTGTTTTTTTTTAAAATGCTTAAAGTGTTCTTATATCCCTTTGTGTGTCTAACTGAACAGAGCTTTATTTGTAACTGAAGAGATAGAGTAACCTTCATGGTATGAGAGGGTAAATCCAGTAGTATGTCCTGCTGCTAACGGTGAAATGAAACTCCCTTTTTTTTTTATATTTAATTTGAAATGGTTATGGTTCATTTTGCTCTTAAATTTACATATTATTAGATATTGTGCAATGAAAAGGTGGTTGAAGTCCTGCCAACACGACAGCCTGCTAAACTTACCCATGAGTTCGGCCCAGCTCCTGTGTCCACTGGTGTCCTGGTTCCACCCATGGCAGCTTAGTGGCGTGGGGCTGGCTCATCCCTGCGGCCCAGGGAGCTAATTTCTCCGCGCTGGTTCAGGGGTAAATGATGCTGGTCTTCACAGGTGACTGACCTACGCAAGCCTGTAGCCGCCCCCCACCCCCCACAGGAGATTATGTGCTTGTGTGTGTGGCCGCGATGCTTCCCGGTTCTTCCCGGCATTACGCTGCCGGTGCGAACATGGGCGAGGAAATGAGGCGGACCGCTTTTCGCAGCGCTTCTACCTCCGGTGCGTCCCGGGTTAGAGGCTGATGGTGTGACGTTAATATATTGTTTTACATTGCATGTGTCACGTCATGATAATTCAGTCCCTCTCGGCATTTTTCACCCTAGGCAACCGCCTATGTTGCCTGTACCAGGAGCCGCCCCTGGGCTCATGTTGCAGTGTCTTTCTATAATAGCAGTGGCGATTTTAGGCTGAAATTTCTGGTGGGGCAATTTTGTATGGCATCATGTCACCAGCACAAAAATAGAGGTAGCTGATTATTATAAGCAGTAGGCCTATATAGACCAGTAAGATATACTATGGGCTGCATTTTGAGTTCCAGCAGGGAGCAGAAATCCTATTTCATATAAATTCAGCCCGACACAAAGAGGTTGCCTATAATACAGCATTAAAGTAAAATGATTGCAACAAAGTAAAAAGATTAGTCAGACACATAGCTCAAATAACTTGCATAATTTATTAATTTATTATTATCAACATGAGGACGACATGCACCAGCTTCATCTGCACAACACTTTGTGTTTTCCTCCTTAACTAAAGACGGCCTGCAACTGTTTAGAGTCATTCAAGTGTCGTGGATAATAGAGTTAATTTCTATATTCATTATATATTATATATTAAAATGAACACTTATTAGAACAATGTTTATCTTTTGCTTTCTGATTTGATACACTTTAGATAAGAACCCAGTGTTTTTCTTCTTTGCCATAAGAGACAGAACACGGTCAGCACAGCTGTGTCCTTCAGGCTCGTCCGTACCTAATAAAATGATAGGAAACGTAAAAGTATGGCATTATTGTAGAGGAAGTGTTACTTATGAACAAACCTTGTATCCTTATTTTCTGTGGATATTCAACTACTGATTTTGAATATGGTTTTGGATTAAACTGTGCACTACCAAGACAATGAATGTAATGTATGGAGTTCTTCCACATTATTAGTATTGCATATATTATTTAATACATTATGTATTATGTGCAATACTTTACTTTGATTGTTTGTAAGTTATGAAAACATGTCTGTACCTGGAGTCAGTGTTGAAGTGATGACTCAGTGTTCAGTCTGGTTGGATTCCAGTTGTCTCATGTTTGACATCCTATAGGAACATTCAACAAAAATAAACATATATAGAAAGTTTAAAAGTTTATTACTTCAAAGTTCATCAGATTATAATCATTTCAGTTTAGGAAATAGGTGGTGGGTAAGATTAACGATGTAAAAAACTGAATATAGTACTACTATAAATACTCACGTTTCAACTGATCACAGTAAATCTGTTTCTGCAGAAAAATTATCTGTGTAACGTAGTCAAGTCAAATCGGTTGGCGAGTGAAATAACTTTACATTCAATTAGATATTTTACGTGGGGGAGCTTATTCCCCAAACACACTCATCCTCATTAACGAACGCTTCTCTCTGCTGGGTGGCCCGAATCATGTGGCTTCATGTCGGGTCAATAACTCCGTAGGCTACGGTCCCGTTATCATCCCTATTACTGCTGCTAGCATGTCTGCGGGGAAGCCGAGCTAAGCTAACAACCAGGTACAGGTAGCTGCAGATCACTACTTACAGATAAATGCAATACTAAACTTGACAAACCTCAGAAATGGGAGCTCACACGTCTTTAGCCTCTCTACCAGGAGAACAAGCAGAACTTCAAAACTTATTATTCATCCGATGTGAGTGAACCTCTCCACAGACTTGGGTGGTGTCACAGTCCACTGACGAGGTAGCCTGTTAGCTCAGGTGACGCCGAACCGGAGCGTCAGCTTGTTTCCGGCTGACGCTGACGCTGGAGTCGAGTAGCTTGCTGGGAGACATCGTAGGGCCCCGCTTGCCCCGTTGTGCCCACAGCAGAGACGGACGGCAAGAGGGAAGCGTTTCACAAAGCCCAGAACAGAGACGGACGGCGAGAGAAAAGCGTTTGACATAGCGAGCACACAGACAGAAACACACACGAATCGAATTACTTCAAAACAAGACTATAATGCTTGTGAGTCAAGTTTATTCACACGCACATTCACGCTACTTTGCATATAAAATAAAATAAAATATATTTTTGCCACAAAGTTCAGATATGCAGTATTTAGGTTTCTGCACAACAGCGCCATCTGGTGGGGCTGTGCCCCTAATGTAGAAACGCCACTATATAATAGTAATGTCAATAATAACTTCCCACATGATTGAATGATTATGATGTGTAACCCGACAGTTTAGTGCTGCTCTATCCTGACAGTGATAGATAGTACAACAAGGCACCATGGACCTTGACTTCTAAGATTGGTGTGAATGTTGTATTGTCTCAATTAAATTAAATTCAATGCCTTTATTGTCACTGTACTGTGCACAACGAAATTAAGTGTCTCCAGTGGATCACACAAAAAGTGGATAACATTCACACATATAAAAACAGACATGTAAATACTATATAAATATGTTAAAAGTCAAGAGTTACGAATTAAATTGCACATGTTCTGTATTGCACTATTTCCTTGAGTATTTCAATTATTTTCTTCAATATTATTTATAACTATGTTTATTATGAATCTCTACACTTCCAATTCACTACATTTCAGAAATGTACTATCTTTTTCAGTCATCAGTCAGACAGACAATCAGACAGACAGTCAGTCCTCAGAATAAGTGCATTCCCACTGTCTGATAATAAATGATGAATTACTGAATGTACCTGGCGGCATGGTAGGAAATGACATGTGTGAGTTACATGAAAAATGTTTTATGCTGTGAGCTATCAATCAAATCACCAGATATACTTACTGCCATTCTTAAAGGTGGGTTGAAAAATGTTTTTTACCACATTCAGATGTGTTTCACTTTGGATAAAAATTGTGGGACTGCCCCAAGAAGTTCCTTACACCTAAACTATTATGAGGGAACAATGGCCTTGATTCCTGCTTGTTATTAGAACCCTGGCTGATAGGTAAATGCCAATATGGGGGAAGTCCTTGAAAGTCTTTGTTAAAACTGATAATTTCAATTTCTTTCTCTCTCTCTGTCTGTCTCTGCCCCTCTCTCTCTGTCTGTCTCTGCCCCCCCCCCCCCTCTCTCTCTCTCTCTCCCTCTGTCCGTCTCCTATCCTGTGGATGCTGACCAGGCATCTCATTATCCTTTGCTGCGCGTCACAGCTCACAATCCCAATTAATAATGCTATTAATAGCAATAACCTTTCAATGGTTATTTACATTTCATCTTCAGCTACTAATACAAGTATTC
Source organism: Limanda limanda (assembly GCF_963576545.1). Classification (NCBI taxonomy): domain Eukaryota; kingdom Metazoa; phylum Chordata; class Actinopteri; order Pleuronectiformes; family Pleuronectidae; genus Limanda; species Limanda limanda. The sequence continues at coordinate 1,790,351 of NC_083652.1, forward strand.
AGATCGTTGATTTGAGTTTTTTATTGTTATTTAATCATAACTGTGTGTTTTATCATTTTATAAATTAATCATTGTCATGGCTGCACTTACATACTGTATATGTTAAGCTGTGTACACTCACTTGACAGTTTATAAGACACATCAAGATAAAATTAATTCAGTCCTGTTCTAGAAACCAACATCTTATCAATTCCACATTTTGCAGGACATTTGCATCTCAAAATAATGATAATGATAATGTCATTCATTCATCCATAATCATTCATACTTGAGGGTACACTCAGGCTAAAGGTAGATTTGAATGGCTACTGGCTTGTATGGCAGCCCTATGAAAACCACGTGGCCTGCTCAGACATCATTACCTCTATGCCTTTTTAAACTAAACGCTGTCCAATTTTAGAATAGATAGATAGAGAATATCCCTTGTGCGTTCTACCGCACTAATTAATGCCTACTGCCAGATGATGTTAGAGGATGTTAGTGACCACCAGCGGATGTCAGGGGCATATCTTCAGTTGTGTACCTCACTTACAGTTTTTCACAATTGTTAACACACGTTTTTCAAAACAATAACGGCTTTCTCAAAAATGCACACAGAAAACTCAAAACCTCACACACAAAATGCTAAACCTGACACTCCCTTTGCAAGATGACTCTTTGCCATCAAAATGGAACTCGTGTTTTCATTTGGTACACACAGCCATATTTTCAAATGACACACAGGTACCATTTATTGAGTACACACAACTAAGCATTTGCTTGCACACTTCCAAGCATTTACAGCACACTGAAGTGCAAAATTTAAAACACAATCATCGAAATGGGACACACCATATGAATGACAATGACTGGAGAATTAGCCATTTCTTCTTTTGTAAACTGTCTCAGTGTAGGCCTACTTTTTTCATAGTCAAACATAAAACAGCACACAAATATGCAGCAAAAAAAGGTTTATTTCGGTTTATTTTACACACAGAGAACAGTACAGTACTGACACAGACAGCATGAGAATGCAAGTTCAACACAGTGGGCTACAGTGAGACACTGTAGAAAAGGAACAATATTGGATTACAGGTACAATACATGCATGTGTCAGTGCTGAATGTTTGGTACTAACAAGCACAAACTCTCGCACTAACTCCTTGATGCGTCTGTGTTCCGTTCGAATGGGACCCTGTTCACTTGTTTCATCCGCATGGCATTCCTATGAAGAATACGGTCCAATGTAGAGAGGCTGACGGTCTGGACGTTTCTAAATGTAGCATGGTTAACCAGGATCCTAGTTTTTTATTTGTCTGAGTGTGATAGCGTTGTTCTCACGAACCATATCTACAATTTCAGTCTCCTGTTCGGCTGTGAAAATGCGTGTTTCTCCACGGTGTGGTTCTCTTTCAGTCCTGCAGAATATAAATACTGTGAGCACACTGTATTCTATTCTATTCCATTGTTCATCAAACAAAACAAAGGCTCAAGGCACTTTTATGCCGCAGTCCTGATTGCAAATCGTTCAACAGACCTGAATGTTTAGAGATTTGAGTATTTGTGTGTTGTAGGTTGATGCTTTGATATTTTACTTGAGAAGTGTGTGCAACAACTGAACATTGTGTGTAGTGTTTTGACAACAAGGTGATGTGTAATTTACATCAGAGTGTAAAGAAGGAAAGTCAGAGTCTAATGCGGTAAGGGAGTGTGAAGTAGTGCCAAATTGGGTCAAGCTATTGGTACATGAAGTGAATGTTGTGCAAATTGTGCCGAATTTTCGCTTTTTGTGTGTTAATAACTGAGAAAAACTGTAATGCTTGTCAACTTAAAAGAGGCCATGGTTGTTGTGTTAGTTAGCACACGGTTTGAAGTCGCACAACTTATTGCCATCTGACCCCTCACCACTAGATGCCAGTAAATCCTACATCATGGCCTAATAAACAGAGAGAGAGCATTTGAAAAATAACTAATTAATTCTAATAAATAATAATAGTGACACAATAGACTTAATGACACAGTTCTGATTCATCTTTGAGACTCATATGATTCTAAGTGGATTTATCATGTTGGGACTATAAATTAATAAATGTAAAGAGTTCATCCCACAGCCTGACCTGTCTGTATTTCTTCTGTCTCACCATCCCACCACAACTATTGTGAGCGCGTGCGCTTAAAATGTCACGCGTGTCAGCTGCGGCAGAAGCGCGTGCGTCACAGAGAGGAGGCGGATTCACGTGCGGATCTAAATGCGTGTCAGTCACTTTCCCTTCATGTCAGTGGATCTTCGTTTCTAACCGACTGCACCGGCACAGACACACCCGGGCGGCTGCAGTGGATAGACCGTGTGAGCGCGCACGCAGATGTGTCAGCGCTGGTTTGACGGACTGCGGGAAAACCGCTCGCTCGGTCACGAGCTACGGAAACTAACACATCTGATTGAGTGAGTGGATTTGCGCGAGATTAATCCCACGCGAGCTGGTCTGAACCACATCCATCCACCCGGTCCCTCCACCGGTCTGCGTCCCCCTCCCCCGTTCGGTGTGAGGCACCGGCCCGCTCTTTTCGGCGCTGACTCTGCTCGGCTGTGACACTACCGGCCGATCAGCACCGAACACCGGCTCTCTCTCTTTCACATGGGCGGAGACGAGGAGGGGTTAAGCGCCCGGAGAAACCGCGGAGGGAACGAGGAGAGCGGAGAGCGTGCAGCGCCCCTGGACCCGGACAGAGAGAGGAGATATGCGGAGCTGTTCGAGCAGCTGGACTTGAATAAAGATGGCAGAGTAGACATCAGCGAACTGAGGACCGGACTGGCAGCTCGTGGTTTACACCGGGGAGAGGCAGAGGAGGTGAGGAGACCAGAAAGGGTTTTTTACTCCTGGACAGGGCCACAGGCTGATGCTGTAGGTCAGGTGCACAATCAGGGTAAACTGAGGCAGTTGTAGCCTAGTAACATCAGCCTGTTGCAAACTGAGAGGGAAGCTCATTTCACTATCCTCTGTACATAGAGGGGAGGGGGGGGGGGCTTTTGTCACTGAACTTTCATCAGCTTGTCTTCTGGTTGTGGACAGAATGTCTATTTTATTGCCATGCAGCAACAACCTGAGGTTTAACTTTGAAAAGCTCGATACCGCAGTCTGATCGTTAGATTTCAACGTTTACATAGCATGATAAAGAAAAAGGATAGAAATCATTGAGTGTAAAACAACAGTTTGAACTGTACAAGGCATCTTGCTGCCTGCAGTGTTCAACAACTACTTGAACACATTTAAGATGAAGTGGGATATAAATCATTAACAGTTCTTGTTATCAGGTGCCAAGCAACAACTTGTAAGAACACAAGTTTAACCATTTAAGCACCAATATTTTGAACTTTACTTCCCATATGAAGAACATGGGTTTTAAGGTAATGGCTGCCAGTGATCACAATCTCCCATCAAATATATCCTCATATAGAGGCTACATAAACAATCACTGTAATTTATATCATAACTTAAAGGCATATTTCACCAAAAAATGAAAATTCACTCATTATCTAGATGTGTTTGAGTCCTCATACACGTTTTGAGTCTCAGGGGTGAACAGTGTTGCAGCCAAATCCAATATAATATTACAACTATCACAATAAATATTACTTGGGGTGTTAGAAACGCAGCAGACCAAGGTCCAGGCTCTACCATGAAATGAAATTTTACGATGGTAACAAAAAAGAAAATTAGGCATTTATAACAATGAAGGTAATCCTCTCAAAGTCATCCTAAATTAGCCTTGCTTTGAGTGGTCATTAGGACAGGAAAAGCGCTATATAAATACAAACCATAACCATTATCAATTTGAATTCTTACCTGTGTATGAAATCAAATCACTCAGACAGGATTGTGGAAAATGAGAGTTGGCTTTGCAGTGTCTGCTTTCTCTTACTAAAAAGTAATCCTTTGAACATGTTGGAAGTACACAAGCTCCTCTTTTGAGAAATTGAAGCAGCTCTTACAATGGCTCTCGACCCTCCTGTGGGAGTCAGGACCTTCCTGATTACATTAAAAGACTTCTACAACAGTTGTAGAAGTGCTGTATGGAGAGAGAAATGCTGTATGAATAGAGTCTGAGAGCACTGGGATCAGTGTGTGGGGCTACATTCCCGTTTTGCCATTACAACCAGGCAAGCTTCCACACTGTGCATGCCACAAGAGTTTTGTATAGAGATGAATTCAAACAAAAAAGTTATATTCCAGTATTTTAATTCTTGCCTTAAGATTTCATACCAAAATTAATTTCATCATTATCCATGGGGCTTCGAGTTCTCAGCCTCACGACCGTCTGTATGGAAGGCACTCTTGGAAAGCAGAAGACTAATGGATGAAAACAAAGTCACAAAGTTTAAATTTGAAAAAACTTGACTGATTATGTCATAATTTAGACTTCCTATGCCTCATAATATCACTTACTTATCCAAATGATGGTGAATACTTAGTGTCTTACACTAAAGATATATAAATAATTCTTACATAATATATAAATTAATGACTATCTTGATAATGAGCCTTAAAATAATCCACAGCCTTAAAATAGCAACGTGCTTGACCACACTTCATTATTAGACCAACACAGCCATAGGTGTACAGGTTCTTGGAGTGCATTTGCAATTGAAACAACTGCATCATTCTGAAACTGGCACAGATGGTTGCGTTGTGCTTGGCGCCATTTTGCACCGGGTGTAAGATAGAAGGTTAGAAAAGTCCATTGACTGACTGTATGGCAACAGTAAGCAATGACAATGAGGAAGCGTGTGCATGAACAACTCAAGGTGTCTGAAGCTGAAACAGCATCCTTCATTCCGTTCTTTGCGAAAATAGTCTTTGCCTCCATGGAGATACATTTAACATTGTTCATGTAATTTATATATGATCATATTAACTGTGGCAATGATTCGTCACATTGGCATATAGTGAAGCATTATCATTACACAATATCGTATTTGAAATGCAGAGAATCCTTCATTCCTTATGACGCCACAGTGATGTAAGCAATTTTAATGGCTTTTAATTGTAGTGTGAATTAAATAAACAGTGCTGTCAAGTCTCACACTTTGGGGCTTTCAAGTCATTAATCTCTGTGAGACTAATTTCTGTGGCCTGGTTTTAAGACCATATAAAGACAACCTGTTCCAGTTTGCAGAGGAATCGAACCCTCTGTGGATGAATATTTTAACAGTCTGCTGACCTTAGCTGTCAACTGATTTATCAGTCTAGCTCTCCTATCACTTCACTGGATCTGACTGGATGTATGTGACTGACTGACTGGTGAGGCTACAACATTTTTTCAGCTTTATGCATAAAGCTGAAACACATCTCTCTGAACGATCAGTAAATCGGTGGCTGAAATCCCAGAACAGCTGAAGTCTTTAACTTATGTGTGTGGTTGGAAATCACAGGGAAGTAGCAGCTAGTTAACATGTCATCTTAATGGCTCATGTTTTAGCGACCGTTCCATACTTGATCCATTATCTGACACAGAAACAGAAAAACATGAAAATGAGAATCTGTATTAATATACTGTATAGCTGAGCACAGAACGGAGGACAGAAGCAAACAGATAAGGGATGAAATCAGCTGATATTTGCATTATTCACATATTTGTCATCTACCAACACAGTAGGTTCTCAAGCAGGATGTAGCAATGTAGTAGTAGTAGTTGTTTCTAAAGGTTTTGTTAGTCGTTATGATGTCAGCTCTGCCACACAGGCATGATGTGCTATAAGCTACTACACTACGCTAGTCAATTGAATGTAGATTTTTGTAAAAAGAAATGTCCTTGTTTGTTATGTTGTTATAGTCCCATGATCTGTTCTGTTTGCCATAGGTGTTGCTCTGTTGTTTCATGGGACATGACTAGTATGGGTATAATAGGTCGATAAATAGCACTCTCACTTATTCTCCTAAAATTACGACTTTATTCTCCTAAGATTACAACTTTATTCTCGCAGTATTAAGACTTCATGCTCGCAAAATTACTACTTTATTATCATATTAATACAACTTTGTTCTTGTAAAATTAGGAATCATTCCCCTAATATTAGCCTTTACGACTTTATTCTCATAATATTATGACGTTGTTCTCGTAAGATTACTACTTTATAAATTTCACTGTTTTTTGTGGTATATTGCCAATTCTTCCTCTATATTTCACTGCAAGTTTTGTTGACAGGTTTTCAGTATTCTGGTAACAAAGACCAAGATTTAGAGCAGAAGATGAATGAAATATTCATTTTTTTACTATCATTGCCATATTTTAATATGAAACAATACTTGGAATTCCTCTTTTTGTAAGTATTGCCTTTGCTGGATAGGTTACAGCAGAGCTGCAGACCCTATGTTTGTTGAGGTGACAGACAGTCACAGATCAGCTTATCAGGGGGTGCTTTGCCTGCTTGGTTCTCACTGCTTGCTTTTCATCAGACTCATCGTCTTCTCACGACAAAATGTTTGTGGCACAGGCACCTGCACACACCGCAATCCACAATCATAACCACAGTTTATGTTTCTTTATTTTTGTCAGCTTCATTTTTCATGATGAAATGTCCATCAAACAGAAACTTTTATGTTATTACTGTAGGCTGGTGCAGGCTCCATTAGCAGTGAAATAGACCGTAACATTCATCTCAGCTAATCCGATTACATGTGGACAACTCCTGAGAGTACAGGTTTGAAAGTACCCCAAACACTTCAGACCTTAACATCTGTCCTGAGAGATGTGATCCTAATGGACAGTTCTTCTGTTCACACCTGACATTAGTATGTGTCTTGAACCTGTCTCCTGTGACCACTTGTCATCTGATCTCACATCCGTGATTTATATGCAAACACACATGGATGCCATATCTGTCCACATAGACCAAATTATGTTGTGTTAACCCAGTCTACGTTTAAACTCAGTTTTGTGTATTTTTTGCGTTATCCTGCTAACAAACAAAACTGACAAACAGCAATGAAAAAACAAGAACTAATTGAATGTTTTGTTTCTAGTTAGAATAGAAGTACATAAATGTGTTTCCACCTCTCTTTGCACACTAACAAGTCTTGTGTCCTCTTTCTCTCTGTGTCCTGATCAAGAGAGGAGAGATTATATTCACAGCCAGGTAGGACGTGCTTTACAGACGTAAAGCATGTAAAGACTTACTCTCACAGGGAGCACAGTGGCTTGTTCTCACTCTCTACCGCCCCACCTCCACCACTGCCCCCAGCTCCCCTTACCACGGTGTAATGCCTGCTGAGTGACTGAAGGTCTGTCTCTGTGATCCCAGATCGTCCTCGAGAGCGACATCAACCATGATGGTCTGCTGGACTTCCAGGAGTTCTCTCAGTACCTGCGGGCTCACGAGAAAAGGCTCCAGCACATGTTTCACAGCCTTGACCACAACAATGATGGTGTGGGCACGCTACACACGTACAAAGAGACACATATTTTACTTCTCCTCCAATTCACCCTGATGATTTTTTCAGTAATACATGTGAAATACACCTGAATATCTTCTTTATATGGACGGAACTTTAAATTTTTCTGTTTTTCTCTGCCCGGTAGGTCGGATTGACGTGGGGGAGATCCAGCACTCTCTGCACAAACTTGGAGTTGAAGTCACCACGCAGCAGGCAACCAGAATACTGCAGAGGTGCATTGTTTGTGTGTGAGAAGAGGAAACAGTACAATATCAGACAGAAAATAATCATAGAAATAAATTAGTGCAGTCGCCCTGGAGCATCACTTTAATCCTACTTTTATAATACTGGTTTTGTTTAATTTAATCACCTTTAACCACTATGTGTTGGAAATATGACCGTCCATGTATTTTATATCTGTGATGTGATGTAATATGAAAATTTCACACACCACCACTGCTTCCTACCAATCCCAGATCTTAAAGTAGTCAGTTTGATTTAATATTAGAGTTTTGATCAGAAAAGGTTGAAGTTTGAGTCTAACTTGTTCCAAACATAATGTCACTGTCTAAGGTAAGGTTTTGTTGTCTCTGAATAGTTTTTGGCAAGAGAAAGAAGGACAATGCATTTATTCATGAATAGCCATAGTATAGTTACAGTACAGTGAACCTTTGCATACCGTTCGGTTAAATTTGACCCACTTTGACATTTGACAGCAGTAAAAATGTCCTTCTTTTAGCCAGAAATTTGACCCTAAATACCCCCAAGTGACCCAAAATACCCCCCAAATATGAATATTTTAAAACGTTATGCTTTAATTGCTGTTTTAAGGAATATTGAAACTGTGAAATAGGACATGGCATGTCTGTGTGTATTTTCTTTGGAACTGTGGTGACCTTGACACTGTCACGAGGACTGTCTGTGCTCCAACCACATTTGCCCAGGTTCCTGCAGAGACAGGCACCTGCTGGTCTTTGAAGGGTCATGGGGAAAGCTTGCAAGAGTGAAACAGCATAGGAATGATCATATATTGTGCACATAAGGAACAAAAGTACTAGAAATGTAATGTAAATATTTAGAAAATAAACAAATTAGGATCCATTTATTTTGATCTGATAAAGCTCTAAACAGAGCTAAAACCAGGGGTTGGGGGTTCATAAGATTACAAAAGTAATTGAGCTGCCATTTCAGTGACTGAGGTTATGGTGGCAAGACATACTGTGCAAGAGGCTCTTGAACTGATCGTTCAAGATGAGGAAGCAGATAGTGATTTGGAGGAGAACATGTCAGAGCAGGAAGACAACATAGAGAAAAACTCTGAGACGAGCACTCTGAGGGAGAGAGGCAGGCAGCAAGGGATTCATTTATCTCGAAAAACAATTCCATCAGTAGTTCCTCACTTCCACATCAAGTTGCAGGCAGGATGGCAGTGGAAGATGTCATTTGAGTGACTCGGTTTTAACGGTTACAACAATTTATCCAAGTGCTACAAACAGGTCAAGTGGTTTTAAGTTGAGTTTCTTGAAGTTGTTTCTCGTCTTATCCAAGAGGCTTCTTCACTCAGGGGTTAGAGCGGTCGTCCACTAACCAGAAGGTTGGCAAGATATTGAACCCCAAACTGTCCCTTCTCATAGAGAAAAGTGCTGCACATAGATTAACTGTATGAATGTGTGTGTAAATGGGTGAATTTAAAACTCAACTCAAGACTAGGAAAGCATATATAATTACAATATGTTTGTATGTTTTCACGTCTTAGGTAAAACATGATATTGTATGATAGTAGATATTTTTCTCCAAAAATGATCGGTGCATTAATTAAGGATTAATCATCCATTTATTAATGTCAGATAGGCTATTTATACATTCTAAATAGATCTGTAGTTCAAAATTCGCTATAGACAATGTATTTAGGAGGGAATTCTTTGTCCGGGTCAACATTTGAGTCACTGAAACGTTCATGGTACCGTGTAATGAAGCAAAATTTGCTAGCAATCTGCTGATAGCACTGTCCTGTATGCGCTCCCCCAGTATGGACAGGGATGGGACTACGACCATCGACTGGAATGAATGGCGAGATCACTTCCTGTTTAACCCCTTCCACAACATGGAGGAGATTGTCCACCACTGGAAGCACTCCCATGTGAGTAACTGGGCTCCATTGATAGAAATGTAATGACAGTAATGACATCCTGACAGTATACATACTTTTCAACGTCTGAGATCAGAAGCAGGACGTAGCAGTATTTATCAAAGTATAACAAAAACAACAAGCAGGTGATTTGGCACAAAAGTGGTTCAACAACACTGCTGTGTTTATCAATAATTATAAAGACAGATAGAGATAACTTAATGTGAGGTCATTTGATATAGTTAAATTTGTTGTATTATGTTTTTTTTTACTATCTTTATTCAAGAGCATGGCCTGTTAGATTGATAGCAGGACGAGATTGAATGTTCAGTTTTTGGAATGCTTTCCCTCAAAACCCTGCACTTGTACTCAAATAGCTCTTGGTTCTGTTAAGATTTGGTCATGGAATTTGGAAAGACTTGTTTCAAAAACAACTCCAAGCACAGAAGAAAAAATCCATGAGCAGCAGACGTTTCAGAAGAGAAAACTGGAGCACAGGAAATCTGTCCAAGCAACAAAATATCTGAGTGCAGGTGCACAAGCAGAGCAAAAGCAGAGCAAATCTAAGCACAAACAGGGTATATATGAGTGCAAGTGCAGGGTTTTGAGTGACAGCATTATAAAATCAGATCATGAAATCAATCAAATCTCAAACTGAAAGGCTGAATAAAGATGGGCAATACCCATATTCTATATACTTAAGGGTCTACTAACAAATAAAGATTGGGCATTTGATTTCTAATGTTGCAATAGATGTTTGACATTGGGGAACATCTGACAGTGCCTGATGAGTTCTCAGAGCGGGAGCGGCGGTCAGGTCTAGTGTGGAGGCAGCTGGTGGCCGGAGCCATGGCAGGGGCAGTGTCCCGGACAGGAACTGCTCCTCTAGATCGCCTCAAAGTCTTCCTGCAGGTCAGTCATCTCACATCCACCAACCAGATACAAAGACTCAACGCTCAGTGATGGACAGGCTTGTTAAGTATTGAGTAATGTAATGGAAACAATGCTTTATATTTTACAGTATGTGTGGTTGTGTCTCAAGCTGCTTATTATTTTGCAAATAAGCATGTTGCATGATCCCCACTTTACCCTAATCTTTGTATTTAATTGTAAAATAATATATTGGTTTTGTAAAAAAACTTCTGTGTATAATGAAAGTGATACTACACATTTGTGTGTGCATGTTGCAACATTTCAAGGCTGAAGCCCACTGTGATTTTCACTTTGCTTAGAGAAATGAAATAAAGGACATGGTGGGTAGTTTGAGTGGGTGCTTTAAGTGTTCTTAGCAAAATCACAGCGAAAGGTTCACAAACCATTTAGATACTGTAACAGAGAAATAACACTGATCAGCACCTGCAAACCTCCTACTCATTTATTAAAGTCAAATAAGAAACTCTGTGAGTACTGATAAAAGGTTGAAACCTAATAACCAACGTCTCTCTACACAGCAGTATTTCAGTGTTACTGGGGTTTAATTACATTTTTAGAGTTGAAGAAGCTATAATTGATATTTCAATATCAATAATGGGGTACAAGACTATATGTTAAACGGGTATTCTGCAGTACTGCAGTTTTATAACATCGTTTAGCTCACTGTTGTTCCAATGTTCAACTGAAAAAAAAAACTGATAAGCGCCACAGTACAAAGGTGATTTCAGTGAAAGAGCGCTGATAAACTTAATATCCACTACCTGCTCCCTAGCACACTTAGAGACCTAACTAGAGAACAGCTGGTGAGCACAGAGGAGTACTTAACTGCTACAGAGTCAGATATGTCCCTTAGCCGTTTGTGCTGGAGTAATAGTATTCAGTCTAATCCTGAACTATAACGCACGTAAGATCAACCCCCATAAAATACTTATTTTGATTCACAAAATCAAACCGATTTTCACTTGTTCGTAGATTTAAGCACTTTTCTTATGCTTTATTCTTAGACTACTACACTATTTCTTGATAAATCTACCACTTTGCTTGGCCCATACCCCACCCTTCCACCATGTTTCAAAAGATGTTTTAATTAGATTTTGGATAATCCTGCTAAACAGCAGCCTAATGATTTCTGTTTCTTTAATTACATTTCCGGGAACTTCCAAGCTTCTGGTACAACATCTCCTTTTCCTTCCTGTTCAGTTTCTTGTCTCGTACCTGTTGGAAATACATCCTATCCACCTTCTTTGCCTTATCACAAAGGCCATTCTGCCTATATGGACATTTTTTACATTTTGTAACTTGCAGGTTGTAATGACATGACTGATATGCACTTTTTGGTGTGTCCAGGTACACGGCTCTACGTCTCGAGGGATTAATCTGTGCTCTGGACTGAGGGGAATGGTCAAAGAGGGAGGCGTCGTGTCACTCTGGAGGGGAAATGGTATCAATGTCCTCAAGATTGCCCCTGAATCTGCCATTAAGTTTATGGCCTATGAGCAGGTCAGCACATTCTATCAATCATTAAAGTGGAAATCTGACGGCTAGCATTGATAGTTTGCTTTAGTCATTATAGAAATCAGAAAAGGAAATCATGTCAGGATGATAAAATGATGTGGATGCCTTTGCATTAACTTCTTCTCATGCTGCAAATTCCAATATCACCCATCTCGTCGGTGCATTATGTCATCCCCTCCTCCTTTCCTTCCTCTTCTCTTAATCCAGATCAAGTGGGTGATCCGGGGCAATAGAGAGGGGGGCAGTTTGAGGGTACAGGAGAGGTTCATTGCTGGCTCTCTGGCAGGAGCTACTGCCCAGACCATCATCTACCCATTGGAGGTCAGTTTAAAACTTTAGTAGATTTCTCAGTCTTTCCCTCTTTAGGAGTAGTTTCTTAATTTTTCCCTTATCTATTTCTTTTCTCCCTATGTCATGTATATTCCCAATCTTTAATTGTAGGGTTACTCTCAACGAAGATATGTTTTCATTGAATTACATGTTTAAATGATTAGGAGCCAAGTTTTGATATGAATAAACTCCCAAAGTTGTATTGTGTCAGCGACACATTTTAGCATGAATGCAGAGTCTTTATTAAGACTATATGTCCTGAGTATTAAGTAAGTAAGTCAAGTTTATTCAATGGAGCAGGTGTTTCACAAGAGTACAGTTGTTAAAACTAAAGAATAAAAGAAATAGACAAAGCATTTGCACACGTACAAAAAGGAAGAAAGTTTGGCAAATTTTTAATAAATTACTTTTTAACTTATTTTGGATGGATCACTAGAGACTGCAGATCGTATGTCAATAAGAAGGACATTCCATAGTGTCAAATACTTGATCAACTTTTGCTTTTACCTTTGTGCGAGGGAAAACTAGTGAGCCCTGATCAGAAGACCTATGTGACCTGCTGGTGATGTAAGGTACCAACAGGTTATAGATGTACATAGGTAACTGGACATAAATTGCTCTATAGGACCTATAGTATAGGTTACATGGAGAACCCTAAAATGAATTCTGAATTTAATGGGAAGCCAATACAAAGAATATATAAATGGGTGAGATGTGAGTCGTCTTGCTGGATCCATTCAGTAGCCTTTCAGCAGCCATCTTGTCCGTTTGTAGGCGGTCCAGAGACGATTAGGTAATGCAGGTATGACAATTACTGTAGTCAAGTCTGGGAGATATAAGAGCATGAATTATCATCTTAAATCAAAAATCGGAGATGATAGGCTTCAGTTTTGAAGTTAAGGAGATGTATAGGGTTAGAGCCCTATGAGTACTAGTCAGGACCAGAGATCCAGCCCTGAGTAATTTCAGGGCTGGATAAATGAAAACTAGAAGGGGGTAAAGATTATTGAATTTCAATGACAATGAGTGGAGGATGCAAGGGGAATCAAATTTTAGGATAAGATGTATGTGATAAAATGCCAGATCAGCAGAAGATTCATCAGAATCCAACATTCTGAAGGTTGGCAGAAAAACAGTTTAACTTCTACATTATTTGCAAAGTTGTGAGCAATGTCGCCTGCAACAAAAACAGGCTCACTTAATAATTGCATTATTTATTCTTCTTCATCCTCTCCTGTCCCCCTCCGCTGGGTAGGTGCTGAAGACTCGTCTTACATTAAGGAAGACAGGGCAATACTCAGGTTTGGCTGATTGTGCCCGACAGATCCTGAAGAAAGAGGGGGTCCGAGCTTTCTACAGGGGCTACCTTCCAAACACTCTGGGCATCATCCCCTATGCTGGCATTGACTTGGCTGTATATGAGGTATGTGTCTGAACCTGCGATGCGTGTGTAAGGGAACAGGGTAGGGCTCCATATGCAGGCACACACACACACATGCAGCAGGCAAGAGGTGAAGGGACGTTGGAGTTGAGGGGATCAAACCACCTCTCATGGTTTGGATGGAGAGATGGACCCAAATGCAGAAATTATAAAGTAAAAGGTAATTTAATTAAATAAGTATTTAACAAAACAAACAAAACATTAACACTAAACAGTAACAAACAAAACACGAGGCTTACGCAGGGATACAGGAGATCAGGAAATCATGAAAGCACCATGGAAGGCAGGAGGGATGACAAACAAACACCGCAGGAACACAGTCAATCCGACAGAGGACAAAGGGAAGACAGAGGCTTAAATACACAGGGAAGGGAGGGGCAATTGAACACAGGTGTAACACATGAGGGCAGAGGAAGACAATCACCGACAGGAAGTGAAGACAGAAACAACACACAAGGAACAGACTACAAAATAAAACAGGAAACAGAAACAGAGTGCAAACATGAAAACTCAAACAAACAACAGAGATCTACGAAACAGAAAATACTTTTACAATTAACTTAAACATGCACTAAAGTGCCAGATCCTGACACCACCTGTTCAACAAACACATGTAGAAAATCAATAGTTTTAATTGTTTGGTTTGCGGCCTGCAGGTGACATTTTTAAGAAGCGCAAATTAAAGCTCTGTGTCTGTATAGTCAGAGTGATTATGTTAGTTTAGAGTGAATCTGGTATACTCCCCCACCCCATCAGTGTTACCCACAGTGAATCACAACAGCTGCAGAGAGAGGAGAGGACAGAGGACAGGAGGATCGGCTGAGTCAAACTCTTGCTTCATGTCGCTCCCCTGTGAACAATATTCAATTGTCTTGTCTTGATAGATTCTCCAAATCATGTTATACACAGTAAATATGATGGAATGGAATTTCCTGCAGTAACATATATATCATCATTATTTTTTCTGCACATCATACATTTTATTGATGGCTTAAATTTCAGTTTCCTGATGTTCACTACATGTTATAAACCAGTTAGAAGAACTCAGAAAAACATAAATATAAAATGATTTTGATAATGAATTACATTCTTTGTTTACTACAGTCTCTGATACGCATTGGAGGCTTCAACGGAAATGCGTTTCATTAACTTTGAACGTGGTGACATCATGTGTTGCCAAACTTCATTGTGATTCCATTGCTTGCCTTTGCTAGTGTTATGTGTGGTAAAAGTCTATGGGACATTACTGGGAAAAGGAAACCAGGGTTCTATTTTATAATCCAGTCCTGAGGTGACACTCTTGAAACGAGTTATTTGCAGCACTGACTGATGTGTGGAACAGGCGACCTCTATTGACTCTTCTCCTTTATTTTTCCACACTCTCACTGCTCATGCTGTAAGACTTTGAAGAACGCCTGGCTCCAGAGATACTGTGTAAATTCAGCAGATCCAGGAGTTTTGGTCCTTCTGGGCTGTGGCACCACCTCCAGCACTTGTGGTCAGCTGGCATCCTATCCTCTCGCTCTCATCCGCACACGCATGCAGGCGCAAGGTATCCTATTCTGACTTATTACAGACATACTGAGCATGAACAGCAATGGATTGGTTTCTTCTGAGAACCACTGTAACCTCTGTTGCTTTTCTTCTTGCAGCCACTACTGAGGGTAAACCCAAGCTGACGATGGCGGGCCAGTTCAAGTACATCATATCTCATGAAGGTGTACAGGGCCTGTATCGCGGCATCACCCCCAACTTCCTCAAAGTCATTCCTGCAGTCAGCATCTCCTACGTTGTGTATGAGCACATGAAGAAAGCCCTCGGGGTGGTTAACTAGACTGAGACAAAAATAAGCGACATCAAGGAAAAAAGACAGAAATGGGAAAGACTCATTACACAAGTGAGAAGCGGAGCAGAGGTGATGGTGCAGCTTCTCAGACTGAAGATGAACTGGAGGAAATGGCTGGAAGTCTAGGAAAAGGAGAAGAGAAAGGAGCCATTTTTCAGATTGGGATGGTTCTGCTAGAGTTTACACTGCACTTTCTGTTAACACATTCAGGTTCCAGCTTGGGTAACTTGCGGGTCATCTGCCTGTACATCAAATTTCTTTGGCAATATGACTGAAATTAATGTTTATCCTCTCTTAAACTATTTTACCACATGCATACATACAATGCATTAACTTCAAGTATATTTTAAATTACACCCTGCTCCAGTGCACACAGCTTAACAATATAGGAATTTTTACAGATTGCGGTCTAATAAAACGCTGGATGTGACTTTCTAAGATTTTTTAGTAATGCGTTTTTTGTTATTTCAGATTATTTTTTGCTGCCTCCGTTCATATCCAGCTGAGGTTGTTGGGTACAGGGAGAAGAGATGTCGCTGTCATGACAACAGCTGGTTGAGCGGATGATGGCTAAAGCTTTTTGTTAAAATAATTTAGTAATATTTACAACTTTAGCACCACAATGTGGGTCAGTGAACATTGTTTTTTATCCAGGTTGGGATAATGAAGAAAGCTTCTACAACCAAACCCTAACATTGAGCAGTGAATGACTAAGTCTCATATTTTCTTAGTCTTACAGTCTTTCTTAGTCCTGCGAAAAATGCACTGTGGTAAGATACTACACTTCCTGAACAAGGCCTTAGGTTCTTTGCACATTACAATCTCTTGCATATCTGAGATGTTCACTGTAGTTAACCATACTGTGGTTTTCCAATGATAATGCATGAAACCTATTCTTTTGTGTAGACCCTGTAGAAACAAAGTATTACCAAACCCGGAAGGACAGAACATTTCAAATCATGACAGTGCTTGGAGACAGTTGTAGAAAGACATGAAATATGATGTAGGTGCCTGATGGAATCCCTGTATCTAACCTGCAGACTTTTCTAGACAAACCTTTGCTATGCAGAAGAGATTTTACGGTGTATGTTTGATCTGATGGTGCTGCTCGTGTTTCGTGTACAACCCTCAACAACCCAGTGGTGATCAAACCTTGATCAAACACAGGACTGTGTTGTGGCATCATTAGTCTGGCATCAGTTTAGGTATTTAAACAGCAATAGACGTGTGTCTTGTACCAGGGACTTAATCATGTGATTGTAAAATAATCAAATATTTGTGGCTGAAGAGGCATTCCTTGTATCTATTGTTGTGCATATGATACCTTATGCTTGGCACCATTTAATGGTGTGCCTTAGGGCATTCAATAAATTTGGTTATTAAATATTAATATTTAAAATATGTATATCAAATAATAACTTCAATTGATTAAAGTGACCCCAGGGCACCACCCGTCAAACAAGGGGAATAGACAGCCATTTTATTGATTAAGTTCCATGAAAGTATTTATTACAAATGTGGAACTCTGATTAATAATTAAATGTATAACTATAACCGTGTTGCTGTCCTAATACTTAAACACCGCATGGTATTGGGTGACCATTGTTTACATGACATGAGGTAAAAATAAGCAGCCTCTAGTTTCATGGTTGTGTGGTGCAGAGGTGTATGAACAGCCAGCAGTCAAGAGAGAACGGTTGTGTCAACAACAGTTACCAACTCCTCAAAACGTATCTGGATAATGTGAGATCTATATGACAAAACATCATTGATCTCTCTCAGTGTGTCGTTCAGCCATATCGGAGTTTGAATAACTTAAGGACCACTAAATAGGTTTTTCTGCAGCGTTCAATTGTATCAAGCAGTCATAATCGGCAGATGTAGTTTGCTAAGTTGTCATGGAGATGGCACTGACCTTATCCATGTCTGCTCAAAGGTCAGGTCTGAAACTTCTTGAGAATGGAAATGGTCGTTTAAATGAGACCATTCCATCTTAAAGTCCATTTCCATGCATTTTGAGATTTTAACCAGAGAAGAATGCTTTTATACTGACAAAAAGGAGCTGGCACATCCTGCTCTGTTACTGGCTAGATCCAATTGTTTACCACAACCAAACCAGAGGCCACAAGTGCTCTGGGTTGCATCACATGTGTATGTGCAGGCAGATTCCAAACGATATGGTATATTTTATAAACCATAAACATATTAAGCTATTTTCTATACCTTGTTCTCTGCACTGAAGCTTCAGCCAAAAACCTCAACCTTAGCTGCAAGTGTCAAAATGTGAGGCTTGGCCTCAACTGCAATTTTATGAGAAAGAGGTGAAAAGGTGACTGGGTGTGTAACTGCGCATGATTTTTTAAATCATATTTTGGTCCAACATGAATATGAACTGCATTAAAAGTAGTTGGGTGGTGCAGTTCTGAAGCAATTGCATGTAAAGGTGGTGGTGATACAATCCTGTAGACTTTGAATGTCATTATTTGCATTGCAGGAAAATAGTTCTATCATCTGTATTATTATGCTTGAATGCCTAATTCCTTTCAGAAAAGTTTTTAAAAAAATGTTTTTTCCTGCATGTAAATTTGAAATGATGAATGCTTGTTGCCACTGGGGCCTTGCAAGCATTACATATAGTATTTTAAAAGCATGAGTGCATGTTTCTAAGCCTTTTGTGAAAGTGTAGCTGGCTGACAATGCCTTTCGTCTATGGGATATTTTAACCCTCAAAAAGAAAAAAAACAGAGCAGCAACAAGAGCTTTCTAGTTTTGATAAACGGCCTGTGTCAGTTGAATGTGTATGTGCACTTTACATGGCTTGATGATGGAATTAAATATGTGACACTGGACAAAGAAGAGGGCTCTGACTGTTCAATAGCAAATTATATGTTAACACCACGAGCTGCTTCTGTTTGTGCAACTGCGTCTTTATCGTTCAAGCTCTACCTATTCATTTTTGGCCACTTAGGGGCAGTGGAAGATCCCGAAAATACAACACACAGACATATTGGGCCTGATCTATTAACATCCCAAATAAAGACTGCTTAATTGCGTGTGCATAATAACAGATTGGACGTTGGGATTGTGGGCGTTTTGCGGGTGATCTTCTAAAAATAATTGCGCAAATGATAACAGGTGCACGGTAGAGGCAGTAGAATTAAAGTAAGACGATAGTAAAAAAAAAAAAAGGTGCAAACAGCTCCTTTCAAACCCTAACCCTTAACAATAGTGCAAAAGGTCCTGCGGTAACGTTCCTTCATGCACTGTGGTTGGAGCAGTCTGTTGCTGAAAGAGCTGCTAAGGGCCCCCATGGTGTCATGTAGGGGAGAAGTGTTCTCAGAGAACTTCTGTATATGACAGTACAGTACAGTGTATATATGTTGAACAGGAAAGGAGAAATCATTGTTCCTTGAAGGGATCCTGTGCTGCAAACTACTACAAACTACTACAGTTACAATTTAAGCTTCACTGCTCACTATTACATTTACTCATGTCACATATTACAATTCATTTTTTTATGTACCTGTTTTTCTTTTGTGAGTTAAGTAGTTTATTTGACAGTTTCCATAATTTCTGGATTAGTTTGGAAATACATGTGGCTATTATTCACACACTTTTTTATAAAATCCTTTCTAGCAGAGCTGCACAAGTTCTTGGATCATTTACTGAGCAATAGGGCAGGTTGTCTCCGTGGATTCATGCTGCTGCCTTATCACAGGCCACAGGTCAAAGGTCACAGTGACTTCATATGAGAAAAAGTGTAGACAAAAACTGCAGAGGTTGGCAGAGGCATACAACCGCAAGGTGTGGTCATGTCTATGGACTCTATATTATTCCGGACTTTTGCCCTCTAAAATGAAGTGTTTTCATTTTGATTGATTCCTTGTTTCTTTCGCCTTTTCCAGTGTTTCCTTGTGTTTATGTTTGTGTTTGGATTTATATTTTCTCCCTGAGTTCTGCTCCTTGTTTGTGTTCCCGCCTAAACTTCCTGGGGCAAGGGGAATTCGGTAGAGGTGAAACACACTGGTACAGACCATCACAGGGGCAGGACACATGACAAAGAAAGGAAGTAAAGGTGGGAAAACACACAAGGAGCAGAAACTATAATATGAAACAGGAAACAGAACTCAGGGAGAAAACATAAATACAACACATACATAAACACAAGGAGACAAAAATAAAAAAGGAATCAATAACCAGTAGGCCTTTATTAACCTTATGACAAATGCAGAGAGAGAAACAAAAATAGGAATCATCTACGCTGACAGATGTGCGGAGCTGAGCTCCAGCCTCGATGACAGAGCACTGTGCTGCAACCTTTATGAATAAGGCCTCTGTACTGAAAGGCCTCCAGGCTACATAGTACTGGATTCTGCTGGTGTTGTTTTTCTTCACCAGGTGTCCTCAATAGCCCAGAGACTGACCAGAGGACCAGAGAACCAGTGGCAGTGAACCCAGACAGGTGGATGAAGGACACCTGAGCCCCTACTCATTTTCCTTAGACTCTCCAGAGGGTTTCTACTCCTGGATTTTCATTGTCTTGTTTAAGTTGACTTTTATAAATTAGTGAAACAACTGAACAACAATAAAAAAAAAGTAATCTCACTTCTGTATGTCATGGTTAAATGTGGATATTACTCCTCCCTAACGTTAATTTTCATTGTGTATACATATTATACACATTGGACAGGTGAAATAATGCTGAAAATAATTGCAATCAATTTTCTTTCCTAAAATCATCTCAGCCCAAAATATGGAAATGGAAAATCATTGTTGGAAGCTGGTGTAAAACATAAGGGAAATGCAGACTCAATTAATCAATTATGAGATCATTCATATAGGAATTACCAGCCCCCCTGTAAAATGGCTATTTTGAAGCTAGGGGATACTGACAGGGTGGAGCTGTGAAAAGAACAGAGGCACACTCATGTCATTATCACATTCCTTAACAAAGTTCTTGGTATAAAGTTGGCAAAATATAAGAAAGGATGAGATTGTGTGTTCAGCAGATTTTACAGTGCAGACAGGACCTTATCACAAGCTGCAGGATTGAGCTCAGACACTGGAAAACTAAAGAAAACACTCCCTTTAACGAGTGGTGGGGAGAAATGATTAACTATGAACAATTCATTTTTAAATTCAACAACAGACAGGGGTATTTTGCAAATGATGGGGCAGTTGCATAAACTGACTCATTAGTGTTATCAGCTGTGTGTTGTGATTGTAAGTAAGGGTTACTTGTTCACATCTGCAATATCTTGCTGAAATAATGTATTTGTTTTTTATTTTAAACTGACGGGCCTCACACTCGGACGCGTAAGGCAGGTGTATGAAACGTCTACTGCTCTCAATGCTCACACCTCAAGTTGATTTGTATATGATATTTATGTATTTATTTATCAATACGTTTATTTATTTGTGTATTTGCCAATGCCCCCGTTTCATGATAACAAAGCAAATCAAAGCTCAACAAAATGTATATAACATAATACAATGTATCATTTTAAAAATAAATCGTCGTCGTCATGGTGACCGGTCAGGCTCCGTGACAGAGCGTGACGTGAACGCTGCCAGCGTGGAACGCACGTAGCGCATCAGTCCAGGAAGTGAAGTGTCCGATATGTTGACGGTGCAGCAGCCGCCGCAGTAAATACGTGTCAGTCCCAACCTGCAGGAACCTGCTGAAGATACTCCATCACATTCTATCTCTTCAGATCCACCTCGGTGAGACTGTCAACTGTGTGTGTTTGAGAGAGAGAGAGAGAGCGAGAGCGCGAGAGAGCTCTGTCAGCTGTGTGTAGCTGTGTTAAGCTGAGTGTTGCTATGTGAAGCTGTTTGTAGCTGTGAGTGAAACTGAGTCAAGCTGTTTGTAGCTGTGTGTGTAGCTATGTGAAGCCGAATGTTACTGTGTGAAGCTGTTTGTAGCGGTGTGAAGCTGAGTATCTGTGTGTGTAGCTGTGTGACGTTGCCTGAAGCTTTGTGACGTTGCGTGTAGCTGTGTGAGGTTGTGTGTTCCTGTGTGACGTTGCGTGGAGCTGAGTGACGTTGTGTGAAGCTGTGTACCATTGGAGATACACGACTAGCAATAGCAGATAGCTAGCCTCTGTGTCTTTTTCTCTGTTAGCCATCTATTTCATTGCAGCCACTCTTGACTCAATGTATTGAAAGTCAAATTGGACACATTTACGTGAGTTGTTTTTTTCATTATTATTTTTTTAACGCCATTAAATAAAATAAAGGACATGTAGTGGCTGATGATTCCAGGGAGTTTTCCACTCACCACTCCAACATCATCACCTCAGTCAAGACAAGTCAAGTCCTTGAGTCAGTTTAGAACTAAGCTGTTTTCACACATGAACTCCAAACAATGTCCACAGATTTGGGTCTGGACTTTCTCTGGAGTTTGCCCTCCACACATGAACCCCACAGCAGGAGATTCTCTGCTCAGACGTGTGCAGGAGAGGGGTGGGTCAGCAGGCAGAGGCAGGATGTAACAAATTGATTCTGCTGTGCAGATCACATGTTTTTGGCCAGAGAAACGGAGGATGTTCAACTCTCACTTGGAC
The DNA here is from genome assembly GCF_963576545.1 of Limanda limanda. NCBI lineage: Eukaryota > Metazoa > Chordata > Actinopteri > Pleuronectiformes > Pleuronectidae > Limanda > Limanda limanda. The sequence continues at coordinate 1,812,522 of NC_083652.1, forward strand.
ATTTGCATTTTCACTTACAGCCCCTCCTGAGAATGTCAGCGGATTCTCCTGAGTTCAGTGCATGTCTTTACAGTCTAGTCTGGTTTACGAATAAATAATATTGATTATTAACACAAACAGATTAAAACATTGGAATGCCATTTGCACAAACAACATCAGCCGTGGTAATAAAGGTGCTGCAGAAGCATTCCTTCTCTCGTACAGGAAGTCTGCGTTGGTGGACCAGTCCAGTTTGTTGTTGAGGTGAACACCCAGGTATCTGTTGTCCCCTACGATCTCAATGTCCACATCCTTGGTGTTCTTTCATGTAGTCTAGGGTGACTTCCTGTGAAAGTCTGTCACCATCTCTATTGTCTTGATGGCGTGCGTTGTTGTGAGGGCAATTTAGATAACACCAGTGGAAAAAGTCACTGATGACCCCTCCTGTACTGCAATTTGTTTCCCTCTGTTACATGACCGACAATAGCTGTGTCATTTGAGGTCTCTCCAAACCTCTCTTTTATTGTTCTCCTGGTGGCATCCCTCCAACTTCCTCCTATACCCATCCTTGCCCTTCCTTTTCTCATTCCTTAGGTCCCTCTGTACTCTCTTCAGTTCATCCTTATCCCCTGCTTTCCCCTTTTCTTGTTCAGTAGGGTCTTTAGTGCAGGGGTCACTCAGGGTTTGTCGTTGGAGAAGCACCATACCATCCGGATAGGCACAGTGATCCTCATGCAGAAGTTTATGGAGTCAGCTATGCAATGGGTTGGTTTGTCAATCGCCCACACAGCACTTCCCAGTCTGTGGTCTCAAAACAGTCCCTTGGTGCCAGGCTGGTCTCCTAAGACCATTTCCTCACATACCTCTTGGTTGGGGTTTTATTGAAATGTTATGTATCTATTTAATTCAACTATAACAGTAACACTGTGATAAAACAATCACACCTTGTAAAATAAATATAAAACAGCTGAAATTTTAAAAGAGGCTTGTAGATGACAACATTTCCAAATAAATGCCAAACTGTTCAGAGACATCTGTTAATAATACAAAATTATGCTGAGAGAGTGAGTCAAATTAAATTTTTTAATTTAAATTTAGTTTGACAGTTATGTGATTACTCTTATCTTCAATCTCTCTATAGTATGAGAAATGTTATTTTAGCCGACACATGTATACATGTATGTAAACATGTATATATTTGATATTATATATGTTTCATATTTTTTTATAAAGTATCCATATTCCTTAATTTAACTTTTATAAATGACATGCATTATGCATTACTAATGTTGATAAAAGTTATTGTAGTTTACAGTTGAACTGAGCAGAGAGCTTGTACAACATTTAGAAATGTTAGTAGTTTAATAAAATCTGGAAGTTTAAATAATGCTGTCTTAATCTGCTTTGAGACATGCACTGAATGGACATTCACCGGAGGCTCTGTATGTGAGAATGCAAATTCCCAGGCGAGAGAGTCGGCATGTTAAAGATGGTCTAACACGTGACAGATGCAAAAGTGAAGAATAATACAAATTTGTAAGCAAGTATGTCAGAATAAAAAAGCAGCCACACACGTAGAAGACACAGTAAAAGTGCTGCAAACAAAAACCCTGCAGCAGAATAAGTCCAGAGATTTCTGTGTTATTGTGAACATGTCTGAGCGGAAAATCTCCTGCTGCGTAAAAGGCAAACTCCAGAGAAAGAGCAGACTCAAATGTGCGGCTAAAGGGATTGTGAAATGAAAACATGAAACTATAACAATGGAGGGGTGGGTGAAGTGTTTGAGTCCACAAACACTTTTGGAGTCTCAGTGGTAAACAGCGTTGCCCCCGCATCCAATACAATTGAAATAAATGGCGACCAGTTCTTCAAACGTCAAAAACAACATAAAATGCTTCCATACTGCCTTAAGCCAGATTATCCTCCTGCCTCGAGCCGCATTCACGTTCACGTGAACAAACCGCACACAAGCTCTTTTCCAAGGGTGTGCGTTACCGGTAGCATTGCTAGTTCAAGTACCTTCCGGAGCAGACATTTAGGCTGAAAACATGGGGTAAATTATTCAGTTTTGAGTGGAATTTGTATGTTGGGTCTTACGGACACTTTGAGGATAACCCAGAGGCAGTATGGAGGCATTTAATGGTTTATACGGTTACATTTTTTGTATTGGAATTGGTTTACCCCTGAAACTCCAAAAGTGTTTTGTGGACTCAAACACTTCACCCACCCCTCCATCAGCGTAGTGGAGTAGATAATGAGGGAATTATCATTTTTCTGTGTACTATCTTTTTCAGGACAATCACTAAGTGGCTCAGCCAGTTTTAGATAGCAAGTCATGTCTCAATGGTTATTGTACAAGTGTCCAAAGTCAATACAGTGAACGTGCTTACAAATGAATGGGTGTCCACACCCATTTGAATGCTCCACTATATTCTACCCTCAAAGCCTTAAATTCCCGTCCATCAAGTTTAGAAACCTTTTCAGCTTTTATCTGTCAGTATAATGAGGTTATCATCAGTTCTCTTAATAGCTCTCATAGAACAAAAAAGTGCTGCTAATAGATGTACTGTATGAATGTGTGTTTTACTTTAAATACAGACCATTTACCATTTAGTAAAATATACGCAGAAGGCAGAACATTTTGAACTGCTGGTGAACACACTCACTGCACCAAGAGATTCACCATTAATTCACAATAACAGATACAGAACTTAACCAAGTTTTAGCCTCTGCTAGAGGTTTCTGCCAGTTAATGAGGGAGTTGTCTCTCTCCACAGTCGCCAAAGTGATGCTCATTGTGGGAACTGTTGGGTTTCTCTATAATTGTGAAGGTAGCTACCTACAGGGCGGCTGCGGCTGAGGGGTAGAGTGGTCGTCCTCCAACCTGAAGGTCGGCGGTTTAATCCCCAGTCTGACCCATCTGCATGCCGAAGTGTCCTTGGGCAAGATGCTGAACCCTGAATGGCCCCCCATAGAATAAAATTGAGCTGCGATTAGATGCACTGTATGAATGTGTGTGTGAATGTGTGAATGTAAAACTGTACTGTAAAGCACTTTGGACTAGAAAAGCGCTATATAAATACAAAACCATTCTATGTTAGTGCCTTGAAGTAAAGTATATTATGATTTTACCTGAAACAAATACAATTTAATTTAAAGTAAGGGATAACAGTAGATTAATTTCACAGCCATTCTGTGGACCAGCTCCACATTAAAGTCTCAAACGCATAAGGAATAGAAGTGTTGAGCTTTGTGTTGTTGATAAACATGTACAATACTGAGCATAGTTTCAGGCACAAACATAGAAACAGAGCATTTTTAAATCTATATTTGCAGTGACCAGATATAATGATGTGAAAACTGAAGACTATATAAAACTTATATGAGTGAAAGATAGGTGATTAGCTTTTTACTCTGAGTCACACAAAAAAACTGCTTTGCTGCATAGCAATATTATATAGAAAGTGTATTTGACCTTTGTTTTAAGAGGAAGGGTTTCTCTCAGTCTTTATGAGACAAGGTAGTGTACTGCTACTTGTCTGTTCTCATTTCATCTCATATAACTTAATACAATGGAAAAGGTCCAGATGGATGCGTTAATCTGGGGCCTGAAGTAGACAATGTATCACAGGTATAATGTGTTTCCTGTAGGTGACAGTAACAGACAATTAAGTTTGAACAGCTTTATTTTGGTATTCTTATGACTTAATTTGGTCTCCTGTTTATTGACCTACATATTTGTAAACCTGTAATTAACACACATTTCAGAATTGTACCCGTAGATGTTTGCTGGGAATACAATGCCAGTGTGTCTAAATATTTAAATGTGTGTGTATATTCATTGTGTAAACTAACAATTTGTAAAATTATTGTCCTAATATTCTCTTGACTTCTGTACTAGCACAAACACACACACACGGACACACACACACACACCCACACACACCCCTTGGATGATGGTGGACTTCACACTGGCTCAAGTGGGCAAGAATCTGAGTGAAGCCATGAGGCTTCTGGGAGATGGACAGAGGTAAGATTAGAGGCTGCTGTCTACAAATCACACAGTAGGGAAATGAACAACAAGTTACACAAATTACTTTCTGATGATCTGTGAATCTTAGATCATAGACTCACTTTGACTGTGCTGCCTCTGTTAGTCTTCTTGATAATGGATATTCAATGTTTTTTCACAAAGAACAACCAAAGAGAAAATTTAAAAAATGAATGGCATCCAATTTTGAATTTCTAGCTAAAAGCACATGAATGCAACATTATATAATGTCCAAGATTGTACTTAAGATCTCTATGTGTCTGTGTTCTTGATTTGTTTAGAGAGTTGGAGACAGGAACAGAAATCCGACGTTTCAGCAGAACCAGCATCCCTGGACCCCTGCAGGGAGAGTAAGACACACACACACACACGCACAGGCACGAGCACACAAACACATCCTGTACATACAAACACACATTTACAAACAAACAGGCCAGCATGGAATTTAAAGTAATTCACAGCCAGACTGTAGCCCTCTGACTCTGATTCATTAGTGTTTATTCAAAGTAATGAGGAAAATACCCTTATCTTTCTAATGTTCTCTATTACACGTGGCATCTTTTGCACTTCTGTCCTTCCTGGGAGAGTGATCCCTCACATGTGGCTCTCTGAGGTTTTTATGTTCTTTTTACACTGTTAAATTTTTTTTTGTAGTTTTTCCTTACTCTCACTCTCTTAGGGGGCAGAGAATGTCAAACCGTGTTACAACCCAATGAAACAAATTGTGATTTGTGAATATAGGCTTTACACATATAATATGATTGATTGATTCACTTGGTAATATGATCAATTTGAGACCATCAAAAAGATCTGAAAAGCCTTCAGAGATTAAAATGGTGGCGGGTAGTGACAGCATGGACCTGGCAGCTGTATCAGAATGTAGGCTATTTGAAGGGTAAACAGACACTTCAGGACACAAAGGCAAACATTCATGTAGGCCAAGGGCGTGTACACACTTTTTCGTTTTCATTATTACCCTCTCTTCTTTACATGTAAACATATGTGGGGTGACAGCATGGTGAAAAAGTAGCCACTCCAGTATGGTGCATTGCACCTGTTCTATCGAAAAGATAACTAAAAAGTAGAACAGCGTTTATACAGTGGCACCAATAGTTTAATGTACACTCACTATTCAAGTTAAGTGCCCCACCCTTTTAAGTAAAACTAGAATGGCACTCAATAGAGCACAGACTTCTGCCAAGACCCAACAGTCCTCTTAAATGCTCTCAACCTGCACCAAATTGCACACACTCATAGACATCAGTCCCTTAAATGTGCCTGATTTTTTTTTAACAAGATCCTTTACTTATTGCATGGGAAATCAGTCAAAAACGCCCAATCTCACAATGTTGAAGCGTTAAAAGATTCCTGGGTCTGCCTCTTTGTCCAAGTTTAATACCTTCTTTCATGACACAGCCCTCTACCAGGTTTCACAAGAAACAGTTCTATCGTTTTTCGTTAATCCTGCTTAAAGGCAAACAGCAGTTAAAACATAACCTCCTTTTGTGGAGGTAATTACATTTTTTATCTGATGAATATTAATACTTTTAAAAATACTATGTACATTTGAGGTTGATAGTACATTTTATATGGTTTGTTGGAAAGTGGCAAGAGTTTGAAGCTGATTATTGGTTCCTTTGTGTCTCTTGTGCAGTGGTCAGGATGTTGCCACTATACTGCACATAGTGCACAACCTCCTTCACGAAGAGGAAGAGAATGAGGACAAGCCCTGCCGACAGTAAGTAGAACTAAGTTAAATTATAATCACTTTCCCGAGCCGGGAAGGATTCATCTGATGGAGCCTCCGTTTCTCAGGCGTAGAAGGACACATTTGACAGTCTAGTCATACCGCTGTGATTGATCTTCAAATACAACCTCCGAAAGTATGTAGCCCTCGAAATTGAGACACAGCTCTTGAGTCCAAGGGAACCTTTGTCACAAATTTCTCACAGCATTCCTGAAATGTCGTTTCCACGAGGGACAGATGAAAACCTGAAAACATTATGCCTCTGGCAGAAGCGATGCATACAATATGACATAATACTGAACACTGCATAGCACTGTCAGCAGATTGATACAGTTGTTACTGAGCTGTATTTGGTCACTTTTTTCTTTTCCAAATCAAATTCATCTGGGAAAATTCTTAACAATAAAGAATGCTTTATAACTATGGATTAAGTTGATGCAACTTATCATGTGTTTTTAATGATGGCATTGCATTATGGTGTGGAAAAGCTGAGTCATTTCAGGCCTGTCATTGAGCCTTAGTTTGATTGTTGACGTGTAAATGTAGACACTGCAGACACAACACCTTGGTATAGACCTGATTACAAGGAAGGAAAGAAGCACAGTGAGGAGAACAGTTTATGTTGTGTGACATTAGCTTTGCATGTAAATTATCGGAGATCAACACACACTTCTCCATGGAAATAGATAAATGGAGGCAGTTGACATAAAGTGCATGACAAAGCTGCTTTTTGTTGTCTCCAGTAGGATGCAGAATGTGGGTGAACAGGGTCACATAGCGCTGCTGGGTCACAGCCTGGCAGCCTACATCTCAGTGTTGGACAGAGAGCGACTGCGGAAGCTGACTACTCGGATCCTGTCTGACACCACACTCTGGCTCTGCAGACTTTTCAGGTACCGTTGTGGCAACAGCCTTGCAGTACAACTTATTGTCTGGAGAAATCACCTCTGTATGTATTGGTGACATGATGGCTACACAGTTAATATCAGTGTGAGCTCAGTAGCTTTCTATCACACCAAGTTGGACCAGCTCATAGGTTTCAGCTCTTTTTTAAGTCTCAGACTGATGAGCACTTAGGCATTGAAGGGTTTGCCAGTGTGTATTTTCTGTAAATGCCAGTGTATTCTCAAGTTCCTGATAATAAACCTACCACAAAAAAGAATTGTGTTGAATAAGATGAGTGGATCTGCTCAACAACGCTGAAGATAATTAATATGCAGTATAAAAAACACAAATCCTGCTGTGAACAAATCTTAAATAATTGATTGCCTTCTTAAATATGAATTACTACTACACATCTACTGTGTATATTTGTATAGTTACCTTGCAATACAATACACGGTAGTATTGTGCAGCAATTTATTATCTGTCTGTGTGCTGTGTTATAAGCTTTAAATAGATTTCATTATTAGGGCCCGAGCACAGACATCAAAGGTGTCTGGTGAGACCCTATTGAAATTGTAAGGATTATTATTATAAGGGCCCGAGCACAGACATCAAAGGTGTCTGGTGAGACCCTATTGAAATTGTAAGGATTATTAGGGCCCGAGCACCTCCGGTGGGAGGCCCTATTGAAATTGAAATGATTCTTATTATTATTCTCCGCCAAGTTAAATTGGCTTTTTGAGGGCTTTCCCATGCTCAAATAGTTTCTAAACTTTGCAGTAAATTAGAAATGTGTGAAAATGGCCATATTCTGTAGTATTTGGAAGTAGGCGTGGCAAAATAGCTCAATAGCGCCACCTACGGATAAGCCCCTCATTTAGCATTCACCGATCCTCACAAAAAAAATACCCAGTTGTGTATCGTGACCAGACGCACAAAAAAGTCTCTCAGTGCGTTATGAAAAAAGCAACAGGAAGTCGGCCATTTTGGATTTAGTGGCCATTTTGGCCATATTCAACGTTTTTACTTTGATGTACTTTTCGTTGGGCTTTCATCGGATCAACGTAAAATTTAGACGAGTGTCATCACAACAATATGGAGTACTAAAGTTATCAAAAAAATCAACTTTTCGTCAGAGCCTGTGACCGTGGCGTGGCGTCAAAGTTTGATTAAACGCCATCAAAACACGGGCGTCTGTATCTTGGACATGTTTGGTCTAATCAAGTCCAAACTAGACACATAAGACAAGAGTCACGACCCAAAGACAACAACACAGAAATCGTGACTTAAAATCACAGCGCCCCCTGGTGGCAGCAGGAAATGTCTTGTTTTTGGTACGTCTCACACTTGGAAGTATTTCTCCTCATCCCCTTTGCACAACCATGTGAAACTATGTCAAATGGGTCTCAAGACATTGATAATGGAGATATAAGATTACTGTGACTTTTCGTCAAACGCCATATTAATGGCGTGGCATCAAAGTTCATCAATTCGCCATGACACACGAAATTGCTATAACTTCGGTGTTCAAGGTTCAATCTCCCTCAAACTACATGTGTGTGTCAACAGCCCCCCCCTGAAAGCTGTCAGACGGGTTTAAGGAATGGGCGTGGCAATATAACTGACTAGCGCCCCCTAAAGGGTAGCCCCGGCACTACGATTGGCCTACAGCTACAAAAATCGACGGGGACATGTGTCTTTTCATGACAAAGAAATAAGTCTCTTGGATAGATATGCTAGAGTAAACAGGAAGCCGGCCATTTTGGATTTGGTGGCCATTTTGGCCATATTCTGCATATTTACTTTGATATACTTGTCGTAGAGGTTTCCTCAGATCAACTTAAAATTTATATGAGTCTAATCACAACAAGATGGAGATTCAAACTTATCAAAATTTTATTTTTTCGTCAGAGCCTCTGACCATGGCGTGACGTCAAAGTTTGATGAAACGCCATCAACACACGAGTTTCTGTATCTCAGACATATTTGGTCTGATCAAATCCAAACTAGACACATAAGACAAGATTCCCGACCTGAAGACATCTACACAGAAATCGTGACTTAAAATCACAGCGCCCCCTGGTGGCTACAGGAAGTGAAGCGTTTATCCTTGCCGCAGTGCCGAACGCATGCAACGCGGAGACGAGCGCTTGCTCATCCAACGTTCTCTCTTCCCCGACCGCAACAGACTTGGAACGCGCGTGTGCTCGGGCCCGTTAGTGCTACAACGTAGCCCTAGTTAGGGCCCGAGCACCGAATGGTGAGAGGCCCTATTGAAATTGTAATGATTATTAGGGCCCGAGCACCAAACGGTGAGAGGCCCTATTGAAATTGTAATGATTATTAGGGCCCGAGCACCGAATGGTGAGAGGCCCTATTGAAATTGTAATGATTATTATTAGGGCCCGAGCACCGAATGGTGAGAGGCCCTATTGAAATTGTAAGGATTATTAGGGCCCGAGCACCGAATGGTGAGAGGCCCTATTGAATCAGTAAGGATTATTATTATTTTTCCGGCAAAAGGATAGGCTTTTTGAGGGCTTTAACGTGCTCAAAAAGTTTCTAAACTTTGCAGTAAATTAGTAAGTGGTGAAAATTTTTGTGTATTCTGGAGTATTTGGAAATGGGCGTGGCAAAATGGCTCACCAGCGCCCCCTGGAACCCAGCCCCTAAGTTTCCACATAACCGATTTTCACCAAAATCGGGCCAGATGTGTTTCGTGACAAATCATGAAAAAAAGTCTCATGGGGCATTATGAAAAACGCAACAGGAAGCCCGCCATTTTGGATTTAGTGGCCATTTTGGCCATTTTGGCGATTTTTGCTTTGACGTACTTGTCCCAGGGCTTTCATCAAATCAACTTCAAATTTAGATGAGTGTCATCAAAACAAGATGGAGAAAAAACCTGACTTAAAAAAATCAACTTTTCGTCACACCGTGTGACCGTGGCGTGGCATCAAAGTTTGATTAAACGCCATCAAAACTCGAGGTTCTGTACCTCACACATATTTGGTCCAATTGGGTCAAAACTACACACATAAGACAAGAGTCCCGGCCTGATGACATCTACACAGAAATCATGACTTTAAATCACAGCGCCCTTTGGTGACAACAGGAAATGTCTTGTTTTTTGCATGTCTTATACTTGGATTTATTCCTCCTCATCCACTGACCTCAACCATGTCAAACTGTATCAAATGGGTCTCAAGACATTGATAATGAAGACATAAGATTACTGTGACTTTTCGTCAAACGCCATATAAACGGCGTGGCATCAAAGTTCATCAACTCGCCGTGAAACACGAAATTGCTGTAACTTCCGTGTTCATGGTTCCATCTCACTCAAACTACATGTGTGTTTTAACATCCCCCCCTGAAGATATTCATATGGTTCTAAGAAATTGGCGTGGCAAAAAAACTGACTAGCTCCCCCTAAAGGGCAGCCCCGGCACTACGATTGACCGACATGTACAAAAATCCATTATGGCATGTGCCTTTTCATAACAAACAAATAAGTCTCTTGGATTGATATGTTAGATCAAACAGGAAGCCCGCCATTTTGGATTTGGTGGCCATTTTGGCCATTTTCCACATTTTTACTATGACATACTTGTCCCAGGTCTTTCATCAGATCAACTTAAAATTCAAATGAGTGTCATCACAACAAGATGGAGATAAAAAATTATTTAGGGATTGGTTTTTCGTCACACCGTGTGACCGTGGCGTGGCGTCAAAGTTCATCAACTCGCCGTGAAACACGAAATTGCTGTAACTTCAGTGTTCATGTTTCTATCTCACTCAAACTACATGTGTGTATCAACAGCCCCCCCCCTGAAGATATTCATATGGTTGTAAGGCCGTGTGACCGTGGCGTCGAAGTTTGATTAAACGCCATCAAAACACGAGGTTCTGTATCTCGGACATATATTGTCCAATCAAGTCCAAACTAGACATGTAAGACTAGAGTCCCGGCCTGATGACATCTACACAGAAATCATGACTTTAAATCACAGCGCCCCCTGGTGGCTACAGGAAGTGAAGCGTTTATTGTCCAATTGAGTCCAAACTAGACATGTAGGACTAGAGTCCCAGCCTGATGACATCTACACAGAAATCATGACTTTAAATCACAGCGCCCCCTGGTGGCTACAGGAAGTGAAGCTTTTATCCTTGCCACAGAGAGGAAAACGCATCCAACGCGGAGACGTGCGCTTGGTCATCGAACGCTCTCTCCCCCGACCGCAATAGGCTTCAACGTGCAGGTGCTCGGGCCCGCAAGTGCTACAACGTAGCCCTAGTTATTATTATTTTTCCGGCAAAAGGATGGGCTTTTTGAGGGCTTTAACGTGCTCAAAAAGTTATGAAACTTTGCAGTAAATTAGTAAGTGGTGAAAATGTACGTATTCTGGAGTAATTTGAAATGGGCGTGGCAAAATGGCTCAACAGCGCCCCCTGGAACCCAGCCCCTAGGTTTCCACATAACCGTTTTTCACCAAAATCGGGCAAGAGGTGTATCGTGACTAATCATGAAAAAAAGTCACAAGGGGCATTATGAAAAACGCAACACGAAGCCCGCCATTTTGGATTTAGTGGCCATTTTGGCCATTTTGGCGATTTTTACTTTAATGTACTTGTCCCAGGGCTTTCATCAAATCAACTTCAAATTCAGATGAGTGTCATCACAACAAGATGGAGAAAAAAGTTGACTTAAAAAAATCAACTTTTCGTCACACTGTGTGACCGTGGCGTGGCGTCAAAGTTTGATTAAACGCCATCAAAACACGAGGTTCTGTATCTCAGACATATTTGGACCAATCGATTCCAAACTATACACATAAGACAAGAGTCCCGGACTGATGATATCTACACTGAAATCATGACTTAATATCACAGCGCCCCCTGGTGGCAACAGGAAATGTCTTTTTTTTTGCATGTCTTACACTTGGATGTATTTCTCCTCATCCACTGACCTCAACCATGTCAAACTCTATCAAATGGGTCTCAAGTCATTGATAATGAAGATATAAGATTACTGTGACTTTTCGTCAAACACAGTATTAATGGCGTGGCATCAAAGTTCATCAGCTCGCCGTGAAACACGAAATTGCTGTAACTTCCATGTTCATGGTTCCATCTCACTCAAACTACATTTATGTATTAACAGCCCCCCCCTGAAGATATTCATATGGTTTTAGGCAACGGGCGTGGCAAAAAAACTGACTAGCGCCCCCTAAAGGGCAGCCCCGGCGCTACGATTGGCCGACTTGTACAAAAAATGATTAGGGCATGTGTCTTTTCATTACAAACAAATAAGTCTCTTGGATCAATATGTTAGATCAAACAGGAAGTCCGCCATTTTGAATTAAGTGGCCATTTTGACCATATTCACCATTTTTACTTTGACATACTTGTCCCAGGGCTTTCATCAGTTCAACTTTAAATTCAGATGAGTGTCATCACAACAAGATGGAGATAAAAAATGATTTAGGGATTGTTTTTTCGTCACACCGTGTGACCGTGGCGTTGCGTCAAAGTTCATCAACTCGCCGTGAAACACGAAATGCTGTAACTTCAGTGTTCATGGTTCTATCTCACTCAAACTACATGTGTGTATCAACAGCCCCCCCTCAAGATATTCATATGGTTTTAAGGCCGTGTGACCGTGGCGTCGAAGTTTGATTAAACGCGATCAAAACACGAGGTTCTGTATCTCGGACATATATTGTCCAATTAAGTCCAAACTAGACATATAAGACAAGAGTCCCGGCCTGATGACATCTACACAGAAATCATGACTTTAAATCACAGCGCCCCCTGGTGGCTACAGGAAGTGAAGCGTTTATTGTCCAATTGAGTCCAAACTAGCCATGTAAGACTAGAGTCCCAGCCTGATGACATCTACACAGAAATCATGACTTTAAATCACAGCGCCCCCTGGTGGCTACAGGAAGTGAAGCTTTTATCCTTGCCACAGAGAGGAAAACGCATCCAACGCAGAGACATGCACTTGGTCATCGACCGCTCTCTCCCCCGACTGCAACAGGCTTCAACGTGCAGGTGCTTGGGCCCGCAAGTGCTACAACGTAGCCCTAGTTAGGGCCCGAGCACCGAATGGTGAGAGGCCCTATTGAAATTGTAATGATTATTATTATTATTATTATTATTATTTTTCCGGCAAAAGGATGGGCTTTTTGAGGGCTTTAACGTGCTCAAAAAGTTATGAAACTTTGCAGTAAATTAGTAAGTGGTGAAAATTTACGTATTCTGGAGTAATTTGAAATGGGCGTGGCAAAATGGCTCAACAGCGCCCCCTGGAACCCAGCCCCTAGGTTTCCACATAACCGTTTTTCACCAAAATCAGGCAAGATGTGTATCGTGACTAATCATGAAAAAAAGTCTCAAGGGGCATTATGAAAAACGCAACAGGAAGCCCACCATTTTGGATTTAGTGGCCATTTTGGCAATTTTGGCGATTTTTACTTTAATGTACTTGTCCCAGGGCTTTCATCAAATCAACTTCAAATTCAGATGAGTGTCATCACAACAAGATGGAGAAAAAAGTTGACTGAAAAAAATCAGCTTTTCGTCACACCGTGTGATTGTGGCGTGGCGTCAAAGTTTGATTAAACGCCATCAAAACACGAGGTTCTGTATCTCAGACATATTTGGACCAATCGATTCCAAACTATACACATAAGACAAGGGTCCCGGACTGATGACATCTGCACTGAAATTATGACTTAATATCACAGTGCCCCCTGGTGGCAACAGGAAATGTCTTTTTTTTTTGCATGTCTTACACTTGGATGTAATTCTCCTCATCCACTGACCTCAACCATGTCAAACTCTATCAAATGGGTTTCAAGACATTGATAATGAAGATATAAGATTACTGTGACTTTTCGTCAAACACAGTATTAATGGCGTGGCATCAAAGTTCATCAGCTCGCCGTGAAACACGAAATTGCTGTAACTTCCATGTTCATGGTTCCATCTCACTCAAACTACATGTGTGTGTTAACATCCCCCCCCTGAAGATATTCATATGGTTTTAAGAAATGGGCGTGGCAAAAAAACTGACTAGCGCCCCCTAAAGGTCGGCCCCGGCACTACGATTGGCCGACATGTACAAAAATTGAGTATGGCATGTGTCTTTTCATAACAAACAAATAAGTCTCTTGGATCGATATGTTAGACCAAACAGGAAGCCCGCCATTTTGGATTCAGTGGCCATTTTGACCATATTCCACATTTTTACTTTGACATACTTGTCCCAGGGCTTTCATCAGTTTAACTTTAAATTTAGATGAGTGTCATCACAACAAGATGGAGATAAAAAATGATTTAGGGATTGTTTTTTCGTCACACCGTGTGACCGTGGCGTTGCGTCAAAGTTCATCAACTCGCCGTGAAACACGAAATGCTGTTACTTCAGTGTTCATGGTTCTATCTCACTCAAACTACATGTGTGTATCAACAGCCCCCCCCCCCCCGAAGATATTGATATGGTTTTAAGGCCATGTGACCGTGGCGTTGAAGTTTGATTAAACGCCATCAAAACACGTGATTCTGTATCTCGGACATATATTGTCCAATCGAGTCCAAACTAGACATGTAAGACTAGAGTCCCAGCCTGATGACATCTACACAGAAATCATGACTTTAAATCACAGCGCCCCCTGGTGGCTACAGGAAGTGAAGCATTTATTGTCCAATTGAGTCCAAACTAGACATGTAAGACTAGAGTCCCAGCCTGATGACATCTACACAGAAATCATGACTTTAAATGACAGCGCCCCCTGGTGGCTACAGGAAGTGAAGCGTTTATTGTCCAATTGAGTCCAAACTAGACAGTAAGACTATAGTCCCAGCCTGATGACATCTACACAGAAATCATGACTTTAAATCACAGCACCCCCTGGTGGCTACAGGAAGTGAAGCGTTTATTGTCCAATTGAGTCCAAACTAGACATGTAAGACTAGAGTCCCAGCCTGATGACATCTACACAGAAATCATGACTTTAAATCACAGCGCCCCCTGGTGGCTACAGGAAGTGAAGCTTTTATCCTTGCCACAGAGAGGAAAACGCATCCAACGCGGAGACGTGCGCTTGGTCATCGTTCGCTCTCTCCCCCGACCGCAACAGGCTTCAACGTGCAGGTGCTCGGGCCCGCAAGTGCTACAACGTAGCCCTAGTTAGGGCCCGAGCACCTCCGGTGGGAGGCCCTATTGAAATTGAAATGATTATTATTAGGGCCCGAGCACCGAATGGTGAGAGGCCCTATTGAAATTGTAAGGATTATTCTTATTATTATTATTATTATTATTATTGTGACTAAAGTGAATTGGCTTTTTGAGGGCTTTAACATGCTGAACTTCTTACCAAACTTTGCAGAAAATTAGAGAGTGGTGAAAATTTACGTATTCTGGTGTATTTGGAAATGGGCGTGGCAAAATGGCTCAACAGCGCCCCCTGGAACCCAGCCCCTAGGTTTCCACATAACCGATTTTCACCAAAATCGGGCAAGAGGTGTATCGTGACTAATCATGAAAAAAAGTCACAAAGGGCATTATGAAAAACGCAACAGGAAGCCCGCCATTTTGGATTTAGTGGCCATTTTGGCCATTTTGGCGATTTTTACTTTAATGTACTTGTCCCAGGGCTTTCATCAGATCAACTTCAAATTCAGATGAGTGTCATCACAACAAGATGGAGAAAAAAGTTGACTTAAAAAATCAACTTTTCGTCACAACGTGTGACCGTGGCTTGGCGTCAAACTTTGATTAAACGCCATCAAAACACGAGGTTCTGTATCTCAGACATATTTGGACCAATCAATTCCAAACTACACACATAAGACAAGGGTCCCGGACTGATGATATCTACACTGAAATCATGACTTAATATCACAGCGCCCCCTGGTGGCAACAGGAAATGTCTTTTTTTTGCATGTCTTACACTTGGATGTATTTCTCCTCATCCACTGACCTCAACCATGTCAAACTGTACCAAATGGGTCTCAAGACATTGATAATGAAGATATAAGATTACTGTGACTTTTCGTCAAACACAGTATTAATGGCGTGGCATCAAAGTTCATCAGCTCGCCGTGAAACACGAAATTGCTGTAACTTCAGTGTTCATGGTTCCATCTCACTCAAACTACATGTGTGTGTTAACATCCCCCCCCTGAAGATATTCATATGGTTTTAAGAAATGGGCGTGGCAAAAAAACTGGCTAGCGCCCCCTAAAGGGCAGCCCCGGCACTACGATTGGCCGACATGTACAAAAATCTATGGGGACATGTGTCTTTTCATTACAAACAAAAAAGTCTCTTGGATCGATAGGTTAAACCAAACAGGAAGCCCGCCATTTTGGATTTAGTGGCCATTTTGACCATATTCACCATTTTTACTTTGATGTACTTGTCCCAGGGCTTTCATCAGTTCAACTTTAAATTCAGATGAGTGTCATCACAACAAGATGGAGATAAAATCTGATTTAGGGATTTATCTTTCGTCAAACCGTGTGACCGTGGCGTGGCGTCAAAGTTCATCAACTCGCCGTGAAACACAAAATGCAGTTACTTCAGTGTTCAAGGTTCTATCTCACTCAAATTACATGTGTGTATCAACAGCCCCCCCGAAGATATTCATATGGTTGTAAGGCCGTGTGACCGTGGCGTCGAAGTTTGATTAAACGCCATCAAAACACGAGGTTCTGTATCTCTGACATATATTGTCCAATCAAGTCCAAACTAGACATGTAAGACTAGAGTCCCAGCCTGATGACATCTACACAGAAATCATGACTTTAAATCACAGCGTCCCCTGGTGGCTACAGGAAGTGAAGTGTTTATTGTCCAATTGAGTCCAAACTAGACATGTAAGACTAGAGTCCCAGCCTGATGACATCTACACAGAAATCATGACTTTAAATCACAGCGCCCCCTGGTGGATACATGAAGTGAAGCGTTTATTGTCCAATTGAGTCCAAACTAGACATGTAAGACTAGAGTCCCAGCCTGATGACATCTACACAGAAATCATGACTTTAAATCACAGCGCCCCCTGGTGGCTACAGGAAGTGAAGCTTTTATCCTTGCCACAGAGAGGAAAACGCATCCAACGCGGAGACGTGCGCTTGGTCATCGACCGCTCTCTCCCCCGACGGCAACAGGCTTCAACGTGCAGGTGCTCGGGCCCGCAAGTGCTACAACGTAGCCCTAGTTATTATTATTATTATTATTCTCCGCCAAGTTAAATTGGCTTTTTGAGGGCTTTCCCATGCTCAAATAGTTTCTAAACTTTGCAGTAAGTTAGAAATGTGTGAAAATGGTCATATTCTGTAGGATTTGGAAATAGGCGTGGCAAAATAGCTCAATAGCGCCACCTACGGATAAGCCCCTCATTTAGCATTCACCGATCCTCACAAAAAAAATACCCAGTTGTGTATCGTGACCAGACGCACAAAAAAGTCTCTCAGTGCGTTATGAAATAAGGAACAGGAAGTCCGCCATTTTGGATTTAGTCGCCATTTTGGCGATATTCCACGTTTTTACTTTGATATACTTGTCGTAGAGCTTTCATCGGATCAACTTAAAATTTAGACGAGTCTCATCAAAACAATATGGAATACTAAAGTTATCAAAAAAATCAACTTTTCGTCAGAGCCTGTGACCGTGGCGTGGCGTCAAAGTTTGATTAAACGCCATCAAAACACGGGCGGCTGTATCTCGGACATATTTGGTCCAATCGAGTCCAAACTACACACATAAGATAAGAGTCGCGACCCAAAGACATCAACACAGAAATCGTGACTTAAAATCACAGCGCCCCCTGGTGGCAGCAGGAAATGTCTTGTTTTTGGTACGTCTCACACTTGGAAGTATTTCTCCTCATCCCCTTTGCACAACCATGTGAAACTATGTCAAATGGGTCTCAAGACATTGATAATGAAGATATAAGATTACTGTGACTTTTCGTCAAACGCCATATTAATGGCGTGGCATCAAAGTTCATCAACTCGCCATGACACACGAAATCGCTGTAACTTCTGTGTTCACGGGTCCATCTCCCTCAAACTACATGTGTGTATCAACAGCCCCCCCCGAAGACTATCAGATGGGTTTAAGAAATGGGCGTGGCAAAATAACTGACTAGCGCCCCCTAAAGGGCAGCCCCGGCACTACGATTGGCCTACAGCTACGAAAATCGACGGGGACATGTGTCTTTTCATGACAAAGAAATAAGTCTCTTGGAGAGATATGCTAGAGTAAACAGGAAGCCCGCCATTTTGGATTTGGTGGCCATTTTGGCCATATTCTGCATATTTACTTTGATATACTTGTCGTAGAGCTTTCATCAGATCAACTTAAAATTTCGATGAGTGTCTTCACAACAAGATGGAGATGTAAAGTTATTTGAATTTTAACATTTCGTCTTTCCTTGTGACCGTGGCCTGGCGTCAAAGTTTGATTGCACGCCATCAAAACACGAGCTTCTGTATCTCAGGCATATTTGGTTCAATCAAGACCAAACTAGACATGTAAGACAAGGGTCACGACCTGATGACATCTACAGAGACACCATGACTTAAAATCACAGCGCCACCTGCTGGCTACAGGAAGTGAAGCGTTTATCCTTGCCGCAGTGCAAAAAACCCATGCAACGCGGAGACCAGCGCTTGGTCATTGAACGCTGTCTCTTCCCCGACCGCGACAGACTTGAAACGCGCGTGTGCTCGGGCCCGTTAGTGCTACAACGTAGCCCTAGTTATTATTATTATTATTGTGACTAAAGTGAATTGGCTTTTTGAGGGCTTTAACATGCTGAACTTCTTACCAAACTTTGCAGAAAATTAGAGAGTGGTGAAAATTTACGTATTCTGGTGTATTTGGAAATGGGCGTGGCAAAATGGCTCAACAGCGCCCCCTGGAACCCAGCCCCTAGGTTTCCACATAACCGATTTTCACCAAAATCGGGCAAGAGGTGTATCGTGACTAATCATGAAAAAAAGTCACAAAGGGCATTATGAAAAACGCAACAGGAAGCCCGCCATTTTGGATTTAGTGGCCATTTTGGCCATTTTGGCGATTTTTACTTTAATGTACTTGTCCCAGGGCTTTCATCAGATCAACTTCAAATTCAGATGAGTGTCATCACAACAAGATGGAGAAAAAAGTTGACTTAAAAAATCAACTTTTCGCCACACCGTGTGACCTTGGTGTGGCATCAAAGTTTGATTAAACGCCATCAAAACACGAGGTTCTGTATCTCGGACAAACACGATCCAATCGAGTCCAAACTAGACACATAAGACAAGAGACCCGGCCTGATGACATCTGCACTGAAATCATGACTTAATATCACAGCGCCCCCTGGTGGCATCAGGAAATGTATGTTTTTTTGCATGTCTTACACTTGGATGTATTTCTCCTCATCCACTGACCTCAACCATGTCAAACTGTATCAAATGGGTCTCAAGACATTGATAATGAAGATATAAGATTACTGTGACTTTTCGTCAAACGCCATACTAATGGCGTGGCATCAAAGTTCATCAACTCGCCATGACACACGAAATTGCTGTAACTTCCGTGTTCATGGTTCCATCTCACTCAAACTACACGTCTGTGTGAACATCCCCCCCCTTAAGATATTCATATGGTTTTAAGAAATGGGCGTGGCAAAAAAACTGACTAGCGCCCCCTAAAGGGCAGCCCCGGCACTACGATTGGTTGACATGTACAAAAATTGATTATGGCATGTGTCTTTTCATAACAAACAAATAAGTCTCTTGGATCGATATGTTAGACCAAACAGGAAGTCCGCCATTTTGGATTTAGTGGCCATTTTGACCATATTCCACATTTTTACTTTGACATACTTGTCCCAGGGCTTTCATCAGTTCATCTTTAAATTCAGATGAGTGTCATCACAACAAGATGGAGATAAAAAATGATTTAGGGATTGTTTTTTCGTCACACCGTGTGACCGTGGCGTGGCGTCAAAGTTCATCAACTCGCCGTTAAACACGAAATGCTGTAACTTCAGTGTTCATGGTTCTATCTCACTCAAACTACATGTGTGTATCATCAGCCCCCCCCTCAAGATATTCATATGGCTTTAAGGCCGTTTGACCGTGGCGTCGAAGTTTGATTATACGCCATCAAAACACGAGGTTCTGTATCTCGGACATATATTGTCCAATCACGTCCAAACTAGACATGTAAGACTAGAGTCCCGGCCTGATGACATCTACACAGAAATCATGACTTTAAATCACAGCGCCCCCTGGTGGATACAGGAAGTGAAGCGTTTATTGTCCAATTGAGTCCAAACTAGACATGTAAGACTAGAGTCCCAGCCTGATGACATCTACACAGAAATCATGACTTTAAATCACAGCGCCCCCTGGTGGCTACAGGAAGTGAAGCGTTTATTGTCCAATTGAGTCCAAACTAGACATGTAAGACTAGAGTCCCAGCCTGATGACATCTACACAGAAATTAAGACTTTAAATCACAGCGCCCCCTGGTGGCTACAGGAAGTGAAGTGTTTATCCTTGCCACAGAGAGGAAAACGCATCCAAAGCGGAGACGTGCACTTGGTCATCGATCGCTCTCTCCCCGACCGCAACAGACTTCAACGTGCAGGTGCTCGGGCCCGCAAGTGCTACAACGTAGCCCTAGTTATTATTATTATTATTATTATTATTATTATTCAGGCAAATGAATTGGCTTTTTGAGGGCTTTAACATGCTCAACTTCTTACCAAAATTTGCAGAAAGTTAGAAAGTGGTGAAAATTTACGTATTCTGAAGGAATTTTCAATGGGCGTCGCAAAATGGCTCAACGGTGTCCCCGAGACAGCCCGAGACCCCCGGAAGGTGTTCCCATTGACCTATCTTCACAAAAATCGATATACAGGTGTATCATGACCAGACAAACAAAAAAGTCTCTGGGTGCAATTGGAAAAACACAACAGGAAGCCTGCTATATTGCATTTAGTGGCCATTTTGGCCATATTCCAAATTTTTTCTTTGATACACTTGTACCAGGGTTTTCATCGGATCAACTTCAAATTGAGATGAGTGTCATCACGACAAGATGGAGATAAAAACTGACTGACGGATTTTTTTTTAATCACACAGTGTGACCGTGGCGTGGCGTCAAAGTTTGATTACACGCCATTAAAACATGATGTTCTGTAACGCGGACATACATGGACCATGAATCCTTTGATTTCAGTCTTCCTAGATCAAAGGAAACTTTATGTCTTGCAAAGGTTACGTCTCTCTCTCAGAACTGGTTATTTTTGTTTTTTCAGACAAAAAGCATGCAACGCTTCAAAATGGATGTGCTCGGGCCCACCCAGTGCTGCTTTGCAGCCCTAAAAATGTTATATTTGAAATTGTGTTTTAAGCAATCTTTATTATTTATTATTATTATTATTCAGGCAAATGAATTTGCTTTTTGAGGGCTTTAACATGCTCAACTTCTTACCAAAATTTGCAGAAAGTTAGAAAGTGGTGAAAATTTACGTATTCTGAAGGAATTTTCAATGGGCGTCGCAAAATGGCTCAACGGTACCCCCCGAGACAGCCCGAGACCCCCGGAAGGTGTTCCCATTGACCTATCTTCACAAAAATCGATATACAGGTGTATCATGACCAGACAAACAAAAAAGTCTCTTGGTGCAATTGGAAAAACACAACAGGAAGCCTGCTATTTAACATTTAGTGGCCATTTTGGCCATATTCCACATTTTTTCTTTGATACACTTGTACCAGGGTTTTCATCAGATCAACTTCAAATTGTGATGAGTGTCATCACAACAAGACGGAGATAAAAACTGACTGACAGTTTTTTTTTTAATCACACGGTGTGACCGTGGCGTCAAAGTTTGATTACACACCATTAAAACACGATGGTCTGTAACGCGGACATACATGGACCATGAATCCTTTGATTTCAGTCTTCCTAGATCAAAGGAAACTTTATGTCTTGCAAAGGTCACGTCTTTCTCTCTCTCAGAACTGGTTATTTTTGTTTTTTCAGACAAAAAGCATGCAACGCTTCAAAATGGATGTGCTCGGGCCCACCCAGTGCTGCTTTGCAGCCCTAAAAATTTTATTTATTATTATTATTATTTTCATTTTGTATTTTTATTTTAATATATTTATTATTATTTGTTTATTGTTATTTCAACCATATTTTTGTAGTGATGGAAATTTGGATTGCAGAGAGGCATGAAACAGACAGATGAAAGAACTGATGGCATGAAAACCAACAATCAATCGTCAAATATAATTTTAAATCAAAGCAGTGTTAATTTTGGCAGCTATTTTTGATTTAGTCTTCGTCTTAGTCTTTTGACGAAAATGCATATTAGTTTTAGTCACATTTAGTCATTTTTATCCTTAGTTTTAGTCTAGTTTTAGTCGACGAAAACGAATTACATTTTAGTCTAGTTTTAGTCGACGAAAACAAATTACATTTTAGTCTAGTTTTAGTCACATTTAATAGATAAATGTGACTAAAAGAGGAGTTTAATTCACATAAATTAAACTCCTTATCTTCCCTTCTCAGGTCCAGGGACCCCCTGTGTTGTGTCTACAACTGCATACTAGTCTAGCTTGCAGTACTTAGGTTGACCATTAGATGTCCCTCCTATAGGTCTATAGCAGGGGTCGGCAACCTTTACTATCAAAAGAGACATTTTGCCCCCTCTTCCCCCAAATAAAATTTGTCTGGAGCCGCAAAACATATTTTATAACAAAGCTAATAAAGTTTTATATAAAGTTATACTATACTAAACTTTGGATTATTGCATTTATGAAATTATAGAACAACAATAAAGAAAACTGTTGACATTTTATTTATTTTTACCTGTTACAACAAAGGGAAACACCAAATGCTTATGAAGAGGAGAAGAAAATACACAGGCAAGTGTAGGCCTACTTTGAAATAAATTAAACGCAGAACTATGTAGGGTTATTTGAGTCATCCCCATATTTGTGGGAAATGTATGAAATAAGAAGTACCCTATTTTGAAATAAATAAAAACATATAGCTGCAGCCTATATATTTTAGTTGGCGTTGGCGAAATGTGAAAACAAAAAGTGAAAGCAGATCAGACTGGAGAAAGACACAGAAACTGCAGCTCGGTAGAAACCAGCTGCAGCCTCTGCTCTGATCCAGAAGCTGCGGCGCTGATCTCAGAGCAGCTGAGACCAGAGAAACTCTGTGTTTTCACTGTTTCCATAGTTAAGAAGCAGCTGGTGAGTCAGTGACCGGCCTGCTTCATGTGAACGAGCTCTGATCTCACTGTCTCTCTGAGCGAGTGCGCGGGGGCGGAGCCTCGGGACCGGAGCGCATCTGGGAGCACACACACACACATGCACACACACACAGACACACACACTCGCCGCTCCGGGTACTTCATGACGGCCTGATACGATTATGTTTTTAAAAATTGTTGTGACTTAGTCAACCGCCAACATTTTCGTTTCGTCTCGTTAACGAAAATTAAAATAGATTTCGTCATAGTTTTTATTTTCAAAGATCCATTTCGTTACGTCTTCGTCTCGTCTTAGTCATGGGAAAAGGGGCGTTAACGAATATTTTTCGTTATCGTTATCGTCAACGAAATTAACACTGAATCAAAGGTTAAAAAGTAAATGTACCAATCACAAATCAGCTACAAAAAAATACTGACTACTACTACAGACAATTACCAAAAATGTATAAGGTCACCATGTTAAAGAAAGTGTAAAAAATCCTGGATCCGCCCATTTATTCAGATCTGTTTAACTTTTTTTAACATGTTGAGAAAGGGTTTTAGCCTTGCTGTGGCATATATGGTGCCCAAGCGCCTTTCTAGTTTTCCTTGTAATAAGTCTGAACAACTCAACACATCGAATCTGTCTCTCAGGTATGAGAATGGTTCAGCCTGCTTCCATGAGGATGACAGAGATGGCCTAGTCAAAGTGTGTCGGCTGGTCATCAATGACCGCTATGAAGAATATGCCTCTGAAGGTTATGCAGTTCTCAATTCCAAACAGCCCGTCATCTACCAGAGTGCTTCCTGCAGGCCTGGTCTGGGACAGCACCTGTGCAGCCAGGTAGGAAAGATTAAACATAAAAGAAAATACAGAGCAGGCACTGATCCACTCCACTCTGATCCAACACTGTGAATATTGACATCCCATACAAATAGGGATTGAAAAACAAGCATTCTCAGTCAGGGCTTTTTAAAATACCTGGAAGCAGTGTGATTACTGTAAGACTTATATAACGTGAGGTCCAGAAGCTTGAGACCACTTTTTACCATTCAGGTAAAATCTCAAACTTTTGGACCTTATTGTAGTCAAACATATTTTACCATATACATTTTTTTGCATAAATAATAGAAAGAGATTTTAATGTCAGTGTCTGTGTCGACAGCTCGGCCTGCCTCTGTCCAGTTTGTGCACAGTCCCATGCAACACCGTCTTTGGGTCCCAACACCAAATGGTAGGAGAGTATATGAAAAAGACACATAACCAGATGTAAGTTAGATCGTTCAAAGGAAAATTATAACCTGTTTGTCACGGTCAGGATGTTGCCCTGTTGGACAAACTCATCAAAGAGGACATAGATGCTGGAAAGCTTCCTTTGCTGTTGATTGCCAATGCAGGTGAAGGACAATCAGTGATTTAACTTTGCAATCTCTTTTCATGTAGTACAATTTTAGCAATATTAATTTAACACTATATAAGTAGCTTTTCTGCAGTGTAAATATGTTAATTTGGATTAAAAGGAGTAACTTGTTTGTGTTTATTTCCCAGGCACCCCTGGGGCCGGCCACACAGACAAGCTGGGCCGTCTGAAGGACTTGTGTGACCCGTACAACATGTGGCTTCATGTGGAGGGGTGAGTGCATTTTCTTCTTCTGCAATAGTTTGTCTTAAAGTATTACACCGGGTTCACACCGAACGCGGGAGTGCCGCGCAGCCCCATTCTTGCGTGTGCATTTCTCTGCGCCGGTCAGCCCGCGATTCTGCTTTCTCTGCTTGTTGTTGTATGTAACCCGTTCAATGTAGGGGTTCGGGGGTAAATGATGATGGTCTTCATAGCGTCCAGTGTAAACCTGGTGTTAGAAAGTCCAAAAATTATGAATGACCATACATGACTTAAGTATAAATAAATAAATAAATAAATAAATAAATAAATACATAAATACATAAATAAGGAAATAGATAAGGAAATAAATACAGAAATAAATACAGAAATGTATAAATAAGTGTCTTAAATATATTTCCACATTTATTCATTTCCACATTTCTGTGTCCATATGCTAATGAGAAAGGCTGGCCTAACCGACTTTTTTTTTTAAATAAAAGTGGGAATACATGTGGAAATAATTAATAAATTATTAATTTACTTCTCTATTTATTTCCAGATTTATTCATTTATTTCCACATATTTATTTTCAGCATTTATTTATTTATTTATACATTTATGTGTCCATATGTAAATGAAGTAGGAGGTCCCAACCTCAGTCTCGAGCAGGATTGGTCAACTGAGCTACACACACAGGCCCCGGGGGACTGCCCCCCACACCACCACACACCCGCTCAGCAGTGACTGAGACTTGAGCTCGTCACCGTGAAGCAGCCGCTCAGTTACTTTGTAGAACAGTGGAAATAGTGAAAACACATAGTTTCTCTGGTCACATCTGCTCAGTGATCAGCGGCTTCATGATCAGAGCAGAAGCTGCAGGTAGTTTGTACCGAGCTGGAGTTTCTGTTTCCTCCTCCTCTCTGCTCTCTCCTTGTGCTCAGTAGAACACAAGACACCTAAATCATCCCAATAAAAAATAACCTTAACTAACCCTCTGAATTTGAACTAGTTAATTTTAAGTGTGAAGTGGCTCAACACTGCAAACAGCTTCTGGACACGAGTCAGCATTGAAAGGCAGAAGGAGAAGGGCTGGATCATTACACTCCTGTGACCAATCCTGCATAAGACTGCGGTTAGGCCCGCCTTTCTCATTAGCATACGGACACAGAAATGTGGAAATGAATAAATGTGGAAATATATTGAAGACATTTATTTATACATTGTTGTATTTATTTCTGTATTTTTGTGTTTATTTATTTATAAATTTATTTATTTATTTATTTATTTATTTATTTATTTATTTATTTATTTATTTATTTATTTATACATTTATTTATTTATACTTTAGTCATGTATGGTCCTCCATAAAAAAGCGCTATTGAGATAAATTGCCAAGCAAGTTTACACATATAAGGAATTTGCTGTGATATGTTTTGTGCAAGCATAAATATAAAAAATAGGAAAATAGGAAACAAATTAAAAAATATATACTATAGAAGAGCTTGAGAAATACTTTGTAAAGAAAAGGATTGTCTGGGTAGTGAAGAATGTGATTGTGGATAGAACAACTGAGATGGGGCTGCTCCTTCAAGTCGAGAGGAGCCAGTTGGTGGATATACTGTATATATGTACGCTACAGTGAGGGCTTTAAAACCAAGCTGCGCCTGTGGGAGACGCAGATGCTGCAGGGAAACTTGTTTTTCTCTTGCTACTACAGGACATTTGATTTTTCTTTGAAGTCAATTATTTTTGGCTGTTGTTTGCCTGTAGAAAATGTTTTCGCTGGAAATTACTCTGGAAATACTGCAGATAGAGCCAGAAAGCAATTAATGAAACTGATTTTATTACTTTTATATTTATGTATTATTTATTATTTGTATTTCATTTTTTTCATTATTAATGTTGTTTTATCGGCATACTCTATAGGCCTTGTTAGTTCCAGGTTCAATATGTGCACTAAGGTTCTTTCAATAAGTTTTCAATAAACGTTGAACCCATGTGGCCCTCGACTTGAAGCAATTTTTTGATTTCGGCCCACTGCGTATTTGAGTTTGACACCCCTGCCCTAAACAATCGGTAAGGGGATTCATCAGAAAAAATGACTTTACCCCAGTCCTCAGCAGTCCAATCCCTGTACTTTTGACAGAATATCAGTCTGTCCCTGATGTTTTTCCTGAAGAGAAGTGTCTTCTTTGCTTCCCTTCTTGACACCAGGCCATCATCCAAAAGTCTTCGCCTCACTGTGCGTGCAGATGCACTCACACCTGCCTACTGTCATTCCTGAGCAACCTCTGCACTAGTAGTACTCCGATCCTGCAGTTGAATCAACTTTAGGAGACGGTTCTGGCGCTTGCTGGACTTCCTTGGGCGCCCTGAAGCCTTTTTAACAATAATTGAACCTCTCTCCTTGAAGTTCTTGATGATCCAATAAATGATAAATTCAGGTGCAATCTACCTGGCAGCAATATCCTGGCCTCTGAAGTCCTTTTTGTGCAAAGCAATGATGACTGCACGTGTTTCCTTGCAGGTAACCATGCTTAACAGAGGAAGAATAATGATTTCAAGCATTACCCTCCTTTTAAAGCTTCCAGTCTGCTATTCTGTCTAAATCAGTATGACAGAGTGATCTCCAGACTTGTCCCCATCAACACTCTCCCCTGTGTTAACAAGAGAATCACTGACATGATGTCAGCTGGTCCTTTTGTGGCAGGGCTGAAATGCAGTGGAAATGGTTTTTTGGGGATTAAGTTCCTTTTCGTGGCAAAGAGGGACTTTGCAATTAATTGCAATTCATCTGATCACTCTTCATAACATTCTTGAGTATATGCAAATTGCCATTATAAAAACTGAGGCAGCAGACTTTGTGAAAATGTATATTTGTGTCATTCTCAAAACTTTTGGCCACGGCTGTACATTTATGTAATGAGAGATATTACACAGGATTTGAGGAAATATTGATGATGAAAGTAGATTTTTTGAATGCAAATGAGAACTTTGATGTTTTTAGGCATGAGTCACTGGTGACGTTTTTTATAGTGTTTTTTCTTCTTTCTCAGGGTCAACCTGGCAACCCTGGCACTGGGTCAGGTCACGTCTGCTCTGATGGTAATCATGTTTATATTCCATCGTCCATGTTTTTGGTTGAAAAAGTTTACATTATTGTAGTAATGGTTAGGACTCACTTAATGTTTCTGTGAATAACTAAAGATTACAACAGAATAGATATACCAAACTATGCGATTGCATCAAAATAAGTGTTAAAATCCTTTGTATCGTTCTTTTCCAACCGCAGCATTGACACTGTTACCTCTGTGGATCAGATGCCAAAAATCCCACAAGCATTTTTGAAATTCATTGATGCCTATGTCTGAATAAAGCAATGAAAAGCATTTAAGGGTCAGTGCATACCCTGCATGCATTGTGTATATAACCCAAGCAGGCAATTCTACCTTCGTCTGTGTGTCCAGACCAGATGTTTTAACAGGCCACTGACATGGTGAGAAATGAAAAGAGTTTGAGAAAGAGAGTGTGACAGAGGAGCAGAGACAACAATGGCTGTAGTTGTCACCGTGAAATTCCTGTTGTGCTCAGCAGGCAGACAAACCTCAGCCTAACATAGACCCTGCTCTGTAGGTGCATGCTCTGTTCATACGTCATCCCGTATTCCCACTCAAGACTGATCAGCTCTAAATGTTAATCATCTGCAGATTCCCTCCTAACTGTCTCACCTTGAGAAACAGACAGGAAATGCCCTTTTATGTTGACTTTTTTTGGTAAAATATTGTTCTTCCCTCTCCAGGCAGCTACCAGAAGTGACAGTATGACACTGACACCAGGTCAGTGGCTGGGACTGCCTGCTATATCCGCTATCACCCTCTACAGGCATGAGGACCCAGCGCTGGTAGGCCAATCATTTTCTGTCACTTTTTTGTTTGAGTTTTTGACGTTGTGAACAGAGATAGGAAACTTTATTTTCATCCTACGTGGTTGTCTGCAGTGAAGATTTAATTGTCATTGTTTTTTCATAAAATGAAACAGAATTTGCTTTATTATTGTTAACGTGTGGTTAATTGTGGTATATATATATATATATATATAAATATATATAAAATCATTTATTTAAATGCTGGTTTTTCAGAGGTCTGCAATAAACACAATCTTCAGACCCAAATCCACAACTTTTCAAATTAAAAGCTCTACCATTCCACTCTGTGTAAAGCATTGCAACAACAAAATTAACGTTGTGCTATGAATTCTATGAATGTTGCTACCATGACAGAGATCACCACCTGTGCTGTGTCATTTCATTATGGAACTTACAAAATTGGTGTTAATTTTGACCCGCAGTTTGACTTTGTTGCCATACACTGTATGAGGAAGAATAAATGTTTACTTGAACTAGATTTTTTCTTATTTTATTCTTTTAAGGGTATTTTCTGTCCAACTTTTACTTAGTGTGTTTGCCTTTCCCTGACTGTCTGACAGTTGTGTGTTTGTGTTTTGTCCCTCAGTCTTTGGCAGCAGGTTTGACCTCCAGCCAACCTGTGGAGAAGCTGCGAGCGCTGCCTCTCTGGCTCTCCCTGCAATATCTTGGTCACAATGGAATTGTCCAGAAGATCAAGCACGCTACCACTCTGGTGAGCATCACTTTACATCCCTTGAACATCAGAGGGTAATTTTTACACTTTTGCTTACACTTCTGGTACAGAATAAAGAAATGAAACACAAAATATCTGTTGGGAACAGTTATGTGCTGGAACTGTTAGTGAATAACCAACAGGCACAGTCAGGCATTGATACGGATCTGTTGTACCTTTGCAGAAATCAAAACATGTATCAACCCACTGTATGAAAAAACAATTTCTTGAAATAAAGTTAGGTACATCATCATGCACATTCTTTACATTTTGCCTTTATTTCTCTCCTCCAGAGCCAGCAACTCCTGCAGAAACTTAAATCTCTGGCTTCTATCAAAACATCGGTACGTGATCTCTTGATATGTTCTGCCAATAATAAGATAATGTGTTTATATAAAAATGGAAGGTGAACAGGCTGTCTGGTCAGGTATCAGGTATTTTATAAGAAAAGGGTCAATGATACTGTGCTGTGGGTGAAGTAATTGAGAAAGAGTATTTTATGAGTCCCAACAGATTGGTTTCAGAGATATGTCAGTGTGCTGTGCGCACTCATGCTATGCACATTTGCAAAATATGCACGTTGCACTTGAGTTAAAATGTTGTACTGTGTGTGTCTTAGTGCTGCAGTCACCTGTTCACAACAATGTACATTACCTGCTGCACTGTCTGGTTATAATGGTCAAGTGACAAACTATACTCCTGACAGATATATTTGATCAATTCATGTAATTATTAATCACAAAGAAGAACAATGTAGGTGCAATGATCAAAGACGACCTACAACTAAATATTAAAAATAAACGTATAAATACACATGCTGCTCAGTTGTATGCTGATAATGTGACATTGGACTCCGATCTCAGCCGATCTCAGTGGTGAAATGGAATTGGACAAATAAACCTCTGTCGAACTGTGATACAGTTCAAGATTTCAGAAGATGAGATGGCTGGTAGAGGGCCAGGTCATTACTCTTCAGTAGTCCTACCCTTCATCACACACCCATGAAACAACAGGCCTTTGTGACTGTTTCGATTTTAACTCAGGACCAGTACGTGGGAAAATGTAATAATTATACCCTCATAAAGATGAGCTCATCAGATTGTGGTACAGTTTGGCTCATCAATAATCTTTTATTTAATTGTGTTTTCACCACGCTAGGTGCAATTCAAACACAGTGTTGATATATAGATACTGGTTAATTTGATTATTTGCATGACATACAGCTGGACAGTTGTCCTGTTATGTTTGGTAGGAATGTATAGGACCAAATGGGAACAGACCCTCTTACTGTATTTATACATAACACGTGGAACTTCTAACATGAACAAAAGACTTCTGGATGTTCAAAGACAAAACCCATTTGTGTTTATAGGATGTACTAGAGACCGAGATCTCACTGGTCGAGGCTTTGACCATGGTAACATCCGAGTTGTGTTGATACTGAAACAGATTGGCTTAGAGCTTGTTCAATGGCATCTATTGAAACCTACACCTTATAACCCTACAGTCACTGAGATTTGATTTACAATATACAGACACATTAAAATACTGCAAGTAAGATGCAGTGAACAACCAGAATGGGGTCAGAATCATGACAGAGTAGTACTAAATCTCACTGCAGCTCGGTAAAAGAACGATGAACTTCCGTTTCGTCGATGACATTCACTGTGAAGATGCAGCAGATTTAGTTTTGAAGTGCCACTGTGTTAGAAAGATATGTATGATTGTGCAGGTGTCTGTACTTTTTAAACGTGTGTATAGCTGTAATTAGTTACCTTGGTTCCAGGGTGTGGTGTTGCAGATCCCGCCCATCTCCGGGGCTTCACTGCAGGACGTTCTGGGCTCTCTCATGATCTCTATTGTAGGTGGGACCAAGCCTCTGCCTGCTCCCTCACTCCACAGGAAATGCCTCTCCACACTCATTATGTCTTGTTGCCTTTGGAAAAAATACAAGGGTCATGAATAATTAATTAATGTGTCACACGCTGTTGCATCCCAGCACTAATTGAAATGAGAATAAAAACAAAAAATTATATATAATACAAAAATTATGTTTGTGTAGTTATCAGTAAAAATTCCACACAGATCTTATGCTATACAATGCAATTGTTAACTTGTGTCCGTATAAATATGCAATTGAAGGGCAGTGTGAAATATTCTTAGAGGACATTGTTTCAGGATTTCAAGGACATTGTCAAGTCAGTTCAAAATGCTGATGGTTTAGGCTCTATATGTTAGTCTTGTGGCTGTAGAAGCACAAATAAGCTGTTTTCAGACATGACCTGCGGGTTAAGTCCGGAGAATTGTATACGAACTTTACCCACAGTTTGCTTTTCACACATGGACAACACAGCAGGAGGTTCTCTGTACAGACGCATCAAATCCTCTGCATTATTTAGGTGAGAGGTGGAGCAGCCAGGTTAGGCAGACAGAGGCAGGAATCTGCATAGATCATGTGATTTTCTTGACACCTTATCACCACAAACTCTCTTGACGTCTTTGTCGGTGTCTTGTGTGAATGTCACCGAGGGGTCTGTGAGTTTGCTAAACGATTGTGCAGACTGTTGGTGTTTGGATTTAGCAAATATGTCTGGACTTCCAGGATAGCTTTTTATTATTTTACTGTTACCTAAAACAACACGCCCCTAGCCCTTGTAGCACCTGTTTTTGTTTCCTCCTTGATGGTAAACCACTTTATGTAAGGCTCTATGGTCCTGAGTACAGCAGAGGGAATCGTCTGTATTGAGAGGTTTGGAGGTGTGACTGCCCACCGTGATCCCTTGAGCTCTCTCTCTGTTCTGATACTGATAAGTTTTATCTTATTTCTTTGAAGCCTGGTTCTAGTCATCTGAATCATTGTATCTCATCATTGTAGTATGTCTACGCTTCTTGATGGCTAGACCCATGAAATCGTAGCTCTGAATCAAAAGTCTACTTTCAGTTGTATAAAATATTTAAAGGCTCATTTATGCTGCCTTTATGTACAAAAAGACATATGTCCATTTAAAAGCAATTGTCACGGCCAACATACTTTAATGTGTCCTTTATGTTGGGTCAGTGCAGAGTGGAGAGTACCTGGCAACGAGGAGGTTGTGATGTGTAAGATTTAGGAGAAAGGATCTATTGGCAAAAATTAAATTCAAAATTTCTAACTGAAGTTTTGACCTGTCTGTTTCATCAAAATTGGAAGTATTTTTTTTTCTTTACCCTTGAATGGGCCGTTTATATTTAAATACTTTATAATTACTTCGGGAACAGGTCCTCTCTAAAGAGGCCTCCATGTTTTTAACAGTATTACAGACTGGACAAACTAACACCTTTTTGAGTTTTTATGACAACTGAAGGTTTCTCCAGGTTCTCTTTCATGTTTGGAGAGGAGGTAAGGTGAGGGGTATAAAGCTGATACATGGAACATCATCACCAGATGTCACTAAATTCTACAAACCTTTAACATCTTGAAATAAGGTCACCTTAGTTTCTCTGTGGTCCTTAAGGTGTTTCATTAGGTTTGTGGATGTATTCACAGGGATTTTGTAGCTCCGTTTCTCTCCTGATAGAACACACTCACTTTTTTCATTGTGACATATTTGAATTGGCTCCAAATTCCAACCAGTTTATTGGGTTTACATTATTTTGCCTTTTCTTTGTTATCTATCTTAAACAGTAATAATTTAAGTGCATTACTCAAACAGTAAACCAGAACAGGTATCTGTGGACCGGCTGAAACCTGCCCACTTGGACCTAACTCAACCTACTGAGGTAGCTAAGCCTCCACGGTGAGGGCGCCCTCCTGCTCACCCACTGGGCCACCGCACAGCCCTTCGTGTTCCTCCAGTTAAACTCGCGACTTCATCCCCTGCTCATGTTTTACGGAGCCGTGCAGGTCGGGTGATTCGAGCCCCAATGCGTTAACTTTGTGTGTGAATTCTGGGGGGACATATGTAGTGGACACTTGATAAGACAGAATTCACCAAAGACGGTTATATTGGTTTACAGGAATAGATTGCACTATGTGGTTTGCACACTTACACACCCTGTAAGAAGCTGTGGGGGTACCAAAGTAACAAGGCGATGGAAGTGGTTATAAGCGGATGTCTCTGTGACAACCGGAAGTTCTTAGTAGCGGTAACATTTTTGTGAAATAAAACGCACGCCGAGAAGTGCACATAACGAGAGATCTCCTGACTACTTTATCCCATCGACTCCTACAATACTTTAAATACATTACTGGCTCCAGTCCACCATTGTAATTGTGTTCATGTTGTGCTGCTGTTGTGTAGAATCAGCCGAAAAGATGTTTAGAATTCAAAGAAGAGAAATATGCAAAGCTCTGCAATTTTGTCTCTTCTTATTTCATCAATCAATATTAATTTTTTTAACTACAAACTCAATTTTTCTTTTTTCATATGGTTATAGTGCATGGTGATATAGTTAGTTATTGTTTTATTACATTGATGCCATCTAGTCTTAAGGCCAATTTATGCCTCTCCGTTTTTTCTATTACGGACAGATAAGACCGCCCTATCCGTCGTGGAACGCCCTCTCCGAGCGCCTCGGAGAGCTTTTCGTACACCTCTGATTTTTCTAACTGTCCGTGTTTATGTCGGAGAGCCCACGGACAGCTCTTGGCTGTGATTGGTCCGCGAACGACATCATTTCCGTATGACGTCATTTCCGTATTTCCGGACCTCAAACTTCCTGTTTCCTTCCCTGTAGCAACAAACACGAACACAACTATGATTCTACGATTAATGTGATGTGTGTGTTAAGCCAGCGGAGCTGTCCGGCTGACGGTGGCTCGTTAGAGCACTGACGGCATGTGTGCACGGTCACATACGGTTATAACGAGCTTTCAAAACGGCGCTAGCGGGCTAGGCTAGCGGGCTAGCCACCATGCTAACTGCGGTGGTAACAGTGCAAAAACCCACCGTCACGACTTTAATTCCACTTCTATCATGACACTGTTTCTATAATACCGTCAGGTTAGAAGCAAACACTGGGTAGTAGTTAGTGTCGGGAGTCCCTGCTGACTGTGTGTGGAAGCTAGCTGGGAGGGGAGCTAGCTCCGTGTAGCTTCTAGCTACATGTAGCCTCAAGCTGTGGAATCAGCAACACAGTTCGGAAACAAGACCTGGGAACCGCTGCGCTAAGAAACGATAACATCAGCATTTTGACCTGCTGGGTGTCACTTTATTTAGTTCTGTTAGTTGCCATGGTTCAGTGTGTGGGAGGCAAGCTAACAGAGATAAACAGACACACGTGGACTTCTTCTTCCCAAAATTGGGGTAGGCTTCTCTGAGCTCGTCTTCCGTTGCGCCACCTATGGGTTTGGGGGTGAATTTTTTTCAACGTACCGTTGTCGGACAAGTAAAAATCAAAAAGACTCTTCGCCCTCCGTGGAGCCCTCTCCGAGAAACGGATACGTAGAAGCATACTGGAGCCTTAAGTCATTGAAAAAAGGTTGTTGAGGAACATACAGTTATAGTAAGGGCATTTTAGCAGATATTTGGCCAATCTGGGAAGTAAATCCTTACCAAGAAATTTCTTCACAATTGTGTTTAGGAAGGTGTGTAATATCATGTCTTAAAATGTTGAAATTCAACTCCCGTGGGAAACCTCCTAAAAAATTGCTCAAAGTTGGGGTACCTGTAACCGATTTTTGAAAAATCGAAAATGTTAAATTTGGCTTTAAGTAACTTGTGAGGGGTCAAACTAGGGGTTTTTCATGATTCTGAGTTGATTGCAAGCATTCGTTTTTCACCAAAACCACTCCTTAGTGCAAAAACAGCCACCCCCACTTTTCCCACTCACTGCATTTTCTGCCATTATTCATGAATAAAGGGTTCCAACCCCCCCCCCGCCTCCCCAAAAACAATAAAAATTAAAAATAACCCAGTTAACACCATGAAAAATTCTATCTTTTTTGTATTTGTCTAAAGCAATAGCCTCATGGAAAGGTAATAATTGTCAGGGCAGCATTAGTTTTTCACCAAAACTGCTCCTTAGTGGAAAAACAGACATTTGAATTTGAAAAGTAGCGTTATTCGTTTATTTCAGTATCTTGCATAATACTGATCCACTCTGCCACACGCTTCATGTGTCAATGTCTGAGTCTTCTCCAAACTGAACATCATCATGAACACAATTCTTGCACGTAATGCCTTTGCAAACTCCACATGCCGAGATACACTTGACACTATTCTTTTTGCAGCTGCACCGGCGGTCGCTGCAATCTCCATTGCAATTGCAGGGGGTCTAGTGTTGGAACTGGCTCATATCCCTGAACACCTAGTGTCCACCCGTAGTCACTAGGGTCCAAAGACATGCTCTTAAGAAGGATCCAGTCCCGGGTTTGTATATATGCAAGGAGAGAGTGCTGTGCAGCTGCACCCTCTGTTGGAGACAGGGTTAGGTTAGGGTTAGGGTTAAAACTTTTAAAGGTTTCCTTGTAAGCAGGCAAAGTTTCGAGTTGCTTCATGAGTTGACAGTACAGCCGTGCCCCCTTGGCGTATTGGTGATGCCCCGCAGCTGCAAAGATGTCTAGCATCCTGGTGCCCATTGTGGTCTGCTAGCCACTGCAAGAAGTGAAGATTCTTCCATTCACCAACAGAAAACAGACTGGAATAAACACCATCACATTTCTTCCCATCGCTGAGCTGTCCTCCTTTGTAACACAAGACCAGCCACTCCTCACTCCGGGCGATACACTCTGGGCAGCAGGGTGGGTGATCAAAGCACAGGATCCTGATTTATCACAGTCCAACTGTAATGGCTGGATGAAACGTATCCATGCAGATGATGCCAAGCAGAGCACGCTGATCAACTTCCTCCCAGTCATCGAAGGTGACCCTAATGACCACAACACCATCTTCACCGCTCTCAAAGAGTGCATGCGGCTCTCTGAAGACAAAGTCACTATAGTGACGTTCAATCTCCTAATCTGGCTCAAAGCTGTGGACATCATAAACCAGGCAAATCTACCCATCATTCCACGGTTGGGTGGATTTCACCTGCTGAAGTCCTAACTTGGATCCTTGGGTAATATCATGGAGGATTCTGGACTACTAGAGCTGATCCAGCTGATCTATCCAGGGAGTACGACAGCCAACCACATCCTGGATGGAGGATGTTTTGACAAGGCAATCCGTGCTCACCTCCTAATTGATGCAGCCATCTATCAGCACATCATGAAACATGCCTTCACTGAGGAGGAGCTTGGTGAAATGAGGACCTTGATGGAGAAGGTAGCTGATGGGAAAATGGGAGCCAGACACACAGATCCAGTTGTTATAGTGTTTGAACAGGGGTTTGAAGAAATCTTTAAAAGACTTGCCAAAGGAGGAAGAACGCCTCTGGGTGCAGTACCACTACATGGTAGATGTAATCAAGATCTTCATCAGAACTGAATGGCTTGCAGACCACAATGGGCACCTGTCCTGCATTGTCACCAGGATGCTAGACATCTTTGCAGCTGCGGGGCATCACCAATACGCCAAGGGGGCACGGCTGTACTGTCAACTCATGAAGCAACTCGAAACTTTGCCTGCTTACAAGGAAACCTTTAAAAGTTTTAACCCTAACCCTAACCTAACCCTAACCCTGTCTCCAACAGAGGGTGCAGCTGCACAGCACTCTGCAAGATACTGAAATAAACGAATAACGCTACTTTAAAAAATTCAAATGTCTGTTTTTCCACAAGGGAGCAGATTTGGTGAAAAACTAATGCTGCCCTGACAATTATTACCTTTCCATAAGGCTATTGCTTTAGACCAGGGGTATTTAACGTTTTTCAGGCCAAGGACCCCCAAACAGATGGAGAGATGGAGCAGGGACCCCCTACTATATATATTGTATAAAATTGTGTTTTATATTAAATTGGGCCTAGTGCCATGTATAAACATAACTACCCTGATATTGTGCATTCAATACTAAGCTATTCAAATAATACACAGGAACATATATTCATGTTTTTAATTTTAACATGTGCAAGGTACAGGGTGGCCATGCCACTGCCATTTATAAACATACAGTGGGTACGGAAAGTATTCAGACCCCTTTACATTTTTCACTCTGTTTCATTGCAGCCATTTGCTAAAATCAAAAAAGTTCATTTTATTTCTCATCAATGTACACTCAGCACCCCATCTTGACAGAAAAAAACGGGTCATGAGCCATGAGTCTTCTTGGGAATGATGCAACAAGTTTTTCACACCTGGATTTGGGGGCCAATCTTCGTTGCAGATCCTCTCCAGTTCCGTCAGGTTGGATGGTGAACGTTGGTGGACAGCCATTTTCAGGTCTCTCCAGAGATGCTCAATTGGGTTTAGGTCAGGGCTCTGGCTGGGCCAGTCAAGAATGGTCACAGAGTTGTTCCGAAGCCACTCCTTTGTTATTTTAGCTGTCTGCTTAGGGTCATTGCCTTGTTGGGAGCTGAACCTTCGGCCCAGTCCGAGGGCCAGAGCACTCTGGAGGAGGTTTTCTTCTAGGATATCTCTATACTTGGCCGCATTCATCTTTCCTTCAATTGCAACCAGTCGTCCTGTCCCTGCAGCTGAAAAACACCCCCATAGCATGATGCTGCCACCACCATGTTTCACTGTTGGGATTGTATTGGGCAGGTGATGAGCAATGCCTGGTTTTCTCCACACATACCGCTTAGAATTAACGCCAACAAGTTCATACTTGTCTCATCAGACCAGAGAATCTTATTTCTCATAATCTGGGAGTCCTTCATGTGTTTTTTGGCAAACTCTATGCGGGCTTTCATATGTCTTGCACTGAGGAGAGGCTTCCGTCGGGCCACTCTGCCATAAAGCCCCGACTGGTGGAGGACTGCAGTGATAGTTGACTTTGTGGAACTTTCTCCCATCTCCCTATTGCATCTCTGGAGCTCAGCCACAGTGATCTTTGGGTTATTCTTTACCGCTCTCACCAAGGCTCTTCTCCCACGATTGCTCAGTTTGGCTGGACAACATGCCTAGGAAGAGTTCTGGTCGTCCCAAACTTCTTCCATTTAAGGATTATGTAAGGACTGTACTCTTAGGAACCTTGAGTGCTGCAGAAATTATTTTGTAACCTTGGCCAGATTTGTGCCTTGCCACAATTCTGTCTGTCTCTTTGGGCAGTTCCTTCGACCTCATGATTCTCATTTGCTCTGACATGCACTGTGAGCTGTAAGGTCTTATATAGACAGGTGTGTGCCTTTCCTAATTAAGTCCAATCAGTTTAATTAAACCCAGCTGGACTCCAATGAAGGAGTAGAACCATCTCAAGGAGGATCAGATGAAATGGACAGCATGTGAGTTAACTATGAGTGTCACAGCAAAGGGTCTGAATACTTATGACCATGTGATATTTCAGTTTTTCTTTTTTAATAAATTAGCAAAAATTTCTACTTTTCTGTTTTTTTTCAGTCAAGATGGGGTGCTGAGTGTACATTAATGAGAAATAAAATGAACTTTTTAGATTTTTGCAAATTGCTGCAATGACACAAAGAGTGAAATATTTAAAGGGGTCTGAATACTTCCCGTTCCCACTGTACATCTTGCATACAACACTGAGCTATTCAAGTAATTCACAGATTCATGTTTTTATTTTTAACATACATGTAGAAGAGACAGTGAATCCTCAAGCTATCTGTGCATGGCACACATACTCCCACATTAGTGAGATGTCGGACCCTGATGGGTAGCAAACAACTTACCTAATCTTGGATGGATGGAGGTTGTTAGGCAGAGGGTCAAATCAGCCTCACAATATGTTGGATGCATGTTAATGTGTATTGAAAGACATTTAAATTCGTGAAAAAAAAAAATTGCCTAATCAACCAAAGATTTCGCGACCCCCGTGCAGTACCTCCGCGGACCCCCTAGGGGTCGCGGACCCCCTGTTGAAGACCTCTGCTTTAGACAAATAGAAAAAAGATAGAATTTTTCATGGTGTTAACTGGGTTATTTTTATTTTTATTTTTTATTGTTTTTGGGGAGGCGGAGGGGTTTGGAACCCTTTATTCGTGAATAATGGCTGAAAATGCAGTGAGTGGGAAAAGTGGGGGTGGCTGTTTTTGCACTAAGGAGTGGTTTTGGTGAAAAACGAATGCTTGCAATCAACTCAGAATCATGAAAAACCCCTAGTTTGACCCCTCACAAGTTTCTTAAAGCCAAATTTAACATTTTCGATTTTTCAAAAATCGGTTACAGGTACCCCAACTTTGAGCAATTTTTTAGGAGGTTTCCCACGGGAGTTGAATTTCAACATTCATTTTAAGACATGATATTACACACCTTCCTAAACACAATTGTGAAGAAATTTCTTGGTAAGGATTTACTTCCCAGATTTTCATATGTTGCCCTCACTATTACCTTTTAAATGTATTGGAACACCTTTGTCCTTGTTGTACACCGAACGTATTAGATCAAACAATGAATAGGAGATGAGAACGTATTGTTTGGAATTGGGTCTAGATGTGTGAAATGATTCAGGTCCAGTGACTGACTTGGTCAATCTAAAAACAACTTTTCAGATGCTGTTGTGGATGCATCTATCTGTTGACTTTCAGAGTAAATGTTTCTGTAGAAGTCTGTCTTCATTCTGCTGCTAAGATCATGAGTAACATGCTTAGGTTCCCACCCACTTGGAGGTGGCTAAAATACTTCCACAGGGAGGTGGCTAGAAAGTGTCCTAATCAGATGTCCCGAAGATGTCAACATGAGGCCAAATCTGACTCCTTATGTTATTTTAGACCAGAACAACACAAAGTTAAATGAAGCTGTATTGACTGCCATTAATTCTTTGTTATCTTTGCGGTACCAGGGATTGGTTTTAATTTTTTTTCTATTACAGACTTTAGCAGTGAATGTTGGGTCCATAGCATCCATGGCGATCTTCTATATACATGTTGGTGGATAACTATCAAATGTTAACCAGAATCCAGGCTTAGAAAAGCCTGGGTTGTGTTCTGACTTTTTGCCACATCTTGTCAAAGAAAAACTTGTTTATGTTTGCTATGAGCTCTACTTTTCCTCTGTTTACCAGAAAATGCTTGTTTTCATAGTGTTAACCTGATTCTCATATAATCAGTAGGGGCATCAGATCTAGCAATATTTAGTTTTCCTTTTTACTTGACTCTTCTTTGTCTACATTGTTATTGCTCTTTCGTGCTTGGTCTTAAAATATCTTAATAACTGTATGTATAGGATTCTGATGTGAACTTCTTGAGCCTTCATCTATCTATCTTGTACTCCTGTCTGAGTCTGTTGCTTCATCTTGTGCTGGGTTCATCCTCTGGTTATATACTTAAAGATTAGTTTTGCCACTCCTCATTAGCCCATGCCCTCTGGTCTGTGGGGTACAAAAGGAGAAAACCCTGGAGAGTTTGACTTGTGTCATCCCACCAACAGTCTTTCACACCACTTCACAATGGCTAGTCACCTTCTAAAGTGGGATTGAATGACAGATATTTGGGTTTGGAAAGTTACAAAAATTGTTGAGAAGGTTTAAGCTTAAAAAAAATCTGGATCACATGTTCATAATAGTTTGTGCATCATCGGACAAAAAATGTAAATACACAAGTAGTAATAAATTATATGTCTTGGGTATGTTTAACTGGCTTCATTGTACGGGCCCCCGGCTTGGATCAAATAACCATTCGTCTCTTCCAATATGTGAAACATATCACATCAGGGTTTAAAACTTGGCAATACATCACATGCACATGAATTATTCATGACCCTCACATCAACGCCACAGAAACACTAACGTTCATTTCAATTCCACCCAGACATGATGCTTGCCTTTTTCTTTCACCTGGATGTCATCAATGATAGTCCTCACTATAGGTTTTATTTTCTGTCTTACTATTTTACATGTGACTCCATTGAGATTTGTTGCTTGTTGAATATGATTCTGGTTTAATCACATTGCTCAATTTGACACAAATATTAAGTTGGTGCTAAGAGGAGAAGGATGAATTGTATAGTACAGGTACTGAATGTCTAGGTTTTGCCTGCATCAAAAAGCTGGTTGCATGTTTTGGAGTGTTGTGAAGTGATAGAGTAACAAGTAAATGAAGTGTCCATTCTCATATGTTGATTGTTTTCTCAGTTTCGTTTTGACTTAACTCAAGTATGTGGCAGCCAATTCATCTCTACAGCTAAATCCTTTAAACTGGAGCTGTTTGGGTCACCCTTTAATCTTCATATTGTGGTGATGGCCACAACTAATTCAATGAATGGGCACTGACGAGTGTAAACATACTTTGGATTCATTATTAAACTCTAGCAGGTCAGAGGATGTTAGCTGAAACATTCATATGTGGCCCAGGACACAATTCAATTCATACAGATAAAAGACTGTGGCTGTATGCGTCACAGACCACTGCACAATGTGGTCTGAGTGATCACATTTCAAAGACCTCAAGTCAGTCTCAGGTGTGTTTAGACCTGAACTAATGGAGCTGACCAATGATGTTAAAACCAGGTCAAAATGAGGTCTGGGGGCCACCACCACCTGCATACACAGCAGTTTAAACAAAACCTGTGTGTGACATTCTGTTCAGTTCCAGTTACCATGGGCATAACATAGTCGCTTCAGTAGGCATGGACACAGAGCAAACTCTTGAGTACATGTTGGCATCACACATTTTTAACTTATGATAGTTGTTTTGCATGTCGTAAAAAATATCAGTGGGTAAGTAGTGAAACAATGACCATGTCAGATGCCTGATTAGTGTCGTTGTGTGTCCAATAGGTGGAGGATGAAAACAACTCTCCTGTGGTGTTGTTCAAGTTTTCCCAGGAAATGAGTGCTGGTAAGGGTCTCACTCTTTGTTCAAGTATTCCTGGCTTCTTCAATGTTCTCTTCAGTTTCTGTGATTTCTCTTAGTGCACACACGCTGCAGTCTCATGCCCTTTTATGAGCGTAGGGGGGCGTTTACCTATATTATTTAGGAAAAACTGAAATGTGATTTCAACTTATGAACACATGATATTCATCAAAATAAGAACACAGATGTGAACAATTCTGCAGTTTAAGAACCCGTCATGAATCTGACAAAGAGTTTTCTTAGAAAACTGCATAAGAAAATATTAGTTAATGAGGACATTTTTTTTTCCCTGCTAAAACTTTTTTTTTGTCAGTAGGCTTACCTCACACTAGTAGATGGCTGAGGGCAGAAGTTGTTGCACCTTGTTAAGCCTCATCAGGCAAATCTTTATTTGTAAATATTGGCTGTACAAATAACTTTGATTGATATTTACATTGTTTAACGATAAACTTTATGATCAGTAAATATATAATACAAATACGACCAAATGTATAACTTGAATGAAAATGTAAACGAAAATCTTTCATGCATTGTTAATTCTGTAAAATATAAATTTTCATAGCATATTGTGAGGCATAATCGCATTTACTGATATGTCTGCGAAAGGTTCATATGGGCCAATATTATCAGTCAATACATAAATCATTTGGCCTCAAATTTTTTCCTTATAGCATCTAGTGGAGGTTCAGTGGAGGGTTACTGTGTCGGGGAGAAAGAGGTCCTCGATACATTCAACAGATGGGTGAGTGTTAACACGTGTTGTAACTTGTACTATTGTGTGTATGCTTGTTAGTGCATTAATCAATTTGTTATACATTAAAAAAGGATCAATTATTATTTGTATTGCAAATACTAGTGTGAAAAATCCTGAGAATTACTACCAACTATAAAGTTCTTCTCAGCTCCAGCAAGTTTCACTTGTAGTTCATTATGACTTCACAACCTGCATATCTAATCTCATCAACCTCATTTCCAGATTCTGATTAACCCAATGTATACTAGAGAACATAGAGGAGCAACTTAAGTGCCAGGTATTTTTCTCAAGGTTTGGTGGACATTCCTAACGAGAAGGTCCGCGGTTCGATCCCAGTCTTCCAAATTGTATAAGTGTCCTTGGGCAAGATACTGAACCAAGAATTTCCCCTCATTGACAAAACCCATAGATGCACTGTATAAATGGGTGAATGGCAATAGACTGAACTGTAAAAAGCTTTGAGTCGTCATCGACACTAGAAAAGCGTCAAGCCTCCCTCACTTACAAAATAGTCATTAGTTATGGCTTCTATAGCAGAATGCTATGAGCCATTAGTAAATCAATTAAAAATGTGGTCTGTAGGACACAGGGATAATGTTTGCCACTATATAACATTGTTATATAGCAGTCCAGTGAACATATTTTAGGCTCATAGAGAATAAGACCATGAATAGTCGTTTTTCAGGTAACTCCATAAAGACCAGATCAGTATTTTCTGTGACCACTGTTTGCCTTTA
This sequence comes from Limanda limanda, assembly GCF_963576545.1. NCBI lineage: Eukaryota > Metazoa > Chordata > Actinopteri > Pleuronectiformes > Pleuronectidae > Limanda > Limanda limanda. Next base: position 1,856,025 of record NC_083652.1, read on the forward strand.
AAACAGCACAGGTTCTCCTTAGTACAATAACAGATACAGTTACTTAAAGTTCTTTCAGAAACGCAGCAGGAAGGTTGCTTCAAGCATCTTAGAGAACCTGCTATATTTGTTCTGTCTCCTCCTGAGTGCCCACTCTGACCCCAATGATGCTGCGTTCAGACCTCTGTGAGGTCCAGACCCTCTGCTTCAGGACTCTCTGTTCTTCATGTCTCTGAGGATAGTTCTTGATGATGCTGTGTTTTGGGCTCGTTCCAGCCCAGATGCAGATTGAAAGTGGGTCCATGAAAATGGCTCCCTGCACTTCTGTGTACAGTATCAAAACATCTGTACAGTCAGAAATGAGCCCTTTTAGATCAAATGTAACAGGCATTATTTTTGTCAGTGGTTTCAGCACATGAGTCCCAAATTGACAAACAAGATGACATGTGTATTTCTTTCTGATGTAGCTGGGTGAACAGTTAGCACAGTTGGTTCCCACCAGTGGAGTAGATGTGGTTGAGCTTGACGACGAGGGTTTCTGTATTCGCTTCAGTCCCCTCCTGACTGCTGCAGGTAACATGAACTCACAGACACACAATCATATATATTGCACTATTGCTCAATGTTGCCAGCAAGTGTAACAAAGTTACCAGAAATCAGTAGTGACTGTGACATCCTGTTCCCACCCAGTCCTGGGGACCCAGCAGGAGGATGTTGAGGAGCTGGTGGAGAAGCTGACTGAGCTTGTGCCTGTGATGAGCTCCACTATGAGCCTCAGACAGGACTTCAGAGAGGAGAGCCACCGGCACTCAGCCTCGCTCACATACGTAGAGGAGATCAGCTGGCCTGGCCTGGGAGCTGTGAGGTAAGCTGGAATAGGTTTGAGGCTATAATGAACTGTAGTAAATCATCATCTATGAATAAAGAAAACAAAATCGGTTTTAAGAAACATTAAACTAAGTTGTCAAGAAGATTGGGCTCGTTTACTAATATATTCTTTAGTTTTATCTTAAATTTGCTCTTAAGAAACTTCTAAGTCAGATTCATGATGTCTTCTTAAACTACAGAATTGTTCACACCTGTGTTCTTTTGTTGATAAAAGCCATTGTCTTAAGAAGAAAGTGCATGCCATATATTCCTAATTAGCATATGTCAATGCCCCCCCTCCATGGCCATTAAGGGGCATGAGAGAGCAGAGCCGTGTGCACACACAGAAATCACAAAAACTGAAAAAGAAATTGTAGGCAGGAATTCCAATATGAAAATCTAAGCAGTGGATATGAAAGAAACCCCCCCAAAAAACGTTGGGGTGCAGATACACAAGGTATTGGGAAAAAGTCGCACAGTTGAGGAAGTTAAAAAAAGTGGTTTGTTCTCAAATCTAAAGTCAAAACACACATTGTCAGTTACTGAAAAGAGAGGGAAGGGAAGGGAGAGGAAGGGGAACAGACTTGACAGAGTTATTTGGTTTGGTCTGGATCAGCCAGCTTTGGAAACACAGCCCTGCCGGCCAGACTGGCAGGGCTCAGACAAATATTTCTAATCTGGAAAGAGACCTGGCTGCTGTGCTGTGCACACTGCTGGTTGCATCTCCTGGGTCCTCTCCTGTCAGAAAATCAAGCTTGTTTTTTTATAGTGAACAGGTTACAAAAGGACAGAACATTTTAAGCAAAGGCTGTAGCTGTAAAACCATGGAACATGTAATTGAATATGTAAACACTAGTGTGTAAAACCTAAAAAAGAGTGACTATTTGTGTGAATAAGTATTCTCTCTCTCAACATTTCCATGTGTGTAAAATCTCCAAGACAATATGCACTGAAACCTTTCTGTTTGTTTTACATGATGTGTTTCAGTCTTGAGATTAATTCTCAACTTTAAATAATCACATATCAGCAAAATATGATATCATTACCATCCTTGAAGAAAATACCAGATTATTTTGCACATGCATGTCAGTAGTCAAGTGGTTGTAAGAGTGCTCTTGAGTGTGCATAGATTCTGTTCTTATCCCAGATAAGACAACATTGATGAATGAGGCACAATCTTCTTATCATATCTGTCATTCATGGTAATGAAGGATTACACCATATGGCAATGACAGATGCGGGTTTGAACACATATATATATATATATATATATATATTCAGCTGAAGTAAGTTGATAAACTTTTGAATCCATCAATCAACAACACTCATCAGGTGGTTCAGTATGTTGAGGTTATATGTGCATCTGCATCTGATAAGTGGAAGAGGTTCAGTGGAAGTGAAGCTGGGTAATGGGCTGGATGGTGAAGAAGAAGAAGATACACTTTATTAATCCCACACACATGCACAAACATGCAAAGACACACTCATGCATTGGGGAAATTAGTCCTCTGCATTTCACCCATCTGGTGCAGGACACACTGCAGAGCAGAGCAGTGGGCTGCCAGGTACGGCGCCCGGGGAGCAGATGTTGGGGGAGTAAGGTGCCTTGCTCAGGGGCAATAGACAGGGTAGGGAGAAGAGTCTTTTTTGAACTTTGGACAGGTCCAGGTTCGTTACACCATCCAGGCAAGTTTCTGCCGAAACTCCGAGGAGACGAACCGTGGAGTCGAACCAGCATCGAACCAGAGACCCCTTCTCTGCCAGTAGTCCAAGTTTTCTGCCACTAGTCCACCGTTTGGAGGGATCAAATCAATTCAAGTCAAGTGCAGTTGCAGGAAGTTGGGAAAGATGGCAATGTTAGGTTTAGCTAATGGTTGCATAACATGGCTGAGTAGTGGGTTTGGTGGGCACAGCAGCTGGACAGATTCAGAGCACTTCCTCTGGTAAGGTGGTACATCAGTGAAGTTTGGAGTGTGGGTAGAGTAAGGTAAGAATCAATGCTGATAAATATGTGGGATTATTGGTGGTGAAAGTAATTAAGATTAGGTGAGAAATGCATTTGTTGATTGAGAACAGGAGTCAAGCCTGCCTCACTTACAAAATAGTCATTAGTTATGGCTTCGATAGCAGAATGCTATGAGCCATTAGTAAATCCATTAAGAATGTGGCCTGTGGGATTCAAACAGATGTGTTGATGCTCAGGTACGAACCACAGGCTGAAAGAATGGATGAGAGCAGGAGGAAGCAGGAGCTGGAAAAGATAAACTCTGAGCTGCTGAAGAAGCTACAAGACCTTGACACGGACATCATCTTCTCCACTGGTTAGTACTGCCTCACATCTGACTAGCCTTTGAACAATGAGACAAACTGTTAGTGTCTCATTAAACACTTCTGCTTTTTCTGTGTCATCCTCTGTACCCAGGTCCTGAGTTTGGGGCGGAGGAGGACTGTATCTTTGTGGGCATGGTGACTGAGGACGTTGATGTTTCAGAGCTAGTGGATACCATAGCTGCCCTAGGGAGGGACATAGAGGAGAGTGGAAGGGTAACTGCTATATTCATTTATGTGGTACCCTTGGGTCATTAGAAAATTCAAACACTGTTCTCAGATATTAAATCAATAGTTCAAGTCATTGTGTTTGAGTGTCTCAGTCTGACAAAGTTGAGATTATTTATTTGATTAGTTATTAGTTTGACAGTAAATTCAGTTGGATAGCAGTGGTTCCTGCTGGTAGTCATCCTCCAGCTTTAGCCAAACTATAAACAGCTCAGGTTAAGGTCTGCTGAGGTAAATGGGAGTTTTATTGTAGAAAATTCTCAGATTTAGTTAAACTATGTCAGATGTAAATGATGATGCAACACAACGCAGCAGAAGGGATCTACACTGAATTATTGATTATAGATTGACAGTATATCAGTGTATCCAAACAGGGTAATTAAGTGGCATAACCACACAGCTTTGGTTGATAAACAATCATTCTTGTTCCAGAAAAATGAATATTGCATAACTTACATATTACATTTCTAAATCATTGTGACTCTTCCTGTGAAGCTGTTAGAGAACATGACAGAAGTGGTGAGGAAAGGCATCCTGGAGGCAGAGCTGCAGCTGATAAAGGCCAACGAGGAGAAACTCATGGAAGAGGTGTGTGTGTCTGTGTCTGTGTCTGTGTCTGTGTCTGTGTCTGTGTCTGTGTCTGTGTCTGTGTCTGTATCTGTGTGTGAGACACTATACAAATCCATTCCACTTATCTGTGTGTCTTGTTCTGTTTATTTCAGGGGATGCTGAGACAGCTTCCTCTGGTTGGCTCTGTTTTAAACTGGTTCTCTCCTGTTGGAAGCTCCATACAGGGGAGGACCTTTAACCTGGCTGCAGGTACTGTGGCCATACATTCGGACAATGACCAATAAGACCAATAACTCTCTGAAGTCACTCAAATGTTATATCAGGTGTAACTTTTAAAACTTCTACCGATCAGCTTCAAAAGTTTATCATGTGTAGATACCTCAGAAATATTCTCACCAAATGTAGTCAAAATAACTGAACTTGAATAGTTATGTGCACAATTGCACACACACACTCAAACACAGTCACACACACAGGCAGGGGTGAAAACAAAAACACTCCTCCTGAAAACACCTATTGAAAACAAAGTAAGTAATCAAAATTGATGTTGTCAATTTGTTTTATTTTGCACACGCTGTGAACTACATTGTAGCAGAAGATTCCATGTCACTGGTTATTTCTTCAATAATTTGCTTAGATGTTTCAAAGGTCAGTTTGTGGGATGAGCCTAAAGTCAGATTCTGTCTGTGTAACCTAAGACAGAAAATATAAAAAACAAATACACGGCAAACAGTGTAGTATACACTTAAACCACAAGGTCTGGATTCAGAATTTTGTTAACAAAGTGTTTTTAAAGATCTAATGTACATGATGTAAAAGATGCCACCTACTGAATGTATGTTAGCTCTTATAAAAATGTGTATGAAAGTATGTTGATGTTTGTCGGTACATGTGATTTAATGGTGTATGTCAATAGGTTCCCTGGACTCCACAGAGATGACTTACTCCACTATGGCCCAGGCAGACAGGCCGTCCCAGCAGGACACTCCCAACTCCTCATCAAAGAAAATGCCAGGTGGGTTTGTCCATGTTTGTCGCTGAAGATTTTCTTAAATAGCCAAATATCAAATAAATAAGTAAATTCAGCATACTGCCCATTTCTATATCATTAATTCTGTAAATAGAGCAAAAGTCATGTAATGCTGACTCTTAATGCTCTCTCTTTCTTTCTCTAATTCCCTGTTGTTCTTTTTTTACCATTGTTGGCGTCCACAATACTTTGGAGTTCTTTAGCCCCTAAAATGGTGATTTTTAGCAGCACTGGTGACCCTGAACTTGTTTGAATACTCCAGAGTTGCTTTATTTATTTACAAGCAGATGCAGACACTTAGTTTTGCTACCTGGTTATTATGTGTATGCAAAGTGCTGTTGACACTTACTGTAACATTTACACCCTAATTACTGTCCAATGCTAAAACACTGACTTGTAGGTGGCCTTGTTAACACACAGTAGTTTGATGAGCAGAGTTGGAGTTGCAAGTTGCAGCTGACACACATGAAAGTGAAGGTGAATATGGAGAAGCAGCATCACACTCGGCTCAGTCTCTTCCTGACTCTTACATTTCCTCACAGGTCAGAGGTTATTCCAGCGCTCAGGGGTGAGCTCTGACTCCTTAAGTGAGACCAGCTCCATTGGACAATCTGATGAAAAGGCCCAGGAGGACAATACCACTGCGAGCAGTAGCATCCACCCTACCTTCTCTGCACATGAACCAGAGATGGACTCACTGCACACTGCAAGTGATGCATCACCAGAGAAAGTCCAGGAGTCATGTGTGCACATGCACACACATGTGGAGCCTGGGGAGGCCTCAGAGGAGAGGCAGCCCGACGGCCAAGAGGAGGAGCGGAGCAGGAGATAGAACGTCCCTCAATGCAGGTGTTTTCCAGTCTTCCTCTAAATGGTACCAGCCTAGGAGATGTTTAATAAAAAAAGCTTTATTACTTTGTGAATCTAACTCTTCCTGTTACCAAGTACAAACACTAGATTGAGAAGAACTAGATTGGGCTGCTTGTCTCAGTTGTATGTTTCAGGTCCTAGAGGATGTCAGAGTTAATGGATAAATCCCCCCTGGATATACTGACATAATATCCAGTGCATTCTATTTATGTAGGGATAGTGTTTTAAGATGATATTCTTCTTCTGCCGGTGGCTTAGTGTGTTCTCCCACATTTGATTGAATCCTTTTAATCACTCCTATAAAGGGACATGGCCGTGTGGTTTTGCTTTTTGCAGTTATGGGTCCACGGTGTAGTCTGTTGAGGTTTACTGCACCTGCTTCCTGGGTGATCACTTTTCCCCATGTGTGATAGTTGCCTTTATATCCATGTTTCAGGTTGACGGAAAATGTTCTGTTATCCTTTGTAGCTGGACTAAAAATATTTCCGATGTGTCACGACTCAACTCTTTTCTTCTCTGATTCCCTTTTATTCAGGAATCAATGTTAACAGAGGGAAGTGTACATGTTTCAGGGTGGATTTTTCCGTTGAACCTTGGATGGAGTAGAGTTCATAGGGAAGTTCAGCTTGGTGTTGTGTTGCTCTTTGCACTGATCACTAGGTTACTTGATGACTTTCGGTCCCGTTGGATTGTTGAGCAGAGTAATTAGTCATAATGCACACTGATTTTAGTTTAATTTTTTTTTTCGATCTTAAGAGAAATCAGAAAACTTAATATTCAATTCCCTTGAGCACTCATCTGGAATTAAAGCAGCTCAAAAGAAATGAGTGTCACTGCAATTACAGTGTTTAGAGTCCTCACTGTAAATAATATACCAGCTATATATATATACTTACATACCTAACTATTCATCTACAATCAAATAAGTTATGATCAAATCAATCTGTTTATGAGGAACAAAACATCATCTATTTAATCTAAATGACGACTAACAGCCGTCAGCTGCTTCCAAACTCTCCCCTCATGTGTGCCCTGCCCCACAACACGACAATGAACTATCAGAGGCACTACTTGGGAGAGAAGAAATGTCCAAATTCAGTCCAAATTCTCTGAGAAGTCAGAACATCTTTGTAAATCAGAATCAGATTACACACCCAGATTTTCATTTGGATGTGAATGTTTTGTTGTTTTGCCAGTAATGCTACCTGAGTAAAATGTGGCCTTGTGCCAGAGAGGAGTATTGCTTGGCATGTATTTACTGTATGTGGAAGATTTATTTTTTGCCAAGAACATCCTGACAGACATGGGTCAAACCAGGTGTTGAGATGTTTTTAAGTGCCACATTAGAGGGCCAAACCAGTTTTCTCTTTTTCTCACATTTTTGGAACAACTCAGTTGATTATGTTTGTCTTTGAATTTCTCCCGTCCGACACTGATGGCCCATCTTTAGCTCTTGTTTGTATAATATAATAAATCATGGGCAGCACAGGCCGATTGTGAGCATGCTATGTGCACTTTATTAATGTTTTTTATAACAGATTCTGTTCAAAATGACTGTTGATAACCTTTTCATGTGTCTATCACACCAGGATAGGTTCACAGACATTTTTCAGGTGAGATCCTGAAGCCTGCTGTACACTGTGTGGTTTTGGCCAGTCCCAAATGAACGTCAGTCAGTCATAAGTGAAACATGGTGGTTGGGAATTCAAATGGTCGTCCACTAAACCCTGATTTGAGTTTCGAAACGAAAGACAGTGTAATGAGCACATCTACAAAGCAGCCATTCAGAATATAGTATGAAGTCAAACATTAACGTTGATACTTTTGTGTGTGACGGGCTCAGGTTACTTTTTATTGGGCTGTATAATAAGAAACTGATCAGAACCTGCAAAACATGTGAATGCCTGTAAACAACAGGATCAAAGGGGGATCATTGTTGTTTTATTTACCATTTGTAATTGAATGGGGGTGAATGAGTCTAATTAGTTGATGCCTGAACGTAAAATATGTGATGTTTCAGAATGAAAGCTAAAACACTTATCAGGTCTAAGTGGAATATTTACTGGAAGGAACACAGTGGCGATGAAAATTATAAAAGATTTCAGCTTTATTGCACTTGCCCTGTCAACTTTACTACTGTTCTTATTTAATTTCTTATATGGTGTAAATGAAGCAAAGTCTATTATTTGATGATTTTTGTCTTTTATCATAATGAAAAACATTAAGTTCCAAACCTTTGAAGATGTAGATATTGATGAAGAACTTTTGATTTGATATGAAATGTCCTGGACCGTTCTGCTTCTGTCTGAATTAATTCATAACATCAGTGTAAATTCTGTCTGTCAACAGATTAAATTCTAAGTTTTCTAATCTTATTGTTGGGTCTTGGTTTTCTGTACTTGCAGTTCTATGTCTCCTACTTGAAACTTGATGGAAGGGTGAGTCATGGACCAAGGAAGAACCCACTCACTTTTTAAGTGGATTTGATTAAGTGGTTTTATCCAGGAATAAGTTACGCACAGCTATGAATGCTCTGTCATCGCGCACCTACGGCATTAATGTATATATATTATATCAACTTCTCACAAATATTATTAAATGTTAGGGTTAGAGAAGCTACGGACCTCTCTGTATCAATATAAGACAATATAATGCATCCCCCATGTGAGGGTTGAACTCACGACCTTCAGATTATGAGACTGACGGGCTGCCTACTGCGCCAACGAGGCATATTTTTTGTAAAAATGGACAAAAACACTGACTAAAACTAATAGAAATATGAAAGACTCCTTGTTCGTCACATAACGTATTAAAAGTCAGAAAATGTTTGTTACATGTTTGTATTCTAGAACATTGATCTCCAGTACTGTGTTCAAATAGTCCAAATGGTATTGACGGAGCCATTTGGTCAGGACAAGTGTTTCTTTTTTTTTCTTTTTTTTTAAATATTTTTATTAAGAGGTTAGGCACAGTAGGTCAGAAATCAATGTCAAATTTACATTGGGTATCACAACATCTCAGCACGACAATCAGCAATACACAGAGACATTAACACCACAAAAACACTGCGCATCTTGATGGATCAAGAATAGTATATACAGTCTTCCTCCTAGAATGTTTTTCTTATTTTATGGACCACATGAACGTGGTCCAGTGAACAACACATTACACAACTCAATGAAAACAACAACAATAATGATAGATAGATAACTGAAAATTCTATTAAGTAACAATTAAGTTTTAAAGCTGCACATTATAAACAAATTAATAGGAAAAAACAAACAAAAGGAAAAACAAAAAAATAAGTAAATGAATGAATAAAATGGAAGAAGAAAGAGAGAAAAGACAGAGAGAGGGGGGGGGGTCCGTCAATCAGGGGGCAGGGACTGGAGAGAGTGGAAGAATGTAAGAAAGGGAAGCCACTTACTATAAAATTTGTTAGAGCTACCTTTCACTGAATATCAGATCTTTTCCAGCTTTAGAAAAGACATGGTGTCGTTGAGCCACTGAGTACTGGAGGGAGCTTTAGTCGACTTCCAGTGGAGAAGAAGGTGGCGTCTTGCCAGTAAGGAAGTGAAAGCTAAAATGTCTAATTGAGTAGAGGTAAACCGGTTATGGTTCTCTGGGAGCCCGAATATGGCAACATGGGGGGAGACTTTTATAATCACTGAAAGTATTTTTGACAAAGTGTCAAAATAGTTCAGCCAAAAGCAAGAGAGTAGCGGACAAGAGTAGAACATATGGGTTAAATTGCAGGATGAGGCATGACATTTGTCGCATTTGTCAGTGATACTGGGGTAGATTTGCGACAGTCGCGCTTCAGAAAAGTGGACTCTAAACAGTACTTTAAACTGTATAAGTGTGAGACGAGCGCAGGATGAACTTGTATGAATTTTCTTAAGAGCAGTGTCCCACCAGTCATCCTCCAAGTTAAGATCCAGTTCATCTTCCCAGGCAGCCCTAACTTTAGTAACTGGAGAGCAATCAAAAGACAGAAGTTCATTATAAACTTTAGAGATGAGTGATTTTTGAAGTGGATCGTGGTTTAAAAGCACCTCCGACTGTAGGGTCGGCAGTGAAAAACTGGAAACAAAGCTTTAGCGTAGTGTCTAATTTGAAAGTATCGAAAGAGATGAGAAGGTGGGAGATGAAATTCTCCTGAGAGATTTGTAAAGCTGCGAAAAATACCATCTTTGTAAAGATCTTTTAAACATTTCAGGCCTCTATTATGCCATGTGAGAAAGGTTGAATCTGTAAGCGGAGGTCGAAATAAATGATTGTTCAGTAAAGGAGCTAAAGTAGATGTTGATTTAAATTTGAAGTGTTTCCTAAACTGATACCAAATTTTAAGTGTGGAGTGAAACACTTGATTATTTGTGAAGCCTGAGAGGTTGGATGGAATAGAAGAGGTAAGTAGAGCAGGTAAGGAGGATGAAACACATGACTGTGCCTCTAAGTGGCACCATGGCAGATTCACTGACTTTAACCAAAATGAAATTTTTTGAATGTGTGTCGCCCAATAATACAGTTGGAAATTCGGAAGTGCCAATCCGCCATTGAATTTACATCTCTGAAGTGTGGATTTGCGGATCTTAGGAGCCTTTCCACACCATAAGAAGTCAGAAATAGTCTGATCGATTGTTTTAAAAAACTGCTTTGGCAGGAAAAGTGGGAGACAATGGAACAAAAAAAGAAATTTGGGCAGAATGTTCATTTTAACCGCGTTAATTCTTCCAATTAACGAGAGAGGCAAGCTGTTCCATCTTTGGAGGTCAGATTTAATTTTAGACATTAAAAGTGAGAAATTAGCAGAAAAAAGAGAGTTTAACGTTCTGGTTACGTTGATCCCGAGATACTTGAAGCCAGAAAGGCTCATTTTGAAAGGGACATCTGACTGTGTGAGCTGTGATGCTGAAGCATTGACAGGATAGCATTCGCTTTTAGAAGTATTCACTTTATAGCCTGAGAAAGAACCAAATCTCTGGAAAGCAGATAAGATTGTGGGAATCGAAAGGACAGGATCTGAGACATACAACAATAAGTCATCAGCATAAAGTAACAATTTAAATTCTGTGCCCAATCGTGAGATCCCAGTAAAAGTGGAGGAGGACCTCAGAAAGATCGACAGGGGCTCTATAGCTAGCGCGAACAATAGAGGAGATAGGGGACACCCCTGTCTGGTGCCAAGGGTTAGAGTAAAAAAATTGGACTGAATGCCATTAGTGGTAATGTTTGCTTGTGGAGATGTGTAAAGGAGACGTTTCCAAGAAATGAACCCATTACCCAATCCAAACTTCTTTAGTACAGTAAATAAATAGTCCCATTCAACCCTATCGAATGCTTTTTCAGCATCGACCGAGATCACTACCTCAGGTGTTGTGGCAGTTTTAGAGTAAATAATATTTAGGAGTGTTCGGACGTTAAAGAATAACTGTCGCCCCTTAACAAATCCAGTTTGCTCATGTGAGACAATAGTTGGTACAATGTTCTCCAGGCGATAGGCCAAAGCTTTAGCAAGGATCTTAGCATCTACATGTATTAATGAAAGAGGTCTGTATGAGCCGCAGAGATTCGGATCCTTATCTTTTTTTAAGAGGAGACTTATGGAGGCTTGCCTTAAAGTGGGAGGGAGAGTGCAATGTTCAAGTGATTCCTTATAAACAGCATGTAGTAAAGGGGACAATTTATCCTGAAATCTCTTAAAAAATTCCACTGGAAATCCATCAGGGCCAGGAGCCTTGTTATTTTGCATACCTCTCGCAGCGAAAGTGATTTCTTCTACTGTTAATGGTGAGTCAAGTTCTTTAGCAGCATCTGAGCTTATCACAGGAAAGATGAGGCTATCTAGGAATAAATTCAATTCAGTGGTGTCAGGTGGAGATTCAGACTTATATAAAGAGGGATAGAATGTGTGAAAGACAGAATTAATGGTGGCGGGCTCCTTATGCAATGAGCCAGATGAATCTTTTATTTGAGGGATCATACGTGAGGCAGCCTGGCGACGTAGTTGATGAGCCAGAAGACGACTTGCCTTGTCACCATGTTCATAATATGTGGAGCGTGATCGTAAAAGAAGTCGCTCTGCATCACTAGTGGTGATGAGATCAAATTCAGTCTGTAAATCGACGTGCTGTTTAAGTAAACTGTGAGAGGGGCAAGTAGCGAGTTGTTGGTCCAATTTGATGATATTGATAGATACCAAATTGCAAGATTTCTTGCAATTTGGCTTTACAGGACTTATTCAAGTGGGCAGAGTAAGAAATAATTTGTCCCCTCAAGTATGCCTTTAATGATTCCCACAGCAGTGAACATGAAACTGGTTCCATATCATTTTGATTTAGAGAGATATAATCATCTATTTTAGTTGTAATAAATTTAGTGAACTTATCATCTGAGAGAAGTAATGTATTAAACCTCCAAGGTGTAGAGTACCGGGGTTGTGAAGAGAACTGAATATCTAAAGAAAGAGGGGCATGGTCAGAAATAACAATAGGATGATAATTAACAGACAGTACTTTGGGAATTAGTTTAGCATCAATAAAATAATAATCAATCTGAGAGAAAGATTGATGCATCTGAGAAAAGAAGGAATATTCCTTGTCATGAGGGTTATTAAATCTCCAAGGATCAGTGCAACTGTTCCTGGACACAAAATCTGAAAGTGACCTCGCCATTGAAGAAGGAGTCAGAGTTTGTGGGTTGGAGCGGTCTAAGTTGGGATCAATTACACAGTTCATGTCCCCGCGAATTATGAGGAGGCTGTTGTTCAATGAGGGAAGACGTTCAAATAGCTTATTCATAAAGTGTGGATCATCGAAATTGGGGGCATATATGTTAACTAGGGATGAGCGAGTAGAGCATTATCTGTATCTGTATCTGTTAACCATATGAATTATCTGTATCCGTATCCATACTCGGAGTGGGCGGGGCCTAACCCGGAAGTGGGTGTGATTTGTGATTTTGATCACAATAGCAAACGAACTATTTACAGAACAACTTTTGCAACAATGAATACAACACATGCTGTTGCAATTATGAAGTGAAATGTAATAACAAGTGTTTTCATACTCAACATAACTTTCTTTTTTAACTTTGACATTTTTTTATGATTTTTTTATTTTTATTTTTTTTAAATTTATTTCCACACCAGGTGTGTGTGTGTGTGTGTGTGTGTGTGTGAGTGTGTGTATGAGTGAGTAAGAGAGAGACAGAGAGAGAGAGGGGGGCGGGGAGACTGTGTTTCCCGGGGACAAGATTGACAGGAGACGCGGGTCTCTCCTGCTCTGGATGAGGATAATTAAAACAAACACGGTATCATCCATGTGAACAAGAGCAATGCAGCGAAAAAAATAAATAAAAATCCGACAGGCAGAGACGCAACGCGAGTCGCTTTCTACCAGCACCACGTCTGAACGAACCCACGTTTAACCGAACTCTACTGGTTAATAAGTAAGTACAAACTGAAATAAAAACAAACTTCAAGCTGAAGAAACCCTAAACGTTAACGGAAAAGACCCGCAAACCTGAGTGACTGAGAGACAGAGAGCTGTTCTGTGAGTGAGTGAGCAACTAGAGCGGTGTGTGAAGGGAAGGAGCGCTGTAACGCTGTGTGAGGATTTTCATTCAGTCCGAGCACAGATATTGACTCGTATTACTCGTATAATACTCATGCTCGGCAAAAGTGCTTTATCCGTACCGGATACTCGTTTCAGCCGAGTATCCGGCTCATCTCTAATGTTAACTAATAAAATGGGAATATGGAATAGCGTACCTGCAACAATTAAGTATCTGCCGTTTTTGTCTGATATCACCTTAGAAGCTAAAAACTGAATTGACTTACCAATTAAAATAGCAACCCCTCTGGCCTTAGAGTTGAAATTAGAGTGAAACACCTCAGAAACCCAGGCACATTTAAGTCTGACCTGATCTTTAGTGCGCATGTGGGTTTCCTGCAGGAACACTAAGTCTGCTTTAAAACGTTTCAAATGAGCAAATATCCTTGATCTCTTAATTGGACTCCCCATGCCTTTAATATTCCAGCTCAAGAATCTCACAGAGGATCCAGTAAGTGGGACATCAGAAGTATTAGTATTGGTGGCCATATGTTAAATCCCTAGAGATAGAAATAGACTGAATGCGGATCCCCAAGGAATGAAGAAGAAGAAAAAGGAAGAAGAGAAAGAAAAAGAAGAAAGAAAAAAAAGAAGAAAAGAAAAGAAAAAACACAAAAACAAACAACAAAAAAAACAAAACACACACATTGAACCACCCCCACACCCCCCAATTGCACTTACAACGACCCCATCCCCAAACTATGGAGAACCCAGTGCTAACTCCACAAGGAGTCAGATCCCTAAAGCGAACACTTTCGGCTTTTTGCATAACTATCAAGCTTCGGGTTGAGCTCCTGCAAGTCTTGCAACATTTGACAGGAAGGTACAGCCAATCAAGACCAAGTTAAACTGAAAACCACATACTGTGTGTTTATGAAAATAAGAGGAAACAGATCAACTGAAAAAAGTAATAAATGTCAATATTAACTGTCACTGCTACCTCAGCGGTGTGTATCACCTCTCGGTTCTCTTACAAGTTGAGCGACCTGATGAATGCGCTGGCCTCCTCCGCTGAATCAAACCTCTTCTCCGCACACCGTTGTGTGTGATCCAGAGGCGCGCCGGGTAGAGCAGACCGTAGCGGATCCCTGGTATCTCGCGGAGCCGGCGTCGAACATCATTAAAGGCGGCTAGGGCACGAGCCGTCTTCGGGGTATGGTCGGGAAAGACAGAGAAACTCAACTCTCCAACCTTGATCCGCTGCTGGGTTCTGGCTCGGCGCAATATGTCCACACAGTCTGTATGATAGTCTAGACGAGCGATTATGGGGCGAGGGCGCTCTCCTGGCTTCGGCTTCGGCTGGAGAGTACGATGTGCGCGGTCCACGAGAGGCTCTTTCTCCAGCTCAAAAGCTTCCTTGAGCAGAGAGGAAACATCCGCAGCAGCAGAAAAGGTGGAAAAATCTTCAGGAATTCCCACTAACCGTATGTTATTGCGCTGCGATCTCGCCTCCAGATCTTCGCATTTATTGTCCAGTCTTGTCAGCTCAGTTGTCAGGTGCTCTACTTTAGCCTGTATGGTAGCAATGTCATCGGTGCAGGAGGAAAGCGATGTTTCCATTTCACCTACGGTATTCTTCAGAGCATGCACCTCAGACTGGATGTTTGTAATGCTGCTGGATAACTCCGATTTCACTGCGTGTAGCTCAGTCTTGATGCTTGACAAGGTCTCGGTCGAGGCAGCCTGAAGCTCAGCTCTGAAAATAGCTGCCATCTCAACACGGAGTGACAAGAGCAGCTCGGCCTTGAAGTCGTGTGCAGGACCCCCACCTGTGGCCTCGACCAAGCAGGAGGATCACTACGAGGCGGGGATGCAGTGTGCGAAGCAGGCCGCAGTGGTTGTACAGGTGGTTTGGCTTTTTGAGGCATTTTGGTCGGCAAAAAGTTAAATTTAAATTTTTTTAAATTTAGATTATGGAGGTGGGGAAAACACACACCGGAGAAAGATGGAAAAGGTGTACCTAAAATAGTTTTTTTTAAAAGTTGTTGCAGGAGCGCTGAGAAACATGTCCTACTCCATAAGTCGCAACACCGGAAGTCTCGGACAAGTGTTTGTCAGAACTTTCAATAATCCGCAATAAAATTTACCAGGGGATGACATATCCAAACTTGTGAAGACATTTTTAAACAATTAGTGCTAGTAGTGGAAGTATGTAGTCCATGTAAAACTCAGAATCCCTTCCTAGTTAACTTTGAGTATTTTACCACAATAAGGATAGTCCTCTTGATGAACAAACAACTCACACCTGGGGCAGGGTGGGGCTGAAAGCCCAGCTGGCCTGCCACAAACAACAGCCCCAACACAAAAGTGATTTAGACCTGAAGGGCCCAGGCTTTTAATCCTATGAGATTCTTAGACATACCTTCATACCCATACCCTGTAAATAGAAAGCTGTGTGGTATCTTTATGTTGCTAATTGATGAATTGTTCTTACTTGCAGTTCCTGATGTCAATTTCAAGTCAAACTTGTTGCCACATAAAAGATTAGGATTTTGTTGACAATACACCACTGTTCACACACATACACACACTTTAACGTGTAGTCAGATACACATAGCGTAAACACACAAACATAACACATAGTTCTTCTCCTGCTTCTCAACCTCAGAATGTTTCATACTCCTTAAAAAGGGAGTCTGGCATAGCGGACAGATAACAGGTTTTCAAACCTCTGGCTTCATGAATCACTTCATTATATTAGTTCTGAGACTCCCTCACACACACACAGCGGACAGATTAGACTAGAGGTTTTCATGCCTTTCTCACAGTTTTCTATGACCTCACTTCACTTCACACACACATAAAATAAGCGCACACGCGAGGCAATATGCTCATGAACTTTAGTAACCGCGACACGGCTTGCACGTCATCATGCAACGCCAGGAGGAGGACCAAACGACGCCAGGAGGACGACCTGACGAGATCCGACCAATCCCAATCCAAGAAGAACCTCTGTCATGCCCAGTATCAATATATAAGCTTTCTGCGTACTCTGCCTCAACGCCATTTTTCCTGTACAGGATCAGTGGACCATGCATGATCATTTGCTAGACACCGCAGTTTCCTGACCTGTGACCTCTGAATAAACCTGCTTAATTTTAACTTGAGAACGACGCCTCCTGCCTTTGATTTCCACCCGCAACAATTTCAAATGATAGAAAGGTACACTTTACTAGCTTACATTTTCTGTTACACAAAGACACGAATTGCAGAAGGAAATAACAACCATTAGACTCAGCCTTCGAGATACAAGTATTTTGGCAAAAGTTAGTCTAGTGCATTAGCCGGGAATCGAACCCGGGCCTCCCGCGTGGCAGGCGAGAATTCTACCACTGAACCACCAATGCATATTTTAAGCAGATTTCGCCTTAAATGTTTTTCGACGAGGTCCACTTACGGTGCCAGTATACTGTGCCTGGACAGTTTGTCTGATATTTTTTCTACTGCCGATAGAAAGAGAGGTACTGACACGTGCCTCATGGCGTTACCGGCCAATTGTGCAACGGTAAGAAAGGAGCAGGGTTTGTCTCTTTCTCTCAAGCCTGACGTAGCTATGTCTGTTACTTTTAATGTCAATAACCAACTGCAAGACTATACAGAGAAGGTCTGAACCCGTGCAACTTTATCTATAAACACAGTAAGAGCTGTGATTGGTCCGCTTGGTAGCATCGCATTTCCGGCAGATTCACAGCCAGATTTGAATTGAGTTGAAGGAACAAAAACGGACGACATCTTTCTTTTTTTCGTTTCCGTTCTTTATGAACAAGTCATTGCTCTTCAGCATCTATTCGCTCCATAAAAATTCTAACGCCACTAGCGTTTCGGCTGTGTATTTGCAGCGCGTCTCACCCACAGCTATGAATGCTCAGTCATCGCGCACCTATGGCATTAATTTATATACACTGCTCAAAAAAATTAAAGGAACACTTTGAAAACACATCAGATCTCATTGTGAAAAAAAATTATGTTGGATATTTATACTGATATGGACAGTTTAATGTCTTAGGAACAAAAGGATGCCACATCTTTGATGGAATTAAAAGTTTTCAGCCTACTGAGGGCTCAATTTTATAGACACCCTGAAAATCATAGTGAAAAAGTGATGTGGCAGGCTTGTCCATTTTGCCAAAATTCAATTTCTGTAACTCAAAATGCTTCTCAATATCTTGTGTGGCCCCCACGTGCTTGTATGCATGCTTGACAACGTCGCGGCATGCTCCTAATGAGACAACGGATGGTGTCTTGTGGGATGTCCTCCCAGATCTGTCTAAGGGCATCAGTGAGCTCCTGTAAAGTCTGAGGAGCAACCTGGCAGCGTCTGATGGACCGAAACATAATGTCCCAGAGGTGTTAAATACGTTGTAGCACTAACGGGCCCGAGCACAGTCATTTTGAAGCCTGATGCAGTTATTAGAGAGTGATCATTGAACAAGCACACGTGTCCATGTTGCATGCGTTTTGCGCACTGCGGCAAGGATAAACGTTTCACTTCTTGTGTCCGGCACACGATGTCGATCCATGCCTGCTAATTGCTCATTACGCTCTGAAAATCGTATTTAAATCGAATGATAGTCATAAAACAAAGCTTACTTCCTGTTGCCAGTAGGTGGCGCCATCACTATTATTAAATACAGATTAAAAGATCGTTCAGGTAAGGGCTCTGATGTAGTGTTGTGCAATAATGGTTAGGAATGATACCATAAGCTGGTGTGCCTTTAGGCGTTCAATACATTTGGTTATCAAAATAAAATCTAAAACATAAAATATTAATATTAAATCATAACTTTAGTTTGTTTAAGTTCTCGCGGGGCACCACCCTTCATAGAAGGGAAAAGATAGCCAATTTATTGATTAAGTTCAATCTCATTTAGATCCAGTTCAATGAGAAATCTGAATATTTACTATTAAAGACTATATAATGAACAGTTAAGGTTTATAGAGTTCTTGACATTGTAACGGTTGGCAAACTTCACTTATGCAACATTAATGAAAGGACAAGGTTAAAGAAAACATTTATTATAAACATAACAAGTATAAAACACCAATTACTAAACAAAATACTAACTAACAAAGATGTGTGTGAGGGTGTGTGTGTGTGTGTGTGTGTGTGTGGATCTCTGGTACCTAACAAAGAGTCACACCTTCCTGTGGTCTTTTAAGATGGTCTCTAAGATAGCAGCTCCCCCCCCCTTCTTCTGGAGTGGGGGAGTGGGTACGAAGGTAGTGATATACAGTGTCTGTGTAGAGCTTAACTCACATTAACTTTCATTTAGCTTGTAACTACAATAACACCACATATATCAAACTTATTAACCCCACACATAATCAAATAAACAGTCTTGCTTCTAGCCTAGTCTCAATTTTAAGCCCAGTATGTTACCAGTCCTTCAACAGGGAGAAAGTTGCTGTAGTTCAGTTAGCAGATCGGTCCTGCCGGTTGTGTGAAGTCTTCTGGCTCGTGTGGTCTCTGCTTCCGCGGTTCTGTTGAGCTGTGTAGTTCAGTTGCTTATTGAATCTTTAGTTCTTACCTACAGGACATTGCGTCGCTGCAAGGAGTTGGAAAAAGCTTGAGATGCGTGGAGGTTTCCTTGAAAAGATGAGCTGGGAGCTCGACCTTTGCCCTCCGGTTGTTGGATGGAAGAGATTTGAGCTGGAGGAATCCGGTTTCTCCACTCGCCGATGCAGGAGGAAAGGCCGGCAACTCAGTGGTGATCGGTGGAGAAAGAGAGTAAAGCAGCCTGGACCCCCTCCCTTTGAGTTGCAGGAGAGGCGGCCGCCTGCTGTCTTCGGTGGGGATGAGGAAAGAGAGAGAATTTGGGGAGGCCTGCTCTTAAATAGGCCTAGTGACCCTCAGGTCATGTGGTCAGATTGACCAATTGGAATTGATCCTTGGAGCACTTCGCACCTCTATTTGAAGTTTCTGAAACAAAGGGGACATGTAGCCTCCTGGGAGTTTGAGTTATTTGACCCTCTCAGGACAAAGAGAACACGTTGCACTCTGGGAGATTGAGTTCGCTCCAGCACATGCGGCTTTCTCAGGACAAAGAAACATGGGCTTTCAGGTTCTGACTACCCATACAGGCCAAGAGAGAGGCCTGCGCTTTGCGCAAAAAACCATGTCCCAACAGTAGCGTGAGCAATTTTGTGTCAAATGGACAATGTTAAAACAACTTAATTATCACACTGATCAGTAGGGGATGCTACGACCCTGCACTAATATTAATATATGGAGCTGTTCAGGTCAGGATTAGGTTATAGGGCAGCATGTGGGAGCCTGTTGGATAATGCAGAGTAGCATTACATCACAAAGTACTTCCTGTTTCATGGCAAATTAGTAGGTGGCGCTATGACACTGAAGATATATTGACACATAGAACTGATTTGACCACACTCTGCAGGTCTTTGCGATCTGTTTGTGTGCTGTTGCCATACCATGCCTCTAATGCTGCTGGTCAGAATGGATTCACTGGCAACTCGAATTTCCTGAGCCTCCTCAAGAAGTACAGCCTCTGCTGTGCCTTCCCGGGGTCTCATTTATAAAACAGTGCGTAAGATACATACTAAAAGTGTACGTATGAACAAAGGCGGAAATGGCGTACACCGAAGAAAATTCAGATTTATAAAACCGTGTGCACGCACACCTGAACGCCCTCCACACACCCACTTTCAACCATTAATGCTCAATGCAAAGCACGGATTCAATATTAAATTATGCTCCTGACCAATGGGTTTCCACCGTGAGTCCTGACGGAATCACAACATAAAGCGATGAAAAGAGGAAGTGAAACTTTCTGACACTGACTTCGAGGTGTTTGTTACTGAGCTCGAGGTGAAGAGCAACTTTATGGGACAGCAGTGAAGTCACTTATTAAGAAAATACACTGATACACTGCCGTTGCTGTGGATAAAACAGTGAGTGAGAGTGAAGACGATGTCCAGCTGTTTACTGACGTTTGTCATGTTTAATGAAGAGAGAGAGGGAGAGAGATACAGACAGACAGACAGACAGACAGACAGACAGACAGACAGACAGACAGACAGACAGACAGACAGACAGACAGACAGACAGACAGACAGACAGACAGACAGACAGACAGACAGACAGACAGACAGACAGACAGACAGACAGACAGGCAGGCAGGCAGGCAGGCAGGCAGGCAGGCAGGCAGGCAGGCAGGCAGGCAGGCAGGCAGGCAGGCAGGCAGGCAGGCAGGCAGGCAGGCAGGCAGGCAGGCAGGCAGGCAGGCAGGCAGGCAGGCAGGCAGGCAGGCAGGCAGGCAGGCAGGCAGGCAGGCAGGCAGGCAGGCAGGCAGGCAGGCAGGCAGGCAGGCAGG
The DNA here is from genome assembly GCF_963576545.1 of Limanda limanda. Lineage (NCBI taxonomy): Eukaryota > Metazoa > Chordata > Actinopteri > Pleuronectiformes > Pleuronectidae > Limanda > Limanda limanda. The sequence goes on from NC_083652.1 coordinate 1,876,844, forward strand.
CAGGCAGGCAGGCAGGCAGGCAGGCAGGCAGGCAGGCAGGCAGGCAGGCAGGCAGGCAGGCAGGCAGGCAGGCAGGCAGGCAGGCAGGCAGGCAGGCAGGCAGGCAGGCAGGCAGGCAGGCAGGCAGGCAGGCAGGCAGGCAGGCAGGCAGGCAGGCAGGCAGGCAGGCAGGCAGGCAGGCAGGCAGGCAGGCAGGCAGGCAGGCAGGCAGGCAGGCAGGCAGGCAGGCAGGCAGGCAGGCAGGCAGGCAGGCAGGCAGGCAGGCAGGCAGGCAGGCAGGCAGGCAGGCAGGCAGGCAGGCAGGCAGGCAGGCAGGCAGGCAGGCAGGCAGGCAGGCAGGCAGGCAGGCAGGCAGGCAGGCAGGCAGGCAGGCAGGCAGGCAGGCAGGCAGGCAGGCAGGCAGGCAGGCAGGCAGGCAGGCAGGCAGGCAGGCAGGCAGGCAGGCAGGCAGGCAGGCAGGCAGGCAGGCAGGCAGGCAGGCAGGCAGGCAGGCAGGCAGGCAGGCAGGCAGGCAGGCAGACAGACAGACAGACAGACAGACAGACAGACAGACAGACAGACAGACAGACAGACAGACAGACAGACAGACAGACAGACAGACAGACAGACAGACAGACAGACAGACAGACAGACAGACAGACAGACAGACAGACAGACAGACAGACAGGCAGACTGCCTGTCAGGCAGAGAATTTAAAGGCAGTTTTACTGTTCTACAAATTGGACAAGTTCACTGGTTTTGTTTCATTTAAAATAATTATTGAAATGAAAGGTAGGTCTTAAGTTGAGCTACATTACAGTCTGGTGAGGTATATTTTGGTATATTATTAGTGTAATGCTGCTTATACTTCCAACTCTTTCAGAAAACAGTAAACTTGGTCAAATGTGTGTGTACTGTGTTGTCGGCTTTATAGAGATTATGTAAGTCACTCTTGATTATTATGCACAACATTGATTTATCTCATTTAAAAAATTTGCAGCATAATGCCAAGAAAAGAAAGACTCCAAAAGCAGAAGGACAGGGAACTCAGGGTAGCATCTCTCTTTTATATTGGATCAGGCCATTAACTAGTAAAACAAATGAGGGAGAATCAGTAAGTTTTTATTTATTTATTATTATTATTTTTAATTTTGGCGATGGTCCCCTTTTTTTTGGTTTGAGCACCTGCCCCCAAAAATGTCTGTGCATGTGCCTGCAAGTAAGTTTTCTACTAAATATCAAGCACTTCCTGGCAGAGGATCATTTTTTGACATGGTACAAGAACCCAACCTGAGCTAATTTAAAATGATAGTTACCCTGAGGATGTCCATCTCTGTGGCGGTCAGTCTGAGCATCTAAACTTCTAACCAAGTTCAGCTCGCCCTTCAGCCGTTTTACCTCCTCTGTTAGCTGGGACACCTTGGCCCACAGCGACGTCATGTGTTCGTCTACAAAATTGACGATGTCACTGGCCGTTGCCTCCATGATGGTGGAGAGCTGTGAATGAAGATCCATAGCTTTAACGACCCTCCAGATAAACAGTTAAGCACCAAAAATGTACTTATGTGATAATAATTTATAAAAGTGTAAATTTACAATATATAAAGTACAGGATCAGTGTCATGTCTCTAAACCTTTTGTTGAAAGGATCAATGGTTCAAAGGTTTATAGTTTCAGAGGCTTTATTGTCATATGCAGAAATAAACAAGTTATCAAAGCAATTCAATTCTTGTCTCTGCCTGGTGCCGTCAGTCATTAAAATAAAAATAAAAAAGATGGAAACAATCACAAAAAAATAGAAACATTAAATACACATACATACTGGAAACTTAAGTTTAATCATAAAAAAGGGATAAGAGATAATTAACAGCTGAAGTAGATAAGGTGATTTAAGTGTGCTAAAAACAGTAAAAGATAGTAAAAGAATAAGTCATATTGCACACTGATTGTAGTAAGATTTTTTTTAAGAGAAATATGAAAACTTATTATTCAATTTACTTGAGCACTAATCTGGAATTAAAGCAGCTCAAAGTTAAAGCAATGAGATTCTCTGCAATTACCATATTTAGAGTCTTAACTGTAAATAATATACCTGATATATATAGCAATGTATATAGGATTATATATATATATACATATATATATATACAGGTGCATCTCAATAAGATAGAATATCATGGAAAGGTTAGTTTTTTTCGATAATTCAATTCAAAAACTGAAACTCACATTATATAGATTTATTACACACAGAGTGAAATATTTCAAGCGTTTATTTCTTTTAATGTTGATGAACATGGCTTAAAGTTGATGAAAACCCAGAATTCAGTATCTCAGAAAATTTGAATATTGTGAAAAAGTTCAATATTGTAGACTCACGATGTCCCACTCTAATCAATTAATTAACTCAAAACAACTGCAAAGGTTTCTTAGCCTTTAAATGGTCTCTAAGTCTGGTTCAGTAGGACACACAATCATTGGGTAGGCTGCTGACAGTTGTCCAGAAGACAGTCATTGACACCCTCAGCAAGGAGGGTAAGCCACAAAAGGTCATTGCCTAAGATGCTGGCTGTTCACAGACTGCTGTATCCAAGCATATTCATAGAAAGTTGAGTGGAAAGAAAAACTGTGGTAGAAAAACGTGCACAAGCAACAGGGATAACCGCAGCCTTGAGAGCATTGTGAATGCAATGGCGATTCAAGAAATTGGGAGAGATTCACAAGTAGTGGACTGAGGCTGGAGTCAGTGCATCAAGAGCCACTATGTTGTAGCCCATATCCAGGGCTACAACTGTCGCATTCCTCGTGTCATGCCACTCCTGAACCAGAGACAACGTCAGAAGCGTCTTACCTGGGTGTTAACAGGTAGGCTTATTCCTTCTGCCTACCTGCACAGCGGAATAATAATTCTCAGTGATGAACAGACGTGTTTCTTTAGCCATCGATCTAGTGCCGTTGTTAATTGAAGAACTGGTAAGAACAGGTTGCTCTCCGTGAGAGACAGGTACAGTGAGTGAGAGGGAGGTTACTATTTGGTTACTTTTACTGTAACCAAATAAACAAAACAAAACAGGGCATAGTCAAATGTCACCATCTCAGCTTAAGTCTGGAGGCGGGCTTTATAATAACATCTGCGACCATGTCGTCTGTGGGTCAGTAAACAAGTGACATCTTATCTTCCCTTATGGTAGACCTAAGGTTTTTCCATGTAGATATCTCGATCAATGGAGGCGTGCAGATAGGCTGTTGGTGAGAACGTCTCGCCATAATCTATCCCTGCTCTCTGAGTGTATCCTTTCGCTACAAACCTAGCTTTGTACTAGTCCTGTCCGTCAATGCCACCCTTGATCGAGTATCCCCATCTCTCTCCCACTGTCTTCCTGTCCTCTGGTAACTTAGTCAGGGTAAAGGTCTGGTCTTGTCCTCTACGGACTTCATCTCCTCGCCCATCGCTTTCTTCCACTTTACTGATTCAGTTGATGTCATGGTCTCTTTAAAAGTCAGAGGTACACCACAAGCTGCTCTGTAGCAATAATCAACACTAGTGGGTGTACTGTCATCATCAATCAATCAATCAAATTTTATTTGTATAGCCCATATTCACAAATCACAATTCGTCTCAGGGCTTTAACATGGTGTGACATCCTCTGTCCTTAACCCTCAGCAAGAGTAAGGAAAAGCTACTAAAAACCCTTTTAACAAGTAAAAATATGTAGAAACCTCAGAGAGAGCCACATGTGAGGGATCCCTCTCCCAGGACGTACAGAAGTGCAATAGATGTTAAGTGTAGGAAAACATCAGGATTAAAGTTTTTAGCAGCATCGATGAGGGTAAACATTTGTCAATACTATATGTCACACAGTCCTGCTGCAATCATAGTCTCTGGTCAGCAGCCAGCAAGATCACGATCCAGCATCAAGATGGGATCGACTATAGTCCACAGTTATTGTCCACTGGTGCCAGTTAGGATCCATCATCAGCCGCCGCCTCGGTCGTGGTCCACCACCATCCGATGCCAGCGTGACAAAGGATCCTCCATTATCACTGTGATCAGCCGGCCAATACAGAATCCACCAAACTGGATCCACCATTGCGACCTCTGATGCGCGATCCACAATCATCCATGGTGCGGCCACAGCGGTGGCCCTGCATCTGCGGGCGCTAAGGCACAGAAACTCCGGGAAAGGGGTCAAGTTAGTAACATGTACTGATCAGATAAGAATTACTTTGATGTGATAGGGATGGAGAAAAGGAAGGAGAAGCTGGAAAGAGAAGCTCCGTGTGGCATGTGTCATAAATTCCCTTTGCGTCTTAGCGTCATCTGGGGTTTTTGCCATGTAATCAATGATACAGGCCAAACTTGAGGGTACACTGAGGCTCAAGGTAAATCTGACTGGCTACTGGTTTGTATGGTAGTACGATGAAAACCATGTGGCCCAATCAGACATCAATACCTCTATGCCTTTTTAAACTAAACGCTTCCTATTTTGGAACATAGGACGAGTTATTTTCTGCAGCACTAATTAGCTCTAACTATAAGCTTTATCAAAAAGAAAGGTTTTCAGTCTACTCTTAAACGAACAGATCGTGTCTGCTTCCCGAACTGAAAGTGAGAGATTATTCCACAGGAGTGGGGCTTGATGGCTGAAAGCTCTGGCTCCTACTCTACTTTAAGAGACTTTAGGGACGACAAGTAAACCTGAATTCTGGGATCGGAGTGCTCTAGTAGGTTGATATGGTACAAACATCTCTTTAAGGTAAAAAGGTGCCATATCATTAAGGGCCTTGAAGTTGAGGAGGAGAATTTTAAATTCTATTCTTGATTTAACTGGAAGCCAGTGTAGCGATGCTAATACTGGAGAAATGTGGTCTCTTTTCTTGGTTCTCATCAGGGCACGTGCTGCGGCATTTTGGACAAGCTGCAGAGTCTTTAACGACCTACTGCTGGAGCCTGATAATAATGAATTACAATAGTCCAGTCTAGATGTAACAAAGGCGTGGACTAGTTTTTCTGCATCTTTTTGCAAAAGGACATGTCTGATTTTTGAGGTTGATGTACACACTGACTGAAACCAATTGAGTCTAGTATCGAAATAAATGCTACGCTAAGGCTATCTTTATTATTGTCAACATGAATATTAAAGTCACGAGCAATAATTATTTTATCGGTCTTTAGGACTAGGTTTGATAGAAACTCAGGGAACTCTGTTAGAAATTCAGTATAAGCCCCAGGAGCACGATAAACTACAGCAAAATATGATTGGCTGTTGGTTTTTCCTGGATTGACGTGGAAGATTAAGAACAAGACATTCAAATGAGTTGTAGCTGAGTTTAGGTTTAGGATTAATTGATAGACTGGAGTTAAAAATAGCAGCAACTCCACCTCCTCGTCCGAGTTCCCTGGGAACGTATGAGTTTATATGACTGGGGGGAGTAGATTCATTTAGACTGATATATTCATCAGGATGCAGCCACGTCTCAGTAAGGGACATTAAATCTATGTTGTAGTCTGAGACTAGTTCATTAACTAAAATAGCCTTTGAGGACAGTGATCTAATGTTTAAAAGACCACATTTGAAAGTCTTAGTGTCCGGTGTTTTTTCAGAGGTGGTGTTAATTTGTATAAGATTATTGTGTGGAGTTCTCGCTCTGTTATTGTTTAATTTAAATAATTTAATCGGACGGTAGACAGAGACAGTCTCTATGCGGTTGTGTGACTGATCCAGAGGGAGCGCAGAGAAGTGTTTAGCACTGCAGCTCTGCTTCCTGGTCCCAGCTCTGGGTTGTCATGTAATAGACTTAGTAATATTCCTAGATAAGAGAGCTGCCCCATCCCAAGTGGGATGAACGCCGTCTCTCCTAACAAGACCAGGTTTCCTCCAAAAAGTTTGCCAATTATCTACAAAGCCCACACCATTTACAGGACACCACCTCGACAGCGGTTAAAAGACAACATGCGACTAAACATGTCATCACCTGTTGTATTAGGAAGAGTGACTTCCAGAGTATAATCTCTCAGATACCCCAGGGGTTTACGCTCTCTGGTGGGATATCTCCCACTGTCTGAGGCATGTGACGTCACCCTAGAGTGCTTCTCGCCATCATCCTCTGGTGCTGACTCTGGACCGTCAGTCTGTACATCTGTGCTCAGTACACTAGGCTGTGGAGTCTCTACTCTCTTGTCACAATCTACTTTGGGGTCCAGTCCTAGCTCCTGTGTCTGAGTCTCGTTTTCACAGGTTGTCTGGTGACAAACTTTATCAGTCTGTGCTTCTGCACTTTTCCTTAACCGTGGTAGTAAACTAGATAGGCGGGACTGCTTTTGTCATGCCCCACAAAGAGTCCTCTCCCACACCTAGAATCTAGTTTTCCTCTGTCTTGCTGGTAGTCATAGTATACTGACCCGAATTTATGCATCCTGGCTAGATTGCAGTTTTTACCTGTCAGTGCTGTATATGGGGTAGTGCCTGTGTGCTTGTTAAAGCACTGGTTCCTGGTATAGGTAGCCTCTTGGTTGGCATAGTGCCAAAGACTCTTAGGTAGGTCACTGTCGATAAGCTTACATCTGGCCATCTCGAAAAGAGTGCGCCCTTCCCTTCTCAGTGGCCTGCACTGCATCACTTTTTGCTTTCAGGAAGTAAACAACCACTGCCCCTGTACACACATCTGTGAAAGACTGCATCCACTTGAAACCATCTATGGCAGGGGTGTCAAAGTCAAATACGCAGTGGGCCGAAATCAAAAAATTGCTTCAAGTCGAGGGCCACAATTTCAATGTTTATTGAAAACTTATTGAAAGAACCTTAGTGCACATATTGAACCTGGAACTAACAAGGCCTATAGAGTATTGCCGATAAAACAACATTAATTATGAAATAAATGAAATACAAATAATAAATAATACATAAATAAATATAAAAGTAATAAAATCAGTTTCATTAATTGCTTTCTGGCTTTATCTGCAGTATTTCCAGAGTAATTTCCAGTGAAAACATTTTCTACAGGCAAACAACAGACAAAAATAATTGACTTCAAAGAAAAATCAAATGTCCTGTAGTAGCAAGAGAAAAAAAAGTTTTCCTGCAGCATCTGCGTCTCCCACAGGCGCAGCTTGGTTTTAAAGCCCTCACTGTAGCGTACATGTCAGTGATGACACGCCCCGCCCCTGAAGCTGCAGGTTGAGCGCATTCAGGTGGCTCGTGATGTCACACAGAAACGTTTTATTTCGGAGCTCTGTTGTGCCTTTCCCTGTGCTTTCAGAAAAGACTTGAACTAGCGGTGATTTAAACCTTTGGCTCTGATAAAGTTAACCGCTAATGTTATGATGCTCATCACATGTTCATTTTCAAGGCTTTGCCACACAACGACTCCTGGTGTATGATGCAGTGATAAGCTGTCAACTCACTTTTTCCTCACTTTTTTCCTCCTTCATCTTTTCTCGGATCCACCCTTAACATCCGCGATCATATACTGTGCCTCCCACCTGTCTTGAAAGCTCCTGTTTTCAAATGCCACCTTTCGTTTAGCCACTTTTGGGGAGCGGGATAGTTGAAAGTTGTCACAAGTGATATGTGATACAGACTGTGAGGCGCGCGTTCGCGGACCGTGAGTGACATGCCGACACACGGGCAGTGCATTGTGGGATCTGTCATTCACCATTGACCTGCCCACTCGTCAGCCAATGAGAGCCTGTCATTGGTCTAGAACTGTCACGTGCCCCATCCCGACGTGTTCACTGACCCTCAGGAATTCTCAGTACTTATTTTGTATTGAGAACTTGCAAAACACTGCCGGCGGGCCAGCTCTAATAGTAAATAGATTTTATCATGCGGGCCACATATAATTCATGTGGCACGCGGGCCTTGAGTTTGACACATGTGATCTATGGACTCATTGTTTACTGGACCAGCTTGGTTTGTGTTCACCAGCTCAAGCGGTGTCTTTACCGTATCTGTCGGAACTCTGTTCCGACTGTTTCTCGTTTGAGTGAACTTTCCCTCTATGCACACTGCACATTCTTTATCAGGCCTACGCTTTGCACCTTTAATGTGCATGCCTTCTGTTACATCATGCAGCTTCAAGATATCCCCATAATTGTAGTGACCCATTATCTCATGCCATGTCTGGATATCATAGCTGACATGACACACATCATCTACATCACACTCGGTTTGCAAGTAGTACATCCTCTTACATTCATAAATATTAAAGCGTGTGCCATCCGGCAACACTATGGCATCTTTCCCTTCGTTGAAGAACACTTTGGCACCGTGGGCGTTAGCAGACTTCACTGAGAAGAGTTCTTGGGGGTACGAGGGAATGTAGAGAGCGTTCTTTAAGTCACTGGACACTAGCGCCCCTCGCTGTTTAAGAGGCCTACCTGTGCGTATCCCCTGCCTTGTGCCACCCCAACGGCACGGTTCCCGTCTGCCAGCTCAATGCTGTGTCTCTCCGGCTTGAAGGTGCTGTAGAAGCTCTTGAACTTGCTCCTCTCGTTGATGATGTGGGACGACGCGCCCGTGTCCACGATCAGTCCCTTTCTCTGGATCTGCAGACGTTGCCCTGAGAGGCTGGCATCTTCTGTTTGTGCCCTGAAGGTATAGTCTTCTTCTCCCGCTGCTCCCCCGGCGCCATCTGGTTCACGACCTGCTCTACGGCCACCACCGTCGCCATCGTGGACACACCCACACCGGGCGCTCCGTTCACGCTCCTTCTTTGTGCACGTCTTGGCTGCATGCCCCCAGCTTTTGCAAAAACTACACCAAACTTTCTCTGCACAGTCATCCCTTCTGTGGGCCTTTTCTCCGCACCGCCAACACACCATCTCCTCTGGCCCGGTCTTTTTCCTTTGCGCCGCTTGGGCCCTCAGCACCCTCTTTCCCGCCTCTTCTGCGACTGGGTCTGAGTCTTCTGAAGCCTCGAAATTCCTCAACTTTGTCTTGAACTCTCCCAGCGTCATGTCCACTGAACCATGCATCACCATCAGTGTGAGCGGCTTGTACTTCTACGGTAACCCCCTCATGACCGTCGCCATCATCAGTCCCTCACTCGATGCTTCACCTGCACCCCTAGGTGCCGTAATGATCTGCTCAGCCCGGATAATGCAGTCTAGTTGTCAGCTTTCTTCCGCGCAGTCATTTTTATGTACAGGGAGACAATTCAGGGTCTACCTTTTCCGATGTAGTGTTCTTTTAACACTTTGAGACTCTCTCAGCCCTTGTCCTTCGTGTCTCTGAATATCAGTCCCAAGCTCGTATTGTCAAGTAGTGGCGCAATAGGCGTCCGCATTCAGCTTGTCGTTGTTAGCCTTTTCTTCCACCGACAGTGGTCCAGCGGGCTCTGTGAGGATCATCTGCTTCAGTCCCATTTCGTGCATGCAGCACAGCATCCTTTCTTCCCAGATCTCGTACTCATCTACTCTCCAGTCAAACGTGGGCCACTTGCTCTTGCTTCTGTTCGCCATGGCTTTTTGTGTTCGTAGCTCATTGTAGCTCCTTTTTAGCCTAGCTTTAGCTTCCCGGTACTCCCGATGCTAAACTAGCTCTTTTGGATAATCCTACTTCTGTATGCTAGCGCATCCTTGCTAGCTATCGACTCACGTGTCCACCAAACTTAGAATAATTCTCTGAGCTGGGCCCATAACCTGTTAACAGGTAGGCTTATTCCTTCTGCCTACCTGCACAGTGGAATAATAGTTCTAAGTGATGAACAGCTGTGTTTCTTTAGCCATCGATGTAGTGGCGTTGTTTATTGAAGAACTGGTAAGAACAGGTTGCTCTCTGTGAGAGTCAGGTACAGCAAGTGCGAGGGAGGTAAAATCCCCCTTATAAGGTAGTGGTGTCATCAGTCACACGTGACTCCATGCCATATGAGGCACAACAACGCCTCCTCCTGAACAAATACAGCTACATGCATTCATACACGTATCCACTCTCAATACTGGGCTAAGGAGAAAAAGGACTGGACTGTTGCTCAGTGGTCAAAAGTCCTCTTTTCAGATGAAAGTAAATTTTGCATTTCATATAGAAATTAGGGTCCCAGAGTCTGGAGGAAGAGTGGAGAGGCACAGAATCCAAGTTTCTTGAAGTCCAGTGTGACATTTCCACAGTCAGTGATGATTAGGGTCCCTGTCATCTGCTGGTGTTGGTCCACTGTGTTTTATCAAGTCCAAAGGCAACACAGCCGTCTACAACAAGAGCACTTCATGCTTCCCTCTGCTGACATGGTTTATAAAGATGCTGATTTCATTTTCCAGCAGCACTTGGCACCTACCCATGCTGACAAAAGTACCAATACCTGGTTTAATGACATGGTAGTAGCACTGTGCTTGATTGGCCAGTGTTGAGATTTCTAAATTTTAGTTTCTCTCTGAGCTGACAGAATTCTAACAATAAAGATAGGAGTAGTTTTAGCTAGATATTATGCTTCATACAAATGATTTTAATAACCGTTGCTGTTAAGTGCCAATAATGTATCTTTTACTTGTCCTCATAATTAACTTTTCTGATATTAAAAGGCTAACTCCCTCAGATTAAACTCACACAGAGATCCAGGAACTGTCCCTTCTGGGGCAAAGTCAGTATGACATTGTTTGGGTTAAGTTGTTGCGAATGTTTACACAGTCAGGTTTGTTTTGATATAGCTGAAACATAATATTCTTTGCTTCGCTGGACAACAATTTTGCCCCAGATTGCATCTGTGGTTCAAGGTCTTTTATGAAGTTAAAAGGTTGCCAAGCAACTATAGCGTCATTGGGAGTGTCTTCCTGTTCTACTTCCGTATTCCAAAAGCCAGGAGGATGGATTACGCCTGCGCACTTCCGAGGAGGAGGAACGAAGATCTGCTGCTATAAAATAGACAGATGCTGGATGTTCATCGCACTCTGATACACCTAATGTACTGGAAGCCCATTGCTTTGCTGATAACCTGTTCATTGCTTCCTAAATAAATACTTTGATTTGAGCAAACCGAGTTCGGCTCTGCTTCTCTTAAAGGATAAAAGAACACGTTTCTAACACCAGCAAACTCACCTGACCTGAACCCCATTGAGAATCTATGGGGTTTTGTCAAGATGAAGGTGAGCGACACCAGACCCAACAATGGCGATGAGTTTAAGGTCTCTATCAAAGCAACCTGGGCTTTCATAACACCTCAGCAGTGCCACAGGCTGATCGACTCCATGCCACGCCGCATTGATGCAGTAATTCATGCAAAATGAGCCCTGACCAGTGCTTACACTGCATGAAAAGAAGAGTTTATGTCACTATGTGTCGCAAGAAATTTTGGGCGAATTTTCGGTTAACGGCTGTTCACAGGAATCTGCAGGCAGCACAGAAAACTGTCAGGAATTGACGCGGTGTACCAGTTTTACAGGCCTGAGAATGTTGGGAGGTGACCCCCTGCTCCTAAGCCTAGGGGAGGCTTTCACATGCAAATGACAATGCTCTGAGCTTTACAAATGCAAATCAGGATAGTTTCCCTCAGTGCAAATAACACATTTTTCTAGAAGATACCAACTAAACTATCTTGCGTAAGTACACCAAGCTTATAATAAATATAAAACCTGAAATTGTTCATTGTTTCCCTTAAGTAAGTAAGTGTGCTTTAATGAATTACATTGTATACCAAGAGCAAAGGTCAATGCTATGAAAACAATCTGAAACAGTGCACTTTATTTCAACATTTTATTATAATCCAAAACAACGAGGCTCAGTAAGTCTGTTTCCCTGGACAGGAGTGACAACCCACCTCTTCAATCTTAATTGCCCACGAACACTATCCTAAATCTCAACCACTGTGCAGAGTGGCCTGATTTCAGTTAATTTTTACACTTATGTTGTGTCAATTCAATATTTAACTATAGTCTGTGTCTGGCTGTACTCTTAACAATAAAGATTGAAGCAGTTTGAGCCAGATAAGGCCTTCACACAAATGGTTTATAAATAACCCTTGCTGCTTTACTTGTTCTCATACTTAACTTTTGATATTAAAGTATAATTTTCTTAGCTGCATTCAACATCAAACAGAGTTCACGGAACTGTTCCATCTGTCAGACTGACATTGTTTTGAAACAAATTCTCATACTTGTCAGATGGATTTTGCAAACCCCAAATAAGATTTAAAAAGTGGTCGCTAAATATAATGCACGTTTTCAACGACGCATAGATCAAACTGTAATAGTGAGTGAATTGAGTTGCATCAATAAACATAAGAAAGTCGTTCTCCATTTGCTATAAAACCCGAATGGAATCTGCAGTTCCTGAAAGGTCACAAACTACTGCTGTAAAGCACTATCCACCAGTCGTAGGGAGTTGTAGTTTTCCTGCCCCAAAGCTCGTCCAAAGCAACAGATCTCCACTTTTGAATTGGACTTCATATCCCAGAGGTCAGCGCAGCGAGCACGTCTACTGACGGGGCGCATTAGCTCATGCGGACCGTGGGAGTGCTGAGTCAAAGATCCTCTCTGGTCCCGTGGCGATAGAACCCGGTGGCCCCGCTTCACCTGAGACCAATCAAGAATTAATGATGGCGAGATGAAGCTTCATGCAGCATTGACGCTTTCCATCCAATTGGTTTACTCATGGGCCGAAGCTACATGGTGCTTAATTTGCGCTACTGTGCCATCAAGTGGACAATAACTGTAAAACAGGCAGAGTGATTATAATGACACCATGGCTTTGGTGTGTGAAGCTTTGAATTGAGTAAATGAATGATGGTGTTTGTGATGCCAATACATACATTATGAACGTATTAATATGGTGTCTAACTTTATGATACAATGGCAGGGTCAAAGAGAAAAGTAGAAACAAATTGGGGAGAAGGTTGTGATGTGAATGTGTTAATTGTAACAACGTTTTATTAATTTTTATTTAAAAATAACAACTTTTCCACAGTGCTAGGTTTCAGGGGGGTTCTTTATTCTTTTTTTGAAAACAAACGCGCAATAAAGTCCCAAGTCCACAAAATGTGAGGGGGGGGGGGGGTCCATTGCGTTTCGCTGCCCATTATAGTTCTATTCGCACGCCAAACCCGCTAACCATTTCCTGACTCAGTCACGTGGTACGGCCGGCTCGCGTGGATTTGAACGTCACAATACACGTCATCAAGACAAGCCTCGATACGCGCTTCGCAAAAATCTTCGTGGATTACGCGACACACGCTTCGAAGCCTCGACACAGAAGGACACATCACTAGTGAACATCACAGTGAGGGTTTGAGGCTCTCGATCACTCCGAGGTTTAGGCTTAGCGACGGGTTCCGGTCGGACACCAACGTACACCCTCAACTGCGGCACTCAAATCTCACAGAGAAGTGAAAATCCAAGACCCACGATGGACCCGAGAGACACTGCCCCTGATTCCTGGGAACAAGAGGACGATGTGGAGGCCACGATCGAGAGACAACTTCAAGAAGCCCTCACAAATCTAAATGTGAATGCGAAGCCGTTTGTGCCCAATATAAATGCCGCCGCATTTGTCCCGACATTCACCGTGAAAGATCACTCGGAAAATCTCGATTCCGCTGGTAAGTTTCAGTCACGTTGGGGGGCTTCGCTAGCTAGGAGCTAGCTAGCCGCTAAGTGCCGCTTGGGCTGGGTACTTGCTAGCTTACTAGCTACTTTACAGACACGCGTTCCTTGAAGCTCGACAAACTAGCTGCTAGCTGATGTTTCCTGTAGCAGTAATTGGCTCAGTGTGTCCGATGCTGTTTTTCTCTTACTAGAACCTGCACCTCCAGCTTATGTTACTTAATATTTCTGGAATAGGCTGGTATTATTTTGTCTTGTTGAGCACTGTCATAACTGTGCAAAAAGTCAACACAGCCGGCATTAGCTTGATAGAACCGGTAGCCACCTAGCATGTTCGTTGGTAGTGCGGTCTCCTATGCACGGTGCTCAGGTTGTGGGTCATAATGTAGAACTATTGTTTCCCCCTAACAGTCAATGAAATGATATACTGCAAACATCCATGTGGTCGCCTATAAACAAACGAACACAACCCGGTGATTCAAGTTTACCCTGAGTTTGGTGGAAATTAAAGGGGACGTCAGTGCGTGACGTGGATGTTCTGACGCACTGTTGGTCAAGAGTGGAGCGAGTCATCCGACTGCGGGTGAGGGTGGACGAGGTTGGCTGCTTTGTCACCTTTTATAAACTATTATCGTTTTACAGTAGCTGGTCCTATATTCACTGATCCACTAAAACTGTGCTGCTCTTATTCAGCACACCGCTGGTTATCAGAGTTTCCATCACTGTTCTTACAAACTCTGCGCATGGACAGTATCTCCTCATGGAACTTAGTGCCCCACAGTGTAGAGAAGTCCTGGACATGTGTAACAGACTGGTGTTTCCATACAATCTCTAAATTATTGACTTAAAGTAGCATCTGAAGAGGGACACCATCTTATTAGACATAAAGAAAATAGACTTTTAGATTTGTTTCAGTAGTCGGTTTTTTTTAATTCCCACTTAATTTATGCAGAAATGAGCATGTTTGAGCAAATGGTTAGACTTAATGCAAATTAAGTTAAACTCAGCCATTCTCTTTTCCAGTTGCTGTGGAGAAAATATCCACCATGGAGGTGTCGGAAAGCCCTGGTATGTATGTAGTCTGTGTTCTAGCTGTGTTCTCTCTATGCCATGGATCACACACACATGCTGTTACTGCTCACCTCATTGTCCCGACTCGTGCAGGCTCACACTGAACAGAGAAGATGAACAAAGTGGCTCTCACATCAGGGGTTGCTGAAGCTCACTGTGTTGACTTGTAGTTTTGGCTTTGTGCATCTACCTATGCCACAGGGTGCCTCCTAAAACTGAGTTTGCTGTGTGTGGCCACAAACTAACTTAATAGTGAATTTTGTTATAGATCAGTACAGTCTGTCTTCTGTTTAGTCTCAGGTTGTGTGAGTGTTGCTCTGTCACATACACAGGGACAGTGTTTAATTTTCACTTGAAACAGACATGGCATTATTTCAGTGGGAGATAGCACTACAATAAACACAACGTTCAGCTGAGTTGTGAACTGGTCAAATGAGATTATGAGCTATGGTTATAATTCTTACTCTAAGATATATTGTGTTCACCCAACAGTAAAATATTAAACAGTAATAACAATACATGAACATTTGTCATCAAGTGTAGCAATACATACAGCAATTCTGCTAGCTGCAACTTATTTGGTCATTTATTTAAATAGAAATACCAGGACAAATGGCTGTAGGCTGGGTTTGACACTTGTTATGTTGAAACATTTGAATACAAAAGGAAGCACAGATATGTGGTTTACAGCTGACGACCACTACAGTTGAGGTGTGGCCACCTTGTCTGGGTCGTAGAGTTTGTTGACTATGCACACAGTGCGTAGAGTGCAATGCAAAGGTTGCATGTATCGGCTGGTAAAAAGTCCCAACACCTCACTGTAGTAATACCTTGGTCATTCCTAAATATCTGCAATCCGTAAAAGACTTGGAGTGATCAACCCACACATGGATGTTGGATTAAAAAAAAAAGCCTCTATGTGATGGAGGAAGCAGACGTCTGGTTGATTCACAAAAGGTTTGTGATGCCTGTAATATATGTGCAGACATAAGTGGACTGTAACATTAAAAACATTACATTATGTACATTACAATCATATTACTTACATCAGTGTAAATTTAGGAGAGTAATATTACACCTGCAGGTCAGCACATGACATTTTGTGAGATAATCAATGTTATGGGGAAACAAAAACAATTCTGCTTCATGAAGGTTTTAATCTTTTGATATTTTTTTCTAATGTTAAACTTTTTAAAGAAATATTGTAAATGTTAAACAGGAGAAGCTCTTTTTTTAACAACCACTTTACAGCTCAAACTTTCCCATGCACACACATCACCAATGATGCATCATCAATGGCAGTTGTGTTTGTGTCTGTCATGTGCTACCTATGAATCTGAATCTGGTTTATTTCTAAGTTGGTTCTTAGCATTTGAATGAATTGCGTCTCATCAGTTTTGTTCCAATTTAGGAAATTGTGCAGCCCCAGTGAAGACCCTGAAGTTGCTCTGTAGAACGTTCATTGATTCTGGCAGCCATGGGTTGCCAGACTGAAAACCTGTTAACTAGGGACAGCTTTTCCAATTGATCAAAGCTGTGTCCCCAATTTGAAGGGTAAAGGCTAGGAATGGGACATTGATTGCCATGGCAACAGCTAAAGCTTCAAAGCTTTGGATCAGCCATAGAAATCACAATCCAATTTTCTTTAATGGCTTGATAGAAAGTCATTAAGTATTTGGTCTGTTACATATTTTTGTTGTTAAGCCCCTGGTATTCTGCACATTCAATTTGAAATAAGATAATAGATATAACACTGCCAAATTTGCAGTTGTTCAAAAGTAATTGGACACAGTTCCACCAAGCGTTTCTGAAGGAGCCTAATAACTTAATTTTTGGAGCACAAGTCTTGTGAGTGAGCAGAAAATCATTGTGTGGTGAAGATAAAGTACTGTTTGACTGCAGCAAGTTGAGAGGACTTCCTCGTCTGTGATCATGAGAAAAGTTCATCTCCAGAATCCCAGAGGATTAACCACAAGACATAGACTAAAGCCCACAAACAGGATCAATGCTGCAGTTAACAAAAAACACAATAATGGAAACCAGTGATGTTCTGAGCAAAGTTTTTAGGACTGATGCGAGAAAATCAACCTCCATCAAAATTATGGAAAAAGGAGGGTATGGATTAGAAGAGGAAGAGTTAATGACCCATGGTTATCACCGCTGCATCTGTCAAACATGTTAATAGTTGTGGCCCCAATGGAACCGGCACACTGGGATTGCAGCAGGATGAAAGCAGAGGTAAACTGTAGCATTTTGTGCTCAGATTCGCTCAAATGCATCAAAACTCAATGGAAAACCTCTCATTATTTAGCAGGACAACAATCTTAAAAATTCAACCAAAGGCTCTTTATAAGATTTTACCTTATAAGATTTTAGTGTGGACCAGTGAGCTGCCACTCTCTGACAGCACATTTTCTACCAAACAGAAAACATGAACTGTTGCAGCCCAGTGTCTGTGTTCAGTAAAAGAAAGATCAGGCACAGCTAACTCTAAAGTGATCAAATCAAAGTAGTCTAAAGGCTCTTGGTGACTACAGTGCGCACATACCTAGTAATTCAAACATGGCTCTGTCTGAATTACACACTACAAAGAATTGCGCATCTTCCAACAAAGCCTTCCCAAGCTCCCAGCTTTGGGTAGGTGATATTTTCTGCAGTCTGAACCAAAACCTGTTCTCGGCAGTGCTGCTAAGCCGTGTAGGAGGCCTTCTGTCAGAGTGCTGTCATTGTTTTCCATGTTGTCTCCTTCAGTACTAAGTGTTCATTGCTGCTGTGGTAGAACTATGCTTCATAGGGACAACTTTGAGGCTTGATATTTTACTGTAAAACCATAAATAAATAAACATAAAATACAACCAGATACATATTTTGGAATATAGGACAAGATGTAGAATATCCCTTGTATATTCTACCGCTCTAATTTCTGCCTACCACCAGTTGATGTTCGGGACATACCTTGAGTAAGTGTGTACCATAGTGTCATCAGGTGTTTCAACCTTTTAAATATGTAACTTGTATGCTAGGGATGGGCATAATTAATCGACGATCGATTAATTGATCATTAAGAATTTCGTCGATGACATTATTTTGTCTTCGACGAAATTCTGTTGCGTTCACTGCCAACACTGCGAAGCTATACGTCTCCATGAGCGCATGAGTAGGAGGTCAGAATACCCGAGTTGCCTGAACGCAGCACAGTGATGACGTTAGCAGCTGTAGGAAGCAGTCCGGAGTTCTACTCGACAAGCCCCGCTGGGGGAGCGGCGGCTGGCTGCTGAGAGCTAGATGGATTTGACGGTTCTCGACCTCTCAGTCCGGTTGTTGTCACGTCATCAATCCCGGAACCTCACCCAGACCCGGGTCTCTCCGGGTTCCCTTCCCCGTAGACTGAGGGTCCGTGTGCGGACATGAAGCCGAGCTCCGCAGCTAGCCGCCGAAGCTAGCCCCGGACGCTAGCCTTTTCGGACCCGGACAGGGCCGGGTCTGGTAGATGGGTTCCGGTAGTGAGGACGTGACAACAACCAGAGTAAGAGGTCGAGGGCCGCGGAGTCCAGCTAGCTCTCAGCGGCTAGCTGCTCGCTCAGCGGGGCTGAAGAGGACAGCAGCGCTTATTTACAAGTGTTACCATTGAACCCGTTTAACTGCCACAAGAGTTGTTCATCTTGTAATAAAGACCTCAATGAGGAAACACGCTGTGTTTTTTCTATTTTCACTGCATTTTAACAGCCTATAAATAGTGAATTTTAATATAAAAATATTAATGATTAATCGAAAATTCGTCATTAACTCTCCCGACGATCGATTAAGACAATTTAATCGAAAGCCCATCCCTATTGCATGCATTTTTAAATTAACTTTCTACATATTTTTTGTTGTGGCGTCCTTTCAGTAACTAATGTTTATGATGAAGCTTATTGAAAGCGTCTTTAGGATTCATGTGATGGAGTTTTCTCTGGAAGCCTGGCTTCTATTTAGGCGTACAGCACTGAGTTTGTCACTGTACTTTAAAATATTCAGCCATAGGCCGCTTAATCTTTGAAACCAAACTGGAATGCTGAATGAATTGCATCAGATATTCAATCATCTGCACTTTGCACGTGCACAGCTGATAAACGTCTTGCCAGGGACAGTGAGGATAGGAAGAGTCCGATTAGCTAGGATAGAAAAACTAAGTTCTACTTTCAACTTCATTGGCTAATGCAGTACCAGTGCCAGAAAGGCACCCAAACAAACTGCACATCATGCACTCTCAAAGAAAATATGCATATGCATAGTCACACACTTTAATGCTGGGTCGTGGTTATTAAGAGGGATGAAAATATAATAAACCCTTTGCATATTTGAACCCAGTTAAGTTGTTGTATTGTATGTAAAATATGAAGGCAAAAGTGGTAAATAATGTGTGCCGGTGTTTGTGATTGTGCAGCTCCAGTGGAGAACGGTGACTCAAAGATGACCATAGAGGAGCGATGGGACCAAAAAGAAGCAGAGCCAAATGATGAAGAGCCAGGAGGCGGCGACCGGGGACCAGCAGTGGCAGCTACAACAGAGGAGATGGCTCCAGAGATGACGGAGGAGGAAGAGGAAATGCTAGTTCCCAAGGCTCCACCTACACAACCAGACGCCCCCAAAAGGGAACACATCAATGTTGTATTCATCGGACACGTAGGTGAGTGCAATCATCTGTCTATTGTAGTTCAGAGAGTGGATTGTGGAGTGTTTACAGGAGTGATTTTAAAGAAATGCATATGTAGCTGTGTACTCAAAATGGATGTTGATAACACAAATTAAAATAAGTGTGGAATATTGTGACCTAAAAAATGAAAGAAGACTGGTGATCTATATATTGTTACTAAATATCTACCAATATGTTTGATTGACTTCCCCAGTCTGTATCTGACACCGAACATAAACTAGGATACAAGCTACCTTTAGCTTTAGTCTTTATGATCAGTCGTGTTTTGACTGGCTGCTCAAGGCAATCAGTACCCCCCCTGCTTATCTGGAGGCACACAGTGATGTTGTGTTTCTGGCTAAAATACAATCTCTGTGTGCTTCCTCTCCAGATGCTGGCAAGTCCACCATTGGCGGACAAATCATGTGAGTGTTTTTGTGCTCTCTGAATTTTCTCCTGAGAGAGGTGATATTATCTGCATCAGACCTTTGACCTGCTGATATGCATTCCCCCATCCTCCCTAACAGGTATCTAACAGGCATGGTAGAAAAAAGAACCTTAGAAAAGTACGAGAGAGAAGCCAAGGAAAAGAACCGTGAAACCTGGTGAGTGGATGTATTATTGTATTATACTAAATGTATACATTTAATTGAAAATAGTTTTGTTCATTGTAACTATGGTTTAAGAAAAGTGCTGCATATATAAAGTTATTATAAATGTATGATGGCCAAACACTAAATCTGTGAGATTTGTTGTTGATTTTTGCCAGGGACTGTTTGTGTCTGTGTATTTCCCATGAATGACCAGAGACAATAGACTGAATTTTTTTTCTGTCTCAGGTATTTGTCCTGGGCTTTGGACACCAATCAAGAAGAGCGAGACAAAGGAAAGACGGTTGAGGTGGGCCGAGCATACTTTGAGACGGACAAAAAGCACTTTACTATCCTAGATGCTCCTGGCCACAAAAGCTTTGTGCCTAACATGATAGGAGGTGCATCACAAGCAGACCTGGCTGTTCTGGTGAGTTTACCATATAAATAGCCATGTTAAATTGTTGATTTACAGTGGAACACCAGTTCAACACTTAAAGGTCCCATCGTATGAAAATTCCACTTTTGTAGTGCTTCTACACGTTAATTTGGGTATCTGGCATTTCTACCGTCCCAAAAACTGTGGAAAAACACAACTCCCGCTATCTGGTGTGGTTTCTCTATGTCAGGAAGTATGCGCTAGCGAGCGTCCAATGGGGTTATGGGCAATCTTTACGTCATTGGCAGTTTTACGTCAGCGCAGAGACCCCCACCAACACTCGACCCACCAATCGATGGAACCACAATAGATTTAAGAACCACCCACTTTATTGACCGTCCATCGGTTTGCGCCGCGATTGCATTCTTGCGAGCCTTGTAAACACTTGGATAAGCTATCTAGCAGCATGAAACGAATTCGACCACCGAGAGCCACCGCGTAGCCCATAGCCCGTAGCCTGGAGCCCGGGAGGCGAGAGCGTGAGCTGTTGGTGTTTTTTCCAGGTAGGAGCTCGGAGCTGCTTCACTGTGTTGATGCTGTGGTTATGCTGCCTCAACTGCATGTGACTTTGTTGTTGTTAGCAGCAGCAGCTAACGCTGGCTTCTGTGTGTGTGTTTTGCCCCGGTGGAAGCAGCATGTATGAATACAAAACAGCTTGCTGCTAGCGACGCTAACGCTAGCCTAGCGTTAGCTGCGGCACCGGCACCTCCGTGCGCTGTCGGGTCCGGGACGTCCCGGTGAGGGCTCCTTGGAGGTGCCGCTGTTAGCTCCGGGGACGTCCCGGTGAGGGCTCCGGGACGTCCCGGTGAGGGATCCTTGGAGGTGCCGCTGTTAGCTCCGGGGACGTCCCAGTGAGGGATCCTCGGAGGTGCCGCTGTTAGCTCCGGGGACGTCCCGGTGAGGGCTCCGGGACGTCCCGTTGAGGGATCCTCGGAGGTGCTGCTGTTAGCTCTCGGAGTCTAGCTTGTGTGTGTGTATGTTTGTGGCGTCCCGGGCATGCAGCACGTTTTCATAGAAAACAATGCACTCGGAGGCTAACCCGACTCGTAGCTTCTGTGTGTGTCTGTCTTTGTTAGAAACTAGCACCGGAACGTGTTCAAGGACCCCCCCCCGGTCTCCGGTTGCATTGTACCGGTGCCGGTGGGCTCGCTCAGCGCCAGGGTGGCTAAGCGGAGGAGGAGGAGGAGGAGGAGGGGGGCAGAGAGCTGCACATTATAACTTTTGTGGCTCTTACAGATTTGCTCCAAGCAGCCCGAGCTGCATGAACCGGTGCCGGTCACCAGCAGCTCGCTGCCGCCTCCGTCGCTCGCTTTAAAATAGACTCATACCGGGGTTTTAAGTGCATTTCGCCGCAGAAGTTGCAGCAGTGTTAGCTTCCAAAGCTAGCCCCCACATCCCTTTGCCTGTGTGTCTGTGTCTATCTGTGTGTGTGCGTGTGTCTGTGTGTGCGTGTGTCTGTGTGTGTGTGTGTGTGTGCGAGCGCTCAGATACAATTATATACTGTATACACACATATCTAATGCATGTATTTCAATAAATGTACATCCTTATCAGAGGGTGTAGTAGTTTTAAAATTGTAGCTTCAATGAAGAAACACAACAAACAAATACAGAAATATGTGCAGGACAGTGACTTAAAATTATTTTAACAACCTTACATATGCTAAGGAGAGATTTAAGACGTGAAAGTGGATGTGTGTGTGTGTGTGATTGACAGGGGGGGGCGGGGCGGTGAGAGAGGGGGGGGGGGAACTCAAAAGAGGTCAATCTTAAGAGGGCTGTTTTAGACAGGGTAAAAAGGCTGTTGTTTTAAATGATCCTTGTGGTATTTTGACCAAAAAATGTTACAGACATTTCATTAAGACCCCAAGGAACCATATCAACTGTGGTAAAATGGGCATACGAGGGGACCTTTAACTTGTAGCCGTAGAAACAAAAAATGTTCATGAATTAACTAGCACAAAGCTCCTTAAAGGACAAAATTTGACAAGAGTTGACAAGTCAGCCAGGCTGATGGTTACAATTTTGACACACAGTTACTGGTGTATTTGAGACCATAAGTAACAAGAGGTGTTATTACAGAGATATTGGTCGTGTTTCTGTGTCCATGTTCTGTAAAAATTTGTATGGGATCTGCATCAGTGTAGTTTTATGTTGAAGATAATTATTGGCCATTTGTCCCAAACTACAATAGTAGTATCTGGTGCAAAAATCTGTTATCGTATCACTTGAACTATAAAGTTCGCTCTCACAATGCCAACTCAGCTCCATAACTGATGTTAGAAAGTAATTCCATCATATTTATACCAATAACAGCAGTGTCATGTGAGCTCAAACATCATTCAGCATCAATACTGGACTTTCTCTATATTAATACTTTCTCACACACACAGCCCAAGAATAAAAACTAGAAGTTGGGAGGAAAAGGAGAGGAAATGCAGATAGAGTTAATGGTTCCTGTGAACAAAAAGCATGAGAAGCACTTTCTTTTTTACCATTAAACTGAATATCCACAAACCGTTTTCTTTGTGTAACCTATAACATCTGTACTTGTTAAGGAACATGCTTTTCTGTTTTTCCAATATGACCTTTTCTCTGACACACGTTTTTTCAACAGCAGAGAACCACGTCTTTGAAAATGATATGTCTTAAAGTGAATCAGTCTGAATGAATGTGCTCTACTTCAGGTGATCTCTGCCAGGAAAGGGGAGTTTGAAACTGGTTTTGAGAAAGGTGGCCAAACAAGGGAGCATGCCATGCTGGCCAAAACGGCTGGCGTTAAGCACCTGATAGTTCTTGTGAATAAAATGGATGACCCTACGGTCAACTGGAGCCTTGACAGGTGAGGAGAAATTGTATTTATCGCACATGAATCATTGTAGCCTCACTGCTGCCGTAACCACCAGTTGGCCTTATCGGGACACAAAGGAACTGGTTTACAGTGTCTCCCATTAGATAATAACGCTGTCCTAAAACTTTATTTTGGCCTTTGAATATTGGATGATTGTGAGTTAGATAAGATTGTGTTAACCCTGAATGTTGGTGCTATCTCCAGTGATGTTGATGTCTCCCCTGTTGTCTGTACCCTCAGGTATGAAGAGTGTAAAGAGAAACTGGTGCCATTTTTGAAGAAGGTGGGCTTCAACCCTAAGAAAGACATTCACTTCATGCCGTGCTCCGGGCTGACAGGAGCCAACCTGAAGGAGCCCACTGATATGTGCTCCTGGTACACGTGAGTCTCTTTGCTTGATCCGCAGCATGTCACTGCTGCCACTGTGAGAACTGTATAGTAAAACCAATTCTCTTACCACACTTCCCACTAACAGCTGTCCATATTTATAATTTTATATGTCATTGCAGAGGTCTACCATTCATTCCACACTTGGACAGTTTGCCACTTTTGAAAAGATCCAGCGATGGCCCCATCAGATTGCCTATTGTAGACAAATACAAGGTAAGAATGTGTAGTTGCCCCCTATGTAGTTGCAGTGTTGTCTAAATGAAAGTCTGCATTAAAATGAGTAGATATCTGGTTAACTGTAGATTCTGAAACCAGTGGTTAAAAAGGATTTAAATGCCTGGGTATAGGTGTTATGAACTATTGCACCCACAGAACATACTTCACAGTGAGTGAAGTATGTTCATTGACTTCAGTAGTTTCCTACCATGATGTTCTACTAAGGTTCAGACATGAAGCAAAATTAGATTTATTTGCAATGGAAATGTCAACTGTAACCGGAAGTGTAACCATGTTATCGATTTTTCCTCTCACCTGCTCGTTGTCATTCTGTCTCACCAGGACATGGGCACAGTCATTCTGGGCAAACTAGAGTCAGGCTGCATCAGTAAAGCACAGCACCTCGTCATGATGCCAAACAGGGTAAGATATACCACAATCCTTTTCTTCCATCTGCTGGAAGAGTGTTAACGGAAACTTTATAGAAATCATCAGAAGGAAAATAACTCATACTGACAGATAAAATTGATCCAATTGTTACTAAATGCACAGTGAATGTCCACTAATTTTGGACCACAATATTAAACTACTACTGAGTTAATGTAATTGCTGACAACCAGTGTTGTGAAAGTTACCGAAAATAAGTAATTGGTTACAGTCACAAGTTACTTTTTTCACGATAAAATAGCTGATACCAAATACTGCATGCAATAATTGGCTACTAGGTTTTTTTTCTGGTCTACTCTCCACACATGTTGAGTGAGAACATTGGTCTGTCGTCACTGTTTCTGCAAATAATGCTTGCACACTGCAATGAAGGGATTAGTCTGTCTGGTTGTTCTCTACTAAACCTGTGCTCTTTCTGCTCTGATTAAAGAAATTATCTTGATGTCTTATCCCATGTATCTACATCTGTTGTCTCTGCTCCTGCAGCATGTTGTGGAGGTATTGAGTCTCCTGTCGGATGATGTGGAAACAGACGATGCTGATCCAGGGGAAAACCTCAAGCTGAGGCTGAAGGGCATTGAGGAGGAGGAGATCCTGCCAGGCTTTATCCTATGTAATGCTGAGAACCTCTGCCACTCAGGGCGCACCTTTGACGCCCAGGTCAGTCTACATAGCAGCTACGCTCTCACTGATCCACACTTAATTGGCAATAATTACGAGATTAATCAATTCGCTCATTGACAGAAAAGTAATCTGCACCTATTTTGATAACAAATTTATGTTACATAATTGTTCATGCTAAAATGCTACTAATATAACCATGATCCAGGCTTTCAAATATAAATTAAAGAATCTCTTTGAGTATCACTGTGGGCTGTGGAAAATTATTTCACAATGTTTGGAAATTGTACAGACACAATGTATTATTTACAAGTAATCAAGAGATATATTGCTGCCCTAAGTAATGTGCACAAGATTTCCCAGTGCTCTTATATTTTACTGTAACAGGAAAATAAAGGAGTAACCAACAAACCATGTCACACAGCATATCCAAGGGCAGATTAGATCTCCATGACTCAGATTTACTCACTAACAAATGGAGGGTTCAATCTGTGGCTTAGGTGCATGTCATGTAGAAGTGAAAAATATTAGATAAAAAAATAGGTTGTATATATATATATATGTCCTACTTTTTTATCAAATATTTTCAAGGTATATAGGTTAAGCGAAGGTATAGGGTCTAAAAAGCTTCTAAGGCAATTTCATCTGAGGACTTTTCTCTTCACCTGTATAGCCAAATGTGCATTTGGGTGCGAGTACAGCTAATGGCTCATTGAGTGTGGCCATGTAACCTTGAGGGCTCATCACAACCTTCTGTATTTATTAATTTCTAACATCCTGAACCAAATGAAAACAGATAAATCCTTGTCGAGCTATTCAGCATGTTGTTCACTCTAAGAATTACATCTACCTGGAATCTATGAATATGAGCAATTTATTTCAACAATTCAACTGGGGAACAATTTGTCTCTTCACTGAGAAGTTCATCCTATGCGTTGTGAGTTTGTAGTTGAGGTTTCATTAAATCCTGCTCATGCAATGATTGTTCTGTTAATCCTGTTGAAGTCACTAAAAGACAAATGTAGAGAATGCTACAATGACCTTGGTGGTCCATCACCGTAAAGACCACTTCATAACAATTGTTCATTGTGAGCTGGCTTGTACAGTGAAGTGCTCATTAAAGCAACGTGTTGGTTTTGGATTTCTTCTCATCATGCTTTCTTTTCTCTTCAGATTGTCATCATTGAACACAAATCCATCATCTGTCCAGGTTACAACGCAGTCCTTCACATTCACACTTGCATTGAAGAAGTGCAAATCACGGTAAGATCTAAGTGTCTGGCTGCAGACTTATAGGTCAAAAAAAGCCTAATTTCTGCATTTACATTTACTCCACACTTCTCCGAGATTATGAGCCTCTAAAACAGAGGCTTTTGGAAATGTTGCTTGTCTCCTTTTCAGTTGAAAACTCATGAATTGTGTTTTAGTCTGGAGGTTCAGAAACGAATACTTTGCTGTCATGTGACTGGTATTTGTATAGATAAGATTTCCTGATACGCAGTTAAAATCCTTGTCTGGATGGAGATTGTTTTAATTTAAAAATGAAAACCTGTTTGTGTGGTTGCAGCCCAACATTGCTTTTAAAGATGGTAATTTTCTTGAGGAACAGTGCTTGAACAAAAGTTTAGCTTTATTGTTTGTTTCTGTCGTTTCATACATTATATGCAGTAGATTGAGAAGGCTGTCATTTCAGAACACATGTAGCTGTGGTTACCAATAATTCAATGTGCTATTTAATCATACTTGTGTCAATAATGTGATGGTATCCTGGATCTCTTTGCCCCCCTGCAGGCCTTAATCTGTATGGTGGACAAGAAGTCAGGAGAGAAGAGTAAGACACGACCACGATTCGTCAAACAGGATCAGGTCTGCATTGCCCGTCTTCGCACAGCAGGAACCATTTGCCTCGAGACCTTTAAAGACTTTCCTCAGATGGGACGGTTTACCTTACGGGACGAAGGTACTTTGCACTTGTGCACACAGGGGGGTTGGAGGTGATCTTGTGAGTGGGATTAAATTTGGACTTTATCTGGCTGGTTTGAAATCTGGTTTGGCATCAGGTGTTAACAGGCTGCCTTTCCTCTTCTGCTGCTGCTGCTCCTGCTGCCATGGTTTATCTGCAAGTATCCAATTCAGTTTCCTCCAGAAAGAAAGGAAACGCTAATAACCAATAATAAACAGCACCGTCTTTACACCGTTGGGCTCATTATCATTAATGTGATTTATACCAGTCTCTAAAGGTTCACCAAACCACTGTGGTAAACGTTAATTTCTTCAAAATGGTAATATAAACGTCCATAAACCAAATAACCATGATCTATCCCACATACTGGAAAGCCTTACAGTGTGTAAATATACTAAAAATACACACATCGACTTTTTAAATTAGATAAATCAACAATAAATCAAGAGGGAAAATAAAGGGACTTACATTTGAATGTGCCCTGTTTAGTGTTCAAATTGCAAACACTGAAGAAACTATCCAGGTTAACTGTGGTGTAATGTACTTTGTCTAGAGCTTAATTTAAAAATATTCACTACTTTGCCTGTATTTTTGATTACAGGCAACATACGATGGCCAACCCTACATTACACTGATCTGGGGTCTTGCTTTGTTTTAAGATATGTTATCTCTGTCTACAACATGTCAGTCCCTGCTGGAGTGAAACACCAGTGAACAGCTGTCTGTTTATCTGCCAAAAGATGATTCCGTTAGACGACTTAGTTAGAAGCATCTGCTACTGACAGTTGGAGAAGGAACGCATCACGATCATAGTGAGCATAGTTATCCTGGGGATCAGTATTGTTACACTATCTGAAAATGTCCAAGAAGAACTGATACACACGGTGAAATAATTTCAGCATTACTATTATTACCCGCACACTCTTGCACACAAACTTATCTTTTGAGGAGTTTTGTATGAGTCCTCAGTGTGTCTATAGTGTAGTGCTCTGTAGAACAGGGTAAATAAACAATATTTTACCCGCTTCGCTAGCAGCAGTATTCTTTCTGCATATTCAGCAGACAAGGTGAAAATCTCCAATCAATCAGCCCTCTAATACAAGCCATGATCATTGACATTTCATAATAAGTCCTTTCAGAAGGAGGTTTGATTGTTTTTGCGTTAACCTGGTAAAATAAATCCATGGGTCTTCAGTGGAAAATGTATTTTATCTGATAATGGGACTTCAACACAATCAATATTGAAGTACACAACACTGCGTCTCATTTGTTGAATGTTGAAACGAATAATGTTCTGGGAATGGAAAAAACTCTGTTGTTGTATTTCAGCATCATCTCTAGAGAAATGATGAGATGATCAATCCCAGAATCTGAAATGGTTGGGAACCAGAGGCGTCAGTGTTTAGTCAGTACAGGGGCATACAGATGTTCACTCGGTTTCGGATTCATCCTAAATTTTGTGAACAATTCACTTAACAACTGTCAGAACTGATTAGTGAGTTGGAGGTATTTTCACTTTTTAGGGGATACAAAATGATTTAAAATGTCATTAGTTATTGATTTAAATGTATTAGTGAACAGAAATGTGATTATGTGTTTGCTTCTCAGGTAAGACCATCGCCATCGGTAAGGTGCTGAAGCTGGTTGCTGAGCGGGACTGAAGAGGACGAAGAGGTCTGAGAGTCCTGATGAGAAGGGAATGGGCAGAGCTTGGTCGATACCCGCCCACACTGTTGTCAGCGGCGAGGACACCTCCCTGTCACGCCCCCTTTCTGCGTGCCGAAGATCAGCTTCAGAAAACAAAAAAAACTTGAAAAAGAAAACCTGTTTTTAAAGCAAACCAAGATGAAGTCCACACGAGTCGGCTTTCTCATATTGAGAGCTCAGCTATGCCATTTCTGGGTTAGCACCTCCCTCCACCTCTCCCACCCCCACTCATGTCTACACATCATTACATATTTTTCATCTAGTTTTTTTTTCTTCTTTCATAAATGACACATGGCAGAAGTTATATCTGTAAACAGATGTGGACCAGGATTTTTACTTGGAGTATAATATTGATTTTCAGAAATGAACTGCAAAATATATTGTTTGAGAGAACCTACCCATTTGAAACCAAATGTTTATCTTGGGTGTACATGTTTCCCTTTGCTTTTACCCAGTTTTTGGTTTCTCGTGGCGTTCAGGCAGTGTCCTTGAGCGTGTTCCAATAATGTTAGAAAAGCAAACAACTATGACAATAAAATAACAAATTGGGAAAACCAAGTGTGTTCCTTCTCAGAGCACGTTACAGCAGCTGGCCCTATGAATCAGTTTTTAGATTGGGTCTAATGGATGTAGTTTTCATTTTGAGGATTATCTGGGCACATGTTGGTTTTTATTCTTAAACTAATACAATTTTAATTCTTAAACTTCTAAAAATGATTTTATTTTTAAAATACAACTTACAATAGTATTTCTACAAGAAACCTTTACATGGAATTGGACCATTACATATTTTCTGTTCTTCAGCTCCTGAGCCTCAGCACATTAAGTTTGAAATAAAATAATGGTTACTACATCAGAGTTGTCAGGTCTAAGTTTTAATCTGAGAAGGTTTGCATCCATATAGAAATAAGTGTGGTAGATACAGGCATTTAACACTTCAGTGTTCAGTTATAGCCATAATGGGACAATAATATGAAATATTTCTCCAGCAGCTGCATTTTTTTTTCTTCTTAATGATTGTTGAAAACAGCTCATCAGATTGAAGTGGAGTTTTCTGTCATGAGGAATAAACAGGTGACCATACTAGTGTAGAAAATAATGGTCAAAAATGTAAAAAACGGAATAAGCCGGTTGACTGAGGGTGAGGAGGAAATGAGTTTGGTGAAGAAAAGGTCCAATGTGACTGCACAACAAGTGAAGATTCTCCAGGATGGAGACAGACCTGGTTCCTCGTCAGAGAGCAAAGGAAAAGTTCACGGTTGGAACCTTAGAGGATTAACCATATGATACAAACAAAACAAAAAAAGTGTTTTACCTGTACTACAAATCAGCATCTGTGACTCTTAAGGTAACCTCCGGTTTAGCTTTGAATTTTCAGTCCTACAAAGCTGGTTCACTATAAGTTTGAGATACCACATCATCACTCTGTGCTTGACCCCTTTCTTTTCACCATCTAAAGCCGTGGCCAAAAGTTTTGAGAATGACACAAGTATACATTTTCACAAAGACTGCTGCCTCAGTTTTTAAATGGCAATTTGCATATACTCAAGAATGTTATGAAGAGTGATCAGATCAATTGCAATTGCAACGTCCCTCTTTGCCACGAAAATGAACTTAATCCCCCAAAAAACATTTCCACTGCATTTCAGCCCTGCCACAGAAGCACCAGCTGACATGTCAGTGATTCTCTTGTTAACACAGGGGAGAGTGTTGACGGGGACAAGTCTGGAGATCAACCATGTTAACCGAGGTTGCCTGCAAGAAAACACTTGCATTTGTCTTTGCTTTGCACAAAAAGGGCTTCAGAGGCCAGGATATTGTTAGTAAGAGTGCAGCTAAATTGACAATTTATCGGATCATCAAGAACTTCAAGGAGAGAGGTTCAATTGTTGTGAAGAAGGATTCAGGGCGCCCAAGATGTCCAGTAAACGCCAGGGGGCTCATTTATAACCGTTGCGTACGCACAAAACGGGCCTGAAACGTGCGTACGCCACTTCTCACGCCAACGTTGGGATTTATAAAAACAAACTTGACGGGAAAATGTGCGTATTTCTACGCAAACTTAGACCCTCCCGTACGAGCGTGTTGGGGAGACGGGAAAACGGCGACACAGACGTGAGGTGGTGAACTGCAGCAGATTATTGATCCAATTCATAATTTACATTAAAACCAACAGTTTTTCTCGCGCGACGTATCTGCTCCACATGAGCCTTTTAATTAAAAACATATAAAACAACTTTAAGCAAATAAGGTTCAGATTCGATTTAACGGCAGAGTTACGGTGCCGAGTCATTAATAGGTTTTAATAATATATTCTAACACTGTGCTGTATCATCAGATCGCTGCAGTGAACGGAACTGAGCCAGAGAGCGCACAGAGCGCACAGAGCACAGAGCGCACTGGAGATTACTTATAATAAATGAGGAAACTTTCCAAATAATATCCCAGAGGAGGTGAGGATCCACTGATGTGAGGGAATCGGTCCGATGCTTTAAATAAATAAATACTGCCGTGACACCGGTGCGGGGTTCTGCTCGATGTGTGCATGTGAATGAAAGAACGAGGAGGAAGCGAGGCTTCAGTGATCTCTGATCTCACACAGTGTGTTATCCACAGCAACAGCAGCAGAGTATCAGTGTATTTTCTTTATAAGTGACATCGCTGCTGTCCCATAAAGTCGCTCTTCACCTCCACCTCACTAACAAACACTTCGCTGTCAGTGTCAGAAAGTTTCACTTCCTCTTCACATCGCTTGATGTGGTGACTCCGTCAGGACTGACGGTGGAAACCCATTGGTCAGCAGCATCATTTAATATTCACGCCGTGCTTTGCGTTGACCATTTATGGTGGAAAGTGGGCGTGTGGAGGGCGGATTTGGAGACAGATCCACGTACGAACGTTTCCAAGTGGACTGTGATTTTTAAAGCGAACATTGCGTTCAGGTGTACGTGCGCACAGTTTTATAAATCGGAATTATCTTTTGCGTACGCCATTTCCGGATTTTGTACGTACGTACACTTTTAGTATGAATCCTACGCACTCTTTTATAAATGAGGCCCCAGGACCGTCTCCTAAAGTTGATCCAGCTGCTGGATCGGGGCACCACTAGTGCAGAGGTTGGTCAGGAATGACAGCAGGCAGGTGTGAGTGCATCTGCAGGCAAAGTGAGGCGAAGACATTTGGATGATGGCCTGGTGTCAAGAAGGGCAGCAAAGAAGCCACTTCTCTCCAGGCAAAACATCAGTGACAGACTGATATTCTGTCAAAGGTACAGGGATTGGACTGCTGAGGATTGGGGTAAAATAATTTTCTCTGGTGAATCCCCTTTCCGATTGTTTGGGGCATCCGGAAAATAGCTTGTCTGGAGAAGAAAAGGTGAGCGCTAACATCAGTCCTGTGTCGTGCCAACAGTAAAGCATCCTGAGACCCTTCATGTGTGGGGTTGCCTCTCAGCCAAGGGAGTGGGCTCACTAACAATTTTGCCAAAGAACACAGCCATGAATACAGAATGGTACCAAAACATCCTCCGAGAGCAACTTCTCCCAACCATCCAAGAACAGTTTGGTGACGAACAATGTCTTTTCCAGCATGATGGAGCACCTTGCCATGAGGCAAAAGTGATAACCAAGTGGCTTGGGGAACAAAACATTGACATTTTGGGTCCATGGCTAGGAAACTCCCCAGACCTTAATCCCATTGAGAATTTGTGGTCAATCCTCAAGAGGCAGGTGGACAAACAGAAAACCCACAAATTCTAACAAAGTCCAAGCATTGATCATGCAAGAATGGGCTGACATCAGTCAGGATGTGGCCCAGAAGTTAATTGACAGCATGCCAGGGCAAATTGCAGAGGTCTTGAAAAAGAAGGGTCAACACTTAGCCTGGGTGCCAGACGAACTTAGCCCCGCCCACAACATTTGTTGTTCGGGAAGTTCGGTCTGGAGTCGCTCCGTTGGGGAGAAACTATGCCCGATCAGGAGCTGATCGGATCCAATCAAATCGTCAGGGCGGGCTTTATACGATGATTGACAAATGATCTACAGTGACGTAATCAACCACGTCACCAGAGAGCGCTGCCTGCAGAGCTGAGACATAAACATATATAGTGTTTATATCTATGAGCTGAGATGTGTCGATGCTTCCATCGAGTCTGTTTCAGAGACATCGACAGCGCATTCATTTTGAAAGAGGAACAGAGGAACACGATCAAGGCATTTGTAGATCGAACAGATGTTTTGCCGTTCTTCCTACGGGATTCATAAAAAGTTTAATTTATCAGCTGGCCCCGATGCTGCAGCCACACAAGCAGTCATATAAATAAAAAGAGAGTGTGGGGGGGGGGGGGCTACGCTCCTCAGCACATATGAGACAAAAAGACACACATGTTGGGACGCTGTTAATGTTGGAGCAACAAGGAAGTGTATGCTTGAAATAAACGATTAGCTGTCGTTTCTCCTCCTCGCTGTTCTTCTGCAGAGCCATGACAGCGGAGCTCTGCAGCGCAGCTGGCGGATCAGCAGCTCCGTGGAGTTCTGGTAGCGACGGATCTCTCTCAGAGCCTCGGGACCGGCGGGTCGCGGTCCCGGGCCGGTAGCGAGGCTCTGAGAGAGAGATCCGTCGCGGGCTTCTTAACGCCGCCGGCGGCCGGGGCTCTCACGAGCAGCCCTGCTTCCTGGGGGCTTTGCCTCCGGTGGATATACGAGCGGCATTTCCATTTATTTATTTAGAGAGTGAATAAACTCCTGAAACACACAACTGACAACAACTATGCGTCGCTCGACATACGTCACATATTACGTTGCTCTGATTGGTTGTAGGTCTATCCAATTGCGCGAAGAGGCATCTGGTTTCCTGGTTCAGTTGAAACACGCCCCATAATCACAGCCCAATGGAGCGGTCTCAGACTCATATTCTGACTAGAATAATGAGTATGACAACGTCAGGCTAGTCAACACTGCAAATATTGACTCTTTGCATAAACTTAATGTAATTGTCAATAAAATCATTTGACACTTATGAAATGCTTGTAATTATACTTCAGTATACCATAGTAACATCTGATAAAAAGATCTGAAAACACTGAAGCAACACACTTTGTGAAAAACAATACTTGTTTCATTCTGAAACTTTTGGCCACGGCTGTACATGCTCCCGCTTGGTCGTATCATCCGTCAACTAAATCTCAGCTTCCACTCCTACACTTACGACACCCAGTTCTATATAAGCACTCATCCATCCACCCAGCCCTCCCCCAGTCACTAGTCAACTGCCTGCACGACATACACATGGATGTCATCTTACCTTCTCCAACTCAACAGTAACTAGACTAAGCTCATGGTTATGGCCCCTAAGCCTGTACTCTGGAAGGCTGGTGATCTCGTCGTTGAAAGTTGTTCATTATGCACATCCCACATGCCCTAGCTAGCCCCAACATATTGAACTGACTTTTTCCTCCCATACACTCCGTCCCAAAAGCTGCGGCCCTCAGACACAGGTTTGCGCTCCATCCCCTACACCAAACTGCTAACCTTTGGAGACAGAGCCTTCTGTGTCGCAGACCCACCCTCTGGAACCCTCTCCCAGCCGAAATCTGCAGGGCTGCTCTGGACATCTTCAAAAAACTCCTCAAACAGCACCTGTTCACTAAGGCCTTTGGCCTTAGTTAATGCTCCACTCTGTCATCAGCCGTGGTGGAATGTAAGAATGTAACAAAGTATTTTTACTTCGTTACTGTACTTAAGTAAATTTTTACGTATCTGTACTTTACTTAAGTAAAAATAATAGTGCATACTTTTTACTTTTCCTCCGTTACATTTTGCAGCTATTATCTATACTTTTACTCCGCTACATTTCTACAATATGTGTCGTTACTCGTTACATTTTATGAACACAGTTTCGCCAAAATGTTGCTTTGACGGAGCGGCTCCGCCAGCGCTCCACACGCGCACACGCAGCCACACACGCGCACACGCAGCCACATACACGCCAACAAACATTTCAACTCTTCCTGTTAAAGTTCGTAGTTGATCACTATCTAACCATCAGCTACTCTGTTGCGCTGGGCCGACGGAGGGTGCACACTCAGCTCCGCATCTGGGTGACACACACACACACACGCATCTGGGTGACACACACATACGCACACACACACACAGTCACACACAGTGGCCGGTCAGCAGCCGTCCGGACCACTCCGTGAAGAAGGAGGAGGAGACGTTTCTTTAGTTTTAACGCCGCCACTTTATTTATTGACTGTCCACCGGAGCAACACTGTCATCACCTCTAGGTGGTCGTTCACTTCTCGTATTCACACACTTCTTGCGCAAGTTACCCAGGTGCACTACGTCACTCTCTGGGCCCGTTCCTTAAAGGGGCAGGCCATACCTGCAACAGCGCGTTTGGCAGCAGCACTACAACCTTGCCTGTTTTGCTGAAAAAACATTCAACTGCTTATAATTATTACTAGTAGTGACATCTGTAGAGGCATGAGTATTACCAGTAGCTATATATGCGTTCTTTATCAAAATGGCACAGCCTGGACATTGAGAGACAACCCATTTCGTAAGTAGGCTACTTTTACTTTTAATACTTAAAGTAAATTTAAAAGCAAGTACTTTTTACTTTTACTTAAGTAGGATTGTTGATGTAGTACTTTTACTTTTACTTAAGTATATATTTTCCTGTGTACTTGTACTTAAGTACTAAACTTCAGTACTTCCTCCACCACTGGTCATCAGTGCTGATTATTTCTGTCCTGTTTTGTGTGGATTATTATATAAAACTATATAAATTCAAGTTATTATTATTAACTCCTGACCAATCAGATCACTGGAAAACCAGAGAAATCAATCTACTGGATCCTGACGGGGACAAAAGAGTGACGGTGTTGATGCTTTGACGCTTATTCTCATCACTGCAGCTAAACAGTCAGACGTTTAATCAGCTTCTGTAAATGGTTTGTATTTATATGCCCTTTTCTAGTCTTGATGACCACTCAGCGCTTTACGGTACAGTTTTACATTCACCCATTCACACGTATGTCCAACAATGACTGTCATTTAGAAACCATGTCATTATTACAGTTTGTCTTTCAGGGAGCATTGTGTCCCACCCACTCAATATCTAACTCACAATGACAACATCAAAGATTTGTTTTAAACATTCAGTGTCAAGCTCCAGTATTGGCGTGCCACTGTGGCTGTACTTACATCATGTGATGCTCCTTTTGCATCAGGCTGAACATTCAAGATAAATGGAGACTTCTGGATATGTTACTGTACTGAAAGCTCTAACTTCCCTATGATATTTCTGAGTTCAGGTATCACACATTTGCCCCAGATTAATTCCATCATAAAGATAGAATCCACCAGCAGGTGGTGTCGAATCCCTGCACTGCAGTAACTAATGAAATGGGTTTGCTCAGTTACTGTAATCATTATAATCAGGTATTCTTCCTCATCTATAAGTTCCAAAAGCACTCCCACCACTGATGTATTGAAATTCAACCCAGCTCCCAGTTGAGTATGAAGCATACGTGTTCACCTCTCACTTCCAGCTCACAGACCAACATTACTGTGTTTATGGCTTCTAACTGATTCAAATAAAACCAATACAAAAGGATTTTAGCCACTGAGAAGCAAGTGTAAATAATAAAAGGAATTCAGTTTAATTAAAATGAAAGTGAATGCAGCAGGATGGATGATGGGTGATGGGTGGAGGGTGATGGGATGAGGACAATGGGAGGAGGGTGAGCTCAGTGGTGGGGGAATGGCTTCAATGTGAGCAGATGTCCAGTCAGTCTGCGGTCAGCGTCACACAGGGAGACACACAGAAAGGCATTAGGTAAGATGGAGACAACTTTATTTAGAATTTGTATCCATGTATATTATATTTTAAGTAATTCCACTGATTCAGAGAGAGAGGTTCTGAACTGAGTGTCCAGATCTTTTCAGAGACTAGATCCAGACAAAAATCAGTTCCCTGCCTGTCAGACTGAGACGATGCAGAATATTCGTAGGGAATTTGCTGTTGCATAAGGTGAAAATTAAGTGAAGATTCTTGTACATATTTGTTCATTTTGCAGAAACTTTACCTACAAGCTAAGTATTTTTCATGACAGGAAAACTGTTTTTTAGCATCTAAAAGTACAGTATGTTTCACTGTGATTTATATATTATTCTTACTGCCAACAAACCTAGTGAGAAAAAATAAAACAGCTTCAAGGAATCCAGTTATAATTTCTTACTGCATCTGAACTTAGTTCTTAGTATCTACGTGAGTTAAGTGGTTTTTTTTTGTTGTTGACCCAGAGTATAAGTGAGGCTGATGAGAATGTTAGCAAAGTTACAAGGATTTTGCCATAAACCAAAACATTAGTTAAAATAAAGTATACTGAATTTAAAATTCAGTATACTTAATCTTGAGAGGCATCTAAATTTGTGGATAAAACTTTATGGACATTAGTTGTTTAGATATTTGTGGACTGACTGACTTTTAGCATTTAGCAAGATATACATCTGTAGTGAGCCTTGTGCAGATAGGATAAATACTTTATTGTCTGTTGTATCTTAACCTGTGTTGTTATCTGTGGCATCACACCCCAGCAGTGCCATCCAGTGTCACAATGCTTTCCACAGAGGTCCCCACATACACCAGCAATCCTTCCTCTCTGGAGTCTGAAGCATCCACCCTACTCATCCCTCTCCAGGACGGGGACTCACCTCCCTATGAGGACGCTGTGGCTCCATTCGGCTGGTCCCTCAACTGTAAGGCCATGGTGGTCATCAGCGTTGGCACGCTGTTGTTTGGATCTGGGACAGCACTGTCCTTGCTCTTCTTCACCCAGGTGGGTAATGTCCCCTACCTGCTGGGACCCCTATTCCTCTCTATGGGTCTGATGTTGCTGGTCACTGGCCTAGTGTGGATGTCCATTCTAAAACCGAGCCTGCAGCACAGGTCTTTTACCACGGTCAAACAAGTGAAGTGGAGAAGTAGAGCACAAACACCACTGATGGAGAACTCAGCCTGAAAGCACCAGGACCCAAAAACCATCAAAACTGAAAGTGAATAGCAGTGGACCGTCACAGGTTGGGACAGTGACTTGATTTAAATGACCAGACATGGTTGCATCATGGGACCTGTTGGATACATTGTTTTTGGAACTTTGTCTAGCATCAAAACTGATTGTTCTATCCATCCTGTCAATGTCAATTTCAGCCTGTAAAGCTGCAATATAATGATCCATTCACAATGCCATTGTAAAATGAGATTTTAAGACCTGATGAGCATAAAATATGTATTTCATGGGCTTAAATATGTAGATGTGATTATTGTCGCTGTATCTGTGTAATTTGCAACAATCTGCAGGTCATGAAGTGGCACTGAGCAAAATTCAGGCTTGAGAGCTGAACACAGTCACTTCAACACATTATATTCTGTCAAAAGACTGATTAAGAGCAATCACAAACTCAGATAAAGTATGTGTTACAATTCATTCATTTTCTCCCCTTCTTCATATGTGAGGGAAAACTGTGTGTGAGTGAGTTAAAATCAGCGTAGTCAGTTGCTAAAAGGCTTCTAGAGGTATGAGAATAGACATGATAGACCACACCCACCTGCACCAATCAATATGTAACTTCATGCCTGCCTGCCTTTGTGGACTGGGTCCAGCAGTCTGTCTTTACCTCAGGTGCTGTGGCACGAGTACTGCTGGTCTTTACCTCAGGTGCTGTGGACTGAGTACTGCTGGTCTTTACTTCCGGTTCTGTGGCCTGAGTCCAGCAACCTGTCTTTACTTCAGGTTCTGTGGCCTAAGTCCAGCAGCCGGTCTTTATTTCAGGTTTTGTGGCCTGAGTCCAGGAGCCGGTCTTTACTTCAGGTGCTGTGGCCTGAGTACTGCCAGTCTTAACTTCATGTTCTGTAGACTGAGTATTGCCGCCGGTCTTTACTTCAGGTTCTGTGTCCTGAGTACTGCAGCCGGTCTTTACCTCAGTTTTCTTTGGACTAAGTACAGCAGCCGGACTTAACTTCAAGTTCTGGTTCTGTAGACTGAGTACAGCTGCCGATCTTTACTTCATGTTCTGAAGACCGAGTACTGCAAACGGTCATTACTGGATGTTCTAGGAACCGAATACTGCAACCAGTCTTTACTTCATGTCCTGAAGACCGAGTACTGCAGCCAGTCTTTACTTCAGGTTCTGTGGACCGAATACTGCAGCCAGTCTTTACTTCATGTTCTGAAGACCGAGTACTGCAGCCAGTCTTTGCTTCAGGTTCTGTGGACCGAGTACTGCAGCCTCCAGATTCTGATAAATTATGGTTCCGCCCATGTGAAGGAGTTGATTGATCTGGTTGGAATCTCGAACACAGATGCTGCTCTCCCTACAGACTACATCTGTAGATGGCCTTAATTAAACCAGATTGACATCTTGCTAATGTGTTCCTTGTAAGAAGTGTCAGGTTAAGAGAGTCCAACCCCTCTGGTGATCTTGTGTTAATAAAATCACATCAGACTGGGAGCACCCCAGTAGAACCAACTCGAGTGTATTCGACAGATAGGTAGACATCAAGGACAGTAACAGCTTCTCACTCAAAAGAGAAGCTTTAATATTCTTGAAAGCACCGGAGAACTCGAGAAAACTTGATCTACCAGAGCCACCACTAACATCCAGGTGAGAGTGAGCATGCTGAAGCAGGTGAATGGCAGCATCGTCCACCCCCACATTGGGCTGGAAGTAAACTGAAGAGGGCCGTGTGAAGATCTCACCTGTGGTCTACGGCGGGCCGGAACCAGTCTCTCAAGTACCCTCCTGATGTGGGAAATATGTACAAGTGGTCGGAGGTCACTTGGTGCAGATGGGGTGGCACTAAGGGAGGCTGTGGCTGAGGGGTAGAGTGGTTGTCCTCCAACCTGAAGGTCGGCGGTTCGATCCCCAGTCTGAACCATCTGCATGCCGAAGTGTCCTTGAGCAAGATGCTAGAATAACAAAGTGCTGCAAGTAGATGCACTGTATGAATGTGTGTGTGAATGGGTAAATGTGAAACTGTACTTTAAAGCGCTTTGAGTGGTCTTCATCAGACTAGAAAAGAGCTATATAAATACAAATCCATTTACTATTGGATACTGGTGCCAATAGGAATGTTTCCCACAGCAAATGTATCCATTCCCCTGACAGACTCAAGTTTTGAAGATGGGTTGCAGGGGCAGGGACATTAAGAGTGGTCAGAATTGAGGGAGGACTGGATGCAGGCAAAAACAGAGAATTAGCTGCCTAGTGCACATAACCTGACTGTTCATCTGTGGAGAGGCCTGAGGATGTCAGTCCAAAGATACTTCCCAACCAGTCTGAGTTTGAGAGGATCCACCAAGAGGAATCGAGCAATCTGCTCACATCTAGGTGTACAAAGCTTGTAGAAACCTACCCGACAAGACTCAAAACCTAACTGCTGCCAAAAGAGCATCTAGAAATTACTGATTTAAGGTACTGAATAGTTTTGTAAATTTTATATTTAAATTTTTGGTGTTGAATACATTTCCAAAAGTTCCTAAAGACCTGTTTGCACCTGACCATTTTGGATTACGAAGTGTTTAAGTGTTTTATGGGTAAAATGGCAATGCTATCCATTTATAATAAAAGAGATGGAGCAAATCACTCGATCTTGAAAGAAAATAAGCTGTGGACAGTGCTTTGAAATCAGGGGGTTTCTTTATGTGTAACTCAATCACTTCAGTTACTATACTGTAACTGCTTTTAAACAAATGGGCTAAAACATGCAACATGTAATGGTTTATTTTTTATACTCAAAGCACCTTATACATGAGTCAAATTCACCCATTCACAAACACATTCATACACTGATTCTATATCGTGCCCCACATGAAGGTTCAGTGCCTCGTCCAGGGACACTTCCACATAAAAAAACACGACCTTCTCATTGATAGACGACCCACTCTACTTTCTGAGCCACAGCCTTTAAAAATAAAAGTAATACTAATTAACTTGATATTTTACACGAATGCTGAGACACGTGATAAATGCGGCTATAAACCTTGCGACGTATTGAGACCATGCATGCTTCAATGTGAATGTGTGTGTGTGTTCTCTATTTTATATAATAAAATTGTCATGTTTTGTAGTAAAAATGATGGAATTTTGTTTGTCTGTCATATCCAGTCACATACACAGATGTTTTTTGCGGCTCCATCTGTCTCAGTGTGATCCACAAAGTAATTTATTTATAAGCTTCTCTGCCCATTGTGGCCTCTGTTGGACTGTGTAATCATTTAAAGCAGGATTACTGAGGCACAGAAATATTACTGGAAATATCCATCTCTGTTGGCCACTGGTGCCAGACCTCCAAGAGTGTACACACGCACGCACACACACAAACACACACACACACACACATACACACAAACATACATACACACAAACACACATATACACACACACACACACACACACACACACACACACACACACACACACACTCACACACACACACATTAAAACATCCCCTTAAAATGTAATGATTTACATTTTGTGACTGTGTGGACTGTTTGGGTCCCCACAACATGATAAAACACTTTGGTTTTGTAGTGGCTGCAGGCCAAAGACAAGTATGAACTGATCTGCATATCCATCTGTCTATGTGCACTATAAAAATAAACCAGAAAATATCCTGTTAGATAACCAGATAACATCCCCAGTAGAAAAACACTGATGCAACCATGGATGCATGTCTGTAGATGAAGCCTGGTGAACATCTCTCACTCTCATCTCCTTCTGTCTCATCCATGTGTCCTTCACTTGAATGGATTGGTTGATGGAAATTAAAAATAAAAACAATGGTTCCTCTTAGGCTTTGACTATTGCAGACCCTAAACACCAACATTCATCAAGAGATGTTGATATTAAATCCATACTTTTTAATATATTCTTATCTATTATGCCTTCAAAATAAATGTGTTCATCAGGTCATATCTCGTTTTACAGTGGCATTATCAATGTATTATTATTATTTTATAATTAGATATGAATTGAATATAAATGTATGAGAATGTATTATTTTGCTGGCCTGCATCTCTCTTATAACTGTCAGGTTTTCCTCATTATGTGAATCAATAATGTTTACCTGTGCTCGAAAGTTAAAACTTTTACTCAAACATTTTAACAGTGTGTCACATATTGAATATTTAAGACTGTATGCAGCGAGAGTGGAACATCGCTCTGAGGACAATCCTCTTTTAATCATACTGGGCTATAGGCTTACAAATAAAAAATATATGTCTTTCTTTTACAGCAAACAAAAATCTGAGTGAAAAATATTGCACTATTTGCGAGAGGGATATATGGGGAAATCTAAAATATGATTTTCCCTATAACATAGTAATGAAAATTGAAAATAACTGTCTCAGACAGATTCTTTTGTAGAACATCAAAATAACTTAAAACCTTTACACAGTACTGTGGACATGCAGGCTACAGAATGAGCAGTGAATCCATATATAAATAGAATATACAGGGACGGAGGATGTCACACCTTGTTAGGCCCTATATTAGACAATTGTGTGAATATGGGCTATACAAATAAAACTTGATTGATTAATTTATATTATGATAGTATGAAGGGTAGTGATTATAAATGAGATCAAGGAATCCAGCACAAAGAAACCACTAATACCCTTTTTGAAAATATGCCCTTTATGAATACGTATATATCTATACGTAAAGCATGTGTATGACTCCTTATTTACTCTGAGATTATCTGTCATACACTATATGGGATAAATGGGCGGCTGTGGCTCAGGGGTAGAGTGGTCGTCCTCCAACCTGAAGTTCGGCAGTTCGATCCCCAGTCTGAACCATCTGCATGCTGAAGTGTCCTTGGGCAAGATGCTGAACCCCGAATGGCCCCCCCATAGAATAACAAAGTCCTGCGAATAGATGCACTGTATGAATGTATGTGTGAATGGGTGACTGTAAAACTGTACTGTAAAGCGCTTTGAGTTGTCATCAAGACTAGAAAAGCGCTATAAAAATACAAAACCATAACCATTTACAGGCACAGGTAGAGCCCCTCCTCCAGTAATCACCACGCCCCTTCACTGTGAGACCTGAGCGGACTGAGTCTCACCTGTCTCTCCTCAGTCTCCTGTCTCACCTCTCTCATCTGTTTCTCCTCTCTCACCTTTCTCTCTTCTCTCACCTGTCTCTCCTCTCTCACGTGTCCTTCCTCTCTCACCTGTCTCACCTCTATCTCCTGTCTCTCCTCTCTCAGATCTCTCTCCTCTCTCACCTGTCTCACCTGACTCACCTTCGAGCCGCTCTGAAACGTAATGGCGCGGTGCGGAGGCAGCGGGGAGTAAGCGGGGACAGTCTGACCTGAGCTCAGCCGCTGTGAGGGGACATGGAGCCCGTGTACCGGGGTCTGGGTCGCTGTGTGTGCTGTTTCTGGCTCGCGGTAGCCTTTGACATATTGGGACTGGCCGTGCTTCTCATCGGGGTGTTTGTCAACGTGTTCTTCTACGACCTGCTCATCTATGCGGGCGCCATCATCATCTTCCTCAGCCTCATCTGGTGGGTCTTCTGGTACTCGGGGAACATCGAGGTCCCCCCGGCGGAGCTGGAAGATGATGTCGGGCTCCTGAAGAAGGAGCGGGGCCGTCTCAGCGGCCTCGGCGGGGCGGTGAGGCGCATCTCCAG
Source organism: Limanda limanda (assembly GCF_963576545.1). NCBI lineage: Eukaryota > Metazoa > Chordata > Actinopteri > Pleuronectiformes > Pleuronectidae > Limanda > Limanda limanda. The sequence goes on from NC_083652.1 coordinate 1,920,022, forward strand.
CCGCGTGTCCAGCGGCATCCGGAGCTCGTTCCGCTCGAGCCGGAGAGAGTCCGATGGCCGTGCGCGCCCCCAGAGTTCGGTGGCCCCACGTCAGGAGCAGGTGACCATTGCTATGGCAACGAGGAGCCCCCAGGAGAACAGCTCTCGCGCCGCCGTCTCCTCTGTGGGGGGCGGTGACGTAGAGATGCCGAACACCTCTACCGAGACTTCAGCTACATGACGGGGGCCCACAGGTGAGGCCTGCTACATACTGATGGGGTCCCTGGCCTCAGATACACAGCAGTTATAACTACAGCAAGTGCATGTGAATTACTCTTTCTTTATTATTATTATTATTATTATTATTATTATTATTATTATTATTATTATTATTATTATTATTAGGTTATCCATTTCAAAACTTTAAACGTAAAGATAAGTAAAAATAGGTGACTCAGACAATATAATCATGTGTCATCTGTCTGTATTCTGTCAAGTGTTGGCAGAAAGTGCCCGATACTATGCAGTGTCTTCAGTGGTATTGTGATCCCTATTCTTCTCTAGTTTTTGAAAGCAAATGTTTACATTTAATCAAAAAAAGTGTCTTATTATGCGAAACACCATAGCATAGATATATATGATCTTATATATCCTATTATTTTAAACATAATTCCAGAATAGAAGATTGATGTCAATGATCTTGCTCCTTCCTTTATTTTCTTTCAGTTTGATGTGGAACTAAATGTGGAACTAAAGGGAAAACATGTGGTCATAGCAGTCAAGATCTCTTATCACTAGACAATCATTAACCACAGTTCACTGCTCACTGAAATACGAGCCCTTAGCTTAAACAATAGATGACCTACCCAGAACCTCCTGAAAACATTTGCGCCCCAGATTGATGTGAAGTTGGCATAGCAATAACATTCTGCTCACAACGTGTCAACTCAAAGATTAAACTCATCTCCAGTCAAGCTTTAATAACAAGGTTTCATTCAATTTCTTCCCTGCAGAGAATGACTCATCATTAGTTCCTTCCAGCACTGGACGGAGGAGAGGCTGCCCTGCATTGCATGAAGCTGTTGACATTCAACTCTTTTACTGTTGTGTGTTTAATGAAAAATTACTCCTCAGTGATCCGAATATCTAAAGGAATTGTTAGCTGTTGTTGAGTTGAAGAGGACACATAAGACATTACTACAGATATGAACTGAAACTTAATGAATTTATACAGTAAAAGTCTAGTCACAGATATTATTCATAATTTTTGTAACAGTTTTGATTAAAGCATGTGATTGAATTGTCTTATTATGATGTTGTATCCAGTATGTGTTCTCACGTCTGTTTTGTTAACACACTTCCTGATCAAATGAAGCCCAACTAACTAACAATACATCACTGTAGCATGAGTTAATAACATCCTATTTGTTATTGAAGGATAATTCTTGACTGCAGTCTTCTGTTGACTGTGTTATTTTTGATAAATTTGAACTGGCCCAACCTAATGTAGACTGGCATGTTTAACTTATTCAACCTTGACTGAATGTTTACTTAGATTCTGCTTCCAACTATGACAACATGTCAAAGAGGTTGTTATTGTGGCATAATTTTCTTGAGATAATCTAAAGTGGAGCGTAACTATGTGTTTTTTCTTCTTTGTCATCTTGAAACTCCTCTGTTTGTGCAGTGTGTTTCTGTATTTGGTTGTGTTGTGTGCATTTGTAGCTTTGATAACAGTGATCATTTTTTTACTCGCTTGCTGTGCTTTGTCTATTTGAGTCTATTTTCTTAAGTTGCACTGCACTGAGGCTTCAGTGCCACCATACCCAAGGTTTTTTCCTCCACTGAGGAGGTTATGCTTTCCCCCCTTTCTTTTTTTTGGTTGATTTGTTTATAAATCTTCTGCACAATTCTCCAGACAAATATTCTCTAACATTTTATACAGCCTTTCTACAGTTTTACCCGTATTTTAATCCTGATGATCAGATAAGGACTAATTGTTCATCCCGACTGCATTCAGGGAATCTAGAGAGAAAGTGATCGACCCAAACTTTCTTCATGTGAATGTCAACGGAAACATTTCCTTCAGCTTTTATAACTTCCTTGTCACAATAGTGTAACACACTTCTCTCAGGCTTATATTTAAGTATCCAACTCCAGCTCTTGATCCACTGAGTCAGAGTGGAAGTAACTTAAAATCATGTTACTTTTCATACACCTGATCTTTCTCTTCCAAACGAATGAGCTGCTTAGAAAATGTACGTGCAGGGTTTATAGTAAGCAGCATACAGAGTTAACCCAATATTCAGGTAGCAGTTGATAACAGTAGTAAATGGGTTTTGGACAAGGAAGCAGTTCAACTTGTGGATTCAGGTGTCTGCTGTGAGCCTTTTCAAAAGTCTCAGCTAACATGATTTTTCTCATGTTAGCTGAGACTTACTGAACCTTGTGGGCAGCAGCCAACATGTTACAAAATAAGAAAATAAGAACAAGTGTGACCTGGTGACTGTTGGTTTCAGTGAGCAGACTTACTGCGGTGGAAAAAAAGGTGCAGTTGGCGACAGGCCTCCTTGTTCCCACCCATGTTGATAACAAGCCTCAGTGTCTAACCTTTGGAACCAGCTGTCTTTATTATACAGCTGTTTCCTCTAACTGATAAAAAGCTATGTTGTTCTCTCAGTGTAATCAACTTAAAACTAATTTCAATAAATGTGCTGACTTTTATTTACTCATCATTGTACAAGACAATGTCAGTATCACACTGCTCCTTGTTATGGTCCATTTGTCTCCAAGAAAACAAATAAAGAAAAGTTACCTCTTACCCAAATGTTTCACCGTAAAAATACAATCTTGCTCTATATAACATTATATTTATTTGGTCTTAATTTAATTTTAATATGTTTTAAGTAACGGTAGCCCCCTTTTTAATGACCATTTCAATAAAAAAAAAAGTCAAATTTATATCATAATAGGGGTCAAACCCAAAATATTAAATACATTTATAATCATTTATTGTTTTATTAACCCCCACATACCAAGAAATCTTAAAAATCTCACAACCATGATACATATGACATCATTGCTATAATGTTGTGTTGCCATCATGACTGCATAGCCAGTGTTATACAGTATATGCCAGTGCTATCAATATCTCTTTTATGCTATAAACTTGACATATGCTAGATACAGACTTGCATAATACATCATGATAGCATAATATGCATAATAAGCCACCAAGTGTTAAATGCTTTGATTGGTCTCTATAAGACTAAATAAATGCAATCCATCAACCATTACCATCCAATACTATTCGTCTATTTGCAGTTTTACAGGGTACGTATTGGTCACAGGGCTCACCTATATTGTTGAGCCTAAAAATTATGGAATCATTACACGTATGTCACCAGATAATATCCCAAAGAAAACAAAGATCAGCTACTTGTTTAGTTTCAAACACTGATACACTGTCTCCTCCAACTCCCGCGTGTATTTTGAAAGGTTCTTGTGTCTAGATTAGAAACTGTCACTTTGGCGACTTCTAGTGGTAGTGTCTAAAAAGACATCGACGTAAAGGTAACCTATAAACTAATTTTATTTCCCTGATCTTATCTGTCAACGATGTCTCTAATTCAGAAAAAGTTTCAAATTATCTAAATTAGGTTTTATGATATTTTGTAATAGCAACTCAACTCTTGTCTTCAGAATTCAAAAATCTTAATTTCACATTTCACAAAAGTAAGTTTTATGAAATATGTGCACTAACTCTTCAAAACACAAGGCTCTTAGGGCTGGAAGAGAGCATGTTACATTTTTCAGGGTGATCCTCACTAAAACTTAATGAACAAGCTTGTACACTGTCACAGCCTTACATTTCTACCGTTTTGTGCCGCTTTGCATTAGTTCAGTGTCACTTATACTATCTGTCTTTTTGAAAGTGATTTCCAAAGAATTGTCTTCAGAAGAAGTGCATCCTGGAGGTTTAATCCAATGACACAGTTTCAATACTATTCATCTTATCCATGAAGCACTGGCATAATGTTAATTTTCAGTTTAAATACAATTTTATTTGTATTTGAGCACTGAATCACAGGCATGACCCAAACACATAAGGACAGAACTATTAGAGCTGCAAAGGTCAGTACATTTCTTCATCAGTGTGCAGTGTTGAATTTAGTGCGATTTGGACAAATGATATGTTAAATATTGAGCAACTTTGACTGAACAAAAGTGATGTCGTCACTTACGTCAACAGGTGCAACAATAACTGACTCACCAGTTTGGGCTTCACTGCGTTTTGAATAAACAGGTGAACTGTCGTTTTTGCAGCAGTGGTGGGTCAGCTTCAGAGGTCTGTGGACTGAGTCCAACAGAATGTCTCAATTATTGCAGTCACTTGTACAGTTTCAGAAAGAAAGTTGCAACCAGCATTTTCACTGGCCAAGAGAGCAGCCAATCCCAAACAGGCAGGTTTACAATGAACGCTGCATTAGTATGCACAGTTACTGTTACTTAACTTCATGACCTCCATTGTCTAGTCAATCAATCAATCAAAATGTATTTGTATAGCCCATGTTAACAAATCATACTTTGTTTCGTAGGGATTAACAAGGTGCAACATGTTCTGCCCTTAACCCTCAACAAGTAGGGAAAAACAAAAAAAAACTTTTAACAGGGAAAAATAACTTGAAAACCTCAGAGAGAGACACATGTGAGGGATCCCTCTCCCAGGACGAACAGAAGTGCAATAGATGCCACGTGTAACTGACCACATCAACAAAATAACAGTATTTACAACATTGATGAAAAGAAACAGTTTTTATCATAATGAAAATGTGTGTCTATGATTAAAGTATTTATGCATAAGAAAATGTCTGATAGAGATGAAGGGAGCAGCAATGAGAAATTAACTGAGGTGTTATTCCACAAATCAATTTATAGCTTATTCTTTTATCTGTGTACCTGACAGTTGTTTATGTATTCTTTGTTCATTCTATTCTATTCTATATAAGCCACTGGATGCCTACAATTTCTCCTGGCAATCCGAAAGCTGACAGGAACCCATGACCCTTGGAGATGGAACCCGGGGGAACATTTTGAAAGTGACGCCAGTATACCGTATTCACTTCCGTAAATACGCGGTTTACTTCCGCTGGTGAGAAGAGCGCACACATGCTCCAGGATTGTTTAAAGCAGGAATTCACTTTCGAAATTCATCTCTATTCACCGCAAACACTAAGCGGTTATACTGATTTATGTGATATAAATTAAATTAGCTCAGTCTTTCCTCTTCAGTCCGACCTTTCAGCTGATGTTAGCTTAGCTGCGCTACTTTTCTTAAATGGAGATCGACAGTCTGGACTTTTTGAACAGTCCTCCTGTGAAGACGGTCAGGTTTGGAGGCAGTGTGGCGGACACGTTAATGAAATACAAACAGGTGAGCGTTGACGTGCTGTCTCTCGGTGTTTTACACCAGAGCAGCTGAGACTCTAAACTGTTGCTCTGTGTTGTGTCGTAATAAGTCTAAACCCAGTATGTGTTGCTTAATAGTATCCAACTCTTGTCAGCTGTCAGTATCTGAACTCTGGTCTGTCAGGAATATACACAAGTTCATTGTTGCTGTGATTCAAATTAACAACTTCACAGGTCATCTGTCTATCTGATTTGATGTTTCTCTTCTTGTTTGAAGGGAGACTCAAGTGATTATGAGCTGCTGAGGCATCAGCTGGCCGATCCTGAGATAAAGGTGTGGTGTGGTGTGGTGTGGTGTGGTGTGTGTGTGTGTGTGTGTGTGTGTGTGTGTGTGTGTGTGTGTGTGTGTGTATGTGTATGTGTGTGTATGTGTATGTGTTTATGTGTGTGTGTGTGTCATCACGGTTCTCGTAGTTCTGTTCTCAATGAGATCTCTCCTCACAGGATGCTCAGATCATCAGCTGGCTGCAAGAATTTCGGGGTTGTGTGACTCAGCTAACCAAGGACCATGAACAGCTCATCTATACTATCCTGGTGAGTGTCCATCATGACGTGTATCCTCAGTAACTGATGGCAAAATATGCTGGTTCCAGCTTCTTAAATCTATCAATCAGCATGTCATGTATGACTGGTCATATACAGTGAACAACACAAATACATCACCTTGGCCTAAAGGAAGTTGTGAGGGTCTTCTTAGAGAGCTGATGATAACAGATTGATATGATAGTAGTATATATGTATATGTAAGGCCAGTGTGCGGTAGTCTCTGACTAAATTATTTTAAAATGAGAATACAGGAACTACCTTATAGAGCTGCAATAGTTGATTTTAAAACATCACAATTTTTTTTTAACCCTGGTTCATATGCATTCATATGTTGGATATCCAGGGGATAAATCGTCAGACTAACTATCCGATATGTGATGTTGATTTGGTTTTCCTGCGCAGCTTCAATCCCAGCTGTTCCGTATTGTAAATGAAGGCTACTAGGCGACATAAACCCATAGTCCCACAGTGCAACTCACCTCAACGTCATTCATTTCATTCATCCCAACCTCCATCAGGCACCAAGACTCAGATGTTAATGGACCATGCAGATTTAGTCTTCATTGACAAAAGTTTCCATGCTGACACTCCTCTCTGTGTGTTTGTGTTTAAGAGGCTTCCATGGGTGGGCCGGAGCCATGCTGTGGTGGAGGAGTACATGACCTTCCTCAGTAACCTGGTCTCAGCGCAGACTGTCTACCTGTGTTCCTGCCTCAAGATGGTGGTCTCCCATTTCACTCCCAGTACGTTCCCTTGACTGGCGGTCAAATAATCCAATGTTTCACAAATGAAATTCTAAATTCAAATGCTCAGAGTGATGTCAAAGTTGTGAGGTATTGTTGACTATCTGTTGACTCCTCATTGTCATTATTGTGCATTTTCATTTTTTTGTGTCTACTTCAAAAGGCAAAGGGTGAACATTAGCTATATTACATCGCTGGCATTTAAATCTTATGGCTCGTTAATTCAACGCTGCAACAATTGAGCTCTAAAGGCCGATTTATACTCGGCTTTTTAACGGACGCACGCACGCAGGGTTTCCCCCAGAAAACTTGCTAAGCCTGGTGGTAGGGCTGCTAGAAGGGGGGGGGGGGGGGGGGTGTTGAGTCGGATTTTGAGCTGGACACCATTGTTTCTTATACTCTAAACATGTTGCACTTTGTTTAATATGCACACCTAACTTTTTTATTTTGATAAGGGGTTAAATAGATACTTTGATATCTTTTTGAGTTGCACTGCTGACTTAACTTATAAGCCCTCTTTTTTATTTATTTTTATCACGTTGGAGTTGCTAGTTTAAACCTACAGTTTTGCACTTTAATATTTGAGCCTTTGTTTACATTTTGTTTTGTACTGCATTATATGGTGACATACAGTTTGTTGTTATCAAAATAAAATTAACTGAATTGAAATGGTCAATTTGATTTTTTGGGAGGAAAATTAATCGTTTAGATTAATCGACTAATCGATAAAATAGTTGTCAGATTAATCGATAGAAAAATAGTCGTTAGTGGCAGCCCTACTTAATATTAAAAAAAATTCAAGTTTGCTGTGAACATAGCAGTCAGGCCTCTTATTTCAGAAACAATGAACCGTAACAGTTTGGTTACCAATAAAAGATAAGCGTACTACTTCTTTGCTTTCAGCCAGCTACTCAAACAGACAAGCAACAAAATAACAAACAAACAAAATACACAGGCAAGTGTCGGCCTACTTTGAAATAAATTAAACACAGAACTTTGTAGGGCTATTTGAGTCCTCCTCATATTTGTGGAAAATGTATGAAATAAGAAGTACCCTATTTTTAAATAAATAAAACCAAATAGCTGCAGCCTAATCGTGTAACGGACTAGGTTTATGTTTATGTTCGGTTTTGACTTATGTTCAGTAAAACACTGTGTTGAAGGAGCGTTCTGATGTCTGAGGATCAGTGAAGGCGACGTATGTTCAGTAAAACACTGTTAAAGGAGCATTCTGTTGTCCGAGGGTCAGTGAAGGCGTCTGGGTGGGACATGTGACTGTTTGGACCAATAGGATGGTTGCTTGGGGATCGGGGCGATGTCTGTGATCGGGGCTCAATGAGGAAGTGAAGTGTTGTTGATGTGCGCGAGTGACGGATTTTTTTTTTTTTTTTTAAATAAAAAAAACATGCGACGCTTAGCCTGGCGGGGGGGGAGTAAGGCCTGGCGGCCCGCCAGGCCTATACAGCACTGGGGGAAACCCTGCACGCACGCACGCGAGCGACGCAACACGCCCCTCGCGTACTTGCGGGGGGAGTGTTGCGGCTTGCGTGCGTCAGCCAATTTTTCTGACTATACGACAAAGGGACGCGAGCCTCACGCAGCCCGCAAGGCTTGTGATTGGTCTGCTTACTACATCCCGTCCGGAGTCGCATTTCCGGTTTCAATCCCGGAAACTGCGGAAGCCACAGAAGAACGAAGATAATCCACTCAGACGCGTTCACAACAGCAACAAATCCTCTGCAGGAATCAGGCGAGGTGAAGTGCAGCAGGCAGCGGCAGGAAGTACTTTATTCAATCTGCTGCGGAGAGCATGTATTTTTGTTTACAGCACATTTAAACTAGCATCAGCTCTCTTGACATCTTTGTTGTTGTCTTTTACATGAATAACTCCTCTTTTTCATGTGGAAATAATTGTTTTATTTTTGTTTTTCATCTTTGCGTTTGTCGCGTGTTTGAAGTGTATCGACTCGCTCGCTGCAAATTCAGTGATGTATCTCCTGCTGTGTTCTCACATCGTCTCCTCCATAATTTCTGCAGACTCTATACTGAGGATCGTAGAAAATCCACAGGCGCTCACTTGGATATTTGTGTTCACATATCCACAGTTTCTCTGGAGTTTAGTGCATGTCTGAAAGCAGCTTTAGTGACCGAGAGTGTCTCTCTCTGACTCAATGTGTCAAGGAGGGGTTTAGGGATTCATTGCTCAGTCCTTGGCTTTACAGTGAAACTCAATTTTAGCCATTTTCAGACGAAAATAAACATGTGGTCAGTGTAAATATTGTAGCCACAGATAAATCAATGTGGGGACAAACCCTGTGTCTTGGGTAAGTTCACACCAGCACTGAGAGCTGTCCACTTATGATCAGATCATCTAAGGCTGATTTTATGTGCAGGCTTATCTTTGGTCCACTACAGGTGATATGTGTAATTACAGGTGTAATACATGGCAAAATAATGTGTCTGTTTTCAGAGCGAATGACCATCTGTGAAGGGGGAGTGGATATCTCTGATTCAGATGATGAAGATGAGAGTGAGTGTCATCTTTCTCATATTTATTGCTGTTTTCATGTATTAAGTGGTTGTGTTTAACATTAAAACAATATTACAGGACTTATGAGCATTTTAAATGTTTGATCAGGACTGTCATTGTTGTGTTGGTTGCTTGCTGAAGTCTGGAGGGGTTGAGAGGGGAGGACAGTGAGAGTTGCGAGATGTGAATGTTGAGCAGGGCAATGTAAGAGCATAGCTGATCTCCTCCCCCCAAGTGTATGAGTTAAATACAAATGATTAATTCCTGCACTGTTCCTTTTATTTTGTTAGACCTCCCCAGAAACTTTGATCGCTGTCACCAGGCATTACAGCTCATCGCCAAATACGTACCAGCGTAAGTCACTTTACGTAGACGTTTCTCTCTTCCTGCTTTGTTTTTTATGATTTTACTCACCAATAAGTCTGATCTTTTCTACAATAAACCAAATTACGTATTACTTCATCTCTGTAAAGACATGCAAAAATCTATTGATGACTTTCAAATGTGTTGAATTGTAAATTTGCGCCTCTGCTTTCAGCACAAGTCGCTTTCTGATGCCCATTGTGCAAGAGAACTTCCCTTTCATACAGAAATCCTCCAGAACCCTGGTAAGAGTTATTGATGCTGTCGATTGAATCAAATACAGCTAATAAATTATTTTGGGCTGTTTTCCTTACTCTAGTTGAGGGCTAAGAACTGAGCATGACGACGTTGTTAGGCCCTAGAAGGCTATTGTAACATGGTATTGGGCTATGTGGTTACCTCAGACACTTAATGAGAGCATCGCCAACTTAAACGGTCAAATATTTTTTTTTTGCCAAGAATGGTTTAAGCTTTATGTACAGACATTAGTTTTATCTCGGCAATAATCCGAACAATAATCCGAAGGTTCAAACAAGTTGTGATAAAACGATAACTCAGTCACTTCACCGTCTGAAAATGCATAATTTGTCTGAAAAACTTGCTTTGGTCTTGCAACCGGATACACATGATATTTATATGAGTACTGTAAGATATGATATGTCAATAATATTGTTTTGTATGCCCTAGCTCCTCTCAACACATTGTGCTAAACAGAGTTTGGCTCTGCCAAAACTCTGATGTGCATCTTTGGGTAATGGATATCTTGTTGTTCTTTACAGGAGTGTTATGTCCACAACCTCCTGAGAGTGACAGTGTACATACCGTCTATTCGACGAGATGTACTGGAGGTGATCTTTGAAAAGATGCTCAAACTGGATGTGAGTGTTTCACCTCTAAATCAAAGTGCTTTACCTACAGTAATGAAAATATCTGCAAAGGTGGTCTCAGACCTGTACGGTTGCCGTGGTTGTCGGCGGCACCGGTGTTACAAACCGATTTTTGTTTTATTTCGTATAGACATAAATGCTATATACATCAAGGCTGAAGTGGACCAGAATGATCCAGATTGGAAATCAACACCATTTATTAATAACTAAATAAATCTGGAAATTATTCAGTTTGTGTCTGAAGAGCGACAGAGATGAGCAGACACACACATTTACACACAAACTGCAGACGGGAGAGAAGCTCTTCCTGCAGATTATCACATACCACGGTGTTTCTTCTTTTTTCCTCATTGGTGCAGAAGAAGCAACGCTTTGCTGATCCAGGAACACAAATATTAGTTCCTGAGGTTGTTATAGATCAGATCTACATGCGAGTGATTCAAATCAATACACTAGCGTGGAGCGTGGCTGATGGACAGGTCAAAGTGTTTGACACTTTGCAATGAAACAATGACACAAACCAGCGAGTCAGCGTCTCTCCTTGTTGAATGTCTGGTGCACTCGGTAACACTAGTGTTGTCAAGAGTTTATCACCGGTGGGGAAATGTTCACGCTGTGGGATCCCTAGAATGAGTGTAATGACATGCAGGCCTAAATTATTTGATGTTCTTAACCTAGATGATGTCTCCTGTGTGTCTCCTCTGGTCTAAAACTGTGTGTGGTTTATTTCAGGTGAGTGCATCCCGCTCACACATTGAGGAGGCAGAGGAGAATGCAGTGCAGCGCCAGAGGGCAGAGGAGCCGTCTGAGGAGGGGCTCTTTAACATGGTAACAAACAGCAGGGGTCTGGGTTTTCCTCTGGTACGGATTCGGTGGGAAATGTTTTTCGTTAGTACCAGGGTCGCTGAAACGGCATCAAATACTATTTAGGATTAGGTTCGTCAAAGAAAAATAGTTAATGGAAAAAAATGGCATGAAGCATAATTCATTCTGCAGTTTACACCATAGTAAAGTATTAAGTGGATGAACATGAATGCTCCAGAGTTCTTCGCCTTTTTGAAATATACTGTATTTCGCATGGCACTATAGCTGAATTAAAACTTTTTTAATGGAATAGAACTGTAGTTAAAATACTAAGCACATTTTTAAGTGTAATTAAAGCAGAATTAGTTACATAAGTTTAAAGGCAAGAGCTGAAAGTCTCAATGTAATGCTGAGTGTAGTTGTAAGAAAGAATATGAAAGGATTGGAAGAGGGAGTTAAAGCACTAAATCAATGTCTAAGTGGTAAAAGGAGCTGAAACTGTTATCAACAGTGAAAGAAGTGTGACAAAAGATGAAGTGAAAACGTATCTATCTGTGTCTGATAGTAACAGCACGGTGTATATACATGTTGTATGAATATGTGTATAATGTTCAAATGTGATTTGCACTAATAAGAAAATACCGTGCATTTACCATCTGGCGGTCAGGTGACTAAATGATTAAACATAAAACATATTAGCTTGTGTTCATTGTGTTCAACTAGCTTAATACAGTGATACAAAATGAATTAAATATGCACTTCTGTCAGAGGAAACTAAATATTAGTATAACACAATTAAAATATCGAAAGGGATCTGTACAAATAATGTGGTGTGTATATGCCTTACAGTTAGTGCTATAATGAACCGTGATATATTTTTATGAGTTAGTCCTCATCTTTACTCTCTCCTCCCGCCCTGGCTCTCTCAATCTTTGTGTGTGTCTCAGGATGAGGACGTGGAAGCAGATCAGCCCCCCGGCACTACTGCGATGGCCCATCCAGTGGCCGAGCGGCTTGACACTCTCATGGCTGTGATGATGTCCTACATCAGGGACGTCTGCCTTATAAATGGTAGATGGATAACACAGCTTTTACACTGAGGATCACATTTCTCTGACTGACCAGTATCAGGGAGTGGGCTTTAAACAGGTTAAACCGATCTGAAGATATAACAAGACATTTTTTGAGTGTGAGAAAATATGAAATTTACTTTGTTTACTTGGATGCATCCTTGTTAAGTGATCATTTTAAGCTGTTTCATTTGTCATCAGTGGTGTTAAGTGCTTGGTTTTCTCTCTTAGGCTCTCTTCATGTGGAGAGGACGAAGGAGCTGTACAAAGATTTGTTGAGTGTGTTTGACAAACTTATTCTGCCAACACACGCTTCCTGTCACGTCCAGTACACACTCTTTTACCTCTGCAGCTTCAGATTGGTCAGTACTCCCTACACTGTGTCTTTGTAGTGATAGGAAATAGCAATATGTAGCATTCAGCCCTCAGTCTGGTCTTCAGACTGTTCCAATGCCACAAGATGGCCAAACATCAATTATTGCTGCCGAATAACTGAAATGAGATGTTACCATTCTATAGCAGACACATCTGCTTTAAAAATGACTGAAAAATCTGTAGTCGAAAGGGGGAAAAGTAATATAATGTATGTAACATCTTCCCAGGCCCTGGCAGAGGCCTTCCTGGATCACCTGTGGAAGATCCTACAGAACCCCTCTCAACCCGCTGTCCTTCGCCAGGCTGCTGCTGGATTCCTGGGAAGCTTCCTGGCCCGAGCCAAGTTCGTCCCTGTGCCGTGAGTTTACATCAAGTTTCTGCTTAAGAATTGTAAAAGCCAGGAGTTCCTTGTAGTCCTAAGCCGTTGTTAGTTGTTCGACATGACCTGCGGAGGAATTCCAGAGGATTGGGTCTGGAATTTCTCTGCAGTTTGCCTTCACACATGAACAATGCAGCACGAGGTTCACAACAGCAAAAAACTCCTCCACCGGATTCAGGTGAGGGGTGGTGCAGCAGGCAGAGGCAGGACATTACGTATTAATTTCACTTCGGAGATAATGTGTTTTTATTAACAGCACCTAGAAACCGGCATCAGCTCTTATCTAGCCACAAACTCTATTGACGTCCTCCTTCTTGACTTCAACGTGTTTCAGCGCTTTTTCATCATGAGATATTTGTTTTCTTTTTATTGGTCTTTCGCTTGCGTCACTAACTCCTCCACTCACTTTTGGTGAATCTTGCGAAGGATCTCCTACCTTGTTCTCATATCGTCTCCTCCAGACTCTCAATAGACTTTATACGAGGTGACAGGGGCAGGAAATCCACACAATCTGCAAAGGCTCTCATCAGACATTTGTGCTCACACACACACCTCCTCTGGAGAAACAGCGGAGAATCTCCAGAGTTCGATGCGTGTCTGAAAACAGCTCTAGTGTCCATCATTATCCAGCTGTTAATCCAGTTAATCTAACCCCTCCCCCAGCACTGTGCGGGCCTGTCTGGACCTGCTGCTCTCCTGGATCCATCGCTACATCGACAGTCAGGACAACAGCGGGAGACAGGCCTGCTGTGACATCAGCCTGCATGGGCCCTTCTACTCAGCCTGCCAGGCTGTCTTCTACACACTCATCTTCAGACACAGAGCAATGCTGGAGGGCAACATGAAGAAAGGTACATTACACACCTAATGCCCAAGATGGAAAACATGGCAGCAAACCCACAGCAAATATATTTTATTTGATGGTTATAAGTATGGTAATAACAGCTGTGTGTGTGTCTGTGTGTGTAAGGTCTGGAGTACCTGCAGAGTTTGAACCTGGAGCGGGTGGTGATGTGTCAACTGAACCCTCTAAAAGTCTGCCTTCCTTCAGTCAGCAACATGTTTGCTGCTATCACCAGGTACACACGCACACCGAAAAAACCCATTGAAACCATGATAAATGTTTAGAAGTGAAATGTCTCTTTGGCGGAGCTACTAACAACTCAGTCATCTGAAATGTGACAAGGGGCTACAACTAGATCAAATCCAAAAGGTTAGAAAATGATCATGTAACCAAACTCCCTCCAATGTCTTAAATTTTATATTCTTATTATGTGTTAGTTTTTTACATAAAAGTGAAACATTGCTGTCAAATGGGCATCCCACATGAATTGTCATGCAAACAAAGGCAAACGTATTAAACACTTTGTAAACTTGTTAATCATGACATAAATCAAAGTGTAAAGTAATCTACTCTGTGCTTTTGTTGCAGGAAGTACCAAGTTGTGTTCTGCTACACCATCATAGAAAGGAACAACCGGCACATGCTGCCGGTGGTCCGCAGCTCTGCAGGAGGAGACTGTGTGACCACCAACACCAACCCTCTGGACAGCTTCTTCCCCTTCGACCCTTACCTGCTCAAGAGGTACATCCACTCAGTATTCTCTGAGATCAAATGGTTTGGCGGCAAAACACTGAACGTCCAACTTTTCTCTTGAGACTCAATCAGTACTGTCATGACCACTTCTCAAATCATATATCTACAGTGTCCTCTTGCAAAGGAAGTGTTGGAATGACAGTGTTCAATACAAACAGAATAACCTGCTAATCAGGGGTTTGCACGTATATACAGGTCCAGTCAGCTGATTGAGCCACTCTACCAGATCTGGGAGGAACTGGCTGACATGGAGCTGCCTCCTGGAAAAACGGCACGACAGGTGAGGTGCCAGAAAGTTCTTCATGTTCAGTAAATACTGCAGGACCTCCCTGCACTGCCTCATAAGCTAGGGAACTTGGGAGAGGCAGATGTGGAAAGAAATTTCCCCTTATTTAAATTATTGTGAAACTGGTGTAGTGTAAGTTTTGGTCTCACTGGTCAGATGAAGTCACGGAAATCAAAATCCAACTGGAAATGTTTCTTTGATTGTGAGGACATGAGAAAGTGTTATGTGAAAAGCTGTCATCTGGTCTGTCGGATTTGGACTTTATGTTCCTCCCAGTCACCTAAACCTAACCTGGACCTGGCTGTTCATTCTGTGTCTGTCAGGGCTCCGGGGAGGACGAGGATGACTTCCTGTGCGGGGAGACACCGCAGGCGGATGGCATTGTGGGAATGACTCCCAGCTCCTACGACTCAAACCTCCGCAGCCCGAGCAGCATGGGCTCACCCCCCTTCTCCTTTCAGAAACCATTCTAGGCCCTCATCATGGTCCACAACGTTCTAATGGACCAATACGGTTTTCTCTCTGCTCTGTGAATCCAAATTTTCGCTCAGATCATTTGGGGTCGGACGTTTTCTTGACTCCACAGACTGTACGTGATGTTATATTCAATTCAAAAAGAGTCAAACTCACAGTGAAGAACACATGAGCCAGTCCCAGTTGAAGAGATGTGGCTGAACTCTGTTTACACAAGAATACTCCTAGTTAAAAGAGTCCCACTTTCAAGGATTTATGCAATTGTGTGACCCAAACCTTCCTGACTTTTCTTCCACATGATGTATATAAGTAAAAAGCCATGTTGGCACATGCATAACCACTGTGCTCGGAGAGTTCCTGATAATCAGATTATATTTTTATTAATATATTTTTGAAGTTTTACTGTTGCCTGGTGCAGAATACACATTACTGTAAAAAGTTCTGCAATGGAACACACCCTCGGCCCATCACGTGAACACTTATCAGTTCAGCCGACAGTAAGCTGCGCCAATGCTGACACATTGTTTTCACAGAATGCTCCTGTGGCCTCAGCATCTTGGAGATGAAGAGAAATAACCAATGTGAGCGAGCAGGTGGAGCTGCTCGGCACCGACTGGAGGGGTGAGATGGAGCTGATGGTGAGGATATTGTCACATTCTGGCCCTGGTGTTTGTACTGTGAGACACATCAGACTGTCAGAGCTGTAAGAAACTGAAAGAATCTTCTTCTGCTGAAGCTTTGGTTCAACCTCTCTCATCAGTGGCAGCAGCGGTTTTAGTCTAAGAAGCAACATCTCTCTGCTGTCAACTGTGTCCTCAGTGTACATACAAGCATGTAAATATTCTTTTAGGACCGTCTGGAATAAATAGGATCATGTTCTTTAAGGAATTAGCAATTTTTCTTTGATTCTTTGCAAGAATTGTTTTTTTTTTTAGTCTACTTGTATTGTTTGTCTATAAAAAATTCACAACCTTCATTTGTGTGTGTGTGTTGTTTTTAAGGTAAAATGTGAGTTAGCTCTCTGTAGCTGAACATCATGAACATGAACATCTCACTGGGTGGTGACTTTCTCAGCTTTGACTGGAAAGTACAATGAGTCACTTTCAGGAAGTGAGGATGGCAGGGGCCTGCTGGTTAGCATGTTAACTTCAGTAGAATGTTAAATGGTCCTGATATAAAAGTAAAGAAGTGAAAGATTTTTTTTATATTTCTATGCACAAAAATAAATTCTTGTTTCTTGACTCAACCACAACCTTCATTTGGGCTTTTGTAATGTTTTTGTGCCTCAGCTGCCCAATAGTAATGTTTGACCAGTTTCGTTCGAATATTGAGGTCATTCTCTCTGTACATATCTAGAGCTTAGTTGTGTAGTTTGTATAACGTCATGGATCAGGCACACACACACACACTTTAATAATTATCTGTCAGTAGTGGAAATAAAATGTGGAAGTAAACAGGACATCAGGTGCAGTTGTCAGTTATGCTTTAATATAAAATAGTAACAGAAAGAATATGAGGCCACACCAGAGATGCAAACTGATTCCACTACAAGACATGTCAGAACGTTCAAAAGCATTTGCATCCGTCTGTATAATAAACTCAATATAGCACATGTAGCCTATGACTGACTGTGTGACTACTAAACACAAGTTTACACATCTTGAGCTACGGCGACGGACAGCCACTCCTGGATGAACCATGCAGTGATATGAACCTGCAGACGACACACTGCTCAAGTCCAGTATCCTTAGGAACCTCATTATTTGCCTTATATCCATGAGTAAGGGCACAAGGAGAGTTATTACAGAAAAGGATTTGGGCCATGTAAAAAAAATATTTTTTGAAAATGAATTATTTTTTGGAATTCCGAGTTTAAAGTCAGAATTAATGTTTTTTCTTTTTCATTAAAAACACTTCACATGGCCCTGGTTCTCTTCTGTAAGTTAGCAAGATGGAAAAGGTACACTGTATGTTATTTAAAGACTTCCTCTGTGGCAGAGCAAACAAGTGACAGTGAGGGAGGCAGATGGCAGTGAGGAAGACCAGCTCAGGATTCTCCTGTCCAAGCAAACATGTCATCCTCCACATGCAGTTCATGGAGTCAATCTATGTGTGTGGTTATAAAAGAGGTCAGGGAGGAGTATTAACAAGGTCTACAGCTGTGTGTGTATCTTTGTGTGTATTTGTGTGTGTGTGTGTGTGTTGGACTCGGTCATGCAGCCCCTCCAACACCACCTGCTGTTTGACTAACACAAAAGAGAATTCCAGCAGATGTTTTTATTTGGCAGAGCACTTCGCATAGAAACTTCTGTACATGTGATTAGTTGAAGGAAGAGAGTCCTCGGGTCACGGCTGAGTTCAACACGCTCTGCTGCTGAACCCTCCGTAAAGACTGTCGAAAATTTCAAAGGAAGACACTAATTTGACGTGTGCGAGCAAGCTTTGGCATTAAAACATTGGCTGTGCTGTGTTCATCCTGTCAGCGTGAACTGAGGATTAGAATTGATTGGAGTGATGAAGTTGTACTCGTGTCTGGCTGTTGATGTGGTGTGGTCTGTTCAGCTGTGTGCTAAACCTGCTCAGCCCCCCCCCCCCCCCCCCCCCCCCGCTCCCCCCCAAACTGTCCTCTGTGGCTCTTGGTCCCTCACACATGATGCGGGCTGATGTCTGGCACCGGCGCCGCCTCTGACACGTGTTCCGATGCTGCAGGTTCATCACAGATGGAAAGAAAAATACTTTGAGAATAAAAGAGCAGCAATCAAGTTTTATCAACATTTTGCATTTACTTCTTTAAAGCCACTGTTCTGCTTCTTTGATAACATGTACAATGCATTCACAAAGAATTCAGACCCCTTTTTCACATTCATGTTGCAGAATTATGCTAAAATAACTTAAAAAATGTCCCTAATCAATCAATACCCTGTACAAACTCTAGAAAATGTTAAGCAACTGAAATATCTCATTGACATAAGTATTCAATCCCTTTGCTTTGAGGAGTCCAGCTCAGGTTCCTTCCATTTCTCAAGATCACCGTTGAGATGTTTCTGCAACTGGACTCTAAACGTCTGGACCCATATGTATATGCCTCTCCGTGACTGTGTGTGGACGTATATAAACACTATTTATGCACATTCACATATATACAAATATTAATTTGTTTTTGTTAGACCTGTTAAAATATTTGAATAAAGATCCATTTGTTCTTTACCTTTTTGGTGCTGTTCTGATTTATTTGTTAAACTTTGTTTCATTTATCTTGCTTTTATTCCCTTATTAATAATTTATTTTGAAAGGTTTTACATTCTTCCCAGTATAATTAATATTAATAATGGTAGTAGTCATAATATTATTGTGATTGCGGGATTTAATGCAAATAGGGCTGCCGCGGCTCACTGAACCCCAAACTGCCCCTGACGGCTGTGCAGTGTTTGAACAGGATGTGTGAGTGATGGACCAGTTTGACTAGTAGTTATGTAAAAGTCCTAAGTTGAAGCTTGTTTGTCTGACTTTCATTTCAAAACCCAAATATATTCACTTTCTTTTTTCCAGAAAACATTTTAATGAAACCAATGAAATGTTTTTGATTGGAAAATGAATGA
The DNA here is from genome assembly GCF_963576545.1 of Limanda limanda. Taxonomy (NCBI): domain Eukaryota; kingdom Metazoa; phylum Chordata; class Actinopteri; order Pleuronectiformes; family Pleuronectidae; genus Limanda; species Limanda limanda. The sequence goes on from NC_083652.1 coordinate 1,939,123, forward strand.
ATCCAACATCCAACTTGTCAGCTCTAGTTTGGTGCACAGTTGAGTACTAAGGTCCTGATCTTGTGTATTCCAGTCTGCTCTCTGTACCTTCGCCATCAGCAGTGACTCCTTCCACCAGCTCTTTGGCCTCCACAGCCAGCTGGAAGGCGGGATCAGGAAGTGGTGAAGGTGTGTCGGGGCTGTCAGTGGCTGGAGACGACCTGTTGCTCCTGATATACACACACAAACACACACAAACATTTACAGTCTGTGTTCTTAACGTGGTTTTACCTGAAAATATAAATGTGAGGGGACTAATAAAGTGATGATGAGGGTCTCTTACCCGCCTTCTCCTCCAAACAGGCTCGGTGTTGTCAGCACTTTGTGGACGTTCTAAAGAAAGAGATCATGTAAACATTCATGTGAAGTTCTGTGATAAAGTTATTTTATCGATAAGATGTTGAAATATAATTAATAATATTAATATATGTAGTGGGAATTTAAAGTAATTTAATTGAATTTATTAGGTATATATTCTCATAATAATCACATGAATTCTTGAGTTATGGCCAAAAACACATGTTGTGTGATCACAGTCACCTTTAATCTAATCAGCTCATCCGTAAATCTGAGTGAAACTTTTAGCCAAATTTCCTTAGCCTTTCTGCCTTATTGCATGAGAGTGTGCCTTATTGCGCTGTGCCTTTTTCCAGGATAGAGACATAAAAACACTTATCTGAACAAATGGATTTTTACAAGAGAGGCCAGGGACATGTGTTTATCGAACTGTGTGCTGAGCTGCAGTGTGTCCTTCTGCCACTGGGGGGCAGACTGGCTCTGTAATACTCAAGGGGACCAACATAAGTGTAAAAAATGTCATAGAAGATTCGTTTGGCTCAACAATGGAGTACAGAGGGACTTGTTATTCTGTCACAGATACAAACACAGTACTTGTTGGTGACACTCATTTGGGTCGTTGAACATATATACCTCTGTGAGCTGTGAACATGACATCTAACAAGACCACATCAATACTAAGTAACAGGAGGTGAGTGGTACCTGAGCAAAGCCCAGTAGTTTCTTGTTGGAGATCTCCAGGTGTCTCCTGCTCAGCTCAGACTTCTTCAGCTGGCAGTCAACAGTCATCAGCCTCCTGTTCAGCTCCAGCATCTCCTCCTGGCACACAGACACAAACACAAACACACACAGAATTAGTCTGCACTTGAACACACTAGTCAAAACATCACTAGGATTATTTTATATAAACTTCTGCCAATAGATCCCTTTCACCTAAATCTTACACACTACACCTTTAAAACACATTTTTATTGACTTGCCTTTATGTGATCTCAACAATTTTTCTTTCTATGCTACATTTATTCTTTTTATGTTATAATTACTGCTTTTACATCTTCTTATTGAGTTTACTTGTAAATTTTTTGAACAAACTATCCTGTGTCTGCTTTGTCTGTTAAAGCATTTTGTAAAGCTTTTTTCAGAGGTGCTATATTATAACACAACTGATTTTCTCAAACTAGAAAAAAGACCATGGTTTTCCAAAGACAGCAGCAATACACTTTCATTGCTTAATATTTGAGCCTGCTTAAGTTCTGTGAAAACAATATCCTAAATCTTTTCTTGCACACAATAACCATTAAATATTTGCAGAAGAGGTCACAAGGAGATAATTAAAAGAGCTGCAGTCGTTTCTGTTTGTTTAATTAATGTGAGGAAGACTCCATTCTCCTTATCGCTCCATGTTAAAGAGGCGTTTAAGTTCCATACTTCATGAATGTCATTATTTATTCACTGAGTCTGTTTCTATTGGACTTCGTCACATTTTGTTTATCAATTCCAACGTTTACACCTGCGGCAAACATAAATACATTTTTGCAAGAATTTTTTGTCAATCCATTTTGTGTTTATTAAAATGTGCATAAAAACCAGGAGAATGGAAACTGAATTAAAGAGGTGACGAAGAGGAAAAGATAAGGAATACGGAAGAAACTAAAGCAGAGTGAAAAGGGGAGGGAAGAGGGAAGTGGTTGATCAGACTCATCAGATGTTAAAACTCATCTTAACACTGTGAGCCTGAGTTGCAGCAGCAGTCAGAGGAGGATGGTGAAGAGCATTCCCTGTTCTCTCTTATTCTCTTATCTTATGTGTTACTGGACTCTGCTTTGTCTCAGATTGATCTCTATGAGGCACCGTGCCAGTGTGCGGCCTGAGGATTAACCATCTGAGAGAAGGGCCACAGGTAGTGAGGCAGAGGAAATCAACGTAAAGTCTTGTGTTCAACAGAGCAGGCTGATAGTGAAAACAGAGGCAGAGATTAGTGGCTCAGTCAGTGGAGCTGACGGAAATGTAGCTTGTTATGTTTCACAGAGACGAGGCTACAAAAGCAGGCGGCTGACAGCAGGGCCTGGAGGATGGATTGAGCACAGAGGAAAGGAAAAGCAAGTTTAACTTATTTATTTTTAACTTCAATTCAAATCACATGGCCAGTTGTTGGCTCTGGGCTTGATCCTGCACAAGCAGCTGGAATTGTTTTTACATGGTTTAGCTCCCATCTGCAGGTGATCATTGTCAATCAAGTGCTACACTATACAAATCTACATGACGACTGTAACCAACAACCAGATGACTGTGACCAACTGAAGGACTGTTATCAACCAGAGGACTGTAACCAACAACCAGAGGACTGTAATCAACCAGAGGACTGTAATCAACAATCAGAGGACTGTGACCAACTGAACGACTGTTATCAACCAGAGGACTGTAACCAACAACCAGAGGACTGTAATCAACCAGAGGACTGTAACCAACAACCAGAGGACTGTAATCAACCAGAGGACTGTAACCAACAACCAGAGGACTGTGACCAACTGAAGGACTGTTATCAACCAGAGCACTGTAACCAACAACCAGAGGACTGTGACCAACTGAAGGACTGTTATCAACCAGAGGACTGTAACCAACAACCAGAGGACTGTAATCAACCAGAGGACTGTAACCAACAACCAGAGGACTGTAAACAACAAGAGGACTGTAACCAACAACCAGAAGACTGTAAACAACAACCAGAGGACTGTTATCAACCAGACGACTTTGATTAACCGATGGGCATTGTGTCTAAATGTAAAACTAGTGTACAGCACTGAGAGAAGTACTCCATCTGTAACTTAAAGCAGTAATATATATAAATTATATATTACATTATATATATACTAACATAAAAAGTAATAGTATCAAGTGTTATATTGTTGTATATCATAATATATTTTATATTATTTAGTTCATATAAAATACTTTAAATAAAGATGAGTATATTTTTTTATTTATTTATTTTGTTTTCTGAATCTACAGTAATTTGTAACTCTGAGATGAAATAGAGTATAAAAGTAAAAACAGTTCAGTACCTGTTTGGAGTTCACCTTGGGGGCTTCCCCTCCTTGTGCTTGTCTTTTGCTGGCCAACTGGTTCTTCAGGTCTCGGATCTCAGCCTCCAGCAGCTGGATTACCTCCTCGTAGTCCTGCTCGGCGCTGCTGCCCTGCCGCTGCCCCCCCTCAGCCTCCGCTGCCTGCAGGCGACTCTTCAGACGCGTGTTTTCCTCCACAGTCAAACATGCTTTCTGCAAAAGACAACAGAAGTTTCCTGGGTATAATAATATAATAATAATAACAAATATGTCTCATTATTATAAACCTTGCTGGCAATGAAGATAAGTCAGCATGCTCAGTGTGCCACTCTAAACACACTCTCCTGGCTCGTCTTTCACCTCTGACGTCTTCTGCAGCTCCTCCTCCATGGTCTTCTTGCTGTGTTCCATGTCCTTCAGCATCACCTGCCAAGAGAGGCAGCAGATGAACTACCAGCACAGCAGTTTTAAACATAAAGACTGCAAACACACCTGCGTCTTCAGAAATACAACAATGGAGCAAAGTGGGCCCCGAACATATGCAAACTGAACTCCTGCTTAGAACACTTGAAATGTTGTAATTTTTTGAAATATCAGATTCTGTTGTAATCACACACATATATATGTCACACCATGTTAAAGCCCTATGAGACAAATTGTGATTTGTGAATATGGGCTATACAAATGAAATTTGATTGATTGATTGATTGAACTAATTATGTTATTATAAAACTCCTGGTTTTATCAGTTCCCACAGCCTCTGTCAGAGCAACACAGCATACACATATTATTCGATCCATCCCCAGATCCAGATCCCTGACCCATACCAAATCCTTCCACCCAGTTTACTGGTAATCCTTCCAGTAGATTTTGTGTAATCTTGCTTAGAAACAAACAAACCTACACACCAACAGACAAACAGGGGTTAAAACACAACCTCCCTGGCAGAGGGAAATAATCAAGCAGATACTGGGTGTCTTATAGAGGTGTGGAAATTTTGCAAATTCACAGATGCATCAAGATCAGACGTGGACGACTCTGCATCTATGCAGAGACTGAACATAATTGATTCAAGTTTCGTTCTTTATTTTAGTGATGTCCCGCCGCTCCAAATTATAATCAGCGCTGTTTCAGGATCAGGACAGAGACGCACATTAAAGGTCCGGTCGTCTTTTACCGTGTCTCTGTCTGAGTGTCCTCCCTCCACTCCCTCGCTGACCTGTGCTCACTTTAGCCTTAAACAATAAACAACTACACTAAGTTATTAGGAGCTGAACAGTCACAAATTTTACTTTGTGTTTGTCGTTTCGCTTTAGAGTTTATGAGCCACTTATTTAGTATTTAGTGTTTTAATACTGTGACGCGCATAGCCAGGACATCAGGGTTAAAGTGACTGGAATGATCCCGATTCTTGATCTGACACCATCGTGTGAGTAATTAGAAAAAGGCAGAGGAGCAGAGCGGAGTAATGAGCCTCCATGCAGCCCAGGGGGGCCACCCTGATACAGTAAAGACTAAAGCTGCAGCACAGAGGTCTAAACTGAATGAATGTCAAATCAATTTGGAGAGTACTGACCACGGTTATAGACTGACCACGGTTATAGACTGACCTTATTTTGTAAATAACAGCACATGTGGAATAACACCAACAGTCTTTAATACTTTTTTAAAGAACAAATCATGAAGCTAGTGAAGATGTACACCTCTAGTGACGAGGTGATAAAATTTTTTATCATGGATCGAAATAAAATGAATTGATGCATCGAGATGCATAAATGTTTTATCATCAGATCGCAGCCCTCTGAATCAGAATCAAATTAAATAGTGAGGTGCCTAAAGATTCCCATCAGGTGTCTTAGATTTACAGTAGGTGTTTTAATGGCAGGCACTGATGATAGGCAACATTATTGGTGGCACAATATTCAAATCACATTCTGCTTTAGGCCCCATAAAGGTTTGGGCCGCCCCTGCAGAAGAGCAACTGGTGTCTCTGTTTACCGAAGCCAAACAAAGTGTGGGCAGAGAGGATTCATTGCTCATGTTCTGTCAACTAATAAGACAGAAGACAGGCAATAATGACGTGTGACAGTACCAGTGTACTCATCGACAGATGTTGTCTGTCACAGCACATATAATGTGTTCAGTACCAGCTTTATTCCTGCTCAGTACACATGGTCTGACAACTCCTGCAGGACTTCCTGTCACTTACAGGGCTCAATGTGCCAAGAGGATCTTTAACAAATAGTTCAGTAAGTGACAGCTAACAATTTGATATACAGTTATTGTATTGTGACATTCACATAGGCTTTATCTATCTTCCATTACTGTGTGTGTGTGTATTTGTGTGTGTGTGTTTGTGTGTGTGTGTGTGTGTTCACCTTCAGCTGCTTCATCTGGGTCTGCAGCTGCTTCACCTCCGTCTGAAACTGCTCCATCTCCTCACTGCTGTAGCTGCATTCAGATTCATATGTCTGCAAACACACACACACACACACACACACACACACACACACACACACACACACACACACACACACACACACACACACACACACACACACACACACACACACACACACACAAACACACACAGTTATGTATATTTTGTGGTTTTGAGCCAGGGTCACAGGCTTTGGGATGTTGCAGGCCTATGAGGGGCTGTGAGAGCTGCTTACAGGTGAATGGAAGGCCGATGTGTCCATCAGACTGGCTGCCTCATGATAGGAGAACATGAAGGGGCCCGCCCCTAAACCCAGCTCCTCCAGGTTCTCCTGAAAGACGCTCCTTGTGGCCTCCACAAAGTCTGAGTGTTAAAGACAAAACACAAAAAAGAAAATGTGGATGACAGATAAACCAGAGTAAACATGGCCGAACAGGCAGGGGGAAAATCTCAGAGATCAGTGCCTACACACAGTGGTGTGATAAATATCCACTGGAACTCTTTAGCTTCTACATATTTTTTTAAGCACAGTGTTCACATTGTTCTTCATTAATGTCACTTTTATTCCAAATAGAATTCTTATATGTTGGCAGCTTTTTGTGCATAAACATTTATTCATGTTGTAAATCACATCTTCAGGCAGAGACAGGTGCTTTGAGCATGTAGTCAATAAAATGCTGCACTTTGACCAGCAGCCCGGGTACAAAGAGAGACAGAGCTGCCTCATGGTTACACAACGTGACACCGTACACAAGTGACACAACCGGTAAGTGACATGCAGCCTGTGACTTGACAGGACTTCAACACAGATCTTTCACCTTGCTGTTGACGCAGCTGGATGTGTGTGTATGTGTGTGTGTGTGTGTGTGTGTGTGTGTGTGTGTGTGTGTGTGTGTGTGTGGGTGTGTGTGTGTGTGTGTGCTCCTAACCTCCATAGGCCACAGTGCCCTGTGGGTCTGTGGTAAGATTCTGTCTCAACTTCTTCTTGTTCTCTTCGTTGACATCCAGCCCGAGGAAGGACAAAGCCTGAGAGAGACAGAACGGTGAAGGGGATAAAATCACAGAGGCAGATATATTTATACCATAACTTGAGAAGAAAAACAGGATGTAGTGTCAGTGTACTGAGATCACGCAGCAAGTCCATATTCAATAATTATTCAAAGAGTAGATTGGAAGTAGTGAACGATTGACAAGAGTTTGTAGAATGAATAGCTTCAGCTGTCTGGTCCTTAAACAAGGTGTGAGCCTGACATTTCTGTTTTGTATTAAGTTTCATCAGCTTTTTACTCTTTGTGACTTTTCCTCACCTAATACAGTATCTCTCAAGGCTAAAAATACCCATAATCCTTCTCTCCCTCTCTATTTTGCATTTTAAAAAGGCGCCAACAGATCAAAAGAGAGAGTTCCTGTATTCAACATTTAAACTCTCTCTATGTCTCACTAATCCCAATAATGAATTGGTAGATTAGGGTCAACCTACAGCTGGGCAGGATCCGGACAAAACTAAAATCAAAGCTGAATAATGGTAATAAATATGTGCAGAGGGCAGAGGAAAAAAAGGAGGGAGGTGAAATATAAAATTTTTTGAAAAATCTTAAGTGTTAATTTGCTTCATTTTTTACATAAACATAAGGTTCACTGAATCATTTGATGAACACTATGTTAGACAGCTCTCTACACCAGCATCGTTACATTTCATTTAGCTGAGGCGCTTTTATCCAAAGCGAGTTACATAAGTGCATTCAACCATGAGTGTAAAAACCCAAATACATAAAGATTAACTACATCATCAGGTGATTTTTAAACCATTTTATACACTTGGTTATATACGTTTTATAGACTAAGGCAAAGCAATTTTACTTATGAGCACAGAGGTAGAGTGAAGGTCCTGTACACTGTGTACAGTGAACAGTGTACAGGACCGAAACAATACAAAGGCACAATTAAAAGAAAATAATAATAATAATAAATAATAAAGCACTGTTCAAATAATGTTTTATGCAATAAAAGATTAGTAGTATAAAAGAGGTATAAGAATGATAAAGAAATGAAAAATAAAAGATGAGTTGAAAGAAAAAAATAATGCGAATAAAATACCTAGAACATTGTAGAGCATGAAATTAAAATAGAATAAAAAACAATGATGGTATGATCTTGTAAATAGAATAGAATAGAAAACCACTTCAGGATTCTATATGACAGCTGGTTACATACTCACTGTAGCTTAGGTTAAATGTATGATCTGTGTCGCACTATGAGACCAGACAAGCAAAGTGAGTACAGGAACACCTGTACCCTTCCCTATTATCCAATCAGCCAATCATGTGGCTGCAGGGCAGTGTATACAATCCTGCAGATACACGTGCTCCTCTGGAGCGCCCATGTCCTGAGTTGTGACGTCCTTGTTCAGACTTTGGTGTGTTCATGTGAGATAAGGTCAGAATATGGAAAATAAAAAAATATGTTGTATTTATGTGTTTAGAGAATTTAAACAACACCATGACATATTTTTTCCAATATATGTGTAATAATGAGGAGCAGAGAAAAGGGATCAGGTGTGACAGGCATCTAAATAATTTATAAAATTGCATGTTCATGATAAAAAACATCTGTACTGTTTTAACAGTCTGTTGTTGGGTGCTTAAAAACAAGTTTAACATTTAACAAGTTGACATTAAAAAAATAATCTGTAGAGCAGATTGTGAAATTATGTGAGTCTATAAGTGATGATGTCAGACACTTGGCAACTTGTGTACCCACATTTTTGAGTTGTTTTACGAGTTGTTCCCTGTGAATTTTCCCAGTCAGTAAGTTGTCATCTCAATAATTCTGACACCACAAGACCAAACAAACAGGTCAGAAGCCTCCGTTAATGTTGCCATCAAACATCCAATTGATGAGAACATGGGATCCCAGTGACTTTGACGGTGACAAGATTTTTTATTTGAGCCTTTGTGAAATTGATGATCTGAGTTTTTCACACACAACATTCTAGTTTTTACTCAGAGAAACCATCCAGTGAGCAGCAGCTCGGTGTTGTTGAGAGAGGGGAAGATGACTGAAAGGCTATGGTAACTCAGATAAACACTCTGTCAAACACTGTAGTTTGACTGTGGATGAACAACCCGTCCAACCTTGATGTCCGTGGTGGACAGTAAAGGAGGCCACCTCTTCAGCCACTTACAACACTGGAGTCATCACACAGCAGGTGATGCACCAGTCAAACATAGCAGGTGGAATATTCAAACACACCCACATCAGGACTGACAAACCCAGCTGTGTAGCACTGACCAGTGCAAATGGGAGAACATGTTTAGCATCCCACCCCAGGAGAAATAAGTTTAGCAGCGCTGCTGTTAAACAACTTGTCTGAACAGAGCGCAGCACTCACCAAGTCTAACTTGTCCAATTTGAGGCGTATGTGGGGGTCCAGTGTGATCTTAGGTTTGGCTGCTGTTGGTGACCTCTGGCTTGTTGAACCTAGAGAAAGGCATAAAGGACAAGTGGATAAAAGAGGAAGAAGATTAAGACAGAAAGAGTGAAAAATATCAGTCTATACGACTAGATGGGGAGAGGCCAAAAACAGGGGTTATATGGATTAAATGTATGAAGAGCTTCCATCCACTCAAAGTGCTTTGCATTAATATGCCATACAACACTTCTATACACAGGGCTTTTTCTTTCACATGATTTATACACTGCAATTTATGATTCAGTATCTTCCCCAATGACACTTCAGAAGGCTGATTAGAAGAGCCGGGGATTAAACCACCAACTTTGTGGTTAGTTGACGACCCACCTGTTTCTCTTGAGCCACAGCCACCACCTGTATGAACAACTTCCCCATGTGGAAAAAATACGTAGAAAACCCAGCAAGACGATGACAACACAGCAGGAGCTATTGGTCTATCAACAGAGTGAGGGCAGTGTATGTGAGGCCACAGTGCACCAAGTAAACAACAGAAGGAGAAATATCATTGGATAATCTGTAATATCAGAGTGGATGGACAGATACTCTCTGTGGACGAGGGTAGCTGCGATAGGGGAGGTGTATTCGGGTGAGGGATGGTGTGGGAGTGAAAAGCAGATGATTAAAAAGAGAGGAGTGGGGGAAAGGTGGATGATTACATAGATGAGAGTGAGGGAAAACAGTGCGAGAGGGGAGGGCAGACAGCCAGATCCTAATATTAATTTGATGAGTTTGTCTGTCCCAGATTCGTATGTCTGCTCGCTACGGCACGCTGACCTCTGAGTGTGTGTGCGTCTGCACAGCCCCCTGTTGCTAGGGGGTATGAGCTTATTGAAGTCACTAACCTCCACCTCCTCCTTGCCCTCACCAAAGGATTTACACTCCCCCCCCCCCTCCACTACCACCACCAGACCTGCTGTTGTGTTGTGCTTTAAACCCTGATACCACTCCACATCATACACTGTTGTTGTTCTAGCATGAAATATAAAATCTGAGCTTATTTCCAGTTCAAAAACAAAATGTGTCCAACAAACATGCAACAAATATGTTTTTTCTTTTATTTTAGCTCAGAGCCTGTGCTTAAACAACCTTCTGTGAAACCTTTGAAATCCAACTTCATCAGTATGTACAAAATATTTGTGGTCGTCAAATACATTTGAGAGTCACAATAAAAGTTCGGCCCTCAGTGGTTACATTGAATTACACACACACACACACACACACACACACACACACACACACACACACACACACACACACACACACACACACACACACACACACACACACACTTCGAGTATAGGCCTAACTTTTGGTTCATTTTTGGCAGTAAAAGAAGAGCTTAAAAACAGTTTCACTAGGTTCTCACCAATCAAGGTTCTTGTACTGAATGTGGTTTTGGAAATTACTGTTTCTACTGTGAAGACTAGTGCTGTTTGAAACTGATCTGGACCCTGGTAATCACTGTTGCATGCAAACAGGGTCTTACACATATCGTCACAAGTCAGTTTATCTCCCTAACAGGATTGAACACCTTCCATGGCCTGTGCCCCTGCTGTGCTTTAGGCCGGGGCCGACAGGAGAAAAGGTCATGTTGTCAGTGAGGTCAGCTGACTCAAGAGAAGAGCTTGATCTCACGATGTAAAGTGTCTTGACATAATGTATTTTGTGATTTAGAGCACAGTGACTTTAAAGTGACAGTGACTCTGTGAGACTGCACTATAGCTTCGACATTGCCTTAAAGATAATTCTTTAAACATACAGAAATGACTATGATATCTGTCCATTGTGTGACTCCTGACTTCACCATAAACTATCCAAGCTACCACGTGGTTTTATCAGTGGGAGCCTGGAGGTGAGCTAAGTGGTCACAGCACCTACAGGTAATGACCTGAGCTTGGCTAATCCAGGCCAATAGGATTGGGACAGTCTCTTGAGTGGCTTTGAGCTGAGTGTACAGGCGTCCTTTGACATTAGGGTTGCTGGTATGTTTTAAATCGTTCTGTTTAATAAATAAGCACTTTTACAACCTGTTTAACCCTCTTTTCGGTCTGAAGGAAAATAAGTAAAAATAGGTTGTTTTCATGCCCACTGTTTGGACACCCATTAAACACCTCTTTGATTAAAGTGTGCATATTTTAGCTGTTTACAGTTTCATAATTACCTCCGGCAAGGGCGTTATGTTTTTGTCTGTGTTTGTTTTGTTAGTAGGATTATGCAAAAACTACTTAACGGATTAATATGACATTTTGAGAAGGGGCGGGGCATGAAAAGTGAAAGAACCCTGGCACAAGAGTAGGAACAGTCCAGGTCGGTCGTTCAATCCCCAGCTCCTCCATCCTGCATGCTGGAGTGTCATACTGAACCCAGTATTCCAACGATGGAATCACCACATTGTCTACTTCTCCCTCAGTTCATTTTTTTTCTCTATAAGTTATTCTGTCTTTAATTATTTAGTTATATATATATATATATATATATATATATATCTATATATATATATATATATATATATACACACATATATAGCTTATACATATCTGGACAAGTACATTTAAAGCTTACCTCCTTAAAAAAAACGACAAATACATATCAGTGCAAATCTGGTAGTGACAAGCATCCTCTTAATCTTTTATGTAAAGTAATCTGTGTTGTTAACAGTAAACAGGAGACTTTGTAACTAATTCCACTACAGAGATCACATGTTTTGTTTACAGCACATAGACACTGGCGTCAGCTCTCATGTCCACGTGTGTGACACCAGTTTTTTATCCAGACAACACACAGAATTTGTTAGTAGAATAAATTCCCTCTCTGTTAAGTAAAACTAAATATCGCTATAGATTTATCCTTTAAAGTTCCAGATAATCATATGAATCAAACCAGTCTCGGTATCTCACAGAGTGTGTAGTGAGGTGTTCTACCTGAAATGTGAATATCTGGTGGGCAGATGTCAGGAGAAGGAGAGGACACTTGGGCTGCCTCCTCTGTGCAGCTCTGCACACAAAACACACACAAATATACAGTATTTGATTGTGGAAAAAATATATAATAAAATAATTTAAAAACAATTTTTGGATAAAATATTTAATTAATAAATCTGTAGTACATGCAGAAAGTCTGGAGCTGTGTTATATTGTGAAGCTGACCTCAGGTGATCTGATGTGGACCTTTAAACGTCCAGAGTTGTGGCTGTTCCCTGCAGCTCGCTGGACTCCGTTGTGGAGAGATGCGCTGCTTGGAAAAAGTCCTTTACCTGGGATGAAGGCTATCTCCACTGCAGTGTCTTGGCTGGACACCCAAAGAGACAAAAACAAAGACATGAGTATGTACACACAACACAATGTATTCAATGTTACTCCAGAGATTCCTAGACTCCCGTGGAATTTCTAACCAACACAAGCAGCACCCACCTGAGTTTGACTTTATTCAGCATGCCTTTGGCCTCATCATGGGTCACACCTATCAAGGACTCTTTGTTAATGGCAATGAGCTGATCTCCTGGCCTCAAACGTCCATCCTAGACAAAAGTCAGACACACAGCTTTAACCTTGAGGTTGTGGTTCTATTAAAGCCATGAGTGGTGTCCTTGGACAAGATACTGAACCCCACATTGCCCCTAATGGCTTTTCAATCAGTGTTAATGGGACCTTTCCTATGATACTAGTATATAGGCCACTGCCAAGACTTTTAGCACCAATCCAAGTACGGCCACGATGAAATATTTTCCTCTTCAGGAATTTCAATGTTACATGTAGCCAGCAGCATGAATGTTTAATGGGAGTGTTCAATGAAGGCACCAAAGACTATAATAGCGTGTGCTTAATTAGCTTCAGCATATTATGTTTTTCTGGAGTTGTGACTTAGAGAGTCACTTGTTATGGAGTCATTTTTTATAACCAATTAATGCAGAAAACCAGGTCCTTTCATAGGGCTCAAATTCTTTTCCTCACCCATGCTGCCTTACCAACACCACCCAGAACCACTTCATTCAATGGCCTAACAAGCAGCCTGTAAACATGACACATAGTTCATGTCGTCTAATTTTTTTTATTGATTTCCATTGAAATATGTCTTAACAATTCCAGTTTACAAGACTAAGTGCTATAGAGCCTCATATGGTTATTAAAGGTTCAGGTAATGGAAGGCCTCATGTTTACTGTTGGTCTAGATGGAATATAAGACATGCTACATGTTGTCATGGCATAGGTTAAACTTGATGACTCACTGACACCTAGAAGGAGAGTTGTTTGTGACTCAGCCGCTCCCTGCTGTCAGTCCTAAACTGTTTAAAACTGGAGTCACACCTGATTTCTCAAACCTGAGGTCAAACTGAGATAAATTATATCTATAGGGCACAGTACAACTGACAAATGTGACACAGTGACAGAAACAAATATTGAACTAATAAAGCCAACACAAAACAGAACAAAAGTAAGATCCAGGAGAAAATATCACATAGTGTAGTACACCAATGATCTTGACTGGTAAATGCAGCCACTGAAGACTATCCCCTTCACTAATTTACATACAAATCTCTCCTTTCTGTTTGTGGCGTTTAGCAACCTTAGAGCTACCACTGTCCTGATAAATGCACGGCTGCATAATCCCCTGCTGACTCATCCCATACAGCAAATGACAGTGCATGAAATGCCAGCCTGCTTCCTATGACACAAGGGATTAAGAGTTGGGATTTTGGGGAAATGAACAACCTGCTTCTACAAGCAGAAGACTGATAAACAGAGCGGGTCAGTGTCAGTTGCTGTTGTAACAAAGCCAGGCTTTAGTGTACAGAGTTAAAGACACTTTGTGACAGTAAATATGTACAGCCTTGCTTTATCATGCCCTGTTTCCAACACAGTTGCATGCGTCTTACTTATCTGTGCCATTCACAATCTCTTATGCTGATTTTCAGTGTGTAAATCAGTGAAAAAGCACTGATGGTGGATTAATTCAGAGACGGCTATTCAGTTTATAATGACATGTATTCGAGCCAGAACTTTATACAAGCATTGTGTTTTATTAGAATTAAATATCTACAGCCTAAACAAACATCTACAAACACAAGCTGAATATTAACTTCGGCTCTGACATGTGAAACTACTACATTCAAAATTTTACTGTTAATGAACATGTGGACGTTTTGGCAGCAGAAGTACTGTTTTAACATTTGGTTTCCTTTTTGGGGCAACTTGGCGGTAGTGTGGTGATGAAATTTGACAGATTGCCAAACCTCTGGTAGTGAGAGTAGTTGAGGAGGTTGTCCACTAATTGAAAGGTTTTATCCTCTGTTTCCCCAGTACGCATGTCGAATCCTTGGGAAAGACCCCAGCCCCCCACGATGTAACATCAGTGTGTGTGTTTGATGGTGATTGTGACCTGAAGCATAAAGCACCTTGAGTGTCTTCAGACAAGTAAAGTGACATACCAGTGCTCTATAAGTTAACAAGTTCTTCCTTGGCCCACCATTCCACCAAATTTAAATAAATTGGTTTAATAGGTTTTTGCATATCCCTTCTAAAAGAAAAACAGCAACGAAAACAACCTTCCTGGTGAAATAAAAGGTAGAAGGTTCTCACTAAACTTAAATAATACTGACAGATTTTGTCTTTGTGAAGAGAGAGGAACAGGTTCCACAGCTGTGAGATGTTACCGACCAAATTCATCCTTTTATCAGGAGCATAATGTCACTTTACTGATAAAAAAACAAAAAGTACAAGGCTCTGCACATAGATAGGGATAATGGGATATATTCTTAGCCCTGAGGCACTGCTAGCCTCAAGTGGTCTCTGTGAGTCAGTGGTACTCACTGGTATCTTCAATTTCTAATTTTGTAGAAACAGCTTCCTTCATGCATAAAGGCACAATCACAGATTCCTCCATTCTCTGCCACCCCCCTTTATTCTCCATCTTTCCTTGCTTGTCATGTTGCCCACAGTTGACAGTGAGTGGGTGAACAGCGAGGCGAGGAGGATGGGATTGGGGAGAGGGAAGCAGGGGATTCAGGAGGACAAGAAGAGAGCCAGGGATATGTGCAAACAGGAGGAGCATACACCACTGTTTGGCTAATTTCATTAAAATAAAACTGGAGTACTATGTTTGTAGTTTTGTCCATCATTTCTGTTGGTTTTGATACCATAATAGTATCCAAAGTAATATGCAAAAATGTTTTCCAATACACAATCATTCTAAAAAAGCCTGTGAAACTTCATTCACCACATTCATTTTAATTTAATGAATGTGGAGGAGTCAGCAGTTATTGTTGCTTAGCTTCATCAGTAAAGGACCCTAATGTTTGCATATATAAGATACACATCAGTGTTTCCTAATATTCATTCTGCTGCTGCATGCATGGTAAAGTGATTGTTACAAACTAAATGGTTATAAGTTAACCCGTTAACACATTAACACCATAACATGGTCTATTCTGTACACTGCTGTAATACTGGCATAATCAACGTCTGTGTAGGGAATAATGTGATCAGAGCAGGAATAAAACTATTATGCACAAAATAAAGATTTGACTCCAAAGTTATGATAATTTATTCATCAGATGTGTTTTGTGGGATGATTTGAGATTTAGTTAAGTAACTGTGGGGTTTTAGTATAGATTAATGAGTAACCATGTGAAGTCATTTGAACCATTCTTGTGTGCTTAGATGTATCAACATATTCTGATTCATTTCTAAGAAACAGAATTTTACAATTTTTAATTTAGTGTGAACAAACAAATCAAAATTGACTCTTTGAAACTATATTCAATTTCTGTGTTCGGGTCGGATTAACTATGAGGTCAGATGCAACAATTTACTGCAGTCTTCTTCTTGTTCTTTTCGTTTAACATATATGTTATATGTTATATGTAATTTCTGAGGAATGAGGATTACGCCTCATTGTGTGACATTCATCACAGAGAGCTGGCTGAACAACAACATCCCTTATGCAGAGATGAAAGTATGGCTTCCGAATGAGGAACAACAGCTGGTGCACAGCCGTGGACATGGTTGACAAACAATGCTGTCTAGACCTAGAGCTCCTTGTGGTAGGTGCAGACCGTTACTTTTTCCAAGGGGATTCACAATTATAACAAATGGTAAATGGTCTGTATTTATATGGCACTTTTCTAGTTCTGACGACCCCTCAAAGCTCTTTACAGTACAGTTTTACATTCACCCATTCACACACACATTCATACAGTGCATCTATTTGCAACGTTTCTCTATGAGAGGAGTCAATGTTGGGTTCAGTATTTTAACAAAGACACTTTGGCACGCAGACTAGTGAAGACAATTATTGTGCATACATTCCCCCACAAGCTGAATGTCATCATCAGCAAACAGCTGACGGCTCACCCAGACAGTGTGATCATTGTAGCAGGGGACTTCAATCATGCAGATCTCAAACTGGTCATGCCCATACATCATAAAAAATGTTTCCCAACCAGAGAAAGTAATGATTACTATCACACAGCAACAAAAAGACAGATTTCCTCATGGCTATACATCCTGCAAACTGCAGAGTATATTTTTTTTCACTCATTCCAAAACAAACGCACATGCTGGCTTTACTGAGTGAGATTTTCAAAATATTAGACTGTAGAATAATCAACATAACTGAAAAGTTAATTGTAGGGATTTTAAGTTTATATTCTCAATTTCTATTTATAATAAAAAATTAATATATGTAAAGTACTTTGAGTAAATGGTAAATGGTCTGTATATATATAGCACTTTTCTAGTCTTGATGACCACTCAAAGCGCTTAGTCTTAATATCTAAGTCTTAATGAGTGACTAGAAAGGTGCTATATAAATAAAGGCAGCCCATTCACATGTGTACAAGGCAATCATGAATAACACTGTCCATGATTCTCATGTGATCTCTTGTCTCAGAACTCTAGATGTGTGTAAATACAGGTCTGAACTTGCATGTGCATACCTCTTCAGAAAGTCCTTGACCCTGTGTCCAGGTAAATTAACATCTATTGGATATCTATCGTTTCATACCGGATCTTTAAAAACCAAAGACTGCCATGTTGAAAATTCTTCCTTGTGAACTATTGGTTCCACTGCCTCTTTACTTCTGTTTCCAAGATGTGCACAAATATGGACAAAATGAAAGCAGAGTACTGACAGAAGGTTACATTTGATTCTGTATCTAACATTGAGCATGAATGAGCTTTAGGTCATGTGTGGTATATCCAATCGATCACCTTAACCTCCACATGTTAACCTTGAGCTCCTTGCAAAATCTTTAAATATGCACCTAATTCCCATGACATTGGGCCAGGTGTGAACAATGATAGTTCAGTGAGAAAAAGATGAGTTAAAGAATTTACCATTTAGAGCAAGATACAGCAAAGACTGACTTTAAGGGAAATCTAAATCCAACAAATTCATATATGGATGTCTTGTTCATCTAGTAGTCAGTTAGTCACTGCAGCCGCCTTAAGGCTTAGAGTTAATTTAATATGAACGAGCCAGTGATGGTGAAGCGTGAATCAAACAGCTGATGCAGATCAGTGATTGCACGCAGGTCTTCAGTGCACTGCCTGAACAAATGCTTTGTTGCGGGAATGCCAGAACTATCCTTTAAGAGGGCAACAGTTAAATTGTGTTTCAGCCTTTTCTAATCGGAAGGCTGATGCATAGTCAGCATTTCACAGGGTTATGTCAGTTTGGTAAACTCAAACATAATCCTGATGCAGCCTTCATTACCAAGTAGCATTCCTTTACTCGTTCGTCAGACTGAGCAGTCATGAAGGCCTCCAGTGAGGTCATGAAGGAGCACTAACCAACACATGCTGCCTTGTTTCGGTCAAACTTGGAGTAAGTGGGCTGAACACTCACTCTGACGTCCAGCGTGCGCCGCTCATCCAACATGTTTTACAAATTGATGTGATGATCACTGTTGATACAGTGAAGGTTACCACATACAAATCAGTGTATTGACACAGAGAAGTGTAATAATACATTTGTTTCATTGAGAAACTGGAGCAGGTCAGTGACATCAGCTGAGTAGGTGGCCCAGTACACATTTGTGTTCAACCAGAAAATGAATATGACCACATGTCTCAGACCACCTTCCTATGTGGTACAAGTGATAGGCATTTGTGTGCTATCAGACCAGAACTCAGCGCTAACCACCTGTGATCAGATCACTCAGGAGGAATGTAAATATCAGGTTTGTACTGGGTCTATCAGCCAGCTGCCCTCAGGAAATAAAAAGTGGATGTGTAATGATACAGTGTTATTCCTTCTTTCATTCTATTGTTTCCTTTTGTGGACAAAAGATGAATGTATCATATTCCTCTGTTCCATAGAGCTCCATTGTAACCTATACAGAATTTATTGATACAATCATTCATTACCATGAAAACATATTTATTATGACTCAATCTCATAAACACCATCCTTCTGCCACAAATACTAACTAGAGCACTAAATGTGGATGAATCCACCTTGTGTTTCTTCTCAATTAAAATCACAGTGGTAATTTAGCAAATATTCAGCCATGATTAAAAATACCATCAATTTGTTAATTTATCATGTCCTGAGAAGGTGCTGATGGAGTAAGGGTTGAATGAGACACACAAGATCAGAACTGCAGGTTCTGCTGCTGCTCCTGTGGCATGCACGGATTAAGTAGCATGTGAGAGAAGGTCGCTGTATCCCAATTCTGACCACTAATTCTCTCTCTCTCCCTGTGTATGTGTGTGTGTGTTGTGTGTGTGTGTGTGTGTGTGTGTGTGTGTGTGTGTGTGTGTGTGTGTGTGTGTGTGTGTGTGTGTGTGTGTGTGTGTGTGTGTGTGTGTGTGTGTGTGTGTGTGTGTGTGTGTGTGTGTAGGTGTGCCAGGGGGTGGGGTGGGGGTTAGTTGAGCAGCAGGGTGATGCCCTAAGCAGAGTCCTAGCTTGATGGCTGACCTTCACACTCGGTGCAGCGTGTCTGTTGTGGGACTCTGGGAATTCTCTATTAGAGCAGCACTGACACCAAAGCAACACAAAAAAATATTCAAGCAGAGCTGAATATTCTCTGATCCACTGTGTATTCCTAAATCTTCAACAGGATTTAATGAACTGACAGGATTGTGTTTGTCATTTGATGTCAATTTCTTCTGGGCAAGTCAAGGTGACACTACAAATAAAAAAGAAATTCTGTAAATACTTTGTCATAGTGGGGTTTGTAATGTGGTGTATTGTGGTATTGCTTAAGAATTGTATAGTTAATTTGTATATCGTGTATTGTATTGGCTGCACCATTGGAGAATTTACTCAACCATGTATAGATATTCAAAAGCTTCAGTACAACTTGGTGAGTTGACATCGAGTTATCACATATATTAATATCACTACATACGTCTTTAACTGATGGAGAGAAGCTCAAATGGCTCTACTCTACTCTACCTGTGCTCCTCATATTATAAACCTACTAAGTGCTGGCAACCTGCAGCACTCCCCTAAATCGATTCCACGTTGACACCATTTCAGAAGTAGTAACAGATCCCTGTGTTGCTGAGACTAACTGCAAGTTTAGCTGAGGTATCCACCCCTCACTTTAATAAGGGGAAGCCTTGGCTCACTGTCTTTTCTTTCAACAATGTCTCTGATGCAAAGGATAAAACTGTGGGGCTGGACAATCTAATAAATGAAATAATATACATACAACCCCCTCCAATACATTCAATACTGGAGGGATATTAACGATGCTTTAATAAGACTGTTATTGATCTTAAAATTTGAATGTTGAATAATGTGTACAAAAATTATCAGGAAATATTTCCTCATCTTCAATGTCAGCACTTGGTGATGTATTAGATTAGAATCAGAATAGCAACTAAAGACTATAGTCTCATATCTCATGTACCTTGTCGATAAAAATGTGGAATTTCCATTTCTTCACTCATTATTGCCATTTAAATTGTATCACCATACATGATAGTGAAATACACTGTGTATTTCCCCACAGCTCTTTTTTATATCAAGAAAACTGAATGAAAAGTGACCAGAATCAGCAACAAAATAGCTGAAACAAAAGTAAGAAATATAGGTGAGTGAAAGGTCTGCTCACACCTGATGTTCAGCTAACATAACATACAGCTGACGTTACATTACAGCTGTAATCTATTTTCATTAATGTTACTTTCAGTTTCTGATATAAATTAAGAAAACATTATAAGATACTGTACATATTTTAAATTTTGCTCAGGGTTAGGGTTAGGGTCCTCCAGGCATGTCCCTGCACTTGTATCTGAACTGCATTTATAAAAAATGCTTAAAAGTCAACCATTTTACTGTCTAGTCCAAGCACACTTTGATATTTGGACTGGAAGTGCTGGGACTTAAAACAGTGACCTCCCCATTAGTGAAGAACCTGCTTTACCCCCTGAACAACAGCGGCCCTATAGTATGTGTGATGTTTGAGTGTGTGACCACAGTGTGTGTGTGTTGGCTGTAACTGTTCCTCCAGGTCAGAGAGCTAGTCACAGAATCAGGATCAAGATTGCATGGCTCAGCATGGCTCAGCAGTATTTTACACTAATCTGTGGCCAAAGCTGCACATGCACTTCTTCATTCCCTTCTCATCCCTCTGTCTCTGCACTATCCTCTTCCACCATGTTTGCTCCACCTCACTACAGACAGTCCCTTGCTGCTGCACTGCATCCATCTCAGTTATGTTTTATTCTCGTGGTACTCCAGTCAGGGCTCCTGGGCCACAGTGTAACTGTATGATTCATGCTGTTTTGAGACATCATGTTTGTTTCTAAAATTCTCCTAAAATCTTAAGCAGTTCCTCCAATCAGAAATGAGATTGCTACAATGGAAACATTGCCAAAGCATAGAGAAGTCAATAACTCAGACATGAGATCAAATCAGGTAACTGTTGGTCACATCGTAAAATATATAATGGATGTAAGAGGGTATTGTGTGTCTGGATGTTCTTCTGTCAGGGATTAAAGCAAAAAAAAATCATCTGACTGAAAAAAAAAATCGGCACTCACTTTAGGTCGTGGCTGCTTACCGCCTCGGTATTTGAACTTCACGTGGTCCATTATCACTTACTAGTTTAAAGCTAGGGCATAAAACCAATATTTTTTTGCAAGACTTCACCATTCGTGTTAATGGGCTATAAATGACAAAACGTCTGCACAAGTTGTCAGAGCAAGCATTTATTTCCACAATGCTTTCAAGAACAATTATATGCCAACGCATGGATTTTTTTTTTAAATGCCGCGTCAACTTATCCATTCAAACATGAGAAAGACGCAAGGCATGGTTCACAAACAAAAGGTTAAAAAAATCACAGCTGATTGGTGAAGTTATTGCAAATCATATCAGTGTTACACCCCCCCCCCCCTATTTTTTTTTCTCTTCGGATCTGCATCGATCTCATTTTTAAGGCCGATTTATAGTCGTTTTTTACGCACGCAAGCACGCACGCAGCTTCTACGGACTCGTTTTGGTTTATAGTTCCCCTACAGTGGCGCGTGTTGCAACGCAATTCACCGCCAGACCACTAGCCGGAGTAATGTTTTTTGTTGAAGTCGGCTCTTCTTCGTGTGTGGCATACGTTTATATACATCGCCACGGCGGCTCCTCAGAGCCTTTTTCTGGTGGACAAATCCGCCGGTCAGTGACGGGTTATACTAGTGTTCATAGTTTCGGATCTTTTCTGCCAAGTGCTCCTCTATTTTGGTCTATATTCGTTCTTCTAAATCTTCCGTGGTTTCCGCAGTTTCCGGGTATGAAACCGGAAATGCGACTCCGGAAGGCCGATTTATACTCGGCTTTTTACGCCTTATGCGAGCAGAGTTGACGGAAATCCGTCATAGCGACGGAAAACTTTAATCCATGTCTTCTGTACCCCCCGATGCTCAAAAACAATTGATGCAGTTTGAAAAATCTAATTTCAGATTAATAAAAAGTAAATAAATGCAGCACTACATTCCAACTTTTTGTGCACGATCACTGCGTCTATTTTACAACTAGCTTGCATTTGTAATGGTTTATTTATTTACACCACACTCGAAAACATTACTCCCTTTTAATAATCCTTAATCTTTCCCTGCCATTTAAACATCTGCAGTTTTAGATTTTAATTTCAGTTTGTGTATTTGAAGCTGTTGCCTTCGTTTCTTACCCGGTGACAGTCTCCTCCAGACAGTACCTCCTGGATGAAGACAGCAGGGCCATCAGGCCGGTTGGAGCCCCCTCCAATGGTGATGCCTAAACTGCTGGATCGTGCCACTGACAGCAGCTGAATCACTCCTTCACCTGGGTGACTGACAACACACAGACACGGAACATCAAACTCTCAAGCACCGAAAAGGGTGAGACACATTCATCTTACTGCCATTAGTGCACTCTAATGAAGATGAATTGATATTAGTTCATACTGTTTACCAGCTAATAGGAAGAACATACCAGTTTGTGTAACACTTTATATAAAGGTACACTTATTCATTGTTTGTTAGAATGAATGTCAGGAGCATTTGGGGTCTTTCTTAGACATTACAAAGCACTCACTAATGTTGCATTCTGCACAACCATATTCTACAACCACTGGGTCATTAATCCAGAGATTTGTCCCAATAAGCTTCTAATTACTACTCATTTATAGTAAATAAGGAAGCTGTCAATCTTTATATGCTTTGATCAGCATGGGCCTCATCAGGAAGAGACATCCTCCCTTAATAACACTCAATTCATTTGCTGTTTTCTCATGTAAAACCCCCACACAAAACTACAAGCATTAATAATGTTCAAATAACTGTAAGTCAAGTCTTTCTAAGACATCAGAATATGTCTCTCATTCCAAAGTGAGGTCTTCACTAGTAGTTTGGCTCTTATTCTAGCACAAAACTACTGCAATGAACCAAACTCTTTTTTTAAACGTTCCATTGTTGCAAATGATTGTGAAAATATTTTGTTTGCTGTGTCCACATGTCCTGCTTGAGCTGGGTGGATCATCTAGCTGTGTATGATTTTAAATAGCATGTTTAAGCAGTTGGTGAGAGCAGTACATGTGCAAATTCACTAAACAGTTTGTAAATCTGTTCCTAACAAGAGGAGAGCAGTGTGATGGTTCATGTCAATCCTTTGATCGCTCTCACCTGAGCGAGCGCAGCATGGGCCCACTGTTGTTGAACATGTTCTGAGAGCCGGCTGGGCTCAACAGCAAAGGACTCTGAGAGCGAGACGAGGAGCCGGATGACGTACTTTCCAGGAAACGATTGCCTTTGAAGTTGCACAGAACATGAAACACAAAAGAGAAAGTAAAGATATTTTGCCAAATGGAGACGACAAGTGGCTGATGGTATGCTGCTCTTGTACTTGTGACGTTTTCGGGATCATAGCTGTGTCCCCACTGGTTTTTAGTGGGCCGTGACTGTTTTACTAACATCTACCAATTCATAGTGACATATGCCGCTGCTGATTATGATATACTGATGCTGTGTGCGACTTCCGAATGACTCATCACTCCTTTTCCTGGCGGATACGTATGTCCACTGACATACCAGTGGTGAAGTGGTAATTTCATATGTCTCTTATCTACAATGTTACATTACGTATAGGTTTTACACAGTATCTGACAGTAAATTATAGAGATAAGCAAATGAGGAGAGGTACATGTCGATGGAAGTAGAGCCATAACCAAGTCATACAGCAACGACACACGAAACAAATTTACTATATGCATCACAAATAAAAATAAAAACCCCCAGAAATAACAGAATAAAATGTATGATCGAAATATTAAAGCATGACCATGCATTACAATAATTAAAACTAGAAATATGTAAAAATAAGAGAATGTGGTATGTTTTTAGTTTTTTCACTAATGTTGAATTTGTATTTCCCCAGACAGGCTCTTCCAGAGTCTAGGAGCTCTTTGGCTGAGAAGCTGGAACATTTAATAGGCCCCTTCCAGAGGATGTCAAAGTGTGAGCAGGATAACAGATATTTTTTCTATGAGGGGCAATTCCGCGTTCAACATGTTGCCCAAAGACACTTCGGCATGCAGATGGGGATGACTGGGATTGAACCGCTCTACCCCTCTGCCACTGCCGCCCCACTTTCTTCTACAGGAGGAGGAGTGCTCATCTCAGACATGTGACAATAGAAGGTCTCATCAGTTGAGCTGCCACAGAGGACTCCAGCGGCACAGAGTCGCTCTACTGAAAAACATTTCCTGTCAAACATTTCTTAAGTCTGCGCAATCCTAAGCACTGAATGCTTAGGGTCCAAAAAAAAAAAAAAAATCCAAGAGGATTCTCTCTACCCTGTCTAGTGCCCCTGAGCAAGGCACCTTTCTCCCCTTACATCTGCTCCCCGGGCACCATACATGGCTGCTCACTGCTCTGTGTGTCCTGCACCAGATGGGTTAAAAGCAGAGGTTAAATTTCCCTCCTTGCATGAGTAAATGGATTTGGATTTGGTAAATGGATTTGTATTTATATAGCGCTTTTCTAGTCTGATGAAGACCACTCAAAGCGCTTTACAGTACAGTTTCACATTCACACACACATTCATACAGTGCATCTACTTGCAGCACTTTGTTATTCTATGGGGGGCTTTTTGAGGGTTCAGCATCTTGCCCAAGGACACTTCGGCATGCAGATGGTTCAGACTGGGGATCGAACCGCCGACCTTCAGGTTGGAGGACGACCACTCTACCCCTCAGCCACAGCCGCCATGAGTGTGCTTGTGCATGTCTGTGCATGTGTTTGGGACAAATAAATGTATCTTAATCTCAAAGAGAAGAAAAACTTACAGTACATTTTTTCACTGAGCCATCTTTATATTGGCGTATGCAGAGCCACAGAGTAACTCTGCCAGTTTTAGTTTGAGCACTCAGTCATAACGTATTAGCTTTATATCATTTATCATCATATACGTTTTTTTAAATCTATGTCTCCTCATTTTGAAGTTCAGGTCTGATGTATCAACACCATCAACTGCCCAGAGCACACAAGTGTCCTCACGTGCACAAACCCTGTGTCGACAAATCTGTACCAGCTGGCTGCCTCCTTCCTGACTGAAACAGATGTTGGTAATTGTGTAATGGACAAGTGCACTGTCATAAGCCATTTTTAAAGGCCGACTTACTCCATCTACCCTGTAGGCTTAGTGCTCCATCAAATCTAGAAAGGTAATTTGGAAGCACCAGATAGTTTCTTGATGTCCTCCCAGATCATATTCTTCATACATTTTTTGTGATCCTTATTACATCACACTGTAAATGGCACGTTTTCTTTATCCGTATTCTGATGCACTTTCTGAGGCTTCTTCCATTTATGAGAGAAAGTGTTGTTTATTGTGCAGATTGTAGTTATACACATATGAATGAACACCAGATCTGCCCACCTTAAATCACAGTCAATCAGAGTGCTGGTGGAAAGAGGAGTGAGTGTGGTGGAACTCGGCAGCGATTTCCTACCTTGCTGGATAGGGGAGTTGCGTGTTGAGCCGGTGCTACCATTGGATCCATATTTCTCCAGCAGCTCAGCAAATTCTCTCCTTTTCAAAAAATAAAAGGACAAACGTTTAGAAGGTTGTTGATGTATGATCTATGTACAGCTTATTTGAAGAGTTGGAAATCTGACTTTCCCTAAGATATCAGGACCATTTTTAAGGGAACCGGACAAGAATATGGATTCTGAACTTAGTGCGATTATCCGTCACTTTCCTGTGAAAAGATTCTGAACATCGCAAGTTATTGTGCAAGGGAATTACAGTATTGTTCTGGGCCTGTGACTACGGCCCTGCAAGAAGTCTTTATTTGCCACTGCTCAATTACTGCATGTCACTTTAACAGTTAACAGAAAGAACGCTACAAGCAACATTACAATGGGCAAACAGCCCCTTTCAACATGCAGGTTTAGAAGAGAAGAGGTTTAGAATGAAAAATGATTAAATAATGGTATTTACATCAATAACATTTGGAAGACATTAAACTCTGTAAAAAATGTAGAAATAGCCATTTACTCCAAAATTATTATCAACAACACAAAAATATGACAGCCCCTGTGCATGTTGATTTGAATTTGCTGTTTCTAAGCAGATTATGATAAGCGGTCACATTGGCTCCATGGTAAATAAGAGCACAAATTGTTCTTGGACAGCATAAAAAGACGTCCCTGGGCTGCAGCTCTTTCGCAACCAGCAGCACCAGATGACTGGGTTAGAGGTGCCACTAGCAGGGCAGGTCCACTCATTTCTTACTGACGTGAATGGAAATAATCCAGAGAATTTTCACAATGAGTTTGGTTATTTCTATGGCTCAGTTATATAAGGATCATGTGACACAGACTATCATCCTACATTCATATCATGTTAGGTCCTTTGGCATGAGCCTGCCAGGCAGAAAATGAAATCCAACCTAAAGGAGTTTGTGAAGAAAAACAAATCCTTGTTGAAATTAACATGATCCAATTAAGATTAAAAAAAATACATTTCTGTTTAAACTTCCATTATTTTGCCACATGGAACATGAATATGTGGTCAAATATGTGTCATAAATGTTTTTCTCATTCTGTGATATCAACATATTTCAATGACTTATCTTGAATTGGGTGTTTTTTTATAGCGTGATTTGATCTCATTCATACCACCCATATAACTGCTCGTGGTCTCATTAGCCTGTGGTTAGTGCCGCCAGATGTGGCAGTTTGGGAGGCATTTGCTTTAAACTTTCATTTCAAAAAAAGTCATGAGGTTAAATGTATTCATTGGCCTACTAAAAACAATATAGGTGAGGGAGTGCAGGTGGCAGTGCAGGTGGTATCCCCCACTATACCACTCCCCAGAGATTTACTGCTAAGTCATCATGCACACGTTTGAGCAATCAAATCCAATCCCTGAACCATTTGATCAACAATATCTTCACCATCCTGAAGCTGGATCGTGATCTTGCTGGCTGCTGACCAGAGACTATGCTTGCAGCAGGACTGCTTCACACATAGTATTGAAAAATGTTTACCCTCATCGATGCTGCTAAAAACTTTAATCCTGATGATGTTTTCTTACACTTGACATCTATTGCACTTCTGTCCGTCCTGGGAGAGGGATCCCTCACATGTGGCTCTCTCTGAGGTTTCTACATATTTTTACCTGTTAAAAAGGTTTTTAGTAGTTTTTCCTTACTCTTGTTGAGGGTTAAGGACAGAGGATGTCACACCATGTTAAAGCCCTATGAGATGAATTGTGATTTGTGAATGTGGGCTATACAAATTAAACAAATAAACTTGATTGATTGATGCTTTATAAATTTAATTTGAAAAAATAAATAAAGACACTGTAATTTGATTTTATTCATTTCTATCTGTGTCATATTTGAGTGGGCATTGGGGCATTTAGAGTGTACGAAAAAATCGCTTCGAGCAAAAACAATTACATTCTATAATATAATGTTTTGCATTAACAGACAGAAAGGCATGATTCCTCCGCCCCTCCGGCAGCCGCCCCCCTCCTCCTCTACCCCAGGCTGCAGGGTAGTTAAAGCACAGAGCACAGATTAACACACATGGCTCATCTTGTCAGGAGCTCTGCACTGGGTTAAGCTCCCTCCCTGGGTCTGCTGTCTCTCCCTTTGCATGCAACACAAAGTCAAGAGGAGGGGGCGGGGTTGAATACCTCACCACTGACACCACTTTGTGAAAATCCAGCACTACACAAGAATAATGATCACCTTAAAACTACACAACACATGACATCCACTTCCCTCACATGTGTGCACTTCTCCACAGTCACACTGGGATCTACCCAGTAAATCCAGGCTATCTCACAATGCTGTTACGTTAGTAACTTCTCATTTCTGACATGTATCCTCTCTAACAGCTGAAGTGTAAATCCCGCCTGTGTCACAGTCTCCTCACTGAGGATTTACAGGCAGAACCTGACACGTTCATTTGCCACACTCTTGCTCATTTGAATACGTACATGCAAATCCACCACTACCTTTGTAGTCATTATCTCAGAGTTGAGGATCATGTTGTCTGAAATGGATTTGGAGAGAGGATGGGATCTGTGATGCTGACAGCTGACACTGACCTTATCTTAACCCACACTGGTTATAGTACAATTAGTGCTTTTTTACCAAAAAGTTACAATACTAAGTGTAATATAAACATTTAAAATGTATTATTGGATTGTCCACCGGCCTACGTCATAATCCTGCAGCAAAGTCTGTTTTGCACAGCCTGTCTGCATTTAGGTCCAGCTCTACAACGAACCTGACGATCATATATGGATTTTGAGTACAGTGTCAGACATCTCCTTACTTTGCCTCCTCATCTCTGGCTATGAGAAGGCGCATGTGACTGGTTGCGGAGGCTGCTCTAAGGACATCCACAGCTCTGTGAGACAAACAGAGACAAAACATAAATTTACATATTTGTAACATCATCACCTCAGTCAATCATGGGGTTCAAACAAGGATTTAAGCATAGAGATTGTATAGGATTACCTTTCGCTTGTGACTCCTACTAAACTGTCTCCATTCACCTCCAAGATCTGGTCCCCTGGCATCAGGTTTCCTGTCAGAGGTCAAACACAGCACAAGTCAATATAAGTACAAATTGTCATAAAAATAAATATGAGATATTAAAGCTGTCAAGGCTCCAGTGTGACTGATGCATTAATGATAGGACCCATACTCCTTGGCTTTGACGAAAAATAGAGTCATGCACTTGGGTAAAAAAGTGATGCAAATGTAGCCTAGTTTCTGGCTGAGGACTTAAGTGTGTGGGGATCATATTGTTCACTCTGACGGCATGCACATCATTGACACACATGAAATACTATACAACACATAATATTTTAGCAATATGACATTGATGTTCACTACACTTTGAAATAAAACTGCTCAGTCAAGGTCAAATGTGAACACATGGCAACAGTTTCATTTGCTTTATCCCACATAAATATATGTGCTGATAAAATATATGCAGATGTTTAAAAGGGTGATGCTTATGTTGCCAGGTTTCTGGCTGAGGACTGCCAAGAGCTCTGCTGTGATATGAAACTAAATTCGTTGTAAGCACCAAACTCCATAAGTGCGCATCCATCCACCATGTCAGACACACCAGGGACTTTAACTCACAGTCCCCTGCATTTTTCCAACAGACAATAGTAACATGAGTCACAGCTTGAGCCATTCTCCAGCTTAAACCAGCACCTCTCCCAGTTCAAGAGAGAGAGAGAGAGAGAGAGAGAGAGAGAGAGAGAGAGAGAGAGAGAGAGAGAGAGAGAGAGAGATACACCCCATGGTCTTGTCTGCTGAGATTTTAAAGAGCACAGAATTAAGTGGAATAAAAATTAAAATGACCAAAAGAAGATTTATTGAAGACAGAGCATGATTTGGACTGATGACATTTTTTAAGAGGAAACTGATTTGCATGTGAGTAGACTGCCTCTTCTGCACCTTCCATTGGAGGCCTGAAGGAGAGCTTCAGAGCAAACAGGAGAGATTCTATACCTCATCTGGTCTGGTCTCTCAGGATCCATAAGAAGGGCCTGGAAAACCTTTTTCGAGAGAGGAACATCTGGACTACTTTGCCTGACCTGCGGCCACCGCGACCTGATCACAGATCTTTTGGTGTTTTGTTACAATATTTTGACCAAATGCATCTTCTTGTTTAGATAGTAAAATAAAACTTGAAGTAACACAAGCAAACCTGTGACACTGTGATAAATGGTAACTGGTTTGTATTTATACAGCGCTTTTCTAGTCTTGATGACCACTCAAAGCTCTTTACAGTACAGTTTTACATTCACCCATTCCCACACACATTCATATAGTTCATCTATTAGCTGCACTTTGTTGTTCTATGAGGGGCAATTCGGGGTTCAGCATCTTGCCCAAGGACAGTTGGGGAAGACTGGGGATCGAACTGCCGACCGTCAGGCTAGATGACGACCTCTCTACCCCTCAGCCACAGCTGCCCCATACCCTATACATAAGAGGACGTATAGGGTTCTGTTTTTACCATCACTTGAAGCAAGGCCACCTGGTAAAATCCGTTTGACGTAGACTCCAAACTCCTCTCCAGTGACCTCCTTCACTCCACCGATCACTTTAATTCCTGTTGAGAGAAGAAAAATCACTTTCAGTTTTGTTTTCTTGCTTAATGCTCATTGAAACGACATTTGGATCTCATTGTCCAGATTTAATTCCATAATAAAACTCTCCCTTCTCTCAGCCATGGACGCAACAAACATGTACAATAGTCAATTTACTACCATGGTATCTTTGCACAAATATCAGGAGATGATAGAATAAAGTCATCTGAGAATTCAGGTTTCACTGAGCTCTTATCTATTCTATAATACAGGCAGTTAGAGTTATTTCACCTTTAGGTCACATGACCTTTTCATCATTTCAGACAGTATTTCCACAGCAAAAAGCTGGAATGGAACAAGTGCTAATTAGTGCACATAAATGAATAATAATAACTTGGTACAGATGGGATTTTGAATATTGTGACATCAGAGAAAGGAGGGGAAGGTCACCCGGCAGCAGCTGCCATCTTATTGGTGTATCGCTGACATAAGAGTTGGAAGGGTCATATAAGTCACCGTGTTCATTCTCTAGAAACGAGCATTAGTCCTCTGTGATTGAGGAAGTTTGGAAGTATAAATTTATTAGCATGGCACTAAAAACACTTACCAGGTCAACATGTTTCTGCTAAATGACATTACAGGGCTTTGCATTTTGCTCTAGAGACGATTCTGTAATAACAATTCATGACTTGTGACTCCAGCGTCATCTGATAAATGACAGAATAAACAAGGATTTTCTTTTGAGATGATCACACTTCATGTTAACTACACAGTTCTCCACCTATTCAATATTTTCACAGTTTACAGCCGAGGCTGGCAACCTGTCCAGGGTGTGCCCCGCCTCTTGCCTGTTGTCAGCTGGGATTGGCTGCAGCCCCTGCAGTACTTAGATAATAATAATAATAGATAATGGATGTGTGAATGGATTTTAAAAAGGTTTCATCTTATTCAATATCTGCTAATTTGCATACATGTCCAGAACAGATAACTGTTCATTCGGAGAAATTATTCATTCTGTGGACATTTTTCTTGATGAGAAATTCCTGGTTCAGGATGAGGACAACATTCTTTTTTAAGAAAAATATATATGTTTTCTTTCCACTAGTCTGAAATAAAACGCAACATCGAAGCAAAACAGCCCAAGATCTCAAAATAGTTTTTGGCTGTAGTGTTACACCTTAAGGGTAAGTGTATTCGCTGTGCATTAGGGGTTACAGCACAGTTACAGTGGCTTCATGCAGCTCTACTCTTGCATATTTTGTTGAATAGATCTGCATGTACGAAAATACACTCAGCTGTCTGTTTACTAGGTCAAATCCTATTTGTATTAAGGTTATGTTCAGGTCTTTTGGTTGATCTGCTCTACATCTCTGACAGTCGTTCAGACATTTTCCATCACTGTTGTTGAGGTGAACCCGAGGAAATCGCTGGAGCATCGGTGGTCTACCTTTTTTAACTATAAGATAAGGGCTTCTTCAGCTTCAGGCTGCCGTTGGACTGTTACCACAGAGACCAAACGGCAACATTAATTGGGTCTGCAGCAAAGGGGTGCATGTTAATTATCGCCTGTTGGAAAAATGGGGTTACAAAGTTCCTCTTCTCAGTCCTTCCTCCCTTCTTGCTCTTCTCTGAGGGACACAGTTTCTTGTTCTTTTGTTCAGCCTCAAAGCTTTCTCCTCCCCCAGTCATCAGATAAGAAAAACATCATTCTAATGTATAAGCAGCTGGAGCAAATATAAAAAAGACGTGCCTTTCCCCCTCTTATTCAGCTCCACATTTTGTTTCCCAGATTATTTCCTGCTCGTAATGCGTCAAGGGCATGTATGCTGCCCAAGGATTAAATATTCCACAGACCTTGTAAAGATACAATTCTAAATGATGGAGGGCACAGTATCTTCTAAAAATGGTTTATTGCAAACCAGATGATAGAAGATCAGTGACTAAATAATGACACAAAAAACAACAAAAAGGAGCCATTTCTGGACTGAAATTCTACCAACATGTCGGCAAAAAAAAACTGTGACGGAGATGATTTTCACCATGAAAACCTCTGCCCACACACTGAGGTGGTACAGCTTTCAGCTGCAATAACAAAGAGATTAGCATGCGCTGTCCTCGTTGTAGGACAGGCAGGAGGAGTGTTAGCTACAGTGCGCACAGCAGACACACCCCTCCCAAAGCTGTGAAGGCTTAAGATGTACTGGGGATCTTTAGACTTTATGTATCAGAACAGTGTGTACACTTGAACATGCTCAAGTTGGACGACAATAAGCTGATTTGCTTCTCTCGTGTGTCACCTGCTGCTTGAGACGCACACGCGCGCACACACAAGTGCACGCGCACCCACAAGCGCACACACACTTTCAGCCACTATACGTCTCATCACTCCTTGTACTACATTATGTAAATGGTAGGCGGAATGGTAAGTGGACTATATTTATATGACACGTTTCAGATCACTCAAAGCACTTTACAATACAAGTACCATTCACAAATTCAATTCACACACACATACATACACTATGTCTATATATGCAGCGCTTTTTCTCACACACCATTCATACACACGAGACACTCAGCCAAAGGACACTTTGGAATGCAGACTGGAGGTGCTGGGGATCAAACCACCGGTTTCAGCCACAGCTGTCCGGTCATAGTTCAGACGTTCCTGTGGAGTAAATGTGATTTCACACTGTTCAACTCAGATTCCTGGAAATATTAATTCAAAGTTCAGTGTTTTTGTGAGTAACTTTATGTGGTGTTCTTTTTATTTATCTATCTTGCTGTGTATTGGTGTTTCAATGCAACTGTGGCAAATGATATCGTATGCATAAGACATATGGCTTTTTACTTATACCGTTAAACTTTAATTAATAAAGTTAGGAAGGAATCAAATTGACATCCCCAGCATTTATTTTAAACTCACTCCTCTAGATCTAGGGAGATTTCAATGATTACTCAAATGTTTCAAATGTTCAGCCGTGCACACTGATCACCTGCATTATTATTGCGAAGATGTTTTTTTGTCACTATCAACACAATTAGCACGATACAGCCTCTTAATTTACATTTGATTATATCCACATTTCAATTTGTTAGTTGATATTGCATCTTATTTATCAATCATCACTCGTTCTGATTGAGAACTGATCTCTGTCCAGCTCATGTTACAACGTCCATCCGCTAAAACAACAACAAAAAAGAGGGTTAGAAAATATTATGGTGAAGCTATGACATTGTTTTTTTTGCTATTGGATTGGTCTCGTCTTCACTCCACCCACAGGTTTCTTAATAGCATATACTGAGGGGTTCCTGTGTTAGCTGGCTGATGTTTTCAGCTGCCTATAGCTGCTAGCCTTGGTTGGTTTGGACAGTCACATGTGATTAATATTCCCACCCAGATATCCAGAGGGAGTGTGGCCAATCTGATCACAATCTGTCCTCAGTGCATCTTGGGTGCATTTACAGCCTTACTGTCATTCGGTCAAGTAGTATCCAATTGCAAACCGGTTACGCAAAATGCATTTTAATACAGAGTTTAAATGGGGGTATACAACTCAGTCAACACAGTTACAGTCATTGAGTTTTTTCGAATTTAAATCTAAAACATGACAATTATCTTTATCTCTTTACAGCGATCACATTCTTTCTTCATTCACCTATCTTGTTCTTAGCTTTATGTGCAATGCAAATTATATGTGAAGTCAATGTCGATGTATGAATGAAAAATTGGTTGTGTTAAGCATTATATATTCTGTACGTTGGCAGTATAGTGCATTACATGTATGAAATGTTGGTTTAATTACCTTGAACCACACACTTTGGCTAATGTTTTTATGAATATGGTGTTTGTAATTTCAGGCTTTTCTGTATTATTACGTGTATTATTACGAGCTTTCAATTTGGACCATTCAATGTTTAATCCATGTCTGGCAACTTGCCCAACCAGTACAATAATAAATCATGGAGGACCTCATTATTGAAAGCTCAACTAATCTCGCACATTATATGAAAAAACTTACAGTTGTGTCCAATCCTCCTACTATTTCCAAAGAAGATGGTCAAATCAGTAGAATACAGACAAACTGAAATGTTTGCTCTGCCTCTACTCACAGTTCCACCTAATGTTTGAGATTCAAACTTTACCCAGAGCATGAAGAAATAGTTGGTCCTAAAAATGTATTAAAAAAGATAATATATAGAGATTAATTGATTTTAAAAACTCGCACACACACACACACACACACACACACGCACACGCACACGCACACGCACACGCACACACAAACACGCACACGCACACGCACACACACACACAGTAACAGAAAGATGGTACTGACAGTGCACATAACTACAATACAAATAGTCTGTATTTATATAACCCTTGTCTAGTCTTGATGACTACTCAAAGCTCTTTACAGTGCAGTTTACCATTCATCCATCTACACCATACATTCATACAGTGCATCTATGTGCAGCACTTTCTTTCTCACACATCACTCCCACCGGACCAGCACGACCGTAAGGGGCAATTTAGAGATCTAGGGACAAGTATCTTGTTAAGAAAACTTAAACCACCGACCTTCTGGTAAGTAGACCCACTTTATCTCCTCAGTCACAGTGCAACCCAAATAATGGAATGGAATGCATTCTTTCACAACTGTATCTGAGATGATTCAGAACACATCTTTGCCTCAGTGAATGCTGGGAAGCCCATCTTAGGAACTCAGAAAAACTCATACACTTTATTCAGTGAAACTCGTAAATAAGCAAAAACAAGTTCAAAAAATAGTATAAATGAAGTTAAATGCATTATTTTGCATTTGCATTGCACAGTGTAGACCTCTCCTTCAGCAGTGCGACTTAAATTACATGCATGCATATAAGCTGTTTGTCCTTGCGTAGGCACGTGCTCCAGCAGAGTGGTGGCGTGGAAGAGGAGCACAGATAAAACAACAGCAGCTCCAGCATTCTTAACCCAGCTGTGTTAAGTGGGTTAGGGCTTTACCACATGACCCACTTCCTCTCCCAGGCAAAAACACTGATACTTAGCAAGGATACCTCCTCTGCAGAGAAAATCCCTTTAAAAGTAGGACTTATGTTGTATCAGCTATTGAAAATCAGGCTCCATTGCCAGATAGAATGATGCTGTAAGGCTATGCATCATGGTGTCACTTTGAGCTGAGAAATAGGATTTGTCCATGATTTGTAACATAAATGAACGTTTTAGCTACAAAGGATATGCCAGATGGTTGGCATCACTTTTTTTCATGATCCCTTATCGCAAACTAAATTAGCTGCTATAAACGACTCAAGGCAAAAGAAAAGTCCATTGTGAACAACAATGATCCATCAATTGTCCCAAACAACAAAATATAGTTTTATGACACAATAATAGCGACAGAAAGTAACTTCACTTCAGTGTCTAGATACATTCACCAAAGAGTTACCTGCTTCCCTCTTTTAGAATAAAAGCAGACAACATTAAAGGAGCAGGACCGATTATGGTCTGGACTTACTACAGCTTCATTAAATAATATTAAGTTTGTAATGGATCATATGACTGTGTAATGTAAAAGGTGTCACCTGTAGTGATGGGCCCACAAATCATTGCCATCAATTCTGAAGCTGTAAATGGTCAATGGTTTGCAATGATATAGCTTTATAGCATTTACTCATTCACACACACATTCATACAGTGCATGTGTGTGCAGCATTCTCTCTCTATTATACACTTCGACTCATACACTGGGCAGTATCTTGCCCAAGGACACTGTGTTTGAAGCGGCTACCTTCTGGTTAGTGGACATCCTACTCTACCTCCTGAACCACAGCTGCTGTACAGAGCTGTTTAGCACATTTCAGCTCAACATTTAGATTGTAAGCAGGAGTGTATGTGTGTGAAACTTGTATCATTCTTCAGTACGAACATGGATGCCAACAGCTGCAGACGTGCAAGTGGGCAACCAAAAGTGCAAATGCGAGAACACAAATTAGTCTCAAAATCTGCTGCATAAAAAAACCCACAAGTGTGTTTGTGATAAACAGTATCTTTGTGACAGAGCATTTCAGCTCTGCATGCAAATCTGAATTTAGTGAATTTGAAAGGATTCCCTCAAGATATCATGAAAAAAAATATTTGCTTTTTGAGGTCATAGCCACCTTGACCTTTGAGCACTAAATTCGAATCATTCACCCCAGAGTCCAACTGATAATTTGTATGTTTATTTGAGGAAATGAGTGGGATGAACTCATGGAAGGAGTTTTAGGCCACTGTGTGCAACCAGTGTAGAGGCATGACAATCTTCAAACAGTGTAAGTGGCTGTTTCAATATTTAATAGGAAAGAAACACTTTAAATATCCATATTGGGACTACAGTAAATATGCCAGGGCAGAGGTCCACAATTGCCATGAAGAGTTTAAAAAAAAGTTATTGTTGACCAAGGGCCCAATCAGAAGTCCCCGCCTTGTATTGTAAAGTCCAACATTTTATGACAAGTGAGTGGCCAGCAGTAGTAAACATGTGGAGAGGGTTAAACGAGGGCTCATCAAACGCAGTCCCAGCTTTGAGGGAACACAGTTATGCATATGAAGCAGAAATCCTTTTTGCTCACAGATACAGATTTTTGTGCTTGTATCACATGCATGCCCCTGGTTTCTATGTGCACAGCTTTTGAGACGTATTAAATGCCATGGGGGAAGGGGATCCATGTTGTGTTTGGCTGAACAACAAAATAATCCTAAATGTGTGACTGCTTAAAGAAAAATAAAGACAAAAAAAGATTCCAGTTTGCTGTTCTAGCACATGCACATATGCAGAGCTTGTAATGGACACAGTCCACATGGCCACAGAGATTCTGTCCAAGGGTCTGCACAGACCTTTGTGGACAGGGGGATGAAAATCTACAATTGCATAAAAAGTTACAGAGCAAAGATTGTGTAAGAGATGGAGAGGACACAGTGTTTGCAGGAACAGAGGTGTCTGCATTTTCTGTAAGCTAATAGGTGAGGCAAAAGAGGCAGAAAGACATTTCAAACTATGAAAACAACATTACTTACCCAGGCCATTCTCACAGTCTGTAAACTCCATGGAATGAACAGCTCGGTCAACTCCATATGGACCCATGAGTGTCCTATTTGCGGGATGGAGGGATGAAGGAGTTGGAGAGGAGAGGAAGGGAGAGAGAAAAAGAGAAGAAAAATAAGTACAACACAAACTGACAGTTAACTTAGCCCTCTGGTCTTAAAGCTATTGTCCGACTCTTCTATTTAGTGTGTAGGAAAACGTTACATGCCAATATTTTTTTACCATTTACAGGTTCATCTTTCTCAATTTGGGATCTTCAATAACAGGTTTTCATTCTTCCCTTTCTGTCTGAAATGCTCAGTTTTAGCCCTTGGCTCCACCTTCCAAAAGGCCAAGACTCTCTGGCTTCAAGATAACATTACATTACATTTCATTTAGCTGACGCCTTTATCCAAAGCAACTTACAATAACTGCATTCAACCATGAGGGTACAAACCCAGAACAACAAGTATCAAGAAAGTACAATTTTCTTCAAAAAAGCCAAACTACAACGTGCTATAAGTAAGTGCCATTTAAGTGCTACTAAATTATTAGTTTACACTTTATTCAAGGTATAGTCGTGAGAGGTGTGTTTTAAGTTTGCGGTGGAAGATTTATAGACTTTCTGTCGTCCTGATGTCCTGATCAGGTGTATATGCACCTATAGCCATGGTAAGAATGGTTCTGTTGTAAAAATGGGGCCAAACTAGTTGGTAGGTAGATATGTTAACGTCTTACATGAGGACATAGATGTTCTACAGAAAATAATAAGACCCTGTTCAGACATGGTTTAAACATCCATCACTTGTGATTACAAGCAGTCAGCACTAAGTACAGGTCTGAATGCGTCATTTAAATGAGGTCTGGGACAACAGGGCCAACATATTTTCGCCGAGTGAACGTGTCTCCTGAGCCACATATGAATGAATTGCCTACTCAGCTAACATTCAATTCAATTCTCTTTATTTGTGTAGCGCCAAATCATAATATACATTATCTCAAGGCACTTTAAATAGAAGGTCAAAACCTTAAAATGTAAAGAGAAACCCAACAGTTCCAACAATGAGCAAGCACTATGGTGACAGTGGAGAGAAAAAAAAACTTGTTAACTGGAAGAAACATCTAGCAGAACATCTCTGACCTGCTACAGCTTATATGTATATTTACTCTTGTCAGAGTCCATATGTTGATCTGTTAGTTGCCAACAATATTAACACTGAACAACACATATCCTTTCATTCAGTCCCTCTTGACACAGCTCATCATCTTTCTGTCTATCTCGCTCTCATTGACGCACACACACACACACACACACACACACACACACACACACACACACACACACACACACACACACACACACACACACACACACACACAACAGACACATCTGTAAACTTAGACTGGGTAAAACCAACATTATTTGTCTTAATGGCCTACCATGGATGATTATTAGCATATAGAGGGCAGAGAGGAGATCAGATGAGCCCTGTCCACTAGTGATCGGATCTCTCAGGACAGATGTTATACCAGGTCTGAACAGGGTCTAAGGTAGGAATGCAAATGAGGCGTTCCAGGCTTCTCAGAAGAAGAGTCTACTTTGGAAGAGAATACAGTCTTTGGCCTTTGTAATTTAGCAGAACTTTGACATGCACAAAAAATCATTAAACAAACATTAAAGGAGAGGAAAAAACATGATGATAAATACTGAGCCTTGTGTCTGCCCCACATGCTTTATTCTGCGAGCCTCACACTAAGGAGACTGACAGAACATTTCCATATGCCAATCATGGAACACCAGGATAGAACTGCAGACATTTATTTATGCAAATCAGAGTCTTAAATTAAAGAATATGCGAGGCTATCGAAACATTGTTATCCTGGACTGAATACTGTTGTCACACTTATGGGTGTGCCATGTCAGCTACAAAAACATTGCTAAGGTTTTTTTCTATTTTTGTGTACCTAGCTGGCATTAAAAAATGTTGGGTAAGGCATGTAACATTTTAGTCATAAATATATGTAGTCATTTAGTTTTGCACAAATATCAAACACTGGTTCAAAAAACAGACCAGTCAAACACATGAAAACAAGAGCCTGCTGTCGCAGAGAGACATAAGTAAAAATCCTTGACAGTTTTCATATTCCCTGGATTGATACTGTGAGTCTGTTTGTTGACACTCTCTGCCATCACTGGCTGTCAGTTGTAAATATACACCTCTAGATGGAAAACTTGAGGAGAAACAACCAAAGTATGTCACTGTTCCGTGTACATTTTTAACATAAGAGCAACCCAGCACTGAGCTCTGACTTGAGAAAATATATTCAGTTTTGTGGTGGTGCTGCTGCTGCTGCTGCTGCTGTGTGTGTGATTTTGTGACATATTATTCTATTTAAACTAGGGCTGTCAAAGTTAAAGCGTTAATCTATGAGATTATTGTGACCTAGATTAATGCGATAAAATATTTTAACGCAGTTAGCGCAGCTTTGTTTACATCCGGTGTGCGGAAGAAAATTCAGCTCCTTGAGCAAGCTGCCAGCGTCGCCCTTCAAACACAGCCCGTCAAATGATTAGTCCCGTCTGAATGAAAGCACAGCAAACTGCACAAGGACAGCAGGAAGAGTTGCTAGTTCAAGATGTTGCCACCCGGTGGAATTCTGCCTTGGAGATGATCAAACGGATCCAGCGAAACAAGGGTCTGCTCGCTGCCACCCTGGCTCAGCGCTGGCTGAACTATATTTCTTTTATTTTGCTGTGTCTGTCTTATTTTGAAGGCCCACAGCAGGAACTTCTGGGGAAGAGTGTAGGAGCGCACCCTTTATTATCTCAGAAGCAGTTTCCCCCGGTCTGAGTGAGTTGTGTCGCTCTGTTTGTTAGTGTTTTAGTTAGTTTCTAATGGTTATTTTAGTGTATGAAACTGGTTTAGTAATATGCAACTTTTCTTTTGTAGATAACTGTGACTGTGTCCCGTTATATGTTACAGAAAATAAAGTTAAACTGTTTCACTAAGCCTGAGTCAAGTGAAGTGAATGAAGAACGCAGCAGTAAAAACAGAGACCGTCACACAGGCAACTCCACTCTTTCCGTCCTCTCATGTGCATTTTTTTATACTTCCTCGAACTGTGTGTGTGTGTTTGTGCGCATGTTCGTTTGTGTAGTCCTACGCCGGCTGCACACCGGACACGAAAGCGTCGCGTAGATCCCTAGCACGCCAGGGCCAGGCTGCACACCGGACACGCTGAACTCCGCGGCGGTCATCCTGCGATTCCTCGCCGTGATCACACATACAGCTGATATTTGTCATTAACTGCAACGGTGTCCCAGCATTTGTCCTTTTTAATGTTGTCTTTAAACAACACGGCCGAGGATCGTACAGCTCACTGTACTACTTCTCCACTTCAATTATTAATTTAATGTCATCCATCTTCAAGAACTTCTCCGCAGTTTGCTCCGCTCAATGTCGGGTGTGGAGGGTAAACTACGTATTCTTCACTCAAGCCTATGTGGAGAATACGTATTCGTAATGGTGTCTAAAATACACTTTTTTTTTACCTTTTACTAATCTGGATGTTTCACTGAAGAAAGAAGCAGTGTAATTTTTTCCAAGGACATTGGGAATATTTTCAGCTGTTGTTTTTAAATATTTTTTTTTACACAATTTATCATACATGATATTTAACGACATGGCTGCCACTTTATAGGT
Source organism: Limanda limanda (assembly GCF_963576545.1). Taxonomy (NCBI): domain Eukaryota; kingdom Metazoa; phylum Chordata; class Actinopteri; order Pleuronectiformes; family Pleuronectidae; genus Limanda; species Limanda limanda. The sequence goes on from NC_083652.1 coordinate 1,980,258, forward strand.
AGGTGTTATAGGCCTGAGTCTCTTTGAAAAAATAAAATACAGGCTGTCTGAAGTGATTTCTTGTTAATTCATTAGATTTAGTCTTTAGAAGAAAAACAAACTTTTAATCGCGATTAATCGCGATTAATGAATTTCAAAATGTGAGATTAATTAGTTAATTTTTTTTAATCTTTTGACAGCCCTAATTTAAACATCTATTTAAATTACATACATTTTATTTTGTATATTTTCCTGGGTGCTTTATTTGGAACTAATGAAGTATAATCCAAGAGAGCAGTAATAAATCCTTGCCCAGAGATAGTTGTCAAATGTAGCAATTTCATTAATTCACAAGATAAAACTTATATCAAAGATCTGTGCTGTTTAGCTACTGAAAACATGCTTGTGAATGTTTTTTTAAAGGGACCATTGTAACCATTTGTCTGAAGTGCACTGACAGGCACTGTCTTGCTCCTTACCCAGACACAGGATCCGATCAGAAAATAGGGTTGTTTTGGAAAGCAATGACAATTAAATTGTTTAGTCACTTAGGTAAGAGGACTTGTTAAGTCCTGGCTTGACGTCTTCGTCATCCTGACCTCCTCTGCACAGAGTCTGAGCTGAGCTTTAATCTTCAGGCTGTTACACCGTGCATGCAAGAGGATTAAATGACGGAGGGCTGCCTTTGTATACACTAATCAGGCACAACACTAAAGCTACTAACTGGTTTGATGTTGTGTGCTTATAATTATAAAAATGTACACATATATATATATTTAATATTTATATTTATATACACACACACACACACATTTTAAAACCTGGGCCTGGATGCATCAAATTTGTCTTTGCAAGACGATGAATGCAAAATAAACCTTTCACAGATACAATTTGTATTTAATGAATTAACTGAGATGGTGTAAAGATATTCAGATATTTAGAATTGAACCAATATACTGTTACATGGGATTTTAGTTATTGGGTGCAGGTGCGAAATGCCTGGTGGTGGGCTAGACTTCAAGCAATATGTGCTACAGGCAGTCAACAACAGTTAAATTAGCATAAATGTTTTTAAATGTATTTGTTTAAATGTATTAACGAATAAAAAGCTTTTTGACTGTACACTTATAAGATGAGGTTGGCAGAAATTACTGTAGTCTTTTGTAACAATACTGCTCAAGATCTGACAACTCTGATCTTGGGCAGTTTTCCTTATCTAACATTGGCTCAATGTAGCAATTAAAGAAAATCCATTTGCTCCTACTGAACACTATTAAATATCATATAAAACAGAAAATATGAAAAGGATAAACCAGCACTAAGTTACATGTTGACAACACTTTTTAGTAAATTGGGGAGACTGTTGTATTCATGTGGGGAATTCGGACCAATGTCCTCCCAGCAATGGGGGTTATCAATATTTCAACTGCAGAGGGTTCACCAGTAACAACCTGACGCTTCCTTCCTGTCACTGAAACAAGGAGGTTACACCACACAAACACACCCACACCAGAATAGTGAATATGACTTGCATAGTTAATTTTAATTAAGTTTAAGTTTAATTAAACTTTCATCCTTAATTCTTGAAAAGAAAACTTCTGCAAAGCTTCCTCTTAAACCTCAATGGAAAGAGCCATAAAGCAGTTACAGTTCATATATTCTCTCTGTGCACTGGTGTTACTACCAACCATTTCAGCAGGGCAGGTTCAAAATCATTTAGAATCCTGAGCTTTCAGAAAAAAATTATTTTGTGTTGATCTACTCAAATAAGTGTTTATAACGGTGGGACATGGCAGCTCCAACAAGTGAAGCCAACACATCATGATCGCCCTCCGATGGCTGGCTGCAGCATAGGTCATGAACTTTGCCTCCTCCCTGTTAGCAGATGGGACAAGGACCAAACTAAAAATGTAAAGTACATCCAAAATAATTGGTTAAAGCTATAAAAACGGACTGAGACATCACTATTGATAACTGAGACTGATTCCTGATTGGTCGAGCAGGTGTAGCAAGAAAACCTCAATATTGGGGGGGGGGGCTCTTCTGATTTTACAACAATACAACCCTTCACCTGAGGAAGACCATCGTCTGAATAACTTTTGTGATGGAGCAGTGAGGCAAAGACATGAAACACTTTCGACTAAAGAATGGCCTCGATTGTACAAACAAGTCAACACAAGACGCGTCTCAGCGCGTGGCGCACGAGCGCGATAAACGACAAACGGAGAGGTTTGTCCTCAACACATACGCACCCACACACACACATACGCACACCAGCTCACACGCACACACAAAGGAGAACTAGTTATTCTAACCACAGAGCATCTTCGTTTTCAATCACAACATAACTGCAGCACCATGTTGCGGCTCCTGCTCAGCGCGCCAAAATAGCTGAAACCGTTATTTGGTTCCACAAACAGTTGAACCGACCCTAACGTGTCCGTGTCCCCTGTGCTCCAACAAACCGAGGGACAACACCAGCGACGCCACCAAACACTGAACACAGAGCTAAAGTCGCCTGAAGCTTGAACTGGCTCTCTCCCACCCACCCCTGCTCCAGCCCCGCTGTGTTACCTGCTGATGATGACTGCTCCTCTATACATGACGGAGAATGTTGGCATTTTGACGCATGGAGCTTCTCCGAGGAGACGGTGGGTCTGTTGGAGCTCCCGAAGCCTTCAGCCGTCAGCTCTCAGCCACATGATGGTGAGTGTGTGCAGCCTCTAATTCCACCAGCAGCAGACAGTGCGCTCCTGCCGTCTCCACCTTCAACCGCACGTTTAATCTCTTACATAACCACCGTCCCGAAACATTCAAAAAGGCTCAGCAAGAGTGCCAGTGATTCCATCCGCGCACATCTGCGCACATCTGCAGCCGCCTGTTGGACTACAAACATGTGGCTGTTGTTTAATTAAGAGCTTGTTGAAGCGCCTTTCCCTTTGGAAAAAAAGTGATAGTGAGAACATTTCACAAAATACTGACTTGGTATCTCAATTTCTTATTCTCTCACAATTTCGACTCACAATCAGATAATTTACTGAATATCTATATATCTCATAAATTCAATTATAAATTCTCACATTATTATCTCATAATTTCCTTCTCATTCTGACTTACTGATAATTATGATGTACTTTATCATATTCTGAATTGCAGGGATTTCCTAATTCAAAGTCTGCACTGTTTTAATATTATCGTCTACAGTTTATAAATAACAAACGGAGCGACGCCAGCGAGCTAGTTCAGGCAGACAACTCGAGCTGCGCTGCTCCAATCATGTGACATACATCATGTGACATACCTCATTCTCAACAACCATCTATTATACACACCCACCTTATCAGGTGGTCTATTTAAGCAGAGAGACATTTCCCATCATCCCCTTTTCTCACACTGCTGCTGCAGTAGTGCTACAGTTGCTTCAGCCACTCCACCCCCCAGCATCCACCTGTAGGCTCCGACGGGCGGTTACAAGTATTTGCTCATCACTCCCATCATTCCTGTGTAATCATATGGCGGGTGATTAAGTTGTAGCCTAGACGCCAAACACTAAACATGTTCTACTGCTGCAATAAATGAAAGTGAGTTGTCTGACTGAACTCACAATTATGAACGTAAATGACATTGACACACAACAGAAATGGGTGGGATTAAATATTTGTATGCCACTACCCCTACAGCTGCTTGTTGACCCACAGAGAAGTGAAAGAGGGCAGGAAGGGCTTAGATCCATTTAAACACATGAATGCATAAGTGCCCCACTCTCCATTTAGAAACAGCAATTTAATCCTCAGTTCTCATCCATTACAACTGTCATTTGCCGTTCAAGCCTGTGAGCATCTGTTTCATTGCTGATGCTTTCGGCTGAGACTGGCAAATAATGTGTAATTGTCAAACAATCTGCTGATTCTTTTTGATAAATGTAATGTTTTTATTGGAGCCAATTTTAAAAGGTAGACAAGTTCCCATAGAGGTGAGTGACAATGTTTTTTTGAATTTGCTAAATTTGGTTAAGTCTCTTCATCATGTTTTTCTTTGATTTAGGGGAGTTCAGTCAAATTGCTGAAGTTATCATGATCCCATAAAATGATTCAACAAACTACTTAAAAGGAGTTTCCCAACCTTTGGATTGGTATCCCCCCAGTTCATATCACAGCTCAACAGCCAACATGTGACATCATCTAAAAAGAGTCAAATAAAGTGTATTAGGATATTCGATAAACTCTGTGTTTATCACTTGAGGTGGAACACGTTAAAAATCACTGTCAACAGTGATAGCTGCAAATACCTACAATACAAAACTTTTCACATTTTTTCAAAATTCATTTAGGCTAAATATACTGGATGAAGAGTAGATGGGATTTCATTAAGGGGTTCTGTGGTTGAATAAATATTAGCTGCTGGTGAGAAAAAGTGAAAAATGTAGAATTTCAAAGTTACTGAAAAAACTGAGAATATAAAACAACTGGAAGCTTTAATGCAAAGTGCAATAACTCTGGATGAAAGAGAAGGTCCATGAACAATAACAATAATTTGGTACAAACACATGTAAAAAAAATGTTTACTGTCAAGCTTAGCATATTTTAAAATATCCTAGAAAACCAGCCTGCACCAGCTCAACGTAGTCTAATAATCTCCTTCATGCTGTCACAGGAAACATTCATTAGTACATATGACCTAAGTGACAGTGAAGCAGTTGAAAACATACCTGGCAAAACCTAGAGGCACTTTCAACCTTTGGAACATGCCTCTGTCTATGTGGAAAAGCTTGAATGCCTGATCCTCCTTGTTAACAATGGCCCTGCATATTCCCTGTCATGATTCACATCGACTGCCAAGCAGATATGAGGAGTCCCCATTGATGAAGAGATGATAAGCTTATGGCCGGAGGATAATACACACAAATCCATATGGCACAACGATGTGCTAAATATAGGCCTGAATAAGAGGGCTACTCAATTACTCCAAACACTAAGCACAGATTATATGACATTTCTGGAACCGTGCAGGCACATTTTAGTGTATCATTACTATTTAACATTTTTTCTCAGCCTGTACTTTTACACAGAGATGGTGGTTTGCTTTGGTTTCCAGAGCTAGAAGCTATCAGGTCTGATTCAACTCATACGTACTGATTTAAAAATTGTCAAATATGTAAATGAAAAGCATATTCTCATCATGTTAATAAAAACAGAATCAGATGCAATTTAATTCCATAATGCTGTTTCAGTTCATTTTAGTTGGGATCTGATAGGACTATGGACTTTGCAGTTAGTTTTTTTTTCTGGAATAGAAATAGTAGATTTGAGGGTTTCGAACCAAGGCAATGACCTCAAAGAAGATAACTGGTCTGTACTGCTGAGCGGAACAGCAGACTTGGTGATACTTCTCTGTAAGTTCATCTAAATCATGAAAAGTGCACTACGGGACAATCCAGTGTATCAAGGGGGGTAAAATTTGGAGATAGCTTTTCCTACCATAGCTATGCTGATGACACCCAACGAATCCTGTCTCTGCCTGTCTGACTGACATCTCTCAGTGGGTGTCTGCACACCACCTGAAAATTTACCTTGACAAGACTGAACTACTTTTCCTCCCAGGGAAAGACTCTCCCACCCACGACCTGACTATTAACTTTGACAACTTCGTGTTAACCCCCACTCAGACTGCTGGACCTGGGTGTGACACTCGAAAGCCAACTCTCCCTTACTGCCAACATTACTGTAACAACACGTTTCTGTAGATTCATGCTGTACAACATCAGGAGAATACGCCCCCTTCTCACTCAGAAGGCAGTGCAGGTTCTGGTCCAGGCCCTGGTCATCTCACGCCTAGACTACTGTAACTCCCTCCTGGCAGGCCTACCTGCTAGTGCCATCCGACCTTTGCAGCTCCTTCAGAATACAGAAGCTCGACTGATTTTTAACCAGCCTAAATTCACTCACACTACTCTCCTCCGCTCACTTCACTGGTTTCCAGTGGCTGCCCTCAAGTCTACATAGAGGACAAGATCAAACGTTACATCCCAGCCCGTTCACTCAGCTCTGCTTCGGCCTAACAATTAAGTAGCACTTAAATGGCACTTATAGCACTTTGTAGTTTACCTTTTTTTGTGAAGAAATTGTACTTTCTTGATTCTTGTTGTTCTGGGTTTGTACCCTCATGGCTGAATGCACTTATTATAAGTTGTTTTGGATAAAAGCATCAACTAAATGAAATGTAATGTATTGAGATGCAGTGTTTGCTGAAGGGAAAGTACAATAACTGAAATCATCTCTTCAGGCGGTAAAACTTATGGCAAGTGATTGTCATAATGCTTGAGGAAAAAACAATACTTGATCTTCTTTTATTCATTTTAATCTTCCCTAATGAGTATGTATAATTTAAAAAGGTTTTGGACACAGTGACAATAACACACACACTTTTTGAACTCTTTTACCTCATTGTTTTAGCTCACGACTCCTCTTGTGGTTTCCAGAAGCAGCAGGAAGTTATTTTCACTGAGGTTTTCCGAAATTTTAAGTTGAATCTTGACTCAGATCTCAACCTCCTGAAACAACAACCTTGTTGTATCTCTCAAATGAAATGAGCCATTATTTACAGTTCTGCTGAAGCTGTTCTTAATAATTTCCACCTAAACACAAATGCTTAATCTGAAGCCAGGCCTTCTGATGTTTACCCGGTTGCTGAGATTAGAAGAAGCTGGAGGCGGTCCAGCCTCTTGCCTAACACAGAGATCTTGTACCGACTCCAGAGACAGGCTTTGAGAACACAGATGGGAGCTTGGCTACCAAATTGTTGTGACTGCTATCGTCTCATTGGTAATGCATAGAGTACATGAAAATGTACCACAACAAGGACGTGGTTTGTGGAAATTGCATGAAAACCTGATGTGAAGTCTGGGAATAGAGGAACAAAATGTCATCAGGACCCGTTACTTCCTTTTACACCACCACTAGTGATTACTTCCCACACTCATCAAACATGAACAGCTAGTCGTGCATGTGTCTATGTAGAGTGACACATTTTACAACAGAATTTTATCATCTTAGTAATGTAACAATTTCACACCAACCGTCCTTCCATGAAATAATAACACCAGGACAGAATGAATAATAGAATACAGGTAACTCCCCCAGCAGCTCACTGACACATCCTGACATCTGACTGTACATCACAGACAGCCAGAGGAACTCCTTCACTCCATCCACTCAGCTGGTGCAGACAGAAGGGTGGTTTTGATTCTAGCTACAAGTCCTTGGACAAAAACTAAACTTCTCCATACATAGGTGTTTCCTGAAATATTGTCCACTCTAGTGACCAGATATACACCACAGATAAACCAAACCAAAACACAAAAATGTACTGGTGTATGAAGTGACAATGCTCTGGTAAAGGTTTGGTTAGCTTAAGCACAACAAAATCTTGGTTAGGGAAATATAATAGTTTGGGTTACAATACGTAGCCTGCTTTGTCAAGATTAGAAGACCTTTCTTAAGGTCATTTTCTAAAGGGAAATTAACAGTAGTTTCTTGTCTAAATCCACCCTCCACCAGAACAAGACTTTGTGCCTTTCTAACCATCTCTGCCCACAACGTCTTAATAGAGAAAAAATAGACCCCCCCCAAAAAAACTAAATCAATAAAGGGCAGCATTATGTAAATGAATCTCGAGGTGGATAACAATGAGACTGCTACTTAGCTCAATTCATACAGAAGATGAAGTCAACTGAAGATCTCATTCTCAGCTCAAGTGACAAGTTAACATGATGACATTAGTGGTTGTGATGACAGAATCAGGGCTAGAAAGTGTGCCGGTTCAAAGGCAGGAAGAATAAAATGCCAAGAGATTATCACTGTGTTCAAGAAATATAACATCAAGAAACATTGAAGGTATTCAAACTGCTACAAATTTGCCATTTGTGCAAAGAAGAAAAAGCACCAAAATGTCTTCCAACTACCTCACCGGGCAGACTATATATTTACAGAGCAGTCGACCATACAATTATCTCAAACAAAAGTTAGCTACAAACTGTCACGCAAGCTAGTGAAACACAGCAAGCCTGTTTCTGACGGTTAACTTTATGGTAGCGGTGACTAGCATACTGTGTCTAAAGCTCTCCACAGTGTATTTCTATCTGTCCTTACAGGAGTGTGTGTGTGTGTGTGTGTGTGTGTGTGTCGCAGTAAAATGCTTGGGGAAAGCCGCCTCAATTCCTTCAATGAGCATTTTATTTGGGTGCCTTGTGTTTACTTTGATCAGGCAATGGATTACATAATATATGAAATCCTGTATTTTCTTTTTTTTAAGTCTAATACCTAGAGAAGCTTAGCAGTTCTTCAAAGCATCTTGCAAAGAAGCTTTGAAGAACTGAAGGGTGCTTTAAACTTGAACCAAAAAGGCAGAAGGCTGCAGGGTGTTGCCATTTCAACTTTACTATGAAGGTCGAGCATTCAGTTTTTTGGTATATGCTTTGGGCTGCCAGAGACTTAACATATTTTATTCCCTCTAATTTTCAAGGATGATGGATTTGCACTCATTGTGGGTGCAGCAGAACAAGATGAAAACACAACTTTCACACTTATAACATTTTAATATTGATATGATAATTTGTAAATGATGACCAAAGGCAAAATCATCTACCTATTTACCTATTCAAATAGAACTCGGGACAAATGCAAGACGGAAAATATAGAGAATAGAGAGTGTAAAGTAATTCTAAACCTGAGTCTGTAGCCTTTTAAGACATGGAGCACGTAACATTGATGCTTTCATCAAGCTGTTCAGGTGACTTTTCTCATTCAGACAGACCTATTTCTTCAAAGATTTATTTACAAATCTTTATGTAGCCTACCTAATGCTTGTTGAGTATTTGCCTGCTGTTGCACAATAGGAAGATTTGTTTTGTCAATACAATATGAAGATGTTGTGGTTAGACTTTCTTTTCACTGCTTTAATTGCTTTTGCTCACAGACTTTATCTAAAGCATTGGGCTGGGTATTTGTGTGTTCATCTATCTATTAAGCTTTTGTGCTCTGGTTTCACAGCAAAGGTTAAAATCAGTCCAAGAGAATGATATGTGTGATAAAAAGAACTATGTGAAATAATTGTAACTAAGAGAGATTTCGGCTCTAATTCTCAGAAGTGGAAAGATTAACACCTTCATCGCAGAAGACAATTGCGACACAAACATATCTACATCATGAAAAAGTTCAGTTGCTCTTCTGCACGACAAACTTCCTAAATCTGGAGTGTCTTTGAACAAAGCAACTACATGAAAGGAAGATAATCCTCGTATGATTATTGAAACGATTATCAACATGCAAATATGGAGCGACGCCTGCGACGCGCTAGTTCAGGCAGCCAACTCGAGCTGCGCTGCTCCAATCATGTGACATACCTCACTCTCCACAACCATCTATATGTACTATAAGGCTGTCTATTTAAGCAGAGAACATTTCCCATCACTCCCTTGCTTGCCCTGCTCAGTTTTGCTGCCAGTTGCTTCAGCCCCTCCAACACCCAGCATCCACCCGGGCTCCGATGGGGGTTTACAAGTATTTGCTCATCACTCCAATCATTCCTGTTTAATCATATAGGGGGGAGTGACTTAGTCACAGCCTAGACGTCAAACACTAAACCTGCTCTACTGTTGCAATAAACATTTGACGTGAGTTGTCTGACTAAAATACATTGACCTATTTACACCTATGAATATGTGTTCGGAATATATGTTTCCCACGTAAGTGCTTTTACTGTATATGTGATGGCCGTACACATTGCAGTACCACTCTGTGCTACAACAGCCATTGTTCATTCACTCACATTCCCCCCAACCACACACACTTTCACCTAACACACACACACACACACACACACATAGATTTATTCTCTTTTTCTATCTGGCAGCCATGGCAACAACCATTTGCCTCAGAACTTTAATCACTAAATCTGCACAGTGGGTCATTATCAGATTATGGGATTATCCAATCCACACTGAGAAATCAAACAGGCCCGCACTCGATCACACGCACGCACACACACACACACACACACACACACACACACACACACACACACACTGACACACAGGCATGCGTCCTCTCACACGCACACACTGTGTTTGAGTCCAGGCTTGTTTGATTTCTCGCACATGCGCATGCATAATGCTAATGTCTGTCTGTGTGTGTGTGTGTGTGTTTGTGTGTGTGTGTGTTTGTGTGTGTTTGTGTGTGTTAATACAGAGAGAAGATAAACACTACATTGATGGGAGATCACAAGTGTTTCCAGTTACAAGGCTGCCCTCTATAGATGAGAAGACCAGCTGCAGCCTCAGTGAGCAGCAGCCAAACACTGGAAGCTCTGTCCGACTGTTGTGGACATTGAGAAAGTCCTTATACTCATCTTTGTTCACATTATGTTGTAGCCCTATGCTCATATTCACCTGTGCTGGGCCCAGAAAGCTTACAGTTTTTTTCCGATTGCATAAACACTAAAATCAAAAGTATTACACAATTATCAAAACCTTACATTCAAGGATCAGAACATGGGCCCAGATCTGCACCACTATAAGCACAATGTCAGCTTCACACTTTTTGCAAAACAATACACACAGTGATTTGCAAAAGACCAAACACACTTGTATACATTAGACACAGAAGGATATCATGATGTCACTTCCTTTTTATTCCAAAGCACTGACAGTCAAATGACTCCCCCTATGAGCCAATTGGTTAAACACAACCATCAGGTGCACAAACACATGACTGCTTAATTGAAGACACACCAATCAGGTTTAAGCACTATGAAAATGCAGCAAGTGAGTTCACCTGGCTTCAACCAAAACGGAAAGAGTCAGAAGAGGAAGAAGACTGAGGGTGAGAGGGGGAATCCAAGGAGGAGGAGAAGGTGGAAGAGGAAGAGGCAGAGGCCGTGCCAGATGTAGAAGCCGAGGGGGAGGTGGAGGAAGAGGAAGAGGAAGAGGAAGAGGAAGAGGAAGAGGAAGAGGAAGAGGAAGAGGAAGAGGAAGAGGAAGAGGAAGAGGAAGAGGAAGAGGAAGAGGAAAAGGAAGAGGAAGACATGCAGCAGGGGGAGAGCGGGCTCAAAGAAGAAGTGGACCAAATTTATCTAATGACATTCGCGCAACACTAGACGACCATGTTGTGAACCACGGATTGACGCTGAGGGAGGCTGGACTAAGAGTTCAGCCAAATCTTAGCAGATATACAGTGGCATCTGTCAAGAAAACAGGTAAAAAAAAAATCTGTCTTCAGTTACAGTCATCAGCTGCTTATTGTATGCACCGTATAAGCACTTTTGATACCCCATCCTGTGATATTTGACAGTAGGTTACATGTATTCTGTTCTACATAGGATTGAGGGTCCAGAACGACAAGGAGGAAGGGGGCCCATATTCACGCAAGATCAAGAGAGAGAGATCATAAACATGGTTTTGGCCAATAATGCTATAACGCTCAGAGAAATTCAAACCAACATTATCGATGACCAGGTCATTTTCAATAATGTCCATCAGGTCTCTCAGTCAACACTGGCCCGCATCCTGAAAAGACATCAGGTTGAAATGAAACAACTTTATCGAGTGCCTTTTGAGCGGAATTCAGAGAGGGTCAAACAGCTGCGACAAGAGTATGTGGAGGTATGTATTGTTCACGTTAGGACTGTGATGTTGCATACTGCATACGTTACCATTTTACAGAAAAATGTACTGTATACCAGACCTATGCTGAACTACACAATATTGTCTTTCACTCTATTTCAGAGAGTTTTACAGATGGGTGCTGAGGAAAAAAGAAGGAGAGACAGAAATATCATTGGCCACGGGCTATAATCAATGTCCCAGGGCAACCTGGGGGTAACATCACCCTTTGCGCTGCCATTACACAGAATGGGGTCCTCCTCCGTCACGCCAATTAGGGCCCTTACAACACACCTCACATTCTCACATTTTTGGACTGATTGCAGAACATCGTCACAGCAGTAAACCACAGGCACCAGATGCATTGTCATCTGGGACAATGTGTCATTCCAGTGCTGCTCTGATCCAGAACTGGTTTCAAAACAATCCACAGTTTACACCTTCCACCATACTCTCTGTTTCTAAACCCAATCAAAGAGTTTTTCTCGGCATGGCGGTGGAGGGTTTACAATCTGATGACATTATATTTACATCAGAACTTTGCTTTCATGTACTTTTTACCATTATAGAACGAAACAACTTACTTCCACACAGTCTCCAAGCTAAAACCTTTGCATGACGTAGAAAAAAAGTTGACAACCAACACTGTGGTCCTGGAGCTAAAAGGTTTGTCTCATGATGGACAAGATTAGAAGAAATAAAAATACACAGAACATAAAGATGTTGTTTTCCTCCAAAAGGATGTCTAGAAATTGTTAAACAGTGAAAAGGTCAAACAGCCAGCCGGACAGAGAGGATAAGAGGAGGTTACATGAATTAGATTGTGTCTGCTCAATTTAATTTCAAGTGAGTACCTGCACATTTTTTAAACTGACACATAAGCGGATCATCTGGAGAAGCAATGTGATAAACAGAAAAGCGACAGGCTGAAGAGCTTTGTAGATGTTTAATGCAGAACAACTTTTACATGACAGCACATGAAGACATACATTAATGTATAGCTGCCTATGTAACTTTGGGCAACTGTCAACTGAGACTGCCCTCCTTGCTGTCACTTCAGACTGCTAGAGCAGCCTCTCTCTCCCCTGTGGTCATCCTTCTAGGCACTTACCAAGTAACGTGGAGGGAATCTGTGTCATAACCTAGTCCACTCACTACTGGGGTCCCTCAAGGCAAGGAACCTAGGTGAGACACTTGACAGTCAACTCTCCCTTACCACCAAGATTGCTGCAACAACCCGAACATGTAGATACATGCTGCACAACATCAGAAGAATACGTCCCTTTATAAAAAGGGACAGTACTTGCGTACTGTGCTTCGAACTAAGCGACCAATTCCTCATCGAGGACATGGGTAAACCTTACACCCCAGCCTGTCTTCTCCACTCTGCATCGGCCAATCAGCTTGTTGCTCCCTCATTGCGAGCTAACCACTCATTAATATCATGACTGTCTGCTGTTCTGGCTCCAAAATGGTGGAACGAGCTACCCCTTGAGATCAAGACAGCAGAAAGTCTATACATCTTCCACCCCAGATTTAAAACACATCTCTTCAGACTACATCTTGGTTAGGAAGATGATGTCTAATAAACATCGTCCACTCAGGTGTTTGTGGTTGTATCACCACGCTATAAGTGATGGAGGCTGGGTACACCCTAGGTTTTTCAGCCTTTACATCGCAATGACGTTAAACGCTATTGGCTTGTATGGCAGAACTATGAAAGTCATGTATTTATAACTGACAGACACCAGGGTCGGATCTTATTGCCACTAACTCTCTTGAAATCTTTGTTTGTGTTTGCTATGTGTGGTTCAACGCTTTTTCACTTGGAGATATTGGGTTTTTTTTGGGTGTCTTTTTGCATCTGTCGCACGTTAGAAGCACAATCAACCCCCAACTCCTGCCCTGTACTCACATCGTATTCTTTATACAAGGAGGCCAGGCAGAAACTACGAAGCATCTCACTCGGACATTTGTGTTCACACATGCACCTTCTCCGGAGAAAATACGGAGAATCTGCAAAGTTCAGTGCATGTCTACAGCAGCTATACAAACTAACAACCATTTACACGGTCATAATGTGTTTGGAAGTTTTGAAAAAGCTGGAGTCCCAGAAAACAAAACACACAGAGACAGGGAGAACACAGACTGCTGTGAATAAAGTTCTTGAACTGATTAAAGTTTAAGTCTCAACATCAGGATTTTACAAAATATTGTATCCTCGGAGCACTGTGTTGGAAATATGTCTCTTTTTTCAGTATTTATATCTTGAGTAATCATTCCAAGTTCATGGAAAGAGGTTACATCTAAATATAAAGGAACTAGAAAAGGTAAAAAATAAATTACCACAATCGTTGGACGAAATGGACACTGAAATTCATGAGCCAGGACTTCCGTAATCACGTAATTAGCCTTCAGTTGCATGAGAGGCACCGAGCCAATCTCAGCTAATTACAACTGTTAGGGCACACACCATCAGCCCACTAACATCCTCTCACTTGTAACGAAGAAACTGAAAAGTGTCTGAAGCCTCCGACACTCCTAAACAGACACAGCAGGTCTATCAGCTAAGTAAAGAAACATCAATAGTTTGAGATGGAGAGGAGAAAAAATCAGCAACTAGCAAACTTCCCTGGAGGCAAAACCAGTCAGCACTCTGCTTCAGGATGTAGAGAGAAAATCCAACCCAATGAAGTTATTTGCAGCAAATCGATCATTACCAGAGGGAATGGGTGATCGATAAGGGGTGAATTGAAATCCCATTACTGATCATTGATTTTACTTGACAAGGAAGAATGGAGCTGAGTCTCATAGTGTCTATTAAATCTAAGAGACATCCACAGAAGGGATTATAATATAGGAGTTTAGAGGGTTACAGGCCAGATCTGAGGTGCATCGTGAAACATTTCCCTGCAGCAGTCTGGATTTAAAAACATACCTGGGAACAAAAGGCAGCCATCTCAATGAGCTGGTGAGAAGATATTTGAGATGGCCTTACAAATGCCTATTTTTCAAGTATGTTGTGGAGACTGATATATTAGCCAGGTATTTTATTGGTATGGTTACTGTCTGTCATAAACATCTTGTTGTTCTCAATTATGACTTTTTCTCCTTTTTAGTGAATCAATTGACCAATTAGTGCTTTATTTGGGAAATTAGAATATCTATAGGTAGCTAGCTATCTGCCTGTTTCCATTAAACATTATCATGAAAAAGGACCTCAGTTATTAAAACAAGTCTAAATGAATAACTCTTAAATCAACATATCCTTTTGATCGTCATGGAAATTACCTGTGCTGAATCATCATGACATAAGTGTGATCATCAGGCTCACAGTGCATGTCAGAAATAATTAAGTTTTGCAGCCTAAGACTTTGGATTCCCTGTATTGAAGCAAATATCCGAGGAAAAATTAAAAAATGATAAAGCAGTCAAGACTCCCAAGGTTGGAATCCATCGATGTGGCTTGAGACCAAAATGATTGGATCTAGCATGACTAGCCTTTGTCAAGAAGGTAATGAAGCATCCAATACCTTGACTAAAGCACCATATGCATCACTTACACAGCACTAATGAATAAGTACCATAGACTGTCATCTTCAGTCACTCACAACAGCTTGATTTTATTTTTATATATGAACAATGAGCCGTTCTTCTGTTACAGTAATATAGGGCAAGAAGAGAACACATATGTTCTTAAAGAATACCAGACTGTACATGACTTCAGACTGGGGCTACCTCTCAGTAGGACAATAACCTGAAAAAACCACTCAACTGCTCCTTGACACACCTCAGACAAGACTTGTAACCAGAGGTGATAATACCTTCGCAGTAGCAGCCCCAAACCTTTGGGACAACCAACCACTTCATATTAGATCTGCCCCGTCGTTAACACACTTTAAATCACTATTAAAAACACACCTGTTCTCCCAGGCTTTCTCCTCGAGTTGAGTATGTTTCATCGCAGCTGCTTTTGTTTTTCTTATCGTATTTCTTATATTTTATTTTTTATTATTTTTCATTTTACATTGGTAATTGTATTTTACTAGTATTGCTTGCACTATAATGTATTACGTTTTTACTGTCCTTTGACCAATACACCTGTAAAGCACTTTGGTCAACCAAGTTGTTTTTAAATGTGCTATATAAATAAAATTGACATTGACATTGAGCGGCCCAATAAAAGCTCAGAACAACACTACATGAAATATCTGTGAAGAGACCTACAGACGTCACATTCAAGCTGATGGAGCTTGAGAGGATCTGCCAGGAGGAATGGGATAAACTGCCTAAATCCAGGTGCGTACGCGTTGTAGAGACTTACCCAGGAAGACTGGAAGTGTAACTGCTCCCAAAGGGGCTTTTACAAATTACTCATGTAAGTATCAAAATCGCAAAAAAATACATTTCAGTTATTGATTTTTTTACATTTGCGAAAACATTCCCTTCGGCATTTACTTCATTCACTGTCATTATCACTTATTGGGTATAGAGTCATGGCCAAAAAGTGCAAGTTTCTAAATATTTTTTTAAAGCCACAAATCAACGTGTGAAAACGAACATGAAAATTCCTTTACAGATATGGGTGAATCTACTCAAGAGATAAGCCCATTCCATCCAGCAGACGTTTATAAAAGATAGTGCTGATCCCTTACATCATATTACTCTATGGTTGAAGCATCACATTTCTAGCAGCAAGTCTGGTCAGGAGTATATAAACTCCTAACAATTGCAGTCAAATACAGAGACATCCCTAAAGGAAGAATAGCACTGCCAAGGACACCATTTAAAAATAGTTTCAACCTTTCCACAGGGTGACCGAAGGCACCCAACCGAGCGGCTTTAGAACAGGATTCCGGATGTCACCGAGTGGCCCCAGCCAAAGCCCAGACTTGAACCCCTCTGACAATCTGGAGTGACCTAAAGATAAAAGTTCATCACTGATCCTAATCCAGTCTGACAGAGGATAAAGAGGATCAGAATTGGAGAGACTATGTGTTTCCAGGTGTGCACAACAGGTAGAGGTCGCAAGGTGTAGTCATTTACATCTTCAATGATACGCTGTTTTTTAGATTAATAGAAATTGCAGATAAATATGACAACAAATCTCATTGCCATCATAGGTTAACATTTGCCACAGTATACACAGTGGATTAAGGTAATTCATTCATGTGTGCTGCCAAAAGCCATCAATAAATAAAGTTGTCTGAAAAAATCTGTCTGTGGCTTTTGTTCGCCATGTAATAAACAAGATTGCCAGCATACCTGACTGTAATAACAAGCCTGCCTGCCTACGTGCAACCTGCCCATACTCTCACTGTGCATGACAGGAGTCTTCAGCTGGGGAGACGTAAACCACTGTCAGCGAGTGAGTCACAGACAAATCAGCTTCAATTATCAGTCATTGCATTGGGGGTACAGCTTTGACCAAAGGGATGATGGGAGGGGGTCAAAGTATCACCTTTTCTTGCTAGCTTCTCTAGGAATACCAACCCTAGCTTAAACTACAGTTCTGTCACTTTGGGGGCTTTTACTGGAAGAGCCACTAAAATGTTGAGCTAACTGTCAAAATCATTGTTTGAACAAAGCTTATATTTGTCAATAGGTTTTGACTTAAAGGTGGGTAGTCTAGTAAGAGAGACCTGAACCTGGGCCCAAACTGAACCCGGTACAAACTAAGTTTAGTTTATCAAAAAGTGGGAGCTAATGATTAATTTCATGGCAATGAAATGATTGGGACACAGGATCCCTTCTAGCCATGCGGAAAAATATTGGAAAAACCACACAAGCAACAAAATAAAAATTGAATATAAAAGATAAAATAAAATGAACTAAAATCAGATAAAATCTACAGAAGCGTATTGCATTCAATTGAAAAATTGGAAATTCCAAGATAAAATTTCATAAAAAAACAACTGAATGCGTATTTTGTTTTATAAATTTTTTCTTTGTCAATTTTAACGCTTTTATCAAGTACGCTATCCCAGTGAAAAATAATCATGAAATGTGTTGTTTTTAAATTGTTTTGTTATTTAAAAATTGTGCAACACCTTGATTTATTTGTCAAATTAAGGTTGTTGAATATTTTTGGAACCGAATCTTAGTTTTATAAATCGTTAACAGATCAAATAGACAACTGCGACTTGCTGTGAAGGTGCAGCCACATATAGAAGACACACATTAATTAGCCTGACGTTGTCATACTCATAATTCTAGTCAGAATATGAGTCTGATACCGCTCCATTGGGCTGTGATTATGGGGCGTGTTTCAACCGAACCAGGAAAAAAAATGCCTTTTCGCTCAATTGGATAGACTTACAACCAATCAGAGCAACGTAGTATGTGACGTATGTTAAGCGACAGTGTTGGGGAGTAACCGAATACATGTACCGGCGTTACGTATTTAGAATACAAATTATGAGTAACTGTATTCCGTTACAGTTACAATTTAAGTAGATGGTATTCAGAATACAGTTACATTGTTGAAATCAATGGATTACATGACGGACTCCTCTGTTTCACGAGTTTATTCACTCTCTAAATAAATCTATGGAAATGCTGCAAATGCCGCTCATAAATCCACCGGAGGCAAAGCCCCCAGGAAGCAGAGCCCCGGCCGGCGGCGGCGTTAAGAAGCCTCATCGCTACCGGCCCGGTACCGTTACAGGCCCGGTACTGAGGCTCTGAGAGAGATCCGTCGCTACCAGAAATCTACGGAACTGCTGATCCGCAACCCGCCCTTCCAGCGCCTGGTGACAGAAATCGCTCAGGATTTTTAGACCGACTTGCGCTTCCAGAGCTCCGCTGGCATGGCTCTGAAGGAGGCCAGCGATGAGGAAAAACGGCAGTTAATCATTTTTTTCAAGCATATGCTTACTTGTTGCCCCAACATTAACTGCAACATCGTCCCAACATGTGTCTTTTTTGTCTCATATTTGCTGAGGATCATACAGCTCACTGTACTTCTCCACTTAAATTATTAATTTATTGTCATCCATCTTCAAGAAATTCTCCGCTGTTTGCTTCGTTCAATGTCGGGTGTGGAGGGCCCCGATGGTCGCTTAATAAGCGTAAGTTGATTATGTTACTGTTGATCATCTGTCCATCATCACATAAAGCCCGCCCTGACAATTTGATTGGTCCGAACAGCTTCTGTTCGGGCATAGTTTCTCCCCAACGGAGCGATGCCAGACCGAACTTCACAACCTCAAATGTTGTGGGCGGGGCTAAATTCGTCTGGCACCCAGGCTACACATTAATGACCTTAGGGCAGGAATTCCAAAATATATATATATATATTTTATTTCTTTTTAGGAAAGTTATCTTGGAATTTCCGAGATAATTATCTCCTAAAGTTTTTTTCAAGTGAATACAAAATGCTTCCGAACATACACCTAAAATATAAATGATGAAATAAAATATACTACTACTGAGTACACTGAATTAAGGGAATGTAAGTAATGTTGAAAGAATTGCATGGAGTGACATGTATTGAAGCTGTTTTCCATCACAGTTTCTCATTAACCGGAGGAGTATGTCGCTTCTGCCAGTGTAGATTTTGTCTTTGACTGTCTCACTGACAGAGTTGGAGACATCTCCAGATACTTCCTATAGGAAAGCTTTGTGAAGTGGATGTGACCTGCTCTTTATCAGAGAAGGGAAAATGAAATGTTGATCCATTTACTAAACCATCAAGTTAGCCCTCATCACTGAAGCCTTATCACTGAAGCCACTAGTGTAAGAAAATAATTTACATTTATCATAAATCTAATTTTTGCAGCTTTTCCATGTTTTTTTCAATTGTGGAAAACAAGAGCCATTTTAAAACATGAACTCCGGAGAGAGTCAAGGCCCACATTTACAAACATTCTCCAGAGTTCATGTTTGCCTTTCACACATGAACACTGCAGCAGGAGATTCTTTGGTCCACTGCATTCACAACAACACATACATCTCTGAGTATCTTTGTCCATGTCTTCTACATGTATGGCAACGCTTTTTTAACGTTAGATATTTGTATTATTTTTGTTTGTATCATTCTCCATCTATCCTGGGTTAGAAACGTCTACAACACCCACTAGCTTACAGGTTTTTATTAGAGGATTGGCAGGAGAAACTCCAGAGAAAGTCTGTATGCTCTCATTAGGACATGTTTGTGTGTCTGGAAGCAGCTTAAGTGTGTGCTCACAGGAAATGCCGGAAACAGTTAAGAGCCTGTAATGTAATTGAATAATTGTAAAAGACGAAGAAGATGATTCACATGAAAATTCACCTGAATTATCCCAAACTGGTTAACTTCCCCACCTTGAAGTCTTTAATAAGCCTTGGGACTCCTCGGTCAGACAGCCCCAAACTGGATGAGGTAGAGAGAGAGAGTGTTTTCAAAATAAAATTAATTTTATTAGATTTATTCGATACTAACATAACAGTGTCCCAGATAAGGCGGTGAGAGATGCTTAGCTAAAGTGACTTAACAAGAGCACATTGTTTTCCTCTGTCACAGCAGAACTCAAGTGATATTTGTTGCCACCAGGGGCCTAATTTCCACAGGACAGGAGTGGAGTAAATAACCTGTCAGACTGCATCCAGTCACACCTGCCTCTGTCACAGTCTGTGGTCAGTTTCACAGTGTCAAGGACACCAAGTTAAATAAGCAATGTGCTACCTGAGTGTTTTAGAGAAAGGATGACTATATGTTTTACATTATCTTCCAGAAAACCACTGGTTTACTTTTTTTTCTAATTAAAAGTCGACTTGAGGCAATCTAAATCTTCTGTAATGTAATCCATCAACATGAACATCATAGGAATTTACTTAAAGTGCTATAAAATTTACAGCATAGTACCACAATGTGTAAAAGGATTGCATATATTTTTATTATTTTCATAATTCATTGATTTTTTTCTTAAATAACTCAATAAACCCCTTAAAATAGTAAGTAGCGAAAGCTTTATTTAGACGTTCCTGGAAGCCAACTTAATGTCCTCAATTGTCTTCTGTTTTCTAACCAAAAGCCCAAAACCCAGAGACATACAGTTAACAGTGATACAGACATATTCACATCTAGAAACTGGTATATGATCATCAGTAAATTGAAACAGGTTTTACTTTATTCTGCACAACAATCAATATTGTTGTCAAGTATAATATAATCAATTGACAATGAGTCATTTTTCATCTCTAATATCCAACATAAAATCAATTTTCTTACAAATCATCTCACAAATAAGAACCAGACAGATAAATAATAATGATGAGACAAAAACATTCCTGACATTCCGAATCAATGTCACAGTGATGCAAAAATCATATAGAATCCTGTGTCACCCCAGCCTGCTCATTGATTTCTAACTTCCCCCTACATGGTCTAATATACCTAGAGATCCTAAAAGAAAAATACTACAGTGATTTTTGCAGAGAATTACTGTTCAGGACTGGCATTTGGTGTCAAAATGAAAAGCAAAAGCACCTGTGTGGCAAATTTCATATTTAACCCAAATGCCAGAAGGGAACCTGATCATATCAATGAGGATATATTACATTACATGACATTCTCATATGACATTAGGTATGATGAAGGAGGCAGCATCACAAGGAAACATTTCTAATCTACAATCTACCAACAGCACAAGAGAGAGGCTGTCTGCAGAGAAGCGTTACAATCACGACGAAGTGAGCGCTGTATAGATTTGTTCAAATATCTGGTGTAATCACTAACAAAAATGTTGTCAACCAATAACCAGGACATAAATAAACAGGATGTCCAACTGTTCTTGGCTATTTGGTTACTGATTTTGCATTTCAGACCATAACACACTTTAAGAAGGCAATAGAACCCTCTCACCCTGTCTTTGTTTTGCTTAGTTGGAAATGTGGTGAAACATGGTGCCCCACATGAAGATGTTGGATCATCAAGTTCTCTCCCTGAAAGATTTAAAGATGTGTGACTGACATCTCATTCGGGAAATAGTTACTCTTTTTCTCTTTTTTCATAGATACAATGATCCTGGCAGCAGAGAAGAGGGGAGGCTGCTTAACTGCACTGCTGATTAGGACAGTGACAGTTACATAGGTCAGCTTTGTGGACTGCTGCTCTTAGCCCATTAGCAATGCACGCTGTAACAACCCTATCGTTACTGCCCCCCTCAACCCACCGGACTTCAGTGAAGGCAAGTAAACGTCTGCAGGTGTTTTTTTGGACTGAAAAGTCCTTCCACAACACATATATTCCACAAAGTATGTCACCTGATAGAAAAATAACAGCACACTGTAGTTACTCTTTTCATTGTGTTATAACTGAGCATATTTCAACTTACATAAAAGCCAAGCATCAAGTACCATAAGCAAAATGTAAAATAGAAGTGGAAGAGACAGAGACAGAAAAAGAACATTGTTCACACTCAACGGTGCAGCATCTGTCCCACTACCTGAACATCCTGTTCGATCTGGGCTGGCAGACGCACTGTGAGATTCATGCTCCACGAATCACTCTTCAAACTTAAAAGGACGAATAATGAAACAAGAACCAAATTAGGTAAAATCAAACTACATCTTGCAGCCGCTATGCCCGTCAACATTTAGACATGTCAAGCGAGTAGTCACAACTACATTACTCAGTCATGGTTGATAAGATAAATTAAGATGTAAAATAGAACTTGTAAAAACACTGTTAACGGAATATATACCGTTTGGACAGAGCAGTGCATATATGAGTGATTGAAAACCGTCTAGTTAGTGGATGATCCGACGTCATTTCTACAAATCTTAAACATACACACACACACACACACACACACACACACACACACACACACACACACACACACACACACACACACACACACACACACACACACACAACAGCTGGAAACCCTCAACTGAAATGACATCAATACACTGTTGAGTTGCTGCAAGCACTTTACTTTACTTTATTACTGGAAATAAAGAGGGCATTATTACAAATGTCTTTTTATAGCCTTGTATATTCAGACCCAGCCCCTTTAACCACTTGGATACTCAGGGTGCTGTCAAACCAAACCAGTGGGGCGCGGTCAAAGATGACGAAATCCATACCTGGATGTAGATCAGTCACAGGATGGGATAATACAACATTTGTGATTTTAGCATGAATTCAAATACAACTGCTGATCATGAATATGTGGTCTGTAAATCTGTGATAATCATTTGGACACCATGGTAAAACTTATATGGGATTCAGGAAACTCCAGACCCCACAAAATGAACCCTTGCTGATGAATTACAACGACAAAAATGTATGTCTATAAAAAAAAAATCCTAATTAATATAAATAATGGTCTCTTCAGTAGCAACAGCCAAACAATTATTCAATCAAATACAATAACGGGGCAGTCATTTCTTTTTGTACACATTACATCATCTAAAATTCTGAAATAATCCATGCTGACAAAGAGTGGTTTCCAAGCCTATCAGTCACTTTTTGCCCACCATTTGAAAATCCCTAACTTATTAAAGTTCTATTAACAAAAAAAGAAAGTCTTAGCCACTCAGGAACTTCAGAATAAACCCATGTTTCAGTAGAATGTTTCAGACTACATAAATAAATTATTATAAATTACTTAAATCAAAGCCTTTTAAAAGTTGTTTTTTTGTTAAGCTTCTTTACACGGATGAGTGATGCTTGAGTCTATAATCTTTTCATTTACTGAATAGATTTGAAATATATTCTGTCATAACTGCAACATACTAGAAAACTAGACTAAAGTTATCGAAAAAATGAACTTTTGTTGTTAGAGTTCCATCTTAGTCTGAGAAGAATCTGTTTGCGCTCACCACAAATGACGTCACGTTTCACAATATCACTAAAGTTTACTGATCAAAATCATATAAAAGACAGTTTTCAGAAGACTTTGACAAAAAACAACTGTCAACCCACACAACCCGAACTCTCTCCTGTCAGCGGCCCTTTCTCAGAAGATTGTTCAGCTTTTCTCCAAACCTCTGCTCCTTGTGTGTTCCTGAGTCACACCTACCTGTCTTTAATGGTGGGGTTCATTCTGAGAGGAAACATTCCCAGGTCTATGTCTCTGCAGTCCGGATTGAACTCTAGGGCTCCCGAGACGTAAATCAGAAAGTAGTCCCAGAGCTCGGGTAACTTCTGGGAGGAAAGAAGAATCATGAGGGAAACTTTAAGGGTGGTGCCGTTTGTGTGAGAGACAGCTGGAGGAAAAATGGGGAGAGTCAAACCCCCTCAGCTCGTCTTTAAGTGTTCCCATCTGACCCGGCCTGAACAGTCCACTCAGCACCGACATTATCTGACTGACTCCTCCCCTCTGGACATACAACACAAGCACTAAATGAACACGTCCTCTCCAAACTGCCTACACCCCACTGCATCCATACAGCTGATCTTTTTTTGATCGATTATTTTCTGGAAAACTCAGTGTTCTCCTTGACCAGAAGCAATTAGCATGGCTGTTGATTAGCAGATAGTAAATGTATATCTTCTATCTGGCATTTCAGGTCATGGTGTGTGATGAAGGTTATAACAATAATACCAATAATAATACAAATTTTCACTGTATTATTAAATTATTTTGTCAATGTACTTTATAAATGCCACTGAATCAAACTGTGTATTTTCACCTGAGTGCTCGGTTGATGCAGTTATATCATGGGTTCATAATGTGCAGGGTTTTACATATTGAAACAGATGCTGCGTCCACTGCAGCACAGCCACTCTGAGCTCTGATCAAACTAGAGTTTTACTTTCTGCTAGATATATTTGAAGATGTTTTTGACGTGCTATTTTATCGTTGAGTATTTATCTTTTAATTAGGCAAATACAAACGCATTAACAGCGCATTCTAAATTGTTTATGTGAGCCACTATCAGAAATAAGCCACAATTAAATGAATTGTATGACACACTCACTCAGATGGAAGGGAATTTCGCTTGAACTAGGAAAAAACACATCACGTCAGCTTTGCGTTAACTGGAAACGAGAATCGGAAAGACTCCATGATTTTATGAGTCCACCTCCCTCCCACCGACAGCACCAGAGTGTCAGAGGAAGCTCTCCAGTCGTGTTAATGACAGATTCTATCTCACGGATCTATGACGGAAGTTTAGTCAGCGCCGGGTCTCCAGCCACAACTTTTCACGTACCAGTAGATGAGCGACAGTCCGTCGAAACGCTCGAGCTCCCTCCCCCGCTGTTTGAGCAGAGACATGTTATCCAGATGTGTTCCAGGTGTTCAGACTCTGCTGCTGCTGCGGCTCGACACTTTCCACACAGCCGGAGTGTGAGTGGCTCCGTCGCAGAAGCGGCCGGCGCGCAGCGGCTGACTCTGCGGATGTGTCAGGACTCATCCCCGCTCACATCATCATCAGGACGCGCTGTCTGCCCGGTGCTGCTCCGGCCGACACGTGGGTCTGTTTATTGCTGACCGACCTTAAAACGCGTCTGTTGATACTGTCCGTGTCGTCCCTCCACCCACGGCTGTGTGGGGTGTGGGGGTGTTTGTGCGCGCTCTGTGAGAGGAGAGGTGAGGGTTGAGTTTACCGTGCAGCTCATTCCTCCATCAGTGACGCCGAAGTCAATGTTCCAATTAGATAGAAACAGAAGAAGACTGCATGTTACCAGTCCCAATACTCAGTTTACATTCGTATTCAATTCTGATTCAATTTTTTAAATTCATATCCAACTCGGTTTCTGTTAAATTTAGTTCATAAGTATGTTTTAATGACTGTGATGACCGCACCAGCAACCAAACACTTGAAAGTCAGTAACATGGAGGTAACTTTAACCTTTCTTAATTCCTAATTTGCTAGTTTGCTTCTCTTTGCACATTCACCCACATCACAGATAAATAACTGGACACACAGATTTTGGTTTCATACAACATACTTCAGTTATTTATATCTTCTTTTCTGTGATAGGTAATCAGGGTTTTCTTGAGTGACCAGTTCCTGGGGGTTGCTGCTGGAGTCGTCTGACCATTCATCAGAGGAGACCCAGCTGCAGCAGACAACCTTAAATGGCTTTAAGGACTAATTGGACTGCACCATGTCTCTTGTAATGATGGGGATGGACATTGTTTCCTTATTTCGATTTGTTAGTTGTTAATCTTTGACTATTGTTTGATATTTATGTTTAATTATTTTTCTGTTGTTAATATTATATGGCCATATATTGGGATGTTATGTTGTGGCTGTAGTTTGTTTTCAATGTTAGTATGTCTAAGTCTATCCCCCTTTTGTGTATTGAGTGGCTTGATCAGCCACTATATATGTTTTTTGTGGTGCTGTTAACTTGTCTTCATCTGTTACTGGAGGCTAGTTTGGTTAATTTACCTTTTACTGGCCCAGATTTGTGAAGTTTATCCCTTTGCATTGTTTTTGAATGAAAACAAAATCAAACTATCTGTGGCTCTCTGATCTTTGTGCTCGGTCCCT
This sequence comes from Limanda limanda, assembly GCF_963576545.1. NCBI lineage: Eukaryota > Metazoa > Chordata > Actinopteri > Pleuronectiformes > Pleuronectidae > Limanda > Limanda limanda. Next base: position 2,006,329 of record NC_083652.1, read on the forward strand.
GGCAATGACAATAAAGGTTTTATGATTCTGAAATGCTGCTCCTATGATATTATGCAGCCTCAATGCTCTGCAAGCGCTCTGTTCTTAGACAGGCCCTTGCAGATATTCAGTTATTATTTTTCTTGGTTATTTTTCTATAGTTATTAATTTTTTGGAAAACATGCTTACATGGAAATAAGGTAATAAGGCCTCATTAGTCAACACATAAACTGTAAAGCTGTAATACATCGAGTGAGTTAATGAGCATTCTTTCTTGTTCATATATGGAATCTAAGTCAAACTGTTGTGACTGACGCTGTCTGCATGGCTTTAGGGTTAATAGTTATAGTCTGTCTGATGAGTTTGAGGCAGTGACATGTTGGATTTGACTGGATTAGCTGGTCTAGGGTTCCTTTAATAGCAGATGTACGATCACAGCGCCCTGTCCCCAATCCCATCTGCAGCCGAATACAAGTCAGAGAGTCAGGTCGCTGATGCTTGGCAGGAGGCCTGTTAACCTCAGAGCTACACTCAGGGATTAAGGTAACAGGAGGATTGGCATGCACACACACACACACACACACACACACACACACACACACACACACACACACACACACACACACACACACACATACACACACACAAACACACACACATACACACTCCAACACATAGAAACTCATATATTCCTGAGATGTGACATAATTAAGGTCAGCAAAAACAGCCTTTATTTTAAAGAACTGACAAAATATTATTGTTATTTTCAAAAAAGGAATGACTTAATTTAAGCTAACAAATTTCATATACAGTATTTATTTGTAAATATGAAATGACAAAATGAATATAATACCAGTGTTTAGGATTCCAGCCACTATCAGCAGTCGTATATGAAGCTGCAGTGAGTGTCATGAACTACAGAAACCTCATGAACCCGAGTGCTCATACATATTCAGCAGGGTTACATATGATCAGCATGAGCCTGAAGGGTGTTAGTTGATTAAAAAGGGTTTAAGACAGTTATCTATATTTCCAGATAAAAATATATAAAATGACATTAACTGAAGAACTGGCTCCAACCTTGCATACACTTGACTTTTATTAGTCAGGTATCTATCAGTCATCAGGCCAAGTCAGATTTTAATTTTCTAAGTAAGTATATACATGTATATCTCCTTTCAATTCAGGCAGTTTCTCCAAAAGCCTTCCTGTGTTTGCAGGTGGTAAGATGAACTGAATCTAATATTGGTAGCACTGTGCCAGCCTGAGGCACATTCGACTGTGTGATGAAATCCATTTTAATGGAAGCAAGAGAAAATTCATCAACTGGTTTTATCCCTCGATTGATTTAAAATGCAACACACAAAACAAGCTGTGACCACACAATTCATGTCTTTAACTTTATGTTAAAATGAATGCTCAGCATATAAACACACATAATAGTGTTGTCTGGAGAGACAAAAACTAAATACATTTCCTCAGGTGCTGTACTTATACAATGTTGAGGTATTAATTATGTATGTATTTCATATCATATGTTTTTCACTTCAGTAGTTTAATATAATAATATCTGATAGTTATTAGAAACTGATTCTTAAATATTAACCACTAGTGGTTGCCAGTCTTTTTAGATCTGTGTGTAGTTTCTGGCCTTTTGTCACATTTCAGATGTCTGAGTTGTTTCTTTCACCAAAGAGACAGTAGCTTCCTATAGTTGTCTGATGATCCAATATTTATGTCTACTTAATTTCAGACTTTTACTTTATTTTTCTAGTGGTATAGGGTGGTATGTGGTATACAATGTAAAATGTGTGTGGTGTATGGTGTGTGGTATGTATAATGTGTGTGGTATGTGGTATAAAATGTATAATGTGTGTGGTATGTGGTATATAATGTATAATGTGTTTGATGTGTGGTTTATTATTTATAATTTGATGGGTATGTTGTATATAATGTATGATGTGTGCGGTTTATTGTGTATAATGTGTTTGGAATTTGGTATATAATGTATAATGTGTGCGGTTTATTATGTCTAATGTGTTTGGTATGTGGTTTATTATATCTGCGGTTTTTCCAAAGCAACTTCCAATAGTCCGCTAAATGAAATGTAATAATAATTTGATGTGGTACGTAAAGAAGGAATGGTTGTTAAATGGTTCATCAGAACACTCTCTGGTTGCTCATCAGCTAAATGCTTCACAGCGGCTTCTAGGTGAATTGACATGGTGGTTGAATCAGCCCAGGCAGACAAGCAGCCGGGGATGTATCGCCCTCTTCTGGACAATATTACTGTTATTCATCTACAGCAGACAGCTGCTGTCATGATGCACAACATGCTTTATTGCTTAAATTCAAAAGATGCCAGACCAAAACATATAATTCCAAAGAAGAGTTGTGTCATTGCATAAAAGAAAATCAGTCTGTCAAAAAAAATATGATTTTGTCTCAAGGAGCGCCAAATGTGAGGGATCCCTCTCCCAGGATGGACAGATGTACCATAGGGTGAATTCAGTTAATCTGGGATATTTCTTTTTTTTACAATTTTTACTTCCAAGACTTATTCTAATACATGCTTTACATATTAGATCAACATATTATACATTTGTGTAATCCTTAAGATGTTTTCTAGCCATGCACACCAGAAAAAAGAATGGAGAGATAACCTACTCAGAGGAGATATGACACAGCCTTTAGTGTTCTCTGTGCCAAAAAAAGAAAATTCTGCCTGAATTTGATCATCTTGTACAGGTCACTTTGTAATCTGGGACACTTGTATTAGGATTTAAAAAAAGACTAAATCCCCTCACTTTTTTCATGTTAAGCTCATTATTAACAATTTTTAAAAGCATTATACAAACATCACTAAGAAAATAATAAGAAAATTTATATTATTCATAAAAATCTCATAAAGTTAGAGTATCATGACCCTGGCCTAAAAAAAGAGAAAATAAAATATATTTCAAAGAATCTATTTCTAAACAGTCCTTGCAGGGGAGAGACCATCATTATCAATCAGCCCATTGTCTTCTCCACATGTTTGGTGGAACCAGTGGCTGCAGACCACAGGACAGACTCTTCTGTGCTTTTTTGATCATCTCTGTGAAAGACAACAAACTGATCATGTGCTAGTTAGTTAAAACACAGAGGTAAAGCCTATATTTACCATGAACTCCTGTTTGACAACTGCAGACAATCATTTTTCTTGTGTGCAACTTCAAAACTTTGCCTCATGGTGGTGCTGCAGGAAAGGTTTACACAAAAACACTAGTCTTAATACCAATTTAACAGAGAGTTAGTAAGGTAAAAAGTGAACTACTCTTGGAAAGAATGAATAGACGGTAAGGAGGGAGGTACAGTTCAAGTAGACAACCACAGTCAATGAATAGATTTACATGTGTTTAGAATTAATTTTCACATCTTCTTCCCTCCGATTGCTCCAGTCCCCACTTTCAAATGGTCTTTTGACCTCAGCCTGATGTTTCATAGTTCATAGTTCTGCACTCGAGACTAGTTTCAAAGAGAAGCCGCACTCACACTCACTTGCTCCCTTGCAAAGTGACAGTCAGTCACCTGTGGATTCAGAAACGGTTTGACCGGCAGAGAAAGTGTCCTGCCCTCTCTGTGAAATGTTTACATCTGACCCAGCAGGTTCACACAAGCAGGTTTAGTATGCACACACAGACACACACACACACACACAGACACAAACACACACACACACACACACACACACACATACACTCTGTATGAGGTGTGGCTTGCTCACACTGTCAGGTTTCAGGTGTACAGAGACAGGGATGGGACGTGAAGGAATGTGACTTGAGGTGACTTTATTCAGAACACTGTGCTCTGACATGGTTTGATTGTGAAGATCGGCAGAAGAAACACATGTGACCTCCTGCCTTGAATCCTAAAATGTCACGAACAAAGAGTCATGGGTCAGTAAGTTGTTTACAATGGACAGTAAGGGCCAGTTCTGTGTTCAGTGTCTTGCTCAAGGACACAGGGAATAGAGGATCTCCAAAAATCCCAGGGTATTGAATCCCGACCTTTTGGTAAGAGGGCTATCTTCTACCTCCAGAGCCACAGCAACCTGTGTGTGTGTGTGTGTGTGTGTGTGTGTGTGTGTGTGTGTGTGTGTGTGTGTGTGTGTGTGTGTGTGTGTGTGTGTGTGTGTGTGTGTGTTGGTTTGGTCACAGACTGTCTCCTCTGTATGGCTTAGCAGTCTGGACACACAGAGCAGCAGTTTCCTATCAGAGTGACTTTGCTAGGGTTTTGGGAGCTTTAGATACTGCTAGTACATAATAATGCACCATTCCACACACACACACGCGTAGTAAACAAGCAGACTATTTTGCTTTGTCATTGCATATCGCAATCTTGCTCTTTGAATTTACATTTTTGCTCTTTTGTTTTGAGAAGTCTGAGTTTCACACAAACCAACCTACCAATGCTCCTCCTGCTGCAGGACAAAGAGATAAAGGTAGATCATTCTTACACAAGTTGTGTCAGAGGAAAGGCATCCAGGAAACTGCTGACAGCTCCCTAATGTTACTAATGAGTGCCAATACATATTTCAATCAGACTTTGGATGTTTCTTGAATGCTTCAGGCTTTATATTCACAAATTAAAAAGACTGCTTGATATACAATATTTCTCCTCAGATACTCGACCATTACTGACAATAATCCATCATTTCATTGACCTTCCATTATGCTACAAGGTGTTTATTCTAATCAATGCTGTAAATACTCTTATCTTTCTGATTCTCCTATACACGTGACATCTATTGTACTTCTGTCCGTCCTGGGAGAGGGAACTGTCACATGTGGCTCTCTCTGAGGTTTCAACGTTGTTTTTACCCTGTTTAAAGGTTTTTTTTTTAGTTTTTCCTTACTCTTGTTGAGGGTTGAGGACAGAGGATGTCACATGTTAAAGCCCTATGAGACGAATTGTGATTTGTGAATATGGACTATACAAATACAATTTGATCGATTGATTGATTGTTTGAGAAGGATAAGTAGTAATGCATAACTCACTACAGTAACAAAGTAATTATCAAACCTTGGTCAAATAGGAGGTAGTTGTGCATTTGTTGGGGGCCTTTTTCAGCAGTGCATTAATCCTCATTTGGTGTTTTGGTCTTTTGATAACTATGGGCAGCAAGATGTTGAGTGTGTGGAATTGATTCAAAATACAAGTGTGTGACCATGACACAACAGGGTGTCACCCAGTGCAACAGTCTGGGTCTGATGGAAGAGCTCTGTGTTTCTGATAAATATTTTTTTTTTGAATTCATACATTTGTATGATACCTTTAATGTGAGTTGGCTCTGCACATTTTGTGTTTGTGTTTCTCCCTGTCTTTCCTCATCCTTGTGTGTGTTTGTGTGTGTGTGTGTATGTGTGTGTGTGGTCAATCATCTAATCACCTTTACTTGAAGGACATCAGCTCTCCCTCCAGCTGATCACCAGATTGCAGGCCAGATTACAGTCGGCCTCTCTGTGCTTTTCTAGCAGTATCTCTACTATATCATTCTATATCTGATGTGTTACCAGTGAACCAGCGAACCCTTTGTCTCCTTGCTCTCCACGCCAGCCACAATCAGCCAGCTCACCAGCCTGCTCTGCCTCCGCCATGCAACATCCATTGGCGTCGACTAGCTGCGGCTCCATGCCTGCCTGCCCTCTTCCTCTGCCTGTGCTTCTCTGGCGATCAACCATCCAACCTCAGTTATAATTCAACACTTAATTTCACATGTGTGTCTGTGTCTGCCGCACCAAAACATAACAAAAAACAGACTTTTCCAACCATTTACATGAAACTTCTCTGCACCTGCAGAAAAAGACGTTGTTTACAGTGGAGCTGTTGTATGCTGTATCAATGAGTGATAGTGTGTCCCCCACCTGAGCACAGATCATTGGGTTAATCAAACAGTTCAGCAGTTGTTGTGGATTGCAGGAGTTTTTAATGAGTGGTTCACATATTTGAGGGCAGGGTGTGGAGCTGCATAGTTTCCAACAGAATCTTTTGCTTGCTTGTAAAGCAGTAAAGGGCTTGGCAGAGTTTTGTTGTGTGTTGGTGTGAGTGAATGGAATGCCTGCATTGATTTGTGTGTGATACATACTTCATGGGAGAGACATATTTGTTTTAAACCTGAAGAGTGGGACACTCCTGTCATTGAGAGGCTGTCGCTGCATACACCCTCCACCCTCATACAACAGTGCCTAAAGAATATTGCTGCTGGTTTAAAGGCTCAGTTCGCCAACATTTCAGAATTATTTACTCAACCAGTCCAGGAGATTTAAAAATCATTTGAGCACAAAAATGACATTTGAAAAACTCAGCAGTAACTTGTCTTTAAGATGAATCTCCCAGTTGCTCTATAATCCGCACTCAACAGTGTGAATTGTGAGAGGGTTTATCTGTTCATAGGGACAACCTTATCCTATATAAACAGGTACAGGTTGTACCTTGGTTGTTCAGGCCTCAAGGAAATAAAAGTTTACATATCCAGGATATCCTAACATCCGCCATCCTGCATAACCTGTATGAAGCTGTTTTCAGCCGTCTCAGTTGAATATAGTTTTACAGACCTGGCTATGAGCAAGTCCATATGTAAAACGGCAGAATCTATACTTGCAACATATATAAGAAGAAACGATGTTACATGGAATTCAATTCAATTTTAGTTGTATAGTGCCACATCATTACATACATCATCTTAAGGTACTTTATACAGTAAGGTCTGGAACTTAAAAAACAGCAACATCCATAAATGACATTTATCAATGTAAATAATATGATCAAATTATTAGAATAGAAAAAATATTCGGCCGAAGGATATACAACAAGATACATGACGCAAGTTAAACCTGATGTTACCTTGATAATCAGAGATTCTGCTTGGTACAGGTCCCTGGTCCACACAGCTCAGATAAGATAAGAGAGTAAGATAAGACTTTCGGATGTAACTTGTGGAATCATAGCCGCTCGCCAGTTGCCACAGGTTATTTTGACGACATAATATGTGGAAAACATATTAAGAATTATATCATATGGATGTCCTTTAAATAAAAAAAATAATACTCCCTTATGATTTCAAAATTCTCATCCATTCATTCAAACTCAGTTTAAAATTCAAGCAAGGAACAGAAACAGGAAATTACAATGAACTGCCGGCAGGGACTTAGTGCCCTATCTCGAACAAGAAGGGCTGTCCCTCCCTTTCCGAAATGTGAAATGTTGTTGTGTTTTGTGAGATGTTTTTGTGTTTTGACCCTCAGGGACACTGTAGGCCTTAATGTAATATGTATTGGCAGAAATGTAATTTCTGTGAGGATTAAGTCAACTTGCAATGTGCTTTTTCCAGTGCAGCTGGAGTGCACAGTGCACAGCTGCTATTATGAAAAGATTGTGGTTAGGGTAAAAACATGGAGAGGCCACACCCTGCCCCTCTCACTTCAACTTTGACCTTTTCACTTTTCAACAAAGATGACAAACTTTCATTTAACTTTAACCCAGTCCCTTGACTTGACTGAAATTGACATGGGATCCTGCTTTAACTGTCCCAAGTAGATACTGAAGGGAGGGAAATTAAGAACACTCTGAATTTAACTTCTAATATTAATTAGAAATACTTTTTTTTTTAAGCTCCGCACATAATGTTGATTAACAATGTCCCTCATTATGATTAGTAGTGTACAAGTGGTAAATGGTCTGTAGTTCTTTGGCAAATTTCTAGTCTTGATGACAGTTTTTCACTTATTCAGTGCATCTATGTTCAGGACTTTCTCTATCACACATCACTCAGACCCTGTCAGCTCAGCCGCCAGGGGCTCAGTATCCCACCCAAGGACACTTGGGCACGCAAGCTGGGGGTGACTTGGTTCAAACCCTCTGGTTAGTGGATGAGCCGCTGTCCTCCTGAGCCGCCCTGCAACATTTTCCTGAGACAGTGTTTAATATCGACAATGAATTGATTCATGTAAAATATAAAATAAAATAATAAAAAAGCCTATTTTCTTGATGATTGCTAAAAATCTGACAATGTCAGTAGTGTGAATACAATTTGTGGGAGTAAACAAGTATGCACTTCAGTACAGTTTTGTTTTGCTTGTGTCTGAGAAGTCTGCTACTGATTAAAAAAATACCCAAACTGTGACTCCAACAGCATGCAGCATGCTGTCTCACTCCAGTCTGTATCGGTATATAGTCACTCTATACACTATTGCCACACCTGACCTATGACCCTGGAATGACATCCACACCCTGTTCCATCCAACATGTGTGTGCATCTTCACGCATGTTCCAGTATTTATGCTGGCTTGACACAGTGCTGTTGTAACCCTGTTTGATTTCCTGTGTGGAAGAGCTCATATATACAGAACGATGTTTTTAAATCCAGGCCTCATAGATTCCAATCGATGATATATTATATTATAACTTATAAGCGACTTCAGGGGGTTGTATGAAGGGAAGGATATCCGGGAGAAAATATGAACCTTCCTGAAAAGTACTGATACACAACTCAACAAAACAACCTCAGTAGTCACCTTGAAAAACTTCACTATGGCACCACCCAGGGAAACAATGTGTCCAAAGCTCTGCAGGTGTCATACCTGTCATACCAGCAGTGAGCCACCTCCGCCAGGTAATACAACTCTGGTGACAGCCAGACACACCTAGTTACCCAGATCCCACCTCTCTGGGGAATGTGGACTGCAGGCCAAGCAGAATGCATTTTTGTTTCCTCATGTCATACCTGCACTGTAAACACCGGCCTGTTTCTTTGGCGTGTCACTCCCCTGGCTGTGCTACTATGAACATGAAAATTGTGCTCTGAATAAATGTCCAATGTTAATTTAAGTCACATGCATACGATTCACAAAAAGGGCCTGGGGAAGAGACTGAGCCAGGGAGCTGAGGGGAATGATCAGATTCAGGGATAACAATGTGGTATTTGTCCAGGATGTGGACATGGTCCAACATTAACCCTGTCAGAGATTAGACCAGGACAGTCTGCTCATACTGTCCACACAACATCAACATGCTGAAGGCCAATCACTAGTGTTTGCTGTGGGATGTTAAAGACCAATCATATAATCAGATGTGAGAAAAGCAGGTGATACTGCTGCCTCTGGCTGACCTGGCACCTCTCCCACTTTTATCCTAACTCAATACTTTTTATGTGCTTGAATGCTTTGCTGCTACTTCTATAGCTACTGCTACAGTGCTTCTACCTCTACCTACACCTCTACCAAGCTTCTAATTATTTTACTTCTTCCACGCCTTCTTTTCTGTGTTGTGTGTAGTTTCACTCATCTACTGTATGCCCATTACATAGTTCAGCTGTGGGGTGAGGTGCTCTGGTGAAACTGTTCCTCCAAGCAGAGTAATCAAACACAACTGACTGGGAAGAACCCCTGAGGAAGACCTGTGCTAAATCACTCAGCCTGGCCGGGAGGGTGAACTTGACAGACTCCATCTGTCATCATGCCGACAGTGGCAGGAGGAAACTGGGGGAGAAGACAATGTCTGGACTGATTTGCTTGTCACAGATGAGCGCCATGATAGGGAATGTTAGTGGGTGGAATTTTTTGTAACCTCCTTCCTCATAGAGGTCATAATCAGGAGCAGAACAGCTTCTCTGAGCTGATTTGATCCATTAAAATGATGATCACTCAAACATCACTCTTCTCTCCTGCCTTGTGGCTGCAGCTAATTATTAAATATACACTTGCTTAACATTTCTGGAGGTTTTCTTATTCATCAGCATCTTCATTAGCCCCGTCAGTGTTTCTGTTGAACCTCACCTGATTATCAAGTCATGCCCATGCCTCTTGGTAGGAATGCAGCTGCACCAGTTCAGCAGACCAACCAGACATTCCAGTCATGGTACAGTACCTGGACCAGCCTCCCAGACCACACCCCACTGGAATGCTTCACCTCTCCTCACAAAGGAAGGCATCCTCTTTCACACATGTGATTATTTGCTGTATTTTCATAATGTATTAAGTTTATTTTTCTTTTTGGTATGTTTTCTCTGTTGCTTTTGTTACTATAGCCTGTATTAATTCCATCTAACCAAAATTCCGTTAAATCACATAAATAAATGAATGTCACTTTACTTATGTTTTTTGTTAATCTCTGATTATAAAGTAAGGTCATTGCGGATCTTGTTTTTTTATGCCAACATTCCTAACAGGGCAAAAGGGAATAATAAAGATCCTTTGAACAGAATAAGAACAAATTTACATCAATCATTTTGTTGGCATATCAAAGAGTTTCCCCAATCGTTAGAATTAAACATTTAGGTTATATCAAGCGTTTAAGGGAAATTTGATGAGAATTAAGGGATTCTGTTCCCTTCTTGAGACAGGGGACAAATTTATTGAAATGACAGATTTACTGGTCTAACTTTGTTGTATTTAGATAAATTGACATACTAATAATCAATCCACTGGTCAAAGCGTTGTTTTCTTTTTCATTCAACACAAGCTTACTTTCAGGTTGTAATTGTAGCTGCTTGTATGTTTGCAGGAGGGTTGGGTATATGCTGTTAATGTTTAAACAAGAAACAGCCTGTACTCTTCATTGATTCGTCACATCCATCAACTCTCCCCCTGGTATCAGCAGAGGAATGCAGAGTTGAAGGGGTTATTGGGGGGTTTATCACCACTGTGTGACATCACTGTTAGTGTATGATGACATGAGATAAGAACAGCGTGGTCGGATACAGATATGGACCTTAACACCCAGAATTCAATTAGGATTTGAGATAATTTCTCTTTAACCCTGAGGGTGCGTTTGTCCCTCAGATTGATCTCTACTGTTCCTTGCTGCTTATTTAAAATCTGACATGTTTAATCTTTGAACTGTGCTTGAGACGTCTTTAGGAATGAACTATCTCTATATGACTGCACTACGACCTGATTCCCAAACTGCAAACATTTCACCTGCATATATACTTCCCTTATCAGACATTATTGCCCTTGATTTAAATAAAAGGCTACTGCTTGCTGCTTCTGCAATTCTGCTCTTATCCATTCACTGCAGTAAAGTCATCAGGCCATGCCTCTGCAGTTTAGGTGTGGGTTATTTTCACCAGTAATCTTATTAATACAATTTTATCCATACCCATCCAGAATGTAGTGAATCGTTGCATTACCCTGATGAGATTAAACCAAGCATTGAATCAGGTTTGGCAGTAGTATGTTCGTTTGTTTAATTTTGACCAAATCTCATCATTATCCTCTCTGGGATTGTGGGTAAGCACAACACCAAACAACCAAAAAATTATTACCATTTCATGGTAACTGTTCTGTCTTACACCCAAAATGAAGACAACTCCTCTGTTACCATCTGTCATCCCTCATATCCCTTTTTTCTTACTTACGGACACGAGTTAAATGACTATTGGGACAAACTCCCCAGTAGTCAAGACAAGGGATATCTATCTGCCTGGGATATCTGTGGATAACCTTCAGGTTGTCATCTAACCAGAAGGTCGGCAGTTTGATCCAAGTCCCCCACCATTCCGCGTCTAAATGCCCTTGGGCACAATACTGAACCCCGAAATTTCCACCTTTGGCTGTAGCGTTCCCATACAAAAGGTGCTCTAGATGCACTGTATGAATGTGTGTGTGTGACTCTAGAAAATACAAAAAAAAATGTTTACCATGTTTCTGAAGGAAATAAGAGAAATCAGGTAATCATTGATATAGTATTCTACTTTATGATGTAGTGCAGAGTGAATCTGTATCCTTGTGGCTCCCAGATAGGGGTGGGCTGGGACCATAATACAGGCCAGTAATTTGACTCCTTTCCTGTCCCCCCTTTTCACTCAAAGCACTAGACCTCTAACTTTACAGGCTAACCCTATTTGTTGATGTGATGGTTACCAGACTAGTAAACAAGTATTAGTAACTCACGACCCTCTGCAATCTTTTCAATAACATCATCTTTGTTAAGTGCCATAAGAATCTGTTTCTCTGTTGCCACAACCAAAACCGTGCATTTACTTAAAAAATTTACATCAGATTGTCCTGACATTGTCAGAGTGAGACTCTGAGGTGGTGAAGTGTCATTGTGGAGAGAAATTAATCTGTGGGAACAGGTAGTTTCTCAATGACAGTCTGATATTTAGTAGCCTGAATTTAAGTTTTTCTTCATTATAAAGTTTGATTAATTATTCACACACTGGTAATAAGAAGTCATTCATTTTCTAAGTCTTGATTTCTTCTGTAAGTTTCAAAGGCAGTTATAATTTTTATTATACATTTGATGTATTATGTATCATTGCTTTATTCTGTTCAATAATTTTTTGTAATTTAATTAATTAATGAATGCATTCACAGACTGAAGAAATGTGACATCCCATTTACAGGAAAGTCGCTTTTATTTTGAAATCACTCTAACACACGTGTAACTTAATGCTTAGAAACAATGTGCATCTTGAAATGAGTGGGGGCTGGTTTGACCCTGTGTTTCAGATTGGAGCCATTGTCACTTGACTGACCTGGTTCCTCCCTGGTGAACATGTTGCTTATTTTGCAGTATTTAGCTGCATCTGAGGCAAGAGCTTTACTGTTCTTAATTTTCTCCCTCTCTGCTCCACCTACCCTTTCCTTCTGACCATGACCTTCCATTTAGCTGGCGACTTGTTATAATACAATCGGAAGTGGGTGCACGGCTGCTACAATGATTTCAGATAGTTGAGCGGGAATATAATTTGGATGCTGTGTGCGTCGCTGATCATGAACTCTGGTGTCGCTAACATACTAATATAGGAACAAACCATGATGAGAGTGAACAATTAAAATACTGACTCACAGGCTTGTCACCCAAACGCTTTGAATATATATGATTTCCCTGTGGAGATGTGTGAATAATTATTTGAATAAAATTTAAACCCGAGCCAGATTATATTTCACCTACAGAGTACACTTTCACACCTATAGTACTTATTCTTGATAACTGTGGGTTAGTTACCATTTTACTGTTGTTCCTCTAAACTACAGAACATCGAAACATGGAAACACAAACACGCCATTTCCTGGGATCATGTCCGTGGATGGCTCTTCCAGCTCCTCCTTCCGGCTGATAACAGTTTTTCTTTCCCAGTAGAGAGGTCAAGGCCATCAGCCCAGATGTTGAATGACACTGCTTCATTCCACCAGAGGGATGGAAACAGTGACATTAGGGAAATTCCCCTTTATCCATTTTAGTAATGCATTAAAACTCACTGTGTTTACAAAGCCTAGGTCAGGATTAAAGTGTTTTTAATGTCATAAATTTATAATGACACAAAGCTGAGTTAAGACTGTAAGAAGCCTTACAGTAGCTGCCCAGGTTTGGATGTGTTGCTAAAGGTACAAGACCAAAGATTATATATAAAGTTAAACCAATTTCAGAGGATTATCAGACAAGAGTTCACCGCACAGTTGTCAAGAAAGACCACAGTCAACATGACTGCAGAATAAGCTACTTGTTTACCAGCAAGTGCCAGAGCTGTGATCTCAATAAGATGACTGTCAAGGTATTTAACATGGTGTTTGTCTGTATATGGTGTAATTGTAAAACAAATGTGTATGTGTTTGCTTATTATGGCTTTTACAAAGCTCATTAGACAATATATATTTGCACGTATTACACCTATACGCAAATGGGAAAAATAGGCTCGAAGATACAACAGGATCATGACAGGAACAGGAAGTTTACTGTTATATGACAATAATAATAATGATAAGTCCAGACTTTTCATGCGACCATTCTGGTTAAAAACAGAGCTTCTAATAAACAGAGGCAGGGTTAATTGCTATTAATAAATGCACATGCTTATAAATGTTAGAGCTTCATTTTAGCTTTACAAAGATGGATCGATTCCTGACAGAATTCCTGACTGTGTTGATTGAGTGCTTTTACTGTCTAATTCTGTCACTGCAGCTCAGAATAACATGAGGGGACTTTGGGACAATGTACTGAAATATCTCAACACATTAAAATAGTTCACAGGATTAGGAATGAACAATTCAGATTTACTTCATTAGAACATTTTTATCCACATTTCAATCAATAAAATTTCATTTGTATAGCCATATTCACAAATCACAATTTGTCTCCTAGGGCTTTAACAAGGTGTGACCTCCTCTGTCCTTAACCCTCAACAAGAGTAAGGAAAAATTACATAAAAAACAGGTAAAAAGAACGTAGAAATGTGAACCTTCCTGAAAAGTACTGTGCCATGTGTGAAGGAGAACATCAGAAGGATATTTTCAGCATTGATTCGAATAAACACTTTGTACCATAACTGAACGTCACTGAATTGATGGAATATTGTCAGTAATGGTTGAGTATCTGAGGAGAAATATTATTTCCATTCATGGTAGTTTGTTCATCACCAGTGACAACAGCAAAAGTATGCTATAGTAAAGAGAGAGACAGAGAGACACACACACAGAGATTGAGACAGACAGAGAAAGAGACAGCGAGAAGGAGAGAGAGAGAGAGAGAGAGAGAGAGAGAGAGAGAGAGAGAGACAGAGAGAGAGAGAGAGAGAGAGAGAGAGAGAGAGAGAGAGAGAGAGAGAGAGAGAGAACATTTACATGGTATAAAAACCCTATCAAGTCCGACTGGTTAAGCCAGTGCAGTCCTTGCCATCACCCCCCCACCAAGTAATTCACCTGCTCACACATCACACCTACATTCACATGCTGGGTGTGTCCATGTGTGTTAATAAAGTTTTATACTTGATCTATATTAAGGGATATATATCATTATGTCACACATTTTCTAAGTGCCCTAAAATAAGATTTGCTCTCAAAACGTAAACTGTTTTCCCACACTCTGTTTTACATTATCTTGCATTTATTTGTGATATTGTGTGACATTTTGCAATTTTAGTGCGACGACACACTGAACTTTTAGCTCTCAGCTGCAGTGGTTGTTCTAACTCAGGGTCTTCACATGAGCTGTGTGTGTGTGTGTGTGTGTGTGTGTGTGTGTGTGTGTGTGTGTGTGTGTGTGTGTGCGCGTGTGTGTGTGTGTGTGTAAGTGTGTGTTTGTGTGTGTTTGTGTGTGTGTGTGTGTGTGTGGCACTGGTTAGGGATTAGGGTTAGCTATGAATTGGTCATGGACCATGGTTAGGTCAAAGTCAATGTACAGATCTGTCTCTCTCTCCCTGTGGGTGCGCCTGTCTTTCTTTAGCTATGAGGGCTCATTTTGGGTCAATACTATCATTGTGAGGACATTTTGAATGGTCCTCAATAATTCATAGGGCTAAATATTTGAGGGTTAAGACTTGGTTTAAGGGTTAGAGTTAGGGTCGGGGGCTAGGGAATGCATTATGTCAAAGCTATAGAGAGACAAGGGTAGGTATGTGTGTGTGCGCGTGTGTTTGTGTGCGCTTGTTCAAAGTTCCATTGAATTGGGGCGCGTTCAAGCAATGTGACCCCGCCCCCCGTGTTGACTGACAGGTCCACAGGTGGAGGGTGAAACTAAAAGTGAACGTACAAGATGTGTGTGTGTGTGTGTGTGTGTGTGTGTGTGTGTGTGTGTGTGTGTGTGTGTGTGTGTGTGTGTGTGTGTGTGTATTCGTGTGTGTGTGTGTGGGAGGGGACTGTGACACTGAGACACTATGGGTGTGTGGACACTTTGACACAGGACACACTCACACCGAGCAGAGGACACACGCACAGCCGAGCTTCGTCCCGTCCTGCTGGGATAGTTTTCTTGTCGGAAGCCGCTGACAGGTGACCTGCCACCATGTTTAAGAAAAAGAGCAAGTCCACCACCATAACGCAGCCGAAAGCAACGTAAGTAGCATATTTTATTATACACCTGTCCTCTCTGTCCAGCTGTGGGAACAGTGGAGCTGTCTCCAGCCCTACGGAGGCTTTCTGCTTCACGTTCACGTTCTAGAAACGTCCTGTGTAAAGCAGCCTTTCCTGCCGGTGAAGAAAACCACTTGTGAAAACTTCAGCTAAACCCCCAGCCTGTCTTGATTTCATGGAAGTGTGTATTGCAATCTAATGTCAAAGAGGATTTTACCATAAGAAACGGATGATAGGTGGAATACATTCTTGCCGAATTAAAGATTATTTTGATTATTATTATTTATTTAAGAAAACATCAAGTTTTATATAAACCCAGGAATTGTCAAGCACTGGGACAAAATCACTTGATATTCAAGCTTTTTTTTAATGGAGTACGGTTTCGATGCTGAACATGCAACAAGAGAACTGGGCGTCTCCTTCAGAGGACTTACCTCATTTAACTAGTATAGGTTGACTAGTTACCGAGCCAGTCTCCTGCATGATTCAACAGAGATACAATGCCTTCAGAGAATTACATTTGTATGTTCTGCCTGTTAAACAAAGACTTGTTAATGGGATTGCATAATGTGGCTCCAACTGAGCTGAGGGTGTGGCGGAGAGGCAGTGTAGTAAAGTTGTAGTAACTGGTTTGATAAGTATTAGTCCGGTCCTCCAGAGAAACTGCTTACAGCCTCTCCCACAGTAATGCTGCACCAAGCCCAGTCCATATCACTAACACTCCTCTCACTGCTCTTTGGACAGTTTCTGCCCTAGAAAAGAAAAATGATAAATATTTTAGAACTGACGTTGCTTTATTAACTCATTATCCCTGGAGCCTTTGCGCATTTTCATTTCACCCAAATTGCTTGCCTCTACTCTGCTCTCTGTCTGGATGTCTTTGAAATCTCAAGGGTGATGATGCTCTCTGTCACTCTGCAGGGGCTAAGAGGGTCGCAGCCTCATCAATTACACCCTCTAGTGTCAAATAGCCAGAGATCAGCTAAGCTGTTTTGACAGATAATGATCCTCCACTGTGAGGTGTGTTCCTCCCACTGTCACACCTGCCACACAGACTAAAGAAATACTCCCCCAGAAGACTCCTGTTTCTGTGGCCTGCGCTGTGCAGTGGCATCAGAATTACAGTCACATAGCAGAACCAAAAGAAATTCCACTGATTGATGAAAATGGAATTCATTATTGTTTGGTTCTTCTTATCAAATGACAGTGAGGATGCCATCGTGAAGATAAATGTTATCACTGCTGAGCAACTCCCACATAGCCCAGATAATTGACAGTAATGGAATCCTAATAATGCAGCTCCGCTCTCTTCATTCTCTTCATGCTACTCCTCTTATTCAGGTTGTAGTTGGTATGTGTAGGGGAAAAAAGGCTTTGATCTCAGGTTGCTGTCAAGCTGAAAGTTTTACCCAGGGCAATGATAGCCCCAGGACAAAGTATGAAGTCCAAAGATGACTCCCTAATTACCTGGGAGCAGGGGATTAGTTCCTGCCTTCACATCCCAAAAAATGATTGTTGACATGCTAGTTTAAGCCTGTCACAAAGATTTAATCTTCAAATGTCTGTCAGAGAAAATTAATAGGAAAGACAGACAGTGAGGAGGCACTGTATGTTTTGGAGTATTTTTCCTCTCCTTAGCTAGACAGGGATGATTTCGGGACACAGGGTTGATGGCTGCGGAGACAGAGCAGAGCTCAGGGTTTGCTGTGACGCCCACAGACAACAGCACCCCTCCACACCCACTATGACTTAGTGCTGGAGTCTTCTGGTTCTAATTTGACCCTCTCCCTGTGGAAACATGTGAGCTGTGTTTCTCAAGCTAGTGGTCCAGTGCCAGTCTTCTCTCAGAACCAACACAATCTTGGTCAAAACATTGAATAAGAGCCAGTGTGTCTCTTTGGAAACGATTGACAACAGTTTTTTCAGCACAGAATACACAGCAGAGGGGGTGGAATTAACTCTGCATTGTTTTCACACGCTTCACTTCTGTATTCTGGGAATCAAGACAAATTGCTGTTTCTTGTAATATATTCCCTTTGAATGCACCTCTGAACTCTCTCAGTGGGACCACTCGTTCAGAAGACTGGGCTGGGTTAGTTATCATCTGTTCTGAATTTGAAACCATGAATTTTCCTGCACATGTTCTGCACAAACCAGTGCTGTTTATCGTTGAGTCCTGTACAGTAATCCAAAGACGCTAGGTTTAGGAGACTGGTTGTCTTTAAAGGAGTGGGGTGTTTACACAAGGACCTGTTGGTTTGAGGTTTTCAGTGAGAAAAGGGAACAGTGCGTGTTTGCTTTCCCGAGTCTGTGTTCACTGAAACCTCCTCAAGGGTGTTTTTCATCTGGATGAGCCTCAACAGACAAATTCCCTGCCACTTGTGCAGAGCTCTGCAGGATATACTTGTTCAAACTTGTTTCATATCAAAAGCAGCAGAGGCTTCTGCAATTAAAGTCAGTGTCCAGCGTGCACTCAGCAGGAGTTACATATCTTGTGTGCAAATGGTGAATGGGTGTGGACATGCGTGTGTGTGTGATGTGATAGGTGGTGGGTTTGAAGTGATGGACATGGACAGTCTCACACACACACACACACACACACACACACACACCTTGAATCATTTTGTTGTAGTGTGTTTCTCACTCACATTTACTGCTGTCACGTACTCTCTTAACAGCTGCTGTTACCCTACACTGTGGTTTGATGCTGATGCTTACATATTTTAGAGACTTAATTAAATTAGATAACAATAATTGCTTTTTCTTTCAACTCATCAAAGAGGAAGGGGGATCAGTTTCAGTACATGCACTGAACTATTAGATGTTGTCCACCACAGACCACTGACAAGTGTCGTCCTCATCACACACAGTTTGTTTTTTATACATTATCAATATATCATTATCTGCCTCCCAAGTATTGGTCTGAATTTACTCAGAATGAGTCTATTACATTTGTTAACAGAACAACAATATGCTTTAACTTAATTTCAAATGACCTCACTGCATTTTCATGTTACTTATCATACATGTAGGCAGTGTCCTTGAAAAACTAAGATCAGATCATCCAGGCTCTGGTGTCAAATTTGCTTCTGAGGTCAAAAGTGATGTTGCAGATGTTTCGATCCAGTACCATGTTAGCACAATAAACTGAGGCACTTGAGTGTGCACTCAGACACACCTTGCATGTGGGTGATAGCTGTCACTCTGATTGGTCGAGGTGTGTCTGCTGCACGATATATCAGGAGAAAACCTGCTCGGCCAGTTTGTTTGACTTAAAGGAGTGATGTCAGCTGTGTGTGTTATAAAGCTACTTGTGTCTCCTCGCTGTCTCTGCTGACCCCAAAGTTAATTTAACACGTAGAACACAACAATTAGTCAGACAACTTTGCAAATTTGCAACTGAGGGTTGGGTATTGACAGTGTGTCAGCTCTTGTGTCTCAGGTTTGATTCTCAGAAAAAAAGTAGTGAGTCACCTGTTTGGTATTAAGATCCTGGGGTAGATAAAGCGGTGAATAGAAGGAGTGCAACTGCCTCATTAAGTCATCATGTCTATAAAAACAAGCTCACAGCTATTATGACAGTTGATGTGCACAGTGCCAATACAGCTCTCAGTCATTTGGAAACAAACCAAAGCATATTCTGAGGCCTAATATGCTGTTGTCTGTGTAGATTATTAAAGGTATTTGCTGCACTCCCAGTAAGGTCTACGCTTGCATCTTTTGGCCACAACTTTCAAACTGTTTGATTCAACCAGAAGTCCAAAAACCCCATTATGTTGATTTTATATATGTGATATGACACAGAGAAAATCCTCACCTCTGAGAAGCTCGATCCACACCGTGTTCCATGTAATCATTTATTTTATTTATTAACAACTTATCAGTTAAATGTAATTGTTTTAACAAGAGTGTTTTGGTGCCAGTGTGTGTTTTAGAGAACATACTCATAATGCATATCCCCTTAGGCCTTCAAGCTACAAATAATATTTGACTGGAAAGTTTCCAAAGACTTTCTCATTTGTAAACACAGTAATGTCACTGTGCTGCCCAGTAGACCTACACATGCAAAGCTGCAGTATCCGTGTCTCTTGTGGAAACTTTATGTGGGAAACAGTGACAACTTGTGGTTGTAACACGCAGCGTCTCACTTCCTGTGATTGTCTTTCAGGGCTCCCTCTACAGAGCTGAGTGCCCTGATCGAGAAGCTGCAGAGGAATGCCGATAAAGTGGAGAAGGGCATCTATGATGTGGAGCAGAACCTCAACAAGGTACAGTCTAATTACAGTGTCTCCAAACAGCCTCCAACATCTATTCATACACACAATTGTATATATGATTTCAGGTACAAATAAAAGTAGTGATTTGACAAAATAAAATTATTTTTTTTTTAAGTGATCAATGTTACATTTAGACCCATCAGAGGGTTAACAAAGTCAGAGCTTCAGCTGTGTTATATAATATACATTTATATCTTAATTACAAGTAGAGCCTCAAAGCAGGCTGGAAGTTTTTAACTGTAGCAAACACCCAGTTGTACCTTGAATGTAGTCGCATTCATCCTCAACCTCTTCCCATGATTCCAATCAGCAACATGAGTCCTGGACTCAAAGGCCATAGTTTTATTAAATTGGTGTCATGCTATTTTATTTCATGTGCACAGTCAGGGTTCATATCTAGTCATTTAAACAACACTGCAGTTGCTGTTCAGGTGGAAACATTTAATTAGCCTCAGTTTTCTTTTTTAAAGGCTTGTGTTTCGCTTCCTATATTTATTAAAACGTTTTGAAACTCAAGTTGAAAGACATTAAAAAAGCTGAAAATTGAAGCAGCAACAACTAGAAAGGCCCAACAGTCCCATTATGGTAGCACATTTAAATTTACTAGATCAAGATTGCAAACACTCATTTAATGGGTTCTTCCTTGGCCCATACCGCATCCGTTCACCAAGTTTCATGGTAATCCCTTCAGTAGTTTTTATGTAATCCTGCTAACAACCAAACAAATGCAGATGAAAACATAAACTCTTTGCTGGAGATAATAAAAGTCCTGATGTTTGGTTAGAAATATAATTACAGACCCACATCTACTGGATTCAAAATTTCCCATAATTACATAACAACTTATCGACATCGTTTATCAGAGTCTTCAATTCATCTGTCTTGACTGGTCGGGTTGAGAGAGGAGAGATGGTGGATAGAGCAGAAGCAGGTGGAGAGGGGGGGGAGAAGGACCAGTTGTGTAACTTTTGTATTTACACTGTCAGAGAGTGTTGAGACAGAGATACCTGTAAAAATTAACACACATAGAAATTAACTACAAAAGAGGGAAAAAGTTAGTGACATGTAGTAATGTGATTTAAGACATGGAGAGAAGGGGGAGGGTTCAGTAAATGGCCACAACTAAATCCACACCCTCAGTTTCTATTGCAGGTTTTCTGTTTGTTTTCATTATTACTCTATTGACACACTTTATGAGGGTTAAAAGAGCAACTTAACACCACATGTCCTCTTTTCAATCTCCTTTATCTACTTGTTGAATAATGAAGACTTTTGTTTGACTTTCTCAAACTAAACCCTACATTACATACAAGGCATAATTATGATAAAGTGCATTATGCAGTTTTTATGTATGCATCTACAAACCTACAGACGTTTGCGTTCTCAGACTTCAGATGTGACCCTTGTTTTACTACAATCCACAGTTTGGTTTAAATGTTTTAGTAAGGATAATTAGAGTTAATGTGTTTTATGCTGGATCTTCTCTATTTTGTAACTATCTAAGTTTGAACACTCTTAGAATATCAATTAACAAAAACTCAACTCAAAGCTGAATATCACTGATAGATAAGACAGTAAAGATGGTACTCATTTGAACTGCTACTCTGTGGCAATTTCAGACTAAAACCTTAACTACATCTCCTGTGTTTATTCTGCTGCGGCTCGTGTTTGCTTTGACACGAAATTGTAGCCAGCAGCGTTTCCCTGACAGCACCTGACTGACTCTGTAACATCCTCTGTGCTTCTGCTGCAGGATGTGAGTAAGATCAATGAGGGGAAGACACCGCTGTATCAGGATGACACCAACAAGAGAATCCTCAACTCTCTGGAGCTGCTCATTGGCTTGGATGAAGACGCCGTGAATGCCAAACGTCTCCAGCATCCACAGGCTGAGATGATAGAGCAGGAGTAAGTAGTACTGAGCTGCTGAATTTTCTGATTGAAACAACCATGCTTTGTATGCAGTCTCTTTTGAAATTGTTTTTTAATGACAGTAATGATATATAGCTTGCTAATACACAACATATGTAACCTGTGTTTAGAATGGAAGGATAAATAACCATTATCACCAAAGAAAACATGAATGGTTAGTTAATTAATTAGTCTTACCTAAACTTAAAATGTTATCATAGTGGTGCACTACAGCCCCTTGTATCTTGTCTGAGTATGACAACATCAAACACTTCCCCATCAAGAGTGAGGACATATTCACTTAGGCTATCTGTTTAGGCAGGCAGGTAAAAAAGATTCCCCTTATTCTCAGATGAAAAAGAACATAAAGAAGAAAAGGATTTACATGGTTTTCCTGAAAATGATCACTGTCAATGAAACCCATCACTTCCTGCAGAAATGTATCACATCAAAAGCCTTGTAGCAACTCTATGGGTATAGTCCCACTGTTTTCTAGCATTTAATTTGAAAAATCAATGTTGCATTGACAGCACCAGTCTCGTTTAACAGCAGTAGAAATAATCTAAAACTGTGTGAATGAAAAGTGACTGTAAATTATCAAATACAGCAAATGTCAGTGTTCAAATCATGAGTCTTAACTAATGGCTGTGGTGTGACTTGCACAAACATGTAAAGGCTTGGTTTGAAAAAACATTGAGGGTGGGAAAGTACTTCTAACCGCCTACAGCATGCACAGTGCTGCTGATCATTGTTAAAGAATCAAACAGACAGAGCCTTTTTTTTCTCTTCCTGTCACTTGTTATTTTAACAAAACGTTATATTTTATTATAAAATCTCTGGTTAAAAAAAAAAAATCACAATTATTTGCATCATTTGTATACACAGCTTGTTTAAAATATAAGACTTAATTCAATGAACATTATTGATTGGGATTAATGTGTATTTATTCAGCATGAGACAACTGCGGGAGAGGGTGATGAAGCTGAGAGAGGACCATGACCGTATCTACCACCTGGTTCGCACTGAGGGGATGCCCAGCATCAACTGGGGCAACATGATGGATGAGAAAATGGTAAAACCTACATGTGCCTTCACTCACTGTACTTGCCACTGTTGCTCCGTCATTAACCTCTGTGATCCTCCATCATCCAGCCAGAGCACTTTCCACATAATGGTGATGGTCATGGGGTGGTTCTTGACTGATAAATAAAACAATAGATCTTCATTAACAGTATCTAGTTAACTCACTTTCCTGGTGTTAATATATTTTCATTGAAAGTATTAAGCACACACACTTATAATGTACACCAACACCAGTTAAGATTAACTTCCATAGTAAATTACTAAAAACGGATCAGGTACAAAACCTCTGTTTACATTTATTGAAATGTAATATACATGGTTGCAAGGTCCTTTTAATAGCTGGCAGACCAAGTAAAGCCCAAACTGTTTCACACTGTTAAGTAGAGGGGACTGAAATTTTTTGTTTTGTCTCCCTGCCCAGGACAACCTGAAAAACAAGGGTTTTGGACAGGACCTGCCATCTGTGGAGAACGAGGTGGAGGAACACAACATCTTCCACAGTGAGGTGGAGGCTCTGGCTCCTCATCTCTCCACCAGCGGTGACAAGGTACAAACAGCAAACCACAAGGAATGAATGACATCAGGATTTATTGGTGCTGGTTATTAATAGTTATCATAGCAGTAGTGAAACTGTGTTAACTGATGGTATACTTTATGTTGTCACTTATAAGACTCACAATGACAACATTCTGTCACATCAGCTAAATAGCCTCCGTTGAACGTGTTAAACAATCACAAAACTGAACTTCTAAAACGGTTGTCTTTAATCTCTGCGTCTGTTGTCTCTTCAGGAATACATCAGTGGCCTCCACATGAAGTACAACAAACTGCTGGTAATGAACACACATCACATGAGCTATACTGTTGCACTGGGCAACATGTTCTCTCATCACCATCAACCCAAACACACACACTCTAGTTTATTTTGATCCAGTCCTGCATACACTGTCTGGCTGCCAAATGTGTTGTTAGTGTGTTATTATTGTTAGTATTAGTGAGCTCTGTGGATTTGCATTCACAGAAACCAGGGAAGAGCCACAGACAGACAGATGTGTTGTTTGTTTTGGTCTTTTCATTGGATTTGTTGACAATAAGAAAACTAGAGGGCGCTCTGAGAGGGCATACCTCCACCAACTCTAATGCCCTACCTCGTCATGTCAAAGCTATGTTTCCCATGAATTATCTAGAATGTGGTGGTCGGCCTTATTTTTATTTGTCCTGCCGCAGTTCCATAATTAACCAAAACCATATTGGCATATTAAGTTTATTGTTCAGGTACAGTGCTGTTGGATTGTCACTGGTTCTTTGTTAATTGCTACTTTGTAGCTGCTTCCAGCTGACAACCCTATTTAAACATAAATGTTACTACATTTTAAAACTTTTTTAGCACATGTTACTTCAAAAGCATTTTAAAAATGTACTGTACCGAACACTGCTTCAGCATTGCATGGGGAAAATAATGAAGCTAAACTTCCTGTCGTAATGTCAAAAATAACACTGTGGCTGATGGATCTGTGAAGGCATAACTCAGGCAACATTCACTCTACTATTTTTTTAGTTTTAAAATGCATCAGAGTTTTCCAGTGCCTAAAGGTTTGAAAACAAGGTGTCACTGTTAATGACATCTCTCTCTCTATCCCTTGTTTAGGCCAATTCCAGCGCTCGTCAGCGCAACCTGCTGAGTCTGCGGGACTACATGCAGCGCTGCACCAATGAGCTCTACTGGATGGACCAACAGGCGGATGAGAGGATCAACTACGACTGGAGCGACGCCAACCTCGACTACCCCGCCCGCCAGAGGCAGTATGAGGTAGGGGCGATCACACAGTACATAAAAACAAGCTCCATTTAGATAACATGGAAAAACTTAACATGTCTATTTAACTTTTAACAGAACTTCATCAGCAAATGTCTGGAGTCCAAGGAGGCAACCGTTACCAAGTTGAATGATGATGGAGAGAAGCTGATCGCCGCGGAGCATCCAGGGAAAAATGTCATTGAGGTACAGACTCATCGATCATTTGACTCTTTCCTTGCTGCATGTACAGCAATATCTGGCTCACCATAACAATACCAGTTCCTGTGGGATTTTCCAAGGATCCAGCCAAGTTAGATTCAGTTTCTCCAGCTTCAGATGATTTCTAAATTGAGTACCTGATGATGGATTGATTCTTCAAGAATATTTTGTAATTGAAACGTAACATTTGAAGGCCAATCTGAGTCCCATCCAGAGTTTCCTTAAGTTTTTCTCATCTTTCTCTCTCTCCTCTGCCCTTTTTTGGCTGATCTTCCATTATGTCCCCTCTCTGACTTTGGTGAACAAACACAGAGCACCTGTGTATATGTGATTTGTGGGAAGTGAGTCTCTCCTGATTTGAGATTGTGTGAATAAGCTTCAGTGGTAATTATTGAAACGGAAGAGAGCGGAAATAAGTGCTAAACTAACCCACTTTAGAATTGTAATAGAAGTTACAAATTCTATTTGTCACTGCAGCACTATGGTCCGCTTGTGTTATTTGGAATGTGCCTTACTTGTAAAGTGGCTTCATGTCCTGTTTCACACACACACTGTTGACAGGCTCATATGGAGGCGGTCCATGCTGACTGGAAGGAGTACCTGAACCTGCTCATCTGTGAGGAAAACCACCTGAAACACATGGACGAGTACCACAAGGTTAGACACACATGTACACTAGGACACAAGACACACATACACACAACACACATACACACACAGTCACTGGTGAGCTTCCCCTGTTAAATGTTTGTGTGTGTGGGTTGGTCCAGTTCCAGAAGGAGGCTCGTGACACCCAGGACCTGCTGAAGCGGCTGGATACAGAGGTTAACCAGAAGTACAACCCAGAGTTCAAAGATGTGTATCAGATGGATGGTCTCATCAGGGAACTGGATGTGAGTATTCATTTATCTCAACATGGATAAGATGGTGGACAACCAAGTGGCAATGACTCCTTTTACAACAGAGAGCATGTTTCATGCTGTGTGTGTGTCTATTTGTTTGTATGCGTGTATGTAGGACCAATCCAAGGCCATGGACCACTTTGATGAGCGGGTCAAGGCTCTTCAGAAGCGCAGCCAGCAGGTGTTACCTCTGAAGTACCGCAGAGAAACACCCCAGAAGCTGCTGCCCATTGAAGCTCTGTGTGAGTTTGACACAGATGAGGTACGTCAAGTGTTTTTGGAGTACAACCCTCTTCGGATTGTCGCTGCCATTACTAAAGAAATGTTATTTTTGAATTTGTTTTATATGGAAAAGGAACATTACGCTCCTCACCAAGTAAACGTTGTTAATAAGAACGGGGGACAGCTTACAGAATGGGTTACACATACGCAAATACTGATATTTGCATACATTGAATGGATAATCTTTTGAAATTATCTGGTGGGCTGTATTTGACTTATAAATTGCAACAGACAGTTTAAAGAAGACATAAACAATAAATATTACAATAAATAATATACAAATATTAATTACATATTGCACAAAAGATGAATTGGTATAGAAAGTTAACAGATTGTGATGTTGTACATATGTAGGGTCAGATTTTGCGTGGGGAGAGGTACGGTCTGCTCAGAAACAATGGGGCCAAATGGGATGTGAAGGACGCAGCCGGACGTAAACTCACCGCACCAGCAGTCTGCTTCTTGACCCCCCCCACTGACCCTGAGGCTGTGGCCATCACTGACAAGTGAGTGTGCACAAATCCACGAGTGTGTACAAAGACATGTACTGGATGAACTCCAACATGGTATTCTATTTGTAGGCTGTAACTGTGTGTTTTGTGGTTGTGATTGCAGTCTGGCCGGCCAACAAAAGGCTGTCAAACAGAAGATGGCAAGCAGCAAGTCAACTATGGTGAAACGCTACGATGAGCTGAAGAAGGACAGCGGGACTGGTACAGAACACATCACAACTTTTAGAAAACTTTATTTAGGAGTTGCTTGCAGAAAACTAGGTCATATTTTGGAATATAACAGAGGAGGCAACTAGTTTGATTTCAGAGCTCACCTTTGTCAGGGCTGGATTAGTTATGAGGACCCCAGCCCTACAAAAGCCCTGGTGACCATGTGTCACTTGATTTATGGCTGTTTCATTTGCTGCTAATTTCCTAAGGAAATAATAAGAACCTTAAGGTGGGTCCTCACTATATAAGTCCAGGTCCTGTCTCCAGGCCTGTTATCATTTCAACCGATATATGCCTTAATAAATGATTGTTTATTCACATTACAATATGTTATTATTATTATAATAATAATAACAATGGGGGCCACTCACTTATAGATAATGTTTAATTATGAAAGCTATATTATCACAAGCTAACAAGGGTGATGAGTATCTGCAGTAGGTAGTAAATGTTTTTATAATGTGATGTCTTGTAATTCAGTAAGGTCAGTCGTTTTAACCAAGAGAGATGCAAAAACTAAATGCATTATATATATTTGTCACAGTTACGGCGGTTTACCTGCTATAACATCAGAGTCCAGTGGATGAAGAAACAGGAATAGTGAGATGTTCACACAGGATTTTAGCCAAATAGAACTAACTGTAAAATGATTAGTCAAACTAACAGTTGTAAACATCCATCACAGTTTACAGAAAGTTTACCTTTCAGTGTTACATGTGTGTTACACAATATTATCACAACCAAAAATGATTAGTTGGCAAAAATATGAAAATATGAAAAGTACTAAACTGGAACCATCCTTTAAATGATTAAAAAATGGTGCACTGCCTTTTGCTATAACAGGTGTTTACAGTATATACATAAACATACAGTGCTGTTATTCACCTGTGAAAGGATTGCTTGAACTCTGGTTTAATTTGGCTTGAAACAAAACCACAGTAATTAACAAATATTTCAGATGAACAGGTTTTGTTGCCTCATTCTGTGCCACTGAAGCTAGCAGATCAATCCAAAGTACACAGTTCATCATGCTCTGTGTGTGATTGTATGTGACCACAGACAAGCAGGAGCAGCAGTGCCGCCAGCTGATGGCCAGTCTAGATAAGGTTGTCAGTGACCTGGACAAACAGGAGAAGGCCATTCATACACGAGTGCGCCCTCCGTTGGAGCAGAACAGGCCACTGCAGGACAGCGCTGACCGCTTGCAGGACATGAGGGTATGAGATTCATTTACAGTGATTTTGTTTGATCTCACGTCTCACAATTCAGCCCAAAAACGGAGGTGGAGTGTTAATGTGATTATTTTTACGTTTCAGGATATTGCTGCAGCTGTTAGTAAGATTGAACCAGAGAAATCCTCTAAAGCAAAGGAGGCAAAAAGCTTCTTGGTCTCCAACCCGAATTGTAACAGTTCTCCTCAGCTTCACAGCAAGGTGGATGAGGCCAACAACAAGTATGCCAAGATCGAAGAGCTTCTTCAGTGCTCTCAGGAGAAGTAAGGGATTGATATGCATCTCAGGATTTCATAGTTTTTGGTTGTACTGGAGCTGTATTCCTCAGTTTTTTTTGTTTCTGAATAGTTTTAAAATCTAAGATTTGCACTTTGTTTTAGACTGAAGAATTCCAACCAGCTGGAGACGTCCCTTCAGAATGGAAAGACTTTTCTTTCTACCTACGAGAATAAGCTGGCCAGGGAGGAGGTTGCTCCAGCTGACCTTTCCTCACTGGATAAAACACAACGGGAGCTTGCAGTAAGTTCTTAAATTCATTGGCAAACATTGGAATGATGCACTACACTAACTGACACCAGGACATGCAAGTAATTTGGATAATAACGTTTTAGACGAGTTGAAATTCTATTAAGCAACGTTGAAATCTGCAGGTCCCCATTTTACGAGATTGAAATATTAAAATGAACAACATGTGGTGGTGCTGCATCGAGAAATAAAGAAGACAGCCAGCTTGCAAACCAGAACAAGAATCAGCTTTATTGATCTCTTATGTATCAGAAAATCCATCTAACAAGTTAATTTGGTGGAAGGAATATACATATGAGATAATATATATTATGTGCAAATATGTAATACACTCAGTATCACACAATGAACAGAGTAAATTAACTCATTGCTCTGAAGTAGCAGAGGGTTAGGGTACCACATTTTCTCGGAAGAAACTCAGATATCCAGAAACATGGAAGGCAAGGAAGGAAGGAAGGAAGGAAGGGAGAGAGGGAGGGAGGGAGGGAAGGAGGGAGGGAGGGAGGGAGGGAAGAAAGGAAGGAAGGAAACATTTATTGATATTAAAACTCAGGCCAATAAATTGATGAAGGGTCATCAACAAGTTTGTCACTAACAAGTGAAAAGATGGTGACTTTATTAGCAAATATGCAGTGAATTAATAGCACAAATGGTAGGGTTAGAATTAAGAAATCCTCCACAAGCTCATTCTATCATTGAATTGTCTTAATTTGAACAGAACACATTATGGTATCCAATTAAATTTGTCTATTTTGCTACCCTTAGGATATTGGCTCCGACCTGAGGTCCAAGAGGTCAGTGGTCTCTGACACAGAGCAGAACCTGCGCTTGGCCAAAGGCAGCTGTGACAACATGGCTACTAAATTCCAAGAGCACTGCCCCGACATTGAGAGGCAGGAAGGTGATGTCCAGAAGCTCAACAAGCGCTTCAACAACCTCAACAGGCAGATCGACACCAGGTGAGAGGGTCAGGGCAAAGAGGGAACATTATCTGAGAGTTGTACATCTGTAGTTATTGGAAAAAAGTAACTGAACATTTGACTACAAACACTCATACAACATAGACTTAAGCATTAAATCTGCATGTTGATCCGTTTTGCTGTGTGTTGCAGGTCTCAAAGCTTGCAGAGAGCCAAGATGTCGTACAACAATTATCGAAATGATTATGACAATCTGAACAGTTGGCTGTCTCGTGTCCCAAACTACGAGGCTAAAGAAATTGATGACACAAGACAATTAGAGACCAAACTGAAGAATCAGAGGGTGAGAGTGTAAAAGCAACAGGGCAATACATGCTCTGCAGAGTTTCGTGGTGTAGCAGATTGCTCTACCAATTGGTCTGTAGAAAAATGCTTACAACAACTTTTCCATTTTCTACAGAACTTGCTCTCTGATATTGCAAGAAAGGAGTCTGACTTGAACAACATCTCCAAAAATGCCCAACTTTACCAACAGGCTGTCAAAGTAAGATATTTTCAAGAGACTTTGCCACCAAATCATGACTTTTAATGTGTACAAATAATGGTATATCTTATTTGTAGGACTATGAGATCGAAACGGAGAAGTTCAGATCTATTCTCGATCTGGAGGATGGACTTGTGCCTCAGACATACAAGAGGAGTAGATTGGAATCACCTGCAAATAGAGTCAAGTCAGAGGTGAGGCACAACTATCAAGCTTTCATGACTTTTACATCGATGTCAGCCAGCAGCAGCTGTGGCTCAGCTCTCAGGAGGTAGAGCCGGTCGTCCAGTAATGAGAACGTTAGAGGTTAGATCCCTGGCTCCTTCAGTCCACATGCCAAAGTGTCGTTGGGCAAGACTCTGAAACCTGAATTGCTCCTAATGGCTGTGCCAGCAACATGTGAATGGTGTGTTTTTAAAAAGTGCTGCATAGAGGTGCTGTTTGAATGTGTCTGATTGTGAAAAGCGCCACTTAAAAGCAGTCCAATTACCATTTACGATGTCATAAATAATGACAAATATAAAGCCTTACAGGCTGAGATATCCTAACCCTAACCCCACAGAACCCCTGGAAAATAAATTTTTGGTCAATTTGCTTGTTCAAACTAATTCTTTCTAACACAGCAATCCTGCAATAAATCCTGCTTTCTTAAGGATATAATGTTCTGTTTTTGTTTTAATTGTTATAATTGTTCAAGGATGTGTAGACTCAACTTTATGGACACATCTGTGAAGATTCTCAGTCATCTGGTTATTGGTAGTTTCAGTTCTTCACTTGAGCAGCTTAATAGACAATTTGGAGGCTGCAGTTTGTTTGTGGTGTTGTTGAATAATGTATAATAATACATTATAAACCAATGTAGGAACTTTGGCAGGATTTACTTTATGTGCTATTCATAATATGTTATTTCAATGTTCGCAGGAAGCTGCAATTGAATCTAAGTTTACTGAGGTAAATGCTGTGAACAGTCAAAGGTTGCAGAATCTGGAGTTTGCAGATGGTCTTCTCAAACAGGTGAAACATTTCCTCATAATAATATTAACAACAATAACAGCAACATCAGAAGCAATGATAAATGAAAATATTAATTTTAATAATTGTTTCTCTATAGCAACCTGATATTCCCATGATCGAGGCGAAAAATGTCAAGTCAGTTCATGCTACCCAAGGAGAGCCTTGGAGAATCAAGAAGCAGCTGGATGATGAGGTCCAGAGGAGGGAGCAGCTAGAAAAAGAAATTGAGATCATGCAGACTGACATCTATGTCCTTGAAGGACAGAGGCCCCAGGATACAATTGTCAAAAAGGAGCTAATCAAAAAGGTTCCTGACCCCCAGCTGGATGAGGAGATTCATAAAGTCCAGCAGAAACTCTCAGAAGAACGCCGCACCACTCACGTCTTGGAGAATGACCTTGAAGTGCTAAAGTTAAAGCTGCGCGGCTTTGAGACAGAGGTAAAAGAAGGGGCACAGCAATATACTGTGAAGGAGGTCCTGCGAATAGAAAGAGACCGGGGTCAGGAGGAGGATGTGCGCAAGCTTCGGGAGGACCTGGATGAGTTAAGAAGGCAGAAGTTGCTAAAAGAGAATGATCTGATATTGTTCAAAAAGCAGGTGACACTTCTGGCTGAAGAGAAGAGCAGGGAAAAAGAGGTAATCATCGAAGAAGAGGTGATCAAAGTTCAGAATGACCCCCAACTTGAAACAGAATATCGATTTCTCCTTGACCGGAGGCAGAAGGAAACGGATGGCAGGACGCAGCTGGAGGATGAACTGAAATTTCTTCAGGAGAAGCTACGAAGGCTGGAGAAGGATAAGGCAATGGCAGAGGAGAAGATTTCCATCAAGGAGGTGGTGAAAGTAGAGAAAGATGTTACCTTTGAAAGGGAGGTAGAAAACATCAGGAGACAGTATCAAGATGAGATGACCAAAAGAAGATCATCACAGCGGGAAAAGGCTGACATGCAGAGGAAAATTACCAGTCTAGAGGAGGAGAAGTCTAAGGTTGTTATTCAGGAGAAAGTACGGGAGATTGTCCGTCCTGACCCCAAGGCTGAGAATGAGGTGGCCAATCTCCGGCTTGAACTTGTGGAGCATCAGAGGCGCTATAAAGATGCAGAGCTCCATCTTAGATCCCTGCAGGATGAGCTGAACATGCTGAGGAACAGAGGGCCTCAAGTGGAAATCAAAGAGCTCATCAAAGAAGTCATCAAATATAAGACAGATCCACAAACTGAAAGAGAATTGGAGAGACTTCGCAATGAAATTGTAGATAAAACCCACCAGACTGAGAAATCTGAGATGGAAATACGCCAGCTGAACGATGAAATTCAAAGATGGAAGAACACCAAACCCCAAGTGCAGACAAAAGAGGTGGTAAATGAAGTGCTGCAGTACAGAGAAGATCCCAAGACCAAGGAGGAGATTGAGACTCTTAAAAGGAAGCTGGCTGATGAACAGATGAAACGCCTCGACCTTGAGGCACAACGATCAAACCAAGAAGATAAGATTAGACTGAGGAAAATCGATCTTTCTCAGGTTCGCGAGAAGATTGTTCATCAAGAAGTGGTCAAGATGGAAGAAGACCCTCTCCTCAGATCAGAGTGCGACACCTTCTCACAAAACATCAACACTGAACAGAGACAAAAGGAGACCCTGAAAACGGAGCTCTACCAGCTGGAGAGAAAGAAGACTGACCTGGATCTGCAATTGGAGGAACTAGAGCGTGAGCGCAAGGCGAGGCGTGATGCAGAATTGGAGATTCAGAGGCTTCGGATCAGACTTAACGAACTGGAGCTCCGCGACAAGGAGAACCGTGAGAAGGTGACGGTTAAACAGAAGGTAGTCCTGCAGCAGGATCCCCAGCAGGAAAAGGAGCACTCCATCCTCAGACTACAGCTCGATGAAGAGAAGCACAAACGCATCCTGCTTGAGAAAGAGCTAAATGCCCTCATCCAGCAGCAAATCACCCTTGAGAAGATTGATGTGAAGGAAAGAGTTGTCCGCACCGAGAAAGTCCAAGTTGAAAGGGACCCAGAAGCTGAGATTGAGATTGAAAACCTGAAGAGGACCCTGGAAGAAGAGAAAAGGAGAAGACGAGACCTCGACCAAGAGATGTCCACCCTCACTTCCAGACTCTCAGATATGGAGTTCTCTAACACCAAGTCTTCCAAAGAACTGGACTACATCCGTGATGAAAGTAACCGTGTGCAGCAAGAAAACCAAAGGATGCAGAATGAGATACGCAAGCTCCGGTCTGAGATTGAGATTACCAGTAAAGAGACTCGTCTTATTACTGAGTCTGCACCAAGGGAGGACGGAAAGAACCTGGAGTTGAGGCTTGATTCACTGCAGAGAGAACTCACAGAACTCAGGGGCGTGACCACCATAAAGGAAGAAGAAATCGAAAGGCTACAAAAGAACCTGGCAGCAGTGAGAATGAAGAGGGAGCAGAGAGAGAGCCATCTCCGCAGGTCTATTGTTGTCATTGATCCAGATTCAGGAAAGGAGATGAGACCAGAAGAGGCCTTCAAGCTAGGCCTGATCGACTGGAAGATGTTTGTCAACCTGCAGAGCCAGGAGTGTGACTGGGAGGAGATCTCAGTCAAAGGTCCTAAGGGGGAATCCTCAGTTCTTCACGACAGAAAATCTGGGCAAAAGTTCTCCATCGATGATGCGTTGCGTCTTGGGCACATCACAAATCACCAACTTCAGCAGTACATAAATAAAGAAATCTCTATCCAGGAGTTTGGTGTAATGGTGTCGGGCAAGACCAAGTAATTGGCAAAATTCCAAGAGCTTTGATCTGTTTTGTCTCTTGTTAAGAAGTCTCTGCTTTTTATTGTACTTCTACTTTATTATTACGGTGAGCTGGCATTATTTTCTTCTTTATCCATGATTCTTCATTGCACTATGTATTTATTTGCTTATGCATATTCAGTTTTGTGGTACTGGCATCAATATATGGATTGGATATGGATATTAATATTGTTACAGCTAAATAAATGACACAGTGGTAGGAAAAGCTCAGCGACGCTTTTATTTCTCAGAGTGGGTACGAGGGTCAACAACATAACTTGATTTGATATTGTCTTTTAAATTCTTAAGGGTACTTAATGTTTCATTTATTTGTGGGGTCTTCCCCAGTCTGTCTGATGTGATCTCTGCAAGCTTCAATAAAATTTGAATCAAACTGAGAAAATGCATACTCTAATAATTCAAATATTGTTTAGTTCTCGTCAACAGTGGCACAGTACATACATATGCATAGAACTACATTCCTTTTATCTTTTCTAGCTATATATGCTATATATTTATAGCAGTTGTACACATTACATTTATATAATATGCAAGAAAACCCACAAGGTCTGTGTAAAATAGAAAATTGTCTACTGTATAATAGCATGGGTTAATATACAGCTACAGTTACTCTATAGTAAATATTCTTCAAGGTTATATGTACAGCAGCCAAAAACTATTTTCAATATAAAGATGTAGTGGAGTAATGGCCTGCTGGCCAGAGAATGAAGTCACACTCTCTTCACATGTTCATCTTTGTGCATGTGTGTGCTTGTGAG
Organism: Limanda limanda; assembly: GCF_963576545.1. Taxonomy (NCBI): domain Eukaryota; kingdom Metazoa; phylum Chordata; class Actinopteri; order Pleuronectiformes; family Pleuronectidae; genus Limanda; species Limanda limanda. The sequence continues at coordinate 2,041,131 of NC_083652.1, forward strand.
TCCATCCCTGTGAAACTGTTGGCCCTCCACCTAAGTCTACAAAGCAAGATGGCTACAGCTCCAATGAGCGGTGCAGTTAACATGACATCTGGGTCGACACAAAAATGTCCTAGCTTTGACACATTTTAGAGCACAAACACACACACTGCAAAAACATCAGTGGGATTCTGCCACTGATGTCCATAATATCTATCATCCACATTTTACTTAGCAGATGGGGAAGACTGAGGATTAAAGCCCAGTCCTGATTTCATCCAGAAAATCGTCCCCAGAAATTGTTACACCACTCGCTACGTCATTAGCAGCCAAGTAATGTTATTACGGTGCCAAACAATATTAACAAACGTTATTATATTAACAACTGTTATCAACCAACATGACAATAGTGACACATCTGACAACTGCAGGACAGACGCTACAGATTGATCTGTTGATCAATACACAGTTAGTCAGTGTTTAGATTGGTTATTTTTAATTTAACGTTAATCCTGTCCATAGGAGCTCCTGCCCCGCACTGAAAATGTTAAAATGTTTTAACATGAGTGGGAAAGTTTGCCCAATCTTGACTATTTATCAAACTTCACGTACGCTACATGGGAGTAACGAAGAACTGTCGCTTACATTTACATGCCTGTTTTGGCCAAGTGAATTGAGCTTTTTCTGAAATTCTTGTCACAGTGATTCAATTACATTTTCATTTGCTACTGTACTTAAAAAAATGTTTGTGGTTATTTTGCAAGATTTTATACTAACATTTATAGGCATTTTACCTACTGCGGTTACCATGTTGATTCGCTTCGTCCAATTGTAGAGCATTCGGTAATTTCCGTCTACCCCTTCTTTTTTGGGGGTCCTGAATACACTACGAATGAAGATGTATTTGGTCTACATCACTTAGCCCTACATCACTTAGAGAAATCGGACAACGCTACCCCTTCACAGCCACGCAAAACAAATGGGTTTGGGGCCAAGTGGTAAGGCTAATGGGTGAATCTGGACAAGGCCTAATACCCATACTTAGAAATGAGCCTCTTTAAATGTGTAAGTTCTGTAAAGTATAGTAACAATACATCAAAATCAGTGTTTGTATTCGATAAATAAAATTATCCAGAGACATCCAGGAAGCTATAAAGCCCTTGTAGGGAAAGTGGCAGCCATGTCTATAAAACTAAACAGTTCAGGCTAACTCCATCAGCTACTGCAGCAGTGAAATGTTACTTAAATGCTGCAGTATTGATTATCTACTAATGTCATATTGAATATTCAGTCTTAAGGAATCAAACCAGTATTTTTACTTTAATATTACAAACTTCCCTTTTTCTACCAAAATGTATGTTCTTATGCTCAAATATGATTTTCCATACAGGACTTCAGTATATTTGTATGTATCTTGAAGTGTATATTCTCACATAGCTTAGGTAAAGGATCTGAATACTTTGTCCACCACAACCAATAAACATGCATTTCATTGTTATACCAAATGGGTAAGAACAGATAGCAGTCTGCGTCATGACATGATGCACTTCAGCCTCATGAAATACAGACTCTCAATGTTCACCTTATCGCAACACCAGAGACAGAATTACATCTCCTAACATAAAACATCCAATGTAAAGTTCTACTGCAAAGGCATTCAGACTTCTCTGGTCAACCATATGCGAAACATAGGTCATGTCAGGTATAATTTAAGTCAAACATCATTTTATTAGAGTGTGTACAAGTCACAAATTCCCTGATAACACCAAATCATGCTTCAACAGCCGGGCTCCAGCACTGGTAAGGCGAGATTCGTATTAAATGGATAATTTATTGAAATGGCACCACATAAGAAGTTCAGAGAGCAAACTTTGACAGATGTGTTAAGAAGTCATAGATTTATAAAACATCACAATGATTTAACCACTAAAGATGTGAAGTATCTTAAAAGCTTTTCATGTATATGTACTAAAAAGCCATTGTGTAGTTTCTTCAACTTCAAAGAGATGAAAGTATATGTTCCTCTAAAATGATGTGGAGTGGAAGAAAGAAGAACTGCTTCTTTTGATGACAGCCAGTGTAAATATAATGCAGAAAGCACTTTCAAAGCTGACAGTAAAACTTTTATTGCATTCAGAAATAAAAACACATGACAAGAATAATCATATAAAATACAAATCAAAGTAAAATTAGATCACCTGTCTTCCAGGCATATACTGTATAGTCTTATATAATGATAAATAAATAATAAGTCGTGGTGTCAGCTTCAGCTTATGATTTACAGGTGGCTCAGTTTTCTTAGGTCAGCTGTTCAGAATTTGTACCTGATTGTAAATGTATTGAGCACGGTGCCTTTATATTGTGGTCAACACAAGGCTGTCCATAACACCGGTATTTACAAATGTCATTACTGCACCTCTTCGACAATGTAAATGTTATAATAAATTGAAATATGTTTTAAATTCATTGAAAAAATTATGAAATTTAAGAGCAGCTATTCCAGACATCGACAGTCAAAAAAAATTAAAAAATGTATTGGTTTAATCTGAGCTTCTCTCAATGTTTTTTAATTGTGCAGTGAAACATTAATATTACATTTTTTATTTTGCATTCATCACCAAAGAATCACAAATACGCAGAGGTAGAAAATTAGGAACCATTATATCAGAAAGTGAAACAAAAACATTCGGCCATTATTTACATTCGTTTGTTTGTGTTTTTGTTGTTGTTGTTGTTCTTTGCTCTTCCTCTAACAAGGTAAACGTCTATCGATATAGTGCTGAAAGTCAAATTCCTGATTGACACAAGAGCAGAGCGGAAGTGACGTAGGGAGGGACGGCCTGTCGTCGCATGTGATTAGTGGGTGTGTGTTGTCTTCCTCCTCATTCAGTGCGACGTTTTATTAAAGTTGTAAGATGGCGACGGTGCATCTGAGAATCGGGGACCTAGTGTGGTGAGATCCCATTGAAACACTGTGAAATGACTCCCTGTATCGTACTCGACAGTTCAGCGCTAATGTTTGTATCTGTGGGCTTCGAACAGGCGCAGTTCGCGGACGTGTACGCGCACTTGGTCAGATGATAGTCTACCCAAACAAATTGCTAACCGAGCTGACTCAGCCAGCAGCCGTCGTTAGCTGCTAGCAAGCGGCCAGGCGACACGGAGGCTTTATACCTGAAGGAACCCGTTTATCCGAACACAGCCTCGTCTGTTGCTCTTATTTTCCTTTCGGCGACGTGTGCATTTGTTTATTTTCGCCCAGCACTTCGTATTGTATCGTGTTGTGGAAGTGTTGTGGGCTTTGCTAGCTGCGTAGCTGCAGCGGACCTCCTCTGTTGCTCTGCTCGGCTTCCGGGTGAAGTGGAGCAGCCGCTTCTCCGAGCTGAGGTTTAACCCGGAGATGAGGCTCATCTGTGCGGAGAGCGACGACGAACCGGTCGCTCCAGCTTCATGGCGCTGGTCTCACTAGGGGAGAGGGGCAGGTTGTCCTGTGTACTGGCGTCCCACGTCCCGAGACATTGCACTTTTCCCCATTGCGGGACTAATAAAATACTTCGTAGTAGTGCTTATCAGTATCAAAATCACAATGTTTATATGATCACAAAGCTCCACAGCACCAGCAAGTGAAGCGGCTTGTATTTCTCCTGTTATTGACAACACCAGCTGTCAGAATTTAATGTAATCTCGCACTTGGCTGTATCAAAACAGTATTCAACTTAACCCGGGCCTGCTACAAACATGGCTTTATGAAATGCGTGTTATGAGGACACAAAGGCAAACAACACCGAATGACAAGCACTATGGGATAAACACACTAACAACATGTGCCTCACTGTTTATTTAAGCCAGTTCTGCCCCCCCCCTTGTCTTTTTCCCCATTCAGTCTCTTCTCTGTATTCTAGTTGCGAAGTACAGTTGACCAGTTTTGCTGTTCTGCTTGTTTTGCCCAGTATGTGTTGTGTTGTGACAATCAATTGTTTTTTCCTGATACATGTGCTGATAATGAACATTTGGTACACATTCAAAACAATATGGACTTTTCTTTAAAACACATTTTTAATTCAGGAAAAGAAGGCAAAGGTCTGAAGTCAAATGTCATCTAAACACAAGCAGCTGTACCAGAACTTCACCTTCTAAAACCAGCACACTTTTTTTTGATTTAATCATAAACTGTATTACAAACAAATATTTTTTGTACCAAATACGTTCTGTGGTGCCAGCAATAAAAGCCATGGCTAAATGTATCTCTCTTATTTTAGGGGGAAGCTCGGGCGTTACCCACCATGGCCAGGAAAGGTAAGGACCAAAGACACGTCACACTAGCTGGTTCAAATCAATATTACAATTTACATGACACTTACGATGATATAACCCTAAAACCTTTATTCATGTTTCAGGTAGTAAGCCCTCCAAAGGACCTGAAAAAGCCCAGGGGTAAAAAATGCCATTTTGTGAAATTCTTTGGAACTGAAGACCAGTAAGTTTGAATTGTAATCTTTTTGTTCTGATTAAGACTGCAGTGTCTTCTCCAGCAAATGTCTAAAAGTTGTGTGTCTGTGCAGTGCCTGGATTAAAGTAGAACAGCTGAAGCCATATCACCCCCACAAAGAGGAGATGATCAAAATAAATAAAGGAAAGCGCTTCCAGCAGGCGGTTGATGCAGTGGAAGACTTCCTAAAGAAGGCAAAGGGGAAAGAACAGGTGAGACATTCAATTGAAATGGGTTCTGCTATCAATATAGGTTATTGGTTCGTATACATATTTGCATAATGCACACATTTCAGACTGGTGTAGGTTGAAGGCATACTGTAATTTATGGACATACAGCTTGAAGTACAGTGGCTGTACTCTAAAGAAAATGCACAGTATGACAAAATATCTCTTGCGAGGCAGGATCTTGATTATCCTGATATGGATCTGGAATCTGCACATTCTTCATGATTGAAAATATCGGTTGAGTAGCTAACAGAGTTAACTGTATCAGCATCTACCTCTGTTTGCATGTAGCCATGGCTCCATTACACACCTCCATCATGAATAACATGCGTGTTATCTGCTTTGTGGTCAGACAACAAAAAGTTTTACGGCCTTACCTAACGTATTTATCAGCAAAATCTCTTTATTTAGATTTTCTCTTTTTAGAAAATTATCATATAACAGCTGACAATGTTCAGTAAATTCTGATAGATTAGAGTTGTTGGCGCATCTGGTGCCTGCTGTATTAAAGAAGAACTTATCTTGTTACCAAGGTAAACATGACAATTCATTGCAGTAATACCCAGTCCTGTTGTTATGCCACAGCACCTGTTATGCCACAGCACACCCAAAATAAATACATGTAAGGAACATTTTGCTCATTGTCTTCACTGTCGTTCAATCTGCTGAATACTTCCCTTCATTTCAAAGTACCAGAAACAATTATTGATCAGTAATCAACATAACTCTTAGATGAAAAGGTAGTTCTAACCAAAAGTGTGTTTTTTGACAGAACTCAGAGGGTAAAGGAGATTCAAAGGGAAAGAAGACACCTAACAAGCCACTGAAAATACTGGAGGAGGATGATGAGGATCTTAGTGCACTGAAGGACCCTTCTGAGAAGGTCAGTTTGACACCAAAAGTTTAAAAAAAATCTGTCAACATTAGTTGAAGATTTCTCAATATTCGGCATTAAAAAGAGAGGGCGACTCAGTTAATAGATTAAGATTATGTCAGTTCTGAACCCCATCCTTTTTCAACATTTAGATCCTCGCACTGTCTGAAGGGATTGTCTATTTCTTTTGTGAGAATGATGTATGTGACCTAGGGCTGCTCGATTATGGAAAAAATAATAATCACGATTATTTTGGACAATATCGAAGTCACGATTATTCAAACGATTATTAATATGTGCCCTTATTCTGAAGTCTATGCTTTATTCATTATATGACTGTAACCGGAAGTACCATTCACTTCCGTTTCCGGTAAACACAGATGATGGCTGCGTGTCTTATTCCTCCGTGAAACCAGGATATCTGTGCCCGGTTATTTAAACCCTTAATGATGGCAACCCTAGCACTCTCCAAAAAAACACTTAGTAACTGAGAACTTTGAAATTTCCTCTCATTATTAAATGTCCCCATCTGCCTCCCCCACTATAAGCAGACAGACAGAGAGAGAAAGTGAGGGGTGGGGGGGGGGGGCTATGGGGACCATCATCCTTTACCCCTGAACCCCGACATTGAACGGGTTCCATACAACAACAGGCGGAGAATCGGGGGCTGACCCGCGCGGATCCGGTGTCTGGCGGCTGCGCGCTGGAGAATGGACGCTGCGCGGCAGCTACATCGTGTGGTGCTGCTCCTCGTCGGATTGTTCGAACTTTTCCGACCCTTTTTGTCGATTAAACAGGGCTGCCCTCCCTCTGCCATTTTCCACTTGCGCTGTTTTTTAAATACCGCCGGTCCCCACACACACAACTCGCCTCCTTCACTTCACAGCTGCTTGAGAGCGAGTGCCAGTCAGCGGGGCCGCGTTGAATGCTTTGGGCGAAGGACTGAACTGCGCATGAGCGTCTCTTTCGAAAAAAATGCCAAATAATCGTTTCAACTCGATTATAGTAGTTTGGAGATGTCTGACCCCATAATTGTAATCACGATTAAATTTCGATTAATAAAGCAGCCCTAATGTGACCTATAGCTCTATTCACCTTTAAAACAAGATAGACTATAGTCTGATTCCCAAAAATATGTGGTCAAGTCATCCAGTCTCCACTAACAGAACTGTTAAAAATGAATAAATAAAAGCCATTTTCCACTTCCAGGGATGTTGATGGAACTCAACTTTTGCAACACTCAGACGATGATACTAAATTCCAATTAGCCACTTAGCACTGTCAGAGGTTACCAACATTGCTGTTAAATTTGGGGTTTGAAGGGTTTTCTTATCCAGCTACGAGCCCATTTTTGTGGAGGGAGCACAGTTGTTTATTATAAGCAAGATCATCAGAAAAGTGAAGTAAGTTCTGATTTATGATATGAAAAGAAACGCAGATACCTGCAGGCTGACTTGGTCACAGTGATATCCAAAAGTGACATTTAACCTATGTAAATAACACTATCAAATAACTACAATAGAAAACCAACTCAAATAATTTGAGATTTTTAAAGTCTTCCAAATGATTGACTGTAAATTAGCATAGCGATTTTATCTCTAAGTAATTCTGCTGAGCTTTTTTTTATGTCAGAGATTTTCGTTGTTCTGAGCTGCATTGACTAGTTTTCCAGTGAACTGATTGATTTTTTTCATTATTTCAAACTTATTAGCTGATTAGCATGAAGTGCACCAGCTTCATAGGACTGAAAACGCAATACTTAAACCTAAAAGTACCACTATTACTACAGTTCCGGCTTCATAGTACAGACCATAGGCTTCCAGGCCTCATTAGTATTTACAGAGAGGAGATTTGTCAATGTCAGGCAGAAGTAGGAATAGAACACACAGCCTCACAATGCAGGGGAAATTAACAAGATTTAAATAGCGTTTCCCCCTCTTCAGTTGGGTCCTGGCATCGATTTCTTTAACCATACCACGAGGCTGGTCCTGCAGGGTTTTGTTCCACTTATTAGACACTGTCTGCAGGTCTTAAAGACTAAAATTTAACTAGCTAATTTCATAAACATTTTCTGTTGTGGTCATTGATTTTACACTCAAACTAAAGTTAACTTTGAGGTTGCAGGTTGTCACCTATAAATTGAATGTGGATTTATAATTCATATGGTAAAGTACACTAATCACAGTGCTCTAAAGCTGCAACGTCCATCTTGCTGACATAAACCTTTTGTTTATTTCAATCAAATTCAACAACAAACCTATTAATAAAGTAATAAGGAATTTATTGTTATATACTAGTGAAATATAGGGTAAAAGCTGATATGATGTTAAATCATTTCTAGACTGTTAAAATACAATGAAAGTTGTTCCTGCATTAGAATTGTCATCAGCTGTCCTCACAGTATGTTGTTTTCATAATCCAGTTTTTTAATTCCTCAGTCATCTGCACTTAATAGGATTGTCAACTAGCGTGATACCTGCAGTATCACAGCAGCAGGGGCTGCAGGGCTAATGTGGTCAGAAGAACAGCCACCTGACATCAGTAGCCTTGCCTAAAGGGGTTTCTCCCCTGTCTATAGTGGGATCTATCCGTGCAGATCAGTGGGTTTTTGTGTGTCCAGGGATTTCTGCCTCTGCCCTAAACAGTGGAGGTGAATGGAATCCACTCAACATTGTCTCTTCTGTACAAGTGAAAGTCCCCCACTACAGTAGACCAGCAACAAGTTCACCCTTTGATTTCGAAGGTGAATATGTGTCTCTCTCCTCCTTAAGGACTTGACTGACTCTGACCCCGAGCCATCCACTATTGAGAGGCTGGGGGCTGGACCTGGCTCAGGATTCAATTGGGAAAGCAGTGTAGGTGAACCCCCCCCCTCTCCCACAAAGCCTGCCTTGCCTTGCTGTTCTTCTACCTGAACTTTAACCTTTGGCTTTACTCACCAACAACTGCTGACCTTTCCCTTCTTACCTGTTGGGTGCACACTCTGGACACCTCAACAGCTGTCTATTTGACATGTGCTTTTGAGATGTTCACCAACCCTGTATGTGGAGACCCAAAAGCAGGTTGAGGTTTGGTTGAGTTGACCTGATTTCCAGGTTAGCCTCCTGCCTTCTATGAGCAGCCTGTTCCTCAGGACCAGGGTTGATGACCATTCCTGGATAAATTGTTCTGAATTGAATGACCACCAGGTTTGTGTACGTGCATGTAAAGAAACATTGCAGCTGCAAATACATGAGTCATTAACCGGTCTTCTAATGTCAGTGGAAACAGTTTCACACAAACATAATAAATGGTCAGTTTGCTGTTTCACTTATAGCACAAAACTACATAGAACTTATCAAGTCCAAAAGGTCTAAATGTTTAGCATTATTAATAATATATAATTATAATAATACTCATCTTTAAAAAAATTTTTTTTTACATTAAATCATATAATTAATTAATAATTAATAAACCCTCAACCAAATACAAAAATTCAACATGTGTCAGACCTCAATACAGCAAAATAGTCCAAACTCGTCATCAGCAGACAACTGCTGGCTGATTGGCTCGTCAAGAGGTAACACAAACGGTTAAACACGGAGCATCCCTCTGCTTTTAAATGTATCGATGCAATTTCAGGTGCTTCATTTAGTTTATCATGAAGAGAATGTGTTGCCACCAGAGTTGAGTGTAATGTACATTGCATATGTGCGGCGCTGTTTGTGTTGCCAGTAAGCAGAAAACCTTTTCAGTCATAGCTCAGAAACCGGAAGGTGGCTCAGCAATGTGTGTTGGGGTATGGTCTGGTAGGACTGTGATTTGCCCTGGAAGGGCATTCAAAACCAGACACAAAGAATGAATATGTTGACAGACTGAGATAATGGCTGGCTGTGTTGGTTGAATGGTTCATTTTAAGTAGAGGTGCAGTATATCTGAAGTTACTGGAATCAAAATTGTTTGGTTTCAGAAAACACTGTTATACACCTTTATTTTAATTTTTAATTCCTTTTCACAGTTTGGCTGGAAGAGTATCAGATTAGTGTAGAAGTGGAATCAACTGATGTTAAAAACAGAATTTGTGGACATTACCGGTGTAGGCAACTTCAAACGTCAGTTATTTATTAACACAGTTGTCAGATGAAGAACTTTGTTTGTTGGAGCTCTGGTTATTTTGAATAGAAAACTGTTTGTTTACCTGGTGTGAGACTCGATATTCAGCCAATGCAAATAGACTTTTTTTATTTACCTAAATTAATAGTGAACACACATTTCGCATTAGTGTTTACGTTTACTGTAGTGCATTGAGGAGATCATGAAAGACAAGTTTAAAAATGGTCTTTTATGATCAACACTTCCAGGCGTAGTCCCATTTTTTGTTCTTTGATTGAACTGCTTACCAGAAACTGTATGGATTTTTCTTACCCATCTATATTCAAGGGTAGAGTAGTTTAAAGTGGCGAATATTGTTTCTTCATTTCACATTCAGATATTCCCAGGCTTTTATCAAAACGCTGATCTCTCCCAACAGCCCCAGCTCATGTTCAGATTTGACTCTGCTCCAACTCTAAAGCCGTTTTCAGACATGCCCTCCGGAAAATGTCCAGACAACTGGGTTGAATGTGTCACCTAAGTCCGAAGACACAGTATCTCCTCTCCAAAAAGAATGTGGTCTGAGTGATCGGATCTCAATGTGTCTTAGAGGCATTTACCCAACCACTTTAATCGCATCATCCAAGACACTTGTGAATGCCTGGTGTGAACAGGGCCATAGTGCAGACAAACAGTTATGAGCAGGAGCAGAGAACATTTGTACTTGAGCAGAAGGTGTCTAAAAGAGGGCAAGGTTTTTAGGGCAAACATTAGACTGTCAGAAAATGAAATGAAGAAATGATGCTCTTTAAATTAAAATCCATGCTCTTGGAGGACTTGTAGGAAAACATGGCACACTGTAAAAAGAGCCCCGACATGTCAGCACTGTGCAATGCAGGCTCAAGGGGTTTCTATCCATAGAGAACACTGTCCCACTGAACTCTTGTTCTGTTGCAGCCTGTAAAGGACGACCCACATTTCCATCACTTCCTTCTGAGCCAGTCTGAGAAGGTACGAGGAAACATGCTGCCCAACACTGTCACTTCTACACCTTTCCTGTCACTTAGAGGGAGGGGTTGTTGTCTCAACCTGAACATGAAGATTATTTTCTTTGGATCTTGTGCAACCAACCAATTTAAGAAAAGTATTAGACAATATGTGGTGATCAGTTTGGATATTGGGGCTACAAACGAATCGATGTATGGACACTGAGAAGCGTCAACATGTTTAAACTCTGGGAGGCAGATGACATCAGCCGAGAAGACGGCCCTTTAATGTAGACCAGGAAGAATTTGGTTATACACCTTCTATAAGAATGTGGCCACATTCATCCCACACCACCTCTGAAAGTGGACTTAGGGATCCGATCTCGGGATGCATTTGAGTGTGAGCTGAACTTAGCGCTGACAACTTGGGATCAGATCGCTCAGGGTGGATTTTAATACCAGATCTGAGCGGGGGTCTCTGACATGCTGTGGGCTTGAGTTTGGCTCTGAATTTGTCAGCTTGAATCTGATTCGATCAGTAGGGAAGTTAATGTAGTACGAAATGTTATCTTGGTCTCTTCTATCTAGACACACCCAAATGCATGCCAATAGCTGCAGTGTGAACCCCCACCAGAAACTCGCACCAATGTAGGCCTGTAGCAGTTAAACCAAAACAGCCTGCAGCTAAAGTGATAAATCCTCCTCCTTTTTCAGCTTACAGGGGATTTTCTCAATGGCACTTCTACAATCGGCACTCAATACACAACACTGGCACAGTTGTAACAAAGTTTATTTATATTGCACGTACCACAAACTAGTGGTTACTAAGTGCTTTGCAAAGGACAGGCATAAGGAAAGAAAATAAAGTCAAACAATGTGGATAAATAATAATAAACATAAAGAAGACAGAAGTCAAAAAAGCTTTCAATAGAGGGCTTATCTCCACCAAAGCCAAACAATCCTACACTTGTGTGTCACTTTTATATTGGAAAAAGGAGTCGTCTCCAGCAAAATGCACAAACTCATAGATGTTCACACCATAAATATGTATTTTCTATTAATATCTGCATCATTTCCTGAGAAAATAATAGAAATGTCTAACATTGTTGAGGAAAGTGATTAAACTACTAACCTGATCCACACCTCAATTGAATGGTTTGTTTCCTCCCTGCCCACAGCCAGCCTCATCAATGGAACCCACCAGCAAGCGCCTGAAGATCATTGAAGAGGTAAAGTAAAATCATTTTTGTTACAGTAACTGGCAAAATATTTAAACTATAATAATTTGCTGTAACAGTACCCGGTAAAATGTTTAATCTTTTAGGGATTCACTTTTTGTACAATCTTTTTACTTGTTGACAGTTTTATTTCTCTTATATTTTTGTGCAGGACACAGGGTCAACATCTATCCAAGCAGCCGACAGCACAGCCATCAATGGCAGCATCACACCCACAGATAAAAGGTATAAACACATGCTGACTGCAGTATTACTAAACACCATTATTAAAATGACTTACTAAATTGAGCTGGAAAGCCATATCTGCAAATGCGATGAGAGAAACAATTATCCCCTAATCATTATAATGAGAAAAGTCCTCTTAATAATAATCAGAATCAGAAGCAAAATCAGAATGTATTTATTGCCAAGTAGGTTTACACCTACCTGGAATTTGTTATGGTTCAAGGTGCATACAATGAACATAGAACACAATACGTATTGCACATTGAAAAAAATATATGTAAAATAAAAATATATAAAAAGTTAAATAAAATGCAAAACAGGAGTCGGCCGTTATTACCGGAAGCGCATTACTCTGCGCCGGTCAGCACGCAAATCTGCTTCTTCTGCTACTCTGCAATCCGTTCAGTGTAGGGGTTTGGGGGGGAATGGTGATGGTCTTCACAAGTGACTGACCTACGCAAGCCTATAGCTTATATCTGCAGGGTTTTATATCCTGCACTGCTGCCATATTATTGGCTGAGTGCAAAATAAGGCAGATGTATAGGTGTTCCTAATAAATTACTCAGTGAGTGTAAATTAATGTTAGTGTTTCATATTATTATTAGTTTGCTTGTGTTTTAACGTTTTTCTATTTGATTCTTCTCTCCAGGATAGGGTTCCTGGGTCTGGGGCTGATGGGCAGTGGTATAGTTTCCAACCTGCTGAAAATGGGTCACTTGGTCACCGTGTGGAATCGCACAGCAGAAAAGGTATGTACAGTCACTGTCACATAGGAAACGTCACCATCACTGATTAACATCTATGATTTGATGCAGTGTTAATTATCTGTCACATTTCACATTTTAAGATGACTATATTATTATGTTATAAAGATCAGTGTTTCCCCCCAGGATGTAGCAGTTGTAGCAGTGGCGGTAAATAAATCTGGAACAATGTCTATATTATAGAAACATTATTTACTATCAAACAATTGTTCCCATATCCAATCCACTTCATTGCACCTCTGAATATCCTGTTATATATATCATTTGTGGAGCTAATTGCTGATTGTACTTCTGGTTAGACCCACATTATTTTGTTGGATCGTGCCTGTACTATGTAATGACAATGAAGTGAATCTAATTAATTTAATCTACAGTCTTTACAATCATAAATACAAAAGATTAAGTGACAAAAAACTAGTATATAGATACACATAAAATAGTCAAATTATTGCCTATACATTACAACATACTGCTAGCAAAGACGATGGACAAATAAACATGCTCACCTGAACATTTAAAAGAAGGGATTGTTTTAGTTTTACACTTAAAATGTCCATCAATGTAGATGCAGCCAAAGGCAGAGAAAAAGAATGAGGCTGTGTATTTGTGAACCTGTTAAATAAATGTCAAATAACTGTTTCTGCCGCTAACGACCCTTGCCCGCTGTGTTTCAGTGTGACCTTTTCGTTCAGGAGGGCGCCAGGTTAGGCCGGACTCCTGCAGAGGTGGCTTCCACGTGTGACATCACCTTTTCCTGCGTCTCTGACCCAAAGGCCGCCCGGGATGTAAGTATCATCTAAACAACACAAAAGGGCTTACTGCTGAGGTGTGAATTGCTGGATTATGGGTAAAAACATTTCTACGCCTGTATTTGTTGCTCTGCAGTTGGTGCTCGGACCCAGTGGGGTGCTGCAGGGAATCAGGCCAGGGAAATGCTATGTGGAGATGTCCACTGTTGACCCAGAGACAATCACAGAACTCTCACAGGTATACACCAACACACACAAATTCCAAATGATAAAATAATAAGCATTTCTACTTAAAAGTTTTTTTTTAATGTTTGAATTTGAGGTGATCACGTTGCGGGGCGGCCGTTTCCTGGAGGCTCCAGTGGCAGGAAGCCAGCAGCTCTCCAATGATGGGATGCTGGTGATTGTGGCAGCTGGTGACAGGACAGTCTATGAGGACTGCAGCAGCTGCTTCCAGGCCATGGGCAAGACCTCCTTCTTCCTAGGTATGTTATGTGCATTTATTTTTTGGGTTGAGACTGTTCCGTATTTCTCTTTTCCTTTTATGTGTGAAAATTTGTGTTTTAATCTAGGTGAAGCAGGGAATGCAGCGAGGATGATGCTGATCCTCAACATGGTGCAGGGCAGCTTCATGGCCACCATTGCAGAGGGGCTTACTCTGGCCCAGGCCACTGGCCAATCACAGCAGACCTTCCTGGACATCTTGTGCCAGGGCCAGATGGCGAGCACCTTTGTGGACCAGAAATGCCAAAGTAAGTAATTTGGCATGAATGGCCTGAACACATTTCAGGCCATTTTTTTTTTTATAGTTTTTTAAAAATTATTTGTTCATTTTCTCATTTCAATGTTGAGTTTGAGGCTTTTGACAAAACTAAAAATAATGTGAAGTATTTTTGAAGGTAGTCCTATAATAACACTTCTTCCTGAAATTTCCAGATATTTTACAGGGCAACTTTAAACCAGACTACTATTTGAAACATATTCAGAAGGATCTGAGGCTGGCCATCTCCATGGGCGACATGGCCAACCATCCGACCCCAATGGCTGCGGCTGCCAATGAGGTGCCACTCTGTTCTTATATTTATTATCAGTTTCAGGTGCATCGCTTTCTTAATGACTTAAAATTATTTCTTTACAACAAAATAACTTTTCTTCTTTATTCTGATCTGGTGAGAAAAGACTGCCTGTCTCCTTTCAATACACATGGATATTTGTTTGTATAGTTGAAATTTATCTGGTAGATTCCAAAGACTGCTGAAGAAAGTTAATTTATTAGGAAACATTGTAATTTCCTAGATTAAATAAGCTGGGTGGGAGACTTGTTCAAACTACATGATTTTCAGCGCGATTTGCCAGTCGCAAACACGTTTTGCAACTTGCCGACAAAAGCCTTTGATTAGTGTGAACTCTTCAGATGTAGCAGAAGCTACTCGCCAACATTTTGCAAGCTCTGATTTGAGTCTTAAACAACTCCAGTCAATCCGAGTACAAGAGGCAAGATTTCAGTTTTATACACTGCACATGCCTGCAATCAGGGGAATCAAGCAATGACCATGCGTGTGAGGGACAGGGTAACACAACTCAGTGAAGCTCATATTAACTGCATTGGGTTCGATTTGGGCTCGGTTAGTTTTCTAGGGTTCAAATGTGACTGGAGGGTATCAGTATCCCAGTCGTCAACATGGAAGACTGCTCAAGCACAGTCCCTCTCTCAAAGTTATGAAACCTGCTACATTGTAATAACACTCTGCAATGCAACTAAAACTATTGTTTTATTGTCCCTGTGCAGGTTTACAAGAGGGCTAAGGCACTGGACCAGTCAGACAATGATATTTCTGCAGTCTACCGAGCCTACATTCACTAGAGTGGGGTGTGACCTATCCCCTGGAACAGTCTTTAATCCCTTCTTATTTCTCCATTATTTGCTGAGTTTTATTTACAATTCTAGTTGTTTTATTTCATTTAGCCTCAATGGCCACCATGTTACTTGCCCACGAGTCATCGATTGTAATTAATTTTTTAGAGGCAACCTTGAGCATTGTACTGGGGGAGTTTACTCTGTAATGGTGTGTTCAGAACAAACACAAAGTGGATTTTTGCCAAATGCGAGTTTGGCCCCTGGACTGTTTGTGGAGTGACTGGAGAAGTCAGGGGAGGGTTGTGCTGACTATGTTTGTAGTAAAGAAAAATGATGGCTGTATTCACATTAGTATTTCAGATTCAACCTTGTCCTCTTCTCTTACTGTTTCTATAAAGTTCAGATTTATAATAGAACTCACTGTCCACAGGCGACGACAATAAGTTTGTCCATTTCTTTTGCTCAAATTTGCCTCGCTGCTTTGATTTAGTATGTAATTACAGCATGGGGAAACTATTTTGATCTGAACACACCATGAGATTGCTCCAAACAAGGTTGTGCTACTGCTGTGGGAGCAGTTTGTCTGGTTTCTGACCATTTAAAAAAGGAAAGGGGTAGAAGTAACGCAGGGTGTTTGGAGAGGTGGTCGGGGCATTGCTACTGTGAAGAGCAGCGTGTCAGACTGTGTCCAGAGAAAATGCTGTCAGGTATAGTGGATAAGGAAACCTTAAAGATTTTTTTTTGTTAATGTGCACATGAAGAGTTTATTTAATTGAGTGTAATATTTGCTTTTCTTTTTAATCGTCCAGAAATCCATGAGAGAAAAACACCAAGAACATGCCACTGCATTGCCTTAATATTGTAACCCCTCAAGTCTTTCAATGATAGATGTATTTATTTGTGCTTTTTTCCAGGTCTTCTTGGTGCAGTATCTTCATGGCTTGTTTCTGTGTTTGATCACATGATATATGCTTTTACGTTGGTGTTATTGATTACTCTTTCTTGAAGCGGTAAAGGACAGCAACAGATGGGTGGAGACCTTAAAATGCAGTAATAATTGAAATGACTCAAGACTTGAGGTTCCCACATTAGAACCCCTTCATTGTTTTGCTTGGAAGAGTTCTCAGTTCTAAAGTTTTTTTTCTTTACTTTTTAATATATTAACCTGTAATGAGATGAATCCATTTCTTGAGTTGCATTTTAACTGAAGTTCATGATTGAAGCCCAAGTGTCATGTTATGTTTCTGCTAAGTTATAAGTATAAATGGCTAAATTCTGAAGGCCAAGATTAGAGCATCAAGGGGCAAAAATCTCAGATTAAAAGACAAACTAATGAAACAGTTTGATGTGGTTCAGTGGTGGGATTGTTTCATTAGTCTTAAAGACTGGCACTGGAATAAATAAAACATCCTCAGTTCACTTGGGACTTTTTATTGATTAACTGTTTTATGACTCTAGCACACGAACAACACTTTAACTTAACTGTTCCATTTCCATATTGTTACTTTTATCACTTATTTCTTACATCGCCCTCCAAAACATTTCAGGTAAAGTACGGAGAGGGGCAGTTGCTGATCACATGACAGAGAGGGTCCACCTTGGACACAGTAGAGGTCCTCTCAAGTCCACTGGGTTCTTAACAAGACCTGATTCAGTTCTGGAACCTGATAGATACATCAGCAGTATTATCAGCTGATAAAGGCTCATTACAGATTGATTAGATCAACCCATGTCAGTAAAGAAATACTAAAGCTGTGTTAGAGGTCACTTTTACTGACTACGTGATCCTAGTACTAATATATTCAAAATACGATAAAGGGCTTATCTCAACACAAATTTACTGAATTCTTATTTAAGAAATCTGTTTCATGTTCAGAAGCCAATAGGAGCAGATCTATTTTATGAACTGAAATGTTCATGTTGAGATCTGAACTCTAAACACAGATACCAACGTATTCTACTTGACTTTTTTTTAGTTTGATCAGGTTGGAGCATGTTCTGTTCTTAAAGCTCTCGGCTCTCTGTCAGTATGTGTCACATCCCAGTAGATCCAAACGGCGCACATTTTTACTTTAAAAATGTAATTTACGTTCAAGTTTTCTGTGGTGGCCTGTTTTGGAAAGGATTTTAAATCCTGGACCTGTGAAGACCTCTAGGGTGAAGCATGAATCATGCCCGATATCAGTCTGCAGATGCAAATGACCTTGTCCAACATATGCAAAGAAACATGTTGTGCATGCTCAGCCAGAGGTGTTCTATCCCTGCAGGAAATAGTTCAGTAACTCCAGGTATGTGTTAGAATACTGCAGAGTGAGTTTGGAGTGTTATGCCTTGTTCCTTGTTTTGTTTATCTCATCAATTTGTCCAACTGTACTTCAGATCTAATTTGCCCTGTGTGGTGTCAGGGAGTAGATACAGGAATGGGTCTTTCACTCTATACAACTTCAAATCTGTCTAATACAAATAAAAAGAAGCGGAATGCCCATCAGTGTTCGACCCAACTGTCAATGTTGGGTTTGTCACCGAGTGATTCTAAACAGGAGCTACCTGTAGCCCTGTTGCTCTTCCAATGACATAAAGACAGTGAAGTGTGAAGCGTTTGCCCAATAAGAGGACCTAAGCTGTAACTGCCCCCCACAGAATAAAAAGTGTTTTATTCCTTTACTCTTAACAAGTTGAAACTGTAAATAATTTTCTTATAGTTCCTTTCAGCAGAATCATTGTTTTGTTTTACTTTAATCCAGAAACCTGTTTTGCCAAACGAGTGATATTTAAGGTTTTTCATTTAGGCTCAGTGTAAAGAAGTGTTTTAGAAGACGGATGTACATAGCATTAGATTAAGTAGGGGTTCTTTTATATCTACAATAACTGGGATTAATGAAAGCAAATTCTTTTTGGTTTGGACTCTTCAGAGTGACTTATATCTTTCTGGCTTAATACTATGGATTGTTAAAGTTGAATTGGTTTATTCATATGTGGCTTTATTAATCTGGCTCATTATTGCAATGAAATGACAATTACTTGAATCCTGTTGAAGAAAGGAGGGTGTAACTTTGGTTCTGGGGAAATGTTTGATTTTGTGTACATGTGGAGATATCAAGACTTTTGTGCTGTTTAATAAATTCTCTCCTGATTACTGACATTTGCATGTTTAAAAACTGACTACGTTTGATCTTGCTCTGGAGATTATATCTGATCTATAATATTTGCCTTTCAATTCCACACAAAACCTTCCAAAACACAACAGTTTTACAAAAAAGGCATATTTTAATATTTCTGACCTTAAAACAGTTGATCACTGTTATTTTGAACAAACTTTGCTCAAACTGGAGGACGCAGCATTTGCTGGTGACTATTTTCAGCAGTGGATTATTCTCCAACTGAAGGATGGTGTGTGTGGGACTGACTCATAATAAACTAGTGTGTGAGTTACTGAAGGAACCGTGAGGCTTACAATTGTGTCTATCATAGGTTTTGGACAATGCCATGCACAATAGAAGATACTGTTAATGTTCTGTGATACACACTAGAAAAATATAACAAATCTTCAGACTATACCTGCTGAGGAGGTGTCAGCTCATTATGATGTATTGGTTAAATAAAGCGCATGAAATGGAACAAAGCCTCAATATTATATCAGCCTTTATGAGATGAGGCCTTCTCCCCTGTGGGTGGGAAGGTGGATATTGACCCTAACATCAGTCACCCTATGTAACCTGTATCATGGTGCTGGATTTAAGCCAAACTGGCTCAGATACCTGGGTATTGCTCTTGTGTTTCACAATCTAGTACTTGTTACGCTTGTGATTATCTGAGCCATGCCCTTGGGCTCCAAATTGACTGGTCTGGACATGTTGGTTCTTCAAAGCTCTACACCAACAGAACACAGTATTTATTGCAACATTCTCTCATATCTCAAAGGAAGAGTCATTGGCACCAGAAAATTAGTTAATGTGTTGTATTCACACTAAAATGATCATTGTCATGAATCATGATGTAACTAACTGACAATAAAGCGGCACTATTTCATGTTTAGTTAGGTCTTGTTGCTCTAACACCAGCTTCAGCTGTTTGAAACCAGCTTCAAAAAACCATTAGATCCAGACAATGTATCCATATATATAAGCACATAAGAGCAATTGTTGCTCACATAAATTCTGATTTGAGAAAATAATCCCAATAATGTCAGATCTATAAAACATGTCAAAGAACTTCAAGATGGACATGTTCTGTCTGAATAAAACTGCAAGTCTGCTCAGCAAATCCAAGCCCCTGCTGGACGGAGGAGAGATCAGGAGCAAACCTTCCCTGCAACATTACAACTGAACATGTGAAGTCTGCAGAGCAACATCTGAATAAGCCTCAGGGGCTGTGGACAGATGAAGTTCAGATCTACAATCCCCTGAGCCTGAGGCCTGTCTGGAGAATTAAGCAAACATTTGCTGAGAAGAGCATCTGTGGGGCATGGGAGTGGTTATATGAATGTGTCAGGAAGGTCGTAGTTTACCATCTTTGTTTAATCCTCAGGGCACAGTGAAGACATCCGGTTCTATCAAGCTTCACACGGGAATAGCGGCAGGGAAAGTGAGACTATGTATACAATTACCCAGAGTCCCAGAGTATCATAACCCTACTGTTAAATATCTATTCAACAGGGCATATTAACATTGTCCGTGAGCGGAAGTTATTCCAAAATAAAACGTCTGATAAGAATTGGTGGGCGGGTCTACTTTAATAATGAACGTGTGACCAGCCTAATGCTGCGTTCATGAGCCTCTCGTACAGAACATAATACATTTCCACCGTGTTAGTTCGATCAGAATGAATAAGTAAATGAACACGCTTCATTTATGGATGGTTCCCTTCAAAAGACAAACATTTTTAACGATGTGTGAGAAATAAGACGTAAATCTTCACCTTCAGTACAATCCAATCTGAAATTAAAGACTAAACATTCATGTACGTTTATTGTATATACGTAGATATCTATCGTTGGGCCTCTATTACGTCAGGGGCTGGGGATCATAGATGTCTATTTGTTTTCTATTTTATTCAGCGCTCACTTAGACGCTCAAATGTCCGACAGCACCTGAAGGCATCAGATCCTCTAAGCTAGTGAGGCTCCTTCATCCCCAGCAGAGGACAGAAGAAGAAGAAGAAGAAGAAGAAGAAGAAGAAGAAGAAGAAGAAGAAGAAGAAGAAGAAGAAGGGGAGGAGAAGAAGAAGGTGTTGTTATCATTCCGCTGCTCACCATGCTCAACCCGCAGAGGTCTCTCTCCGAGCTGCCCAAGATGTCCGCGGCCAGTCAGGTGGAGAGAGCCGTACTGGTGAGACACTGTGTGTGTGTGTCTGTGTGGGAGTGTAGCTGGACCGCACAGGTTCGGCTTGAACCCGCTGTGATAAACGTCATTGCCAGATATTTTCTAAATGATGGAGTTAGGTGGAGCAGTTCCACCCGCGCGCTTACCTGCAGGTGCTACAGACGGCTCGAGCTGTCATTCTGTCGTGATGTGTGTGTGTGTGTGTGTGTGTGTGTGTGTGTGTGTGTGTGTGTGTGTGTGTGTGTGTGTGTGTGTGTGTCTGTCTGTCTGTGTGTCTGTGTGTGTGTGTGTCTGTGTGTGTGTCTGTCTGTGTGTCTGTGGTACCAATTCTGGTACCATCAATGTGAGGCTGGTCCTCACAAATTCACTGGGCTGTTTGGGCGATAAGACTTGGTTAGAGTTAGGTTTAGGTCAGGGTTAAGGTTAGGCATCTAGTTGTAATGGTTAGGGTAAGGGGCTAGGGAACACATTATGCCAGGGGTGTCCAAACTACGGCCCGCGGGCCAACTGCGGCCCGCCATCCATTTTTAATTGGCCCGCATCAATGTCTAAAAATATAATTTATAAAAAATAAAATTATTATTATTATTTTTTTTGATACTCAAAATTTAGTAGCGCTCAAATGGCACTTACTTTTAGCACTTTGTTTTGCTTTATGGGGCCAGGCTTCTTTGACAGGGGAGAGGCCGGTGCATGCTTCTGCGTTTTCCGGTTTCAGGCCCCATAATACTGGCAGAAACCAAGAAAGATTTAGAAGAACGGATATGGACCAAATAGAAGAGCACTTGGCAGAAGAGATCTGAAAGTATGACCACTTGTATAACCCGTCACTGACTAAATACAAGGACACGCAGATGACCTGCAATTCCTGGAAGGAGATCTCGGCTGACGTCGATTTGCAGGTCGACGAGTGTACGAAGCTGTGTAGAAAGATCAGGGACAAATTTGTCCTCCAGAAAAAGTAATAAAAGGTCGACAAAGACTGCCACACACAAAGAAGGTCTGGTGAATTGCTTTGCTGACTTGCTAGCTGTCCCTCAGAACGCCACCACGCCGCCACGTCCCCCCGCCCTGAGCGACGCGACTGTCAACAGTCCACTCCAGGGCAGGGGGGGTTGGCGGTGCGAGTGGCCCAGTCCTTGGTATTTTTTTCTGTATGTGGCCCTCGGGATGAAAAGTTTGGACACTCCTGCATTATGCCAATGAGTGTCCTCACAACTATACAGAGATGTGTTTGTGTCTCTCCCTCTTTCTCTCATCCTCTGCTAGTGTGTGAGTGCTGACTGTCAGACCTTACAGAGTGAGGATATTTGAATCAGGTTGAGGTCAAGGTTAGGTTTAGGTTTTGGGTTCCACATTTCGTTTGAAAGGTTGAGGTTAGGTTACTTTGAGTTGTCCTCACAACTAGAAGAGTGCTATATAAATACAGACCATTTACCATATAGTGCAGAGAGAATGTGTCATGTTAATGAGTGTCCTCACTAAGATAGAAATACAAGCATGTGACACTGACTGTCAGGACCAGGTGACCTCATGCGGACCAAAGCTCAGTTCTAATGAGGAAAATCACCAAATCCTGAGGTCCAGTTAAACACTTCAGTGTTTAGATGTGAATTGTGTTTAGGTTCGAGTTAGAAATGAATTGGTCATGGTTAGGGATAATGTTTTGTTTAGGCTCCTATCAATGAATAGAAGTCAAACCTGTGTGTGTGTGTGTGTGTGTGTGTCACCTGATAACACCAGATAAACCAACAAAAGTAACTTTGAAAATTAGCATAACTTACAATTTACTCAACCTTTTGCCTCAGCAAGCAGTTCTTTTCATCACTGTCATTGTTTGGATGATTGACGTTGTTTGCATATGTAACTAATGTAAACAGCAGTAATGTAACTTCAACATCACTAAAGCACTAAACCTAAACTGATTCCAAGCCTTCACAAACTGATATACTGCAGGCATGACAAATGTAGTTGGAAGACAATTAAATAGATAAAAGGAAATACACAACAAACTAATTTAAAATTTAAAAATTACAGTTTTGTTGCTTTCAAAGTTCAACGGCATTATTATCATATGCAGAAATAAACAAGTTATCAATGCAATGATATTCTTAGTTCTCTTGTCTCTGTCTGGTGCCGTCAGTTATTCAAATAAAACATATAAATAATGAAAAATGTGTTCTGCACATAAGCTCAACAACCCAGGTTGTGGTATTGCAGTTCCATTTTCCTGTATTGTGGTTTTAGAATATGACATTTAATTTCAACATAGGTCTTTTTGACCGGAACGTTGTGTACTTTAACAGTTTCTATCACAATTACATTTGATGAGGATTGTATTGCTGCTACATAGCAAGTATGAACATAAATTGCACTGAGAGGGGTTTCTATATAATAATATCTACCACATAGGGCCGCCATGTTTTCAAACAAGAATATCACTAAGAAGAGCACATAGCTCTGCCAACAGTCCCCTTAAAGTTAAACAAGCCTTATGGCCACATTGTGTCTCAGCTGTATGTTGGTGGTAGTAACAGGTTTCTAACCCTATTCGTTAACATAGCAGCTGGAATATATGAAATTACTTACAAATTCACCACATTCAGATTTTTATTTGAATCTGCATGAACTCACTGTTATTGTGAGTTGTTCTCTGAGAAATCAACAAAAATTTTGAAAAACACCATATCTCACAATGTTAAAGAAAGTTACAAAATTGCTCCACCACACCCTATTTTGTTGTTATCTGCCCAGTGGTTTTAACGTAATCCTGCTAAATAACAAACAAACAGAAGCAGATGAAAGCATAAGCTTCTTGCCAGAGGTAAAACTCAACTTAGCTCAAATGCAAGCAAATTAGCACAAATTTCATTCAAGCACATGCAATCCACTCATACAGTTCTGAGTAAAAAGAGGTATACAATGTAGTAATGATGGTGCAGCACATGAGTGAGAGTGCAGGGTTCAACTTACCAGCTATGTAAGAAAGGTGTTCCTACACTTTACAGGCATGTAAATGGAAAACAATGTTAAACTGTGTTACAGGGTTTATGACTTTAGCAGCATTCTCATCTGATACACTCCTGATCAAAATCTTAAGACCAGTTAAAAAATTGCATGAATTGCATTTTGCACTGTCGGATCTTAGGAAGGTTCTAAGTAGAGCTTCAAAATGCAAAAAGAAGAAATGGGAACAAGAGACCAAAAGTTGTGAGCAGGCAATTTATTGAAAACAACAATTTAACTCAAATAGGCTGTTCATCAGCTGATCAAAAGTTTAAGACCACAGCCTTTAAAAGCCAAAATCTGTGCAAAAATTTGGATTCCATGTCATTTCCTGTCAAATAATCACACTGTGAAGATCTCTTGATGGCAAAGGCAAAAAAGCTCACCGTGTTTGAACGTGGTAGGATTGTTGAACTGCATAAACAAGGCCTCTCACAACGTGCCATCGCTGCTGAGGTGGGACGCAGTAAGACAGTCATTTTGCATTTCTTAAAAGATCCTCAGGGTTATGGAACAAAAAAATCAAGTGGTAGACCCAAAAAATGGCTGTACGTCAAGACACGGGACGATCCTCGTCCCAAATTAAGGCCATTACTGGTGCTGACTGCAGCCCAATAACCATCAGACGGCATCTGCGAAGGAAGGGCTTCAAAAACAAGAAATGGCTTCAAAGGCCACGTCTCCTTAAACGCCACAAAATTGCCCGTTTAGACTTTGCAAGGGAGCACCAAACATAGGATATATAAAGGTGGAAGAAAGTTTTATTCTCTGACGAGAAAAAATGTAACCTTGATGGTCCTAATGGCTTCCAACGTTACTGGCATGACAAGGAGATGCCACCTGAGATGTTTTCTACGCGGCACAGTGGAGGGGGCGCCATCATGATCTGGGGTGCTTTTTCCTTCAATGGAACAATGGAGCTCCAGGTTGTGCAGGGGCGTCAAACAGCAGCTGGCTATGTGGAGATGTTGCAGCGGGCATCCCTCATGACTGAGGGCCCTCGTCTGTGTGGTAATGACTGGGTTTTTCAGCAGGACAACGCTCCAATTCACAATGCTCGTCTGACCAAGACTTTTTTCCAGGAGAATAACATCACTCTTTTGGACCATCCTGCGTGTTCCCCTGATCTTAATCCAATTGAGAACATTTGGGGATGGATGGCAAGGGAAGTTTACAAAAATGGACTTCAGTTCCAGACAGTGGAAGTGGTGAAGCCATCTTCACCACTTGGCGCAACATTCGCACTAGCCTTTTGGAAACACTTTTTGAATTTTTGAAGTGATCAACAATAATGGTGGAGCTACTCATTACTGAGTCAGTTTTTGACACTTTAATTTCTGTTTTAGGAGGGTTTTTTTTTTTTTTTAGCTGTGGTCTTAAACTTTTGATCAGCTGATGAACAGCCTATTTCAGTTAAATTGTTGTTTTCAATAAATTGCCTGCTCACAAATTTTGGTCTCTTGTTCCCATTTCTTCTTTTTGCATTTTGAAACTCTACTTAGAACCTTCCTAAGATTCAACAGTGCAAAATGCAAATTCATGCAATTTTTTAACTGGTCTTAAGATTTTGATCAGGAGTGTACCTCCTTCACAGAATCGAGCTCCACAGGAAAAGCTCCTCAGACCTGTCCATGTTTCTCAATGTACACAACATATTCCTGTTTGTTTCCAGTTATCATGGATCAGTCACATCTTCATTTGATCTGTCATGTAGGAGGAGGAATTCAACTGGCTGCTTAAAGAGGAAGTCCACGCTGTCCTGAAGCAGCTCCAGGATGTCCTCAAGGTAAAAGTTAAGACTTCATGTTTACAACTGATTGAAGTTATGTCACTGAACTCATTGTCACATATTTTAAGGGCCTTTGCACCACTATACATCTGTTTCCTTGTCCTGGCCTGTTGTAGAATGTCCTTCATGGTTCTTAAGGAAGTTTTTAAAGAAAATTAAGGAAGACCTGAGATTTCAAATGCTGCAAATACACAAAGATAGATAAATACAGCAAGCCTGCATTACAAAATGGTGGCAGCGAGTTTCAAATGTTTGATTTTTTTTTTCAGACAGGGATGGTTCAACAAAGAGGTGCTATTAACATGCATCATAGGAAATGTAGTCTTCAACTTTGATTGAGTTTTACATGCACAAGGGCTACAAGTCATTATATTAGAGCTCCTACTGCATTCCTTTATGGTTATATTACTGTCCCACTGCTGTGCATTTTGACAAAGCTCAACAAGTGTTTATTTTTTATTTACACTGTGCTCAGAATCATTGATTTGTCAAAATCAAGTAAGAAAAATTATCAAAAAGATTTTGATCATATCATCACCATTCGATACCAGCCAAAGTCAATGAATGATTATATTGCAATATCACCCAGTCATAGCTGTAATGTGTTTTCAGTAGCTTGTGTAGTAAATTGCAAAGCAAATTGTAATTGGATTGTAGCCCAGACTTAGCATAATGGATCAGAATAATTCAGCAAAAAGTCTCAAGATTACCTGAAAGCAGTGAATAATCTACTTTGTCAACTCAAAGGCTCCAAAGTTTTCATTTTGTGGAAGTGAAACTTTGCTCTGCTGTTGTCAACAGGAGGCATCAAGACGTTTCTCAACGCCGACACCAGGTCTGGAGAGTCAGCTCAAGCAGGAAAACTTCATCCTCGGCAGCTCAACGTAATACGTCATATCTCTAAGCATTTCATTTCAAGGTGCAACAGTTACTGTACAGTTACAATGGTTGGGTCGACTGAAACACAGTAAGGCCCTATGTCTGTCACAAAGCAGCGTCTTGTCTTGAGCGAAGTGGCTGCAGGGATTAAAATTCTCTGTTGTTAACAGATTTCCTTCATCTGGTTTCCAGAGAAGTCATGTACAGTGTGTTTGTTGGTATGGGAGGGGCATGTGACACAGTGAGCCGGGCAGCCCTAACGTTTCATGGAGAACTGAGGCTATTTTAAGTGTAAACAGACAGTTAATGTCATGAACACAAATATTCATGTAGCCTAAGGGGATTTGCACACCCTCTGTACAATGTCAGCTAGAGAGTGTGATCACACAGTTCTGTACTGGCCATTACATATACCCAGTGCTGGGGGGCTTTATACACTCCAGGGTTCGTACGTCATGGAAAACCTGGAAAAGTCATTTTTAAAATCAATTTTAAAATGTGTTTTTCCAGGCCTGGAAAAGTCATGGAAATGTGTTATATTCATATTTTCATGTCGTTCATTACTTCATTTACGCTGAGTTTTAAATAATTCATATGCTTTTAAAGAAATACGCTCAAAATTTAAGCAGGCATACTTGGGTTTGTGTCATTTAAGGTATACTGTATGCCTTGGAACTCTCATTGTTAGTTTGAATACTACATTTTGTCACTTTTTCGCTTATACACCAAGATTTCACAAAATGTTCGGTCATGGAAATTTGGTTTAAAGTTATTAAAAAGTCATGGAAAAGTCATGGAAATCCATTGGTCAAAATGTGTATGAACCCTGACACTCACTATACAAGTTGTGTAGGGTAACGCAGATAATGCAAGGGTCCCACCTCCCTCTTATGTTAAAGAGGTTGTTTACAACTCTGATGGGTGGATGAAGCAGAACTATCCTGCTGGTCACAAGAACACCATGTAAACAACAGTAGTGTTGATGTCTCTCTAACCAGCCGTGTCGCTTGGTCTCTGTGTGTTTGGCTAAGCAGCCACTTCAGATATCTCTCGAATGCTGTGATGGAATTCTTTCACAACATTCTCTTGGACCGAAGGATTTACTCACTTGATTTATGAAGACAAAAGTCAAGGTCAAGATGGCCTCACAAGTATATCTATTTTTCTTAAATGTGACATCTTAAGATCAGCTTGAGGGAATGTCTTCAAATTTTGAACAAACATTCACTTGCACTCAAAGATGAACTGAATAGATGTTGGTGGTCAAGGTCAAATGGTCCAGGTCACATGACCATGCGTTGTTTTGAACTCAATATATCAGTAATAACGAAAGGGAATTTCATTACATGTGGCACAAACATTCACTTACACTCAAAGATGAACTGAATAGATTTAGGTGCCTGCAGGTCAAAGGTCACAGTGACCTTTTTATCCCTGTGATATGACATATCAGGATTGCCAGTTAGGATTTGCATTACATCTTGTACAATTCGCTTGGACTCACTGATTAACTGATTAGATTTCAGTAGTCAAAAACCTGTTTTTGGTGACTCTTAAATGTGATATCTCAAGAGTGCTTGAGGGACTTTCTTCCATACACTCGGTAAACATTTTGCTTGCTATAATTTGCCTTTTCCCATGGTTTCTCTGTGAGTAATCAAGCTGTGATGTTGTTTTGCAGCATGGATCAGGTGAAGGGGGTGCTTACTCTGCAGGGAGAGGCTCTGAGTCAGGCTGTGAGTTTGACTTATTCTCAATCAAAGCTTTCTTCCTTTTTAAAGGACATAAGACTTTGATTTAGCTAAATGTTTTGCTTTTCTTGACAGGACATAAATCTGAAGGTTGCCAAAAGTAGCCAGGGTTTGCACTTTCAGTTCAGAGACGACAAGCAGTGGAAGCTGCAGCAGGTCGGTGTATAATGGTACCACGGACATGGAGAACCACAGCTGTAGCTGTAGGAATTTTGTGATCGTAGTAAATCGGAAATCCTGCCTCACTCATCCCTCTCACCACTTCATCTCCCTCTTGCCTCCACTCCTCAATCAGATCCAGGATGCCAGGAACCATGTGAACCAGGCTCTGCAGCTGCTCAACAGCCGTGATGAGAGCTACCACTTCCAGACGGGGGCTGAGGTCAATAAGGTCGGCCCCCACTCTGGGCCACAGAGCCCTGTTCCAAACATGGATGATATCCCAGCCTTACAGGGGTCACTTCTTGTACTAACTTCATGTAACTGGTTGTTCTGTAGCTCATGGATGCAGTGATGCTGCAGCTGACGCGAGCACGAAACCGCCTCACCACCCCCGCCTCCATGACTCTCCCTGAGCTGGCCACCAGTGGTCTGATGGTACAGGCTTGCAGACACACACATTACACACACACACACACACACACACATTGCACAGGCACGCTCACAACAGGAAGCAGACAGAGGCAGGAAGTGATTTATCAACTCCTTTGCAGAGATTACGTGATCATGTTTACAGCACCCCGACACCGTTGTCGGCTCTTATCACAAAAAACTTGACATGTTCGTCTGTGTCTTCTACGTCTATGACATGGCTTTTTCACTAGGAGACATTCGTTTTTTAAATGTTTGCGTCTGTAGCTTGTGGTGAATCCAGCGCGATTAACACATCGACTTCTCATGGATTTCTACATACATGATACTAGGAGGCCAGGCAGAGAAAGGCCACAGAAACTGCAGAGCATCTCACTTGGACATTTGTGTTCTCACATGCACCTTCTTCAGATAAAATACAGAGGAACTGCAGAGTTCAGTGCATGTCTGAAAGCAACTTTATAGACGATGGGTTGTTGAAGACGCCAATATGTGTACGAGTACATGTACATAGCAAAACAAATGTGTCCGTCTCTGTCCTCGGGTTTATCGTAGGCTGTTTCTCCTGGTTTCGTCTGAATCCACTAGTTCCAATAAAGAGAAAATCTCTCTGTTTTCTTGCCTTTCTCTGGTTTGTGTGACTCATGAATACCAAACCTTCAAATGGTTTCATCTTGATATTTGTAATGGACTTGGAGATGAAACATTATCCAGGAATTCCTGAGTAAAAATTTTAGATTAGACAAATTTCAGAAAATTGACCCCCAACCTCAACCCATCTATCAGCTTTGGAATGAAGTGGAACACCAGCTGTGAAATTTTCACTGAAATTTTTTTTCCTATTGTGGTGTATTTAAAGTAAGATTTTATAAATAAAGAATCAAACTGTTTATCTTGAACAAACTACATCACGACTAAGGACAAAGGCCCGGTTCAGTCTGGGTGTTAACATCCCTCTCAGGTGATCCGATCACAAGTGGTCAGCTCTTAGTTGAAAAAGCCCCCGAGACACTTTGAGGACACATATGAAAGCTGATCACTCAGACAGCTTTGGGAAGTGGTCTGATACTCACATGGCCACATGATGTAAGTCCTTTTCCTTTAAACACCCACACTTTTTTTTTACAATTTCAAACGAGAAAAAAATGTATTCCATCGTACATTTGAGTGCAGCACACATACATACGTTAACTCAAGGCACTTCACATGTTAAGGTTGAGACCTTACAAAACATAAGAGAAACCCAAGAGTTCCATAATAATTTGTCATGGGAATTGTGAAGAGAAAAACTCCCTCATTAACTGGAAGACATTTCTAGCAGAACCAGAACTATGTTTTAAGTCTGACCCTAAAAATAGAGATGGTTTCTGTCTCCCGAACACAGATTAGGAGCTGAAGGCTCTGCCTCCCATTATATACAGATTCTTGGAACAACAAGGGAGCCTGTGTTTTGGGAGTGAGGTGATCTATTTGGATTATATGGTGTTATGAGCTCTTTAGTATATGATGGTGCTTGACCGTGTTGCCTCACCAGTCGAGTCCAGTTGTACTTGAGTACACTTTTCTTGGGTTTCTTTACCATGAAGCCTTGCACTGTTCACTATTGCTCCATGTTCCTCTCTTTCTCTTTCATGTCCAGAAAATGTTCACTCCTCCAATGCCTGGAGATGTGATGGTGAACTTTTACATCAACTTGAGCAAACTGTGTCTGACGGTCTACCAACTCCATGTGCTGCCCCCCAACACCACCAAGGTTTGAACTTGTGACTCTGCATCACTATATAAAGCTACACTCAGTGTCGTGTGGATGTTTTCGTAACTCTCTCATCTCAATAGAATTTCAAACATGCTGGAAGTTCAGTGTTGCACAACCCTGGAGCAATGTTGTAAGTCCTGTTTCTTTTCTATTCTTTCTGTTCTAAACACATGTAGATGTGTAAATAATGCATACAATGATTACCTTAAATAAATATATAGCAAGTGAAAAGGAACAGTAGTTATTGATGACAATCTATTAGGGACTTCAACACCTTTGTGGAGTGGGGGTGTATCTTCCCCTGCGTGTGTCTTTACTTTCTGTGAACACTTCCCCCGGCAGTGAGCTCAACCACAACCGTTTCGAGGTGAGCCATGTTCACAAGGTGGAGTGCGTGGTGCCTTGGCTCAACGATACGCTGGTGTTCTTCACCATCTCCCTGCAGCTCTGTCAACAGCTTAAGGACAAGGTACATGTCTCTCCTGGAGGATGACTCTGTCACAGTTAAAATATAGGTCCAGTTTTTACAAGTCATCAGTACATCAGAAGGAATTCACACTTGATTTGACTGCTAACGTCTTTTATCTGCTTCAGGTGAAATTATGCATGACATACATTTTTTGTAGTATTCCATCACCAATGAACAGATGGCTTCAGCATTCTTATTTTTTTACATGGCATGTGTCGAGATGAACCCGACCAAGTCCAAACCTATCCTTTAAAGGAGATTTCCCAATATTTGTAAACCTAGGCCTACATTTATGTTTATAAATGTGGGTTTGTAAATGAATGGTACTTACAAAAACTTTTGTAGGTCATCTCCGCTGGCAGCAGCAACACAGCGGTAATGGCTACAGTTTGATCTTATGGTGCAACTGTGACCCACGACAGGTCGGAAGGGTTGTTTTTCATCAATCAAAGGCTCAAATTGTTATTTTCGGTCTTTTGGGGCCAAGACTTTGGCAACATAACAAATGTCTGGCTCATGAGAGGTCCCAGTCTGAATCCTACAGCAGTTCATTGTCCCTCATCTACTTGTTGCCGCTTCGTTCGCTCTTCAATTTAAAGGAACTCGTTGACTGTATACTCCGGCTCAAACAAGTAGGGAGGACCATCAAAATCTAAAATTTCATCAACACATCAGAAAAAGATTCAGACATAATTGTTTCTCTCAATAAATTCTCCAACTCTCTCACCATTCTACCTCCGCCTTTCTGTAGGGACCC
This sequence comes from Limanda limanda, assembly GCF_963576545.1. Taxonomy (NCBI): domain Eukaryota; kingdom Metazoa; phylum Chordata; class Actinopteri; order Pleuronectiformes; family Pleuronectidae; genus Limanda; species Limanda limanda. Next base: position 2,072,907 of record NC_083652.1, read on the forward strand.
AAGTGAACGGTCTGTATTTAGTCTTGATGACCACTCAAAGTGCTTTACAGTACAGTTTTACATTCACGCATTGACACAGGCATTCATACATTGCATCTAAGTGCAGGACTGTTCTCTGTGTGAAGGGGCAATTCGGGCTTCAGTATCTTGCCCAAGCACACTTTTACCGGTATCGAGCCGTTGACGTTCTGGTTAAAGGACGACTGCTCTAATCCCTGAGCCACAGCCACTCAAGTGTCACAGGACTTGAGAGTGAGACTTTAAAAAACTTTTAGAGGACACTTTGTGGACTGCTGCTGTTGCCTCATATGATAACATTGTAGCCACTGCTTTCGAGTTGTAGCTGCCGGCGATCTACTGGATAGATTCAAAGAGAAGTTCCATTCATTTAAACACACATATTTACAAATAAAGGGCCGCTGTTTGAAAAACATTAAAATTAATTAATTTTTTTGGGCCACTTGCTCAGTAGATAATAATTTGCTGGTGTATAATTGTAAAAGCGTAACTTGACTAATGCCACACTAAGCTCCTTTGTCCTCCTTTCTTTGCAGATATCAGTCTTCTCTAGTTTCTGGAACTACAGACCTTTCTAATCCTCCCCAAGTCAATCCTCCAAACTAGTGTAAGGGACATCCTGTGAAGGTTTTATTTTGTATATGTTGTTCACGCTCTCGTTCACTCTAAGGTGTTGCATGAATAGGCGAAAGAGCCAATCAAATCTTAACAGGTGTCATTATTTGCCATTTCCCACATTGCATCTTACAGCACTGACTTGAACTTCTGAAAGAACGAATGTTATTGTTGTTGATTTATCAGTAGGATTTTTTGTTACATTCATTCTATTTAATACTAAGTATTTATCCCAAAGTTTTCATGTGAACTGTTGTGTGGTAAGCTAATGTGTGTACTCAGGGTTGGAAAACTTAGAAGAAGAAGAAGAAGTTAGAGTTCACAGCAGGAGTTTTGAGACACATGGTCATAAAGATGACATAAAGATTATCCAAACATATTTACACAATCAGCTACTCTGGGTATTTTAACACCTATAATGTGTAAGCGCTGGTTATTTATTAAGTTTCCAAATGCATAGAGTTTTCAAAACCCCTTGTTTCGGTTTCTTTTCACACAGAAAACTCCAAGTGAACCAAAATCACTGCAAACAACGTGACTTGATTTGAATTGATTTGAACTCCTCTTATTGGTCAAATGTATCTAGGGCGGGAGCAAGTAAGTAAATATGGATAGAAGGTATATTATAAGGCCAAACCAGACTTGAATTTCTTCTCTGAGACCGGCTGCTGCAGTGTGTGTGCTTTGCCACATCCCAGAATACAAAGCAGATCTGGCTACAGAAGCCAATGATGCATTTTGAAACTTTCTGGAAAACTACATTGATAAAATATTAATGTGTACAAATTGTGCCCAGGTACTGGTCATGGTCAACACACTGGAGTGATCCACTTAAAGGAAAATTTCAACATTTCGGGAAATCCTGGAGTTAGTTCAGTTTGATACTTCTCTCATGCCTTTAACTATTGAGCTATTTTAACAGAGATTGACAACTTGACTGTGGATTTTATTTCACTTTCACTAATCAGGACATTCGAGACAGAGTTCAAAGTTGAGTTCAATAAGTTGTTCAATTATCAATGCAGGGTGTGTCATTGGATTTTAAAAGATTGTGAAGACAAAATAAAACAATTCTGTGGGGAGACACAAAAGTATTGTGAAAATATTTCCCATTGTGAGCTCTGATGGGAATAAAATCAGTCCTTTACAGTCACTGTTAAGCTACCAGTCATGTCTGTGATTTCAAGTGTTTGTCTGTTCTGTGTTCATATTTATTTTACATATTTTGCACACTTTATTGATTCCCTGTGAACCAAACACTGATCTAATTATGAGCAAATTACTTAATTCCAGTAAGTGTTATTCTCTATTTTGAAAAGTTGTCTATCATATCAAATATTAAATGATTTTTCTGTGCAATAAAATATTCTAAACACTAAGATATCTGTTCTGTCTGGCTCTTTGCTCCAGCTACTGTGAAGCCACATGTAAAGATGTCTCTGTTAAACTCCAGGTTTTCTCCACTTCATTGTGTTTGAGCATTCAGTGATCAAATGCATTAATTCATTCATTTGTTACCATGGGATCAGGGTAAAGTAAATCCCCTGTGTGAGTGTGAGGATAAAGTAATTCATATAGTTATGAGATGATCAATGTTTTGAGCTGACCTGACTTAAACTCAAAGTTTAAAGACAATAGAAAAATACATTTCCCCAAACTCTGTGTCAGTACTAGACAGAAAAAGTTTGTATTCATCATAAAATGATTTCCTATCATATGATGTCATATGAATAAGTACTAAGTCAGAAAATAATGTCATATAGTTTAATTTATTAACCTTGGTGACCAACGAGATGAAAGTCATCCCTGAATCTGAATCTCAAATCAATCTGATCAGTAACTTGTCTACTTTCGTAGAAGTAATTCCATATTTTAAATGTAGTTAAAGGTTCACCCTCCCCTTCCAAACATGAAAGAACCCTGTGGTAGCCTTCAGTTGACATAAAAAAATCTAAAGGTGTTTAATTTGTCCAGTTTGGACTACTGTAAAAAAAACCTGATCGCTCTGATATGATGGGTTGACAAATTCCCTTCTCGTTTCTGATTATAAAAAATATAATGTGAACATGTAACTCAGTGCTTTGTAAAAATGTAGTGGTAAAGAAAGTAGCTTTTTGATAAGAGATGCAGTTCAGTAAAAGGGAAAAGTGCCTGAAAATAAATCTACTTCAAATACTGTCTGAACAGTACAAATATAAAATATTTTATGTTTCTACATCCCCACCCAGACAACTTGTATATTAGCTAAGGAAGCTACAGTGACTCCACTCGTGTGTCAGCATTTCATGAGTCTGTTTGAATAAGGCAGCTAGGTCATAATCACTTTTTTCTGAAAAGGAGATATTTGTACTAAATAGTTCCTACATACTGTGCGACTGTGGCTGAGGGGTAGAGCGGTCATCCTCCAACCTGAAGGTTGGCCGTTTGATACCCAGTCTTCCCCATCTGCATGCCGAAGTGTCCTTAGGCAAGATGCTGAACCCTGAATTGCCTCCCATAGAACAACAAAGTGCTGCTAATAGATGGACTGTATGAATGTGTGTGTGAATGGGTGAATGTAAAACTGTTCTGTAAAGAGCTTTGAGTGGTCATCAAGACTAGATAAGCGCTACATAAGTACAAAACAATTTTCCATCCTACCACTGGTATTGAATCTACATGTAGTAATTTAATAAAGTATAAAAAGTAAAAGTTAATTGTACATAGTACTACTATGCAGCAGAATTGCCTCTGTTATCAAAAATCATTAATGATTCTAAACATTGATGCATCGATGTGTACGTAGCTGATCCAAGTGGGGCTAGTTTGAACTATATAGTTGGCTTCAGTCCCCTTCATGTCCTGTACACTGTACTGAGTTGCACATTTAATGATAAACCGATGAAGGTCACTGCAGCCAAATACAGAGAAGCTCACATGACTTGAGATTGAGGCGATGGTTCTTCTTTCAGCACAATGATCCTGAGAGAACACTGCAGTTTCTTCAGGAGCACAAAACCTCTTCTCACAACAACACAACATCCGTATGTTTCTGGATCTGTGTGCTTTTATGGTAAACAGTAAAAGATTTGTATTTATATTGAGCTTTTTCTTGTCCTGGTGAACACTTACAGCAATTTACAGGACAGTTTTGCCATTCACCCAATCATACAGTGCATCTATGTGCAACCCCTTTCACTCCATCACTCATACACCATTGGCACAGCCGTCAGGGGCAATTTGGGGTCCAGAATCTCGCCCAAGGACACTTTGGCACGTGGATAGGGGAGAGAGGGGTTGAACTGCCTCCTCTTAAGAGAACGACCAGCTCTACCTTTGTCCTCTGTAAATGTTTTTGTGTCTGTGCTCTGTAAATGAACATGGCGTTAAGAGAGTGAACACAGGACAAAATGAACATGGAGCAAAGGTGAAAGAGCTTTTACATTTTTATTGCTAAATAAAACCTTCAAATTAAAACGTGACCATCCTTCCAACAGATAAAGTCAGAGGAAGTCGTCTTCAAATCTACAGAGACACAGATGACAGCAGAAAGTTTCCAGCCCCTCTGCTGTATCCTAGCAATCAGCCCCACATAGCAGTGACAGTCAACAAGATCAGGCATGTTACATTTTCATTGCTGGGTTAAGACGTGCTAGCGAACAATTATTCACACTTCATTAAACTCTGTTAAAAACTGATTGAGCTTTGGCACAAGATTCAAACTACAAGGCTCTACGTCTTCATCAGTCGTCTTCACAATACTTGATGAGTGCAGCTCAGCTGTCAGGGATCCAGAGCCATGTTCTCTATGCCAACCTTCCGTCCTCTGGGCTGTGGTGGAAACATAGGCAAATCATTTTCTCTCTCTTGAGACCGTTATCACACACAATACAAACAATAATATCTAATGATCTGGGCTCACTTTCAGTCCATTTCACTGAGACACACTGATTTGTCTAAGGTCTGCATTGATTGTTCAATTGTCTTCTGAGCTGTGTGGTATGTTCTTGTACTGTCTCTGAGGACAGGCCCCTAAATATTCCCACGATTCCCCAATTCAGAAGTGCTGCCTCAAATATCACCTCCAGCAGCGGCAGTTCAGAGCTGCACAATGTTCAGGAGGAGTTAAAGGTCCTTCTTCTTCAGAACTGCTTCATATCATGATGAAGCAGACATCTGACTGGATGTCTCTCAACAGGTTTGTGTCAACTCACTCTGTAGTAGATCTAAATCTTTAGCTGGTGAACAGCCACCCTGACCGTATCCTGTAAGATACACTGGTAAACTTGGGAAGTCATGTGACCCTGAGCTTTACCTTTAAATAGTTTTCTGTGGGGAGCCTTTGTCGTCCCTTGAGCAGGAGACCTGAGGTAAGAGCATAGCAGCTATGGAGAGTCGCCACAGAACTAAAGGATCTCCATTTATAAACACACTGACTGTGGACTGAGGAAATCACAGTCTACACAAAGAGTGTTTGTTTTTCACTTTGTGTCCTCACAGACAACTCCAGTTTACTAAACGCATTAATACAACATATTGTACCGTAGCGCTCCACACTTCATTATGTTCCATTGTGGTGATTATTTGAGGCACAATAAAGTGTACTCAGAGTTCAGACATTTAAACACAATGATAGAGGCTATATACAGTCACTATATACGTAGTGAAGAGGCAGATTTTATGTTCTTCAAGTTGTTGCTCTGGCTTTGGTTTGAACATAAAATAAAAGATGACATCACTGTCAAAAAAGTTCAGTTCTCCTGTTCTTTATATGAGGAGGTGTGTTTTCCTTTACATCTGACAGGTGCATGCATGTGTGTGTTTACCTTGTGATCGTCACAGCAGCAGCAGCAGCAGCAGCGGATGATAACCAGGAGGACCAGCAGCAGAATCATGCCTGACAACACACAGCACACACAGGGAGAGGTCAGAGCCCGGTTCTCAGTGTTCATGGAAACTCGCCCTCATCCGCAGCCAAAGACCCAGGTCGGGACGCACTCTAACAACATACTGCAAATGAGCTGGAGTTGGCTGCATAGGGAATTTTCCTTTGTTGTAACAAGCAAATTCTTACAAGGCTACATGAAATAAAATAAAATGACCTATCTTTATGGTTATATTACAAATATATATGAATAATAGATCAATAATAAATCAATAATAGAACAAACCCGTGACTAAAACACCAAGCTTGATGGGAGAAAACTAAAGAAAATCATTATAGACGTCAAACATCACAACAACAGATGCAACACTCAGATACAAAGCCACAGATACACATGTAAGCTGAATCACAAAAGATACAGCGGAATGATTACACATGAACACATGTGTAGGTTCAGGTCTTATGTTTGTATTTAAAAACAGGTGAACTGACTGTTCTCTGACTGTGAACAGCTTAGCGCCCTCTGGTGACGGTTGCTCTACTACCACTGTCTGATCGGTAGTGATTTAAACAAGTGAGTCGACTGGGAATAGATCAACTGGTAATATGAAAGGGCCTGTAGTGTTTTTAGTGAGTTTACCTACGTATGCATATGCAGTTATTTGGTGTAAAAAGGACAATTGCTCAGACAGTTGCTTTAGTGTTGTTATTTTCTTATTGCTTTTCTTATTTTACCTTCTTTTTGAAAGTCTTTTTTATTTGGCTTGTACAGCTCCGCTGGTCAACACCAAGTGGCAACCTACAGTGACATCACTCGTTGGTTTGTGAACTGTAAACTTTTTGTATATAGACTATGGTCAACACTAACTGCCTTAAATGTGTTGTGGAAATAAACTGGACTTGACAGATGTGACATAGCTGAAATGGAGGTATTTACACAACAGTTTCCAATTCACACTTACATGCATGGAGAAATTTGCCTTAGACACTTTACAACTTTGTAAATATTTTACACAACTGTGCTTTATGTGATTCACTGGTATGTGAAGATGGACTTGAATCGTTGTGCAGCAGGAGATTTAATGAGCACTTGGCGAGCATCAGTGGCAATATTACAGCTCGTTCACTGTGTGTGCTAAGTCTCATAGAAAGAAAGTACATCCAGAAACACATTTCACACAGTCCCTTGGACATTTGAATGTCTTTGGTTTCACGAGTGAGAAGCAACATGTCATTTTGATGCATTTATGGACTTTCGTCACAAGGCTTAAATGTGAGAGTGAACGATGAGAAAGCCAACTCAAGTGTTGTGCTGATTCATCCCCATGTTCTAAGAGTTGAAGGAGGTTTGTGCATGAATTAAACATAAAATGTGTTCAGTGTTTTTTACTCTAAAGCATTTCATTCACTACCACTCACCGATGAAAATGAAGAAGACTGCAAAAGAAGCGATGTCCCAGTCAGACTGGAACAGCTGCTTGGACTGAAGTCTGGAAACCACATCGTTGAACTGGGCCTCAAACTCCTCCTGGAGATTCCTCTGATCCATTGCTGTGTCTGCACGTTACAATTCAACAAGCTTCTTAGTCCAAGAGTCTGCATAGATTCATTCACACATGATCAGCAGCACTGGCAGAGCGGAGCCGGAGCAGTGTTGGGTTGGACTGAAACACTGCAGACACGTGTAGACATTTGATTATTTTTTAATGAATATCTGAATGAACAGTAATGTGAAGAACCACTGATTATCACAGATGTTGATTATAAATAAAAGATAATAAAAAGGTATTTGAAAAAGTATTTTTATTTGGGATGTAATATATTTTTGACTCAGGACTAAAGTCATTAGGTCTCATTTGTCAAATAAATTTACAAACTGCTTAATTTTTTTTTTTAACAGTGTTCTGAACTTAACTAACTAAAAAATGTCAGGAGGGCAACCACATCTTTGTAAAGATACATTTATTTTAGCTGAAATGTGTGTTTTATTAGGATTGCGTGTTTTTGTGATGTGTGTAGATTGAGGAGAGGTGTAGATATGAATCATTCAGAGCTAAACATAATCGATCGATATCACAGCAGACATTTTGAGGTCCAAGCAGGAGAAGAACACACAAGTAAATAGTAACAACAGTAATTTGCTGTGATCTTCTTCAGCTTCATTTTCCTCTGTGACACTCTCAAAGCTTTTAATGTTGACAGCAAGCAGCTCCGGTGTAAGTGTCTGCTGTGAGGAAATGTGAGGCGGACCTGACAGCTCAACACAATGCAACTTCACAAAACACACACGAATAGACAAAGCACATGCAAATAGATAAAAGACATGCGCAGCAAATACTCACAATAATTGGATAATTTACTTTCTTTGTTGAGAATACTTGAGAATATTTGTGTTTTGTTGTGAGTATTTGGTCGTGTGGTGAGTATATGGTTGTGTGGTGAGTATTTGGTTGTGTCAGGATTTTTTACATGTTGTGTAGTGAGCATTTGCCCAATTTATTTGCTTGTGTTGTGAGTATTTGGTGGTAATGTAAAAAAGGGCCACCACTAAAATGTCATGAATTTAAAGATCCCAGAGCAGTCTGCATCTCATTACACAGAGCAGTATATCTATCAGTATAGATTTATTATAATGTACTGTGAGTTGCTCAGTGTGTTGTTGTACATGTCAACCATTGTTGAAACACTGCAACACAACACAGGACACAGTGAAAATAGAAGATACACATTGATCTTCTTACATCGAGCACACCTTGTGTATGCGTCTACTTCCTGGATAAATCAACGCATTTCAGTCTGTGTTGACTGGAAACTAGGCGGATTCTTTCGGGAACAACTCCAATTAGACACCGTTCATGTTCATACAGATACAAAGTGAACACATACATTTTATATAGACATCGGCCGATTTCAAAGTTGTTGGTTTAAAATACGGTGCGTTACTTTGTCGTTATTCAGAAGAACAGGTGCCTACCTGAGAGTGGCGCAGCTTGTGTTAGTACTTTATGTTCCGGGTACGAAGGTCAGTCTGACTCACCTGTTGTTTACCTGCGAGCTGATTCTCTGTTCGCTGTCATGGTGACTGGTGTGGGCCAGATAGCGAGCCAGATGTGGACTGATGTGGATCAGATGTGGACCAGATGTGGACCAGATAGTGAACTGATGGTCAGTATAAGCACTACTACAGACCACATTCCATAAAGTAAAAGATCCTGTCCTGGGTTAGGGTTAGTGGTTTCACATCTGCCTTAACGCGGTGTATATGAATTTTTGAAATCAGACTTCTATCCTCATCATTGCATGTGAAAAAAACATCTTTAAATATTTTTAATTCAACTAAATATGCCTTAACCACGTTCTCTTATATTGACCTTGTGTATAAGTCGTATTCCTTAAAATCCCTACACCTGAGAAATAAGTGTGAGTTCATATATTGTTGTTTTTACTTTCGTCTTTTTCATGCTGTATGTTTCTTTGAGTTTAGAAAGTAAAATATTAATTTTGTTGTGTATTATTTCTCCTGAGGACTTGTGACGTTGACCTTTTCATACTTTCAAAAATGTAATAAATGTGTATGACGTCATGCAATGCCTCTACGACTTGGAATCATTTGATTGGCTCAGCAGGGTGAGTGGGCGGCACCAGGCCTGTGCGGAAACGCTCGCTGACTGACAGCTGTGGTAACTAATCAACACATCGTAGTCCGCTGACGTCACACTTTTACCTACGTGGAAGCAGGAAGGGAACTTCCTCTCGCTCTTCCGGGTTGTTGGAGTCCCTGCAGCAGCTCTTGTTGTTGTTGTTGAGGCGGTGCGATGTCCGAGGATCCTGCGCTGAACCTCCGGGTGTCGGAGATCAGACACCCGGCGGGTCTGTTCGAGCGCTACAACACCGAGGAGATCCGCCGGATCGAGCGCAAAGTGCGCGGGGAGATCGAGCAGAAGAAGGAGGAGCTGAGGCAGATGGTCGGGGAGCGTTACCGGGACCTGATAGACGCCGCCGACACCATCGGAGAGATGAGGGAGTGCTCGGAGAGCGTGGTCCGGTCCGTCCAGGACATGCACCGGTACTGCCACAGCCTGAAGCAAGGCAACGCCGATGTGAGCAGCTGCAGACAGGAGGTGAACACTTAACTGGAATAACTTGATCTGATTCAAAGCACAGAGCGGATCACCAGACCCCATTAAAGAAAGTCACACGTCATTTACTACATACGTTACATCAAACCAATAACCTCTTTGATACCATTGCTGTACGTGCAGAGTGACTTAAACCCAAACCCTGAACAACTCGGGGGGACAGAGCACATTTATCCAGATCATGTCGATTTTACTTTAACTTCCACTCCTCGGTGGTGGGTTTCCTAGTCACAGCTATGAAACTTTGTTAAAACCATAAGACTATAAACGTCCTCAACACCGGTTGTGTGTCTCTGCTGAACAGAGAGAAACTGAATTCACTTGGTTTAAATCACGATCAGCTGATGATTCCTCAGGATGAATACAGATCATTAGTCTGATCGGACATTACTCTCATCAAATTAATTATTATACAACTGTACATCACTATGTTGTCTTGTGTGTGTAATTATGTCACTGCTAATATTCTGTCATATTTAATTCAAGACACCCACATTATCTAAAGTCGTTGTAGCCTGCTATATAAATGTGTGTGTGTGTGTGTTGTAGAGCCAGAAGCAGTGGCAGTGGCAGGAGAAGTTCTACACCATGGCCTCCCAGATAAAGCTCCTCCTGGAGATCCCAGAGCGCATCTGGAGCGCCATGGAGGCTTCCCAGTACCTCCAGGCCACTCAGCTTTACCTGCTGTGTTGCCACCTGCACAGTCTGCTGCAGCTGGAGACTGCCACAGCGGGCCACTACAGCCCTGTCCTGGCCCGCTTCCCCATTCTGGTGCGGCAGGTGGCCACCACCGGACACTTCAGGTACTGGAGGTTTTCTTACTCTTACTTTTCAGGGATTTGTGGTTCTGAAGAAGAATCTCCACATGTGAAAGTTAGCGAAAGTGAGGTCATAGGTCAGTAAGCAGCTGGTCCTCCTGCAGGTCCACCATTCTGCTGGACAGCAGGTCTCTGCTGAGGGGCCGGGTGGTGTCCGACCAAGCCATTGCTGAGGCCCTGGTGTCTACCATGCTGCTGGAGGACAGCTCACCACGCCAGGCCCTGGCCGACTTCTTGCTGGCCCGGAAAGCCTCTATCCATCAACTGCTCAACCAACCACAGCATGGTATTCTACCATTTGCAATATGCAGTAAATGTACATGTGAATCAGTTCATGACCATGTTTATTTCTATCCAGGTGCGGGGATCAAGGCCCAGGTGTGCAGCTTGGTGGAGCTGCTGGTCACCACTTTGTTCCAGGCCTACGCCGTCTTCTACCTGCCCCCAGAGGGAAACCCCAGGCCAGGGGAGGGAGCCCTGAGCTGTGGCATGCTGTTCTCTATCCTGGAGAATGTTACCTCCGGCAGCCCTGCAGGTAAATAGCATGGACTTCCTGGATGCTTGGAAATGTTTTTGTTATTTCCTTACTAAGAGTTGGAAGAGTTGGAAGAGTAAAAGTAACCACATCAGACTGGAGTGGTCCTTTTCAATCGTTGTCACTGTTTTAGCTCTTCCTCTTCCTATATTTATGAGCTTTTGTCATAGGCAGTACTCGTCTTAGCCAGACATGTTATATATTGTTATGTTCAGGATAATTCAATTGTTAATAATTCCTGTATACTGTTAACAGACCGTGCCCATCGCTGTAGCTTAATAAACAAAGCACTTTATGGTTGGCCTTATTCACCAGGACGGCAGAGCTGCCATGCAAGCAGCTGAGACACTTCAAAATGTGGACTTTCCATTATTGGAACAAATTAACCTGCTGAGATTGGACTAGCTACATCTGTAACTGTTTCCAAATCTCTTTTTATTGTTGTTTTTTCCTTTTGTGAAGCTCTTTGTAACTTTGTTAAGAAAAGTGCTGTACAAGTAAAGCTTGTAAATATTAATATTCATATAATCAGGATGTGTTTTCAAGGCTTCTGATACAAAGTCTCCTCTGTTGATCTCCTCTCGCCGCTCAGCTAAAGTCAGGAAGGTGTTGCAGGAAGAGACGAGTACTGGCAGCTGGTTCAAGTACCTGCCTCCCTCCATCACTGATTTCCAGCCCGCCCTCCGCACCCTGGCTCAGCCAATCCAGAGAGAGCAGCTCCGGGACACACTGCAGCAGTGGATCAATACGTAAGGAGGCTGCTTGTCTTTTTTTTTATATCAGCTGCTACCTGTGTCTCAGTCGTTTGACATTCATGTCACACACAATCACACAGAGACACTGAGGACAGTTGTTTTTCTCATCACGCAGGAGACTCAGTCAGACGCCTGCTCCTCCTGTTCTGACATGCATGCGTCATTAATGAAGTCAATGAATAGGATACAACTTTCAGTTTTCGATTGCTGTCACTCTTATGCAGCTTCGCAGATACATTGTCGGCCTCTGTGATGTCTTTACATTCACATGCACAGAGAAGCAGATCTTTATTCCACTTGTCCTCTGTTCTCAGGTTAATGCAAACTCACCGCTTAATTTATGTTCAACTGTTGATAAACTCAGTGTAACGTAGAGTCATTCCATCAGTGCATCAAAGCCGTGTCATAACTAATCATTCATTCAAAAATTACTTTCAATAATTACCACTCTTAAGCTGTTGTTCATAAACCTCAACACACCATACACAGAGGTTTCAGGGGTTTTACAAACATACCGATGACAACACTGTGGAAAGTGTCTGTTACCATCGTTTGTTGTAGTTTCAGGAGGCGCTGAGAACACGGCACACCTTCCTTCACGTACACTTTCATTTTGTGTCAACACGAGGGAGCAAAAAGAGAGAGACACCGCACAGAGGGAGCAGAAGCCCAGCATCTACTGTAGCTGCCCTTGCATTGTTATCATTTACTGTTTGACCTACTTACTGTATGTGCAAACAGTGTTAAGCAAAGAGAGAGAAAGAGAAACTTGCTGCAGATTGGGGAAAACATGCTCTCCCTCACAAGTCAGCGTCACATCTGTCACTGACAGTGGGGACATTACTTGGGCATACTTAATTAATGAGCATAGCTTAACAACAAAATAACAACATTTTAAGCTTGTCGAGTGTATAAATACTTCTCCGGAGAATTGGGTCCAGACTCTTTCTGCACTTTAAAAAAAAAAGCATAACCCAGGAGGTAGGGCTGCTCAATTAATCGAAATATAATCGTGATTACGATTATTGGGTCAAACGATCTCCAAACTAGTATAATCGAGTTGAAACGATTATTTGGCATTTTTTTCTAAAGAGCGTGCATGCGCAATTCAGTCCCTCCCCGGAGCATTCAGCGCGGCCCCGCTGTCTGGCACTCACTCTTAAGCAGCTGTGAAGTGAAGGAGGCGAGTTGTGTGTGTGGGGACCGGCGGTGTTTAAAAAACAGCGCGAGTGGAAAATGGCAGAGGGAGGGCAGCCCCCGTGTGACCGACAGAAAGTGTAGAAAAAGTTCTTCGAATCCGACGAGCAGCAGCACCACACAGTGTAGCGGCCGCGCTGCGGAGCGTCAACTCTCCAGCGCGCAGCCGCCGGCTGTTCACAACGGACCCGCGCGGATCAGCTCGCGATTCTCCGCTTGTTGTTGTATGGAACCCGTTCAATGTCAGGGTTCGGGGGTAAATTATGATGGTCCTCATAGCCCCCCCCCCCCCCACTCCTCTCTTTCTCTCTCTGTCTGTGTGCTTTTAGTGGGGGGGGGGGGCAGGTGGGGACATTTAATATTGAGAGGAAATTTCAAAGTTCTCAGTTACAAAGTGTTTTTATGGAGAGTGTTAATGTTGCCATCATTAAGGGTTTGAATAACCAGGCACCGATATCCTGCATGGTTTTAAGGAGGAATGAGACACGCAGCCGTAATCGGTGTTTACCGGAACCGGAAGTGACTGGTACTTCCGGTTAGTCATTAAAAAAAATAAGGGCACATATTAATAATCGTGATTTCGTTTTTGTCCAAAATAATCGTGATTATGATTTTTTCCATAATCGAGCAGCCCTACCAGGAGGGGTTCTCTGCTCAGACGCTTTCACAACAGCAACACATTTCCAGCTTCAGGTGAGGGGTGGTACAGTGGGCAGAGCCAGGGTTTTTCACTTTTAGATATTTATTTTCTATAAGTTTATTTTTCATTTGTCCATTGCGTGTGTGAATCCATTGGATGATCTCCTGCTGTGCTATCTGCGAACTTTATATTAGGGGTCCAGGCGGGCAAAGTGTGCAGAAAATCTGGAGCTTCTCAATCGAGCATTTCAGAATCAGAATCAGGATCAGAATGTATTTATTGCCAAGTAGGTTTACACCTACCTGGAATTTGTTTTGCGTTCACACATACACCTCCACAGTGTAGTAAAGGTAATCGAATCTGCCCAGTGTTTGTTTTAACCTGACATTGATTTGTCTGTGCTTTTATCTGACAGTTTAGAAAATTTGGCAAATATTTAGCTTTTGTTTATTGATGCAATAAGGCTTCTTCAAATGTGGGGGCAAAATTACTTAAAGCCCTAACTAATTATCCCAACTGTCTCAGATTAATTCACTTGTGATAGCTGATCAATGCCCCCTCTGTTCTCAGGTGCAAGGAGGACATTTGCCATGGCGTTGGCAGCCTACTTGTCTATGTCAAGAGCCTGAAGGGGCTGGCGGCCATCAGAGACGCTGTGTGGGACCTCCTCTCCACTGAATCAATCAGTCAGCACTGGAGCACTGTGTGCCAGCGGCTTCTGGAGCGCCCCCTGGCTGTCTGGGAGGACTTCCTCCAACTGCTGTTCCTTCAGCGCCTGCAGGTTGGTGCTTGTCCAGGCTCATATTTCGGCCCTTTTGTTTTATTCAGTCTTGCCACACTGACAGCCTGCCTGCTGTCGTGGTAAAAAAGGTAGATATTTAACCACTCCACTGATTCCTTCCTCTCATTTCTCAAGGCCATCACCAAAGAAGAAACTGAGGCCATCTCAACGAGTTCTGTCCAGCTCCTTACCTCAGCTGTGAGGGACCTGGAGGGCCAGACTACCCAAACCTCTGTGGGCACCAACCCAGGCTCTCTCCGCCGGGCACAGTATGAGGTAGACGTGGCATCCTTCCTGTGGTCAGAGTCTCCAGGAGACCTGCTGAGTGATGCAGGTTGGATCAATGTGACCCAGCGGGGGCAGCAGCATCAGAGGAGTGGCCTGGCCATGAAGACCCAGGCCCTGACACCTTGTGTACAGAACTTCTGCTCTTCAATGGATGCAAAGCTGAAGGCCAGGCTGGATGACCTCCAGCACTACCTGCCCTCCCAGGATACAGGTGGGTTCAGTTAAGACTATGCTGACGTGTGCCAGTCTGTTCAAGCCAGTGCAACGTTCACACAGGTGTATTTTCAGCCCTCACCCAGACTTAACATAATGCTGCATTTTGACAAAAAAGTTCCTGGAGCTTTTAGTCCCAGGAACCTTTTTCAAGGAGCTAAAAGGTTCCTGCAGATATTTGTTTGTCTGCGTTTCCACCTTGATAAAGACCAGAGAAGATGAGGGGTCATAATTTGTCAAATCATCCCACTTTTGGGACTACCACAAATGTTTGGTCACATGAGAAACAAATGGAACCAAATGTTTATGTGTTTGGGATCCTAATTAAGGGAGATTTGGAATAACAAAACTTGACCTGTTTGGGAGGACTCTGTGACTTTGACTTATTGCATCTCCCCCCTAAAGGAATGTTGGGTGACACTAGTTTGTTATGGTTACTTCTATCTGTACTAATACACATGTGGTTTAAAAAGAATGTAGCCTAATGATTTGGGAAAGTGAAAATGTTTGTTTTAGATAGTGAATGGTACTAAATAGTGCTTAATATTGATCTCATGCTTTGCAGTGTCTGACTCCATCTCAGTCCCTGTCTCATCCTCTGGACCTACTGAGGCCTCTTCAGCATCTTCATTTAACCGCTTCATGGACTCGCCGGCAGTGGAGGAGGCTTTACGTGAAGGCTCCCTGGCCTGTGTTCGCCACATCCTGTCCTCCATCCACTCTGAACTGGCTGCAGTCTCACCCGACCCCAGCCCCAGCCGCCTCAGTTCAGTCCTTTTCATGGCCAGGCTCTGCCAGTCCATGGGTGAGCTCTGCCCTAACCTGAAGCATTGCATTCTGGGGAAACAGAGCAGTGCCGAAACCATGGCCAAGGGGACCCCCAGGCAGGCCAAGAAGCTGGGCAGAGCCAGATCCGCCACAGAGGTCAGCCCCGCCCAGGCCAAGTGGGCAGGTCTGAAGGAAGAGCTTCTCAACTGCAGCATGGAAGCCTACCGCATCTGGAGCTCCGCCCTCGCCAAAGTCAGACACCGTCACAAACCAAGATGTATATCTGTGAAACTATATTTGCTGCATGGAACCTAGATGCTGATGTGTTGAGGAGCATATACATCTAATCTGCAGAGAGAAAAGCAGAATATAGTGTCAGAGGGGTCTTGAGCAGGAGAATTTAAGAATAGTTGATTCTTTTCAAACAGTTTATGTTCTGGTATGGTAATTAAATCCATCCTGCATGATCTGATCAGGGGTCAGCTCCAAGTTCAGATCTGTGAACACAGCTAAGACACATTCATATCATCGAGATCTGATCACTCAGATATTCAGAGTGAATCTGGGCAGGGGCGGCTCCTGGCATAGGCGAAGTAGGCGGTTGCCTAGGGCGCAAAATGCCGAGAGGGCGGCACAAGGGACTGATTTATCATGACGTGACACATGCAATATAAACCAATACATTCACATCACAACATCATCTTCTAAACCCGGGGACGCACCGGAGATAGAAGCGCCGCGAAGCGCCACGAAAGCTGTCCGCTTCCTCTCCGTGCCCATGTTAAATAATTGGGCTGTTCGCACCGGCAGCGCCGCGGCCGCTCGCGATCTGCAGCGATGGTTTCGGGTTCTGTTCTATTTTTTTCGCTCGCTGCGAGCAAATCGGGCCGGAAAACACATTGAAAATTAATATATTTCAAACGATATAAGTGATATATTATATATATGATTAAATATACATCCTATACTTTCGATTTCTCCGCTGTTCTCCTGGAGTTTAATTTCCCTGTTTATTGCCGCCACATGATAAAAATGTCCCCATCTTCAATTATGTACTTAATCCCAGTGTTGGGAGTGTAACGCGTTACTGTAATTCCACTACTTTTAGCGGTAACGAGCATGTAACGAAGTATTTTTTTAAATCAAGTAACGCAGTTACAATTACTGAAATTTAAATGAGTTTGTTACTCGCGTTACTCTCTTTTGTGAAAAATGAACACTTGCAGACAAGAAGACAAGGTTGGACGTCAGACAATGTTTTCACGGACCGGCCGTTAAGGTTCGGCTACGGAGCCTCACGACGGAGTCCCTCTGGTACGGCCTCTGGTGACATTGGTAGATTTTTTTTTTTATTTAACGAAATTAACGAATTGTTAACATGCGGCCTCAAATTAATTATTGCGTGGTAAGTTACCAGCAAGACGGAGACGAACGGATCACAAAGCTCCATTACGCACACGATGCGCTTCTGTGCGCTTTGGAGAAGTTGTTTTGTTATAGAAAATAAACATTAATTCGTGAATAAAAAATAATTCCACCGATGTCACTACAGATATGTCGGAAATGGCAACAGAGTTGTTAGTGCTGTTGTGGCGATCTCAGGGCATTCTGCCGTGACTTTAATCCAGGACACCGGCAGAGTTGTTTTCTCAAACATACTTTTAAGGCCGCCGTCATTTGCGATCTCCAGCAGCTGATCTTCTTCTTAAACAGACCTGCTGGATTCACCTGGTTTGTTGACGAATGGGTCCGACAAATACCGTGCTGGTTTGTGTTCAGCGAAAAAGTGACGTGACCGAGACAAGCCTCTTGACATGCATAAAGCATGAGTCATAACGCAGAGGATCCGGTAATTTTTCAAAATAAAACCGCTTATTTTGAAAAATTACCGGATCCTCTGCGGATAATAGATAAAACAGAAAACATGTAAAATGTTTATTCTTTCTGTGCGGCCTGGTACCAAATGACCCACAAATGGGCCTGTTGCCCAGTTGATTACAATAAATAGGTCTAAAAAATATGTTTATTGTGTTTGACTGTTCAGTACTGTTCATATTCATTACATTTAAAAAGCAGACATAAAAGTAACTTAAAAGTTACTTTCCCTAGTCACTAATTACTTTTGATATACAGTAACTGGTGGGGTAATTCAATTACTTTTAAAAGAAGTGACTAGTAACTGTAACTAATTACTAATTTTCAGTAACTTGCCAAACACTGCTTAATCCACACATTTGTCAGTTGTGTCCAAACAGACAGAAACACACAAGCACATACTCTCTTGTGTGTATATATTTTTATTATATTTTATTTTTCATAGCTTAGAATTTTGTCTGCCTGTGTGTGCATCTGTATACAGTCCAAAAGTTCTTGGGGATGCATGACAATTTGCGTGTGTATGTTGGGGGGGGCGCCATTCTGAAATCCCGCCTAGGGCGCCAACATTGCCAGGGCCGGCCCTGGGTCTGGGACACATGTGACCACATTGTTTTAGCTGCATGAACACCGCTAATGTGTCCTGGGCCCCACACAAGGACAGTCTTCTGACCCAAGTCACTCTCATAATTAACCCAAAGTATTTATACACAAAACATTTTTTTCCTTTTTCAAATAAGTAAAATCTTGAGAGCAGATCATTGAGTGTCTAAGCCCCCCACCTTCTCTATATTTAATTAATATGCAGACCAATCCATTAATCTGGTTATTTCCCCAGAGTTCTAGCTGAAGTAAGTAGGTTTAAAGGATAAAAGTAAACAAATCCTCAGATGGAGGGATCTTTTCATTAGTTTTTTAACAAAATTACTAAAATTATTATCCAAATATTGTAAGAATAAACACATAATTATTCTAACAAATTACTCGTCGGCTAAAGTTCAGTTTATCTGTATCTTTGTATGCATCTGAGTAGCCCAAAAAGATATATAAATGCAGCTTTAAATAATATTGGAGTTGTTGCAATGCCTTTGTAGTAACACTGTGTTGTATATTGACAGGTGTTGCTGGGTAAGTTTGGCACAGTGCTGCATGCACAGTCTGCTGGTGCCATCCTGACAACAGCCACAAACTGGGAGGATCTGGAGATCCAAGAAGAGGCCGAGTCGGGGAACAGTGTCACGTCCAAAATCCGTCTTCCAGTGCAGGTCTGCCCCTCAGCTCCTCCTCCAACACACACTTGGATTTCTGACTCCACCTAGAGATCTGATGTAAAATGTTGTGTCTCCCGCAGCCATCTTGGTTTGTCCAGTCGCTGCTGTTCCAGCTGTGTGTGGAGGTGAACAGGGTGGGGGGTCATGCCTTGCCCCGGGCCACGCTGCAGGGGCTGCTGCAGGCCTGTCTGACTGAAGTCCTTGGCCACTACCACAGCCTCTCACAGCAAGCCCGCACCAAGGTAACACACACACAAACACAAAACCTTGTAGTTATACAGTAGATTTAACTAAGCCAAGTCATAATGTTTCATCTGTCTCCCATCTGATGCTGAAGGGGTTTTACTGAAAAAAACGCAATTCTAAAGAAAAAGTGAGGCTGGGTGGTGTCGACATGATTTCAATACCCCGTTCTCTTCAAAGTTGAATTATACTGGGGCATGAATACACTTATTTATTTTCAAATAAATGTGATTTAGGTTTTTAGGAATATCTGCAAGTGAGGAAGACATGGATGATTTGGGAATGAAAAGAGACTGGGATGACAAAGAGGGTGGCAAAGAGGAGGTGGATATCATATTAAGGAAACGAGTAGTGAAGGCTGGTGGATAAAGACGTTTACCTGTTACTGCATGAATTTCTCTGCTTTGTTTTCTTCTGCGCCTCCATCCTCCAGGAGGGTGTGTTGCCCATGACTCAGAACAGAGCCTTGCAGCTGTTATTTGACCTTCATTACCTCAACACCACACTGGGCAGCAGACTGGAGGAGGGCAAGAGCTCCCGATCACAGCAAGACCCCAGGTATCAATCTTCATTACATTTTTATTAGTAAGTTTTCGAATGCAGCTGTTTTGGTGTGACACAATTACACACCTTCTAAAAATCGGAGGTTCATGCAGGTATTTTTCCTCGGAGCAGATTGGTGCGAGATAGTTGCTTTGTTACATTAATCTTTAACACAGACGAACACAATCTAAGAATCATAAGTGTGCAGGTAATATTGTATTCCTGGAAAGGTTTTGTCTTTATATGTCGGCACTGTGATAAGTGCACCCTGCCTCTTACCAAGTGTCAGCTGGGATTGGCTCCATCCCTCTGTGATCCCTAAAGGATAATTAGTAAAGCTAAATGATGAAGGAATAGGTTGATTTTAGAAATGGTAGTTAAGAAAAGTATACCTGATTTGTAGTTATGTGTCTTTCAGATTTCAAGAAGCCTGTGATTGGCTGGAGAGCTTCATCGACCCCTTTGACCTGGACGTGTTCACACCTCCGCTGAACGCCAACCTGAACCGCCTGTCGCAGAGGACATCGGTACTTTCATTCCTTTATCATGAAAGACACATGTGCAAAAAATTGTCTACCTGTCGCTTGATGACCATGGAAACATCAGCAGACTTCCGTTCTCTGTAGGTGTGAGATGAGAGTTGTCAGGTCATGTTGTGAGCCATCTGCTGTGATGCTGTGTTTCAGGTGCTGCTAGGACTGTTGACGGGCCTAGAGAAGCAGTTTTCCTCACGGAGCAGCAGCCTCAGCTCCCAGGAGCCGTATAACATCCTGCCACTGGCCAGCAGCCAGATCAGGTCAGAGGTCAATGTTACATCCTGTTGGACGTTAGTGACTCATTAATGACCGCGTGAAATTAGTGACATCCGTGTAATCAGCAGAAACAAACTACAGCATCACTGCTGCCATTTTCAGACATGACCTGCAGATAAAGTCCAGAGAATTGGGTCCAGAGTTTATCAACAGTTTTCCTTTCGCACATGCACAATGAGCGGGATGTTGTTCCACCTCTTTCCTGAATAATGTGGAGGATTTGTTGCTGTTGTGAACAAGTCTGTGCAGAGAACCTCCTGCTGCTTTGCGCATGTGTGAAAGGAAAACTTGGTAAACCCCAGACCCAATTCTCCGTCTTTACCCGCAGGTCTTGTCTTAAAAACAGCTTAATTATCAGACAGTGTTTCCCACGTGGTGAGTTTTTGCTTGTGGTGGGTGGCACAGTGGTTGACTATGAAAGTAACCCAGGTTATTGTCTTCAGGTGCAACTTACCGGAGTTCTTTAAAACCCTGCGTGTAATATGAAATTATCTGATACAATACCAATAAGAAAACTAGAAAGGCACTCAGCAGAGCACATCCCTCCACCAGGGAGGAGCAGCGAGGAGGGCTGTTACTGTTTGTTACTGTATCATTGTGCCTTAGTGGTGCATAATCCAAAAGTCAGTTCAACCTCAATGCCACCCAGCAGTCTCCTTTAAACTTTTACATTCACTAGATCCAGATTTTTATGGGATCTGCACCAAATCATACACACTCATAAATATCAGTCCCCTAAACATGTCAGGTTTTTTCCCATCAAAATCCATGAATTATACTCATGGAAAATATTAAGAATTTGTGCTAACAAAGCTCGAAAGCTATTTTTCAGCTCCATATATATCTCTTAACTGTATGTTGTCCTCCTCAGTATCAGAACAATTCTGAGAGTGCATTTTTTCATCTGTCTGAGAAATCAATGAATAAGTTGAAAAAGGTTCCATCTTGAATTGTAAAAGTAAAACAAGAAAGTGCCCCTGGGTCCGCCCCCTATCCCAGATCCACAATAAAATGTTGTGTTCTCTTCCTTGGGTCGTGCCTCACCCCTTATCCTGCCAACAAACATGGATGTAAACATAAATTCCATGGTGGAGGAAATCTGCTTTTGATACCTCACGTTGAGGTTAACACAGGCAGCTACAAGAACTCTTAAATATCAAACATGTATATGTGACGTGTTTCTTTCCGATACATTTCATGCAACTCAAGAAGGTATTCAACAATTTACTGGATTTCTATATTTCTGATCGGATATCATTATTATGTCGACCTAATGCCTGCCATGTGTGTTCTGTGCTCTGCAGGTTCGGACTGCTGCCTCTCAGCATGTCCAATGTGCGCAAATCCATGTTTGTCTCCAGGAATTCTGACGCTCCAAAGAAGCTGGTGAGTAACTGAGCTGGGATCTGGTAGCTGAAGCTGCTCTGAGTTTTTTCATTTGTTTTGTTGTCTCATTCACTGGCATCCACAGTGTTTCTTCATTTCTCTGTTTCATTGTTTTGTTCCACTCGGTGTAAATGTTATCTGTCACACCCTGTGCCTTCCCAGCATTTCTGAGTGCCAGCAACCCAGGCAAGTTAATCAGTGTGGGTTTACATTTGTGTGTGTGTGTTGAGGTTGTATCGGTAGTAGTAGTGACTTGGTCTACCTTTGGTGCAGTTGCAGTGTGAGAGAGCCTCATTAATTGATTTAAATGATTGTTGTAGTCTGGTGGCTGGAAACTGCTCTGCTTTGTTCTCACTAATCTGGTAAAATAGCTTATGATCAGACTGTTGATTAGCAGCACAGCAGCATCGACCCTAGGGCTTTCTTACCTGTATGCATGGACCAGTCCTCGAAACATAACTAAGTTTGTGTCATTGTCAGGAGGAATACAAACCGGTGTCTGTGCAGCAGAGCCTGATACCAGAAATACTCCTCGCTTCCAGTGTCATTGAAATTCCCACAATTCATGATCTTACAATTGTGATACATGTGATTTGCAAAAATTAGGGGATTATTTTTTATCTGCATGCATGCATTGTCAAGAATGCACCATGGTAATTCAGCACTGCATTGAATGAATGAGACTATTTTCTGTATGTAACCTGTGGGTGTCACATAGATCATCAGTTCCTGTGGGAAGCAGTTCTCCCCTCTGTGTCTGTCTGTGTGTGTGCGTGTGCACACGTTTTTGCGGTTGTTAATTACAATATTGCAAAATCCATAGTGAAGAAAACCGATAAACTGAAAGTGTGGTGTTGTTTGTTCTTAACTGTTACCAACAAGTCAATCTTCTTAAAACCTCAGTGAACCTAAAGTGCTCTCTCTCCTCCATCAGGCTCCTCCATCCTCCACAGCGGACAGCAACGACAGCTTCAGGCCGGGCAGTCTCTTCAGACAGCTGGCTGATCAGGACGAAGACACAGCCGCTCCCTCTTTATTCAAACTCAGCTGGCTGTCTGGCATGGCCAAATAACCCCACATCACTCGAGACTCTTTAGTTGCCAGAGGCTTTGTAAACATAAATATGTATAATAAATATAATTTTTGTCTTTTGAAACATGCCCCCTCTGCGATTTAACTAATTCATGCAACTGTGAGTAAAAAGAAGTACCTCTGACGAAATGGTGTGATTCAGGTAACACGTGTTTTACATTGATGAGCAGAAGTACATCCCTGTGCACTGTGTGTTTCTAAAGGAGCACGTGGGAAAGTATGTGAACCAGTGGGACGATCAGGGTAGACTCCTCTTCTTCGAACACTTGTGACGTCTACACAAACATGGGTACACTCTGGGTTGGTGCTTTCTAGATGAAGCAGAAAGAGGAGCCTTGTCCGATCAGTTTGACTTCAAGATGACATGAATCAATGGATGACAGTCAGTTGGATCCTATAAATATACACAGGATAATAGTTCTATTGGTTGACCTGCTTAAACAATCAAGATGGTGTTAATCCACAGGATCTCATTGGACTCTACTTAGACGGATGTGGCTCGGGGGAGAGAGGGTCGTCTTCTGACGAGCGGGCAGGTGGTCCAATCCCAGTCTTTCCCATTATGCATGCCGAAGTGGCCTTGGGGCAAGACACTGAAACCGAAAATGCACTGATAAAGGGCTGTTTGTGTAAATGGGTGACTGGCAAAAACTACTGTCAAGCACTTGAGTGACCATTTACTGCTTAAAGGGATAGTTTTCACTATGCCGATGAAGAAGAGGGTGAAGTGTTTGAGTCCACAAAACACTTCTGGAGTCTCGGTAAACCGAGTTGGAGCTGAATCTCATACAATTCAAGTTACCGGTGACCAAGACTTCAGAAGATTTAAAAACAGAAAAGACATAACATGCTTCCATACTGCTCTATTGGTGTCATCCGAATGTCCGGAAGCTCCAACATTAATTCTCGACTCGAAACGGCATCATTTCATGACACCACACAACAGTATGTAGGCATGTTTCTGTTGTTTTATCACGTCTGAAGAAGATTTGCTTGGGCTAAAACGCGGTTACCCCTGAAACTCCTAAAGTTTGTTGTGAACTTAAAGTAGTTAGTATTGTCTGTTACATTATAACATAATCAACATTGGAACTGATTGGTGGTACAGTCTATGGTTAATATGCCATTTGTATATGCTGCCTTGGAACATACAGAAACAAACCAACAAAAACTCCAAACACTGAGGAAATGAGTTTAAAGCCCCTGGTTGGATCCTCTAGCTTTAATTGAACAAACACACATAAACACTGAACTCCGCTTTAACTTGATCTCGTCATTAATTTCAGGTAAGTAACCAGATGTACAAACAGCAGAAATATCCATATGGAAGTGAATGAATGAATAGTTTGCAGCCGACAGTAGAGACAGTTTAATCAAATCACACTTACATTTATCATCTATTTTGTATTTATATTGCAGCAACGGAAGCTACAATATCTGTGTCCTGTTACTTTACTCTCTTACTTGTATGGAGCACTATGCATGGAAAACATAACTATAACAAAAAGAAAAAGCAGGTTCATTGGCTCTAGTCAATCTTCAGACATTTAACAATAGATTTGGCTTCAGCATCTAATGTATTGATAATAATAATAAAGGTTTTATTTTGTATGTACTGTATATTTAAATATTTATTATGATATATTTGATAAGATACAAATTGTGTCATTAGTGTGACTTAACATACTGTCATCTTATAGCATGCTGAGAGAACAGGGCAGGTTTTGTGCTGACCTGTACTGAACATCACTGCTCATATTTACAACCTAACTCTGCAGTTGCTTTTCATTCAAATGTATGAATTTATTCAAACTTTCTGTGAAAACTCAATTTTTCACATTTTATGACTTTCTAAAACAAAGCATCACCTGGCTCGTACCTATGTGTTACTGTGTGTCACATCACATGTCATATGTGTCATATGTATCAGCGCATGGCTCTACTTCCTGTCTATTTTGCTCATCATGGCCTTGACATCGATAGGAGCGGAGGCAGCGGCCGCCTTAGCATTCTCCTCCTCCTCCTGCTTCCAGAGGATGATGGGATGGATGCCGAGGCTCCGGTTCTGAGCGTTTTGCTCCAGCTGGGCCGGACTACGGAGGAAAAACAAACTCAAGATGAAACTGAACTCACATTGTCTCACAAATTTCAAAAAGGATGAATAGATGATCTACATAACAGGGCTGCGTAATAAAACAATATAAATGATTATTGCTAAATCATTTTCATCAATAGCAATATAACAAAAGTCCCGGATATATCAGAACAGATATCAATGACTACAAGGATTATGTCAGATATGTAAAGGAAGTGCTGGGGTGGATGTGGCTTGAAAAGTGGCTTGCAATGGAAGCAGGAACAGTTGGCAGAAAAAGTAGCTTAAATAGAGCGTGCAATAAGAGCTTTGCCAGCTGAATGCATAGAAGAGGATCAGCTGATGTGGGCTGGCATAAGCTGTTTTCAGACCTCCGGAGGAAGTCCAGAGATTTGGGTACACACTTTCTTCTGAGTTGTCTTTTGTAACGCATCAGGAGGTCCTCAGCTCAGACGCTTTCACAACACCACAGAAATCCCCAGAGCATTCAGGTGAAGGGTGGAGCAGCAGGCAGAGGCAGGATGTGATGTATTAATACCGCTGCAGAGATCATGTGTTTCTATTCCAAGCCCAGCGACATTGGCTTGGCAATTATCAACAATAACTGTCTCGACATTTTCATTTGCGTCTTCTATGTTTGGACACCACTTTTTCCTCCTGAGATGTGCTGAGCTTGCTCGCCGGTAATCCTGCAGGGGATCCTCTGTGTGTTTACACATATTGGTTCCTCCGGATGTTCTGTGGACTTTTTACTGAGGGACAGGCTGGAGAAAGTCCAAAGAAAGTCCAGGGATTCTTACCGTGACATATGCGTTCACACACAGAGTTCCTCCAGAGTATGACTGTGGGACAGCACCATAAGTCAGGAGCAGAAGGGCAGACGGTGACTATGTTCCCTGTTTCCATACTGACTGTTTCACGAAGGCAAACAAACGAATGATGGAAATTATTGCTAGTAAATATTATTAGGATGCTAAGAGGACCATAATGAACACGTGTGGTCAACATGTGTTTGTGTGCAAAAGGAAAAACACAAAACATTTAAATGAGACGCAACTAACCTGAAGTTATGAGCCTCAGGGTTCAGTGCCTTCTTCTGCATGTCTTTGTACACGGGTGACTTGAGGTAACGGAAGAAAGTATCCTGTACCAACGAAAACACATGAGACTGCTGGTGATAATAATAATTATACTATTAGTTCTACTACTAATAATAATAATTTGACTTAAGTAGTACCTATTAAAACACAGTTGAAAAGTGTTTAACAAGACAAAATGGCATGAGGGCAAACAAAAGAAAAATAATTACATTGAATTAAAAGCAGTTTGAAGAGAACACAACTTTCAAGTAGGAATATGAAAGTATTACGGATGAGAGAAGATAAAATAAAGCCAAACCGTCTTGATATGATTAAAATAGTCAGTGAGATAAGGGCAAGGACATTTTTTTAAATTTTTTTATACTGAAGTTTTAAAAATACCCAAAGCCCTGAGAAAGAACATTAATTAAAAATGTCTTTAAGGGGTATTTAAAAGAGAATAAGGAGCTCTCCAAACAGATCTCATCAGGGAGGTTGTTCCTGTGGAACCTAATTGAAAGACCTGGTTACTGTTGGTACCAAGCAGCCACTGCTGCGGCTCAATAAGACTATCATCTGCTCTGACCCTTCATCCCATCATACAACAGCTCATTTTAGATCTTTTAAATAATGAATAATCACTTTTTGCTAATCAAACACCCTTACAGATGAATTATAGTGCTTATTAGCTAAATGGCCATAGGCACACCTTTTTCATGAGTAGGAAGACGTGTGTCTGCGCGGCTTCCAGCACGTAGCGGTGAGGAACGTCCAGGCCTTTCACTGTCAGACCCATTGTCCTGCCATCAATGTTGATCCAACGGGGAGCACCAGGGGCCAGGAAGGTTCTGAACACACAGACACTCCACATCAACTCTACTGTAAGTCCTGCATTAGGGTTTTGATCACACTTTACAATTTGAATTTCCCCTGGGTCTAGTTTAAGCAGATATTACACATATACGGTGAAGCCTGACGTATTGTGAGTGAAAAAAATCCACAAACAAAACAGGACCCTGTTGTGCATTCCATATGGGAATAAAAAAACATGACATAAAATAACATATAGCAAAGTGTAAAAGAGACAATAAGCGGCATGTTAGTATTATATAATATATGTGGATATATTTCAAATGGACGTTCTTCTTGACATCAACAAAAAGTTGATGTATTTGCTTACATTTGTACGCATAGTGTACACACACACACACACACACACACACACACACACACACACACACACACACACACACACACACACACACACACACACACACACACACACACTTACTTAAAGATGGTCTCAGCTTTTGATGGCATGGAGGATGCAGTGCCCCACTTCAATACTTCAGCTGCTTCCCAAAAAGCCAAGTTCTCCCCTGGGACACACACACACACACTAGCATGTTAGCAGGCTGATGTTCGTGTTTCCACAACTTCAGAGCCACAAGCCAGGCAGTAGACAGTCTCATTAGAAAGCAGTAGACAGTCTCTTTAGAAAGGCAGATGACATGTCACACAGGAAACTCTGGTTTTAATGTTGAAATGCACTCACTGAGCACTTTATTAGGAATACTACACAGCCTCAGTTATTCTTTACATTGATTCTACAAGATTTTGGAAACTTTCCTTTAACATTCTGCTCCATGTTGACATGATTCATCACAACACCTATGCAGATATGTCAGCTTCACATTAATTCTGCCAATCTCCTGCTCTACCACATCACTACTGGCTACTGGCATCGCTACTTGATTTACATCTGCTGACTGGGGAGGTCACTTAAGTTCATTGAACTCACTGTCATGTTCACTTATTTTGAGAAGTAAACTCACACCATCTCCAAACCACTGAGGAATTCTCAGTACGGTTCAACACCATAGATATATAATCCAAATTGAAATGTTTTTAAATAAAGTTAGGTAGCATACCGCTGAACTCCTTCTTGAGGAAAACCTTGAAGTCGTCTCGGCCTCGCAGGTCCGTCAGGAGCTCGAACAAGCTGAATGACCAGCGCTCCACTCTCATCTTAGTGGGTGGATCAACTCTGAACAGACACAGAGTCAGTAACTCAGGGAAAACTCAAACTTCTCATTCATGACTGGATATCCATGTTATACCTTTACATAAATATAGTACTAACAGTTTGTATTACAGTCATATGATACAATTATTGTGCAGAGCCAACGTTATGGATCTGCGTTTGGGTCATAGAAATATAACCTGTAGGGATCACTGGACTGCCTTCAGGCAAGTACTAACTACACAGGTCGCCAACTGATCACAGGGCTGACCAACCAACATCCATCCAACCAACCAACCAAACTACTTACCTACCTACCTACCTACCTACCCACAAACCAACCAACCAATTTAACAACCAATTTACCAACAAACCTACTGACCTACCCACCCTCCAACCAATGTTAAAACAAAACCTCATATTGTATTCACATTGAGGGCTGAAGAGGGTGATGACCTTCGGGTAACACAATGAATATGATAACTTCTTTATCTGAAACTGACACCTTTATGTTCATTGACGATGAAGGCAGACAGAAAGTAATGAACGTGGCGGTCCTCACCTCCTTGTGTTGAGACTCCAGTACGAGTCATTGTCTGTTTGCCAGGGATTGCTGGGTAGACATGGAGCCAGAAATGGGTCGTGGGTTTTGTAAGTTGTGATGTACTTGACAAGTCTGTGGAGATGCAAATATCATGAGACCAATGGAATCCACAGAGCCTCAGGGTTACCAACTGGGCTAGTAGATGTTTTGACGGGTCACTACTCAGTCATAATCAGAAATATTCAGTTCTCATCATAATTAGACATTTTATTTTGTTAAAATCATTTGGTTATATTTAGGAGGCAAAAAATCAAATACATGAAATAGTTTGTATAAGAACAATATTCTGAAGGAGGATTCTGGTCTTTTCGAACTTGGGTCCGATGTTTATCTCTGATA
The DNA here is from genome assembly GCF_963576545.1 of Limanda limanda. Taxonomy (NCBI): domain Eukaryota; kingdom Metazoa; phylum Chordata; class Actinopteri; order Pleuronectiformes; family Pleuronectidae; genus Limanda; species Limanda limanda. The sequence continues at coordinate 2,101,900 of NC_083652.1, forward strand.
ACAGGGCTGTGCTGGAGACCTTCTTTATGAACCAAAAACAAGTTTGATTTTTAGTTGTGAAAACAGTAACTTTAAGTGGACATTTTGAGGACTGTCATATTGTTGCCCCATTATAATACATGGTAGCCACTGCCAGCATGTTATGGCTGCTGGCGGAGGAAATCTATGGGACAGATTCAAAAAGTTACTGGAAGCTCTATTAATTTATCAACATAGGGCCCAGGTTGAAATATTCTCCTTAAAGTTATTATGACAGGAAAACATTTTTTATAAATTTTATCTCGGGTAACAAGGCTTTTACATGTAAAGTAAAAGGCAAACTTACGCTCCGATGGAAACACTAGATTTGACCTTTGACCTCATGATGGCTTGTTGATAGAAGATGTTCTAGAATAAAAGAACATAAAATGTAATTCACAGTTGTAGATTTCCAACTGTAATTTTGTCAAAGGTTTTTAAAACTCAGTTTGCAGCTTCAAGCCACCAACAGTGAACTGAGAGGACATCTCATCCATTACTCAAATAAAATAAGATGAATGATTACTAATTACAGATAATTACTTACCATGCGTCTGTACTGGTCAAAGCTGATTTTCTGCACACAACAAGAACAAAAAAGTTTGTTTTAATGGAAACAGGTTATTAGGTGCAGTTGACTCTCATCACTGTTTGAAGAATATATAGTTTGATAGCATGCAGAGGAATATTGTGAAGCTTAGTGTTTTCTACAGATAGCTAACAGAAGGGTGGCAAATTATAAAACAGACTCTCAGGTCAAAGGTGACTTAAGCTTGCAACTTTTTGTATTATTAGAGCGAAATGCATTTCTGAAAGATTTGGCTGCCTGTAGCGATTTGTTCTTTTAAGCTGATAATACTTGTATAGATTTATTTTATGAAGGAAAGGAAAGTGTGGTAAAAAATTTAAAATTGCAATAATTTTCCCATGTTCCCAACTGCAGGAATTTGAAATGAATAACAATCACATCATCACCATTTCCTGGAGAGATTGACTAAGGACAACACAAGATATAAGTCTGGGTAAAACACTTATTTTATTAGATCTGTCTCTCTTCATCAGTGTATGGAAATCTGTGGGAAAGGAGAAAAAGACAGGAGAAGGAAAAATGCAGTGAATAACCAGTTTCTCGTGATCGTCATCTTGTAATGAGTTAAGAAAAGTGACATTTATCCTGATGATGAAAGCCAAATTAAACCCATTCTTATAAAATTCAAAACAACAAACCAAGATTGTCCTGGAGCTGCAGTATAGTGCTGGATATTTACAATTTTGATTTTGGTGCATTCAATTAAGCATAGCATCACATATTGTCTGACGGACAAATCTCAAAGATATTCTCTTTACAGGCAACTAACAAAGGAAACAAAGATAATGAATCATGCCACTCAACTGCTTGAAATAGAATGTAATAAACATAATATCTACTAGAAAACTGTGCATACTCAATAAGTACATGATATATAATAAAGTACTAGAATACACAGTAAACTACTAAATATAATAACAATGAATACGCCTATAAACAACAGACTAAATACAAGAGATGACAAACTTGTTTGCATTTAAAGACAATGTAATGAGGTAGTTAAGAATATGACGCACTTAACTAAAATATGAGCATAACATGTGCAAATTCACAGTTATTGCAAGAGTAAGCAGAGAGTTTTGGTGTAGACAGAAACTATACGGCTCAGGGTTGGGCGAGTTCACCTTTTGACCAAGGTGAGGAGTTGTACAGTGTTAATACTCTGGGCAGGAAACATTCCCTGTATCTGACCTTGCGGCAATCAGAGCTGAACCAGTCTGTCGGAGAAAGTTCTCCGCTGTCTGTCCACTAGGTGGTGGAGAGGGTGCTTGTGAATGTCCATGATGGATAACAGTTTGTTCAGTGCCCTCCTCTTCACCCCCACTTCAAAAGACGCCGGTTTGCAGCCAATGATGGATGATGTTCTATGTATCACCGTGTTTACAGTAGAGTAAAAGTAAAGAGTGCTGTGACTTTGTCCTCTGCAAAGAAATAACCATAAAACCCTTTTCTTGAGGCGAGATTCAACTTAAGCTCCTTACTACTAATGAGAAACAGCAAGCATTAGCAGATACCAGAGCAGCTTGAAATAGTCACGTTCTTGCAGCGTTTCCCGTTTCACTTTGAACAATAACCTAGTTATCATTAGCTGAAATAGGGGGACCTGTGAATTAAATGGATTCAATGAAAACCTCTTTTTGCTCAACATATATTGTCATCTACCATTAGTATAACAGCAAAGTAGCTCTACCAGGTTTTTATCTGAACAGGAAAGGATGGGAAAGGGGGATGGGATAGAAGAGGAAGAGAGCAAAGGAGTGATAGAGAGAGTGAGCCACAGGGAGAGTCAGGAGGGTTCCAGTCTCTAAGTGGATATGTCCATAGAGATCAGCTGGGCACTACTACTCTGCTTCCTAAGCTCCAGTAAGTTTCTTACAAGACCAGCTGACCTCAGCCACTGTGTGTGTTTGTGTGTGTGTGTGTGTGTGTGTATGCGCACGTATGTACTGACCTGTTACCTCATCTGTGTTGGGATCAAAAAGATGCTCTGGACCGCAGTCAATAGCACTGTGAGTACGACGCTGTACAAACACAGGAGGATCATGACAAATGTACAGTAAGTACAGTAATCACATTATAATGAGATCTATATATATAAACACACACACACACACACACACACACACACACACACTGACCGGAGGCCTGTTCAATATCCAGTAAGCCCTCTCCTGGCAGTCAAACACCACACGATCTGGCTTCTTCCTCTCCTTACCAGCCCTGAAACACACACACACACAAACAATGATATTTCAGGTAGGGGTCGGTTTTCAAAACTGTCTAACTTAAATAAATTATATATTTATGACCACATACTGTATATACCTACATTACTGTACACATGAAAGTTTAATGTACTCTTTTAAGTCTGGCTATTGAACCATCAGTAGTAAAAGTTGGTACATCAAACATCTTGTCAGATTCATAATCTTGTTTATTACAACTTTGCTTTGCCAGTCGAGACAATTCGACTTTGTTCATTTGGCTGCTTGAAGCCAAGACATTTGCCAGAAGTAAGCTTGTGTCGCAGAAAAGTCAGCTTCTAGTTGTTGTCAGGTTGTGCACGTTTGTGTGTTTCGGGGGGTGGCTTTGACAAGAGGGCCGATGGAACAGGGTAGAATGTATAGGTTGCATATTGTAGCCTGCTCTCACTGCTTTTGTTTAGATAAGGTTGAATAGAAATGACCTGCTTGGAACTCCACTTGTAAGACCATGTGTCAGTTCTGGGGGGAAGATGGACTCTTGAACACTCAGTCACAATGTCCAGGTAGGAACCTCTGATGTCATCCCCTCACAATATTTCACCACATTTCCTATTTACCTTCACTGCAAACTTCCAAACACTAACTACATTTTGAGAACCTACTGAGGTTAAGACTCTGATTTTTTCACATACTTGTATTGTTCAGTGGCCTGCATCACAATGAAGTCCCATTTGTGGTTCAGCCATTTATGGAGGTGGTTGTAATGTGCCTGTTTAAAACACAAACACAAAAAAACGTGAAGCTATGGTGGGGAACAGTTGAATTTGTGTCAGGGCCCTGTGGCAGTGTTGACAGTAACTAGCTGCATTATCATTGGACACACAATGAGAACATTGAGAATGAAAGAATGATAAGGACATTTGAAAAAACTGAGATTCGGATGTGAAAATACTGACTGATTTTATATGAATAACATAGGGATACAGGATTGAAACTGGGAATATGTTTTTTTCATTTCATGGGGCCTTTGATTGTGAAGTGGCTTATCTGTCAGCACTCAGTCGCACTCAGTCTATGAAAACAGTTGTACAGTACATTGTGTGGTTATCTAGGTGCTTTGTCATAGAAAAGCCCCTGAATATAGGAAATACAATTTTGGATACAGACATTTTGAGTTTCAATGGCTAAAGATGCTAAAATATCTTTATTCAGCCATGTCTTAAATTCCTTTCTACAGTATATTATCCCACCATCTCTACGAATTGACTTTCACAAATTACTATGTCACTAACCATCAGAATGGGGATAAAAATAGCGACTCAAAAGGGTTTGTGCCAGTAAAAACACTGATATCCTGAATAGTCTAAACCACATACAAAGACAAATACAGATACATTTTGGGCTGAGTGCTTGTTGCCCCATTACATCTTATGTCTACATCCTGACGCAGTGTGTGTGACTAAAGGCAAATCTGGTCTCCAGCCCTCTCAGTGTCAGATAAAATGAAAGCAGTGGACTTTTGTTTTAGACATACATGCACACATAGACACAAACGTATTCTGTGCTTGAACATGTACCTGTTCATAGGGCTCGAGCATGCCTTTCTTGCGGATGTTCCTCTTTGCCAGGTAAATGGCTGCAGAAAAAGGGTTTGTTTCACATATATTACAATGTCATTACATATAGTTGTTTGTCATTAAACATGGCCTGAAAAAAAAATACCCTATTTGTTTGTTGAATCAATGAAAGAAGGAATCAATGAATCAATGAATCTGTCTATCTATCTATCTATCTATCTATCTATCTATCTATCTATCTATCTATCTATCTATCTATCTATCTATCTATCTATCTATCTATCTATCTATCTATCTATCTATCTATCTATCTATCTATCTATCTATCTATCTATCTATCTATCTATCTATCTATCTATCTATCTATCTATCTATCTATCTATCTATCTATCTATCTATCTATCTATCTATCTATCTATCTATCTATCTATCTATCTATCTATCTATCTATCTATCTATCTATCTATCTATCTATCTATCTATCTATCTATCTATCTATCTATCTATCTATCTATCTATCTATCTATCTATCTATCTATCTATGTATCTATACATTTTTTTTATCATCATCCCTGTGATTCAACAGTGGTGACCCACCATAGTCAGAATCTTCTGCAACCCATTTCTGTGTAGGCCAGAAGTATGGTGTCTGTATAGGTTGAGATTGACAACAGTGTTATTGATTTTCCATCAGTGTATACACATAAACAATAAACAACATAATCGACATAAACAACAGATATCAGAACCGATAACCAACAATGTCTCTAAAAATAATAATATGTCTCTTAGGGCTGGTTCACACCAGCCTAGTTCCGGTGTGAACACCGGACCAGAGTGCAAACAAAACGGCCGCACTCTGGTCCGCTTTGAAGAAGTGGTGTTTGACCACTATCGCTGAACTCTGGAGCAGGTCATTTCTTCACACCAATAACAGGAAGTAGTAAAGCTGTCATTTCATTGGTTTGAAAAAGTTTTCTCATCCTGTTTTGATGACTATCGCTATCACACCGATTGCGAACGAAATGTGGACTAGCACGGGACAAACTCAGGACGAAGTGAGATGCCTCCTGGATATTTGGGCTGCAGAGAACCTATCACACCACCAGAGAAGGTGCATACGAACACAGAGGTATTTAAAATATTTTGAGAGTGCATTTTAGCTCTGCAGATGTTAAGGACAAATTCGTGTGGTATGATGCCCACAACAGGATTCTTAACTTAAGACCCCCTGTGAAACCCCTAGGAACATGCACCAAATCATTGTCTTCTGCCGTTGATATCCACAGCTACAAAGGCTGATGTCAAATGATGACTAATTATTGAGTACCCGCTATCTAATCAGATGTTCGTATGCACTATTCTCTAATGTCTGATTATAGGCACTCCAGATCAAAACATAAACAGAACCTGGCGGTGCTCCATGATGTACCATATATAGACAGAAATTGGGGTGGGAATGTTTTATTTTTACCCGCCCGATTAAATGACCAATAATAGAGTGACATTTCCACCACATGGCTTTTGCTTACACTTTTTGGGCCACATTCAGTGGGTTTATCCTTAATGAAGTTAAACCCTGTCCAAACTATGTTTCTCTGTTATAATAAAGTGTGACAACATAGGCAGCAAAGAAGAAGTGAGTGCCCAGTTTTACCTGGAAGCGGTAGAGGCTAGTATCATTGCACATGACCAGCTTCTTGTGGTTCTGCAGGGGATAGATGTAGCCATAGGCCACTAACATGGTGCAAAAGACATGAGCCTCTGGAACAACAAAGACAAGAGGCAGGAGGGTGAATAGGAGGAAGTCTTACGGCAATTACTGACATGTTCGGAGATGTCATGTTGTAGTCTTTGATTTTTGCAGTACACAGACTCTACCTTCAGTTGGAGTCTTCATCTTGTTGGCAATCCATGCGATGATGTCCTTACCTGTGGAAGCACAGTTAAGAACTGAAATGCTGCACACACTGTATACACACAGTTAAACAAATAGACTACAATGCTAGATCTGATGATGATAGACCAATAATCACTGATTATTGGCCTGAGGTTTTTAAGGTACTAGGCATACTTATCAACAATTTGAACATGGTCTTAGTTATGGCCAATCAATGACTAGCACTGAGGTCTAATAACTCCCCTGGAGGTCTCTCCATTGTTGCCCATGTGATTGAAGTCCCCCGGTAGACTCCCTAGACAGAATCTTTCCTAGGATTCCATTCATGGACTCCAAGAAAGCTGGGTTTTCTGAAGTGCTCCTCGGCACACAGGCACATACAACAGATCGTTACTTTTGCTTCTCCTGGAAAAACCCCTGGAAAATCTGAGAGCCCAGCCCCTTTCCACGAGTTTGGTTTCATAACCTATGCTTTGCATAGAGTAAATGGACGGCATTTAAATAATGCTTCTCTAATGACCACTCAAAGGGTCACACTCACACACACATTCATTTTTATACCACTTTTCTATCACACATAATTCATATACTGACAGAACAGTCATGCACTTCCTGAGCCACAGTGATCCTGGAGGTATCTAGTTGGTACCCCTAACCTCAAACTCTAGTTCCCACTCCCTTTCCACCAGAGAGGTAACATTACACCTCTGAAGATCCGCACTTCAGAGGTGCGCAAGATGTACAGCACTTTATTCCAATTCTGCAAGTGGTGGGCCCACAGGGTGGCGGCTCCATATTGTTGTCTCAAGCTGAGCCCAAATAGGCTTTATGGGTCAAGGCTTGGCCAAAAAATGTTTGGCACTGGGCACCCATCACAGATCTAAGTCCAAGAGGGTTTACCTTTTGCAGGCAAGGAGCTCCAGCGCCATTATTACATCTGGGTTTTGATTCGTGGCTCTTAGCTTCTCCCATAAACCCCTCATCTCTGTTATGGTGGTAAATCTCTCAAAACTTGTTGTGAAAAGTTGTTCTGTTATCTTATCTTATCTTAAAGTTGATTTTTGGAGTGATAGAGGTCAGGCAACCGCAGCAAGAGCCTTAATAGCACAAATGATTAACTAGTAATTAATTTTGGATGAATCACAAAAAATAATTTTGTGCTCTAACTGTTCACTCTGTAATCTGTTACTAGCAGGTGGTGCTTCTACATTACTCAGACTATCTCAGATCACATGTTGGGTTTGACCCACATACATCTGTTCTGACCTTTCCCTTGCTGTTCTTACCCCAGATTAAAAAGCCACCTTGGCTCCTAAAGCACTGTCCAGATCTCATCCAATTGTGGTTTACTTTATTTAGCCTGTGTTAGCAGCTTAGACAGTTAAGGCAGCCTGTTCGAGACTTCTCACAGTCTGTGCTTTAATGGTTCACTGACAGTGTGTTGTCACTGATGTCAAGAGGAATTATACTGATTTTATGTTAGATCAGTAGATGCACTGTCCTCTTTTGTCTTTATATATGAGTTGACAATAATATTAGTACAAAACCTAGAATTAACGCTCTGTGTCTTACAGCATTTAATCACCTGACACAAGTAAACTTTGCAGCAAAAAAAGCTTAAGAAAAGATTACGATGTTATATAAATATAAGTATTCTGATTCTTTTATAAACAACCATTACTTCCTAGATATATGCATAAAAACAGTAATCAACTCTTTGCAGAGACAGAGCAAATGTATACTTCATTTTTTCATTGTGGTTTTGCCAAGATAATAAATGTACGTCCAACCTTCACTATTTGTGGAAGATCATTTTCAGTGGGTCAAATTGATAAATATAAATATAAAAATATAGATATTTGCATCTTTAAAGATATCTGGCATAATTTTGTAGAAGCAGCATTTTTTCAGTCTTACCAGCGATGACATGTGGGATGGTAGTGACATTGAGTTTCTGCTCCGAGCCTTTCACTCCATTTTTCAGGTCCTGCATCTCCACCAATATGGCCTCCAGCTGGAAACAGGATTCATTTCCATTAGCCACAAAGGAATATTCAAGAATATCTTCACAAATATTAATATCAGATATCCATGTTTCAATGTTAGCAAAACTAAATGGATCATTCCAGCTGCTTAAATCAAATACACTGCTCCCAGTTGAGGGTTAGAGCATCACCAAACAAGGAGGGGATATGTTTCACCCCTGTCTGTTTTTTGTTGGTTGGTTTGTATGTTTGTTTGTAAGCAAGATCAAACAAAAACAACCAAACGGATTTCCACAAAACTTGGAGGAAGGATCATCAAGGTAATATGTATATATATGAATATATATGTGTATATGAATATATGTATTCTTATACACATTCAGTCCATTAGATGATAACATTCAAACACAAGTAAATAAAATACCACAATGTCATTACAATTTCCATTCAGAATCCAATGGATCCATGTGACATGATAATAGCTTGAATTTATACAGCGCCTTTCAAGAGACTCAGGGAAGCTTTACATATGTCCGTGGCGACAAAAGAGAAGAGAAAGAAACGCTATAGTGAACAGGTGGTGTCCAGATATGTAGTGTTGTGGATTGCGGGTGGGGGCTGCTCTGTCTCCAAAGGTTTCCAACCTGTTAGAGGGCCCTTGAGCAGAAATCCGCTGTGTGTGTATTGACTATTGTCTACACCTGTACGCTTAAAGTCCTCATCAAAAGCAATAAATGTAGTAGCTCCATAGGTAGCCCAGAGAGAGCCTACAGAAACTAGCCAGTATATGGCTAGTTTCTTTATGGCCCCATTATGGCCCCATTTTTTCTGTGTGTCAGTTACATTCTGTATTTTAAATGGTTTGTATTTTATATAGTGCTTTTCTGGTCTTGGTGACCACTCACAAATACTGTTTTTGCCATTCATGCATTCACACACACACATTCATATGATCAGGACTTTTTTCTATGAGAACAGCACAAAGACCGAACCACTGGAATCAAACCACCTCTGGTTAGAGTGTGACCCGATGCCTGGGCCACAGTCGTCCCGGTCATTGGATAATTTGGTTCGGAATAAGCACCCTTTAATGACAGGCCCTCTATTTTTTTTGAGGGAACAGCTTTAAGTTAATTTTGATTTAAGTACCTACTGATGTGGTCGCACATATTTCCAAACACATTGACAGTTACAGAAACATTGCACCACAACATTGTCACACAGTAAACTTTGGCCATGTATGGTCCCTTGGAGTCTGTAGCCCCTTTCTCTGTTTTGCCTGGTTGGTATCCAGCCCTGGGACCCACAGGTTGTGCCATCATTATATTTAGAAACTGTATCTCTTCAATTTTGTTTCTAGATACAAAGCTTTTGCAGTAGCAAAATACTGTACAAGACGTTTGACGTATTCGTCATGTTACATGGGGGAGACAAGACATTTAAACCTATAATTTAATTCAATGTAACAACACTTTGCTATATTGGCTCAGAACATTGACAGAATGCTGAATACTTGAATACGAATGACTGCATCTCATCAGGAAAGGAAAAACGCTGTATGTGGTGCAGTCACATCTCTGATGTACTTATACTTAACTTGAGTATTTCCATGCTGTTGTGCTACTTCAAACTTCTACTTCTTAACATCTCAGAGAGAACTATGAGTGCCTTTGCCACTTTTACCTCAGTAAAACATGTAAATAATTGTCATACTATATCAGTGATTTTGATAAGATCCTTTTCTTCCTCACAGGAAAGCACTTTTCACTCAGGGTGGCTTCAGAGTGTAGACAAGAAACTAGATACAGTTTTAGTATTATTTTTGGGGGAATTTAATTGATAGAAAAAGTTAAACCGGACAGGTAATGTAAGAAAGTGACGAGCAGTAAGTGGTCCGGCCAGCAGGGGGTGCTACTCAGGGCATTTTCTCCCATGCGATATCCTCCCCACCCACTCAGCCATGGGGTTGCCCCTGACTATATCCAATTAAAAACCTTCTTATAGTTTTTTATTGTGGTAGCCTGGAAGAGATTTGATTCCTGACATTTCCAGGAGCCTTAAATAGGATACAGAGGCCCAAGGAGTGATTACATAGGTGGTGACAATTATTCTCCAGAGAGCCTCCTGCTGTGCTCAGCTGTCCTGCAGATGTCTTTGTCACTTTATAACTTTTAATCCACTTTATCTTAATTAAACTTTTGCACTGTCCGTGCCGTTTGCCTATTTTGGGGGGCATAAATAAATAAATAAGTGGCCGAGTCCCATTACCCTGAGGGCCCATCTCACATACAGCCTATAGACATACAGAATTAATATCTACTGCACAGTACCCATGTAGGCATATACATTAAAAAATATGAAGAGAATTCTCATATTGACAGCAGCACATGACAACACGTTTCAGTATGGAGGCTAAACATATACACACTATGATCTTTGTGAGTTGTAGAGGATGTAGTTGTCAATCCTTTCATTTACTTATCGTATCTAACCTATTTTTGTCTTCATTGGGATCAAATAGACATGTTTTTTTTGTAATGTGTGTACTGTACTGTCTTTTGGTCCTATTACCAGGTGAGGTCAGGTTCTCCTGCTAAACTGTTCAGCATATTTCAGCAACAGAGCAGCAAAGCTAATTGGCTTTATGCTGGAGTTAAAGATGATCTTTAACAATCCTCTGCTCCTCAAATCATGTGTAAATCTCATACAAATGTACATAAGGATACCTGTAACCTGTCAATTTTGTAGAACAAACTTAACTGCCAGAAAGGTTAATTTGATTTTAACATCAATATGCTGCAGACATCTAAAGTATTAATAATACATACATATCAATTTTAAATAAAGATAGTGAATAGGAAGAAAAAAAACAATTTATAGAGTTGGAGCAGTATAAATTCTGACCAATTATAATAATAATGATACTACCCACAAACCTTTTTGAGGCAGTGCATACGGGGAGGGAAATGTTGCACCCGGTCAGGACGGGCTGTTCGGATTGTCATATTTGCAGACTAATAAAATCCAAGTCAAATGTTCAAAAATAATAAATATATCCAAGTTTGAAATATTCCAGTTCTAATAAAGAAAGGTGCTCACAGAAAAGTGTGTGCATGCATGCACTCTGTGCATACACTGTGAGAGGATTGTAAGACAGGATGTGAGGGATGGATTTATCCCCCAATTAGCTGCAGGGAACTTGTGCTCTTATCCCCCAGTAATTATAGAGAAAAGCCGGTCTGGGTGGTTCTTAAATTAACTTGTGAAACGTGAGTCGGTGTCAGAGTTGGACCACTTAGTTCAGGTGGCTGAGTATGGAGGTTGGAATATGTCGCAATCACCAAAGACTTTGAAGGTTGTTTGATAAATTGATATTTTAGAATAAAATTAATTCACTTACTATTGTTATTTTAAATTTTAAATGGGGCAATATTAAAAGACAAGAGGGTAGGAAGGTAAAACAGTTGTAGGCTACATTGGAAATTATTCCTGTTCTTGAGAATACCGCTTTCATTCATACATAGTGTAAATGTGAACCTACATTCAACAGATTATATAAGATTTTCTTTCCACAGCAGTGGGAAAGCACTAACCCGACTCTCTCCAATGGTAACAACATCGACTCCTTTTTATGGGCTATGTGTCAGGCGTCTTGGCTGAGTGCATTAACTTTCTAGAACCTACAAAACCTTATAAACTTAATATGCCATTTTTATATTTCAGTATTAATTGAGAATATATAATGTGACACTCAGTGGGCTTTAGAAAAGGTGATTTGATTGTGTTACATTTGGACAGGGCCAGGCTTTTAAGAGAGTAGGTTGGCCATATTTCCAAAAAAAGTCAAACTCCAGTTATTGAATGAATTTAAACTATTAAAAAAAAAAATCTAAATTGGTAACAAAGAATAACTTATATAACTAATTAACAAACCTGTGAAGTAAAATGTGTTTTTTTTATATTTATAACTGTAGAACATACTGTATTTCTATCTGATAATTATGATATACTATATTGAAACACTCTAAAGTGGTTGAGTGGAGTTGCAGACCTTCTGTAATAGTAACCGGTAAATATGACCATGAAATGCCGGGTTAAAGCGCGGGCGCGCTCATGTAGTCCATCGTGAGCGCTCCTCGATCACAACTGTACCACTGTGCTAGATTCACGTGTGTTGGATAAACCGCACTTGTGTTTTAGAGCAGATAAACTGCCCCTGTAACAATAAATGCAACAACAAAAAGAGGTTAATTTGTAACTTTATAATCTCGAACTTAATATGTTAAACACATATTGTTCGATTGAAATGTTTAAAATGTTGAATAAACGAAATCACAGATCAAAACTCCAGGAAGATGTATTGGCGTTGAAACAGGGCCTATGACAAAATGGCTTTTTAAAAATTGTATTAATGCTTTTGTGAAGCCAGAATTTAGTTGATTGGAAAATGAGAATTTTTTTCTTAAAAAACATGTTTGAGTAAAGTTGAAATTGAGCTCAGCTGGGCAGGGCGGGTGAAGGTTTAGGTGAACGTTGTGTTGATGTGGATTCCTACGGCACGTGAACGCAGCAGCGGGCAGGGCCGACCAGCCTCTAGTCCTCCTCTCTGTCTGTATCGATGAAGTTGTTTCAAAGATGGCGGATTTCCTGCCGTCCCGCTCCCTTTTATCTGTATGTTTCCCCAACTGTCTCCTCACGAGTGGCGAGGTAGAGCAGCTGAGGAAGTCTAAGGAGATAGATAAGTGTATTCATCGAGATAAGACTTATGTGAAACGGCTGGTGAAGATCCTACTACTCGGAGCAGGCGAGAGCGGCAAGTCCACTTTCCTCAAGCAGATGCGCATTATCCATGGGAAGGACTTCGATCAGAAGGCCAAGGAGGAGTTCAGAGCCACGATTTATAGTAATGTTATTAAAGGTAAGACGCCACCAAGCCTCCGCTGGGGTTCATGTTCTGGCCCGTGTGTCGGCTGCCTGTTCCAGGGTGTAACGAGTGGGAAGGCGGTAGCATGCTAGCTGCATCTGAACCTACTGCAGCACTTCACTGTGTTCGACAAAGCTAATGTGGGTTAGCTGCCTCAGCTACCAAGAAACGCCCATGTTATTAGTGTTTGTGTGCACGGTGCGAGTGGAGGGAGCGGCGGCGCCGTCAATGTTGTTGTTTATCCAAAGCTTCAGGTGTCCGACATGTTCTTTCTTAATGTTGGGTCACACATGCTGCTCACCGGGGTTTGATCACACACTTCCTCATGGCTGCGGTTATCACTGAAACATGCCACTTCCACGGAAAGCGGGGCACCGGAGTGTGCGTGTTGACTGTAAACTTCCCCAGCATCAGATGAGGCCACTGGCAGCCCCTCTCTCCAGCTGCACGCCTTTCACCTGGGTGGCCTCTGAGAGCTGACACGTTGATCTATCAAACAGCCACCCGGTACGAACTTTACTGCTAAATACATGCGCCATTTTACAAAGCATCCTCTAAACATATGTTACTCTCTTTGCTGTTTGTCAGTCGTTCATTTTGCGTGAATATGAAACGCTTTTTGAATGGTGTAGTTTCTGGGAGTGTATGGAACGAGGGACTCTTCGTGGGAGAGCAGAGGAACATGCTGCTCAGTGATGTCAGCTGTCATCTCAGAGTTACAGAATCATTAAACCAGCCTGGCAGCCTCGCTTCAAGAGAGCACAGCTTTGTGATCCGTCAAAAATGATGCATGTGTTGCATTATTTACATTATAACATTTGGTATCAACCAGTGTCCATGATTACATTCACATGGCCTCCAGTACTCCGACAACTGTCCTTATTCTAGCATCAGACTTTATTTCAACTATTGTGTTTGCACAAGGTGCTTATAAAATATTCCTTTCCTATTCCAGAGCATAATCTGATTATAACTCAAACCACTACACCATCAGACCTTTCTTTCTGCCAGTTTTAACCTGTAACAGTTTGGAAAGCTTTTACTGTAAAATCTAAACCACAAGTGAATTATTTATGAACAACAAACTAATGTCTGTCAATATGTCTAATCATGCTCTTTTGTTTCTTTGTTCTTGCCCAGGATGCTTCAACCCTTAATTTAAAATAGTCTTTGGTATTTTATTCTACATCAGTTGTTTCCAGCCACAGTCCAATACACCACAGCTATTAATGCGTTTTACTTAGATTTTTCAATATGTCAAACAAAACGTGGTGAAATGAGCAAAATGATTGATCAAAGTTAAATGGAGGGGAGATTTTGTTAGGGGACAGTATGTTAGAACTGGACCCTGCCACCATTTGTATGGTACCTGTGTTACTGATTACACTGGATATTTTCCCAGATAAAAAACGTGTGTCTGCTTCGAATCTGTAGAGCGCTTACTGAGATGAATTTTGCTGCAGGCAGCCTGATTCCTATGGTGCTCTTGAAGGTGTGTGCAAAGTTTCCCATTTATTACTCAGACTGTGGTGGTCGTTCAGGATCCAAATAGTCCTGAGTGCATGCATCACTCTGCCTCACTGTCACTTGTTTGCTTGTTTCTCAAAACATCTAAAACGTTTTTACAGTCCTTTAAAACCAAATCTTCATCATCCTTCTTTGGCAACTCTCCCATCACGTTATAAGACTAATTTCTGTCATGTGATCTGCTGTGGTGCATGGAGCAGACACTTTCACTGTAAGTTTATATGCAGCATCAGAAGTCTTGATAACTTATATTGGACATATTAGTTGTCGTCTTTTTGACAAGCATGGAGGCCAAAACAAAAAACCCACAACCCAAGGTGGCGGTGCTCTCTCCAGTGCTTTTGTCTTTTGACTTGACTCAATTGTACAGCTGTGGCCAAAAGTTTTGAGAATGACACAAGTATTGACTCTTCTTTTTCAAGACCTCTGCCTGGCATGCTGTCTACTAACTTCTGGCCCACATCCTGACTGATGGCAGCCAATTCTTGCATTATCAATGCTTGGAGTTTGTCAGAATTTGTGGGTTTTTGTTTGTCCATCCGCCTCTTGAGGATTCACCACAAGTTCTGAATGGGATTAAGGTCTGTGGAGTGTCCTGGCCATGGACCCAAAATTTCGATACCATTCTGCATTCATGGCTGTGTTCTTGGGCAACCCCACACATGAATGGTCTCAGGATGCTTTACTGTTGGCACGACACAGGACTGATGGTAGCGCTCACCTTTTCTTCTCCGGACAAGCTATTTTCCGGATGCCCCAAACAATCGGAAAGGGGATTCATCAGAGAAAAGGACTTTACCCCAGTCCTCAGCAGTCCAATCCCTGTACCTTTCGCAGAATATCAGTCTGTCCCTGATGTTTTGCCTGGAGAGAAGTGGCTTCTTTGCTGCCCATCTTATCACCAGGCCATCCTCCAAATGTCAGACACAAAGAGAGATAGATAGAAAGTGAGGGAAAGAGAGAGAGAGAACTGCACATTGAAATCCATTTGAACCCATTTCAGAAAAAAAGACAATTGTCATGTTTTGGTAAATGTTAAAATTGAGATGATGGCTACATATAGATTACTGAAATGTATCCTGGGTGAACTGTATTCACACCTACACTTAGAGCTGACCACTGGGGATCAGATCACTCAGGACTAGGGTTGCAAAGGGGTGGAAAGTTTCCGGTAAATTTCCGGAAACTTTCCACGGGAATATTAAGCTTGGGAATTTTGAAAAAAATAAAACTATGCAAATTAAACGCTGAGCAATAAAAACATCATTCAAAACTCTATTTTAAAGATGTATGGAATGCAGCACATGCTGCACGTTGAATTTCAACCCTCCACTGTGCATTCTTCCATCACATGCACAGATAATTCCCAGCATCCTGCACACTACAGAACTATTGATGTTTACTGAGGTGTGCAGGACTAGTCAGGTACGTTTCGATGATATTACTCGGGATAATATATTAGCATGCTTATTGAGGATTGTTCATCTGTTCATCTGGCCTATTTCCATTAATTTATCCATCAATTGTAAAATATTTTTACAGACTATTCCAATTGTTTGGGTAACTATTTATATCTCTGGCATTGCATTAGTGTTTTTTTACAAACTTTTTTCTCATCTAATTCTACAGAACAATGCCACGTGCACTATCTCATGTGTGGAGACATTTCACCCCATCCAATGTAGAAGGAAAGGCTGTGTACATTTGAAAATACTGTGCAAAGACCTATGTTAAAAATGACACAACGATGCAGAAGCATATAGTCAAGTGCCCAAAGTTTCCTCAGGGCTCAAATCAGCCTATGACACAACAAAATGTTTATATTTATGTCTGTATATGACAAGGTAAATACAGTTAGTATAAATTACCCACAACATTTCCAGTTTATTCCCGTTAATTCCCGTTAATTCCCATGGAAAGTTTCCAACTTTGAATATTCCCGGAATTTTGCAACCCTACTCAGGACAGATGATAACACCAGGTCTGAATGGCAATGAAATACGTGCATTTGTGATGGATGACACAGTAATATGGATTGTAGACGGGCTGTCCCTGAAATGCCTCTGGATTAAATGATCAATTGAGAAGCAGGCTTGAATCTCCTCATTTTACATTTTACTCAGCTGGTCTGGGTTGTTTTTTCCTCCCCTATGCTTTTTACAGCGTCTGTGCTAATTGTTGGAAAGGTTGGCTACTAGGGATGGGCATAATTAATCGACGATCGATTAATTGAACATAAAGAATTTCGTCGATGACATTATTTTGTCTTCGACGAAATTCTGTTGCGTTCACTGCCAACACTGCGAAGCTATACGTCTCCATGAGCGCATGAGTAGGAGGTCAGAATATCCGACTTGCCTGAACGCAGCATAGTGACGACGTTAGCAGCTGTAGGAAGCAGCCCGGAGCTATACTCGACAAGCCGCCGCTGAGGAACCGGCGGCTGGCCGCTGGGAGCTAGATGGATTTGACGGTTCTCGACCTCTCAGTCCGGTTGTTGTCATGTCATCAATCCCGGAACCTCACCCAGACCCGGGTCTCTCCGGGTTCCCTTCCCCGTAGACTGAGGGTCTGTGTGCGGACATGAAGCCGAGCTCCGCAGCTAGCATCCGGAGCTAGCGGAGGCTAGCTCCAAAGCAAGCCCCTTCGGATCCGGACAAAGCCGGGTCTGGTGGAGGGGTTCCGGGAGTGAGGACGCGACAACCACCGGACTGAGAGGTCGAGAAGCGTCAGATCGAGCTAGCTCTCAGCGGGGCTGAAGAGTACAGCAGCGCATATTTTCAAGTGTAACCATTGAAGGGATCCGTTTAACTGCCACAAGAGTTGTTCATCTTGTAATAAAGACCTCAATGAGGAAACGCGCTGTGTTTTTTCTATTTTCACTGCATTTTAAAAGTCTATAAATAGTGAATTTTAATATAAAAATATTAATGATTAATCGAAAATTCGTCATTAACTCTCCCGACGATCGATTAAGACAATTTAATCGAATGCCCATCCCTATTGGCTACAGTAAGTTTGAACCAAGCACTGGCACCATTTCCTCCCCCGCTATTATTCAGTTTACTGTGAGTAGCCATGCAGGAGAGGTAACCTGTGGAGCCTCTGGTTTTTATGAATAGTCTTATGGTTTATATGGTGCTTCTTTCAAATGTGTGGACATTTTGAAGTTTTTACCTCAAAGATGATCAGAGGCACTGTTTACAAGTCACCTAGTAAAACCTGGAGTTTGGCATGAGAGGACATCTCTGAAGGTCCACTGTACTGTAGCATAACTGGGCCATAGGCATGTTTTACTGTTAAGCACTTTTTGTACCAGCACTTTTAATTTCTTTCAAGGTTATTATTGCTATAATGTTATTAACTTTTTTCTTAATCTTTTCTTCTGTCTTTAGTATGTTTTTATATGTGTATTATATTATGCAAGTGACAACAAATCCGATTTTCACATGTGAACTGTGGATAAGTTTGAACAGGGAAGTGTGATGAGTCCGGCTGGAAAGGCTTGCTCAGCGTCAGTCAGGGGGAAGTAACTGATGCTTGACGTGGTTAAAGTAAAAAGGAAACTACTTGTTTCGGTGTCATTTCAGGATAAAAGTTACATCAGTCAAGGTGTGTGTGTGTGGGGGCGGGGGGTTTACATGGTGGGACCAGGGTTGCAAAATTCCGATAATATTCAAATTTGGAAACTTTCCTTGGGTATTAACGGGAATAACCTGGACTTTTTGGGGTTATTTATACTTACTATATTTAACCATGTCATATACAAACATAAATATAAACATTTTGTTTTGTCATAAGCAGACATGCATGCAAACATTTCTAATACAAATTTAAAAAAATTCAATTTTGACTTATCCATTTGTGAGTAGAGCTTAAATGGATTCTTTTATTGAACAGCAAAAAACATGAATGTTGAATAAAATACTAAATGTATTCCCTATGACTTTTTTGATGGACCCCAACAGCCAAGAGTAATCGAGGTGACGGTGTACTTTTGTGTGGACATACAGTACATACCTCCTACTGTTAAAAGTACTGCCGTTAAAAGTTAGCCTACTGTTAACAAATAAACTAAATATTAAAATGAACATGGCTGCAGTGTAACAAGTAATCAATATGCTGGGTAATGAAAAACACTTTCAAAAACAAAAGAAAGCCATATGTTTACGTTTCTGGCAGACAATGTTCCCAACTAGCTGCATCCAGGGTCCAGCTGAGCTATGCTTGCCTATTCTTGTTTTCAACTACATTTAAGTTCCCTGTTATAGGCTAACTTTAGCAAAAAAAGTGTCACAACCCTAGTTGTGACGCTGCAGATGAGTGTTGATCTGACGCACTGTTTACACACGCAGATTATACATAATTTTGTGTATATTTTTGTCTATAAAAAGTAAAACGATGTGAATGACAATTCTGGATTTGTAGTGCTGAGATCATCCACCATGATTGTGTCACTGATCCACCAATGATAAATTCAGTTGACTGGGCATGATTTTGGTCTGATAGTGTAAGTCAGAGCACAAACGGAACCCTGAGGTCCGTGGAGCTGCCTGCAGAGCTCTGAGTTGAGATTCAAGAGAGGACAAACTCCATGAAAAGGTGACGGAAAACCTGATGTTCACTCAGTTGGAGCACCAGAGATCCTGTGTGGAGACGGAGAAACTTTCCGAAGCACAACCAATTTCCAAGTGTCATGTCTATGTCCTCCATACATGACCAGAGGATCCTTTGGTTTGGCCAGACCAGAGAGTGATCTTTCTCACAGTGTGACAGTCCTTTGTCTGCCACTCTGGAGAGGCTCCTGTCTGGCCTCCCAAGTGAAGGTTGTCCTACTGAAAATTTCTTGACCTGTTTTTATTGATGACAACTAATCTAAGTTGTTATCATTTTTATCGGTGAGGGATGATGGACTAAAAATTCTAATCTGACACTTGTTATGTTCACTGAGCTTTATTAATAAGGGTTTTATTGTTTCCACCATTTGATAATTTTTCTGTTTGGTACCTTATTGATACTATCAATTCACTGTTAGTGATAGAAATGAATATATCTAAATTAGATCTTGATAAGAAAATCATATTTTCTGTTTGTAATCCCTGGTCTCTTGTACTGATTATTAATGGGTGGCTTCAGCTCAGGATGTAGAGCGGGTCTGTAGATTTCTGTGTGCTTTTATTGTTTCGAATAACAAGGACCTGCTTTGTTCACAACATTGCTTTTGCATTTTCAACAACTTTACAGTTAAAATATCTTGTAAAATTGATTTCAGAACACTTTATATGTAAGGAAATATCAGCATTCCTCATATTTACACTTGTCTAGTAAAAACAGGAGGCTATGGGTAAAAATTTTGAATTAGTGAATGTTCATTACACCCCTTTGGCAGAGTTGACAGTAGCTAGCAGCTCAACATACACAGTCCTGAAGACAGCCAGCCCTCTGTAGCAGCGGCTCGCTGCAAAATTGTTGCTGCCACTGCTGTAGGATTAGGACGGACACACATTAGGCCTGTTGTCTTTTTCTGAGCCCGAGTATCCTGACGGAATGTCCCCTCTCGCCCACTGGCCTTCACTCACATTGCTCTTCAGCAATTAACAATGATCAGAAGTTTTTTGGATATGTACTGTACTGAAGGCATTACTTTTAGGTTTGTTTGATTATCGCTATAATTTGAGGCACAAATTATCCATAAACACATTTAAAAAGTCGCACAGTTCACCTGTCAAACACGAGATGTGCAGGCAGAACATCATGGTTAAAGTGGCCGTAAAGATCTCTATTCGTAATCCGACACAATCCATCAATATCTAAAAAGCCGTGATTGTCAGAGAGGAAAGTTCTTCTCACAGATTATCACACATGTTTATAATGTGATTATAACTCAGTGTGCCCTTTAACTTCATTGTTGCAGAAGAAGCTACCCAACTCATCAATAAGCACAAAAATATTAATTCACATTGTTATGATAAAGGTCTGTGTGATTGATTGTAACCAGTGCATGCACGCCAGGAGAGTCAGACTAGCTGAACCCAATGCAAAAAAACTCCAAGGTGAAACACTGAAATTCCATTTATGATATATATATTAAAGGTTTCACTCCTGACAATGATGTGACGAGTTCCACAGTGACATGCAGAGACATACAAACTGACACTAGCTAAGTTTGATTAATTACAACTAATGTTATGAAGCCGAACAGCAGCTGAAAGTTTTCATCACTGATCTGTTAATGATTATTATCGATGCTGTAGTACGTTGATAATTCACTGACACTGGATGGTAGAAGCAACAGGTGTCTGTGTCCAGGACGCACTGCTGCTGGCTGACCGATTAGACTGCACGTCACAGATAGGGATGCACCGATCCGATATTTGTATCGGTATCGGTACCGATATTGAAGAAATTTCTAGATCGGGTATCGGTGACAATGGGCCGATCCATATCGGCGGATCTATTCAGTGTAATTCTATGCTGTGCGCTGTGAGTGACGTCATACGCAAGCAACACGCCGTGTTTACAAAATGCAGCGAGCGAAAGGATCAGCTCCCCCGTGTCACTTATGAGTTTAACAGCACACTGGGGGGGGGGGGTCCGGTGGCGCCTCACGGCGTCGCTGGTGCGGCGGGCTTTTTCTCATTTTCTTGGGACCGCGGGGTGGTGTCCGCCCGAGGGGCCCCCAGCGGGCGACGTAGCTGAGGTGATCCCCGAGAAGGGCCCGACACGCGTCCAGAGTTGCTGCCGATTGCCGTACCCGGTCCCCTACGACGGCCCGCCTTCCGCACCGGCGACGACTCTGGACGCCTGTCGGGCCCTTCTCGGGGATCACCTCAGCTACGTCGCCCGCTGGGGGAACCCTCCGGTCCGAGGGGCCCCCTCCGGTCGCGCGGGGGGGCCCCTCCGGCGGTGCGCCTCGGCTGGCGCCTAGCAGCTGACTCAGAACTGGTGCGGACCAGGGGAATCCGACTGTTTAATAAGTATCGGATCGGTATCGGCCGATACTAAACCTCAGATATCGGTATCGGAGGTGAAAAAAGCGGATCGGTGCATCCCTAGTCACAGACCTGGTATTAACATCTGTCTTGTGGGATCTGTTCACAAGTGGTCAGCTCAAATTCATGTTTGTACACACCCTAAAGTTTCCCGAGATCTGATCACTCGGACCACATTCGGAGGGGGTATCGGACGCATATGGCCAAATTATTTTTTTCCCTCTGAATGCAACTCAGTCCTGGGCCACGTATGAAGGACCACCTACTCAGCTGTCTGACCCACTACAGTTTCATTATGAACCCAACCTATTTCTGTGCTTCCCAATGCCCATATGCTGATTTGTTTGTGTCAACAATATCAACATTGACAGATAATGACTCTCTCTCTCTCTCTGTGTAAACTCAGACCTGATAAACTGGATATGACTTATGTTTGTATTTATATTTAGAGTGGGAGAGTTCAATCTGATCATAAGTGGTCACAGGAGACACATTCAGGACAACTTTACAGACAAACTTAATGCTGTCTTATGATTGGAACCCTAACCCTAACATATGCTAATACCAGGTATGATCACAGATTTAAACACAAAGGAGAAGAAACTAAGACAACCCCTTCCCTACTCTTAGCTTGCCAGTTATGTTCTCGCCTGCAATTCAATGGACCAATGACACGAGTAAACAGTCAGGCACACAATGTAGGGAACTGCACTCTCTATTTATAGCTGATAATTGATTCTTACTCACTGACGTCTGTATTGACGTGTTTTACTCATTCACATACCCAGAAACACATTTACACATGTGCATAACTGGTGAAATAGGGAGACAAATACACCAACCTATACTGATAGAGGCCTCATGTCTGTATGAAAATTATCCTTAAAAAAACTTTTTTTAAACATTGACTGTAACTTCACCATTGTTGACTTGATAATTGGCCTGCTTCTTCTTATATATTTGTATACAAATATTCAAACTGCAACCAGGGGCCTCCCCCCCGGTTTGCACCCTCCCATTGGGGAACAGCACCATCATACTCTGAATATCTCTGGAGAGCTCTGAGTTTAATGTCCTTCATGTACTCTACATGTCAGTTTAAAGTACAGGTTTGTTTTGGTGTCTTATTTTCTGTCCCCAACTAAAAAAAACCAAAGTCAGTTTTACGGTGTCTGTGTTGTTTCCCGAGGCGAGGCGGAAAAGTGCATGAAAGCTGCTTCTCACCACAGGAACTAAAGATATGTAGACAGACACAACATACTCACCCTTGAGCTGTCCACACACGCACACACGGACACACTGCAGAAAGCTGGATTAAACAGAACACACTGTCAGAGCAGGCTGCTGTGAAAGGGTGAAACAGAGTTCACAGAGCATTAAGGTAAACTCAGCACCTCATCTTTGCTCAGTAGACGGCTGCCGTCAGTAGCTTGTGCTCAACTGAAATTAAATTGTGTTGTTGTTTCACGGAATCCGATTTGTGGCAGCAATGATTGTTCTTTTGAATTCTTCCTTGTTTTAAAGTGCAACCAGTTACATCTGTAGTGCCGCCCCTGAGGTTGACCTTGTGCCAGTGTTCCATATCCAGAGGTTTGGCGTGTAACACAACATTGTCACTGTCTGTGTCACCACACCGTCTGTCCCTATCCACAAATATGATTTAGTTGGAAACTAGCTGCTGCCGACTGTTGTACCTTTTTATCAAGAACAACGAAGAGGAATAAAAGCAACACTCCTGCCTTGAAAAGGCTGTTACCTACAGTTAAATCAAACACACAAACTATAACTCAACAACACATATGACGATGATTTTCACTTGACCTGGTGGGAATTAGGACTGCACCATATTTGGAAAACATGCGATATGCTATAAAGTTTTTTGAATATTGCGATGACGATATGGCTTGCGATAAATAAACAAATGCTTAAGTATACGAAGTTAAGTCTTTCTTTTGGTTTCACTGCTAACAAAGACTCTCTACAGTAAGTGGCCTATGCAGACACAAAAAAAATAATTTAAAGCATTATTTCTATTCCAATGACATTGTTTTAGGGCTACTCGATTATGGAAAAATTCATAATCACGATTATTTTGGACAAAAACTAAATCACGATTATTCAAATGATTATTAATATGTGCCCTTATTTTTTTTTTATGACTAACCGGAAGTACCAGTCTCTTCCGGTTCCGGTAAACACCGATTACGGCTGCTTGTCTTATTCCTCCATGAAACCATGCAGGATATCGGTGCCTTGTTATTCAAACCCTTAATGATGGCAACATTCTCCATAAAAACACTTTGTAACTGAGAACTTTGAAATTTCCTCTCATTATTAAATGTCCCCATCTGCCCCCCCCCCACTACAAGCACACAGAGAGAGAGAGAGAAAGAGGGGTGGGGGGGGGGCTATGAGGACCATCATCATTTACCCCCGAACCCCGACATTGAACGGGTTCCATACAACAACAAGCGGAGAATCGCGAGCTGACCCGCGAGGGTCCGGTGAGAACAGCCGGCGGCTGCGCGCTGGAGAATAGAAGCTGTGCGGCGCGGCCGCTACACTGTGTGGTGGTGCTGCTCGTCGGATTCGAAGAGTCGATCAGACGGGGCTGCCCTCACTCTGCCGTTTTCCACTCGCGCTGTTTTTTAAATACCTCCGGTCACCACACACACAACTCGCCTCCTTCACTTCACAGCTGCTTAAGAGTGAGTGCCGGTCAGCGGGACTGCGCTGAATGCTTTGGGGGAGGGACTGAATTGCGCATGCGTGTCTCTTTAGAAAAAAATGCCAAATAATCGTTTCAACGCGATTATAGTAGTTTGGAGATCGTTTGACCCAATAATCGTAATCACGATTATATTTCGATTAATTGAGCAGCCCTACATTGTTTGGTTGAATAAATTCCACTTTGCTACAGACACAGGGACCACAGACAGCTCCACAGCCCGAGGTAGAAGGCGAACAGCCTGGTCACAGCACCACCAAGGCCGGGCCAGACACCCAGGGAGCCATGCACAGCTCCACACAGGGTCTCTTCATGTGTGTTTGGACTGGGAAAAGTTGTGTTTTACAGTTTTTAGAGGATCTGTCAGGAAGTGATTGCTGCTCTTTGTGTCTCTATTATTCACGCTACGCACTGCACCAACCCCATAGAGCCAAGCTGTGCACGCCCCGCCATCTCCTCCAGCAATTATTTTATAGAAACATCTGCTAATAGTGATAAATTTGACTCTGGACAAACGTGATCACAATAAATGTTCACATATAATTTAGTTGGGAGGAGCTCATTTATTATCTAGGGTAGCAGTGCTCTACAAATATATTGACATGCAGAGCATGAATGGATGGCACATGGAAGACTGTTTATCTCAGTTCAAGATCAACTTCTACAATACGTGTATTGCGCATGTATCGCGTTGACGATACATTTTCGTTAAATATCGTGCAGCCCTAGTAAGAATATTACTTGTCAGGGTATTTCCACTAGAGCTGATCCGTCTTGGTCAAGCCTGTAGAATCAGAATGTGTTTTTTAATGGATACATGTATCCATGTGCATTTCTTATAAAGTGGCAACTTTGCTGCAAGGCACCAACTACTCATTCAGAAGACTTGAAAATGTAAACTGTTGGATATTTCTGCATGAACAGCACAAGTTGGAGGCTCCAACGAAGTCTGCATTTGTTGCTTGGACCCTCAGGTGTTTGCATTAAAATGAAACACTAGCTTAATAAGCTTAAGCTCAGTCTGTGGTGTGTGCTGTCTGTGTGCAAGTTCACAAGAGCCTCTCACTGAGGCCTAAAGGGACAGTCCCATAAAGTTGCATAAAAAAAGTTCTGCATCCTGGGAAACACTGCTCTGCCATTTGTACAATGTCTCTAGTGGCTCTGGGCTTTATCAAAGTCTGAAAGAATAACCTATGATGTTATCAGTAGAGTATTGATATTTATAACTGAAAGACTGGAGAAATGGAGTTTTACAGTCATGGACATTTACCAGGTGGGGAAGATCCAATGAGCCACACTTTAGTTGTAAAATGGAATGTGAAGGATCCTACATTTGTATGTTTAATATATTACAATAGTGGTGTTGCGGGTGGAAATCAAAGGCAGGAGGCGTCGTTCTCAAGTTAAAATTAAGCAAGTTTATTCAGAGGTCACAGGTCAGGAAACTGCGGTGTCTAGCAAATGAGCATGCATGGGTCCATGCATGGGCCATCAGTCCTGCTCAGGAAAAATGGCGTTTAGTCAGAGTGCGTACAAAGCTTATATATCGATACTGGGCTTGACAGAGGTTCTTCTTGGATTGGGATTGGTCGGATCTCGTCGGGTCGTCCTCCTGGCGTCGTTTGGTCCTCCTCCTGGCGTTGCGTGATGACGTGCAAGCGGTGTAGGTTACTAGAGTTCATGAGCATATTGCCTCGCGTGTGCGCTTATTTTATGTGTGTGTGAAGCAGGGTTTCCCCCAGTGCTGTATAGGCCTGGCGGGCCGCCAGGCTTCCCCCCCGCCAGGCTAAGCGTCGATTGTTTTTTTTTATTTAAAAAAAAAAAAAAAATCCGTCACTCGCGCACATCAACAACACTTCACTTCCTCATTGAGCCCCGATCACAGACATGGCCCCGATCCCCAAGCAACCATCCTATTGGTCCAAACAGTCACATGTCCCACCCAGACCCATTCACTGACCCTCGGACATCAGAACGCTCCTTCAACACAGTGTTTTACTGAACATACGTCACCTTCACTGACCGTCAGACATCAGAACGCTCCTTCAACACAGTGTTTTACTGAACATAAGTCAAAACCAAACATAAACCTAGTCCGTTACACGATTAGGCTGCAGCTATTTGGTTTTATTTATTTAAAAATAGGGTACTTCTTATTTCATACATTTTCCACAAATATGAGGAGGACTCAAATAGCCCTACAAAGTTCTGTGTTTAATTTATTTCAAAGTAGGCCGACACTTGCCTGTGTATTTTGTTTGTTTGTTATTTTGTTGCTTGTCTGTTTGAGTAGCTGGCTGAAAGCAAAGAAGTAGTAGGCTTACCTTTTATTGGTAACCAAACTGTTACGGTTCATTGTTTCTGAAATAAGAGGCCTGACTGCTATGTTAATGCAGCACAAAACAAAATGTAAACAAAGGCTCAAATATTAAAGTGCAAAACTGTAGGTTTAAACTAGCAACTCCAACGTGATAAAAATAAATAAAAAAGAGGGCTTATAAGTTAAGTCAGCAGTGCAACTCAAAAAGATATCAAAGCATCTATTTAACCTCTTTTCAAAATAAAAAAGTTAGGTGTGCATATTAAACAAAGTGCAACATGTTTAGAGTATAAGAAACAATGGTGTCCAGCTCAAAATCCGACTCAACACCCCCCCCCCCCGCGGGTGCCTTCTAGCCATCCTACCACCAGGCTTAGCAAGTTTTCTGGGGGAAACCCTGGTGAAGTGAAGTGAGGTCATAGAAAACTGTGAGAAAGGCATGAAAACCTCTAGTCTAATCTGTCCGCTGTGTGTGTGTGAGGGAGTCTCAGAACCAATATAATGAAGTGATTCATGAAGCCAGAGGTTTGAAAACCTGTTATCTGTCCGCTATGCCAGACTCCCTTTTTAAGGAGTATGAAACATTCTGAGGTTGAGAAGCAGGAGAAGAACTATGTGTTATGTTTGTGTGTTTACGCTATGTGTATCTGACTACACGTTAAAGTGTGTGTATGTGTGTGAACAGTGGTGTATTGTCAACAGTGGCTGAACACAGTTTGTAGTAGAGGTAAAGATGATACATTCCAGTGGAGCCTGATTGTAACACCTCTTTCTCAGGAAAAATTATGTTTTGAGAAAGGCCAGCATTTTTCTTATCAAACTTGATTCTACGTTTTCTTTGTTGACATGTAGGATCACCAAAATTCTTAATTATCTTTAAGGCTAATGGTATTTTCTTTTATTAATTGATCTATCCATTATTTTCATGCTTAAGCACAAAATCTATGATTCAGGGAATCATTCCAAACTTTAAGTATATTAGTCTTAGTATAAGTATTTTTATTTGTAAGAATAGCAATTAATTGAAAGGATATCATGGTTAAAGCAACCACAATATCCTGTATGTGAATGTCACGTTACGTTTGTCAGGTCAACAAAACATTTAAAAACGTATCTCATAAACCCTAAAGCAAATCAAATATACACAAAGTAGACTTCAAGGACTGTACGTGTCCTGGTAACCTCTGATCAATGTGTTTCGCTTTTTGCATTTGTGTCTCTTTTTACTCTCAACCAACATTTTAGTTTAAGTGACTGTGATAGTTGTATTTGATTGCTCAGGTTCTTTTACGTAAATCATTGTCACAAGTAACACCACATACATTAAAATTAGGTTGACTTTCATTGTTGACAGTGGTGTGATCCTTTTTATTTTATATGCATTGATTTGTTTATCAATTAACAAGCATGTATACTATTTGGCCTCTCTGCACGCTTCTATTTCAATTCAGGTTTATTTGTATAGCACAAAATCCCAACATACATTGTCTTAAAGCACTTTATATTGTAAGGTGGAGAACTGAAAATATTATAGAGCAACCCCAAAGTTCCCACAGCAAACACTTAAAGAGAGTGCAGAGAAAACAACTGTAGAATCAGCCTCAGTGTGGGAAGCCATCTGCCTCGACTGGTCAAGGTGGTCAAATGTACATGTCACAATGTCCATTGAATTGCTAGAATTGTGTAAATATCTGGTATATTCACCCTCATGTAAGTCCACCAGCAGATACACAGAATCATGGGAATGTTCGTAAACACAGAGTTCCTATTTCACATATCCACACCATATGATCACTGTTTTAAGAAATGTAGGCACTAGGCAGTAATGTATTATCTTGAACAAGAACAAAACCCTAATGCTGTTTTCTCTCCCCCTACAGGTATCCGAGTGTTGGTGGATGCTAGAGAGAAGCTACACATCCCATGGGGCAACCCATCTAACCGGAGGCACGGTGACACCATGATGGCCTTTGACACCCGGTCAGCGATGTCTCACGGCCATGGCATGGTGGAGGCCAAAATTTTTCAGCACTACTTGCCATCCATCTCTGCCCTGTGGGCTGACCAGGGCATCCAGAATGCATATGACCGCCGCAGGGAGTTCCAGCTGGTGAGTAAATAGTGTCACTCAGTGTCCATATTGTGAGGAACGATTTTTTGGGTTATGGAGCTTTGGCAGTAATTAAATGTGTGCATTTTTAAAGCTTTGTTGACAAATGAATGCACTTCCAGCTAATAAAGACATTCGTTTTAAAGAATTCTCTCATTCTAAAGCTGTGGATAGTATGGGCGACGGAAAATCAACTTGCATAAGTATTGGAATTCTTTCAGAGTTTTTAGTTATTACCACAGTAATGCCTGAATTGCTTTTTAACTATTTATACTGAGCTACTGTAATAACAACTAACAGCAAGCAATTAGCCTGGGAACTAGCGGGCTAGCCTGTAAGCTCTGGCAAGTGTACCACTCTCCCTCTTCTCTCTATTATTACTTTAAAAATATTATAAAAAGAGACTGTAGCTGAAGCAGATAGGAGCTTCTCCTAGCTGTAGTAATTAAGTATTTCTGATCTGGTTAAGTCCTACCTGAGGTCCCCAATTTCCCAGGAACGCGTTAGTCACCATGCAATTGCTGAGCAGAAAAATGAGATGTGGCCTTATGTTAAAGTAGTAATCTGAAATTGGCATAAATTGTAATTTTGAATTGCCGAACTTGTAGAATCACAATATATGATAAATCAGAACTCAATAATCGGGAGGTGAGTGTATTGTCCTAGCTCTTGTGGAAAGTGTGTGTTTTGATCACGTGTAAAATTTAAACAGTTTCACTGAGAAAGGCCAGTTTCTAACTACATGTTTGGAACACTGCCTTTGTCTTGTCATCACTCAATTTAAAGTGTTCCCACACGGCCGGGGTCTTCAGCCTTTTGTCTTCCCTTCCCAAGGTAAACTGTCACATGGTGTTCACTGCCGGGAGTTACAGTCCTGCTCACCATTATTGGCACCCAAGAAGTTTAAGTACATAATGTGGAATATCTCCTGAAAAAAATTAATCAAGTGAAACAACTTTTTTCTATAGAGAATTTGTGTTTGATACTAAAGAGCAAGTGATAAACAACAATTCAAAACAATAAACAATGGGGGGGAAAATAGAAAAACTTAAAGCTTGCTGTGTCACTGATATTTACCCTTTGCTGTAAATCAGTATGGAAACACATTATGACTCACCTGTGGTAAATCACAAATGAAAATCACCTGTGATACATTTTCTGTGCCCATGTGACATGAATTAGCCAATGAATGATGACTTCCGTGTTTTAAAATGCCACCTGTTATTCCCTGTTCCTTTGTCACATTGTGAAGACAAAGGAGCTGCCTGAGGACATCAGAACGGCTATTATTAGCATACACAAGACCTCCAAAGGGTATAAGGCCATTCTAAAGACTTTGGCATCCCTGTTTCAACAGTGCGTAATGTTATTAAAAAGTTTGCCAAGCATGGAACTGTCAAGAACCTCCCTGGACGTGGGGGGAGGAGAAAAATTGAGTAGAGAAGTCTTCGAAGGTTGGTGCGAATGGCTGAAAAACACCACTTCAAACATCCAAAGACCTGAAGGCCAACCTAGTCTGGGCACACTAAACCAAACGAGGCTTTATGGGCGAAGGCCAAGGAAGACACCATTGCTGAGGGAAAAGGAACGACTGATCTTTGCCAAAAAGTACCTGGACAAACCGCAGTCCTTCTAGGAAAATGGTCTGTGGACAGATGAAACAAAAATAAAGCCTTTTGGCAATGCACACCAACAGTTTGTTTACAGACGGCACAATGAAGTGTACAAGGAAAAGAACCCCCTACCAACAGTTAAGCATGTTGGAGGATCCATAATGCTGTGGGGCTGCTTTGCTGCATATGGCACTGGAGGCCTTGACCGTATCACAGGAATCATAAAATCTGAGAATTATCAAGAGATTTTAGAGCGAAATGTCCTACCCAGTGTAAGAAAACTTGGTTATGCTACAGATCATGGGTCCTCCAGCAAGACAAAGAGCCAAAGCACACAGGAATGGTTGAAAAGGAAAAAATTGACTGTTTTTAAATGGCCAGCAATGAGGCCTGATCTCAATCCGATCTTTGGGGTGAGCTGAAATCTGCTATTGGGGAAAAGAACCCTGCAAACGTTCAAGAGCTAGAGCAAATTGCAAAGGACGAGTGGCAGAAAATACCAGCTGAGAATTGCAAGAAGCTTATAGATGGCTACAATAAACGTTTGGAGGCATCACTGCCAAAGGGTGTGCAACCAAATATTAAAGAGGGGTGCCGTTATTGCTGCACATATTTTCTTTGTTAAATTACTTTGGGCCTCCAATTAAAAGATCCTGATGATATAAATTTGGTACATTTCTGTTTATTTCTGAAGATATTGTACAGGTTATGCAAAAAATTAAGGGGTGCCAATAATGGTGAGCAGGACTGTATATTAGCTGCCCAACCTGAGACCAAAAACATCTGATCCATCTAATTCCTGCTGCAGTCTTTGCCCTGTGCTGCTTAAGTTAACATCCATTAGACTTATTTTGAACCCTCTCTGTGTGTGATTGTGGGAAGTTCAATGATTACTTGTGAGTAGGCTGAGGAAGCTTTTAGATAACAGTAGGGTATTGACGGTCAAAGATAAAGGCTCTTCCTCACAGTTGACCGTGCAGACCTGCAGCTGCTGAGC
Organism: Limanda limanda; assembly: GCF_963576545.1. Taxonomy (NCBI): domain Eukaryota; kingdom Metazoa; phylum Chordata; class Actinopteri; order Pleuronectiformes; family Pleuronectidae; genus Limanda; species Limanda limanda. The sequence goes on from NC_083652.1 coordinate 2,133,384, forward strand.
ACACACAGACAGACACACACAAGCCAATGAAGGGCTGCTTCTCTCTCTGTTCCTCTGCTTCCCAACGCCCTTCCTTCCTCCATGTCTCCCTAACTGCTTTCCACAAGTTGAAGTTGTAGTCTAACATGGTCTTGCTTCCACGGAAATTATTTTAAACTGTCCTGCAGGGACATTGGCTTCCCAAGCATCTGTGTGGAGTAGATTGAAAGACCAATTAGCTCATTGTGTGTTGGTCTATTATTCAAATGATACTCTGGTGTTTTAGATATTATCATTATTGATTTGTGATGCTTATGGTTATGACCTGTAAGAGACATGCACTGATGTCACCATGGTTTCCTTCCCAACACAGCTGTCAATCTGCCACATTAGGGCTTGTCGATGTCAGTTCTTGACAGTACTATTAGTAGTAGTACTATATATTTAATGGTATAAATGTTTCATATCAGGATTTTGCGGATATGCATCACAGCTGTACAGCTATTACTGTATATAAAAATGGACGACAGGATACCTCTCGAAAGTAGAAAAAAACATCTGGATTGCCCCTGGAAGCTGGCTGTAGTTAGAGCAGAGGTGTCACATCACAGAACTGGCCACTAGTGTGCTCAGTGTCACAGGAATAGTAACAATAGTATGGAGTCTAGTTTTCAACATTATGGTTGGCTTTATCAAACACTGCTGGTTCTGACCCAAAGGCCACTGAAGCAGGTGTGGTTGTTGGACCCCTCTCCTCATCTGTCACTGTGGGCATCACCATACTGTATGCCAGTGAGAGACAGAGAAATGCAGTAGGGGTGGTTCTGTAAATCGTTTATCAGTGATGTCATGAATCAGCTGAGCGATGTGGAGGTTGGGGGAGATAGTCCATGGGCCCAGACCTGAAATTTCACATATCGGTACCATCTGGGTGGGCAAATTCTAGTTGCTATTTTTTAATTGTTATACATCCCTAGATTATGTTTTGATGTGATAACCCTTTCAGAGTGGCAGTTTATTAGTGGTTATTACCTCTTGAACAGAGAGACCCCTATCTGGCTAACGCGGAAAGATGAATTCTACTATTATCTTGTCTCCATTGAAATAAACCCACCAATAAATACTTTTAATGGCATCCTATGTACTGGAACAGTTCACATTATCAATTTTAGAAGGATATATAGTCTACTTTTGCGAAATTTGCAGTTTCAAATAATAATATTTAGTGTTTTTTTCTTCAAATACAATATTAAGTTACATTTAACTAAATAATTGTCCCTTAGTTTGTATGTAATCAACCTAGGCCACTAGGCCACAATAATTATGATGAAACTACATATGATACAGGCAAACAATGTTGTGGCATGTAAAATAGTTTTGTTTAATTTTTCTTATTACCAGTACTTCAAAACACACATTACATGTAAATATCGGGAAATATTAGGTCCACACCCTCAATCTAGGACTCAGTCACCCTCACCATCATCTGAGTCAGTTAACTCGACAATGGGTTCTTCCTCACTGGGTTGATTAGAGCAGGTTTGCAGTTTGCACATATCTGTGCACTTCAGGCCATTGGTGAGACATGTGCACTCTGGCAGTTTGCATGACCTCTTGCACTTGCAGGTGAGCAACTGCAACACTGCATCGGGTGCTGGTGAGCCACTCATCCACTCAATCGCCAGCTTCCCATCATCATCTGTGGTCCACCCACTCTCCTTTGGATCCGGCACGGAGGGTTGGGTCTTCAGAGACCGCCTCCATATTGCAGCCTGATAGTTAGCACGCATTGCATGCATGAAGAGGCAATCCTTACAAGGTGGGAGTTGACTAGACTCTACTTCCCCACGTCTGGCACAGAAGAGTTGGTGACGAAGGGTGTTCACATCTGTTGTGCGGGTAGAATGCACATACATACGGCATGTGATCTCTTGCAGCTTCTCAAAAAGCTCATCAGAAACATGCCAAGAACGTCCAAGCTCACTAAAGGCCTCTTGGTAGGCCTTGTCAGACTTCAGTAGCTTCAAGGCACCTATCTTCCCACGGCCTGCAAAGGCACTGACTGTGTCACAACCAGTGAAGGCATGCATGCCAAGCAGGGCATCAGAGACACCACTTCCTAGCGATTGGCCTAGCTTCGTTATGTCCAAGAACCTGGTCCTATTTTGGGTTCCACATTTCTGATAGATAGGACAGGGAATGTTCTTGTTGAATCCTAAGCATAGGACCAACACATCTGTGTCCTCAGCAGTAATGACAACTGCTTTGTAGCCAGACTCTGCTGCATGGAGAGCATGTAACAGCATGCGAGTGTCAGCTTCTTCCTGGGAAGATTTGAGCTCTGTTACCTCTTCCAATTGTTCTTTGTTGAGTTTGTAGCAGACTTCATCACATGTGACATACAACGTCTTGTTCTGGAGTTTTTCTCTGTGTTTGGGTCCCTTCCATTCATCGACCAAGAATTTGATAAGACTTGCTTTGTTGGAGGAACTGCAGAGCAGTTTCCTCCATTGTTGGATGTTGTGACCGGCTGCTATGTTCTTGAACTGAATGCCTCTCTCTGTACCTCTGTGGGCTCTTTCCGCGTCTTTTATGGATGTCTCCTTGTAGACATCAAAGACAACATCAATGCGTTGGCTCTTGGCTCCCTCATGGAGGACCTTGAATAGGGCTGATTCTGCCAGCTGTGCGAAAGTCTTGTCATCCCCTTTCATCTGCTGCACCAAGCTCATCCCATCGATGATGGGATAACATCTGCAGGGGCAACGCTTTTTTCCAGCTCTCTCGCTAGAGCAGCTTTATTGGTCTTGCGCAGAGATCCATCGCCATTGGCGAGGGCCCATGGCAGAGGGCCCAGAGGATGAGCCAAGACAACACTCATGTGAAGCTGTCGACTCTCAGCCACTAGGATCATGTGGCCAAACAAGTTCCTATCAGCCTTCAGAACTGCTAGCTTGGCTTGTCCTAGGGTGCGTTGCTTTTTTCGGATGTCTGTGAACGTTTTCAGCTTCTTTTTTGTCATTTTGTCATGGAACTTTGTTGTTGCTGGATTTGCTTCAAGTCGTTCTTCTTTGAAAGCTTGATATGCTGCTTCTCCTATCCTGTGAGCGCCAAGGAGATCTGCTACTATATCTGGTGGTGCAACAGTTGCAGCTGACAAGCTGACAACATCTGAGTGGTCTTGACTAAGCGGATTTAACCAACAGATATCGATGAGCTCAACAAGGGACTGGACATCAGCCTCATCTCTTCTGATCCTAGGCAACTGTAGATCTGGGTGATTGAGATGTGAATCACTTTGACCCACCATGCCCCTCAGCTTTCTCAGGTAGGCACTCCGGTACTCTGATGTCATGTAATACTTGGTGACAGCTGCAGATTTGAGGCTGAAGCCCTTTGTTCCTCCAGGTGTTTGTGTGTCCTTATTGACAGTCTCCTCAATTGTCTGGTCCACGGGAATTCTCCCAAAGGGATTCCTGCTCCCAATCTGGACCGAGAAACCACCTTGCAGAAAGTGTGCATGTACTTCAGGTTGATCGATAGCTAGTCTTGTCATTGTTGCGTAGTAGTAGGGCAGGAAACGGGCGTAGTTTAGCTTGTCATATGCAAAGCACCAAGGAATCATCTGTCGGATGGATGCAAGGTGTAGCATCCAGTCCCCTTCTCTAGAAGCGCGAAGTAATCCCAGCATGATCTCCGTCATGTCCAGGTAGGATATCCAGAATGCTGAAAGACCTTGCCCACCTCTGAGAGATTCCAGGTAGGCTTGAAACAGCTCCATTATGCGGTTGCACGATGCATTCTCCATGAGCTCTGAAAGTGACGCCTGAGACACAATGTCGTGGAAGCTGCCAATGCTCTCAAGGGCTGCTTCCAGGTGGTGAACCTCTCGAGGATACTTGGCTTCCAGCAATGGAAGGAAGGCTTTCCAGGCAAGCCTCATCATTACTTCATAAACAAGCTTGTGGAGTCTGACTGCACGGTTGTACTTCCGTCCTTCCATCACACCTGTTACCGATCCTTCAGCAATCACACCTGACTCCACACAAAGATCCCTCAGACTGGCATCCTGGAATCGTTTTCCCAGAATTGAGAGCAAATTGCAGATTGTGTGAAATACCCCCATCCTGATGATGATGTTTTTGAACTTCTCATGCTTCCACACTATCTCTGCAGCCTTGGCATAAAGTGCTTGGTCAAACACACAGACGATGCTGTTCAACTGCAGAGATTCCTTGATGCTGAGTGTCTGGTTTAACACTTCGTGCACCGTAGCCAACTCAGTAGCGGGAGCATTGATCGTTGGCAAGTAGCTGACAGTGTCCTGGACCACTGTGACATTGTCGCGGATCTGAATATTGAATCCAGTCCAGCTGCTGATGATTTGAACCTCGGGGGCAGACATTCGAGTGAGTAGCCAGACAAGATTCTTTGCCTTTGCATTCTGAACCTGAGTAGTAGTGTTGGCGTCGACGCTTGGAGTGGTTGGTGGGCCCACCCGCTGCCCAGCATTGTAGATGGGTAGCATCCGCAGAGCAGGGCTTATGCTCCTCTTCTTTGATTTCGACACTGCTGGCATGACTCGTGGTTGTATGGGCCCAATAACTTTAGCCTGCACAGCGATGCCATTAACACGGTGGGAGGTGCCTGCTCCACTGACTGTCTCCTCGAGTCGGTCTATGTTGTCCCACGCCAGTGTTGTGAACATACATGGATGAATGTTCACTGGAAGTGTGAGGTCATCCTTGGAAAGCTCCATCTTCTGGAGACACAGTGCTGTATCAACCTCTAGGACCTGTGAGTATGAAATGCTATGTCCAAGCCGGTTTAGGGTGTGGATGAGTTCAGTGTTCCCAGTTAGAGATTTTACGGCAAACGGAAGAAGAATGTGCTTAGCTGGTTTTACCTTGCCAGCTGTGACAGCAAAGACCAAGTCACTACCAAAAGAGGTGGCAAGTCGTTTTACTTTCTCAGATGGCTTTGTGCACTTAAAGTCCCCGGTCAGCAGTGTTTGCAGGAACTGAGTGAGCGATTCAGTAATAAAGTTTTCATCCTGCTCTACATCAGGTGGCCACCGTTGACTGATGTCTTGCTTCTTGATCTCATTTCTCAACTGCAAAGCTACCTTCTTCGCAGCATCCCCAGCTTTGATGGCCCTGGCATGTTGCAGCTCCATTTTCAAGGAGTATGTGGCTTTGGCAAGCTCACTCATAGTTAGGCAGTCTGGGTACAGAAGTAGCCTTCCCTTGTCATCAGATAAGATGTGGATGGACCCTGTCAGCTCAGTCTCCAACTTGCGACGAAGATGTTTCTTGGTCGAGTCTTTGACCTGGCTGAAACCAAGAGAGTCCATTGACGACACTATTCTTGACGTCAGGTCTGTCATGGGTATTATGTCTGGATTGGAAAATAGTTCAATCCTGATATACGCAAGCAGTTCCTCATGGGCATTGTTCTCTGCTGCCTCATACTGTGTTTTTGCATTCTCTCCTTGTTCCATTCCACCAGAACTTGCAACAGACTCTCCACGCGTGTATCCACGGTAGCAGGACCTATGGTAATGCCCCTCAGCAGCAACAAGTTCTCTACTCGTGATAGCAAGTATCCTCTGGTCGAGTTTGCTGGTTGCAGCTTTTCTGATACGATCATCAGCGCGCAACTCTGAACATCGTATGAGCTGTTCCCTGGTGTTTTGACTCTTCTGGTATTTACTTTTTTTCTGACAGAATATACAACGATCTTCAAGTACTCTTGAAGTCCTCGGGGCATCTCTAGATGATCTTCTTGCAAGTGGTTCCGCAGGCTCAACAGAGGCAGCTTTTTTGGGGATTGAGTCCAGGAGCTTCTTCATGGTGAATATGCTACGGCATTTCTGATGGTATTGAACTGGGGGGATCTCTCCCTCACCCAGGCCTTCGGCAAGGTCCAAAATGTGGGCATATTGCCGGATTTGTGCTGCCTTCATTAAAGTCTGCCACGATTCTAGATTCTGGGGTGACACTAGGTTGGAGTCATCACTGGAGCAATGGATGATGCACGTCATCCCTGCCTGCTTCTCAGGCACGCTGCTGGTTTCTTCCATCTTTCCTCAGGACTGAAACTTAAATTTTCCTTTCTCTGCTGTTAAAAGCTGAAAGTAAATGCTCAACTGCGCAAGATTGTGGTCAACCGAATACAACAATGTACATAAGTGTATATCAGGGCTGATCTTGGTGACATCTAAGAATCAGAATTTCAAGTAATAACAACATAACTTGTATGAAAAATCTAAATTTATTATTTTCAATAGTTACAACATTTGACTTACACAAATAATTTAGTTAAAGACGAAAATTATATCACTGTTAAGATGATATTAGCACGTTAGTGATTTGGGCGAATTTCGCTAAAGCACTGAACAGTGAAAACGGTAATATAGCCCTAAAATATGAAAAGCTGCTTTTGTGCAAGGGTTATCATATATTAATAGACTTATATTAGTCATACAAACAACTTAGTATAGGTAAAGTTTTGCCCCCTCAGGTGGTACCAATATGTGGTCTGGCCCATGGACTAAGACATAGTGTCACTATCAATGTCATTTCAATGTTGATCAAAGAATTAGACCCAATTGGGAAGAGAAAGTTCTACACTCTGGCGCAGTCGTCAAACAACTGCTTGTTACTCAAAATCCTATGAATCCTATCTGTAAAATGAAAACACTGCGAGAATCCCAAGACTTTGCCAAGCAGGCAGATAGCTTTTTTATTGGTGAGAGTTAAGAAATGGGACCGTGGGAGCGAGTTAGGATTTTTTTTCCCCTTTTTGCTCATTCAAGAAATTTCTCTCAAATTTAACATTAGACCCAATGGAGAGTTTGTGGAGGACATTATTTTCCAAAAGATGGATCAATCCCAAAGTATAGCTCTGAGAGATTTCAGAGTGACATGTCTGCGGAGCAAACAATTGCTACATCGCTTTGATATAAAAAACATGCATGGCAACCTCCATGTTTGGATTTGAGAGCAAGCTTAAAAACAGTCATTTTTGGGAGAGACGTGACTCCCATTGTACGTTTTTAGCCGCTTTATTGTGATTTTTGAGCAAATCGTTTAACGAAATTTTTAGAAAGTCATAGCACACCATTCGACGTAATTCCACAAGTTTTATTATAGGCCTTGTGCATGTGCGACAAAAATATGGAAGAAGAATAAGTATAATATACGCCACAGAACAATAATATACGTGGAATGCACCTAGATGTGCCCGCACCGCTAGGCACTCATAACATGTGTGCAGAACTCTGTGACCTTCTTTTCATATGCAGTTTTCCGAAATGGCATGCGGGTAATACCTGGAGAATTGACACCTTTGTTGACTTGGTAGTCCAACTTTCACACATGCACAACGCACGGTGTGAGGTGGAGCACCAGGTACAGCAGGCTGAGGCAGGAAGTAATCCTCCTGCTTAGATCACATGATTTTCTTGTCAGCACAAACTCTTCGACATCTTTGTCGGTGACGTCTACTTGTGACTCTTTTTCACCTGGAGATATTTGTCTGCTTTCTTTTTGCTTATGTCGCTTGTTAGAGTCATCATCAACCCCCTCGCTCACTCACGGGGAGTCAAGCAGAGGTTCCAGAGGAGAAAAGCACCTCTCCGAAGAAAATACGTATCTGCGGAGCTCAGTGCGTGTCTGAAAGACTTCCATACAGACTTTGTTTTACCCTCATATAGTTTCTGCTTTAGCTTTGTGCTTATCCGCAATGTAGTTCTCATCCGGCAGAATAATCTTGGCATCACCACCCTCTGTCTTTTACCTGCCACTTGGGCTCAGTACATGAGAGCATGATAACCCTGTGTTATTTATTTCACACATGAGCATGTGGTCTAAAGACTTAAATTGATAAAAACCTCTTAAAAACTAAATAGAAGTTGCTGCATCAAGTGAAGATACCAGATGTTGAATAAAACGTATTGCAGTGTTTTACAATCATCACACAGACCCCGGCGGACTGTCAAACTTTCATAATAATCATCACATCTGTAGTGTTTTTGTGCCATTGCCTTATTGTAGACCCTGCTCACACACCCACTCAAACACACACCCACACATACACACACACAGATTATACAAACAAACCGAGTCTCCCTTTGAGATTTGAGCAGGCAGCTTCTTGTTTTAGATCAAATCTCTTTGCATTCAGACTTCAGTGTAACTTAACTTCCCTTGAGTCCAGCTGCATACACTATGTATCAGCTCTACAAATTTAGAGCACTCCCAGTGAGTTTGTTACTCAGCTGTGGTGCTGGGGTGGTATCACATAACAAGTGACATTAATCAGTGTGGAAGAGAGATCAAGCCATGTTTCATATTCAACTCAGAATTCTCACGATGAAGTCACTATCTATCTTCTCTTTTTCTCAGGGGGAATCCGTCAAGTATTTCCTGGACAATTTGGAAAAGCTCGCACAGTCGGTAAGTTCGGCCCACACTGCAAAGGCTACACAAATCACAGATCTCCAGCAGGCAGAATGATAGGATGATGGGCCAGATGGGTGTGATAGCAGTTTGTTGAAAAGTGTGTTGCTTGTGTGCTAAAAATAGATGTGAAACTTCTGCCTTCCTGTCCCCAGTCGTGTCTTCACACTCACTGTTCCTCCATGTATCTGACTGCCAGCACAGCAGCGAATACTCACACCTGAAAAATACTCAGAACAGCAATTACACACATTTCAATTCATCTAGCAGACTGCTGGACTCAGACAGCTTCATCATCAGAGAAAGGAAATTATACGTTAAATACTGCTCCTAGCCTAGCTGAGCTGTTTGGTAACATATGGAGATGTGGTCATGTGACCCTTATAAAATGACAAACAGAAACCAAGCGAATGTTTCCCCTTCACTCTTCATGATTCCTCCACCCAGGTTCCTATTGGTCAGTCAGTTCCTTGACTAATAAATTACTTTAAGAAGTAGTTTTCAGTAAATCTTTCAGTCATGTGGAGTATATGAGAATATACAGCTACATGTGGTTCACTGCTTTCCACACGTGTTATAATGACATCAGTGGACAATGCCTGAAAATATATTTTTTATTTGACCTGATGAGAAGGCCATTAGAGTCCAGCTACACAACTACCGTCTGCCCCGGTCCAAGAAGACACCCGGGGGATTAGCTTGTGTTGTGAAAGGATCAAGTGACATAAGTTAATAATAATTTTGTTTTGTCTTTATAATCATTTATGATATAATACCTGTGCTATACTTCACAAAAGATGAAGTTGTCTGTGCTTCCTGCCAGGCCTATATTTAGATATGATTGATAATCATATTTTTAAAAATATAATTGTTGATATAATGCAGGGATGAAATTATACCATGGTAAAATTCCCATTAGTTATTTGTACCATGTAACCTTTAATCACCTTGATGATTTGCATCAACCAAAGTCAGCAAGTCTCAAAGATGCAGGCCTAGCAAGTGCGTTATTTGTTGTGTGTTATAAAATCATGGCTGAAGCTACTGGTAGGTAAGGGCTGCAACCGCAGGAGAACTGTTAGTAATCTCTGGCTATAGCCAACATCCACCATCACCAAATTGCTTGTGGTTAAAAAACGCTGACATTCTGTCCTTACTGTTGACATTTCAGCACTTAACGAAAAAGTTGTCAACCCTACAATAAATAATATATATAAATAATATCTTATTTTTTCAAATATATCTCTGTATGAAAAAGAGGTGCAATTGGGAAACACTGACAAAGTTGGAAGATGTGAGATTCAAGAGTTTTAGTTTTAGTTGTTAAGGGGAGAGTCTCCTGATGCTTTGGTCATGTTTGACCAGAGAAAGTCAGGACATAATTATGTAGATATACCCTAGAGTACGTGTCTAAAAAAGGCTCAAATGAAGTTATTAGACAAGGCTGTTGATGAATGTGACTCAGACATCACTTAAGTTTATCAGTGCTGGATTTCTACCTTATAGTCTTTCTGTAGTTGTTGTTTTCTTCTGTGTGAACAAACAAGTGCACTGGAATTCCTGTGTGCAGGGGGTGTTTGGAAAAAAAAAAGTGGATCTTATTTCCATTGTGTATATGTGTATATGTGTGTGTGTGTGTGTGTCGGCGTGGCCTGTCAACGATGACTCTCCACCTCTGGAATGTTTGGAATGTGGATCTATCTTGGAGCATACTGACACACACACGAACAGTCACACACAGTCAAAACATGACTGTGAATAATATTACATCATATTTGGTTTCATGTAGTCAAATAGTCCCTAGTTTTTGCATTGTATTGGCTTAATTGTCAAAGCTGTGTCATTATAGGGGAGGAAAACCACACACACACATTCTCTGGCATCCCCTCATTTGTTTACGTGTGCTTGTTTTGAAGGAATGCACTGTGTTAAACAGGGATGTCTCCATATCATGCACTGGCATGAAAAGTGTGTGCACTGCAACAATAGCATTTCTTTCTCTAACTCTTAATTCGCACTGATTGTGTGTAAGTGGTTAGAGATTGTTTGTCTTTTAAATAAAGAAGCATAACAAATATTCAATATTTAAACCTTCATATGTATAAACGCAGTGTGAATGATATGCACAATATTTGTTGATGGAATTTTGATGGGACCTGTTAAAAGCTGCAGAAACCTACCTACTAATATGTGTAACAATGTGTTGGCAGGACTACCTCCCTAGCCAGCAGGACATCCTCCTGGCCAGAAAACCCACCAAGGGCATCCACGAGTACGACTTTGAGATCAAAAACGTGCCCTTCAAGATGGTGGACGTGGGTGGTCAACGCTCGGAGAGGCGTCGCTGGTTTGAATGCTTTGACTCGGTCACTTCCATCCTCTTCCTTGTCTCCTCCTCAGAATATGATCAGGTGAGTCTGTTGGAAGCCCCGCAGGGTGCTGGGGGTGTTACGAACACCTATGACTGGAATCACTGAATGCTGTTGAATTGACGCTTACTTTAGTTTCACATGACAAAGATTAAACAAGATGGTAAATTGTCTGTATAATTAGCACTAGTTTCTTTTTAGTTGTGTTGTCCACTCAAAGTGCTTTATAGTACAGTTTTGCCATTAACCCATCAGGCGTCAGGGGCAATTTGGGGTTCAGTATCCTGCCCATGGACAGTTTGGTATCCTAATTGGATCAAGTTTTCTTGTATTAAAAACCTTAGTGTCCCTCAACCTACCCACATGAAGGTTTCCCAGATGATGAAAAATATGAACTGGCAGTGGGCTATGAATATTGGAATGTTCGTTGTTTAGAAATTACATTGAGGTTTTGCATGCCATCATAATGACTATAAAAAAAACGACTAAAACACAAATACACATTTGACCCAATTCTCCCAAGAATTAAAGGTCATCAGTTTAATGAATTCATTACAGAAACTAATTGTGCCCCTTTTCTCATTCAGAATGTCAATAACCTAAAAGCTGTACTTGTGAAAATTAGGTTCCTACCTTCGTTTCCACTTTATTTCTCACACTTTGATGTTCTGTTGATTGGCATAGAAGGTTCATCAACCGTGTGCTGGTTATAGGTGAAGGACCCTTTGATATGATGTGCTGTTACATCGGCTCAACCTATCATTAGTGCATGTTGTTGAAATGTAACTCTATGAACTCAGACGGAGAACAGTGGAAACCAACGCAGAACCTGTAACAAAGGCCACACGCTACATCACATTCCTTAATTCCCTGCAGGGCAAAAGGCTTGTAAAGTCCCTTTTGTGTGTTGCTGTTTGTGATTCCACTGCATTTATAAGAGTTAAAATAGGGTAATAAGTCCAAAAAAACAATAATATTTATGTTGTTTAATAAAAGGTCTTGGGGGTAGGAACGACGCCCAAACACCTTACGTTCTGACCTTTTTCCTCTGGTGCCACGACTTTGCCATGGTCGATTTTTGTCCAATACTTACTTGTCTCCTTTGTGCAGACAAACAAATCTGTTGCTCATATCAGTCACATTTTGTCACATCACCTTTGACCCCAGCATACATGACATGTCTGCATTCTGACACCTCCAGGTGCTGATGGAGGACCGACAGACCAACCGGCTGAGCGAGTCCCTCAACATTTTTGAGACCATCGTCAACAACAGGGTTTTCAGCAATGTCTCCATCATCCTGTTCCTGAACAAGACAGACCTCCTGGAGGAGAAGGTGAAGCAGGTGTCCATCAAAGACTACTTCCACGAGTTCTCGGGCGTCCCCACAAGCCTGGCAGACGTCCAGCGCTTCCTGGTGGACTGCTTTCGCAAAAAACGCCGCGAGCAGCTTCAGAAGCCGCTCTACCACCACTTCACCACGGCCATCAACACTGAGAATATCCGTCTGGTGTTCCGTGACGTCAAGGACACCATCCTTCACGACAACCTCAAGCAGCTGATGCTGCAGTGAGGGGACTGACCAGGAGGAGGGAGGGAGGGAGGGGTGGAGGCAAATGTAGAGTGGAAGTCAAGGTGCCTTTTTCCTTACCCTCCCCCCACCGCCGGCCTGTTAACGAACCAGGCAGTGTCACTTTTGAACTTTGACTGTGTATTAAAGCCACCACTACTACCGCCATTCCCCCCATCCACCCCCCACGCTTGCTCTCTGCCTTACTGAGCTTGTTCACTGTGACTTATAACGGCTGCTTTTGACTCAGAGCTCCGACCACCCTTTGACCCTTAAAACCACTGTAAATGACCTCTGCCCCTTGGACCTTGCTGACACCTTGTCATATCCTCCCTGTATGTTTTGCTATGATTAACATCCTTACTCTGTCCCTTTATTTACTGCTGCTCTGACCACTGTTGATGGGGATTGGGAGGGGCTTGTTTGAAATTGGTGTCGCTGAGTAGCATTTAAAGCTGAGGGCGACGCCGGTGTCAGCAGCTCTGTTGCCAGATGTCGCCTTCCTTTTGCAGAACAGTCCTTTTGTTTTGTTGTTGGGTTTACATCTGCTTTCCACTGGACCTCAATGATGACATCACCAGGGCGGGTGGGGTTTTCTTCTGAGAGCAGTGGAACAGGAAAGAACAGAACACGCACGCCCCCCCCACACACACACACACACACACACACACACACACACACACACACACACACACACACACACACACACACACAGACGGACAGACGGACAGACGGACAGACGGACAGACGGACAGAGGGGCAGACAGACAGACAGGGGGGCAGGCAGACAGACAGGGGGGCAGGCAGACAGACAGACAGGGGGGCAGGCAGACAGACAGACAGGGGGGCAGGCAGACAGACAGACAGGGGGGCAGGCAGACAGACAGACAGACAGGGGGGCAGGCAGACAGACAGACACAGACAGATAGGAAGTCCACTAGTTTTCTAATCATTTACTTTCTTTTTCTAGTCTATGAATATACTGTATGTACCTATGCATTTTCCTTTAACTTATATTTTATTAGGGTTTACACATTGTGGATGGGTGACTGCTGGTGGACTCTGTGCTCTCAGTTTGGGGGTTGAGAGAGCACAAACACAAATAGACCACTTGTAAAATAAACCACCTTGCCATCAGGCTAGATAGGGTTCATCATGACGCATCATATTTAAGTTTTTCTCAGGGCACATTGTGAACCACTTGTCTGTGATTTCAAGTCACAGCTCTCCTGGCTCTGCCCCTCCACAAGTCAACTATTACAGTCTTTTCACTGTATGTCAGCAGAAAAGACTGGTCCAAAAAACTGTGGCCATCTTCAACCTGGAACACATTTGACCATCAGGCTCTGGACTATTAGACGCTGGTGACCCACTCTCCTGGTATTAACTTGTGATCTGTACGTGGATGACCACAGACATTTACATTTACATCTCTCGTTAATACGTTGTTTTGTTACCCGCATTCTGTTAATTTCTCTTTGATAATTTGTTCAGAATTTTCAACCAAAGATGCCCAAATTTTATGGTTTTAAAATGTGAGGACTTGTGTGTCCTAATCTAATTTAGTGAACTTAATATTCTTTGTATGAAAAAAACAAGACTTGTGATGACATCAGCTTTCATTAATCGATTTATTTTCGAGTTGCTAATTAGAGCATCACCCAGCATAACCTGGGTTAGAGAATCTAGGAAGGTAGACTGGCAGCATTGATAAATCTATTCACCATACACCTAACATGAACAGATCTCGTGCTAATACCAGGGCTACACTGCGTCTGCTGTGCTTTCATTTGAAAATCATTTTTTCCCTTTTTGGGGTAAAAGATTTAGGCTTAAAAACATAAAGCACAATGTAGTTTGAATGTTGGAGCTGTTAAGTTGATTTGACCATTTAGTGAATGGTTTCTCCATAGGTGGTGATGTAAGATCTGATTGAGGTTGAAAATGGTCATATTTATTCCGCAGCTCTGTGGAATCTCACATCCAAGCCTGCATTTCTTATGTCTCCACTTTATCTTACCACCTTGAGCGTTTAATACAAGAAGTGAGGAGGCAGCTCAACCTCTGTTTTGCTGGCTCAGAAGGTACCTGTTGATCCTTTCCCCTCCACACATCCTGACCTAAAAAGAAAAGGGATAAAACCAGCCTGTATGTTTCTGGCCACTCTTCCTGTAGTATACAGGTTATGTAAAGTTCACATTGTCCTCTTAGCTAATTTTCTAATGTCTAATTCGCTGTAATGCATCTCTCACAGCAACCTAACTCTCACGTGAAGAGTTGATGTAACCCCTCCACATAGATGTCTAAGTATGAGTGGGTTTTTATGTTTTTTATTTACGGATGGTGTTTATTTAAAACCAAAACAGCCCCATTAATCTGCCTCCTCCAGTTGTGTTGAGAGCATGAACACCTCCAGGTAGCTGGTTCCACTGGTTCATGCTAACACTTCAGCAGAAGTTAATGGATTATAATAAGGTGTAACACAAGCCTCTAATGTCACGAAGTTGGCCTGTGGTTGAGCTGTTGCGTCTCCACCTTCAACAGAAATGCTTTTATTGATTAAGGTCACAGTCCTGTGTTTGTGTGGGAACACTGCGTTCCATATGAACCAGCACAGCTACGTCGCTATTTTTTAGTCTTGATAGTTGTAGTTAGAAATGGCAGCTAATCACTGAAAAGACTGTATGACGCCCTGTTTTTCCTGTAACATGCTCCTGTGATCCCACAGACACGGACATTCCCGCCTCCTCTGGCAGGTGGTTGCTCATGGTGTCTTACCCCGTGTCTACACTGGATGTGTCTCGGCCCCCTTTAGTCTTCTGTCTCAGTTTGATTTTGCACAGGGTCGTAACAGCTCGAGTTTGACTCGTTTAACTTGTGGAACATAGTGAGCCCTTAGGAGGACATGACGCAAAACCAGTTTGTTGAGCTGCACCAACATGAGAAAAGGTTTTATTCATGTCTTTTTAGTGGCTGGGTTATGACCCAACTACTGTCGATTACATGCCCTTGATAGTTTTTCAAATTCTACCCATAATCAAGAGTTTAACTCTGATGTATGAATTCAACATGGCCATCGGGGAGTGTACATAAAGCCTGGCTCTGTAATTATGTAACGGTAACTCAAGGAAAGTGGATTTAGTGTTTTATAGACCCAAGCAACCAGTTTAGCTCCGTATTTTACCTTTTTGTTTTTTGTCATACTTCCACGGTTGTTAACCCATGTCTACATACTCTGAACATGTATCTGCCAAAAAGTAATGCAGACATCATGGTCACTGATGCACAGACATGAAGCCAAAATCTCTCCGATAAAGTGGCTACCATTTTGAGCTGGTGATGTCTGTGCATTCCTGACTAGAGTAGAGCAGTGTTATCAAGGTCTCACCCATATACTTGCCCAACCGATCATAAGTCAATCTTGGTTGTCCATCATGGCGCGTCGTTTGGTTTTTATGCCTCTGCGCCGGCAACAGGCAGTAGAGGCACCATGTTTTGGGGTTGTCCATTGGTCCCATTATTTGTGAATGCCAGTTATATTGAAACAATTTTGAAAAAAAATATTGTGTAGATGGTAACTGCACTGTGCAGTATTTCTAGTTTTTATAGCATCAAATAATGAATTAAAACCAAACTTATCAGAAACATGAATATATAGTATGATAAGAACTCCCTTAAATAACAGAAACCATCTTTTTTTTTTTTAATTTACTTTGTCTTAGTTTGATCCATGTCCCATCTGCTAACATGTTGGAAGCAGGGTTTATCACCGCGCTTAAGGGAGCTGTCATGTCTTCCATCAATAGTCATTGGATTACACAGTTGAAATGTGTTTTTAGATTTTGATACTGTGTACACATGAATGGAAGCCAATAGTAATTGTAGTCTATTTTTAATTTAGTCTTAAAATATAACATCAACAGTTGCTGTTCAGCAGTTTGTAGAATCAGCTGACGTACTGGATGATTAGTCTTCTCTTCTTTGGGTCACACACTTCAGATTTACTTCTGTTTAAAGCACATTCATCGTTTGTTTCTCTTTTCTCCTCACACTCTCACAATTTAGCTTTGAGTTAACAATTGCCTTAATCAGTGACATGGAGGGTGAGAAGGACCTGTGAGAGACAGATTGGATCCTCTGTGTCCCAGGTAGCTGACTGAGTGTCCCCAGGACAAACGAGATGCCTGCTGCCACTCAGCATGTGTGCTAGCATGCAGCAAGGCACGTGGCTGATTTCTGGTGTGCATGCATTTTCCCAACTTAAACAGAGGAAGTTGACCAACAGAACTGGCTACCAAAAGCTCAGTGAATTCTCAAAGCTTTGCAGTTCAAGTCAGCATGATTCTCCCTCCGTCAGCCTGTCTGCGACAGGGTGAAACAGCTTCTGTGTGTGTGTGTCACAAACACACTGTCTCCTGTCTGCTGCTTCTTGGACAGCATAAAGCTTAAACCCAGCAGAGGCCTCACTGTCTGGATTCAGACCGCTGCGTCATGTCATAAGGACAGAAGAAAGCCTGTAGTGACACACACTCACACATGCATGTCTCTCAATAGTTGTGGGGAAACTCATTGACATAATTGGCCTTCCCTAGCTCCTTACCCTAACCATCACAACTAAATTCCTAACCCTAAACTTAAAACCAAGTCTTGAATTTGTGACCACAGTCAAAAATGTCCTCAAAATGATGGTATTGAACCAAAATTGGTCCTGATAACTATAGACAGACATGCGTGAACACACACTCACACTCATGAAGTCCCAGTAGAACAGGCAGGCCTGTACCCTGACACAGCCTCTGCTCAACAAACTGGGTTTTGATACATAGACAGTGAACTGTCCCACAGGTGCAGATGGGTGGAACGTGATGGTACGCTGTCTCTGCTCCTCTGGGACGTCTCATTTTCCAGTAATATAATGTCGTGACTCCACAGCCGATCAGTTGACCTGTGGCCTGGACCAAAGAGGAGTCGCATCCTTCCAAAGCACTTACATTTTTGAATTGTCTCCCACCATCTGATGGGTTGAGAAAAGGATCTGGATTTTACAGAGGAGAAAAGAAAAAACTATTCTGGGATTAGAAGAATTTGGTAATAAATAAACAAGCCTCCTAGATGAAAGCACAGAATTAATTGATTTAGGTCAGTTTGGACAGAGACTAACTCAAGCTCAATGTCCATTAATTTTTTTGATGAATTCTGACATTAAATTCAGAATCTCAGAACTCTCTTTTTTCTCTTGCAAACAGATCAGTGGTGGCTGTGATTTAAACGACTGTCTGCTGTTGTGTTATAGCTCCTTGACGGGATTGGTATGCTTTAAACAAACAAGCGTGTACAATGTGTAGTGTTGTGAATGTCCACTGCGGAAGGCATCGGGTTCGCCACACGTCTTTAAACCTCCAAGATCACTGTGCCTTTTGCGTGTCTTTGTCATCTAGTCACCTTGAATGCATCCTTGGTTCTTTGACTTGAGAAATTATAGAAGCAGTCATGTGAAGGAAGAATGGATTTAAATAGCTGGAGAGAAAAGTGTAGCCGCTGCCTCCACCTGCTCCTCCAGTCAGTGGACCAGTCACTGTGTAAAGTCAGATTATAATCTGACAGCCTTTTTCACAGACGGGCTCTGGCAGACCCCAAAGCCTAATCAAAACTGAAACCTCAGCTCAACATGACGGACCAGTTTGTCCCCTTTGTGCTCAGGGGCTGTACTGTGTGTTATCTGTTGGATTGTGGTCCAGGCTTTGTGGTGGGGGGGGGCATAGTTGCATGTTCACCATGTACCTTCCAGCTTCCCACATAGAGCATGTTCAGACCTGGTATTAACTTAACGGATGTCTTAGCCCTAACCCTGAGATATGTCGATAGGTCCTGAGGTGGCACCGTCAGTGCTGTGCTGTCACACCAAGGGTTCTGGTGGGCATCGTTATTTCTAATCCCGGAACATTAAAGATCTGCCTTTGACCCGGAGGCCTTGTTAGAGTTCTGCTCCCAAAGCTCCACGTTGAGCAGTGTTTCACTTTTCTAAAACTCTGCCTTTGACTTTGCCTTTTAACCTTCCTGTGATAATAGTTTTCTACACTGCAGCCTGTGTCTGACATCAGCGCTTGGACTGGAACACGATCAATCAAATATTTCCACTGAGCGAGGTTGTAAATAACCTGTATCACCAACATTGTCCAAACTATGCAACAGCACTGGTCTTCTGATGTGTTACAATTAATCATGAGCTCACTGACTGACGATTCCCTTAATGCTAGTGTTTTATAGAAATATGATCTGCCAAATATACTGATGTTTTGTGCCTCCTCTTCCAACTCTGCCTCTACTGTCCAAACATGTTGACAATGGTTTTATATAGTGTTTTTTTTATTATGCCATACAAGCAGTCTGATGTCCACATACTAAATAACTCACAAGAACCGTTTCCTTCCCAGTTTTGGTATTTTCAGATATGTACAGTCTAACTTATACTGTCTTACCCTTCTACTCTCCTAAATAAATCCAGCTGTTTTTTTAAACACTGTCTCTGCTGTTCTTCTGATTTGCAGTGGAATCATATCATCATCTGGGGTTTTGTGCTTCTTTGCTTCTTTTTCATGCAGCAGTTACTCAGTCGAGCATAAATTACAGTGAATGAATGATTTCTATCCCTTTCTTGTCCTTGATCTGTTTAGTGACAAATCACAACACAAATTATATCAAGGCCCTTTACAAAGTTATACATGTTATATTTTAAAGAAACTCAACCGCTTCTATAGTGAGCAGAGGGAGAGGAAATAAAACTTCCTTTAAACAGGAAGAAACCTCCAATTAAACCAGTGGGTGGAGATCAGATGGACAAGTATAGACAGTGTGTATGTTCGGGTGCTGTGGTAGCTCAGGAAACGGGAGTGTATATTCCTTTGACAGCAGACTGCACACACTCACCATCACATCACAGTGTTGTATTAATACCAGTGCACCTGGAACAGGAAAACTTTCAGGTCAAAAGGAGTCATGATGCACTCAAGGTATTTATGAGCTTTTTGTAGTAAAACTGCAAAGTGGAAGAAACGCATTGAGGGGAGGGGTCACAAGAAGTTGAAACACAATTAAAAATAGTGTTATATACTGATAGGTAATTTGCCTCATATGCCTTAACAATCTGTACAATGTGTTTCATGTCTGTCCTTAACCCTCGACTAGAGTGCGGGAAAAAGCCTTTCCATGTCCTTTCCATTACATGTCATTTAGCTGATGCTTTTGTCCAAAGCGACCTACATTTTTAGTACACTCAACATTTATGAGGGGCCAGTTAGGGGTTCAGCATCTTGCCAAGGACACTTCGGCATGCAGATGGGGAAGAGTGGGGTTTGAACCAGCAACCTTCTTATTGGAGAACGCCCACTCTACCCCGTAGGCCACACCGCCCCCCGTTGTCCTCACATGAGCCCTGATGTGATTATGGCAAATAAGTGACAGGCTCAGCTACAGCAGGTCAGTTTACAGCGCCACCGAAAACACTGTGACATGTTGGTGACCACCTCAACCAATCAGCTTCAACCTAAATAACACGGGTCACTCAAGTCTCTGCCACCCCACAGTGCTCCTGCTCAATGTAGCAGGACATTCACCTCTGTTTTATTCTATTAGAAACTATTCCTGCCAATTTAAAGATGTGAGAAATCAAACTGTGAATTATGTACCTGCTGCAGTATCTGTGGAGGAAGAGTTTTATTCATGTAACAACATATTCAGCAGATGTTGCAGAAGACAAAGAATTCACACAGTAAACAATTCAAACAACCATTAGTGAAAAGTTCATATCCACTGCTTGTTCACTGTCATGCACTCTGCCTTTAAAAGACTGTAAGAGCTGATAAAGGAGGATTACTGCTGTTGAGTTTAAATGATGAGCTCACCTGTATCTTTTCATATTTACACTTCATATCACCAGCAACATTTTTGGATCTGACATTGTATGTTTTCATCAAATATTTAATTCAAAGTAATTATTTTCTTATTCATAGTTTTATTTACTGAACATTATTAATGTCAATACACACGTCGACAGTGGTGAGACATGACTGATGTTCAGCTAGTAGGGGGTGATGGTGCATAGCTTGTAATAGCACTGAGTGAATGTCATGTAACGCAGCTCTGTAGAGTCTGTCAGTGGAATTCAGCCTGAAAAATACTGAATCCTCGAATTTCCATGTGAAATAATCTAAAGCAAATCGATGAATTATCAGTTTTTTGTTAGAATGTCACATAAACTTGATTCAGGCTTCAGCTCCGAGAGCTAACATCAACCTGAGTCAGTAGGGCAGGTTCACGCAGACCTGTACAGACAATTTGTTATATAGGGTGACTTTGGGTCATCTGGGACACCTAAGCTTCAGTCTGTTTATTAAGTTAAGTTAGCATGGATATCATGTGACAAGGTCAGTGACGTAAGATTAATGTTGAGGATATAAATCTGTCATATAAGACAATGTTCCTAATTGTTATCAAACTATGTTTGTAATCTAGCCTGACGTTGTCACACTCATTATTCTAGTCAGAATATGAGTCTGAGACCGCTCCATTGGGCTGTGATTATGGGGCGTGTTTCAACAGAACCAGGAGACAAAATGCCTCTTCGCTCAATTGGATAGACCTACAACCAATCAGAGCAACGTAGTATGTGACGTATGTCAAGCGACGCATAGTTGTTTTCAGTTGTCTGTTTCACAAGTTTATTCACACTCTAAATAAATCAATGAAACTGCTGCTAATGCCGCTCGTATATCCACCGGAGGCAAAGCCCCCAGGAAGCAGCTGGAGGCCAGGGCTGCGCGTGAAGAAGCCCGCTACGGATCTCTCTCAGAGCCTCGCTACCGGCCCGGGACCGGCCCGGGACCGGGACCGCGACCGGCCCCGGGACCGGGACCGCGACCGGCCCCGGGACCGGCCCGGGGCTCTGAGAGAGATCCGTCCCTACCAGAAATCCACGGAGCTGCTAATCCGCACGCTGCGTGGCAGAGCTCCGCTGTCATGGCTCTTCAGGAGCGTTTTACACTTCCTTGTTGCTCCAACATTAACAGCGTCCCAACATGTGTCTTTTGTCTCATATGTGCTGAGGAGCGTAGCGCCCCCCCCCCCACTCTCTTTTTATTTATATGACTGCTTGTGTGGCTGCAGAATCGGGGCCAGCTGATGAATTAAACTTTTTATGATTCCCGTAGGAGGACGGCAAAAACATCTGTTCGATCTACAAATGCCTTGATCGCGTTCCTCTGTTCCTCTTTCAAAATGAATGCGCTGTCGATGTCTCTGAAACAGACTCGATGGAAGCATCGACACATCTCAGCTCTGCAGGCAGCGCACTCTGATGACGTGGTTGATTACGTCACTGTAGATCATCTGTCAGTCATCGTATAAAGCCCGCCCTGACGATTTGATTGGTCCGATCAGCTCCTGATCGGCCATAGTTTCTCCCCAACGGAGCGACTCCAGACTGAACTTCCCGAACAACAAATGTTGTGGGCGGGGCTAAGTTCGTCTGGCACCCAGGCTATTTGTAATCTATTCAAGAAACAAAATATGCATTGAGGTGTTCAAAATGGGTTTTAGTTTTGTTTATTTTTTCAAAATTGTTTTATCTGCAGTTGTCAGACAGGAGTTTAACCTTTCAGTTAGTTTTCTATGACAGAGATGATCCAAAAAGCACAGAAGAGTCTGTCCTACAGGCTGCAGCCACCAAACATGTGGAGAAGACAACGGGCTGATTGATGAACCAATTCAATTAATTTTATTTGTATAGCACCAAATCAAAATATACATTATCTCAAGGCCTGAATGAATGATCTTTCATTGTTGCTTGCTGTTGATTGGATTTTAATAGATGTTTTAAAAATGTGATTAACCTTTAATAGAATGTTTTAATTATTTTTGTCTTAATGAAAATAATATATCTTTTATATGTTAATATTGATAAATGACATCTCTTACACCAATTTATCTTGAGCACATTTCCCTTACGTTGACATGTTCAGGAAAAAGGAATCAGAGTTTGGAGAACAATTTATTTAGAAAATCCATCATGAATGCAGCACAGCATTTAACTGACAGGAGCCTGCCCAGTACTTGATTATCTATAAGCAAATAAAATAAAAAATACTAAAAGAACATCAAATCATACTTATAAAGAGTTTAAATAAAGGTGACACCTTGAATAAGGAAAGGTTTGTGAGCTCATCTTCAAGTGTTGAGGTGGATGTGGAGGGACTCGCTCCTGTCAAATCTCTCCATCACACCTTTTCATTAAAAAACTGAAAAAGGACCATGTCTACATCTACACTTTGACATGCTCATATATTGTGTTTCTCTAGAAATGGCATTGGGAAAAATATCACTGTAAACCCCCAAAGTTCTTCTCACCTATCATCACTGCTTTTCAGTCTGTGTGCTGTTACACTACAGCAGGTTATTCTACAATACACCAACAGGATCGTGATAACAGTGTATATATACAGGCAATGCGCTTAACCAAAGCAGCACAGGATGAAGGTTGTAAAGTGAATAAAATGTCCAATGTCATAGAATCACAGAACACAGAGAGCAAACTGGAGCTCCTGAATTCATCCTCAACCATCAGTCCATGCTGCTGCAGTAGCTACTGCTATTGTTGGCATACTATTCTAAATTAAATATCAATATATGAACATGTACAAGACAAATAGGACTGTATGTACAGATTGCATGACCACATTGTCTTGTCCAGTGTCAGCAGTAGTGAGCAGGATATTGTCTACTGTTCATGTTGGGAGGAGTGGGTGACATTGTAAGCTGAGAGTCGTGTGTTTCAGTGACTGTGTAACGTTGTTGGCCAAACACAATGTGTGTTCAGCAGGAATCAAGTCAAAATGCAGTACTGACACATGAGGAATCAACAAGCGTCATAGAACAGAGGCTCCTGATACATAATACTCCATTTACACCTGGCTTGCCCACATTGAACACAAGTGTAAATGCTATTGCGTTGTCAATCCAAGCACAACAATGACATGGATGGAAATATTAATCCCAACTACTAAGGCTAGCAGCAGCTAGGCAACTAGCAGCTAATAAACACAGGAAGTCATTCTCTCAGTCCTCATGTTATTTGAGTCACCTTTGCATGGAGTGAAGAAGAGACCACTCACAGATGGTTAGAATCTTCTATCTATTGTTGTTGTTTTTGTTGACCTGTGCATGAGGGAAGGACGTGATGTGACCTGACATATCCCATCTCAAACTGGAGACACATTAATACCAGGTGTAAATGTACTCATATCTTGATACAACCGAGATAAGAAACATATTATCACCAGGTGTAAATGAGTTACCTGTAATGCTCATGATGCCTCATTACCATGACAACAATACTTCTGTCCTGAGTAGTACTGCAACCTAAAATTAACCCAAACTAATAATACAAAGAGGAATATGAAAAGCTTTTAATAATTTTGGTTTTGCTGGAGCAGAAATGTTTGTGTGATTGTTAAAAAGGTGAGGTGTGCCACCCTGTGCTCCACATGGCTCTTTGGTCAGACCAAGAGACTGAGGAGAGACTGCCCCCTTCCTGTGAAGGAGTGAACTTCAAGCATGTCAGACCGTAAGAGTGTACACCTGAGATTCAGATCCAACAGCATTTCGATGGTTTGTAGCCTCTCTAAGTGTATCTGTATTAGCCTTGTGACATTCTTGTCCTTAGTTATGAGGTGATGTGAGGTTGGGTTCATATTACTGAGCTGTTGTCCCGATCCACAGACCTTCTCACGAGACTGTCCTCGGAGGCCAGGTCCATTTCCAAAAAGTCAACCTGATTGTTGTCCTGTGACATTCTCTCCTCCTCCTCCTCTGTGCTCCTGCTTTTATTTCTGCTCTTTGATCGGCACATGCCGGATTTGGCCGGGCCAACTAGAGCCAAGCAGATGGCACTGAGCCCCATGCCCACGGCACAGGAGTAGAAGGCAGCGCCGTAGTTCTGTGTGACATCCACCAACCAACCTGGAGAACAGATGAGACAGCTGTCAGAATCTACAGTCTTACATAGAGTGAAAGCACACAGAAGTCAAATAAGAAGCAGTTTTTACCTCCTAGCGGCGGTCCGGCCAGCCCAGCAAAGCTCTGGATGAAAACATACACTCCTATAGATGACGGCATCTTCTGGATGCCCACTACGTCCTCCTCTGCCAGCATGGGGATGTGTGTGGAGCCCACGGTGCCCATGAAGTAGCCATAGAGGGCGCAGCAGACCACCAAGCCCCAGAACTCCCACACAATAGCGAAGGCCACAAGAACCAGGCACAACAAAACCACACACCCCAACAACACCAGGGTCTTCCTGCAGCTGACTTTGTTCAATACCACCCCAATGGACAGGCGACCGAATATCTCAGCCACTGCCATCACAGAGAGCATGTAAGACGCCATGCTGGGCTCCACACCGCGGCTCTTGCTCAGTTCAATGATGTAGAGCTGTGGGGCGAAGAAGCCCAGTGTGGCAAACAGGCCAAAGAGGGAGTACCAGATAAATGCACCATCTTTAAGCATAGAGAAGTCCAGGAGTTTGGAGCTGGAGGGCTTGAGAGGACCCGCCTCTACCTCTGCCCGCTCCACCTCGTACATCTCCTTGACTGGGGTGGGATGTGACGGCTCCTGACCCTCTTTGTCCTGCACCTTCATCTCCACCGGGGCCTTGTTGTCTGCTCCTGCTGTCCTCAGGTCTACGTTTGAGGCGGAGAGAGAGGTGACGCCTGAGTCCTCCGAAACTCCGGAACTGATGGAGGTTCTGGTTTGTTCGTTCTCCAGCTCATACACTGTCTGCTGTTCCTTCAGAGAGTGTGAGTCTTTGTCCGATTCATTGTCTTCCTTTACAAGTTTCGGCTCAATAATGATTGGACAAAGGAGAAGTCCCCAGCCAATCACAGAAGCCTGAAGGATGCCGAGGATAACCAAACAGAAGCGCCACCCAATGCGTACTTTCAGTGTAGTTAAGGCTGTGGAGAGATGGAGAAGACAGTACAGTCAACTTTTATTGTTGTTCTCTTATTTATTCTCACTCAAGGTCCACTTTTCAACCCTGTCCCTACATTGATTGATTCTGATGTTCTCCTTTACACGTGGTATCTATTGCACTTCTGTCCGTCCTGGGAGAGGGATCCCTCACATATGGCTCTCTGAGGTCGCTACATTCTTTTACGCTGTTAACCTTGGGTAACCTTGTTAAAGCCCTATGAGACAAATTTTGACTTGTGAATATGGGTTATACAGATACAATTTGATTAATTGATTTGATTGATTGAGCTCTATCAAGATTTTTACCTTAAAGATAAATTAAGATATTTCTAGGCAAACGTCCATTGAAATGACAAATCATAAAATCAAACTTTAATTTTTATATTATTTATGATCAACATTTAGATAAAAAGCAATTCAATTTATTTCCATAATATATTGACATGTCCAGATAGCAGTTTTTAAGGTTACGGTGGCCACACAAACACACACACACACGACAGTGATCAATGTAGTCCAGTGTTATTGTTTGTATTTTGACATGTGGGCCTCTTTGTTGACAGTTGTCATAGGGTTTGGATTAAGGTACTGCTAATGCTAACACAACATTTATACTGCTGGTGTTCCACATTAAAGACTTTGAGTGGTGAAAAACAGAATGGCTTTTATTGTGATAGAGCCAGTGAGAGAAAAACTGTGTTTTTGTCTCGGAGGTTTCATGACTGACCAATACACAGAAAGTACGGACCCAATTCTTCGCAGTTCTGGAGTCAGGTCTTAAAATTGCTTAAGTGTGGATGGGAAGAACTTTTGGAAATGATGAAACAGACGCCCGCATTCACTTCCTGATTGGCTCAGATTTATCTGTGTTGTACTTAAAAATTCAAATTCAAATCCAGAAGGGAGAATAATAAAAACTCCTCAGCAAGAAAACAAATGTTGCGACGCCGGCGAGCTAGTTCTTGCAGGCAACTCGAGCTGTGTTGCGCCAATCACGGGACATACATCATGTGACATACCTCACTCTCCATAACCATTAATAGTACACACCCACCTTATCAGGTGGTCTATTTAACTAGAGACATTTCCCATCAACCCCTCTTGCTCGCACTACTGCTGCAGTATTGTCACCTGTTGCTTCAGCCCCTCCACCACCCACCTGTAGGCTCCAACGGGGGGGTTACAAGCATTTGCTCATCACTCCCATCATTCGTGTGTAATCATATGGGGGAGTGATTAAGTTGGAGCCTAGACGCCAAACACTAAATCTCTTGTAATGCTGCAATAAATGTTCGAACGTGAGTTGTCTGACAGAACTTTAGATGCTGCGCTGATGCCACCTTATCATGTGACCAAATAAGCACAGAGTAATTGCTGTGGTAAGTGAGCAGACTCCATCCACTGAATCCGACTGTGAGATGTGGTTGAAAGCCTCAGAAAAAGCTAGGTCAATATTGTAGTTATTTAACACATGATTCTATTCATTATGGATAGCTTGATGAGTCATGATAAAAGGCCCTGTTTGAATGTACACTCACCTGGAGCAAATGCAAATATGGCGAGGGATTCTCCTGAGGAAGCAGCGGAGATGACGAGAGCTCGCCGTCTGGAGAAGTACTGGGCTAAGATGGTGACCGTTGGGAGGAAGGTGAGGCAGTATCCGAGGCCTGTGGACAAATAGGAGAAAAGAAAAAGGGGACATGACAGCCACCTGCCGCATGGTAGGAACACTGCATGGGTCAAAGATCAAGTTGTCAGGTCACTCCTTTTTCAAAGGTGGCCGGTTGCTTGAGATGAGTGAGCTTTGCCACAGCTTCTGCTTAAAGACAAAGGGCATGTAAAGACAAAAAAAGAGAGACAGGGGGAGAGTTTAGAAATGGTCAGGTTAGCTGTGGTCCTTTTTCAGAGTCAGACATGGTATTCACGGTGGGAGGGCTAGCAGTGCTTTCTGTCCAAGGAAAAAACAAGTTAATGTGCTCTGATGCAAAACTCATTCCACCAATTTGCTCATTGTCCAATCAATTACTTTCATTCAGTCAATTTATTCCTTCCTCCCGAGACACTTCCTGTTCCATCAATCCCGATCTGAAAGTTAATTTAGAAGAGAATGACTGCTGCTCCAGTTTTTCAGCTCAGTCCTTCCTAGAAAGTTATGAGAACATAGTCGACCTCACTGTCTGCTGTTTACAGGAGGCTGTCCACCTCATTCTCATTGGACAGTTCTGCGAGAAACAGACTGGGGCAGACTTTGTTGTGGACACTGCTAGGAGTCCCTTTAGTTAATGACAGGCTGATAAACAAAGCATACACATCTGCAGGAATAAAACAGTCATCCGTCTCTGACATGTTGCAATGACACACAAAGGCTACGTGCACTCTGAACTTTTATTTTAAAACAAAAAGGATCTAAGCTAAAATAGTTTAGCTTCGCTCTGTTTTAGAAATAATCTCCATCATACTAGCATACCTGGAAACACATATAACATGACCAAACATGTACATGTGATGTAAACAACAGGCAGATTGTCTACTCTGCAGTTGGTTGCTTAGTTGCTGAAAATAATACAAACAGAAAAAAAAGTAAGAGCAGGGATTTCTTTTGTTGAAGCGAGGATGAGGTGGAACTGTCACTGACAGATGGGGTTAGCAACACTTTGCATTCACCACTGGCAGTTGAGTTTTGTGACTGACAAGAGTATAAAACATGTGATTGTGAAAATATCAACACAAGAACATGGGAGACTGTGTCACCGTTTCCAAAGGTCTCAGTTTTAGAGACTTGAAAACTCTGAAGTTGTTTGAATTCCAGGAGTGAACATTGAGACCTATTTTTAAAACTTAAAAGTGTGGACACAGACAGACAGACAAACAGACAGACAGATGGAGTGACTTTTGTAAGTACCTGAAACAATGCCAATAGTGATGTACATCTCGTTGATGGAATTGGTGAAGGCGGAGCTGATGGTTCCCAGGCTGATGAGGAAGCCTCCTATCATCACCACTGGACGATAGCCGAACCGGTTGCTCAGCAGCGTGGACAGGGGGGCTGAGGATTTGAGGGAGGGGGTAATTTCATTAAAATAATTTCAACTGGTTCAAGTTTGAACTGCATGACACCGGTTCAGGATTTGTTTTCTTTGACAAACCAAGTCACTTGACATACAAACTCATGATGCAAACTTGCTACCAACTGTTTTTTTCTTATTAGGTTTGCTATGTTGTTCCAGCTTCTGCTTCAATGAAATGAAGAGCTCAGTGAGTCACAGTTCATCTGATTCTTCAAGATGGATTTCTTGACCACAGTAATAATGCATGAAAGATATACAGACTGAATCATCACATCCTCCATCCTGGTACTGTGTCTGTTTTCAACATTGAGTTGAACTGTGTCCATGTTGCAGTGCGTGAAGTCATGTTGATGGGTGTTACACTTATTGTAACTTCAAAAAAACCCACCAGCAGATCTGTGTGAACATGATAGTGAATTTAACTGAAGCCAGATTATTGTGTTTATAGAAGCTGAGGGATGAAACCCTGTGACAGGTGATCATCAGTACCTATGACTGAGCTGACTGACATTACCACTGTGTGGTAACACTCTGCTCATTGGACTTTCAAGGAGCTCACACATTGAAAATGACAAGCAATGTTAATGGGACAGTCATGTTGTGCTGTATGATAATTAATGTTGCATTACGTTATTTGCGTTACGTTAACATTGTTCAATCCGCCACCGTTAGCCTATAAACCACTGATTGACGATATGGTCCTCTTCTGATTGGATGTAAATTGATCTCTCTGTGTGCTAAGAGGCACAAAATTTGTGTTCATGGGGACCAAATTATGTTGTTTTTCTCAGTCTGTCACAGTGTTTGTGTGTCTGCGTGTCAGCGCGCGACAGAGAGAGAGCTAAGAAAAAATGTTGCTAATTTAAGAAAAGTATTGATCATTATGTAGTGATCACTGTTGATATTGTGGCCGTGAATGCTGGAGGAGACAGACCATAATATCAGCAAAATACAATGACATATTGCCCCAACGGACCTCCTCCAACTGCTGATTAACAATACACTTGTGATAATGCCCAGCCCTAATGTGAACAAAGACAAATATGTTTTGTAAATGGGAAATATCTTTCTGATGTTATACTTTAAGAGAACACCAACAGTCTACAAAGCTGACTGTTCAAAGTAAATCTAACAAATCTTAGTTATTAGAAGGGAAATACTACAGCAACACAAGATAAGTAGAACACATGTCTAAAGCCTGTGAGTGACTGACCAGTAAAGGTAAAGATGAAGACGGAAATGGAGATGATCCATGAAACTCGGCTGTTGCTCTCCCCAAACTCCTCCATCAGGTCCTGGAGGAAGACACCCATGCTCTTGAGGGTCCCATAGGTGCAGACCTCCACAAAGAAGAAGGCCCCTGCCACAGCCCAGCCCCAACCACCATCAGGCACTTTTGGGTAAACCTTAGGACCCAAACAACGCTTGGAGTTGGGAGCCGTCATGTTAACAGCAAGCCCCCTGATGAAACAGACAGAGAAGACATCAGTGATTAAGGAGTCTGAAAGTGATGAGTCACCATAAAGACTCCCACAAGACTCACATATTAGGCAAAGATCTTAAAATCAGACATTTGATGTCAGATCATGTCCAAATCATGTCTGTTTCACTTGGTTATCATCCGTCGGTCTATAATCATTTAACTTAATAAAGGTGACTGTGACAAACAGTGTGGGTGAGCGAGCAGTGAAAAGAGCAAACACACATTTAATGATTCACCATGTGTGTCAATAGAGGTTTGGTGAATGTGGTTACTACACACACAGGCACTTGCACTGTCAGACTTTACAGGCTGAGCAGTGCAGGCGATTAGCTTCCTGACATTAAACGATTCATCTTCCAATTGTGTTCAATTTCTTTCTTTGTCTGTTATCATTGACCAGAGGGTTGATGATGATAACAAAAATACATGTCTGTGTCCCAATAGGATCTAATGATCTTATGATGCTGTGCAGCACTACAACCATAACAACAGCAGAATGTGAAGAGATGCTAACGTTTCGGTGGCTGCTTATGTTGCTGCTGTCTGAGTGGCGTGGGTCCTTGGTTAGCTCCATTATTTATTCATTTTGGAATTTGTCTTTAAAGATTCCCTAATTTTTCAAAAATATTAGAGCCTTTTTATAGGGTCCCCCCATGATACCTTTTTTTTTGTATTATGAGATGTTGTATAGGAGAAAAGAAAAGAAAAGTACTCCAAATTGCCATGTATTGTTTTGTACATTAATATATTTAGATGAGAAATATTTTTTTTCAGGTATATTATATTGACTAAAATGTACCCGGCATTAATGCTGGTGTTACTAATTGCACGTTAGTGTTCTAGGGTTAAGGGAGGAAAACCCTCCGTCAACTCAGGCTGCTTGAGGCTTCTCCGTCATATCCCACAGACAACAGACACAAGCTATTGTTGCAGAAGATACTGTGCAACTCACTGCTCATGTCCTCTTTTGATAAGAAGAAACAAAACAAAAAAAACAAGAAACACGCCTTACCACATCCAAAATAAAAGCTATGAACTGTCACATCAAAAAAAATATTCATTAAGAAATAATGGGCAGGAGATGAAGACAAACCAGCACCATCTTACCAGTTTATTCCAGTTTTTCTCTCCGCAGTTTGCTTGTTCGTTATGGGAACTGTTGGGTTTATCTATAATATTGTAAGGGTTGACCTTAACGTACCTTGTTAATGTGATAATGTGTTATGGAAGTTTTCTGGAAGCTGCTGAAAAGAGACCTCAAGCAGCAGCTGATGACTTATGTAAAAGAGTTTAATGTTGACTTGATGCATCAAGGAGACCCGGAGGTGAGACAAACAGGAATTACACATAAAGGGGCTGCAACAGGGGATGACTACCATTCACTATTTTTGGATTGAAGAGAGACATTTCTAATGCATGACAAATGATATGCTATCGAAAGAGAGACTCCTTATTAGACTAAATGAATTAGGGATAAAGAGTAAATCGTTTAACCGGGGGTTTAATTTCAAATTTGGGAGAGTAGTAGAAGTTAGAGTGTGTACAGAATATTCCAACAAATATTCAGTATACAATTGAACCCCCAGGGTAGTGTGTTTAGTCCAATATTATATAATATGATGATTAATTATATTATGAGCAAAGTAGAGGAAATTCACTTTATGATAAAATAAATATAAAAAGATAAAACATTTGGCAATGGTGAGAGGAGCAGAGAAGAAAAAAGTATTACTTGTCTGAGAATTGGTAACACAGGATTAATGATATTATATACTCATAAAATAGGCAAGCACCCAACTGGACAAATATAGAATGTAACAAATATAAGACAAAAAATCTAAATATCACGTTAACAATTTTGTTAGGAAAGACATCAAAGAATATAAATCATCTTCTAAGTAACTCTTTAAGAGAAACAGGACTTAAGAAAATAATTGAAAAAGTTGAATAAGTTGTTTGCTGCTGATCCTCTGCCCCACACCCGTCCAGAAGGAGGCGGTAATGCACCTATAAGGTGGTTTACCAATCCCCAATAAACCCCAGAAGAAGAAGAAAGATGCGGAGGGGGAGGGGGAGGAGGACTGGATGTGCTGTAGGCTCCCCCCTCATTCAGTTTCATAGTCACTACAATGAGGAAGTTCCCTCACCTCCGCATTTTAGCAAGTCACACCATAGACTATGAGTCACACTAGCCCTTTATAAACCTCCGTCCCTAGAGTGAGTGTTCTCTACTGCAGAGACACTGGTAGTGGCCTCCGAATGAAAATAATTATATTTAATCATGATAATCATACCATACAATAACGTTGCAGTTTTACACCTTTATGGATATTTATTTTACTTTTTTATTTTTTATTTATTTATGACAGTGTTTAGTTTGATATTTTACTTTTTGCAAAAAATACTCAACCGAGGTATATACCAAACTGTGATTTTTGTGTACCGTTGTGTACCCACAGAGTAACGAGCAATTGTCCCCCCCATGTCCCCTGATGTCTCACGCAGCCTCCCAGTATATCTCCCCCTACTAGTGTCACCCATTCCAACAGCATATTCCACAGAATGCTAGAATTGCTGTCACTCTCTATGTTACATGTAGGTGTTGTAACCTATTGGATAGTTAAGCCTAATGTATGCATTCCTAAATCTCATTGTGTCCTTACGTATTGCTGCAGGTGTAATACACTGGAGTTGGTGCCTCTCTGTCTGGGGCATCTGAATAAGATATGAAAGTCCCTGAGCTACAGAGAACTACAGTGTACTGATAGTTGGTCCTTTATCTATAACCTGACCTTGGTACTGCTTGGAGAGAGAAGGGAGTATCTGTGGAATTAGACTGGCACTATTCTCCTGTACAGATATAATGTGTGAGGATGGTCAAAGATTCCTAAACATAACGTATGTTGGGATTTGGTGCTATACATTAAATTGAATTTAACCTAAAATTTACCATGGCACTAGACCCTGGATCAAAAATCGGTTGTGCCTTTCAAATCACTGCTCATGACAGTTTTGGCACAACGTATTAATTATATACTGCATTTCTAACTCTTTGTCTTCTTATTTGTTGATTTGTCATGTTAGTTCAATATAAGTATATCAATGGTTTTGTAAAATGGTCTAAAACACAGAATGGCCAAATTATGGGATTTGCTAGACAAAATTAGGGAGTGTTGTCAATTTTAAGGGACAGTCCACTGAGAAAATAACCTATTAGGACTAATGGCATCATTGAGTTGGACTGTAATTATTTTTTATCTGTTTCTCACTCCAACTTTATACAAGTCCAATGCTAAATCATAGAGGTGGCTCTTTAAGATAAATAAACTCCAAGCCTATAACTAATTTGAATATTTATTAGTATATCTTCAATGTATAGCTATTTCAAAACATATTCTCTGTATATCATTCAATGGTATATTATGTTATATCTGCCCAGTAATACTATCACATTTGACCATTAGAGGTCCCCACAGGCAGCGTAACAGTGTTGTTGTCTTTGTTTGATTTAACATTTCCTTATCAGTCTCAGCAGGGAATGCAGTAGTTGTTGTTATAATGGGTTTGCTCTCATCTGATGCACTTCTGTTGGTCCCTGGAGAGGGATCCGTCACATGAGGCCATCTTCTTATGTTTCTACGGGTTTTCTCCTTGTAAAAGTATTTTTGGGTAGTTGGTCCTCACGCTCACTGAGGTTTAGGGGCAGAGGATGTCGCACCTCAACTACAACAACAACAATTGTTGAGTGACTTGTGAATATTAATAGATTTAAGAATGCCTTAGACACCAGCTGTTGGGATTAATGACTCTATGACTTCGCATTATTTAAAACACTTCAAGATATGCAAATCCAAATCAATCAATTTACTTGTATAGAAGTCAAGTCACAACAGAGGTTATCATTATTATTATATCAGTGTTATTTCAGAGGCCTGAAAAAGAGAAAGCCAACAGTTCCCACAACGAGCAAAGTCTTCATATTATCGCAGAGAGAGAAGTCTCCCTGTAACAGGATGGAACAAGCGGAACCCGACTCACTGTGGGGGGCCGTTTGCCTCTACCGGCTGGATGGGGGGAGGAAAGAGGGTGAGGACAGAGGACAGAGGACAGAGGAGGGTGCATCGTCAACACTAAGACAGACTGAATGTACAGACTCAGCACTGATGGTGCATGTGGACGGTGGCAGACCCGCAGTGCGGTCATGAGGGATGAGCTCCGTGTGCCGCAGTCCGGAGGTTTGATCCTTTGCTCTCATCCACGAGGAGTGTCAGACTGACTGCGGTGAATACTAATCACAAGAACACTCCTATCGGTGAAGGACCGTGGTCACACACAGAGCAGGAAACACCCGGAGCAGCTGATCCCCACGCTGAGGCCGAAGCTGCTCCGTGTGACTCACCGGAGGAGATGATGATAAGACAACAACCAGTCCTCTGGTGGAAATGAGCCGGTTTCCCCGTGGCGTCCACCTCTAGACACGTCTGTAGAAAACAAAATGAATCTATTTGTATTCTTAGCTTCTAAAGCTGAAGAACAGATGTCCTATGAGCGGATGTGACTGAGCTCAGTGTCAGAGGTAGTCCGCAGCATCTCTGTCGCACTGACTCCTGCTCCGGCAGCTCTCTACCGGCTCCAGCCAGTACTCTGACGAGGACGAGCAAAACCACCCGGCGTCACGAACGCGCCCTCGCCCTCTTCCGCTCTCTCTCTCTCTCTCTCTCTCTCTCTCTCTCTCTCTCTCTCTCTCTCTCTCTCTCTCTCTCTCTCTCTCTCTCTCTCTCTCTCTCTCTCTCTCTCTCTCTCACACGCACACGCACACGCTGCTCGAAAGGAAACCATGAGGTCAACACGTGTTATCGTGCGGCTGCATAATATGAAAACAGATTATAGATGATAATTCAGTCTCTAGTCTGTTTCGTGATAGTCTAAAAAGTAAAAAAAAAAAAAATCACCTCATATAAAAAAATTGTTTTGGATATATATATAATCATTTGAGAGCTCCCGTGCATCCTTGCGCGCGCTCCAACGCACAGTACACCGGGTACGCGGATGGGATGAACAGGTTTATTCCAGTTAGGAGGCAGCGTGGCGTTCCGGCCTGCAGGGTGTGTCTGTGTGTTTTCAGTAATGTTCGAGTCAAAGTTTTTAATAAAACTAAACTGAATTTGCTTCAGTACTGTATCGGGTGTTTCGAATCACACCTAGAAACTGTCAACAGTCTATCTCCATATTCACGGGGGCAGCTTTATCTTACTACTACTGTATGACCTTTATAAAGTAAAATACACAGAATTATTCAATTTCAATATGCCTTTAATCCTGCATGTTGATGGATTGCATGATCAGTTCAGTCAGTATTCAGTGTGTATAATTTGTATAAGGTCCTGACTGAGGGTTCAGAACTGCCCTGATACTTTTCAGTGTGATGCAGGGGTGTGTCTCAGCCTCAGGTCCAGCCCAGTAACCTGTAACATCCGAAATTATGTGTATAACTAACAAATTACAAAGGATCCTCTTCACTTTCCTGTTTTTATATAATGAAAGTCTCACTTGAACATAATATTAGCAATCATAACATCATTTGACCGATATTATAGTATGCCTGTTGTGTAGTGTCTCGAGGCAGCTTGTGCACCTCTTGGGGTGCCTGCACATCCTGATGTAGCGTAATACAAGTGACCACAAAGCAATGAATGTTTTTCAGAATGATCACACATTTGTGACTGTACACCTCAAAAGGTTGAAATGTTTTTCCTTTTTGGTAGGAGATGCAGTTGACAATTCTGACACTGATCAGGCCTCATCCACTGAAAATGACAATGAGACCGTAATTGAAGAGATGAAGCAGCATGTACCAGGCCAAGACTCTGTTTTAGATGTGGCAGACAATACCTTAAACACTCCAACTGATGTTGTTGACGATGTCAAGCAGACACATCCACACCATGAAGAGGACTTATATGATAATGATGATGTCATAAGCGATCCAGACTATACCCCATCCTGCGAAGAGTCCTATGATGGTGTGATCAAAGACCATCCAGAACTCAAGGAGATCAAAGTGTGGAGCGACGGTTGCGTTTATCAGAACCGCAATGCATAAGTGGCAAATGCATTCTCTGAGCTTGCAGGGAAATACAAAAATACCTTGTTGCAGGACACACACAAATTACACTCACACAAGCTGTCCTTCTCGAAGGACTTTGCGTGGGAAGCACTGCCACAACGGGTACAGGTGCCAAATGAGCCAATTGCATGGATAAGAATGTTTCCATGTGCTCTGCCAATCAAGGAGAGAAAGTTCCAGGACCTCCAGTCAATGAAACACGTCATGCCTGTATATATATATATATATATATATATAAGAACAGATGTATTTCACGCATTTTTATCTCTGACAGGCATACAGCTCCCGTGCGTCCTGGCGCGCACTACAACGC
Organism: Limanda limanda; assembly: GCF_963576545.1. NCBI lineage: Eukaryota > Metazoa > Chordata > Actinopteri > Pleuronectiformes > Pleuronectidae > Limanda > Limanda limanda. The sequence continues at coordinate 2,169,778 of NC_083652.1, forward strand.
ACAGTACACCGGGCACGCGGATGGGATGAACAGGTTTATTCCAGTTAGGAGGAAGCGTGGCGTTCCAGACTGCAGGGTGTGTGTGTGTGTGTGTGTGTGTGTTTGTGTGTTTTCACCGACGCTCTAGTCAAAGTTTTTAATCAAATTAAACTGAATTTGCTGTGTTGTTTATATATAAGTTTAAATGATTAACTGAACTTGTGTTCTTTTTTCATACATTGCATTTCACACACTGCCCCGACCCCACTGACTGCTACAGAGAGCTGGTCGCCTGTTCATTCCATTTGTATTAATATTGAATGTATCGCGTGTCCAAATCATACCTAATGCAACGCTGCACTTCCTTGGGCCATTAGTAACACATGTGTCCAGATGTGGGATCAATAACATGAACAGTTCTCCAGATAGGCGTTTTACAGACAGACAAATAGACAGACAGACACTTGTATATATATGGAATCCTTAAAAACTCATATCTGTTCAAAATTACAGATTTCTTTCCTTCCAGGCCTTGAATGTGACCTGTGATGTGACTCAGTCTCTGAATGTAAACTACGTGTCCGGCCACCCCTCAGACTCTGGCCTGCAGCCACACCTCTGCTCATCAAGCAAACAAACCTCTGCTTGTTTTTTTGTTTTGCTCCAATACACAATGACAGGTGCGGGAGTAAGTCAGACCTGTTTGAACCAGCTAGAACTCCGAAGACAAAGAAGGAATAGAAGTAAATAGAACAGGGTGATGTGTCAGAATAGCTGTGTTCTTTAATTTGAATGTACCACAACATAATGATCACATAGATCACATGATTCTCCGTCTGACTGATGATGTTACGCTAACCATAGTCCTGGTCAGAAGCTCAGACTTACAGCTACCTACATCTGATGGGGCAGGCTCTGGACGGGTTCAGAGACCAGGCTACCCTTTATCAAACTGAACCACATTTTATGAGGCAATGTTGCTGCTCTGCTCACCACAGCTGTTCAAGCAAGCATTTGAAATAAATTGAAAAACAATTTAAGTTAAAATCACACTAACGGAGCCATAATAAAGCTTGTTTACGGTGAATGAGTGAAACATGTGAGAACTTGTTTCTAACATTGTTTCAATCAGCAGTTCAATTTGCTGATGCAATCCTTAGAGCACTCTCTTTGATTGCCTGAGTAAAATTTGAACAACCTGACTCATGAAAGCCTTCAGAGAATAATGAAGCTGTCAACAGTCTATCTCCATATTCACTGTGGCAGCTTTATCATAGTATAAAGTGTCACACCTCCAGCAACACTTCCTGTTTTTTAAAACATGTCATGGATGAAGTGGTTCTCAGCTGAGCTACTGTATGACCTTTTCAAAGTAAAATACACAGAATTATTCAATTTCAATATGCCTTTAATCCTGCATGTTGATGAACTACATGATCAGTTCAGTCAGTATTCAGTCTGTTAATTTACTTTAAAAGGGCTCACCTGTCTGTAAGCTGTGATTGATCCTCACTGAGTGTTCAGAACTGCCCTGATACTTTTCAGTGTGATTGCAGGGGTGTGTCTAAGGGGTGGTCAGCCTCAGGTAACCTGTGGAGTGATTAAGTAACATGTAAGAAGAGTGTTGGATGAGGTCAATGTCTGGATCAATTCTATAAAATCACTTTAAATGTTATTGCAAGGTAGGGTTTCATGTTTTCCTTCGCTAGTGCGCGTCCTGTTCTTACACAATTTGTTCCAGTCAGTTTTTAAATGTTTCATGCCAGAAGCTCAAACTTACTGAATAATACGTCTGTAAAACCTTTATGCTACATGATAGTGTCTTCACTGTGTTCTTTTCCAGTTCAAACAGGCCACTGGTTGACTGTACACTCACTGATAATATAATGATGTAAGACAAGTCCCAAGTCCAAAATAAGCAGCAGACATTATTCCAGTGATCGTAAGTCAATATGTCAGCGACTGACTGACTGTCAACTTTGTCAGTTTGTGAAAATGAGATTTGTAATTTTTTCTAATTTCTCAAACTTCACTCACCCTGATGCTTCCTCAGAGATCCCAAAATAAATAGTTTTGTCTGACAAATGAGATACCTGCCAGAAATTTGTCTCAGTGATCAAATTCATAGAGATGATGCCAGAGTGACGTGCCCAAAAATTAATCGACATTCTTGTATGGAGTAGAAACTATTTGGTTTCATACACTTGCTCATCACCTTAGAGGAGCTCAGCTCTATTCTTCTACCCTTTACATTAATTTAACTGTCAGAGATTGTTTTCCATTGTTAGTCTGCTACTTCCTCTCTTCTTGTCCTTCCCCTGCGGGTTCATTTCTTTGTCACCTCTCAGCACTACGTTGTCCTTATGGGTGTAAGTTTACTGCTGCTTATAATGGTCTTTGTAAAGACCTCAATTGTGTAATGTTAAGCAACCACCACACGGATAAAGGAAATACATAATGTACAGACTAGCCACAGGACAATAACCTGTAAGTGAGATATTTGTTTCCCCTGTGGACTTTTCCAGATTAACTGTGAGAGGTAATGTTTGTCAGGATGAATGATGACGTGTTTGCAGTTAAAAGAAATAAGAGCATGCTTGTCATAAAAGTGTCAGGCTGGTGGATTTAAGAGTGGTTGAAGAATGAAAGGACAATAAGTCTCAATCTAATAGCAACATACTGCAAACAGTTAAACTGTCCAAAACATGAATACCCTGATGTAATCATTGTAAGCCAGTGTGACCATGGAGTCCTGAGTGTTTGTGTCATATTCTTTCTCACTGGAGGATTATCAAGAATACAAACTCATGTGCTGTTCTGGTGACCAAGGCCTTATCAAGAAGATACAGTACTTCAAGTCAGTGTTACATTCATCGAGGGACTATCAGGTCCCCAAAGTGTCTCCAGGTAAGCAAGCTGTCATGCTGTTCTGTGGAGTAAAATCATTTTGCTGTACAGTCAGCTATTTGAACCCAGATGTAGAGAGGAGAGTTGGAGTGCGGTGGCGGCCTGGTTCCCCTCTGAGGTGGTGAATTTACAGCTCTGCAGCTTAATACGATACATATGATATATGTGTACTGTCAGCAAAGATTGTTGTTCCACATTTCCACTTCCATTGTTAGCATAGTTGACGCATATTAGATTGGAGGTTTAACTTCCCATGTTTCCTATACTAGTGCAGTGCTCGTTCTAAACGTGCCTGTTTGGGATGTTAACTTCGTCTGGGGTGAGTTGCAGTTTTCTTTTTGGAACTGTAAAAGTGACCTATGATCAATCAGATTATATTTTTTTGCACTAATGTTGTAGTCCCGGTTTTTCATATAAAGAATGTGAACGTGCTTCATTACTGTTCAACAGTGTACTTTTTGTAACAAGAGTTTTACTTTGCAGACAAATTGCAAAACAGGAAGTGATTCTTTTAATGCTGTTGTCATGACGTAGATCAACACCTGCTACACCCAAGAAAGTCTGTGTCAGTCCGATATGGTGAAATGAAAATAATCAAATGATCAAAATGATTTAGCGATGGTTTTGACCCCAATTTTGACCCAGTTACCAACAACTGCTGTAGTATTTCAGAGGACATGTTCAACTTGCTTCACAGACTGACTGTGTGATTACCGATCTACTGTTTATTTAAATTTAATTAATATTGAACATATTGTATTTCCAAATCAAACCAAAATCGGATGTTGAAGCATACTGAGGCATAGGACACCATGTTTGCTCTTTCATTACTTTGTCGCTTCTGACACTTACAGTTTAAAAAATGTAGTTTTCAGAAAATACTTTTTTGCCTTCTACATCCCGAGTCCCATGAATGACAATTTTACTTGATTGAAACACATTTAAACACATTCATTCCAGGTCCATAATCTGCACCTGCTTAGTGAATATGGAAGAGACCACTGTCATTTATGACAATCATAAATACCTTATCTGGAAGCTCCTTTATCTCAGTTCAAATAAATGACGTAACAAATCAAGAAACATTCTTTGCATGGTTTCTTTTTTACTTCACTGTTTATTTAATTGTTATTATCATTATTAGTAGTATTATATTATTGTTTCTTTGACTTGTTTTGGTCTTGTGCAATTAGCAAAATACTTTGCTCTTGTACAAATGATAATAGGTACAAACATACAGTACATACTCTGAAATGTATCCAGGAGGCAAACAGAAACATTTCATACATGTCAATACAGTAAAATAAAATACGTAATGAAAAGAAAAACAATTTGTAAACTAAAAAATATTATTGTCAATATAATACAAATGTTGGTACAATAATGTAACTTAAAAAAAATATTTGTCAAGTAATAAAGCTATGAAAATTGTGGTTATATTTATGCTCCAGCATGCACCTCATATTTTCATAAAGAGCCTGATTTTTTTTTTGAAGTAGCAAACAGCATCTAAAACTGAGAAATATCCTCCCAGTTAACAGTTCCTATTCTGAAATTCAACCATAGCTCTGAGGTTTGTTGGTGTAAAATCCGAAGCGTTGCTTTAACTCAATCATTGTAGAACAGGAGAACATAATTGTGGTCCTGAAATTACTACTTGACTTCTCCTTCTTGGTCTGTGTTTTGCTTCCCAGGGCAATTCAAATGTTTATGTTAATCAATGTTATTTTCTCTCGAAAGGAAAAAATAACGTGGCACCAGAAAGCCTTTGTGCTGGTGCCTGTCTGTCTGTCCATCTGTCCTTCTACCCACTTACGAGCGCCTCCCCGGGCCACCTCCAGTCCCGTCGCGGCACCAATTAATCTACCAAAACACATGAACAGACCTGTTAGTTTTGTCTACAGAGTTTGTCAAAGCTCACGTCCCAGTTTCTGTCACACAGCTAAAGGGAAATTCCGGTACAACTCCTCAAAAGCAGCTTAATGTCTGGGCTCTGTCTGGGTCTGTCCAACAGGTGGATTTTCTTTGACTGGAGTCACTCTTTAGTGGATTTAATTGGATTTCTTTGGTCATTACTGCCCCACTCAACGCCTCCTAATCCTCAGCTAGTGAACAGCCATCCTTATATTATCCTGTAATATACGCTGATAAACTCAGGAATTCATGTAGTCCCAAAAGGACTTCGAGCTGCCCCAGGCCCAGAGGCAAATCATGAAACTGCCTCCATTGTGCTTCACTGACGGGATGTGTCCTGTGGCTTTGTCCTTTGTTTTACACTGTACATACATGTTATCCCAAAACAGTTCAACCTTCGTAAATGCAAAAGATTTTCCAAGCTAAGTTTTCAAAGTGCTTTGTTTTTTAAACTGCCACAAAGATCAAGCGATGTCTAAATGCCTTTCCTGTGAAGCATGTACCACATCGTCAGAAGCCTTGAATGGTTTGTATTAGTCAGAGCTGCTCAGTCACTAACTAAACCTCCAGTCTGTTCTTAAAAGACTGGACTCTTAATAACTCAAGTTGGTAGATGTGTGTCACTAGGGTTCACAGACACTCACAGACACACACACACACGCACACACACACGCACACACACACAAATTAAAGAATGTCTGTAATGCATTAGGAGACCGAATACATTCCTATCCCTGATATATTGTTATTTTTCAATTTACCAGATTCCGCAGATTGGAGGTGGTGTTAATGTAGGGTGACCCACAGACAGAACGGCTACAATTTCCAGAGGAAGAAGTAGGATAAAAAAATACCGGAATTTTCCTTTAACCTACATTGAATTGAAAGATAAGGCACATATGTAGAATATTCTGATAATTTCCAGATAACACAGAGGAGTGTTAAAAGTAGCGACATGATCAGACTTTTTCTTTTCTCCGCACTGTAATTACAACACAGCTTTCCAAAGAAGCCATTTTCAGACCTAGCATTAGTGATTTCATCATTCCATTAAAGTGTAAAGTTTGTATCATTCAAACATACAACAGGTGTTTATTACAAATATGTTCCTTACAGCTTGATTCATACATTGCTGTTATATGCCATCTTTTGTATGAGTGTAAACAGCTGGAGAACAGATGATGTGATACATTATTACTGCACTTAACCACTGACAGCACACACATCTTACCTCTGAGTGAGTACACAGTATCTCTGCTGTGTGCTGCTGCAGTCTTTAAATTAATCTGACGGCATTCAGTTCAGATGTGAACCATGTTGAAAGTGACCTGTCGAAGTTTTAGTGACCAGGCTACTTACTTTGTGCTGTCAAGGGGGGGGGGGGGGGGGGGGGGTCTGAGAAGGGTTTGGTGATGGATTTTGAAGAGAGAGAATCATTATCATTTTCTACCAATTTGAAACAGCTAGTTTCACCAAAAATTTCCATCGTAGCTGTCAACGAGTATTTTGTTGATGGTATTTACCATATTATTTAAGATTTAGTGCAATCAAGTGGTGAAAGCACAGATGGCAACCACCTGAACCAAATTACAACCATAAATGAAGCGAGAATTTACTGTTCTCTGTATATGGCAGCTGTCATTTAAGCTTGGTGTGCCTGATGAACTGGCAACAGACACAACGATTTATTGATGATGTTGATTTTGTTCAGACAACTCTGTCTTCAGCTACAAGTTCAATGGTTATACTTCTTAGCACCTTATTAATAATTTGGGACCATCTTTTCTGAAGTGTGCCAGAGAAGCAGTTAGCTGCAGTGTCATTCTTTTAAGTTGCATGAATATTTTGTCATGCCTACACACAAGCTTTTAGAGCTAGCTAGAACTGACAATTAGCACTTCTGGATGCTCACAGGAGGAAACTCGTTCTCGTCATCCAGACACACAGGTCCAGCAGCAAACTCATGTTCTGGAATGACTTCGCCGTTCTTTGCACCACCATCTTCAGAGTAGCCTGGGTAGAAACAGATGAGGGAGGCGACCAAAATCATTAGAAACACAAGCAGGTCCAAATGCCTATGTACAACTCCTGAAGAAACCTACATGATTAATCTCCAGGAGAGATTTTATAGTTGCCATAATTGAGTTATACCATATTTATGGGTCAAGATACCAGACAGACTGCTTTCTTCTATAGGGTCTGACGCCTAAGGTCTGGATAGTGAAGACAATATTTAAGGACAAGGACAGACATTTTATGACTCTTTTCCTATTGTCAACAAATCGCACAAAAGACCAAAACAGGTAGTCATCTTTATATCACTGCTGAGCTGGTCCCATCTTGTATTATCAAAGTTGGGAGGGACAATCATTTCACAGATGCCCCCTTTTCCATCAAGGAAGTTCAAGGACCGGTTCCGAGCCAGATGTAGAGGTATGGTAAGATAATCACCAGGTGCATAGGTCTAAGGGAACTCTATCCCATTGAAAAGCAAACTGGTTCTTAAAGGATTGCAAGTTGTCCCAGCTTGGAACCAGCACCAGCATTCTGTTCACTTTGGCGGAAAAAGGGTGCATACACAAACATGCACATGCCACCGAAACAGTGGACAGATAAGCTTGGATCAGAACTTCATTGTGACTCCATTACTCCACGCTAATAGTTGTTAGCTGTTATAAATCTACTATATGACTTTAATTAATTACCAGGAAATAAACTTTGCGAAACCCTCAACCTAAATGAGGTCAGGTAAATGTTAGTAAATGGTTTTGTATTAATATAGCACTTTTCTTCTTCATGTTACACACAGGCTCACAAACAGTGTCATGTCTGTAATCACTAACCAGTGAGGGTAGCAGTAACGGGTCCAGAGGCTGGTAAGGCGGCTGTCGCAGCATAGGAAGGACATGCCTGTGCTGGCCCTGTGACCTCTGACCCCTCTGACTCTATTCCTTCACCCTGGTCATCATCACTGCCAAAGAGCCTAAGAGCCAAAAAACAAGAGTGAAGCATGGACATAGGAGAAAAAGCACTTAACATTTGACATTTATCAATACTTTCAAAGAACAGTGAAACATTGAATATTTGTAAAGGAGCAACATTTTTAGTCTCACAACTTTCCCTAATCCTCTAATGCAGGGGTCTTCAACGTTTTTCAGGCCAAGGACCCCCAAACAGGTGGAGAGATGGAGCAGGGAACCCCGTAAAATATGTAGTGTATAAAATTGTGTTTTATATTAAACTGGGCCTAGTGCCATGTATAAACATAACTACCCTGATATTGTGCCTTCAGTACTAAGCTATTCAAATATTACACGGGTTCATATATTCATGTTTTTAATTTAAACATGTGCAAGGTACAGGGTGGCCATGCCACTGCCATTTATAAACATACAGTGCGTACGGAAAGAATTCAGACCCCTTTAAATTTTTCACTCTGTTTCATTGCAGCCATTTGCTAAAATCAAAAAAGTTTATTTTATTTCCCATCAATGTACACTCAGCACCCAATGACAGAAAAAAACAGAAATGTAGACATTTTTGCAAATTTATTAAAAAAGAAAAACTAAAATATCACATGGTCGTAAGTATTCAGACCCTTTGCAAGTATTGAGTAGAAGCACCCTTTTGAGCTAGTACAGCCATGAGTCTTGGGGATCCTCTGCCATTCTTCCTTGCAAAACCTCTCCAGTCCGGTCAGGTTGAATGGCGAACGTTGGTGGACAGCCATTTTCAGGTCTCTCCAGAGATGCTCAATTGGGTTTAGGTCAGGGCTCTGGCTGGGCCAGTCATGAGTGGTCACAGAGTTGTTCCGAAGCCACTCCTTTGTTATTTTAGCTGTCTGCTTAGGGTCATTGACTTGTTAGGAGGTGAACCTTCGGCCCAGTCTGAGGTCCAGAGCACTCTGGAAGAGGTTTTCTTCCAGGATATCTCTGTACTTGGCCGCATTCATCTTTCCTTCAATTGCAACCAGTCGTCCTGTCCCTGCAGCTGAAAAAAAAACCCATAGCATGATGCTGCGAATATTATTTCTCATAGTTTGGGAGTCCATCATGTGTTTTTTGGCAAACTCTATGCAGGCTTTCATATGTCTTGCACTGAGGAGAGGCTTCCGTCGGGACACTCTGCCATAAAGCCCCGACTGGTGGAGGGCTGCAGTGATAGTTGACTTTGTGGAACTTTCTCCCATCTCCCTACTGCATCTCTGGAGCTCAGCCACAGTGATCTTTGGGTTCTTCTTTACCTCTATCACCAAGGCTCTTCTCCCACGATTGCTCAGTTTGGCTGGACGGCCAGGTCTAGGAAGAGTTCTGGTCGTCCCAAACTTCTTCCATTTAAGGATTATGGAGGCCACTGTGCTCTTAGGAACCTTGAGTGCTGCAGAAATTCTTTTGTAACCTTGGCCAGATCTGTGCCTTGCCACAATTCTGTCTCTGAGCCCCTTGGGCAGTTCCTTTAACCTCATGATTCTCATTTGCTCTGACATGCACTGTGAGCCGTAAGGTCTTATAGAGACAGGTGTGTGCCTTTCCTAATCAAGCCCATCAGTTTAATTAAACACAGCTGGAATCTCATGAAGGAGTAGAACCATCTCAAGGAGGATCAGAAGAAATGGACAGCATGTGAGTTAAATATGAGTGTCACAGCAAAGGGTCTGAATGCTTATGACCATGTGATATTTCAGTTTTTCTTTTTTAATAAATTTGCAAAAATTTCTACATTTTTGTTTTTTTTCTGTCAAGATGGGGGGCTGTGTGTACATTAATGGGAAATAAAATGAACTTTTTTGATTTTTGCAAATTGCTGCGATGAAACAAAGAGTGAAATATTTTGGGGTCTGAATACTTTCCGTACCCATTTTTCACATTTTTGTTTTTTACTGACTGGCATTATGAATTAATTAATTGGATGAGTATGAGTCAAATTTGTTTTATTAGTAGATCCCCCTTCAGATGCATCATCAGGGGGATCTGCATCACCATCTGTTCTTCCCTTATATGAAGTCCTAATATTACAGTTAGGTAATAATAAGGTAACCAAGAATAATGTTACCATGGGGTTTATATCTATCCAATCTTGACTGTCAGGCATTAGTGTATTCTTTTGTAATTGTATTAATTGATTCTATTTCCATGCATCCAAATTTGGCTCACTTTTTTTCAACACCACAGATTTGGGGGTAAGGACTAGAAAGAGATAGTGGAAAACCCTCCCTCTCTCACTGCATGTCATCCTAAACACATAGGAGCCAATCTTAGGCTGAAGCATTAAACTCCATCTAATAAAATTGAGAGGTTTGGAAGATTTAATCCCAAGAAAAAAGCATTTCAACCTCATCTCTTAATAAGTTATGTTATTACATTTCCTTAATGGGGTTATGTTTTCTCATATTCATTTTTTTGTATATATTCGTTTGTTTGTTAACAAGATTACACAAAAACAACTGAACCGATTTCAACAAAACTTAATGGATATCGTATAAGGAAACTCTAAAAATGTTGATGTGGATCCACACCAGTGGAAAGATACGTTTGTTTTTCCACTTTCTTTAACATTATGAGATCAAACATCTACCAATAATTGGTCTATATGAAAGAAATAATTTGTTGGGCCAAGGCAGAGTTTGTGCTCTAATGAGACATATTCTAGTTAAATAATGGGTTGTGTTAAAACTCTCCATTAGAAGACCTCATTGAAAAACGAGGCCTATTACCTTCATGTTGACAAGTAAGTTTATAAAGAGAAAATCCTGCTCATTGGATGATCATCTTTTAATGATTCTTGAATTTATCTTGAATGAAGACCACATGTGTAGAAACATTGATCAATGAATGAAGAGTAAATCAGAGAGCAGAGCTCCACCTCATCAAACCTAGTGCTTATTATTGACCCAACCCTCACCTGTGTTTGTGGGCTAACATGCACTCGCCTCCGTCCACTGGATCCACGTTATAGATGAACAACTGGCCGTTGGCCGTGGCAACCAGCAGCCGTGGAAGCTTCTGGATCCTGAATGATCATATAAACAATAATAATAACAATAATAAGTAAGAAATAGTTTCTATCATTCTTTCTTACTATACATAGTGAGAAAGAATGATAGAAATCTACTGCAAAAGTACAACCCCTGATTTCTAAAGAACAGAGGCGCTCACATAGCCAAGGTGCAGACGTTCCTCTGGTCAGACAAGAGGAGGTGAACAGTAGCGAAGGCACGGTCCTGGCTCATCATGCCAGATACCTGAGCAGGGAGGTAGCTGCTGGCTGCTGAAAACATCTTCCCCATGTAGGCTGTCCAAGTGGCAGCTTCGTCCTCTCCACTGTAGACACGAGAACAAGCTTCCTTAAGGACAAATTACCTGATTTACCTAATTACGAGTGCAATGTTATTAAGACTGACAGAAGCAGGGGCCAGACGTACATGAAGGTTAATTAATTATGTTTAGTAATAAAATCTGAGATCTGTCTGGCGTGTGTACCTGTGACCCAGTTGTTCCATTTTAAAGATATGCACCGTCTCTGTGTTGCTGGAAGCACAGAGGAACTGGCCGTCAGGGCTAAAGGATAAAGACCGTATACTGACATACCTGTAGACAAACAAGACAAATATAAACACACACACACAAACTGGCACAAACACTTGAGGAATAATCAATTATTTCAAGAGAGTAATTAACTTTGCACCTAACTGAGCTATTAGCTGACTCATCTGACTTAATTAGGCTACTCAGCTCTTAAGGATCTGCACCAACAAAGACATGTGCCATTTAATAACTGTTATCAGTCATCAGGGTGTAATAAAGTTTCATGCATGCACGCTAATGTCGCTCCAAGAAGGTCAAAATCTATCTGTTTGAAGAAGTTGTAATCTTCATTAACTTCAGTCGGACTAATTCGCTATGACGGAAAGTAATATTTTTTTCACCCCAAAATAAAAAAAAAACAGCTCCCTGAGCCACTGTCATCCACGACAGTTAATAGCGTTATTTCAAACGCCAATAAAATTCCACCATATGAGGGGGACCACAGGAAAAACTTGAAGACAGCAGCAGTTCTTCGCCTGCATCAACAAGTGCTGGCCTTGACACTGGCCTGACAGGGACAGACAAGGCCAAACAACAAGAATGAGGTGTGCACATTAGACAGTTTGATGAAATCTGACCTCTTCATGCCCCGGCGGAACTCAAACAGACGCAGGCCCTCAGGGACGGAGAACACTCGGATGACAGTGCCCTGCAGAGACAGTTGGACAGTCAGGTGTTATTGTTACATTGGTTTACAACAGCTGAATACTGCAGAGACCAAAGACTTCTGTTTGGAACTTGGTGATTCAGAGCAGCTGCTCTTCCGTCGTCTCACCATTTATAATCTTACATCTAACAAGAGTAAACATATAATGCACTGCTTTCAACCTTTGCTCTTCTACGCAACAATACAAAAGCTTTGAAAGAGACGTTATATTTTGGGTTTTGTTTTTACTAACAGAGCTGTAAAGGTAGATTGGCTTGATGCAATGTGTTATGACAGCGTGGCACAAATGAAAGGCTATGATGTCAATTGAGCTCTCAGAGGCTGTCAAAGACTAAAAAGGTCTTTTATGTTTTCTATTTGTTAATTTAGTCTCAAATGGCTTTTTAGGGTGTTTTCATATTTTGTTGTTTACTGTGAATGTAATGCTTTTGTCTGGTGGCAAACGAGTTTCCCCAGTATGTTTAAATAAAGTTGTCTAATCTGATCTAATCTAATCTAGTTTTTAAGTATTAATTATCAAAATTAAGTATTGATTCCATCAGGACCCCGAATGTATCCAGAATGGAAATTAACAAAATGGCAAGCATAAAGGGGTTTTTATGATTATCTGCCCAGAAGGTGGAACTTTCCTTGTAAAAGTGATAATGAAGGAAAAGTAAAAAATAGATTCATGGGGACAGTGAATATCCATAACAAACTGAATGGATAGTCAGCCTTAGTTCATTAAAGCCCTTGAAATGGATGGAGGTACTGGTAAAAGAGAAAGAGATGGTTCGGTGGTATAAAAGAAGAAGTCAGGAGGTCATCACAATAACCAGGATTAATTCCCTCTGTCCTTCTCTCAGACGTCATTAGGTTGGTGAGTTCTTACTCTCTCTGAGGCACTGGCAAGTTTGGTGGCTGAGGCGTTGAAGGTGAGAGCTGCCACAGGGCTGTCGTGTGCTGGGATCATTGTCACTGTGTTCTGAAATGAAAAAGAGGAGAAGAAAGAGTGTTTTCCCACATTAATAATGTTTGTCGCTTGCACAAGTGGATGCAGAGGTATAGTTGTATCAAAGTCGGAAAAAAATCTATACTCAACTGAAAACAAACCAGTTGACCTTTCTTTGTGACATGGTACATTTCAATGCTTTAAGAAGCCATTTGGACTTGATGTTTTAATGTCAATGTCAATGTGAACTTTATCTTATATCTGCCATATGTGCTCTTTGCACTAACAAAGACTTGCCCATAATTATAAAGAAGTCAACTGGCAGCAGGGTTATACCAGTTACCATTCTACCAGCAGCAGGTCAGTCTCAGTCTTAATGAATCAGTTAAACACAGTATACAGTGTTGTCAATGTTCAAATGTGAACTCTCCGAAAAACCAAGGTATCTTAGTGACCTCTCTCTTGGTTTGTTTTGCTTCTTGAATGGTTGAATGACCTGTCCTATTAGGTCTTCATGGTGGAGATGACGTTGTGCAGCTCTTCTGTCTGTTGGCAGCTAATTGATGTTGCTCAACATCCTTCCAGATGGTTTACACAGTCTATGGTTTACATTCTAAAATGTTGTCATACTTTAAGTCTACTATGTGGTTCTGTTCTGAACAAACAACATACTTGTCTGAGGGTCCAAGGACAATAAGGTAACTTGAGTGGATTGAACTCTCAACATTATATAGCCACTATTAGAGACATTTTCTGCTTTCATTGAACATTGATTATTGTTTAATTGATTTTCTGTCGTTTAGAATTATAAATAATTATTTGATCTTACCATTTACTAATATAATCTACAATAATAGTAATAATATTAATGTTTTTCCCTGAGATGGAGGAGCGGTACAGTCTTTTTACCGTGAGATCCCTTTGTTGTTTTACCTTTTAAAGTTTAGCTACAAGTTTGTTAATCCTGAATGTTTTTTCGCGCAGTAGAATAATACATTTTTGGTGAGGGAACATAACAGGGATCGGATTGATTTAGACGAGTCAGACACCACAGCTCATCCCCGACAAAAGATAGCAGCTATATTTGGATAAAAGGCTGCGATAGCCAGTACATGTTGGGCTCCAATATAAAATGTATTACTTTCTTTAAATTGTGTCTGTAGACATGTCTGCTAGTCGCATCATAACACAATATAAAACACTGAGTCCTCAGAATTGAGAGAATGAGGGTGTGCGTTGCCTAGCTAAGTTAATTTGAACAGTCAGCATGTGGCTGAGGTCAGCTGATGTATTTCCTGGTAAAAAGAAACCTCAGGTTGTCTGAACATCTTAGCAAAGTGAAAGAGACGATATGGTTTGACCTGTCAATGGAGGAACACTATGAGCTGGTTGCTTTTCCAAGTTTTAAAAGATCAATATTTCCTCGTATCACATGTCCTAGTTTACAGTATCACAACTACTAAGCCATACAATTGTCTGACCTTGAGTCACCAGACAATCTCAGAGAGAGACACCCTTCCTGGTGTGTGTTCAATAGTGCCTAACCCTCAAGTTCATCCCAGATCAATCTTACACTGTCCTGAATCTTTTAGGACATCCTGAGACCTCAGTCAGCATCGGTTCTTCAACATCATACAAACCTTTCCCAAGACCAAAAGGCTTTCAGGTCACAGAAAAAATGTGTGTCAGGCGTCATACAAATAGATACCAGGTAAAGAACCATCAGAGTGACTTGTGTCAGAAGACTGAGTGAAGAGAAGACGACCTGAGATTAAACTGCTTCAGCAAAAACAGAATCTTGGAGTCAACCTGTGTTTAGCAGAGAGTTCATAATGAGGTGAGTGCCCTTAAGTTTAAAATTACAGAACTACATGAATGAGTTTTGTCACATTTGAATTTATATTTAAAGGATTTATTCAAACTGAAATCAGGTTCTTTAAATCAAGACACAGGGTTTGTGAGAAATTATGTAAAGCCAGGACTCCAGTCCTTTACTTCCACTGCTTAATATCAAGTTTACATTATATTCTGAGTTCTGGGGGTTAACTTTCTATTTTATTTCTTCTGTCATTTTAACACTTACTTGAGTATCATTTAAAGATATTCAGAGGTAATTCATTAAAAACTCTAACTGTTGGGGTGTTCTAGTTCTAGTATGTTGTTTCTCAAAGATATGTGGGTATTGCATATTGGAAAGCTAGTACTGGGATATAACAAAATTTTATGTTATTATTACAACAAATTTACATAAATTAATGAATTATAAAAAGTCTCAAAGCATTAGATTTGCGTAACATAGTCCTAGCTATCAGAAAAAAATCGGAATAAAAAAAGCACATTGTGACACCTTGTCCCCAAATGACATGTTTGTTTTCAATTCTGACTAATGTTAAGGGCTATTTATCATAAGCGTGGGCATGCTTCTAACAGTACATATGTACAATGTACTGCACTTGCACTTGCACTTTGTTGTACCAAAAAGGGATTCAAACTATGGTGGATTCTTGAAAGTATGTAACAGAACTTGACTGTTAATCGACAGAAAAAGTTATAGATAAACTTCACTGACACCATTCTAAACTACTTAGGTGGTCTGTGATACATGTTACTTACCAAATTGTTGGCATCATAGACTATAATCTCCCCAATGGTGGCACTGCCAGGGTACGCCAGGTAGGAGTTGGAATGATTAATAGAGAGAGCACAGAGACCTGTGGGCGGATTTAAGATTTAAGTTTATCAAAGAGAAAGAATAACTAACCTGGGTGATCTAAACACAAGTGGCAACTCTGCAAAAGAAATGGTGACTCTTTTTGAAGGTTGAAAGTGACAAAGTGCGAAACAAATCTATTCTAGAAATAAAATCATTAAAATGTATTACAATTGTTGGAATGTGAGGCTGTAGAGGCTGAGCTGTGTTAATCCAGCTTGCAGCTTTACAGAGAGCATTATTCACACAACTCAACATTGAACCCTGAACAATACACCTGCCATGTTACAGTTGTGTCCCCAAACAGTATTAAAGTGATATTTTTATCTTTTAACGGTGACGACCCCCTCCATCCTCACCTGGACACTAGGTGTCCCTGTGCTTCATTCTTCCGAGCTGTAGGTGGAGGTGACGTCAGCTGCGTCACTGCACATCTGGGCCCGGTGTGCTCTGCCCTTAAAAGCCTTGCCTCATCTATGCCGCACTCTCCCTCGCTCAAACTGGTTCTTTGAAGCCTTTGTTTACCAACTGCTCAGGTTTCTTGTACTGACTTATATTTATGATGCAATTAACCTTGGTACAATGTTATTAGTTTACATAATGATGTTGAACAACAGTTAAACTGTTGAACTAAACTGGATTTATCCTGTCAGACATAGTTTCAGGCTCTGAACCACAGAAAAGGTGTGTGCGTGTGCGTTTGCGTGTGTGTGTGCGTTTGCGTGTGCGTGTGCGTGAACAATGTGCTGGCTGTGTCTCACCTGAGGGGTTGGACGGAGTGTTAAGCAGAGTCTTGAGCAGCTTCATGTCTTTGATGTTGTGGATATAAATGGACTCTTCAAGGCACACCACAAGTCTCTGCAAGACACAGCAGCCGTCAGCTCATTGTACTGTCCTGCAGTCAGTAGTATTCCCCCCTCATACTGTATGTATCAACAACATTGAAACTGTTCACTGTCACTTCTTCACAGCTACACATGACTCCTGCACCTTCACATTTACTTGGGTTAGAGAAGGCAGGATCATGAGTAAACACACATTAATGATTACAATGATAACAATGACCATAATACTAAACAACACAACAATTTAGGCACTTTAAAAGGCTAATGAATAAAAAAATGTTTTCAGAGTAATCAGATTACAGTCTAGGGCTGCCAATGCGGAGGTGCCTGAAAACTGTCTTCTCTCAAAAACAGCTCTTGTTAAAAAAACAAATCTTTGCTACTTTTGGTATTTATGTTTCTAGTCATTGGAAATTGCAAGTCAGCACTTTGGGTTTGTCACCCAAGAGGGTCTACAAAGACATGGCAACAGTTTTATGAAGGAGTGAGCTGCTGAATTCAATCATGGCACAGAGAGCCTGGGAGATGATCCCCACTGCTCATGCGGATCACTTTCTGTGGATCTATGAAACAGAAACTTCAACATAGATGGGATCCATATGCTCTATAATGGCCAGATAGTGTGTAATTTAGTCTGAAATCTAGCCTGTCTCAGAGTCTGTTCCTTCATGTGATCCCACTTTGACTCCAGGATGTAGATATCAGAGTCTCTGGGGGCTAGACCATCAGTTGCTGTAAGTTTGGGCTCATTGTCCTGCTGTAAAATGAATCTGGGACTGAGCACATGCTTACTGGTGGCATTTTGGGATGGAAAAGATCTTTACACTTGAGGTGCCTCTGTGAAATATCAAAGACATTAAAAGTACATTTTAATTCTACGAGGTGGAGACATAGAATTATGCAATAATGTAGCTTTTGATTAGGCCCTTTTTTTAGGTCCCTTCATACAGTGTTGACCAATAAATGTCTGTCTGTAGCCCACTACTCCAAGTGCTTGATGTCAGCATGCAAAATCTTCAGTGACAGATGACAAGATGTGATTTTTACCATCTTCACCACGGTACTTAAGTGTGGAATCATTTGCTAATAACAGTAGTATTCAAATATACATGAACCTTCAGTATTTTCGTCAATAAAAAAAACAGCCCAACAAAATGCAGTTTATCGAGATCATGGCTGAGATACATTGAGATGAAGGTCACATTCACTCAGGCTGCTGCAGTACTGAGCTATCTTGCCTTAACTCCAGCGGAGCCACAAGATCATTACAAGCTGGATTCTGTTTACAGTCGAGCAAAGTGTTTGTTTGGTCATCAAATCAGGTCATCTGGTTTGTTAAACATTTGAAAATATTTGGAACATCATGTCCTCTGCTCCCTGAGTGGAACCATCTGCGTATAATATCACTGGGCAACGTTGTTTACATGTTCCCATTGGTGGTGAAGCGCCTAAAATGAATCATCTCCTTTGTTGGAAACAAAGAGGACAAATCACTAATGCTGATGATTAATTGTTTCTTCTTTGGAAACAAGCAGCATGTAGCTGGGACTACACTATACCCCCAAACACCAATAGGTGTCAATGCGGCTTTATTATACTCAGCTTCTAAGTGTTTAGATTGCCATTTCTTCTGATTAGCTTTTCCAAAAACTAAAAGGTCATGGGATGGATTGAACAGTGTTTATCTGCTCTTGAGTAACAGCCACACACTACGTTCTATGTACTGTGGAATATCCCCCCACTGTGTGGGAGCCAGTCCTGGACATTACTTTAGCAGAGTTGGGTAAATATGAGCTGCTCTGTACTGCTCCTGTAGGGACGTTTTCACAACAGTAGCATGTAACACTTGTTACATTAACATTTTAATTAATACCCTTGCTTATAAGCTTGCTGGAACAGTAAAGCAGAACACCAACATTTGTCTTGCTTGTGCAAGTAAGTAAGCTTAGCAGCCAAACTTATTATGTTATAAAGAAAATTGTACAACAGTGCTTTTTCTTTAATTTCATGTCTTTTAATGGGTCAGCAACTGGTAAAGATGCTGTGAGACGGGGTTGCTCACCTGTCTGTTGAGCTTGACAGAAAGGATGTTGTTGGGGTAACTGTAGTTGCAGATCTCTGTCCCCTTCTTGAAGTGATAGATGTTCATTCGCTGCGGCATGGCGATGCTCACCACGACTACCAGACTGCTGGAGAAGAGACGTTCCACGATGTAGACATCTGGAGTCTCTACTGGTGAAGAACAGGGGCAAACAGTCAGTGACGGAAAAACAGTTTAATAACCGTGTACAAAGATGGCGGACATAACAACCACTAAAAGTGAAGCCGAAACATCTCCCAATGCATCACACTGATGTATGTTCAAGTGTTATGTGTCTGATACATTTGGTTTTAACTAGTTATTTGATACTATGAAAATGGGCTGAGACTTCATGATTGACAGGTGAGACTGACTCATGATTGTTTGGGTGGGTTTATCAATGGGACCTTGGTACACCGTCCAATCACAAATGTCCAGGCTCTACATGACGTCAGCAGCATGAGATGGCAGCATTAGTATCCAGGATATTGTGGTTTTATTTGTGAACAGTGTTGAGATTTTTTGACCATCCTCACAAATTACATCTGTACACCATCAGGAGAATAGTGTCTAATTCCACAGATACTCCCTTCGCTCTCCAAGCAGTACCAAGGTCAGGTTATAGATAAAGGACCAATTATCAGTACACTGTAGTGTCTATACTCATGGACTTTCATATCTAACTCAGCTGCCCGAGACAAAGAGGCACCAACCTCCACTCTTTTGAGTATTACACCAGTAGAAGACGTAAGGACACAATGTGATTTAAATATTTTAGGCTTAACTATCCAATAAGATGCGAACACCTGCATGTAACAAAGAGAGTGACAGCAATTCTAGTCATTCATGGATGATGTGCTGTTGGAATGGGTGGCGCAAGTAGAGGGAGATATATGGGGATGCTTTTGGAGACATGAGGAGACTAGGGGGTGACAATTGCTCATGTTACTCTGTGAGCGTTGTTATATTGTTCCACCTTTTGGTCTCCTCGATGCATGTCTACATTAAACCTCAGCTGCTTTCTAGTTTCTCTTTTCACCAGCTTCAAGAAAACTTCCATAACACACAGTGTTGTCCATATTCACACAGACATTGGGACACATCTTTGGGCCACTTTCTCAAGATGATCATTTGACAGGGTGGATGAAAACCATGGATTCACCAATAGAGCTGATACGATGGCATCACTGAGCTGCGCTGCCAGTTTGTCCCAGTTGCCATGCATGGCTTTGTTGCCAAAAAGCAATTTTTTTAACCACCATCATAAAAGAGATGTCTGTAAAACTGTTAACAGGACACCTCCACCTCTTAAATTAGTAATTCAAACAACACGAGAGGCCTGCCTGAAGAATAATGCCAGTATGTACAGTTGGCCGCACGCCAGAGTTAACCCAGAATCTAGAAAGCCTTTGTGCTCAGCCAGTTGTTTTTACTGAAGTGAGTGGGCTCTATCTTTGACTCCAGTATCCCAGTTCTTACGATAAATCGACTTTTACAGGGATGCAAATGAACAGCGCTTGTTGTACAGCATGTGTTGTTATCTGATTAGTTTTCAGTTATTGAAGTTCCAGTATTTGTTGAATGACCAATTTTCCCTTTTTGGTCTAAAGCCGCTGTTGGGACATGGTTTTTGAGAAACCAATGTTCGGCCTACATGTAGTCAAAAGCCTGAAACCAAATGTACTTTGTTCTGGAGAACTTCACACAGAGGTGTGAAAAGCCACAACGTTCAACTCCTATTGGTCACTCTGGACCCCATGACCTGTGAGGTCCCAGGCCAATATAAGGCAAGTTCTCCCCCTCTACTATCTCTTTCTACAATCCCTCTAAGGCGGAAGGCTGTCCAGCCTCTCTTCTACTGCATCGCCGAGGGGAGAAGCCTGGCTGCCCCACCTCACATCTTCTCTTTCCATCCAACTCTTCGAGAGGAGTGCAAAGATGCAGCTTCCAGCTCATCTTACCAAGGAAACCTCCTCACAACTCAAGCTCTACCAAACTCCTAGCAGCGACTTGATGTCCTGCAGGAAAACTTCAACCAGCATCTGAGCGGCACAGCTTAACAGAACCGCTAAGGCAGAAACCACACGACCGGCGAGACGATTTCAGAGAACTGCGAACTGAACTGCAACTTCTTTTTTCCCTTTCCACGAACGGGTAACACAACTGGGCTTTATAATGATACTAGGCTAAGCAAGACTGTTTATTTGATTCTGTGTGATGTTTATGAGTTTCATATGTATGTATATGTATATCATATCTCTGCCCCCGATACCTGTTGTAAAACCACCACCTTTACACTGTCAAGAACTCCATAACCTTCACTGTTCATTTTATAATCTTTAATAGTAAATATTGAGATTTCTAATTGAACTACATCTAAATGAGACTGATATTTACATTTGATTGTTGGTCCCTCATACCAGGGTGGTGCCCCGTCTTTTAAACATTATAATTACACATTTTATTATTGTAAATTGATAATTTTACTGTTTTTAATTGATAATTTCATTATTCTTAATTGATAACTTTATCGTTTTTAATTAGTATTGTATTATTTTTAATAAATAATTGTATTATTTTAATAATCATATTTTATGATTATTAAAAATTAGTCAACATCAAGTCTATCTATTATTGCACAACACCGCCAATATCGCATTACGTGGTTTGTAAAACACAGAGATAACACAACATTCGCTGCTGGTTAATCAGAAATGTGGCGACACCGGGGAGCTAGTTCTGGCAGGCAACTCGAGCTGCGCTTCGCCAATCATGTTACATCCATCATGTTACATACATCATGTGACATACCTCACTCTCCATAACCATCTATACTACATATCCACCTTATCAGGTGGTCTATTTAACCAGAGAGACATTTCCCATCAACCCCTCTTGCTCACACTGCTGCTGCAGTATTATCCCCAGCATCTACCTGTAGGCTCCAACGGGGGGGTTACAAGTATTTGCTCATCACTCTCAACATTCCCGTGTAATCATATGGGGGAGTGATTAAGTTGGAACCTAGACGCCAAACACTATTGTACTGTTCAGATTCAAAAAGCTGGACTGTACATGTGGATGAAATGTTATTGTCGTCTTAGATTGACAAGTTTTCCTATATCTTTTACACAAAAGCCAAAAAATAAGGTAATTACATATTTTATTATATTCACATCGATCTATCCAAGATCTGTTGGGATTGGGATAGGCCTATATCCTTTATTCTAATTGTCATATTGACATAACCAGGTCTCTAGTAATCTGCAGGCTACAGATCATACACACACCCATTCTTAGAAAACTCTTCTTTTCCATGGGAGGATTCTGCCTACAGACATGAGCACCGTGTTATTACTGCAAGCACGGCCTTGTCTGGCATCCAGCCACTGAAACCTTCCAACAACACAGTGAATGTTGTGACGTGGAGACGTTGGCCTTTTGGTGGTCTCACTGACTGGATAATAACTGCATCTGTTTACATGCACAGAGAATTCCTTTCCTCACACAGCTATTTTGTCAGCATATATTCATCATAATTATTCTCCTATTCTGATACAGTTACACTGTGATTTAGCAGAAACTTGGTTGAAATGTCAGGCTTCCTCCCACATTAAACCGGTGACTGTAGCTGTGTTTAGGACAGTTTAGGAACATTTGCCAGATGTTTAAGAAAATGGCAAGATTATAAAAAGAACCTTAAAGGAAATACACAACTAAAAGTACAACCGAAGGAAATTACCCTGTGAAAAGGAAAGCCAACAAGACAACAATGCAGTCCATTGGTGCTCGCGTCAGTGTAGGGTTTCAGGCTAAATCCAGACTAACATGTTTTGTTTATAAAACCAAGCGTCCGCCTGTCCAGACAAACCCATAGAGTTAACTAACACCCCTCCGCAGTAACAACTAAAACGAGATAACTTTAGAACTTACAATGAGTCTTTCATGTCCCTGTGGAGGAATTGTCCACTCTTCTTTTACAAACTTTTAGCATTTATCCAGCTGCTGTCCAGTTTCTGGGTTTCTTCCAGATATTTGACATTACTTCTTTGAAAACTACACTTTTAGTCTTATCGACCACTCAAAGCACTTTTATTCCAGTCACATTCATCCATTGAAATACAAATTCATACAGCAGCCATCAGAACGGCATGTGGTCTGGGGTTAGCCAGTTGTGTTAAGTGGACAACCTGAGTAACTGTCGCCTAGGTTGTTAGTGTTTGAAAGAATTGATTACAAAAAGGTTAATCTAATTTGAAGAATCTCTTCCCATGTGGATAAGATCAACAAGCCTCAGCAAATGACAAACCAAAACTCACCTTTAGGATATAATACCTCATAGGGAAAACAAAAATAAAATGAAAGCCCTGGTACAAGTACATCAAAGTAAAAATGTGGAATATGGCCAAAATGGCCACTAAATGCAAGATAGCAGGCTTCCTGTTGTGTTTTTCCAATTGCACCCAAGAGTTTTTTGTTTGTCTGGTCATGATACACCTGTATATTGATTTTTGTGAAGATTGGTCAATGTGAACACGTTCCAGGGGTCTCGGGGGGCACCGTTGAGCCATTTTGCGATGGCCATTGAAAATTCCTCCAGAATACGTAAATTTTCACCACTTTCTAACTTTCTTCAAATTTTGGTAAAAATTTGAGCATGGTAAAGCCCTCAAAAAGCCAATTCATTTGTCTGAATAATAATAATAATAATCCTTACAATTTCAATAGGGCCTCAGCTGACCTTTGACGTCAGTGCTCGGGCCCTAATAAATGTGCTAAAAAATTAAACATTTATAAAACCAGCACAATGGCTCTGTCGACCCAATTTTAAAATTGGCCTGAAATTGGCCTGGTACTGGGGTACATTTTAGCCCCACAATTTTGTGATTTTCCACCTTAATTTGGAGACTGAGGGGAAATTCCTTTTTCACATTGAACCAGAAGCCTTTTCTAAAAAACTGAAAACTACATTCTGTGCTAACATGTGTCATCTTTGTCTAATCTGTGATCTTAAAAAATAAAACATTATAGTGTGACTACAGCTTCAATGTGTTTGTTTGTGCGTCTGAAAGATGTCAAAGCACAGAAAAGGGCGTAAAATCAGATTCCACCCGGGCGTCACTTTCCAATACTTATAAATGGAACAGTAGCCATCTTGCTTTATAAAGGTGTAGAGGGTCAACAGCTTCACAGGGAGCGACTCACGTGCACTAACACGCTACCAAAACAAAGAACAGAGAAGCTTGTATTACAACCAGCACATATGGAGTTTGGACTTCATTCTAGGTCTGCTCAGGACAGCATTATTCCACTATATTGTTACATAGAAAGAAGTGGTTGGCTATTGTATTAAAGTTTAAAATCTCATACATTTGATCTTTAAGAAGAGCTATTCATGCATGAAACTGATTATACAATGTCACCAGTGTTTGACGTACTTTCCCATTATCACTTCCTTGTAGGGAAACCTGAGGAGACGTGACGTGGTGGATAGATAAGCTGTTACATCAGCTCGGTTAACACAAAAGCAGAATGTCTCGGGAACCAGAATGAATGAAAGTCAATGATCTACCAGAGATTCTGATGCTCATGCTGCCATAATTTGACAATTAAGCAGACAAGAAGAAAAATCTCAGCAACCCATTACCAGCATCTGTTTAATAATGTTTACACTCAAATGTAATGTTAGTTAAACGCCCAGAGATGTTCCGATACCGATACCACCAATTGAAATGCCTCCAATACTTCCGAAAATGTTGGGCGGGACATCGGTGAGCATGCAAATCTATGTACTGACCCAACCAATAAGAAGTGTATTGGTTTCACCAAGATAAAACTGCAGTTTTCTTTTCCCAGAAATTACTTCTTCATTGTTGTGCAAAAACAGCCGCTACGCTGCATTGCCACTGTCAAGTACTGTTTTTAGAAGTGAAGAAAAATGTGATATCTGGTACTGTAGCATTAGCAGAGCTAGCTAAAATGTCAGCAATTAGGAAATATTTCACACTGGAAAGTCCAATGGTGAGGTGTGCCATATGCAAGACGTTGTGGGGTTGCACTTGTGCTGATGGCTGTGTCTTCCTTGATTTATTAATTTGTATTTTTCCATAGTTATGACTGTTTAAGTAGATAATAAAAGACATTTTATGACATTCATTGTCTGTGTATTTATATTTCAAAATACGATATACAAGTTATTTTTTTTAATTCACTGGTATCCGATCAATACTCTGTATCAGCCCTACAATGTACAAGTATCAGAGGAGAGAAATGTAGGAACATCTCTAGCTTAGGCCACATCGATGCAGAGTGTAGTATCACAGATCCATACTTACCACTCTCATGGATGCAGTCCAGTTTTTCCACCATGGTCAGAGAAAACAGTTTGTAGCCAATCTTTGTTCCCAAAGCCAGTGACCTGTAACACATGTACACACACAAACACAGTATATCAATCATCAGTGCAACTGAAAGGCCTCTTTAAAGCTTGAGTCTCTCTCAGTATTTCCACGGCAAACATTCATGGCAGAGATGGAATTAATCTACATCGCTGCACTCAGGCTGGAAGTACAGGGACAATTTGACCTGACAAGAGTGGCACATCATCACACTGTCTTCCCTGTTTCTTACTTTGGGGAGCCACCTAGTGGTGAAATGTGTCCTACACCTAAGTGTAGGAATCAAACAAAACTTTACAAGCTTTAAAAACAAGTTGAAGTAGGTTGACAAGAAAATCCCAACTTGTTGTTAATGGTAATGCAAATGAAGAAATTCAGTCACAAGGTAAAGGATAACTGTCAGGTGAGGAACAACAAGAGATGATATAAAACTGACTTATGTGACAGTCAACCTGCTAGTCTTATGGCACAAAAAATTACTGTATATGACTGTTTAAGGCAGCCAGAAGATTCTGGTTCTAGTCTTTTTATTGATTTTCTGTATTTTACATTTCAGCCCAGGGGCGGTGAGTTGTCATGAAATGAGATGGAGAAATGCAACAAGACATAGTATGATGTGACTTGACATGATGGCATGAGATGATGTACTATGTGACTCACAGGATGGGATGACATGACATGACGCAGCGTGATGTGGTGTCGTACGTGATGTATCATCGTGTCATGGCATATTACTTTTTGTGATATAATGTGACTCTTTGTGATGTTGCCTGATATTGTTTGACATCATGTTGCATGATAAATTATGACAGATATCTTCTTCAATCTGCGCAATATCATGCAAATTAGTATAAAATTTAGAAAATTGTAATTACTTTACCTCTTTATAATCAGGATGTCCCACTAAATCTGTAAAAAGCCTCCAACTGCTCAAACACGAGTAATAACAGTAACTAGTAGGGAAATCACATTAACCCCTAAGCTTTGCTGCATTGGCTCCCTGTAAACTTCAGAGTAGAATTCAAGATCCTGCTCCTCACATATAAAGCCCTTGATAATCAAGAGCCATCAAATATCGGAGAGCTCATAAAACCATACAGGCTGGTATCCCTCAGCTACCAGGCTCCTCTCCTCTGAAACCAGCTCCCATTCTGGGTTCAGGAGGCAGATACCATCTCTACATTTAAAGTGACACTTAAACAGATCTTTTTGATAAAGTCTACAGTCAGGGCTGGTTCAGGTGAGTCCTGAACCATCCCCTAGTCATGCTGCTATAGGTCTGGACTCTGTCTTATCATTAATAACATATAAGTTACAATAGGTATCACTATTATTATTGTTGTTATAATAACCAGTCTGACAGAGCTTAAATACAGAGGTTACAACTGGTCCTGGTCTCTCTCTCCTCTCTAAACTGATGTTTTTTCTTATAATCTATGATTTAAAAATGTCACAACAAAAACAATGAATCCACACAGGGATTCTGAACTGAATATTTACATAGAGGTTGACACATAGGTTAGCATCCACCTGTTATCACAGTCACAACAAAATAATCAACGTTCTGAATCCTCATGTCTCTCCTCGTTTTCTAAATGACCACCTGTATTTTCATTCGCTGCTGTAAGATCTGTACATTCCTGTCCTGTCTCATCCTGTGCCCTAACAGGAAGGAACCTACATAACTACTCACTAAATACAGAGAATTTCCACTGGCTCTGCAGAATAAATAGAATGTGTAACACACAGCGTTCTCTCTGATCTCCGGCCTTTCTTTTAAACAAAGACTCGATCGCTATTTTAGGAGAAGAAATTAGACAATAAATAGAGGGAACAAGTTAATTACACGCTGGAGGCAAAGCGTAAAAATCCTGAGTGTGCATTCTTCTGCCGTCTGAAAACTGTTACTGCCACATGGGCTGGAGATTATTATGTGAGGGGAGAGCAGGTTTCATCCATACAGAGAGAACATGTTGAAAGACATGTAAAATATCCCGCTCTGATCTTTGGATTAATGAGTATTTTAATGAAATTACTGTAAGTCGTTTTGGATAAAAGCATCAGCTAAATTATATGTATGTATGAATAATGAGCCAAATCAGGCAGGCCTCTGTGTGACTTTCTGTTTAATGTGCAGTGTATAGCTTATTCAATTTACCCATCATCTACTCAGGGGTTGGTGAAGTGTTTGAGTCCATAAAACTCTTCTGGAGTCTCAGGGGTAAACTTTGTTGAAGCCTAATCCGATACAATTGACTGTAAGTGGCAAAGGTAACAGATGTATCCTCACGATGGTGTGTCCGAGGGTCCGTGAATGCACCTTGTAGGAAGATGGCAGAGGACATTTGGGCTAAAAACATGGTGTAAATGAGCAGTTTCTAATCGAATATGAATGTCGGGGATTTCGGACACTTTGATGACACAACATGAGCAGTATGGGGGCATGCTATGTTTTTCCTGATGTTTTATTATGTCTGAAGGATAGGTCGCCGATAACTTCAATTTTATTGGATTGGGCAGCAACAAAGTTCACTCCCTGAGACTCCATAAGTCTTTTGTGGACTCAAACACTTCATCCACCCCTCTGTCGTCACAGTGGTGAGTAAATAATGAGTGAATTTAAATTTTTCGGTGAACTGTCCCTTTTACTAAATGTGTTCAGCACTTCCTTTTGCCTGTGATGTAACACAATTGATATGAGTTAAACCCGTGGAATCCTAGATCTCTTCAGGGCACTGAGAATGCCTCTGTTGCAACAGTTGGGTTTCTACAGCCATCATCATCATTCAGCAGAGCCATGATTGTGATGTCCATTAAGCTCTGTAGGGACATGTGGAGTTTTAGTCCACCAGGGGCTGAAATATCCTGACCTTAAAGAGATAGGTCACTAAAAAAATGTAAATGAATTCATTATCTTCTGACCACTATGCCGATGGACAGTGGGTGAAGTGTTTGAGTCCACAAAACACTTAGTGCTCCTGTGGTGTCATCCAAGTGTCCGTAAGCGTAAACATTCATATTCGACTCGAAACAAGGTCATGTTTTTAGCCTAAATGTCCACTATCTGGAACTAGCGATGTTACCCCGCAACCCGCGTGCACCCTTGGGCGAGAGTTTGTGTGCAGTGAGTGTGTGCCAACGTGAACACAGCTCCAGAGGAGGATATCAGTTGACTTTTAGTTTAAAAACATGGTGTAAATTAAGCTTTTTCGAGTGTCTTAAGGACACTTGGATGACACCACACACATGTTTGAAGAAGTGGTCAAAGTTTATTGTTGAAACTCCAAAAGTGTTTTGTGGACTCAAATACTTCACCCACCCCTCCATCGGCATAGTGGTAGGTAGATAATTAGTGAATTTACATTTTTGGGTGAACTATCCCTTTTAGGCCCGAGTTTGAGTCAAGCCTGAAACACTGAAAATCAGAATCCTTTCACCTCTGCACTCAAACACTGTTGACCTAGATTTCCCATAATACACACACACACACACACACACACACGCACACACTCACACACTCACTCTCTGACCAGTATTCACCATAGACTGTGGTATTCACCCAGATCTTTCGATCTCCGTTCTCCCAGTTTATTTGAGCTCAAATTTTCTGTGAAAGGTTTGATGCCTGAGGTAAAGCTATGGTAGTGGCATCACTGTGGCGTCATCATGGATATTACAGACGGTGTTACGTCTGTTTTTACGTGCTGATCCTTTTCCCCATGAGTAAACATGATGGAGTGCCCCTTTAACCTTGTTAATATAAGGTGGTTTGTTTTTCACCACACACCATTGTGTTGAATAACATAGTTTGAGGGCAAAGCCAGAGGCATTGGACGAATGCCAGGGAGAAATCAAACAGGATGAGTGTGTTCGTGGCTCTGCCGCTTGTTATCCGCCTGCGTGCTTACGTGGAGTCCTGGTTGAAAGAGGCGCAGCCAAACCGGAGTCCGGGTCCGTCCGGTCCGCCAGGCCCAGCAGCTCCCTCCGCGGTCTCCATCCCGATACCCAGCGTCCTCCTTCCCTCCCTCCGCCCTGGATTGGAGGCCTGGGATCGGCTGCACCTCTTCGCTCGATGTCGGCGGGAGGCGGATCCAATGTGGAAGAATTGTGTCTCGGCTCTTGTGCGGGTGAGAGCTCGTCGCAGAGCCGCGGGTCTGAGGTAAAACGGTGTTTCAGGGCGGCGGTGTCAAGGCTCCGTTCTCCTGCAGGAGGAGAAGGGGAACAAGAAGCAAAACAAGAACAGCTGACGACGCTACGTCACATCGCCGCCTCCTTCGATTGGCTGACGCTGAGCCTATGTTGTCGCTCGCTCCTGTTTTGATTGGTGAAGTGTTCAGTAGTGTGTTATCATTGATGGAGTGGCCTTTGTTTGTTTCCGTCTGTTCATGTGATGTAGTAAAATATGTAAACCTAACTCTGTTCAGAAAAAATACAACTTCATCTTTTATTTCCTGTCGTTAAAACACAGTCAAACTCTGTAAAATGCTCACACAGGTCTTCGCCTCTGTGCTTTCCATAACTTAAGTTTTAGATAGATCAAGAAAGAATGAGTCGTTAATTATTTGCATCAAAATAAACCACTGCCGGAAGAGTGACGCGCACCACTAATTTAACATTTTCATAAAGTTAGAGCGCCGACTGCTGGCTACCTATAAGCCGAATATATCAGACGAGCCCATTGATTCTGGACCATATCTTTTCATACAATTCGTGTGTACACATCTATGCATATACCTGGCTTCTATAAATATTTAACTTTTCTTAATTAAGTTTTGAACAGGATTCTCTGTAAACATATTAAATTAACATCAAATGAAAGATTTTCTCTTTTACAATAACGTGATTACTACTAGCGCTTTAATTAAATCTATGTGATATCCTGCGTTGAAGAAGTCCAGGGGTCCCAAACCTTTCAGGCATCCAATCCTCATTTTCCCATAATGACACCTTTTCCGTTGTTGACTTTCTCTCGCTGTTATTCTCAGAGCTGTAGAGAGAAGAGTGAGCTGAAGCTCCAAAACTTTAAGACTGAATACTGCCATCAGGCTATCCAAGGGTCAGAATGGATTTTGACAACAAGCTATGACCCACTTCACCCCTGGGAATGGATGTTAATGCTGTGTACAATACTGTCTATTGTCAATTTCAAATTCTTGATCATCATAATCACATCCTGATATCATAATATTGCCTTTTGTATGATTAAAGAAGCATCCTAAGGACTGTTTGGGGCCGTAGAGAAATTTTGCTTAACTTGGTTTCCTCTGGTAGTTCCAACATTTCAGTCAATTGACCTTTAAGTAGTTATATTTAGCATATGCTTGTTGAAATGAAAACAATCAGGCTAATTTTCTGAAACTTTGAGGAAATAATAGAGTGGCTGAATGCCCCTACCCCATATAATGATACTGACCTCATATAGGAGGGGAGTTCGACAAGAGTTCAAGTCATTCAATAGCAACAGTGGAGGTAGAAAAATAGTTACACAAAAATAAACATCCCCACATCCGTCAACTTATATCAAATATATGCAGTTGGTAAAGTAACAGTTTAACAAAAATGATAAAAGGTCAATACAGTAACTACAAAACACAGAAATGCAAAGTACACATTATTAAACTGCATTTTTCATGTCTCTTTATTTGAATTATGCTTTATTCACATTAAGAGCATAAAGCACATGTGCACACAATCTTTTCAACTTACTTAAAGACTATTGCATATTTCCATGTACACACACACCCATACATATATAAGCAGATGGGTTTACTGGCAGATACAGTATATTCCTCAGTATGTCTGCCATCCTTGTATTCGTTTTGGTTCAAGGCTGTGAAATGACAGTAGTAACATGTTAGAATTGATCTTTGTGCTAACAGATAAAAGTCACTCAGCAATGTGTTTGCATATCAGCTGGCAGCTGACACTGGGAGCAGCCATTTACTGCTGAACATTCAGCAGTAATTATCAACATGAAAAAATCTCTTTTGGAGCATTTTAACTATCATAGGTCTCTAGACACATTTCACAACTATCACTCATCGGCTCAATGTTAACCTTTCATGTTCTGTTTTTTTTGAGTCATCTGTTTTGGGGGTTTGATGAGATTCAAACTCACTGTCGAGGCCATATTTGCAAATGAACGATTTCCATAATAATCCATAGCTATATTCTATTCTATTCATATTCTACATTCTACATCCTATATTCTATGTTCTATATTCTATATTCTATATTATACAGTAATAACCTCACATAGCAAAATCTTATTTACAGCTTCACTTTTGTGTTGAAGACAAGAAGAAGAGTCTGACACGTGTACCTTAAATTCCCAGATCACCATGGCTCCATCCAGACCCACACTACTGTACTTCTCCACTTTGGCTTTCTCCCCTGATACAATGCACAGCTGCCTGCAAGACCAAACAAAAGAAAATACAAGGCTTTTACAAAAGTGTGATCTGTGTAGCTTTTACTGTTTAATGCAACTGGCATAGGGCCCAACAGTCTCATTTTGAAACCACATTTAAATTCACTAGATCTAGAGTTATTTGGGGATTAGTCCAAATTTAACACGCTTATACTCTACTCTCAAATATCAGCTTGATTTGTTTTTTCAAGAACCATGTATTATTCTCTCAGAAATCAATGAAAATATTGGAAAAAGTTCAATCTTGCTATGGGTTTTTCCCTGCAATACCACATCCTTCAATCAAAACCTGTAGTAATAAACCTTGTCAGAGCCTCCCAGCAGCCCAAGCTACCCCATTTAAAACACGAGTGAAATAACGAAATAGCTATGATGGATTGTTGAGCAGACAAATAACTGATTTATGACTGTAGGAGAGAACACAGTTTATATTAATGTTTGTACATATGTGCTACATGCTACAAATATGCCTTACTAACAATGCAATTTCACAATTTCATATGTACCAGTACTAAACAGCAATTTAATCTGTAACCCTCCTTGTTGAATGTTGGGGAAACGGCAGTGTCCCTTACGTGATGCTGTTCTGATGAAGGGTCTCTAGCTCGTTGCACTCGTCCTCAGTCGCCCTCTTGTCCAGGTTGCGGAAGTGTTGCATCGCTGACATGCTGCCCTTAGACGTCCGCTTGGGGATGTCCAGCTTCTTCACAAACTCCAGGGCACCAGGACCAGTGTAGGTGAACAGGTATGGGCAACAGTTATGACCCTGAGAGTGACACACATTAGAAATATAAATTCTAATACTTATATCCAATGTAATCTTTGTTACAAGCATATACTGTATGTGGTTAACAGACCCAAATAACTACAACAGTTAAAAATCAAGGACCCAAATTCTAAGAAGTCAGACCCATTTGCATCTGAGTCAGTAGTGGTTCTCTTACTGCTACCCAACCCCTTTCTTGATTTCTTAAATAATTTAAAATATCTGAACATAACCACAGATTTAAAATATTTTTCTGAATGGGGTATAACTGGAGTTTTGTTTGTGAAAACAGATGCCTACTGCTGCTGAAACATGGTTAAGGAGTTTTGGGGACCAACATTAAAACAAAGACCTAAAATATACTGCGTCGATCCATAGAGTTGAATGGGTTTGTCCTCAGGATTCATGATTGGTTCATACTTGATTAAGTACAGTTAGTGGTCAACTCTTCAACTCACAACAGTCAAAGACTTTGATCAGACCTTGGGCTAATTGCACTGATGATCAGATCACAGGTGCACAGCTCTAAGTAGTGATAAGTACACACCCAAAACAAACATAGACCTCATGGCTCAGACCACATTTGTAGATGTTCTGGTCTACATTATTATGGCATTGTGTATTATTTCATATCACTTTCTTTAATATAATTCACACTTTCATTTAATGTCTTGGTTTTTTAATGAAATCTGTTTTACTTTCTTTCTTCCTGTTCCTAGAACCCTGATATGGAAGGTCAATGGCCTTAATCTACCAGCACGTTTGTCCCTTATCTTAATGCTGCGGCTGTAGCGGCATATATACTTTGATTTGAGAGCCAACTGAATGAGTATGTACTTCTGTTAACTAAGTGGACGTCAGCTGAGTTCTTAAGTGCAGCCCAGGACACATAAGCGTATACACTGCTAAAAGAATGTGGCCTTAATGCGTTCTCAGTCCATCTTAGTGCACAGCCACCTGTACTTAGAACTGTCCACTTGTGATTGTATCGCCAGAGACATGTTAATGCCAGTTATGAACAGGGTCTATCTCATACATGGAGTTGCTGGACACATACTCACATTGTTCACATGCATTCCACACATACACACACAAACATAGAGCAGGTGGTAGTTACCGCAGCAACAATCTCAGTGGGGCTGACAAAGAGGACACTCGTCAGTGGCAAACGGTCAGTGGTCAGCTGGGTTATCCTGAACAGACAGAGGAACACTTATAGAACTTAAGTTTCAGTCAGAAACTAAACTAAGACAGAAAATATAAGTAATTGATATTGAGGAATCTGAGATATTGAGGTACTGCTGAAAGACTCAGTCTTTAGTCTCCATTTTTTACCTTCTATGTAAAGGGCCTTGAGATAAAGTATGTTATGATTTGGTGCTATAGAAATAAATTGAGTGTTCCCACTGGCCATACTGACAGTTTAACTTGCTCAGCTGCAGTACTCACTCCTTCTTCTGGGCAGCATCAGCCACATTGATGCTACTGTTGTGGGCCACCCAGGCCAGCTGATCTCCGCTTGGGGAGAAGGAGACACTGTGCACCCAGCCTCCACAGTCCTTATTCTCAAGCAGGACCTCACCAAAAGGCATCTTGGCGCCCCAGGCGGTGGGTCCAGGCTTGTCCTCGATATCCTTGATGTAGGCAGAGAAAACCCTGAGAAGTACAGAGATCTGATATAAATTGTGGGCGTCAGTAGCCGATATTGGTTTGCTTATTTAGGGCTTGTTGGGCTTGCTACTTAAACTAATATACTGACTTTGCCTGACACTTTGATCGAAAAGAATAAAAGTCTTTGAATGGATCTTCATTTGTATATACATGTAATGATTTTGAAGCTTCCTCATCAAAAGAATGTTCTTACACACAAGTGCTATTAGACGCTCAATCCTAGCATTATTCTATAACTATATTTTAGTCAAATAATCCCATGAAAACACTATGTTTGTCTGTCTTCTGTAATGTTGTACCTTCCTTACCTGTCTCGTTGTGAGGGGCTACATCTATTTACACAGTCACATTGTGGAGACTTTTCTTCTTTACGGGGGCCATAACCAAGTTCCCATAAGTAAATCATTTCATTTTGTTGCAAAGAGTTGTTGAAGGTTGTTTTAGGCTAAGATTATGGGTTAGTCTCCAGGAAATTAATGTTTGTCAATGTAATGTCCCCCGAAGTCATTGAGACACGACTGTATGGGTGTGTGTGTGTGTGTGTGTGTGTGTGTGTGTGTGTGTGTGTGTGTGTGTGTGTGTGTGTGTGTGTGTGTGTGTGTGTGTGTGTGTGTGTGTGTGTGTGTGTGAGGAATAATATATTTCAATATGTTTTAACAGACAGCAGTAGCAGGATGCATTCATCTGTCCATTGAATTTGTTGACTGCAAGAAAAATACAGAATAATGCCGTGATGTTAAGATTCACTCCTTGATTATGTCTTAGCCCTTAATGGTGGTCCGAAATTTCCCACAATTCCCCTCCTCCTTCTAACTAATACAACTCAGTCCTGGACTGACTTTATTTCAACTTTCTGGCATCTTATTCAAAGCTTTACTCTGGCTTTTTGTTTGTGGAACTGATCAGCTTTGCTTCGTCTATCTCAACTTTGTTTGTGAGCTCCTACCTGCAGTGAAAGTCTGCAGAGCCAGCAGCCAAGAGGATGTTGTTAGGATGCCAGTCCAGACTCAAGACTGTGGATCGAATGGCCTTTTTGATGTGCTTACTCAGCCACCTGAAATGAAGGGAGAATGAAAGAAATAGAACATTTGCCAAGTTCACATTCCTAAGTTAAAATCAGGGCCAGTCAGAGTTTTGGTGGACGCTGCTATATACTATCTATACATAAATAAATGTTCTGGACTGTGGTGTTTGACTTACAGATCTGACAGAATTGTCCCTAAACAATTCAATTTGATCATATTAATGCTCACCAGTCATTTTCCTGCTCAAAGTAGCAGACAGAGATGAGACGCGCTCCGCTGCCCAGGGCAAACTTGTTTTCCAGAGGTGACCACTTCACACACGTTGCTGCTCTGTTGATGCGCACCAGCACCAGTGTGGGTTTCCACACACCATCCTTCAGAGTCCACACATAGGCGTTACGGTCCGAGGCACATGTCACAATGCGGTTGGACTCTGGTGCCCAGTCAATGCCTGTGGACATAATCAAAGGTATAATAATGCATCCATAACTGCTAGTCTTCTAAGAGTCTTAGAATATAACAGAAAACAGTTGTCAGTCATCACAGAGATCATTTAAAGCCACACAAAAGATCTATTTCTCCAACTTTTGGTCAATTGGTGAGATTTGATGGTAATTTCCCACTGTCGGATAATCTGTAAACTGGATGTATTATGGGGTGGGGGTTGATGTGAAAACTACTATTAAAGTAGTCAACAAAGAAACATAATGTACCTGAAACATAAACTTGGACACAAATTTTGATTATGATCATTTTTGGAAAGTAAATTTGAGGATAACCATGTAAAATTTTCATCAGGAGAAAAATCATACGGATATTCCTTCACCAAGTCTTTCTAACTGTGCCCATGCATGTGCCTCTTCTCTAACGTTGTTCTCCTTCTCAATTGATGGTGTAATGAGCTCAAATGCTAATTTTATGACTTGGACATGGATGACATCATTTCTGGTGGGTCTGGAATCGTTTCAATTACATTAGCAGCACTGAGTCACATAGAAGATAAGGCGTCTGCTGCTGATTGAGAAAAAAATAGGAAGATCAGCATTTAGCTTCTTATGTGATCAGAGGAGGCTACTTCATGACGAGAGTCCTCAACATTATCCTTTGTCTCAGACATACACTCCTCAATGTCACTTTTACTGTCAAATAGCTGCAGAAAACCTTTTCTTAGATGCATGAAGAGAAAGAACACAGAGCGCCAAGAGAAATGGTTTAGAGAGTTGCTGTGGACCCCAAAGCAGAAGGAATATATTTAAAGTTGTCCCTATTAAATTAGGAAAAGTCATCTAATCTGAAGTCAAAACTAATTTGAATCATTTATTAAAGAGACGTTAACCGTTGAATGGGGTCCAATTCAATGAAGAGGAAAATAGGAGGGTTAAATGTACCTGGACTGGTCATTATTAAATGTGTGATGCAAAACATGTTTCTACATACAGAAATAGTGCAGGTTAAGCTGTTTGTAGGCCACAGAAGGTATGTTGTCGAACAAGTCATTTGCAAATCTCCTGCAGTCACAGTTGGCAGTAAGTTACAGTACCTGTAATATGTCCACTGTGCTCACTCAGCTCATGAATCTTGATCCAGTCTTTGCCTTTCTTCTCATAGATGTTCACCACGTTGTTGTTAGGGCTTACTGCAATCTCTGTGAAGAAATATAAGTTCAAAAGATAGGCACTGTAACCATTTTAAACTACCATAGTGATGTGCTGAGATCACTAAATCTTCATACTCAGAAAGGTTCCGATGAGCATGACTGGGGAAACAGTCAGATACTGTCTTCTGAAGATACCGTAGATAACAGTTGCCACAAGTTTATAGGTTTTGGGGGGGGGACTCATGGGAGAGATCCTCTGTGAAGCATGAACTTTTATGTAATCTCATAACTAATTGTGGTTGTGTGATCTCCCATTGAAATCGAGAATACTGAGCCGCTGACTTCAAACCCGGTTTTTGTGGGTCAGTGTTTTTGTGCTGTCTCAAGATAGCAATTCACAAACAATGTACCTGACCACACCTCGTTTTATGGCCCATGTGTGCTCAAATGGGGACAAGTGCATTTGTTATTCAAATGAGGTGGGTGCTGGGTGGGATTGTCAGTCTGAAACTTGCGTAGACACTTGTTTCATGCTAATCTAAACTCGAACCTTTCGCATCGGATGCAAGATAGGGCACCATGTACTTATTGACACACAATAGTACTGATCCTGGGTTAAGCTATAATGTGAAACACACAGACAGCAATAGACGTAGTACAGTTGGATGTATGCGGTAAAGCTCTTTGAGTCCACTTCCTGTATTGATAATCTGATTCCCTGTGGTTCTCCAGGCAACATTATGCAATTAGAGGAGGGAGAAAATGTATCAGCAGGCTGCAGCGCAAGTTTAGACCACCATTTATGAGAAAGATACAGGCATGTGATATATCTATGGCCACCCATTTCACTTTATTTATATCTACACATAGGATTCTATATGTGTGTGTTATACTCTATGTGGAAATGCAGACTGGTGATGTATGCAGTTTCACCCACGGGTCCTGTCTTTGTTCCAGGTGTGGCAGGAGATCGGCTCCAGGCCAAAGCTGTAAAGCGACATGCCTGAACAGGGGCAGAGGAGGCTGCTGGAATGTCAGGAGACGTGCAGCTGCAGGTCCCAGGATGAGATTAGAGATTAACACTGGGAGACATTTTGTGAGAGACAAGGTTTTTAAAGCACAGCCAGTTTCCAATATATGGGTTGAGAAACGATGCGGCTAGTGAGATAAACAGTCTGAAGTATTGCATTTACTAAATCATTTTGTATTCAATTGTTTTTAATCTTTCCTTTTATCACCCCAAGACTAACTTGATCTAATTCTGATGTTTAAAGTGGATGAATTCACTTTATGGGCAGACTTACAATAGGGGCACATGTTGTTTGCTATGTGAGTAATGAGCGTCAGATAACTACACCTTTATCAGTTGTGGTGCACTATGAGCAAACACGCCGTAACTGTTACATATTGTACTGTATTTTATGTACTTTTCTTTTTGCTCGAACAGTTAACTGGCCATGGTGGGACAACACAAACCTTAGATGTTCTAATTCACAGGTGTCACCTTGTAATAGTTTTACATTATTTTCATTAAGCAGAGAACTTACTATTTAGATAGGAATTCTGTCTAAATAGACACTCCCTCAGACCGAATGGTATACACCCAAAGCAATACTTTTGTGTCTTTGTATTTTACCCTTATATATTAAAACAGACACAAGAAGAAAGAATTAGAAGCAACATATGTTACATGAGACAGCCTGAATGTTTGGAATGGAGTAATACTATTCTCTTGCTGTATGGGGCAAATGGAAAAAACATAACCAGTTTTACAGCAAACAGAAAGAGAACACGATGATTAGATCTAATAACAACACTGAGAGCAGAGATCACTTACGTTGGTTGTGAATGTTTGGTCTAGCGGAACTGGTGGCGGTGGTGGAAGGTACAGAGCTGTATTCGTGGACTCTGGGCAGTCGACACGAATGGAGCTGTGCAGTCTGACTTGGTGAAGGAAGTGACTGTGGTATTACTGAGGGCAGTGAAAGAAAGGTGGGTGTGTCTGCTCATAGCTGTTGAGCAAGAATCTTTTCTGGATCGAGTTTGTTGTGATAAACCTTCCCACTGTCCCAGTTGTCCATCACCATGTGATTGAGATGTATAAAAAATGTAAAAGTAGACGGTTAATGATTAACTGGTGTAAATATACACACACACGTAAAATGCTTTTGAAACTTTTTAATGAGTTACATAAATTGATTGTTTGTACGATTTTTCTACATACTTATGGTGATACAAATTTATAACTAGATAAACAATCATGATTACGTGTTACATTTATCATTAAAGGCTGACATTAAAAATAACAATGGATTGTTGTGACAAAAATTTTTATATTCCTCCACTTGTCTTCTAATACCTACCATTTTCATTATACATTATTTTGTCTATAAAAGTGTGACAAATGTCCAATCTTTGCAGATCATGGAACTTCTACATATTGTTTTTGTCCAATCAAAAGTCTCATTCAAACTTAGGATGGTATTAAATTAATTTAAAAACAATACATCTTTACATTTTCTTAGCTGCGACCATGATTGGTACATTGGCACTCGGAAATAATTTAGAGATTAATCATTAAAAAAAACCTGATACATTTTCCTTCGATTTCAGATTCAGGTTGTCGAATAAACTGAATCGTCTGTGATCACCGTGCAGTGGGTGAATGAGCCGTTTGTTGTTTATTTGTTATGATTTTATTTCCGGGTTTTTCCAGTTCTGAGTGTGTGGACTCTTGTTTTGAAAGGAGTCATACGGAAGTGGGATTCTCTTCTGTCAGAAGTCAAAAGTATCAGGACGTCGCGTTGTTTGTTTCTCGGTGAGGGTTTTTATTCAAGGTCTTTGTTTGTTCAAGGTCTTTGTTTTCACAGTGTGGATGTTTATTCGCCACACACTTACGAACCCGTTTAGCAGTTCGACACTTCTTGTGTCTGTAAGCTGTATTTTCACAGCATTTACACACGGGACTGTGGCTGGCTAACAGTTAGCGCGCTAAGCTAACTATTACGTGGTTGGTATTCGAGGCAGCATATTTACTGAAATCCTCGCCTTTAATAGCGTATTCATTTGGCAGAACTTGTGATGTATTGATTCAAAATGTGATGTGCTGGTGTTTGTTGGTTTTGTCCCTGGTAACGTTACACAAAATGTTAGCTAGCCGAAAGTGGCTTACTAAAGTTGGCTAACTATTCCGTAGCTTTGCTAACCTTCTCAGTACTCTAGCACACTCTACTAACCGTAGTAGCTAGTTGGGTAGCTAACTACTTGATTTAAACGCAAGGTTAAGTGTTGAACTTGACTGTTCTTTACATGACTGTACTTTAGAGATGTACAATGGAACACCACTGTTTTACATTCATCATTTGACGTTTGTTTATGAGAAGCTCAGCAGCGTTGCCAGATCTGTGGAACAAAACAGACCTCAAAATATGCCACTGCCAACCCGTATACCCTTATGACGGCATACAAACGAATGTTTTTCTAATGTTACGTACCAGCATTGAAAGCAGTTTACCCTAAACAGTTCTTTAACCAAAGTCATAGATTAACCTTATATGATAAGATTGCTTGTATTAGCATGAATGAGTTTTTGCTTTCTCTTCCCTTTTCCTCCCTCCCCCTGCCTTTATGACTTTAATTAGTTGCTAACATGTATTATATATGCATTTACTCCATGGAGTTTGGTTCGATGAAAGTTTTGTATGTTAGGAGGAGTAGGATTTTGTTTTTTCTATTTCCTGTCAGTGCGCATGTTGCATCAATTTGCATCAACAGCTCCCTGGTTCTTCAGTGTGTTTTCCACTCCTCTTTTTCTAGGCCACACGACAAAGATGGCCTCAAGCAGTACAAGCAGTGAGGAAGAGCAGAGCCTCAGAGAGTGCGAGCAGTATGTGCAGAAGCACAACATTCAGCAGCTGCTTAAAGACTGCATCATCCAGCTGTGCACGGCACGGCCCGAGCAGCCCATGGCCTTCCTCAGAGACTACTTTGAAAAACTCGAGAAGGTGGGTGCTGATACATACTGTGTGACAGCTATGGCCCTGAAACCCCATTACAGTCATTTGTTTATTGCAAATAAGAAAAGATTTATCAATTCAAAATAACAGGTCTCGTTGCAGAATAAAGTACCATGTGTTGTGTTTTTCAGTCTTTGTTTTGTCATCACAGCTTAACCATTCACAGTATAGTATACACAGTCACTCAGGTGTGGTTTTGTGTGTTTGTTGACAAGCAGGAGGAGGCCAAGCAGTTGGCTTCACAGCAGAAGTCTAGCTCATGGTCAGACTCCCGTGACGATGAAGTTTCTCCACCCATGAACCCTGTGGTGAGGGCTCGGAGCCGGAGAGGAGCCATCAGTGCTGAGGTGTACACTGAGGAAGACGCAGCCTCCTATGTCAGAAAGGTCAGTCGTGTGTCAAATGTTGCATTCACACACTGTCTGTCATCAAAGCTGCACAAGTCAGTTATATTTTATATTAATCTATTGATGACATGTGCAACATGAAACAGGTTGTTTACAGAGGTGGATCCGCAGAGAATAATTAGCAGCTCTACTGAGAATCTAATAATATTTTAATCATTTTGGCATAAAAAAATAAATAGAATAGAAAATAATGCATTACACGTGCCAGATTTCGATGATATTGCCCCAAGAGCTGTTTGCAAATTACCATTATGAAAAGCAATAAGTTGTGGATGGGTTTGTAAAATGAGTTGCTATTGTAAGGTTCGCAGTACAAACTCAGCCAGGTAACGCTAGAAAGTGTGTGCGTGTGTGTGTGTGTGACAATTGGAATTGGTACCTCTCAACTAGTGCTGCTCAATTATCGAATAATCGAATTTGAATTTCACGGAGGAATGAGACAC
This sequence comes from Limanda limanda, assembly GCF_963576545.1. Taxonomy (NCBI): domain Eukaryota; kingdom Metazoa; phylum Chordata; class Actinopteri; order Pleuronectiformes; family Pleuronectidae; genus Limanda; species Limanda limanda. Next base: position 2,211,148 of record NC_083652.1, read on the forward strand.
CCAGCCCTCATCGGTGATTACATGAACCGGAAGTGAGTGACACTTACGGTTACAGTCATTTAAAGAATAAAGCATAGACTTCAGAATAAGGGCACAAAATAATCATTTGAATATTCGTGATGTCGATATTGTCCAAAATAATCGTGATTATGATTTTTTCCATAATCGAGCAGCCCTACTCTCAACCAATTATTGCTGTTAAGCTCAAATACCAGATTTTACATATTAAAGTTAATAATCTTTACTAAAGTTAATAATCTTTATTAACTTTAATACTGCTTTCAAGGTTTTATTGAAAGGGTTGTAAACTTTGTACAAACGGAGGTGGTTCTCAACACGTTGTAGGGACAGCTCACATCAAGTTTCGGTCATTCAAACTGTAAGTTAATCAATGTCTAAAAAATGGCCAATTTTTTTGTTTACCAGTTACCTTTTGTTTCATACAAACTTCTTCATTGTGACATAAGTGGTTCGGTTCAGTAGTCTGCTACAATATCTAATGCAACACTGTTGTTTAACAGAAGTGTGACAAGTGAGGACACAAAGGGCCATTGAGAGTATTATTTTGGTTTTGAATTAAAAGAGGCGCTTTTTTTTTCTTACCTAAGGTCATCCCAAAAGATTACAAGAGCATGGCTTCCCTGTCCAAAGCCATGGAGAAGAATGTTCTGTTTGCTCACTTGGACGACACTGAGAGAAGGTAATGGCAGCAAGAACTCCAGTATTCTGTTAATAAACCTTCTGACAGTCACCAGCTAATCATCTCACTTTCACTTACTACTCTTGCAGTGACATCTTCGACGCAATGTTTTCTATCAACTACATTGGTGGAGAAAAAGTGATCGTACAAGGTGAGTTTATGGAATCTCAAGTGTTATGAGACTCTTGTTTCTCTTCTTTTCATTCATTCATGGAACTCTTATTTTCTCCTGTTGCAGGTGATGAGGGAGACAACTTCTACGTTATTGACCAGGGAGAGATGGACGTAAGAACCCTTTCTCTGTCATGCTTATAGGGATCGTCATCTTTTGCTGTTTACCTAGATGTGCTTAGGTAGTTCAGAAAGGGAAAACATTAAAGCATAATTAACAAGACTACAATCATACATATTTTCATTCTACTTACAGCCTGAGTTGTTTTGGCCTCCATTGTTTGTCTGGTATGCTGTGTAATGAAAACAGTTTCACAATGTGATTTTAATCGGAAAATGGCATTGTCGTCAAATTATTTTATTTCATTCTTAAAATATTTGTTTGACAACTGTCAGGAGTCACATTTAGACACATGATCAAGACAGATGTGAAGAAAAAGCTGCTCATTTAACTGGCATATGAATGTTTTGTTAATCTTGAGGCCTTGAACAACAGTCTTGACGCTCACGCTAGTATTATTCCGACCATCATATTGTACATACAACATTTGTCCCTGCTATGTCAATGGAAAGAGCAGCACCTCTCTGCTCCCTGTCTTCTTACAGGTATATGTGAACAGTGAGTTGGTGACCAGTATTAGTGAGGGAGGTAGTTTTGGGGAGCTAGCTCTGATCTACGGGACCCCCCGAGCAGCCACAGTCCAGGCCAAGTCCAATGTCAAGCTATGGGCCATCGACAGAGACAGCTACAGGAGAATACTGATGGTAAGCTGTGCAGTGCTGCAAAGTCACAAAAACTAACCTGACTAAACTAACTATGTCATAAAAGAAGAGTTTGATTTTGAAAAGTTGAGATATAACCACAATCATTTTCCTTTTAGGGGAGCACTTTGAGAAAGCGCAAGATGTACGAGGAGTTCCTCAGCAAGGTGTCGATCTTAGGTGAGAACTTAGCTCTTTGGTTTTGTCTTCTTCACATTCGCTTTCTTGGGCTAATGAATCCAAATGAGAGAATGCATTGACCTGATTGTTGTTCCTGGGCAGAGTCTCTGGATAAGTGGGAGCGTCTGACGGTGGCTGATTCCTTGGAGAAGGTGCAGTTTGTGGACGGCCAGAAAATAGTGGTGCAAGGAGAACCTGGTGATGAGTTCTTCATCATCCTGGAGGTACAGAGAATTAATAATGTTCTTTATCATCACTGTTTCTGTCAACTGTAACAGTATCTAGTGTGTCCCAAACTGGTCGGTGTAGGTTGTTTGGTTCATCATGTGAAACAAAGATTGTCAAACTCTCTCATTAGATTTACACACAAAAAGATGGAAAACGACTGAAAAATCCTGTTGGTTTCTGGTATATGTAGTTCAAGATGTCTTTGTTGTGTTTTCAGGGGACGGCAGCGGTGCTTCAGAGACGGTCAGTGGATGAGGAGTTTGTGGAGGTTGGCAGACTTGGTCCGTCAGATTACTTTGGTAAGTCAGGCAAAGTCATTCGCATTAACTACATGTTTGATCAAAACGGACTCTTTAGCCCTGGTCTAACTGTCCAACATCTCTTTCGCTCTATATATAGGAAATATGCCACAGGGAAAGCTGTTTTTTGAATTTGCAGGCAGAGGCGGAACTAAACATATTAATTAAGTGCAGATATCACAAGGTTTTGTTTACAGTATATGGACACAGTGTTGGTTCTTATCACCAAAATCTCTCTTGACATCTTTGTCTGGGTCTTCTGTGTGTATGGCACCGCTTTTTCATCCTGATATGATTGCTTTGTTGTAGTTTTTTTAATTTTTGCATCTGTCACTCTGACATTTGCATCCACACAGGAGAATGTTTAGAGGATCAGTGCTTGTCTGACAGCAGCTTTAGTTTGTTAGTTCTCCCCCGACATTAGAATGTATTGCCTGTGATCACTTGGGATCAGGTCTCTCTTCTCTGTGCTATATGCAAATATACATAAATTCTGTTTGCAAAGAAGTTGCTTTCAGCAAGTGACTGGAGATAACTGATGCTCATTAACTGATTATGAATTTTTAACCATCAAGAGTAAAATTATCTATTTGGAATGGACTTGTATCTGTTTTACAGTTTGCTGCTACCATCTGTTAACCTTAAATCCCTTATTAGCATCAGTGCTTCTTCAGTCAATGTACCCTGCCATGTAGTGCAGTACAGTATACGCATGCTTACAATATCTTTGTGGGTAGGCTGTTAAAATGAAATTAGACGCATGGTGTGGATTTAAAACTGACAACAAAATACCTGAATTATAAATGAGGAAACCATCAGCAGTCTGATATGCTTGTGTGATCTGATTAGATGGTGTTCTTTCCGTGTTTTCCAGGTGAGATCGCCTTGCTGATGAACCGGCCCCGCGCGGCCACTGTTGTTGCGTGTGGACCCCTCAAGTGTGTGAAACTGGACCGGCCGAGGTTCGAGCGAGTCCTGGGTCCCTGCTCTGACATCCTGAAGAGAAACATCGAGCAGTACAACAGCTTCGTTTCACTCTCGGTCTGATCTCGTCTGATGCAGGGTCCATCAGCAAACATCTGCTACTCTCTCATATGTAACCACACCCTCATGATCCATTCTTATTTATTGTATGTTTTTCCTTTGTAATCAGAAGATAGACTGCGTTGCTGAAGCTGTAATCCCAAAACCAAATAAGTGTGTGCATACACTTACGTAGAACATAAAACTGAACTGAAATAATGGTGTAAGACTGACTGAGCTCAGAGATCAGTCACCAGTTGATCAAAGGTAACTGTGAGCCGATCAAGACTGGTCATTTAAAAATGCTGTCAGTGTATTTATAGAACACATTTTAAAACAGGCTGTAGTGAAAAACATTCAGACAGTTACAATGAGATTATTCACATAAAAATCCGCAAATAATCAATACGAAATATGAACTGTTCTATTGTCACAGTAAAACTTCCACAGTGTGATGAGCATAACAACAAATGTTATGCTTGGCTTTGCAGCATTGAGTCAAACACGTGAAAGTGTGAATGCATTCAGTCGGCTTGCTGTGCACATTTTAAGACTTCAATAAGATACAGTGACTGATGGTTTTATGCTAAATGAGGAGGCTTATGCTTTTTAAGCTTTTTTTGTGCTGCTGGTCTTTTCCGTTTGTCCAGATACTTTGTCACATTAGCAGAAGGGTTTGGGGGGGTGGCAGTGTTGGGTCAGTTAGACAACCGCATTGGTCCAGAATCTAAAATGTCAAATACATTCTCTGTAACATTCGTTATCCGGGTGCCCCTCTGGATGAACTTTAGTTACTGTGGGCATCTTCTGACTTTCATCTACCGCCATCATCAGGTCAATATTTTCAAAGTAATTTGGTGAACATGCTAAACATGATACCTGCTGCACACCTGTAACATTGCCACTGTCAACATATTGGCATGTTGTCATTAGCCTCACTAACATAGCTGCAGACACTTAGGGCCTGAGTTTGTTGTTTTTTTATATCTATTTTTATATGTTGTTGATTTACCTTATAAACACACTTTTCGGAGTTGCCTTGACACTCACATTCTCACTTTGCCTGCATCTAGTCTAAGAGTTTGACAGAAGTACCAGCAGTACACCCACAGTATGGGTTTTTTAAACCATTTTTTAAATGAGAAAATGCACAATTATGTTCAGATTAAGCTTCAGATTTAGCTTAAACACTTCGGTCATTTATCATTCTGTCTCATGGTTTTCATTACTCATTGCTAATTGGAAATGTAGCTTTGATTTCATCATTTTGGGTGTAACATACAGGTTCTTACATTTGACTGATCAATTTTACATCATTAATTAATTAATGATAGGGTGAAAAAGAGTGAGGACATTTCAAGTACATCTTTTTTTCTTTCTGCTCTTCAAATGTGATCCCCTCATGTCAAATGCTCCATATTTACTTTTCAGTTTCTGTTAAACGATTCTGCAAATATCCCTTTAACTCCACTGACTTGATCACAGTTGTTCTATTTAGCCCTCTGCTTCACATATATAAGAGTAAATAAATATATTTTTGCACATTTTGTGATAAACAAAACTATATTATGGGAAAGAAAATGTTTATATGATGGTAAGTTCAGTGTTTGTGTGCGTCTTATCCCATAATTTAAAGAGAATGTAGGTCAGTACTTACAGAAAACAACAACACTTAAAACAAAAGGTTGGTGTCTTTTGTCTGCCATTTAGATAGGAGCTGTGGGTGGTACATGTATCTGTCGGCGTCAAACATTTTTCTGCACTAATACATGGAAGACACTTCATCACAGCTAAGTTCCAAATATAATTGAGTTCCAAATTAGACCTTAAGAGACGATGCTGTGGAGGTTTTGATTGGTTCAGTTTAAAAAAAATACTTTGTATCAGCAACTGAAAGTGGGTTCAAAAGAAGTTAAATGGCTTTGTGATCATACGTATCAGTAATGATGACCTCATGTTTTAGGCTGTTAAATGTAACCGTATGAATTAGTTGAAAAACAATGGATTATTGAATAAGGATCCCAGTAAGTTAGTCGTGCATTTACTTAAAGTTGGGAGACTTGTGAGAGACAGATTTCAAAAAACAATTGTCGTTATCATTATATATATATATATATTTTCAGAAATTTTTTTCAAAAGCCTAAAAAGGTACAGATACAGCCATACAGAAAGTTTGGGCTAAACTTCATTACATGACCACAGAATAAGTGAAGAAGAGATTGGATGTCTTGTTTGGGACAGACTCGCGCAGTGGACACATTCCAGATGATTTCAGCAAACTGAGCTCCACCAGTAAACTTGCCTTATGCTCTTCAATGATCCTTGTCACTCTGTTTTGTTCTGTTACATCTTCTTATCCAGTATTTTCTTACATTCCCTTAGAGGTCATTACTGCAGCAAGTGCAGGTCATGGTTAGTTTTTGCCTTGACATTTATTTAGTTTGATGTTTTTTCTGTGATAAACGTGCATCCAGAGTGTTGAACCTCTCCAATCTGTTCTTGTTCACTTGCACGACACTCGTTGGTCATATGTATGGTATGGTGTCATCTTGACTTTGGTACTGTATTATTTATTTTAATCATTACACTTAGAGTATTTGTCACTGAGTGCTGTCTTCACGCATAGGTAACACTGCACTGTGCTTAGTGAAACACATGCAGCAGTCTGCCGTCGCAGAGGACCAGTGTTTTTTTTTTTTACAGTTTGTACGCCTTTCTAAGAGTGATTGGAGTGACTGCTCTTCAATGTTCCTGTGTTTCTCGGTAGGACTTCCTCACAGTAGGTCAAGCAATAAAAAGATCAGTGTTTTCATTGTGTGTCTGAGTAATTACTATTGCATACTCTTGAGGCTCATATCCTTCAGTGCACGCAGGATTGATCTGTTTCTGAGGGGTTTGTACTTTTCATACATATTTCCTTTCCTTTCTGCCTCCTCTGCTGCAATTCAGAGGAAAATTAACTTTTTACTTTGGTGCATTTATTCGAAAGTCATAGTTACAACTGCGTGTCTGTGATCAGATCATGAGACTCAATCAGTAAGAGCCTACATCACTGTTGACATCCTGTAAACCAAAACACATAAGTTGCCTCTGCTTCCGCCTGCCAACGCTGCAGAGACGTCTGGGTTGTAAACCTGCCTGAGTGGAGAATCTCCTTCTCTGTCATGTGAGGCAGACTCCAGCCCCCCTGGAGAACGTCTGTTCACTGCATGTCAGTAGGTCAGTCACTCAAACAGTCAGTCAGTTCCCCTCTGGAGCAGATCGCACAGCTGACTGGCCCTTTAAAAGCGTTCGTTGGTTTCCGGAACCCTTCGTGCTCCAGCCCCTCCACTCGTTCAGTGGCAGCAGATCCGCTGATGACTAAGTGAAGCAGCAGCAGAAGAAGCAGGTGGGGGCACCTTATCTCTCTGAGTCGACATGCAGGCCATCAAATGCGTGGTGGTGGGCGACGGGTGAGTCCATCTCATGAGCGAACCGACAGGAGGCATGAGTCGGCATTCACTGTTCTTCATCCTGAGGGGTGGGTGGGTGAGGGGGCGTACAAATCATGAAGTGTTGATGATGAACTGGGATCGATCAGCACGTGAGGTTTAATGTAGAAGTAATGATTTTAAATGGTGTATGTTCATTATACTTCATTGATCATCTGCAGTGTGTGTGGAGCTGCATGCTGTCTGTTTTCTCCAATGATGTCATGTTGTCACACCTACTCAGCAGATACACTGATCATGCTGCTGCAGTGTTGGAACCTGTCTACACTGTCTGGCCCATATAAATCCACCAGAAACACCCTGTTTAATTTTGTGTCGTAGCATTGAAATGTTTTTACATGTTTGGACCTTTTATGTACAGTCTATGGTTTGGACTTATTTACAAGTCACCAGAAGTGGAAGTTGACAATGTTTTAAAAAAGTTTGAATACTGCTGTCACTCTCAATGTCGGCCTATTCACCATCAGCACGCAGGAGACTGTATAGGCCGGTTCTTGACAGATGGATGAATAACCAAAGGCTTTATTGCCACAGTGCTGGATATCTCAGGCAGACTCCAAACGGCAACCAAGCTGTCAGCCTAAACTAAGGGGCAATCTGGCCAACTTTGAGGCAGATCCTGAGAGATTCACAACCATGGATGAGCTTGGTCATCCTCTAGACCTTTCTTCCATTTTCTCAGACCGTGCTGACTTGCAATTTACCATTACCTTAAGCAGAAATATCACCAAAGTTATTAACCTCAAGCTGTCTGTATAATAATTTAAAGAGTGAACATGTATGTTATTTGGGCTCTATAACTCAGGACATTGATGAAACCAATACATAGGAACTACAGCTGTCTGTTGGAATTAAATGTTCAATGTTTCCTGCTGAAATTTAGTGGAGGAGAAGAATATAGCAGCATATAATCTAAATATTCAAGTATAAAACAAATACCTAAAAATATACTTTAAATACAGAGTAACACTCCACCACTGCAGTTCACATAAATTACACTACTACAGTTTTATTTTCCAATTTTTCCCCCATAACCAATGGGGACAAAATGTGTAAGGACAATGAGTTTGAATTAAGAGGAAACCAGAAATGGTCTTCTGAAACAGTTTTAACCATCCATGCATCCTCCTTTTTGTTTTTTTAAATGTCATCCTTGGGATATTTTAAGCCTTATGTTAAACAATATGAATTTGCTGCTTCCACAGAGATAAACTTGTCTCATCCTTATCTGCTAATGCCAAATCTTAGCATGGCCTTATCAGCGGAGTGCACGCTTTTTCTCTGTCTTCCCTGGACTTCCCTCTTATTTTCCGGGCCCTTGTGTGTGTCACTTGATAAAGAAACATCTCACACGTTGTTTTTACATGAAGATCTCAGGTCCATAGGATTAAGCGAGCGCTATTCAGTTGGTTGCAAATGCGAACTCACCACTAGTGGAAGTAGCAGGTTACACTTAGAAACTAAATGTTTATTGACAGTTTTTAGCAGGTGTGGCTGTTTTGTTGTGGGGATGTGAATACAGAAGAATATATTATTATTGCAGTTAGAGATTTAAAATCAAATTTCATTTCACTCAAATGATGGAATGTTATAATGGGGTCATATGACAAAATAATGTTAAAACATATATTGTATGCATGCAAACAGCAACTTCCTCTTCACTAATTTGCTGATTCCTCGATTGGACAGAGCTAATGATGTTTCCTACAGATTTGCACATCATGAAAGACTCATCTTCTGACTTCTGTCTCCTCAAAGTGTTGACTAATTCCCTGTGGATATAATCAGTGGATAACTGTTGCAGCGCTCCAGGTTCTGCTGTAATGATGCTGTATGTATCACCGTGTGTTAATATCTGCTTTTTCCAGTGCGGTGGGTAAGACATGTCTGCTCATCAGCTACACCACAAATGCCTTCCCTGGAGAGTACATCCCCACTGTGTGAGTACAGCTGCACTGTCTCATTCAGAAACTTAATTCGTGAAAAATGTGTGTTTATGTGTATATACAATAACTTACGTACCAAGCTGCTTTGTCTTACATCTCTAAGCTTTGACAACTACTCAGCAAATGTGATGGTGGATGGTAAACCTGTCAATCTTGGCCTCTGGGATACAGCGGGACAAGAAGACTATGATAGGCTCCGCCCCCTGTCCTACCCTCAGACGGTACTCACAAACACACACACACACATGGTTGTACTCCTATTTTAGTGAGGATACAATACATTCCCTAGCCCCTAACAGGTTTCATTGCCAAGCAGGTTTACACATACAAGGAATTAGCTGAGGTGTATACAAAATTATTAAAAAAGGAAACAAAAATGAAATATGAAAAATACTCTAAGCACCAGGCCAGGGATTGTGCAATATGTTGTAAGTAAAAACTATAGCCTGGACTGTGCAGTTCAGTTAGTCTGTTATTTCTGTGAACGTTCCCTTTAACCCTCTCAAACAGTCCATTGAAAAAAATTAATGGTCTATGTTTAAAAAATAGACCTCACAAAGATATAAGTACAGGAACACACACACACACACACACACACACACACACACACACACACACACACACACACACACACGCACACACACACACACACACACAAACAAATGTCTGAAAATAAGTGTGAGTTTGTTACTCACAAGCATCTCTTTTAAATGTACAGGTCATTTACGTGTGTTCAAATCATGTTTAAAAAATGCCTTGTGGTTGTAACTCTGTGTCCTCTCTGTACAGGATGTGTTCCTGATATGCTTCTCTCTGGTGAGCCCTGCCTCCTTTGAGAACGTCCGAGCTAAGGTGCTGATCTGTCGGCTCATTTTCAATATGTAGCTAACAACAGAAATTCCACTCACTGTACACAAGTGATATGCTATACCGCTCGCAATGAAAAACACAGAGTCCCCAAATTCCTTTCACTCTTGGTGATGGTGAACTGTGAACTTGGTGCTGATTTTCAGACTTTGAGAAGAATTCAGGAGCAATCACAAAATCTGATGGTGTCTTGAATCGAATGAGTTGTAGTCACATTGCTTGCAGTTTTTCTTTGCCTCTTCGTGATAAGTGATTCAAGAGCATTGCCTTTCATATTGAGAGCATAATTTCTTCAGATATTCTAATGCCTCCACCCAAACCTTCTGCTATTTCTCTCTTATAACTCCTGCTCATTAGTAGATGTTCTCTGCTCTTGCACTAAACTGCTTGTCTGCACTCGGAAAAACTGTTGCTGCACAAACCTCTGTGTTTCAGTTTAAGTCCTCCTTACTCTCACACTACTCCCAGATTTTTTATGTTGCTTCTGGATTCTTGTGAAATAACCCCATCATAATTACTTAACCAGTAAAATACAAGGTATGAGTATATTATGACCAGCACAATCACATTATTTCTTACAGTGTCCCTCATGGGCTACCACTGTTTTGCTAGGAGATCAGTTCCGGGAATCAGTCATCAACAAGGGTCATATTTGACTTTAATGGTGACCATTGTGATATGAGGTCCATGGAGTGAGGTGGGTGTTACTGTGTTTTTGGTTTGAATTTTGACCTCTGCCTGGTTCTTTGCAGTGGTATCCAGAGGTTCGTCACCACTGCCCAAACACACCTATTATCCTGGTGGGCACCAAGCTGGATCTGCGGGACGACAAGGACGCCATTGAACGACTGAGAGACAAAAAACTCTCTCCAATTACCTACCCACAGGGCCTGGCCATGGCCAGGGAGATCGGTGTGTACAGAATGTTTGTGTTTGTGGGTGTAAATTATAGTAGATGATGTATAGTTTTTCACAATATTTACTGTACCATTTCTAGAGATTCTTTTCATGGAAAAGTATTTAGTTTTTCCTCTCAATTCTGCTACTTTGCTGAGATGTGTTCAAAAGTGAATCAGGGGAAAAGGCAGTAGTTTAGCTAGTTTCTAGCTCTTTATTCAATGCTAACTACAGGTACAGTCATTATACATGTTCAATAAAACCTCCTAACTCTGTCATACTGCCAACCAAAAGTCTGTCAAAATGGCTTACTCACTGGGCTGGGACGGTGGTATAGTGCGTAGAAGGTTAGGTTGGACATTGCATGTTCTCCCTGTGTGTGTGTGTGGATTTTCTCCAGGTACTCCAGCTTTCTGCCACAGTCCAAACCCATGCAGCAAAAGTTAATTAATTGTCTATACTGTAGGTGTACATGTGAGTGAGATTTGTTGTTTGTCGGGTAGCTGTGCCTCAGGAGGTTGGTGGTTCGACCCCTGGCTCCTTTAGTCAGCATTCCGAAGTGTCCTTGGACAAGATACTGAACCCCCAAATGCCCCTGACGGCTGTGCCGACAGAGTGTGAAATGGAGTGTGATTGAAATTGGTTGAGTGGTTTGAGGTTGCCTGTCACACAACAACAACGCAGCAGGAGATTCTCCGCTCAGATGTATGACTCAGCTTTTTAATCCTAAAAAAACAGTTTTATTTTGTTTTGGGTTTTTTGTTGTTAGAAGCAATATCAACACCTCTCGCTGATGGTGAATCATACGGAGGCTCTCCTGCTGTGTTTCTGTGGACTTAATACTTGGTGGCTGGCCCGGAGAAAGTCTATAGAAGCTCCGGAGGCCCTCACCCATACGCTGCGGACCGGCTCAGGGTCTCACCACTTTCAGCTGGGATTTGCTCCATATGCTTGAGACCCTTAAAGTATGAGTGGTATAGATAATGGATGGATTACTTATCTCATGTACATTGGAATGACGGAAATAGAAAATGATAAGATAGATAAAAACATGTTTTAGAAATACTTGGTGGTGTAGGTGAACTTTTCATGTTTTTTGACTCCATGTCCTCATATCTTTGGCTGTTACTGTGATAGGTGCAGTCAAGTACCTGGAGTGCTCTGCTCTGACGCAGCGAGGGCTGAAGACAGTCTTTGACGAGGCCATCCGAGCTGTGCTTTGCCCCCCACCTGTCAAAAAGGGAGGCAGGAAGTGCACAGTGTTCTGAGGGGGACATAATGTCACCATCACAGGATGGACGGGTCTTTGGTCAAGCCACTCAAGCCATACAGGAACTGATTTGAACCACAACCTATACCTGCGGTGTACAGAAGAAGTATGTTACCTGGTAAAAGCAGGCTGATGAGTTAGTCAAGGCAGATTTTGGCCTTTGTTTGGGTTCGAAGATAAATTCTGTGTGATTTATGCCTTAAAAGAATGATTTTAACATATGATGGCCTGTCTATTCGATATTAGGACAAAGATGATAGAAGGACTTCAGCAAAAATATCTTGCACTCTCTTGTTAACCTGTAATTAAAACACAAATGTCTTACAAAACAAGGACAAAGACCAAATGTGTATCCTCCTTTTGCACCCAATACATTTTATGTCTTTATGTAAGCTGCTTTACATGAAGAATATTGTTCTGTAATTAACTTATTTTTGTGTTTTTTGTACTTTCAATTAATAACATGACAGTGTTTGTGATCGTGGATAAGTAAACAATGTAGAGTGGGTGGAAGTTTTGTGTTGTGAAACAATCTTATAACAGCCCAATATTTGTAGAATTTACTTTTACATTTGTGACACAAGTTGACAAATCAACAAACAGTTTTTTGCCTTATAGATGTTTCTTCATGTACTTATACATAAACACACAAAAAGTGTTGAACCTGAGTTATACATTTACCTCATTTCGCACAACTTCAAACTTTACAATTTGACATCCTCTGCCCTTAACCCTCAACAAGAGTAAGGAAAAACTACTAAAAGACCTTTTAACTGGGTAAAAAGAATGTAGAAACCTCAGAGAGAAACACATGTGGGGGATCCCTCTCCCAGGACGGACAGATGTACAATAGATGTCAAATGCAAAGGAGAACATCAGAAAGATAAAGGTTTTAGCAGCAGTAAACATTTTTACGCATAACTGAAGGTAACTGAATGAATTGATGGATTATTGTCAGTAATGGTCAAGTATCTGAGGAGAAATACTATATATCAAGCAGTCTTGTTGTAATCATAGTATCTGGTCAGCAGCCAGCAAGATCACGATCCACTATCAAGATCGGATGCCACTGTAGTCCACAGTCATCATCAGCTGCCACCTCTGTCGCGGTCCACCACCATTATCAGATGCCAACACAATAAAGGATCCGCCATTATTATCACGATCAGCCAGCACGATACAGAATCCGCCAAACTGGATCCACCATTAGGATCTCTGATACGCGATCCACAGATCATAATCCACGATGTGGCCACAGCTGCGGCCCTGGATCTGCGGACAATAAGGCAAAGGGACTCCGGGGAAGGGGTCAAATCAGAAACATCTATTGATGAGGTATGAATTTAACCGGAAGAAAGTGTAGCGATGCTAATACTGGAGAAATGTGCTCTCTTTTCTTGGTTCTCATCAGGACACGTGATGCAGCATTTTGGACAAGCTGCAGAGCCTTTAACGACTTACTGCTGGGGCCAGATAATAATGAATTACAATAGTCCAGTCTCGATGTAACAAAGGCGTGGACTCGTTTTTCTGCATCATTTTGAGAAAGGACATGTCTGATTTTTTAGATATTACGTAAGTGGAAAGAGGCTGTCCTAGACATTTGTTTTAAGTGTGAATTAAAGGACAAATCAGGATCAAAGATCACTCCCAAGTTCCTGACTGTTTCATTGGAAGCAAGGGCAATGTCGTCTAGCGCAGCTATATCATTAGATAATGTATCTCGTTTTATTGACACGTATAACTTGGTGTCATCCGGATAGCTGTGGAAATTGACAGAGTGTGTCCTGATAATGTTTCCTAGTGGAAGCATATATAATGAGAATAAAATTGGGCCAAGCAAAGAGCCCTGTGGAACACCATGGTTAACTTTGATGACTCATTAATTTGCTCGAATTGGGAGCGATCAGAAAAATACGATTTAAACCAGTTTAGGGCGGTTCTTTTAATGTTAATTATCTCTTTTAGTCTCTGTAATAAAATGCGATGGTCAATTGTGTCGAATGCTGCACTGAGATCTAACAGAACGAGGACTGACACAAGTCCCTGATCTGAAGCTATTAGAAGGTCATTAGTGACTTTTGCCAGGGCTGTCTCTGTGCTGTGATTGGCTCTGAACTCAGACTGATAGTCTTCATATATATTATTTTTCTGGAGAAACTCACACAGCTGATTGGCTACAACTTTTTCTAAGAGTTTAGACAGGAAGGGGAGATTAAGATTAAGATACATTTATTTGTCCCAAACACATGCACAGACATGCACAAGCACACTCATGCAAGGAGGGAAATTTAACCTCTGCTTTTATCCCATCTGGTGCAGGACACACAGAGCAGTGGGCAGCCATGTACGGCACCCGGGGAGCAGATGTTGGGGGAGTAAGGTGCCTTGCTCAGGGGCACTAGACAGGGTAGGGAGAATCCTCTTGGATTTTTTTTTTGGACAGATCAATCCAGATATTGGTCTGTAATTGGCTTAAACCTCTGGGTCTAGGGTGGGTTTTTTGAGTAGGGGTTTGAATACAGCTATTTTAAAGGACTGTGGTACATAACCTGATGATAATGACAGATTGATTGTATTAAGTAACGAACTATCAATTAGGGGCAGAATTTCTTTAAATAATTTTGTTGGAATCGATCTAAGATACAGGTTGTTGGTTTGGAACCTGAGATTATTTCGGTAAACTGATCACGGGTGATCACCTGTAGCGATATTAAAAAAGTTTTTTAAAACACTCATGAAGTCGGTTTGAGTGTCCCACTGATAATTAAAGATAATTAAATAATTAAAATTCATTTATGTGCATTATATTCCATATCTTATAGCACGTGTCATTTTTACACTATTAATGTAAAACAGCTATGACCAACTATCTTTATATAATCATGTTACATTCCAAATGTTTTTGTAGCTGATATTTTGAAAGTTTTAAGGGCAATGTGAATTCAAAGGAATATTAACCATGAGCATCCCCAGTGAAGATTAAGTTAAATCAACATATCAGGTACTCTTTCACCAGCATCTCTGGATCTTCATTCAAGTAGACGCAAAGACTTTTCAGGAGGCATTATCTTTTGACATCAATGCTGTCAGTCTAAGTATTCAGATTAGAGAGAATGAGAAAAAAAGAAAAAACACATTAGGAAAACCATCTTGACTAACCAGCAGAGTTGTTTTCACACACCTGATGCAAGATTCACAGGTCATCACAACATGAAAAGGCTTTAGAAGCTAGAGTAGATGTTTATGCAGTAATTATTATAAATATGAGTATATAACATATGGAGGACCATACATGACTTATGTATAAATAAATAAATGTATAAATAAATACAGAAATAAATACAGACATGTATAAATAAATGTCTTAAGTATATTTCCACATTTATAAATTTCCACATTTATTAATTTCCACATTTCTGTGTCCGTATGCTAATGAGAAAGGCGGGCCTAACCGCAGTCTCATGCAGGATTGGTCACAGGAGTGTAATGATCCAGCCCATACATTTCTGTATTTATTTATTTATTTTCTGTATTTATTTATACATTTATTTATTTAAACGTAAGTCATGTATGGTCCTCCATAATTAACATGGTATAAAATTGACTGGAAAATTTAAATAAGTTTAGTTTCTTTTATTTTTCAGTAGTGGAAATGAATGAAACTTTGAATGCTTAAGCTTTAAATTTCCACATATGTGTCATGTTTGACTATTTTCAAACCCTCAGTTGGAAATATTGCATTAAAGGAGGTAGAGGTGCACCTTCAGTTTGCAGTTTATTGAGTAAACCTAGTTAATACCAACCTAATGATGTCTAATCTCACAGTCAAAAGAGCTCTCAGGTAATCCCTGCTAGTGTACCCAACCAGTTAATAGCAGCTATATGACGCATAAACCACACCCTGGGTAAAAGATAGGAAGGACGGTGCTGGTTGTTTGACCACAAGGGATCATGCTTAGTGTAAACTTGGCTCGTAGTTATGTAAGAAGGGTTGGTCAGAGTTAAAAGAACAGGCAGGTGGTAGCCCATAAAGATGCACTGTTTTCCAGAAAGAGCAGATTTCCCTGCTAATACAGTGGCTGTTTCACAGGATCTTCAAATAAATGAAAGACTGAATATTCGAGATAAAAAAAGTGTTACATTTTTTTGAAATGTGCTGGTGACTTATTTTGTCATTGTGGACCTGTGGATTTTGTAATCATATTACTGTAAATAAAGAAATGGCTTACTTTTTACTCATAAACTCTACAGTGTTTTAAGCTATTGCCTTGTACTTGCTCCGATATGAATTGCCTTTATTCTGATTCACCTGATGAAAATGTGTCTAAGGGAAAGTACTTCGACAAGCCGTATCTTCAGGAGTTGCACGTGTGTACAAAGCAAACACAACAGAAGCAAGTCAATAAGATCAACATAACAAGATGCAATGTCCTGGATGATGAGTTTTAATTCTTGAGTTGTACAAGTGTCTCATAAGAACTCTGGGTATGGTTCAAAGTACTTCAGGGAAAACTGTCTCTCAATCCTAGTATAAGCTTCAAACAGTGACCGTCTACTGTTAATAGAAATATCCAAATTAAACGTTCACACTACAATGCTCAAAACCCATAACATGCAAAAAGGCAAACGAAATATAAGTACACTTTTCATTTGTTTGACCTGGCTTTAAATCAGCTATCGCCCACTATTAAAATGCAGAGAGAAACATGTTATTTTTCGATCCATTTTCAAAACAAGTATTTATACTACAGGTTTGATTTTAATGTGGATGCCATTGAGTGAGCGCAGCACCAGTCGGGGAATTATTTTGGGTTTGCAAGTGGGGTCCTCTGTCAGCTGATATCTCCTCAGCGTCAGGGCTGTGACCACCTTCATCTCGTTCATGGCGAAGTTCAAGTATACACATTCTGTTTGTTTCAGGGGATGGTTTATTGGTGTCAAAGCGTCAGAAGTGGTCTCGCCACAGACGGCTCATGACGCCAGGTTTCCATTATGATGTCTTGAAACGATACATAAAATTGATGTCGGATTCTACTAAAATTTTGTTGGTATGTAAATTTACAATGCATACAAGGTTAATGAAACTTAAAGTATTGAAGTAGCAATTAAAGTACAGCAAGAAGAGGCTCTCTTGAATCAAAGTAAAGGGATAGTTCAACGAAAAATGGAAATTCACGCTTGAAAGACATCACAGCAGCAGTATGGAGACATGTGGGTTTTTTACATCTTAGGATGAGGTGCCGTTTTCTTCAATTGTATTGGATTTGGCTGCAACACTGTTTACCTCTCAACACTTCACCCACGCCTCCATCGCACAGTGATGAGTAGATCAACCATTCCTAAAGTGTGAGCCGTGGCCCCCTGGTGGGCCTTGAGGCCACTGCAGATGGGCCGTGAGAGGTCATCAGAAAATAAATGGCTAAAAAAGTTTTAGATTTGTAAGTAAGCATTTAAAACCACCAAACATTTATGATTGATACAGTGCGTTGCCGCCGTTTAGAAACTAAAAAGAGACAATATTTATCCAAGTATCGAGCATCTTTTAAAAACACGAGAGCATCGGAGCCAGCTACGCGGAAACACCCCCCCTCATCGGCTGAAACGCCTCAAGTATATTTGGTTATGCTTCAAATGTGTTTGTCTTCTCCCAGATGTCCTTGTTGTGCTCTGTTATACAAACAGTCAGAATAAATTTTTAACAATACCCTATTTGCACTTAATGTTTTTTTTACATTGGTTGCTTTGCATATTGTAACGCTTAAATGTGGATGTTATTGGATTTGCACTGCTTATGTCTGTGTTCATATAAAATTATCTATGCTATCAATTTAATAATATGTTTGAGTCTACTATATGTGGATCATATGAGGTGTTTAAAGGTGTGGGTGGGCCGCACAAATCTTTCTGTTTTCAAATTGGGTCGCGGCCTTCTTAAGTTTGGGAATGGCTGGAGTAGATAATGAATGGATTTAAATTTTGAGTGTTTTGGAGTTTTACTCCATCCCCTGCGGAGAAGTCACATCTGTTCTCTTACTGTTAACAGGACAAATGGGAAGGTTATGGAGACACCAACAAGTCCTTTGAACTGTTTGAACCTGTGAGCCTTATGACACTGGACATTATCCTGAAATGTGAGTTCAGCCACAGCAGCAACTGTCAAGCCGAGGGGTGAGTCCATAAAAACTGTCCTTCCTACCATTCACAGTTTCAATTCGATGTTCTCATTTCTTTACTTCTCAGCTGTCTTACTCATGAGAGGAAGAAATAAAGCTGTTAATATTTGTCCACACTTTCATTTCAGGGGAACAAATGCGTACATCAAAGCCGTGTATGAACTCATTGATCTGGTCATCCTGCGGTTTAGGACGTTTCCATACAACAACGACCTCATTTTCTACCTCAGCCCACACGGTTTTAGATTCAGGAAAGCATGCAGGATTGCTCACAGTCATACAGGTAAGCTCTTTGTCCTAATAACTTGTGATCAGTGTTTATTGTTAAATTGTAAAGTGAGCACAGTGATGAGGAAGCCGACTCCGACAGAGACTCAGACAAAGCTAAAAACAACATCAATCGATTATGTTCGGTCTTTGCATCGATGCATCTAAGAATCAAGACCACAGCTCTAGTGCTCTAGTGCTCAATCAATAGATTATTTTGACAGGGAGGCTGTGCACAAACAGGACGTTTATATGCATTTATTTTTAAAAAAGCACCCAAAAAAAAGGGCCCTTTCTCTCCAGGAAGAAAACGGGCAGGGGCTCAAGTCCCTCAGATGTCTATGTGTGCATGTGCCAGGTGGTACTGATCATGTTGCATTATGCATGGCCAGATTGGGTCTGCAACTACTCATCCATTATCTTGTGCTTTTTAGAGGCTGTAATAAGAAAGAGAAAAGAAGCAATGAAGGAAGAGAAGGAGCTGGACCGGATACAGGCCAAGAGAAACCTGGACTTCCTGGACATCCTTCTCTGTGCAAGAGTATGTTTAATGATATGCGGCTCCAACCTGTGATTTTACAAAATTACACGTTATCTCAATAATAACAATATTATTTAAAACAATATTATTGTTATTTATTCAAGTTTGTATTGTTGTTGTTGTGATTATTATTTTAAACTGTATTTATTTAGCACTTTTCATAGCATAAAATGCAGCTTAATAGTCATGTTTCCATCCAAATGTGAGGTCATGGTGCTTTACAAGTAAACCAGATACTGTCTATTTCTATTAGCCGTCATAGTAGCAGCAGTGGCATGTGTTATTTTTGTCCTTTTATTGCACCTTTAGGACGAGAATCTGCAGGGTCTGTCAGATGAAGATTTGCGAGCAGAAGTGGACACCCTAATGGTCATGGGTCATAGCAGCACAAGCAGCGCCATCGCGTTCATCCTCTACTGTCTTTCCTGCAACCCAGAACACCAGCAGATGTGCAGGGACGAGATCACAGAGGTCCTGCAAGACAAGGACACCATAGAGTGGTAAGCCTTTGTACTGAAGACACAGGCATGTGCAGTGCCAGGCAAAATGTGCTGGATTGGGTGTGTGCTAACATTGTATTCTATTTTTAGGGATGATCTTAAAAAAATTCCATACACAACAATGTGCATAAAAGAATCCCTTCGTCTTTACCCCCCTATACCGCTAATGGCCAGACAACTCACCAAACCCATGACCTTTTGTGATGGGAGGACTCTGCCTGAAGGTCCGTGGTGCATTCATGTCAGTAGATACTAGTAGAGAACATGATGGTGTCTCAGTTAACTGTTTGTTTTTTTCAAATAAAACATTGATTAATTAATATGGAGAGCTAAACTGGAACTGGAACCTTTACCCTACTGGTTAAAGCTAAAGTATTAACTTTTATTGGAATAATTTTTTTCATGTATTCGTTCTTCCGCTCATACAAACACTTAGATCTGGATTTCACCACCCTGGGGTCAACAGAGACTGACCCCACGGTGAAACTGTTATAACATAAGATATTGTCTGATCGATGCATATTCCTCAATTATAATACCCCAATTTGTTTCATGTTGGTAGGTTTTCTTGTTGTAACAAGTGTCTATGGGATTCACAGGAATGAAACCGTCTGGGAAAACCCTCATGTAAGTCAAGATCATTTAGTTTTGAGCATATTAAATATTTGAAGGGTGATTTTCTAAGAGACCAGAGGCCGTGTTCAGTCCCTGCATCAGTACGTGTCTCCACATACGTCTGAAGTGGAGGTTTCACACTGGCTCATGCGAGTTGTCGTGGTTTAGTCCCTCAGTGTATAACTTGATATATGGGCCATTCTACCGAATTGGTGCAAAGTCAGGTTGGAAATATTTTGAAATTTTGTATGTTTTATTCCCAAAACTTTTTCCGTATATATATTGCACCATATCTAAAGTACACATATCTAGTAAAAGAACCGTCAATTTTTATGTTGTATTTACAGACTGTGTTGGAATGTTTTTCTTGAAGGTTTTCACAATTTAATCAATAAAGATGAAAATTTTACCAAATTTCAAAGTTCAATTTATACAATTCATCAAAATCTAAATGCAATATTTCTTTGTAAAATGCATAATACTGATCATATTGATTCCAGAGTTGATGATTGATGAAATTGAACATACATTAAACCAATCAGTATCATAACATTTTAGTTGATAACTCAATATACTTTATTTTTTACAAAACATCCACTGTTTCGGTAGTGACTGCACTGTTTTTGGAGTGACCACAGTATTTTGTTTGCAAGGTTGTATCATATTTCCTCAACCTTATTGCTTAATCTTAACTCATAACATGCTATAGGTTGGGAATATTAAAAACACAAATGTTTTGTGGTCAATAGAATAATTTTATATTTGAGGACATAACAATTGTTCGTCCAGAACCTTCTAAAGTACAAACATTACCCAAGTGGGTTCAGTAAAATAGAAGAAAACATTGACAAATAACTGATATTATGTTGTACTGTATGTTTAAGGGGGTTTAGTGTCAGACACCATCACAAATCCATTCACAAATTTTAACTTTTCACATACTGTGGTGAACACTCTTGGGGTGATCTGGATATGCCTCTGTGTGACGTTTTCTGTTGGAGGGATTAAGGTGACGACCTTGTCCACTGTGGACCAGATCTTGTCCTTTTGATCATAGAATTGGAAAAATTGAATAATGGATATGTAAAAATGGTCCTGTGAGCAGTTTGCAGCATTAAAGTATTTGTACAGAACTAGCATCTTGTGAGTTTGCAAATTGCAGCAGTGAGATCGGCCTCAGACTGTTGAATAATGTGCAGTTAAACTAGGCCTGAAGTTGGAACTTTATGTTTCTGTAGTGACGGTATGTTTCGGTATGACAATTATAGCTAATTTTGAGCATAACTAAAGAATGCTAGCAAGCACATGGCTAGTATACACATCGTTGAAGAGGTGTACACACATAAAAACACAATACTTTGCATAAAACCCCAAAAAGTTTACTTAATTGAAGATAATATGTGTTTCGGTAGTGACAATTCTTAAGGTTACACGCTGATTTTCAGACTTTGGAACACATTTACATCAAAAGTATGGGTTTTAGCTACTTACCATTGAGCCAGGAGGGACAGGGATGCAGTGTCACTGCCTGCTCAAAAATGCAGGGGTGTGGCTAAAAACCAGGCTCAGCCAATGGACTAAAACTGTTGTGTTTCGGTAGTGACATGAACACTGGGGACATGATTTTTTGACTATAGTTTTTTAATTTAAAAATTAAACCCACAATAAATCTAAATCTTCCAAGTTCTGTTTACTAACTAACTAAATCATAAAGATCTTTGAAATAAGATCACTGAAAAAAATCTAAAAAATTGATAAAGTGTTATTTTCAGAAATTGAAATTTAGATGTCAGGGTTGGGGACAGCTACTTCCCAATAGAAAGTACCCTATAAATGATGATTTTGTATATATTTAGCTTATCCCTATCTCATTTAATGTCTTGGGTTTAAATAGACCTTAACACATTCTTAGTAAAAATCTATGTCATGAATACTTAATTGTTTTGTAAATAGCTTTTCTTGTTGGGGGACCATACTTTGCATCAATTCGGTAGAATGGCCCATATACACAGAACTTTTTATCACCCCCCCCAAGCATGTCATGCAGGGTGATATAGTGATCCGTATGTCGAGGTCTGTAATCATTTCGTCTCCGGAGTAGAACTCAAAAACTATTTGGACATTTTCACAAAACAGGAAATTAGCAAGGCAGCTATGACAGGAGGGGAAATACAATATTAACAATGACAAATATTACTGCATGACCAAATTAGAAAATGGACTGTGATTTGTGATTTATGCCACACTGATGTTTGTTTTATCCTTCTTTCCTCATCATAGGTCTTTGACCCACTGCGCTTCCTACCAGAGAATGTCTCCAAAAGGTCACCTCACGCATTCGTGCCTTTCTCAGCTGGGTCAAGGTTCGTCCAAACATGAGCTTGGCAGGGAGGTTTTCAGTCTACAGCTGTCCTAAGACTCAGTTCAGGATGTGTAGCATGACACTTGCCTTCTTTTCGCACAAGAAAATATCAGTGAAAAAGACTGATGCATATGAGACTTGGAGTAACTCAGTTCAGATTGTGTGTGTCTCTCCTCATGTTGCCATGGGAGCAATGGAATTGTTTGTACCGTGGTAACTGAACCCAAGGCGGCCATGTTACATGTAACTTGGAGACATGGAAGCTTTATGACAAAAACTAAAGAGCTAGGAATGCAAGTGAGTTTGAGGCACTTCAGGAGCAATGTTTTCGCTGCTGTGGGCTTTGGGCTTTGTATCGTAGCAGACTGTTCACATGCAGAAAATACACTTAAAATAACTATTTAGGCTCATTCAAGCTCTACTGAAAAAGCACCAGGTTATAGGCGGAAAATGTTTCAGTTTGGATAATAAAAAGAACAAACCAGCTGAATGCACCAAGATTTCTTCACAGTGATAGTAACTTCACACAGAGAACCAAGGTTACCACATAACATAAGATACATTTTTTTTATTTATCCCACACATAACCAAGAGGTCTGTGTATGACACCATCCCCCAAAACACAGAACAAGATTAAAAACAGTGGTCAAGACAAAACGTACGACTTGACATTCACCTCAATGCTATTTTCTTGTGTCTCTATAATTTACTCCCTTGCACTTACTGATATTATGTCTGCTAGGGCTGTGCTCAAAAAAGCAATATGGCAATATATCCTGACGTCCTCCTTGCTGATGCACACATCGATGCAGATGCTACTGTATCGATACGGCATCAAATGCTGGGACGTCAGTCTTGAAAACAATACATCACCTATGATGCAGTGCACAATAATGCCAATAGGTGGCAGGCAAAAACATCACACGGCTCAATTCAAAAGGTGCAAAACTCGTAATGTTCGAAGAAAAGATCCATACACTGTCTGTTATAGCAACGCTGCATGCCCAGCTGTGCAACTGCACTGATGTTCAAGCAACAGACTCTGCACTTATGAGGGACGTTAAAAACACCGTATCCGGGGATCTTGGGAAGAGATACGTGAGCGACAGATCCTTTCTGTGCATCGACTTTTTTTTTTTATTCGGATTAGAAAGATAATATTTTATTTTACTTTTAAAGGTGTCTTATTATGCCCATTTACCACAAGTTGATATGGTTCCTTGGGGTCTTAATGAAATGTCTAGACATGCCAGATACCCAAATTAACATGTAGAAGCACTACAAAAGTAGAAATATGACCCCTTTAAGGGCCAGAATTTTAAGTATTATGAGTAGTGCGATCCTTAACACTTAACCTTTGTTGTTATATGGAATAATAAAGAACAGCTGTTGTAGTAAGTTTTGTGCAGGACATGGTCATTATTCAAAAGCAATGTGTATCGTGATACGTATCGTATCGTGAGGTTGTAGACAATACCCAGCCCTAATGTCTGCACACATCCCAAATAAAACCCTTGTTTTTCAATCCTAATGAAAAACAGCTGTACACACCTTTCATTTTACAACCCAAAGTATTTCATTGCTCAAGTTCCTCGTGTTGTTTAACAATTGTACGTTTTCCTCCAACAGAAACTGCATCGGTCAGAACTTCGCCATGAACGAGATGAAGGTGGTTACAGCCCTGACGCTGAGGAGATATCAGCTGACAGAGGACCCCACTTGCAAACCCAAACTAGTTCCCCGAATGGTGCTGCGCTCACTCAATGGCATCCACATTAAAATCAAACCTGTAGTATAAATACTTGTTTTGAAAATGGAGTACAAGGCAACAGCTTAAGACACCAGGGTTTATGAGTCAAAGTAAGCCATTTCTTTATGTTGTTGTAATATGATTTCAAAATCCACAGGCCCAAAATGACAAAAAAAAGTCACCATCACATTTGGAAATTCTTTTACACTTTTCTATCTTGAATATTCAGTCTTTCATTTATTTGAAGATCCTGTGAAACAGCCACTGTATTATCAGGGAAATCTGCTCTTTCTGGAAAGCAGTGCATCTTTATGGGCGACCACCTGCCTGTTCTTTTAACTCTGACCAACCCTTCTTACATAACTACGAGCCAAGTTTACACAAAGCATGATCCCTTGTGGTCAAACAACCAGCACTGTCCTTCCTATCTTTTACCCAGGGTGTGGTTTATGCGTCATATACCTGCAATTAACTGGTTGGGGACACTAGCAGGGATTACCTGAGAGCTCTTTTGACTGTGAGATTAAACATCATTAGGTTGGTATTAACTAGGTTTACTCAATAAACTGCAAACTGCAGATGCACCTCTACCTCCTTTAATGCAATATTTCCAGGGTTTGAAAATAGTCAAACATGACACATATGTGGGAATTTAAAGCTTAAGCATTCAAAGTTTAATTCATTTCCACTGCTGAAAAATAAAAGAAACTAAACTTATTTAAATTTTCCAGTCACTTTTATACCATGTTAATCATGGAGGACCATACATGACTTAAGTATAGATAAACGAATGTATAAATAAATACAGAAAATAAATACAGAAATGTATAAATAAATAAATGTATGAATAAATGTTGAAATAAAAGTGGGAATAAATGTGGAAATAATTAATAAATGATTAATTTACTTCTATATTTATTTCCACATTTATTCATTTATTTCCACATTTATTTATTTATACATTTATTTGGCCATATGTAAATGAGGTAGGAGGTCCCAACTTCAGTCTCGAGCAGGATTGGTCAACTGAGCTACACACACACACCCACACACAGGCCCCGGGGCTCCGCCCCCCACACCACCACACAATCGCTCAGAGACACAAGCAGTGACTGAGACTTGAGCTGGTCACCGTGAAGCAGCCGTTCTGTGACTTTGAGGAACAGTGGTAACACAGAGTTTCTCTGGTCACATCTGCTCAGTGATCAGCGGCTTCATGATCAGAGCAGAAGCTGCAGGTAGTTTGTACCGAGCTGGAGTTTCTGTTTCCTCCGCCTCTCTGCGCTCTCCTTGTGCTCAGAACAACACGAGACGTGACTCTCACAGTCAGGACTACTGACACCTAAATCACCCCAATAAAAAATAACCTTAACTAACCCTCTGAATTTGAACTAGTTCATTTTAAGTGTGAACTGGCTCAACACTGTCAGCATTGAAAGGCAGAAGTAGAAGGGCTGGATCATTACACTTCTGTGACAAATCCTGCATGAGACTGTGGTTAGTCCCGCCTTTCTCATTAGCATACGGACACAGAAATGTGGAAATGAATAAATGTGGAAATATATTTAAGACATTTATTTATACATTTCTGTATTTATTTTTGTATTCATTTCTGTATTAATTAAATTATTTCCTTATTTATTTATGAATTTATTTATATATTTCTGTATTTATTTATTCATTTATTTATTCATTTATACTAAAGTCATGTATGGTCCTCCATAATAACATGAGTCACTTTTCCATAATCATACCTCAGTCATGGGTACCATGATGTTTCTGATCTGTCTCCACTGAACTCTGCCTTTCTTGGCAAACACCTTGATTAGGTCTGCAGAGTGAGCATCCAGCTCAGAGAAGAACTTTGACTCTAAATGGATAGTTGTGATTCTGTTGAGTTCCCCACACACCTACAAATTGAGAAAAAGACAAAAAAAGAGTTTTAGTTTGAGTTTCAGTGGTACATGTTTGATTTAGCAGGTCAGACTGAAAACAAGTGTTTATCAATATTAGTTTTCTCCATACAAACTACTTCTTGCCTCCTGTAAGCAAAGGTCTTGTCCATCATTTTCGCCAAAGATTTGGACAAAGGTTTCTGCTGCTCTAGCTCAGGGGTTCCCAAAGTGGGGGTCGCGACATATATAAATATGAGTTGATATTTGAATAAAACGATGCAATTGTAGCCGAGCGTTTAGTTGTTGTAATGAATAAGGCCTCAGCCTAAGGAAGACACAGGAGACATAGCAGCCGTTTAGTACAGCACATCCTTCCGGTAAAACCCCTCCTTAAAATAAGAGTCACTAAATAAAATAGCTTACACATTTCCCATCAGTTTTTTTCTTTTTTTCCCCTTTTTTCCTCCACAAAAAAAAACATTTCCTTTTTTTATCTTACGACACAGGTTAGCGACAGTTCAATTTACAGCAGCACCAGTCACACGGTAGCTGGCCAAAACTCTTTTGGAAAGCAGCCGAAAATTATTGACAGTCACAATAAAACGTTTGTTAATACCAACCAAATCGAGGAGGCCACAGGAACAGGACAGGCTAGCGGAGAAGGAGAGGCTACCTGAGCAGACATGCACAAGCACGCACTCACGAACGCACGCACGCACGCATAGTGCATGTGCGTGGCTGTGCGCAACATTATAAACCACCTCCAGTGTCGTTGGGGGTCCCCAGTCTCTGGCACCGTTATTTTGGGGGTCGCAGGCTGAAAAGTTTGGGAACCCCTGCTCTAGCTAACAAAAAAAACAAGGGAATTTGGCAGATATACCTATATCAAGAAACTTTATGATGGCCCCCTTAACCTGCATTCACACACAGGTTGGACAACAGACACAGGGGCAGTCGGATAGGACGCTCTTGTGGTCGGACAGCAGTCACTTTGGCATTCACAAATTTCTGTAATAGATTTAGAGAGATTGATCAGTTAACATGAAGTTATCATTAGATAATTGGAAAAACACATCCACACGCGCACATAAACACATCCACACAGGCGAGAGCTAGATGCAGAGGTAGAAAAGGGTGAGTGTAAGGAAATAGGGAGAAATGGAAACAGACTAAGGGAGGAAGAGAGAGACAGAAAGGCTAATGCAAAGCAGAACAAAATAGAAATACTTAAACATACTATATAGACATTTTATTTTACCAGGCAAGTAACTGTCATGTATAGTTATTATAATTCTATCAGCAGGTTGAATAACACAGCAGGAGCTGGCAACAATAATCAATCTGATTCTCATTAAAACAGAGAAGAGTTGATGTTTAGTTTTGCTGACAACATTTCACAATGTCATATTCTCTGGTTAAACGTGTACAGAAGCATTAGTTAATTTTTTTTGCTAAAAATCCCTGGGTGATTTATCAGTTCTTTATGTATGTATTTGTTAAACTGTCAATCTCTGCTTGCTTGACCTTTCTCATTCATTTTATAACCATGTCACACTTCCTCTGGAGGGATTTCACGCCCTCTTTTCTTGTCAATCTCGCGGCTCCACCGGCCACTCGCGAGCTAACGCTAGCCAGAAAGCCGGGCTCTCTCTCTCCCCAGAGCCGGTGAGATGATGGTGGGGGGTGGTCCAAGGCCATGTAGCGAGACTATGATGTATTTTCGGGTCGTAATCCCATTCAAAGCCATCTAGCGTATCGTTTCTGACAGAGGAACCACAACAAATCGCGAGGGATGTTTTTTTCCAGAGTTTTTGGGACAGTAGACATGCCAGATACCCACATTAACGCATAGAAGCACTACAAAAGTGGAATTTTCATAATATGGGCCCTTTAAGCAAATCCAACGCAATGTTATCACATTCATCTTGCAAACATGAAATTATTTAGTTCAAAATACACTTTTAATTCAAGTAAATACGACAGCCAGCCAATATCCTTTTTGAGTGTACAGGGGAAAAAAGGAGGGCGACAACGCCATTATCTTTGTATTAGACTTTTAATTTTGGAAACACATTCAATTCATAAAGGAGAACACACACCGTCATTGAATCTCACTAACCAAGAAACCATTGTTTTAAAACAAACATATTTAATCATATGAACTAGTTAAGAACACACATTCATACTGTGCAACGAACACACTTTAACCTTAAAATGGCATGGACGTTATGATTAATAGATAAAAAACAATAAAAAAAAATAAACAAGATATATAAACACAAATCTTTCGTGTTATTCAAAGAGTTATATTTTCTAGGGATATAATAACTGTTAAAAGTGAACTTAAAGCAGTGAACGATGAATATGTAATGCTGCTGATAAATCCTAATAAATCTTTTGTTGCAAAGGTTGCAACCGAATCACTTCTCTCCTGTATGACGCTTCATGTGTATATTTAGATTGCACCTTTGGGTAAATCTTTTACCACACTCAGAGCAACCAAACGGTTTCTCTCCTGCATGAATCATCATATGTGTATTTAGATGGTCATTTCTATTAAATCTTTTACCACACTCAGAGCAACTTAATTGTTTCTCTCCAGTATGACGGCTCATATGGGTCTTTAGATGGCTTCCATTGCTGAATGTTTGACCACACTCAGAGCAACTAAATGGTTTCTCTCCTGTATGAATCCTCATGTGTGTATTTAGATTCCAGCTATGGCTAAATCTTTTACCACACTCAGAGCAACTAAATTGTTTCTCTCCTGTATGAATCCTCATGTGTGTATTTAGATGGCCCTTTGTATTAAATCTTTTACCACACTCAGAGCAACAAAACAGTTTTTTTTCTGTCTTACATCCCATATCACTAAGAGGCTGTTTGTTATTTCTTGTATTTAAACCAATCTGAGGTCCATTGGTCTCCATCCAATCGTCCTCACTGTCTTCAGTCTCAGAAGAGTCTTCAGTCTTGTCCTCAGGACCTGGTTGTAAACGTCCGTCAGGACATGAGTTCCTGGCTGGTTCTGGTCCTCCACAGTCCGCTCTGTTCTCCTTCGTCTCACTCGGATGAAGCTTTGACGATAAAAGTTTCTCTTCATCTTCTTCACTCTTCATAGCGACAGGAGTCAATGTGAACTTGAAATCAGCCTCCTCCAGTCCTTGAAGCTGCTGTCCATCCTGATTGGTCCACGGTTCCTCCTGTTACTCTTTAATTTGGGGGGGCTCTGGGTCCTCCTGGTCCCCAAGGGGGCTCCACTGCTGCTGCTCAGGGGGAACCTCTTCTTTATTCACCATCAGTTGCTGGACGTCTGCAGGACACACTGAAACACAAATACACACGTTTATCATTTCAGAGTTAAATGTCGACTGTTGTGATTTTTGAACGATCACATTCAGGAAGTAGAGACGTTGAGGTCGTTTACATTTGGTGTTACGACGTAATTCACAAAGGAAGCAGCATAAAACAAAGGGTTTCTGGTAAAAAAAATAATCATTTTGAGGCCAAATAAACCAATTAGGTCACTAACAGAGTAGAACAGGGCGAGAGGAAGTCAGGGTCTCCATCCAATCGTCCTCACTGTCTTCAGTCTCAGAAGAGTCTTCAGTCTTGTCCTCAGGACCTGGTTGTAAGAGTCCGTCAGGACCTGAGTTCCTGGCTGGTCCTGGTCCTCCACAGTCCGCTCAGTTCTCCTTCATCTCACTCGGATGAAGCTTTGACGTTTTCAGTTTCTCTTCATCTTCTTCACTCATCACAGCGACAGGAGTCAATGTGAACTTGATATCAGCCTCCTCCAGTCCTTGAAGCTGCTGTCCATCCTGATTGGTCCATGGTGCCTCCTGTTCCTCTTTAATGTGGGGGGGCTCTGGGTCCTCCTGGTCCACAAGGGGGCTCCAAATCGAGCTGCTGTTCAGGGGGAACCTCTTCTTTATTCACCATCAGTTGCTGGACGTCTGCAGGACACACTGAAACACAAATACACACGTTTATCCTTTCAGAGTTTCCTGAAGTGTTTTGAAAAACCTGTGTTGTGTCGTTTAATGTCGAATGTTGTGATTTTTGAAATATCACATTCAGGAAGAAGATATGTTGAGGTTGTTTACTAGGGGTGAAACGATTAGTCGACGTCGTCGACAAAAATCGATGACAGGAATAGTCGCAGACGAATTTACTCGTCAATGATTTGTTGGTTACGTCATAACACGTGTTTTTCGTGCCGTGCAGTTGAACTAAACGTTGTTTTACCGAAGGTGCTGATGAAAGCAGCTGAGGAGTGAGCCATCTCGCTTCCTTCCTATCTCTGAAAGTCGCGCATGTGCAATAGCGTCAAAACAAGGTCCAATGGCGTCCTCCGCTGCAGCAGCATCGCGCACCAGAAAGTAAAAAGTTCCGGAGAACTTCACCCGTAACACCCCGAAAAAAACTACCTGCAGTATTTGTGCGGCGGACCTGTTCTCCATGGAAGCAGGACACGCACATTTGAGGAGGAGGCACGTGTGACTTCGTAACGGAGACGATGCAGACTCGCCTCTGTCAGATGTTATATATACACGTATATACATGCGCTCAGGATTCTAGCATCCATTACAAAAATATGGTTTAAACTTTTTATTAACGAGTTTAAAAGCGTTATCTTATCCTATTGCCTGACAAACGTCTTTTTTTAATCACAATTATTTAGTCAGAAGAAGACTGTAGTTTCGTTTGTTGATGTTTTTATTGCTGTTACTTTCCCTGTCATTTTTGTTAACAGGAAAAATGAATACTTGATTTTTAATTTATTTGTTTTATTAGCACTTTGCCTGTCCTTGCTTTTAAATGGACAAAAACTTGATTTGTCTTTGCTTTTGTGTCAACAGTACCCTTATATGAAACAAAGTTTATTAAAAGACATTTTTTTTTAATGAAGTATCAATATTTATTGCCTTTATTTTCAGTCATCACATGCCTCGGACAACCTCAAGCTAAATTTAAAAGCTGCTTGCTAAATAAGAGCAATTGAGAATTTGGGTCATTCATAATCCGATTAGTCGATTAATCGTTTCAATAATCGGTGACTAATCGACTATCAGAATAGTCGTAAGTTGCAGCCCTATTGTTTACAGTTAGTGTTACCACGCACTTTGTAAAGGAAGCAGCATAAAACAAAGGGTTTCTGGTAAAAAAGATTTTCATTTTGAGACCAAATAAACCAATTAGGTCACTAAAAGAAGAGAACAGGGCGAGGGGCAGTTAGTTAGTTGGTTAAGCTGCTTTCAGACAAGACCTGTGGGTAAAATCCAGAGAAATGTGTCCAGAATTTCTTTTTCAGATATGAGCAACACAGCAGCAGGTTTTCGGCCCAGACTTGTTCACAACAGCATCAAATCCTCCTAATTATTCAGGTGAGAGTTGGAGCAGCCGGGTGCAGTAGAGAGACAGGAAGTGGCGTATTAACTCCGCTTCTCGAGCTGATGCTAGCTAACGTTAGCCTGTGAGCGGTTCCTCTAGGGCAGTGGTGAAAGTAACGAAGTAGAAATACTTTGTTACTGTACTTAAGTAGATTTTTCACATATCTGTACTTTACTTGAGTATTTATTTCCTGACGACTTTTTACTTTTACTCGTTACATTTGAGCACTTTCTACTTCTTACATTCTCAAAACTGGCTTGTTACTTGAGCAGCGGAGGTTGGCCCCGCACGCCTCTACGCACGGCGCACCTCTCTCTCTCTCTCACTCGCTGCCCCCTCCCTCGGGAGATTTGCAGGTCCGGGGATACCATAGTCTGCCATAGGGAGGGCAGCGCGAGAGGTTGGTCTATCCCTCCGCAGGTTCACCTTCAGAAATCTTGTTCCGACTTTTACTTCCTCTAGATCAGGGGTCGGCAACCTTTTTCACAATAAGTGCCATTGTGAAATTTTGTTAATTAGTGGGCCATATCAACATTATTTTTAACATTAAGTTCTATTATTGAACATTCACAACGGACATGTCATTTTTGTCTATCCATATTGGCTATATATATAGAACAACACTTAAAAGAATCTGTTTATCATTATGACAATAGGTTTGTCATTAACCCCACCAACCACACTCATATTAAGAATTTCCCCAGCCCATGACAGGGGAGTTGAGCAGTGAGCAATGCGATAGCTTGCTTCGGTCCCATGGCCTGCTTCTCATACCTGGACACTGCACGCCTGATGTATTGTCCCCTGTCTGCCTGGTATTTGAAAGTTTTTTCGTGCTTGGTCTCAAAGTGGCGCTTGGTCTCAAAGTGGCGCTGGACGTTCGGCAAACCACATTTTCGAAACATAAAGTGCACACAGCACGGTCCTTATTAAAAAACGAGTCCATAGTCTTCTTCCCATAAGGGGTGAAATGCCCGGGCCTTCAGTTTTTAGACTGCGGACACCTGACACCATCGCTACTACACGTGAGCGGATGCACTTCGCAGAGATTCATGCGGGAAACTGCGAGCAGCACCGGCTGGGATATGGGCTGGGAGGCTTCTTCTTCTTCCTATTAAATGGCGATTGGCATCCAGCCTATGGTGCAATACTGCCACCTAGATGCTGGGAGGTGTTAATACAGGCTGCATGACGGCAAAACCTTTGAACATTTCTTTAATAGGAAATCGACTGCGTGCCAATGATTATGGCGCCGCGTGCCAATGATGGCACCCATGCCCAAGGTTGCCGACCCCTGCTCTAGATAGTCCAGTTTGATCGTCTTCTCGGCGCACCGCCAGGGCCATGACCGACTCTGGAGGGGCCGAACGGAGGACCTCACTAAACCATCCAATGGGGAGTAGCGATGTGTGTGGGCAGGGACTTAATCAACGCATGCACATTCCCAATCCATCTATTCCCTTTAGAATGATCCAGGTGCTCATGCAGGAGCTCGGTTTAGTTCTTCTTTACTTCTCTCTACTAGCCCTGTGCAGGTTAACAAAAGAGAAACTACCTTATTTTGTGTGCCTAGTTTCTCTTTGCTGAGTTATCATAAGGGGCATTGTGTACACAGACTGTATATATAGATGGACAGAGGGTCTGTGACGTCACCTATTGGTTTCTGCAGAGGGTGAATGAGGCTAGTAGGAGGCGTTCCTCCTGCGCCATCTTGCCGGTGCTGACTCCTCCTCGTTCCTCGCTGACCAATCAATGGGCAAGGACGAGCAGCGTGAGTGCTGACTCACAGCTTAGCGACGGCAGACAAGCTCTAGTTTCCTGGTTAGCTCAGGCTACGGCTAAACGGCTACTCGTGACATGCTAACCTGGGGAGCTAACGGCTAGCCAAGACATGCTAACTTGCGAAGCTAACGGCTAGCACTGTGCTGTGACCGGATGTTCGCAAACTTTACCATGAACGAGCAGTAAGTAACCTTGAAACTATACAACAACAAAACCTATTTATTTATATATCATTATAATCATATGCTTACATGCCTCAAGTGGTTTTTAATGTGTAATTTTTATAAGTTACCGTTGATTTAACAAGTCTAATGAATAGATTGAAGCAATTTAACTTCAGTCGTGTGTTTGGTTGTGACTTGATTTTTTATTTTAATAAGTTAATATAACACCAACGTTGTAAACAGTTCTCATATTAAGTATAGGATGTGGAGTGTTATCAACAGCTCTGTGGGAGATTATCACCTTGAATATTACAGATGAGGTAGAAATACATTTAATCTGTTTGTAAAATGTTTTATTTCTTTCAGTACTTTTATCCAAAGCGACTTACAATATGTGCATTTAACCATCAGGGTACAAACCCAGCACTGCAGCCCCTGATGTCCTCAGCTTTTACTGTGGCAGCAGCAAGATGGTGGAGATCTGCAGCTTCAGGCTGGTTAACATGAGGATGACCTGCACCAGCTTCATGTTTTCCTCCCTTAACTAAAGATGGCCTGCACCAGTTTAGAGTTGGCTCATTGCTAAGTGTCATGGATAATGGAGTTCATTTCTATATTCATAATGGTTGGATAAAAAAATGAACACTTATTAGAACAATGTTTATCTTTTGCTTTCTGATTTGATACACTTTAGATAAGAGCCCAGTGTTTTATTTCTTCTTTGCCATAAGAGACAGAACACGGTCAGCACAGCTGTGTCCTTCAGGCTCGTCCATCGGTCCATACCTAATAAAATGATAGGAAACATAAAAGTATGGCATTATTGCCGAGGAAGTGATACTTATGAACAAAGTCTGTGTCCTTATTTTCTGTGGATATTCAACTATGTATTTGAATATGCTTTTGGATTAAACTGTGCACTACCAAGACAATTAATGTACAGTATGGAGTTCTTTCACATTAAAAGTATTGCATATATTATTTAATACATTATGTATTATGTGCAATACTTTGCTTTGACTGTTTGTAAGTAATGAAAACACTAGACGAACATTCAACACAAATACACACATGTTAAGTCATACATGTGCCAGGTTAACTCCTTAACAACTTTTACATGGTAAAAATAAAAGTTTATTACTTCAAAGTTCATCAGATCATAGTCATTTCAGCTTAGGAAATAGGTTGTGGACATCAGCTTCTCTAGTAAAGTTACACTTCCTATAATTTATTTATAATTAACACAATAATTCAGTGATGTCTGCCTAAGATTAACGATGTAAAAACTGAAGGTAGCAGACACGTTTAGTTTTCACTGTAACACGTTAAAACACTACACCAATACTCTGAATAAAGAGCTTTAGGAGACGTTATGCTACTTTAAACAGCTGCTCTTACAATGCAGATGTGACTTTAAATACTCAGGGTTCAGTTGATCACAGTAAATCTGTTTCTGCAGAATAAGAATCTGTGTCACACAGTCAAGTCAAATGGGATGGTGAGTGAAACAGCTTTACATAACATTAGTTATGATACGTGGTGGAGCTAATTCTCCGGACATGTTAGCTCCGGAAACACACAGTCTCCTCTCTCAGTTTAAAAGATTCATCACCAAACTCTACTGCTTCTCTCTGCTGGGGGGATCGGCACATGCCGGTGTGTGTAGGTAAACCCCCTGTCCGGTCTGGTTAGCACGGTAAGCATCGCTATTACTGGTGGCCTCTTGACTGCTGGTTAGCGTAGCTAAGCTAGCGAGCCTGCTACAGAGACACCGGTACCTGGTAATAACTAATTACACAACTAAATAAAAGATTAAACTTCACTTACCACAGAAACGGGAGCGCAGACGCCTCTAGTTGTTCCGTCAGGAGAACCAGCAGCTCTTCAAACCGTGTTACTCATCCGATGTGTGGGTGGAAGCCTCTCCATGGTCTCAGGCTGTGTTCACTCTAACAACGATTAGCCTGTTAGCTCCAGTAGAGCCGAGCAGACACCAGGCTAGGAGTGGCAGGCGGCAAGCTTACTGTGACGTCACGTGAATTCCAAACTTCTATATAAGTTAAACGAGGGAGTTAGAAAAAAATTCGCCCCCCTCAGAGTTATCTTGAAGGAATAAACTCGCGACTAAAACCAATTTTTGAACCAGGCTGTAAACAGGTTTAATTCTGCTCTAAAGTCGGGCTATTTAACATGGGAGTCAATGGGACTCTTTTGCTCATGGAGCCAGGCGTAGCGGCTTCCCATGGAACTGCAGCTTTTTTCACTTCCGCATCAGCCTCATAGCTCTGGCCAGGAGTTTGCCCCTTGATTGCGTATCACTCCTGCTACTGATGAGAGGTCCATTTTAAGTGATATTTACAGAATGTTTTAGTGGTTATACTGTGGTTTATTAATGTTCTTGGGCAGACACAAGAGGCACTTGTTTATAGTTGATTCTTTGTTGTCTCTAGAAGTTCAGATGCACTGGTCCATTACTATTTGAACCTCAGCATCTAGGGTTCAAAATTGGTAAAATTATACATTATACATTATACATTATATGCATATTGTTGTTTTTCAGTCAGTTGAGATAAATCTTGAGTAGAAACATTTTGGGTTGTTTTGTGTCTATATAGGCCTACTATAAAAAGCACTTAGCATTTTTAATTTTGGTCCTTGTACTTTTATTTTTGATACTTAAGTACATTTCAACACCAGCTACTTTTGATACTTTCCTCTAGGGCAGTGGTGAAAAAAAAGGAAAATTTAATAAAAAAAGGAGAAAAGGGAAACATGCCTTCCCATTCAAAAATAATTTAGACTTCAAGTTGCAATGAGAAGAACATAGCATCGCTCTCAGCACCGGGACTTGAGCCTTTCCTCCTCCTTTCTCCACCTGCAGCAGGAAGTCTTCAGCAGCAGCAGCGCTGATCTGGTCATGTACCGACACCCGCAGCAGCTGCACAGCGGACATGTTCCTCCTCTCTGCGCACTTTGAAGGCCGAATTATAGTCGTTTTTTACCCACGCACGCACGCACGCAGGCAGCTTCTACGGACTCGTTTTGGTTTATAGTTCCCCCACAGTTGCACGTGTTGCAACGCAATTCACCGCCAGACCACTAGGCGGAGTAATGTTTGTTGTTGAAGTCGGCTCTTCTTCGTGTGTGGCACACGTTTATTGACATCGCCACGGCGGCTCCTCAGAGCCTTTTTCTGGCGAACAAATCCGCCGGTTAGTGACGGGTTATACTAGTGGTCATAGTTTCGGATCTTTTCTGCCAAGTGCTCTTCTATTTGGTCCATATTCGTGGCAGTTTCCGGGATTGAAACCGGAAATGCGACTCCGGACAGGATGTAGTAAGCAGACCAATCACAAGCCTTGCGGGCTGCGTGAGGCTCGCGTCGCTTTGTCGTATAGTTAGAAAAATTGGCTGACGCACGCAAGCCGCAACACGCAAGTACGCAAGGGGCGTGTTGCGTCACTCGCGTGCGTGCGTAAAAAGCCGAGTATAAATCGGCCTTAAGTCTCTGAGCGAACAAAGAGAGCCAGCGACAGGAAACAGAGACTCCGAGCTCCGAGCCAGCGGCAGGAAACAGAGACTCCGAGCTCCGAGCCAGCAGCGACCCCTGTTGGACTGGAGGACGAAGAGGAAACGACAGTACTAATACTGCACAGTAGAAATACTCTGTTACAAGTACTTGTTAAACAACTACTGAAGTATAAGCAACGAAATAAATGTAACCAATAGTGGAAGAAGCATTCGGATCATTCACTGAGGTAAAAGTACCAAGACAATGAAGCAATATTCCATTACAAGTAAAAGTACTAAGACAGTGAAGTAGAAATACTCAATAATTACATAAAACAAAATCCGACAGTAAACCCAAAAATAAACAACAATTTGTAGGACTGAAAAGCAGCACTGAACGGGCCCAAGCACATGCATTTTGAAGCGTTGCATGGAAGCAGGAAGGGAAGCGTTTATCCTCTCCGCAGTGCGCATAAACGCTTCCCTTCCTGCGTCCATCACGTGATGTTGATTCTTGCCTGCTAATTGCTCATTATGGTCAAAACTATCAATTGCATATCACACTGAAAACTTTATAGAAATTGAATGAAAGTTGTAAAACAAAGCTTATTTTATGTTGCCAGTAGGCGGAGCCACCAGTATTATTACATACAGACTAATAGATCTGTTCAAGTAGCGACTCTGATGTAGCGTGAGCAGTTGCGTGTCAATTGGACAATGTTACAACAACTTCATTTTCACACTGATCAGTAGGTGGCGCTATGACCCTGAGGAAATATTGACACATAGAGCTGTTCAGGCTTGGACTCTGATCATGAGACAGAAGTTTGGCGTTGATAGGACAATGCACAGTGGAGTTATGACAACATCGTCTCCTTTGGCGAAGGATGAACCTTCGCCGTACCTCAATGTTTACACGGTTTGAGGAACTGTCACAATTCTGAAAGAGAGAGAGACGTCACCTTAGCAAGACATAAAGATTCCTTTGACTATGACCACTGTCACTGCAGGAATGGAGTTGTTTGTTGACGGCTGAGCATCAAAGGATTCATGGTCCATGTATGTCCAAGCCGTACGTACTGATGTATTTTTTGAGCATGTGCGACAAAAACTGCGGGAGTAGAAGGGGGACAAAGTTTGAGGCAGAAGAACGAAGAATAATACTGATGATAAGACGTATGGGGAATGCTAGTATATGTGCATGCATTGCATTACTGCACAATAATAATAATAATAATCAGCTGGAATGTGCGGGTGGATGAATAGTCCGTTGAAAAGAGGAAAACTGGATGCACATCTTCGTGCGCTCAAAGCAGATTTTCTGCAGGAAAAACTCATTAAGAAAACTGCAGCAAAAGTACTTTGTCCTTAAGGGGCATCTCAAGTCCTCCAGTCGAACTTTAGCACAAAATCAAGAGGGGTTGCAATACTGATAAGGAAAAACATACCATTTATCCACACAAACTCTGTCTGCCCACAGAGGCAGATATTTAATAGTAAATGGAAGACTAAACTCCATATCAATAACCTTGATGAATGTGTTCAGGTCTAACTTTGACGATCCCATCTATTTTCAGTATCTTTTCAATACTATACCAAATGTTTCAACTTGTTTGTGTTATTGCCAAAAACAATAAACTATTGTTATAAAAAAATGTAAGATATGTGCTGCTGTGCAATGGCCAATCTCTTTTCTTACAGAATTGCATGGATTGAAATATCTGGTCAGTATCCCATCTACTTGATGATTAGGCATACTGGCTATGTAACAAAAGATTTTGCTCCAAATATGACATAGATTGCACACATGTTTAGTTTGATAAAATGATCAAAGCGATTCCTGTTTCACATAGACTACTATTACAAAATATAGATAGACAGAGTGTAACAGTAATTCCATGAGTGGATGTAAGGGTGGTGTCTAACGACCAGGAGATCAACTGTTGGACCCTGATGCAGTTATAAAGACCACTGTCATCACAAATGAAACTACAAGAGAAGAGTTAACTGCAGTACACCTGACAACGCTGCAATGATTGACCCCTATGCAAAGAGGCTTCTCCTACTGATATGTGTCTGTAAAGGGCAGTTACATACAACTGACTACTTAAGAGCATGCTCAGATGTACAGAAGCCTGGACAGAGGTAAAGACACATAAAAGAGGCCAGTATAAAAGAGGAGATTCACAGAATCATCCCCTAGAAGGAAGCATCTTTTATCAACATAAATAAACAGAATTCATTTTCATCATCAGCCTCACTAAGACAACCCTGAAACCCTCATCTCCAGGTGTTTTATGTTTCTTTCTTCTCCAAGAAGTGGTGTTCGTGGTAACTGGCATGTGTGCGCAGCAGCGAGGAGTGCTGGCACAGGGACACCTTCAGGGAGACCAGTTTGACCACTGAAAGGAGCCTGGCTGTGCAGGATAATCTGTCGAAACTTGTTGTGTCGCTGCTGAAGCTCCTTTAGCTGTTTGTTGAGTTTGGCCTCTTTCCCTGAAGATGAACGTTTCTTGGCTGCAGCTACTTCCAGTTCCAGTTCTTCTATCTGTGCCTGAAGCAACTGGATCTTATCCTGCAGTCTCTTCTCTTTGTCTTTTGTCAGCATCTTCCTCTTCTTTTGGGCCTCTGCTTCCCTCTGCAGTCTCTCTTTGATATGAGAATATTTCTGATGCAGCTTGTGTTTCTCCTCTAACCACTCAACCTCATCAGCCTGACCTCGGGTTGTCCTCAGCTCCTCCCTGACTCTGTCCAGGGTTTTTCTTAGCTCCTCAAACTGTGAGCTTTGCTTCTGAAGTCTGGTTCTCAGTTTCTGCACTTCTCTACATGCTGACTCCTCACCTTGCTGGGCACCACGAAGATGTTCCTCCAAATCTTCCTTCTGTGCATGATTTGCAGTATCCAGCAGTGCCATCTGCTTTTCCAATGCAGCGAGACGGTTCTCCATCTCCAACTTTTCATTGAGCAGAGCAACAGTTTTGAAGCTCTCTTCCCCACTGGCAGCCTGCTCCCTCCCTCTTGTCTCCCTCTCCTTCTTTACCAGGATGTTTTTGAGTTGCTCCTCTGCAGCTTTTAGCACTTTCATATCTGCCTGCAATGTGTCTCTCTCCCTCTCCACCTCTTCTTTGGAGCAGATATACTGCATTTTGATGTCGGTGATTTCTATCTTATCTGTATTCTTCAGGCTGTCAATTTCACAAGAGAGGAAGTTGACCTCTTTCTCAGCTTTGTGCAGTTGCACTGTGAGCTGGCTATTCTGCTCCTGGTTCAGATTAAGCTTGCTCTCCATCTGCTCGAGCTGCAGTCGTAGAGACTGATTCAGCGCCTCTTGTAACTTCACCGAAGCCGGAGACTTTGAGAGCTCTCTGAGCTGGACATGATGTATGTTCTCAACTTGTTGACCCAAGTTTTCATTCTGGGCCCTCAGGACTGCCACCTCCGCCTCAAGCCCCTTCAGCTGGGCAAGGAGCTGGACTTTCTTCAGTTTGTCCAAACCCTGATACTGAGCCACCTGGTCCTCATTCCAGTTTCTGTCCAGGATTTCTCTTAGAGGCTGGTTTGTCTCTATCAAGTCCTTTTCAGAGTACAACAGTGTCTCCAGTTGGACACCTAGGTCCTGGTACTGTTGCTGTAGCTCAACAATCTCTGCTTTCTGTCCCTCAAGCTCCTCAAGCTCTGAGCTTTGCTGCTGAAGTGTGCTTCTAAGGCTCTGCACTTCTCTGCAGGCTGACTCCTCACCTTGCTGGCCCCTACGAAGATGTTCCTCCAACTCTTCCTTCTGTGCGGGATCTGCAAGATCCTGCTGCACCCTCTGCTGTTCTAATGCGGTGAAGGGGTTGTACAACTCCAATTTTTCCTTGTGCAGGGTCACAGTTTCACAGAACTCCTCCCCATGGGCAGCTTGTACCCTTCTGACCATCTCCCTCTTCTTCTCCAGAATGTGTCTTTGCTGCTGCATTGCAGCTTTAAGCACTTCCATACCTGCCTGTAGATCACCCATCTGCCCCTGCATTGTGTGTCGCTCCCTCTCCACATCTTCTCTCGAGGGGATACACTCTAGTTTGACACTGGCAATCTCTGGCCTAAGTGAATTCTTCTCCAGACTTTCAACCTCGCAGGTAGAGTTGCTTTCTCTCTCAGCTTTGTGCAGTTGCTTTGTGAGCTGCTTATTCTGCTCAAGGATCAGATGATGCTCACTCTCCATCCGCTCCACTTGTAGTCGCAGGGACTGACACTCTGCCTTCAATAACTTCACTGCAGCCTGATGCTCTGATAGCTGTCTGATCTGGACACTCTGCATGTTCTCAACCTGCTGATCAAAGTTGTCTTTCTGGGCACGCAGGTCAGCCATCTCATTCTCCAGCTTCTTCTGCTCAAATTCGAACCGGGATTTCTCCCTCAGCTGAGCCTCATCTCCTTTCCCATCACACAGTGGGTCTGAACCCTGGTACTTAGCCACCAGGTGCTCCCTTTTCTTCTCCACGCATGTGAGCGTCACCTCATAGTGACTCCTCCTCTTCTTAAGCATATGAGAATGTTCTTCACTCTGGTGGTCAAACTGGGACTTGATGAAGGTCTTCTCATATTGCAGCTTGTTGTACATAGATGTGTACTTCTCTGTCTCCTCTTGTTTGTTGAATTTCTCTTGAACTGGAGCATTCATTTCTTGCTTCACCTGAGTTCTGAGCAACTCCAATTGCTGAGGAGTCACCACCCACGGTCGAAGCTCCTTAAGCTCCCTGGTTTTGTCCATCAGCTCTCCTTGCATCAAAAGGAGCTGCACTCTTTCCTTCTGAGTCTGTCTGTTGCTCACTAGGTGTTCCTGTTCTCCGTGCAACCGCATGAACTTATCCTGCAGGCTTTTGTGTTCAGCCTTCTGCATTTGATAGTCGGTCATGAGATTTTTGTAATTCATCCTCTCATGAATAAGCATCTTCTGCAACTCAAACTTGCCCAGAGGTTCCAGAGGTGCCAACTGGCCAAGGGCAAACCAGGTCATCTCACCTCTGCGGAAAAGCTTTTCTCAATCAAGAGGAGAATGTTTGATGGTCCTTCAATAAACTTCTGTGAAAACTGACCTGCAGAAATGCTTTACTCAATCAAGAAGAAAATGTGTTATTGATCAAAGGAATGTGTTACACTGCCAAGATCATAGACATGTGATGATGTCACAATGCAAATATAAAAGGAATGTATCACACTTATATCACACTATCACACTCTTATAACTGTAGATCTAACACATTAGATGGCGGTAATGCACCTTGAAAATCTCTTCTCCAATAGACCAAACTAAGCGGAGTAGCTCAGAATTCACACCACATTTTCATCAAGTTTGCTTAAGGACCATCATACACTATGAGCTCTATTCAGTTAAGCATTAAAGCAGAAGTGATCATCCACCCTCAGCCATTGGGCCTTTCTAGTCCCAAAACTGAAGCCTGTTTTGGACAACTCAGCAGCCATGCCAGTGTTGTCTGCCGGGCTGGGTTAAACTGAAATCAAGCTGGAGTAGATGCTTATGGATCAAAGGATTAAATGTGAAAACTTTGAGGGCAACAACCAGATACGGAGGGTTCAAAACAAATGCCTGGACGATGGGTTTCTACAGGTGCAAGGAGAACTGAAGAACTACACAAAGAGTTCAGGAGTGGATGGAGATAGAGTTTCTGGTCCGTGAGAGGTTCAACAACTTGAGGAGGAGACAGAGAAGTACAAGTCTATGGACAACGAGCTGCAGTATTAGTACATGTTACTATAATCCGAGTGTGACCACCAGACAATAGAACAGAAATATACTAGAGGAGAGGAGGATCCACTACAAGACAGCGTTCTCTTGCCTCGAGCAGGACAAGGAGGCCTTTGTGTCTCAGAACAAGGGTTCAGACAAACGAGTGGGGGCTGGGGGCGGAGGTGGCAGACCTGAGAGCCCAGAATAAAATAAACTCTACGACTGTATATAGAGCAGATGGAGAGTGAGCTTCATCTTAGCCAGGAGCAGAATAGCCAGCTCACAGTGCAACTGCACAAAGCTAAGAGAGAGGTCAACTTCCTCTCTTGTGAAATTGACAGCCTGAAGAATACACATAAGATAGAGATCACCAACATCAAAATGCAGTATATCTGCTCTAAAGAAGAGGTGGAGAGGGAGAGAGACACATTGCAGGCAGATATGAAAGTGCT
This sequence comes from Limanda limanda, assembly GCF_963576545.1. Lineage (NCBI taxonomy): Eukaryota > Metazoa > Chordata > Actinopteri > Pleuronectiformes > Pleuronectidae > Limanda > Limanda limanda. The sequence continues at coordinate 2,254,121 of NC_083652.1, forward strand.
AAAAGCTGCAGAGGAGAAACTCAAAAAAACCCTGGTAAAGAAGGAGAGGGAGACATTCAGGAGGGAGCAGGCTGCCAGTGGGGAAGAGAGCTGCAAAACAGTGGCTCTGCAAAGTGAAAAGTTGGAGTTGGAGAACCGTCTCGCTGCATTGGAACAGCAGATGGCGCTACAGGATACTGCAGCTCATGCTCAGAAGAAAGAGTGGGAGGAACATCTTCGTGGTGCCCAGCAAGGTGAGGAGTCAGCATGTAGAGAAGTGCAGAAACTGAGAACCAGACTTCAGAAGCAAAGCTCACAGTTTGAGGAGCTAAGAAAAACTCTGGACAGAGTCAGGGAGGAGCTGAGGACAACCAGAGGTGAAACTGACAATGCTGAGAAGGAGAAACACAACCTGTGGCAGAAATATTCTCATATCCAAGAGAAACTGCAGAGGGAAGCAGAGGCCCAGAAGAAGAGGAAGATGCTGACAGAAAACAAAGAGAAGAGACTGCAGGATAAGATCCAGTTGCTGCAGACACAGATAGGAGAACTGGAACTGGAAGATGCATTTAGCCAAGAAACATCGTTCTTAGAAGCTCAAAATGGCAAACGGCTGATGGAGTTACAGCGACAACACAACATGTTTCAACAGATCCTCCTGGACGGCCGGGCTCCTTTCAATGGTCAACCTGATTTCCTTGGAGGTTTTCCTGTGCCAGCATTCCTCGCTTTGACACACACACACGTGGAATGCCTGAATGAAAATACACAACCACAAGTGGGGGGAGAAGACATAAAATAGTTGGAGATGTGGGATGCCTAAGTGAGGCTGATTATTAAAATGACAAGGTGCACAGGATTCACCTACTTTATACTAGGGAGCCAGGCGGTAAAATCCACAGAAACTCCAGAGGCTCTCACATTCACCATACACCTGAACTTTGGAGATCCTTCTGAGGTTATCCTCAATGCTTTTCACTAGTGTCAGATGTGCTTCTCTTCTCAAGGCCACTGAGTGGGGTGCTAGTGGAAAAATAACTAATCAAACTTCAATCCAGCTCTTCCAGGGGCAATAGATCAGTGCTGCACAATGATCAGGATGAGCTTTAGATCGTTCTTCCGATAGAGTTGCTTCACCTCAGGATGTCTGATCAGAATGACTCTCTGACCTCATTCCACAGCGTCTCTGTTCAACACATTATCTCTCTTCTCTCCTGCATTCACTCCTCTCATAGTAGATTGGGTTTTAATTTGTTGGGCAGTTGGGCGGCTGTGGCTGAGGGGTAGAGTGGTCGTCCTCCAACCTGAAGGTCGGCGGTTTGATCCCCAGTCTGAACCATCTGCATCCCGAAGTGTCCTTGGGCAAGATGCTGAACCCTGAATGGCCTCCCATAGAATAACAAAGTGCTGCAAGTAGATGCACTGTATGAATGTGTGTGTGAATGGGTAAATGTGAAACTGTACTGTAAAGCGCTTTGAGTGGTCATCATCAGACTAGAAAAGCGCTATATAAATACAAATCCATCCATTTACCATTTAATTTGGGTGTATTTGTTTGTTTTTGGATGGATTACCATAATTACCCAATTTGCTGGAAGGATGTGGTATGGGTCAAGGAACAAACCATTACATTTTGGTGTGGATCCAGATCAGGGAATGGATACAGGAAATGTTCCCTTTTTTCTTCAACACTGCATTTTGGTGAATTAAAATGTGTTTTCATAAGGGGACTGTACCAATACCTTGGTGGAGGTATGTGCTCTCTGAGTACCATTGTCATCATGAATTCAATAAATGATGGAATGACAATTCATATTGGTTGGTTTTGATAATTACTTTAATAATACCATTGTTAATTAATTTGATTGCTTTTTAGAATTTACTAAAATAACCATTTATTCATATATTATTTTTGGCTTAATAATTATACTTACACCATGTATCAAATTCATTTTACCTCAAAATATTCAAATGTATGTGACTTGGGGTAACACTTGGTGGTGTGTATTTGCCCATGTTAGCTTTTACTTGATCAAATATCTGAACTTTTTCTCAATTACCCTGCCCAGTGACGAAGAAACACATAACATGATTGAAGGAAAAGATACTCCTACTGGCATTTCACTGCGACCAGACGTGGATAAAACCTCAGTTTCATCTGTAGTCCTGGGATGAAGGTCACCAGTGTAGTGTGGGCTGTATTAACAAACTTACAAAGCAAACATCAAACAATCCTTTCTTGCACGTACAGACAATCACACCAAAACATGAATGAAACAATAGGACAAAACACGCAATATCTCAAATATGTATTTAAATTGTTGTTACTTTCTCCACTTTCATTCTTGGATTTACGTTCCCCTAAAGTGCAAAATTTACTTCCTCTTGTCCCTGTTGGAACTGACATCAGTAACCCTCCCAGACAGTCCCATATTGTGTCCTCAGTACGCATCACTGACTCCATTTCAGGGCCACAGAGATTGTGTGTGTGTGCGTGTGTGTGTGTGTGTGTGTGTGTGAGAGAGAGAGAGAGAGAGAGAGAGAGAGAGAGAGAGAGAGCGAGAGAGAGAGAGAGAGAGATAGTTATGTATATACTTACATAACTGCCAAATGAGCAGAGTCAAAGTCATTGGAGTCAGTGGAACATTCGAGACACAGCCACTCTAACTGTCAATTATAGTGTGTAACTGAGTCTGTATTTCTAACCAATACTTACTCTCATAACTATATACATATATATATCTTAGTAACCATTCTATAAATGTACTGTCTTGTTATGTGACCTACTGGTATTATTGAAAAAATGATTACACCATTAATAATAATTAACAACAACAAAAAATGAACATGGTTTTAATAATATATTTTAAATAATGATTTTCTTTATTCTTCTAACGATTTAACATTTAGTCAATAAATCAATCAATCAATCATTTTTTATTTGTATAGCCCATATTCGCGAATCACAATTTGTCTCATAGGGCTTTAACAAGGTGTGACATCCTCTGTCCTTAACCCTCAACAAGAGTTAGGAAAAACCACTAAAAAGAACGTAGAAACCTCCGAGAGCCACATGTGAGGGATCCCTCTCCCAGGACAGACAAAAGTGCAATAGATGCCACGTGTAAAGGAGAACATCAACATGGGAAATTCTATCTTATAGAATCATATTCTAAGTTTATAAAAGTGGGTATGTAAATTAATTTGATTTACAATAACTCTTGGAATAAATTGATCTCTGGTGGAATCAGCAACATGTAGCAGTGGCCACAATGTGATCTTATAGGGCAACAATGACAATGAAATGAAATGTCCACTCAAAGTGCTTTGTTTAATTTTTTGCTTGTGTTTTTGAATCATCAATCTGTCATCACAACAGTGTTGTTTCTGAATGTAATCTGTTACAAGGAGAAGAGCCATCATGTTGAGGGTTAAGGACAGAGGATTTCACACCTTGTTAATCCCTATGAGACAAATTGTGATTTGTGAATATGGGCTATACAAATAACATTTGATTGATTGATTGATTGACAAGGGCATACTGATGTGACATTAAGGGTTATTGTCTTGATGGCTTTTATTGCGGTGGGACCAAAATGCCCAACACTGTCCATTTGTTGCATCTGAGTGAGTGAGGATGTAACAGTGATATATCAAGAAAACAATATCTAAAAGCGAGTCGCTAGTTGATGATCTTAACTCCAACAAGAACTGGACACAGTCCATGTGTTTGTGTGTACTTGTACCTTCAACTTTGTGAGGACCAGTTTGAGACATAGACCTTGTGCCATCGACTGTCCAAATTTCAGACCTGTTGCCCAGTTTGTGATAAACTGCTTGTCCAGTTGGAGGGAAAGCAGATTTTTGTGTTTATGGTTAGGTATAGGTTAGGGTAAGTGGTAAGCAAGTAATGGTTAAATTAATGAATACATGGATTTACTTGATGATTAAAAGCACATTTAACAGTGCATCATACTCAGAGGCACATATGCTGGCTAGAATGGCAAAGAACAGTCAGTCAGATTGACAATCAGGGGTATTCGGCAGGCAGGCGGGATTCAGTATTAAACAAACAACAACAAACATACAGTTCTGTACTACAGGTGTGTCGTCCCCCACACCCCTGACCATCATCTGGAGAAGTTTGGTGAATCAGTTGTACATCCAATGCAATCATAAAACTAACAACAGTAAAAAATATCATGTCATTAAGTGAAAACATTTATTTTAAAGTGGAAAGTTTTATGTTTCAAGTTATACCGTGCTATAACGTGATACACATATATATACATATATATATCCCACTAAACTCTACTCTGCTTCTCTTTCTGCTCAGAAACAGATAATCCTGAGGACAAACATACAGTTTACAGAAGTCAAACAGAGGGAGGTTGTTTTACATACTAGAGCTTTGCACTCATTGCTGCTTTGCAGTTTATTGATTTCATGTCAGTGTGTGTATAATCTATTCTAATTCAAGCCATATTTATTTAAAGAGAAGCACCACATGGGATTTTTTTTTAACAGGTTGTGACGACCCTCTCAAAGCAGGCTCCTCTCTGCAGGAGCCTGATGGGAGGAGCTTGGTCATCAGGGAGATTCACCTCTCCTGGTCTGGCTGCAGTATATAAACTGGTGACATTCACCTCCCCCATGGCTTCCAAAGCATTTGGTTTTGGTTGTATACTGATTTCTACATTGACCTGTCCTTAAATAAACTTATTTTCATGGTTGTGACACAGGTGCATGTTTGTTTCAAATGCTGCCCATGAGAAACATAGCATGACAGAGCATTTTGTATGTGTGCTCTTGTACAGCTATCTTTGTGAGGACCAGTTTGAGCAAACAACCTACTGAGTGAGAGGATTTTGGGAAAGTAAGGTTTGTGATCCCCCCTTTAATGGACTGTTTTGGGGTAAAGACTTGGTTTTAGGGTTAGAATTAGGATTAGGTTTGGGTGAGGTATTTAGTTTTGATGGTTAGGGTAGGGGACTAGGGAATGCATTATGCCAATGAGTTTCCTCACAAGATAGAAGTACAAACAGGTGTGTGTGTGTGTGTGTATCAACATGTCAAAGTTTCAGTAGTGTTACCTGGCCTATATATGTAATGTCTTCCTCTGAGTATCTCTATTCTTTGTCCCTTTCTTCCACCATCACTTTGCATTTATCTTTGTCCTGGAGTCCTTTGTTACCATCGCTGGATAGATGAACGAGTTTGATGGTGACATGGACCAAGGCGAGTCAATCAATAGAGGAATTGTAAGAGGCAGCTGACCTGTTTCCTGATAATGATGAAAGACATTTAAAGGAGGGAGGTTTGTCTTTTCTGTGCTCTATTAATCTTCAGTGGCCTTCATCTCTCTCTAGTGTTCTTGCTCACATCCAGCTCCAGGTCTTTACCTCTAATTAGCTGTTTTTAGACATGAACTCTGAAGGATGTCTGAACAATTGGGTCAAGAATTTCTCTGGAGATTGCTTTTCACACATGAACAAGAGATTCATTCACTACAACACAAATCTGGCTGTTGGGCATAGCGGTCGTCCTCCAACCAGAAGTTCTGCAGTTTGATCCCAGTCTCCACTATTTGTATGCTGAAGTCCTCTTGGGCAAGATGCTGAGCCCCGATTACCCATCATAGAACAAAAAAGTCCCACTAATAGATGCACTGTATGAATGTGTGTGTGAATGGCAAACTGTACTGTAAAGCGCTTTGAGTGGTCATCAAGTCTATATATATAAGAAAATTATTATATAAATACAGATAATTTACTGGAGGTTCTCCTGCTATGTTCTCACATCAGCTCATTCTCATAGTTTTTACTAAACAAGTGTGTTGAGCCCAAGTGCGTGTCTGAATCAGCTTTCATGCCTTGTCCTTCACTTAGTTTATGCACGAGATGACACCGTTTCCTGGTTTACAGGTCTGCGGTTCATTTACACAGCCTCATTGGAATTACATAAGCAAATTGCCCTGAGTTGTGTCTATTTATACACCTGCAGTTTATCTATTTTTTTTTCCAGTGTGTGTCTCTTTCTCCTTTCCTGTTTTCATACTCTATCCTTCTGATTGATGGTCAGTCAGTATCCACTCAACAACTCCTGGATGGATTGCGATGACATTTTGTCCAAATATTAATTCCAAATGGGATAATCCTAATGACACTGAGCTTTTCAGCGCCACCAGCAACAAGTTGTCTATATTGCAATATCCACTCAATAGATTGGCATAAACTTTGATACAAACCTTCATGGTTCCCAGGAAATTTGACTACACAGATGATCATTTGTGGTTTTGAGGGGAAATTATGATGATTGTTTGGATGGATTGTCATAAAAGTTGGCACAGATTGGATCATCCTCTAACTTTTGAAGTCATTGTCAGGTCAACATTTAAATCCATCAATTCTTTGGTTTATGAGTTCAGATCGTATTTGGTCAAAACACTTTACCATTCAAAAAGATAACTGTCATAAACTATCTTACTCTGACAAATAGAATCTCTATCTAAAAATTAAATGACTATACTGCTGATATATGAACTGAGGGTTTCAGTCTTTGATAAAGATACTTAGAGAGATATTGATTATTGAAAGTAATATCTACACATGCCCCATCCCTTCTTGCAAAACACAAAGTAGCCCCTAGTAGTAGTGTCCTCTTTCAAAAATAATAAATGTATATTTACTGAATGTTTCAATGAAAATATGATTCGTTTAAATTTTCAGACCAATGTTCCACAGTTTGGAACATATAGTTTCTTGTCAAACACTGCGACAGTAGCCGTCTTCCATCTGTTATTTTGTTACAATACCAGGAGGATTCATTCCTTTATTGCCAATGAGGCTAAAAAAAACATTCCTCAATGTGTCACCCTCCTCCTGAACAACTGCAACTTCATCCTGATTGGATCCACGGAATGCGTCAATAGACCGTCCCACAGCTTACACATTTAATAGCCTTGCAAATACATCTCATCTCAGCCTAATTTCCTGAAAAGATCCACTCAATACAAACAAAAACATTATTTACACACAAAAACTCTTGTTCTTACTTTTGAGTAGTCTGCATTTCTTTAGTTTTGGACAAAGGCAGCTGCAGAATGGATGTAATACATTGTTGACAAAAAAATCCAAACTTAAATAGGCAAAGTGGGTTCAACTAAAATTGAGTGAGTTTCACTGCAACATTTCCTGGAGAGCAGTGGAAATACAGAGTCATGTTACCATAAAGTGTGAAGGCATCTGTGGATTTTCACCTTAAGATCGCTGAGAGGCTCTGCGCCAACAAGTGGGAGGTACACATTAAGATGTACACACTGGCATACACTGATGGAACCCTGAACACACACTAGCAACAGATGTGAAGGATCTACTCAGGGCTGCACCTACAAGGAAGCCAACACAGAAACCCACGCACAAGTTATCCCTCAGCCTCAGTGCACTTATCAGTCTGCCATATTGGAACATCAGCCCTCAATCCCTGTGTGCAGGCGTTCAGTGCATGTGCATACTTGTGCACATGGAATGAGACAGAAAGTTGTGTGTGCATGTGTGAGTGTGTTTATTGTGGGTTTATATTTGTGTGTATGTGTGTGGGTGGAGGTCACCGTAAAACACGGCAGCTTCTCAAATTCTAAATTGGTATAAAAACCTAAACTCCAAGTTTAGCCACGCTTATGACTAACAGAGTTCAGAGTTGGGGTAAACTCTTCAAGGCCTTCCCCTCCAAATCCAAAGCTTATTTTCAGTGCTGGGTGGACGTGCAGGCAAAGAAACAAAGCAAGAGCTCCTCTTGCTCCTCTGGCCCACTGTTCTATGCATGAAAAGCCTTGTTGTAGGGGGACTTCTTTGTGGCTTCTTTGAGTGCACTCAAGTGGTTCTTTCCCTCCCAGGAGAAGCTGCAGTCGGCTGTGCCAGCCAAGCCATCAGCACAGCAAGAATATTCTAACGATAAGCTACATGTAGTTAAATTATGGCTGCAGCTGAGGCCATGTGCAGCCTGACATTAATTCTGCATGACAATTACTTGCACCAAAAGTTGTATCAAAACCATGATTCAGTCAGCTACCACACTGCGCAATCAATCTCAAACTATTTCATTTGTATCCTCATCCACGAACAGTGTTTGATGATACAAATGCTTACATTGATATAGCTGGCAGCTTGCTTGCTAATATCAAAGCCAAGCAAATGAGAAGGTGAGAGATTTTGTCATATTTTCTGGAGGAGGCATGTACGTATACCAGTGAAGTTAAATCTTATCGAACTTGCTAAAGTAGAAAAGAAAATTTGTTAATTTTGGTGAGTACTACAATTAACCAACTAGTTCCTTCAAGAGTTTATTGTTCAGCAGTATACTTTTTACATGTTTGCTTCCGGATGATGCAGTCAAATACCACTGCTCATGTAGTAACTGAGTAATTTCTTGACTCATGTAGTGTGCATGGATAAATATACATATTTGAGGGTTGACAGCTAGGAGTGAGAGCACTGCCCTGGTAGGTGGGATTGGAGAGCTCCCCGCCTTTATAAGGTAACGTGCGGGCAATTACTAACTCTTTGTCTGATGCCTGGTAGACTGCTGTGTTTGTGCAGGTAAGGGAGGCTGGGAGAAAGATGTGTTATTTACCCACTTAATCTAATGAGGTGTTTTATATATTCAGTTGGGTGGCTATGTCTCGATCCAGATTTGTGTAGCCCCATGGTTGAGTGAAGATTCAGGGTTCGCCTCTCCCTGTTTGAGCCACAGTACATAGTCCTCCATCCAAGGTCACTGTAAAGTAGGGCACCATATTGGGCAAGGTCATAATGAATTGGGACCCTGAACCAACTGACTCTCACTCAGTTCCTTGTTTTAGGCAGCTTACCATAATGGTCCACGCTACTTAGGTTCAAGTGTGTTGTATCTCTTTGGTCACAGTATTTGTTGTTTTATCTTTTATAAACATTCAGAAATAAAAGGCTATTTGTTTTATTAATAATTGTCCATCATGTTTCCCTTACTTAGGTCCCCCATTCTAGTCCTCCCATTATTAAATAAAGATTTTATTGTGAACTGAATGCACATCTCTGCTCTTCTTGAACCCCTAAAATTTGATTGTGTCCATGCACACTGATGTCATTGGAGTCAAGCAGGACCGACCCATAGGCTGTTTTAATTCTAAAACAGTAATTCAAAACACTGCCAGGTGTTTTCGCACCACACATGAGACATGTGGTGGTTTGTCTTTCTCAGGCTCGGTTCCTGAGAGTTAAGGGTTCTATATGGTCTCTTAGCTGTTTAGGACTGCACTTTTCTGGACAGAGTGGAGAGTGGGGAAAATGTTTTACAATTCACAGGATTAATGGTTTATAAAACAGATATATGTATTTTACATTTTGTTCCATCCATATACTATTACTTCACAAGTCACATAAATACACAGTTAGGCACACATGTAGGGTTCCCACTGAAGACCTTGTGATTTGTGTGTTCAGAATGATGCTCTGTGATTGAAGTGAAGCAGGAGTTTATTGCGCTTAAGTGGCCCAGAGTACGATGTTTTATGAGTCCTGGACTCCTTTTTGAGTATTATCCGCTAATTAGTTTTAATCCATTACCAAAGTGCACAAATGCCATCAGTAACACCCAGAAAGCAAGAGATCCACCCTACACACAAATTCCCAAGGATGCTCTCTCCTTACATTTAAATAAGCCTGGGCCCACTGCCAAGACCTAATTTATAGTATAACTTGCAGGGTGCAAAAGTTTAGAAACCCTCAGGCCATGGCTGCATAAATGTTGTCGAGAATAATTTGTTCATTTGAACTAACAGTTGCCTTCTGATAGGTACAGCTGGAAGACTGATGCCCTTTTATGTTCCCTCTTTACAACGCATTCCAGGGTGGGGCCTGCTGTGGTTCGGAAAGTCGCTCAGACAAGCAGATGTGATGCAGATGTAGACACTGGGGAGTGCAAGTGAGGTGGGCTGAGACAGCTATCTTGTATAGGTGTGAATTACTTAATCGGGTATTAAGTTATGTACCCCAGGGGTTCCCAAAGTGGGGGTCGCGACACCCCGGGGGGTCGCGAGACACAGAGGCGGGGTCGCGAAATGCATTCCAAAAAAAATACAATTATTTCTTTTTTTTATAAAAAAAAAAAAAAAAAAATTAAATTTTTTTTTTTTTGTATAATATATACATGTGAGTTGATATTAGAATAAAACCATGCAATTGTAGCCGAGCGTTTAGTTGTTGTATTGAATCACCCTAAAGAAGACACAGGAGACATAGCCGTTTAGTACAGCACATCCTTCCGGTAAAACCCCTCTTCAAAATAAGAGTCAATAAATAAAATAGCTTACACATTTCCCATCAGTTTTTTTCTTTTTCCATCCCTTTTTTTCCTCCACAAAAAAAAACATTTCCTTTTTTTATCTTACGACACAGGTTAGCGACAGTTCAATTTACAGCAGCACCAGTCACACGGTAGCTGGCCAAAACTCTTTTGGAAAGCAGCTGAAAATGATTGACAGTCACAATGAAACATTGGTTAATACCAACCAAATCGAGGAGGCCACAGGAACAGGACAGGCTAGCGGAGAAGGAGAGGCTACCTGAGCAGACATGCACGCACGCACGCACGCACGCAAGCACGCACGCACGCACGCACGCACGCATGTCAGGGCTGTGCGCAACATTATAAACCACCTCCAGTGTCGTTGGGGGTCCCCAGTCTCTGGCACCGTTATTTTGGGGGTCGCAGGCTGAAAAGTTTGGGAACCCCTGATGTACCCTATGCATTTTTTTAATTATCTTTTTCTGTTTATTTGATGGCTCGCCCATCTACTGGGGGAAGCTGTGGCTCAGTGTTTCCAGCGGCCGTCCTCTTACTAGAAGGTCAGCAGTTCGAACCCAGATTTCTGAATGCCAAAGTGTCCTTGGGCAAGATACTGAGCCCCGTATTGCCCCTTCTCATAGAGAAAGGTGCAGAACATAGATGCACTGTATGAACGTGTGTGTGAATGGTTGAATGTAAATTGTATCAAAAAGCACTTTGAGTGTTAATTAAGACTAGAAAATACCTATAAATAGACCATTTACCAGCTACTATTAGCTGTGCCTTTAGTTCTCTAGTATGGTTGTGTCTGTCTGTCTGTTCCTACGGCTCAGGTAATCAATAGTACTGAAAAAAGTGAAATGCAGAGTAAAGGAAGGGTCCAGTTTCGTGGGTGCTACCAGCCAGGAGGACAAATTTGTCGGTTTATTAAATAATTATTAGCAGTCAGTCAACTTCGCCTGGTCAGATTGTGTGTTCACCACTTGTCTTATATAAGAGTTTACTGACCTTAAGTCAAAAATACGAAAATGGGAGCTGAAAAAAAGTACAGACAGTTCTTAACTGTTGGAATGTATTCAAGTTGCTATACACTTTGTTTCTTAAGGCCAATTTATGCCTCTCCGTTTTTTCTATTACGGACAGATAAGACCGCCCTATCCGTCGTGAAACGCCCTCTCCGAGTGCTTCGGACAGCTTTTCGTACACGTCTGATTTTTCTAACTATCCGTCTTCATGTTGGAGACCCGACGGACCGCTCTTGGCTGTGATTGGTCCGCGAACGACATCATTTCCGTATGACGTCATTTCCGTATATTTCCGGACCTCAAACTTCCTGTTTACTTGTAGCAACAAACACGAACACAACTATGATTCTACGATTAATGTGACGTGTGTGTTAAGCCAGCGGAGTTGTCCGGCTGACGGTGGCTCGTTAGAGCACTGAGGGCATGTGTGCACGTCACATACGGTTAGAACGAGCTTTCAAAACGGCGCTAGCAGGCTAGGCAAGCCACCATGCTAACTGCGGTGGTAACAGTGCAAGAACCCGCCGTCACGACTTTAATTCCACTTCTATCATGACACTGTTTCTATAATACCGTCAGGTTAGAAGCAAACACTGGATAGTAGTTGTTAGTGCCGGGAGTCCCTGCTGACTGTGTGTGGAAGCTGGGGGGGAGCTAGCTCCGGGTAGCTTCTAGCTACATGTAGCCTCAAGCAGATTCAAGCTGTGGAATCAGCAACACAGTTCGGAAACAAGACCGGGGAACCGCTGCGCTAAGAAACGATTACATCAGCATCTTGACCCGCTGGGTGTCACTTTATTTAGTTCTGTTAGTTGCCATGGTTCAGTGTGTGGGACGCAAGCTAACATGTAAACAGAGACACGTGGACTTCTTCTTCCCAAATGGGGTAGGCTTCTCTGAGCTCGTCTTCCGTTGCGCCACCTATGGGTTTGGCGGGGAATTGTTTTTAGACGGATAGTCGTTGGAGAAGTAAAAATCAAAAAGACTCTTTGTCCCCCGCTGAGACCTCTCCGAGAAACGGATACGTAGAAGTATATAAGAGCCTTTAGTGCTGCATGTTCTTCACAATTAATCCAGATACACCAGTGTGCAAAGCATTATTCCTGTACTGTTGCAGTGTCAAGCTTCTACTACTTCTCCTCTCGATTTAGTGGCTAGGAAGCACCAACTCTACAAGCTGTTTCTGCAGTGTTGAGCTGCTCAGAGCAGCAGCTTCCTCTGTGGTGTCCTACCATGGAAACCATGCTCCATATAACAGTGCACTGTGATTTGTGTATGGTTGTTACGTGCCAAGCTGTGGGTGTGTTGTCTTTCCCTTCCTGCTGTCTCTGTTTCTCCCCCTGTTTTCTCTACAGGTATGATTGGAGCGGCTTTTCTCCACTATTTAGAGCTTGTCCAACCAGCAGTGAGGGGGATGTACAAAAGGAGCACACCTGAGAGTCTTGTCTTCTTTGTTCTCTCTGACCTCAGCCTGTGTTCAGCACCCTGAGCATTTTGTTGTAGTGTTATTAGAACAAACTTGTTTACAGTGCAATGATAGATGTGGTGGGAAGGAAGTAGTAGGTAAGTTGAACCCAGATGTTAACCTGCTCCGATATTTCTTTTAAGCCTTTAGCTCTTACTCTGAGCTTCTTTTAACCCCATTTATCACTAATCGCTCTGTGTTGATCTGTTGAGGTCGCTTTAGCTGGAGACCAGTTCAATGGAGAGAAAAGCATCTTGATTCCACCTCTGGTAAAGGCCTATGTCTTAGCACAAACCAAACCATGAGACCCAAGGAGCTGCCTTCTAAGCTAAGAGACCACATTGTATTGAGCCTGCTGCGTTAAGGTTTCTAAGAGAATTCCGTCCTCCATAATTCTTGATGGAAAGACGTTTGGAACAACCAGGACTCTTTCGAGCCAAACTGGGAACTCAGTGACAAAGGTGGCCTTCTGTCTGAGCTCCAGAGATCCTGTATGGAGACTAAACATTTACAGATGGTGGGAAGGTAGAAATGTCCATATCTAGATATTAATCTCGTATTTTAAGTGTGAAACTGTAGAACACCAGTTATGCACTTGGCAATGACTCTTTGTTCTTTCTGTACTGTGACACACAAACAGAGGAAATGGTAATGTCATCAGTGCAGGTCTTATAATTTTTCCATTTGCCCACATGCTCCACTGCAAAGTTGACACGTTCGGAATTTTCTCTTTTAGAGTAATTTTACTTCTTTAACTCTGAACTCATCTTATGGGAATTTCTAATCAACACTACGCTACAATAACTACAGAATAATCACTTCACCCTAAGTGTCTGCTTTTGTTGATAATTGGTGATCCAAATGCAAAGAGACAGAGATCCTGAATATGCATTAACCAGGCATGTTATTAATCATTTATAAACAAATAAAAATGAAAAAGTGAAAATATTGGCTTTAATTATTGTTGTTCACCTTTCCTTTTCCTGCCATTACATCTCTCTCATTGCATAGTATTTTACTACACAAGAGATATGTTTCTTATTTTATCTGCTGAGGTCAACTCTGGTATCAGGTAACATATTAAATTCATTGTAGTTCCAAGGTAGGTTGTGCGACGGCCTGATCGTCAGTGGTACCAGAGTCCCCAGTAGAAATCTGTATATTAGTTTTATCCTGTGGGAATACATTTACCACATTTCTTCATCTCTGTTTTCTCCTGAGTCTTATCACGACGTGTTGTTATCTAACCATAAACATGAATGCATACGGAGAACACAAAACACAAACTAGCCCAAATTAAACCCACCTGCAATGTGGCATCATAGTCCGTGCTGAGTACTACTAACATCTCGAACTGGATCCCTCAACAGAGGGAACTATGCTCTGTCTTTACATTTAATAAGGTGTGTGGGGCCACATCATGGTCGTTTGCCTTCACCATTTAGTCAAGTTACAGGAGATGAGATGAAAACTGAGTTATGGTGTTGAATGATGGCCATGTGTGATGTCACAATGATGCTAACCTTTGACCTTTTAGATATAAAATATTATTTGGCTGAAACATTTTCTTGATTGTTATAATAGCTATAATGTGTTATTAATTCTCGAGTAATGTAAAAAAATATTTAATGAAATTCCTTTTTTTTAATAAGTCATGTTCATAAGAACTTGACCTCTGGCCACCAAAATATAATCAGTTCATCATTGAGTCCGAGTGAAGCTAGGAATTTAGTGCCAATTTTAAAGAATTTCCCATTTAGTGTCTCTGAGATGTCATATTCTCAAGAATGGGAAGTACAAATGACCTGAAAGCACAAGGCCTATTGTGTGCTATGTGTCAGAGTTACATTTATTTCAATGTAGATGCTCTTATTGAGCTGACACCATTTTCTTGTATACAGTTATATGTTGTATGAGTATAATTTTCACTATAATCAGGGTCTGTTATTCTAACAAAGTTGATTTTTACACTGCACTAGTCTAAAACCCATGTCTTTGTGAACGGAACAGTGTATTGCTCTGAAGTTACGTGGCAAATGAAAGCCTTCTGTGGAGATCATTTTTAAATACAGTCCATATGTTTGCATGCTTCAGTGCCCAGCTCCCTGCAGTGGTCTTTCCAGTGATGTTGGGTATATTTTCAGCCAGAGGTTTGTGATTACAGAGTGCTGTTGGAGTGGTGGCCGGACTACGAGGTCACTGCCAAACCTCAAGGCAGCAGCACAACTCCCAACTGCACATACACCTTTGAAAATAATGACTTGAACCGTCTTGGCTCAAACAGGCTTTCTGCTGAGCTGGACAGATTCTGCTCAACATTACATGTGAGTTAAAATGCTGCTGTGTACAACAGTTCAGATCTCTGGCAGAAACAATACGTGTTTAGGGTGTGTTACAGGTTGTTTGAATGTAAAATTTTAGCTTTTCTCAATTTCTATTGCAAACAACACGCACAAGTGAAGCAAAAGAACCACAATGCCGTTCAGTGTGACCTGTTGTAACTTAATCTAAACTGAAAGAGCAGTATTTCTGGCGAAACCTTCAAAGATCGTGCGAAAATAGTCCGGTTCATAGCTGCCAATGTATGTTACTGCCAGAGGGTGCTGTTAGCTGTTGAATGCCCGCTCTCATCATCCAAAATAAACCCTATACAAAAAACATTTAGCCTACACAGTAAATCTTAACCCATGGTGTTCGAACCCCGGGGCACCCGAGAATGGGTGCATGTACATGGGGCGGCTGTGGCTGAGGGGTAGAGCAGTCGCCCTCCCATTGACAAACAAAGTGCTGCTAATAGATGCACTATATGAATGTGTGTGTGAATGGGTGAATGTAAAACTGTACTGTGAAGAGCTTTGAGTGGTCATCAAGACTAGAAAAGCGCTATATAAATACAAAACCATTTACCATGTCTTCAAGTCGAGTGACTTTGTTGATCTAATATCCCTTAACTTAAAATGTCACATTGTTATATTTTCACGAGAAACAAGGCCACACAAGAAAGTCAGGTTACACAAGTGACATTTACATTTACTGTGATAACCTGGTTACAGTCGGTCAGCAAGGTCGCTCATTTACTCTTAACTGTCACATGCTCATAAAACATGAATTTGCGCTAATTGATCTGAGAAACTGCTTCCACTCACCACATTTTACAATTGCCAAATCCAGCCAGCCATCTCTGTGCACACCCTGTGCAAGAAATGCATGATTGTGCAGCGTAAAGGAGTTGAGCACTCCGCAGGATAACGTGACATTTAGCAGGTGATAAATTTGCAATTACATTACATTTCAAATTGCAGAGTTAAACAAGGTAATGTCACCACCTTCCTGTTCTTCCCTCCCTTTACTCTCTCTTGCTCTCTCTCTCTCTGGAGAATGGTGGAGTGTGTGTGAGCTGAGAGCTGTTGACGGTAAATGAGGTGTTTGTGCAATTTTGTTCTACTTCTTGATAATTCTGTTTATAGTGTAAAGTGTATTGTCGGTTTATAGTGGTTGTGGTGTTGCGGTGTACACGGAGGAGGTGTTAGGTGGTGTGTGTGTTTGTGAGTGTTTGCAGCTGGCCGCGGGCCACTAGAAACACTAGAGATGAGACGTTGTTAAGAGAACTATCGAGACACGGTAAGATAGTGTCTCAAGTAAAAAAAGTGTCCTCGGGATGCAAGTCCCCTCTGTTAAAACATGTGGTGTCCCACAGAAGACATCTGTTTATGCGTCTTAACAACAGGACTGAGGACCTGAGCCTGGTGCTCAAAATTAGAGTGGATGAGTTTGATTATGTGATTTTTGTAACATCTAACAATACAAAGTGTTTCAGCTGTGGGAGAGAAGGGCACCAAGCAAAAGGGTGTCCTCAGAGAAGTAAGACAGCTGACACTGAGGAACAACAGGAGGGGACAGGGGGGGTCCAGCAGGAGGGACAGGCGAGTGAGGAGGGACAGGAGGGGACAAGTGGAGTCCAACAGGTAGATCAGGTGAGTGAGGGGGGGGCAGGAGAGGTCCCAAAGGAAGATCAGGAGAGTAAGAAAGGACAGGAGGAGACAGGGGGGGTCCTACAGGACCAAGTTAGCGATATTGACATGGAGAGAGATGAAGAGGTGCTTGAAGTTCCTCGTCTTAAAAGGAAGACTAGGAGCAAACGAGGAAGCTCAAAAGCTAAAAAAGGGACAGTGATGAAAGGAGAGTCCAGCACAGAGACCAACTCTGCTGACACTGATTCATCTGACTTCAGGGCAGAAAGCCAGAAGAGCACAAGAAGATACAGTGCTGTGAAGATGAAAATGTTTCTCCAAAAAACAAAAAATATGAAGGGGTTGTAAATTGAGGAATATTTCTCCGATAAAGAACAGTTTTCAAACTCTGCCCGGCTGCACATGAGCAGTAAAGGCAGAGTAGGTTTCACTGAGCAGGAGATCTACAGACTAAGGAAGATTGTTCAGAAAATCAGACAGCAAAAAAATAATGATGATGATGTTGATGAATAAAGAAGAGCCGCTGATCAACGGAGCCAGGCTGGATGTCCAGAGCAGCTCCACACCAGGCCTCACCAGCATGCTGTGCACCGCCGGAGCTGGAACCCTGAGGACGATGGTCCATGCAGCAGGTCCTGGAATCACTAACATCCCGGCGGTGGCATCCCTCATCGGGCAGAGTTCCAGGCGACAGGCAGAAAACGTTGTGAACGATTGGATTAAAAGACTCGCAGACCAGGAGGTGAATATGCTGAGGGAACACTCTGCTGAAACGGAAACCCCTGATGAATGCAACCCCTTTCCGGAGTTAGGTTTTAATCCAAATCTGGAAGGGCTCTCAGGATCTTTTTTAAACAAAAATGACTGGAAACAAGTGGACCTGTACACAGCCAGAAGAAGAGTCATGTATGAATGTTGTGACACGGTGTGGAGGAGGAGACTGGATCTGGTGACCTGCAGTGGAAGATTTTATACTGAGCCATCGCGGTTAACAGTTTTCTATCCATCATCATCCCAAAAGTCAAGAGAAATTGCCCTTTTTGTGGAGAAGCAGAGACGGTTTTCAACGCTTTGTATGAATGTAAAAGACGTTTACTTGTTTAATACACTGAAGAATGTTTTTAGACAGTTTGGTGAGACGTAGGGTAGGATAATAATAGGAGATGTTTTTAATATTTAATATCACTTTCTAGGTAGGTTTTAGTATTGTTCTGAAGCGTACTGTATATATCCATTGAATCATGGACAGTGTGGCGGCTGTGGCTGTGGCTGAGGGGTAGAGTGGTCGTCCTCCGACCTGAAGGTCGGCGGTTCGATCCCCAGTCTGAACCATCTGCATGCCGAAGTGTCCTTGGGCAAGATGCTGAACCCTCAATAGCCCCCCATAGAATAACGAAGTGCTGCAAGTAGATGCACTGTATGAATGTGTGTGTGAATGGGTGAATGTGAAACTGTACTGTAAAGCGCTTTGAGTGGTCTTCATCAGACTAGAAAAGCGCTATATAAATACAAATCCATTTACCAAATCCATTTACCATGTTTTGTAAATAGTTTTTTTGAAAATAAAGGTTTTAAAAATAAAAAAAAGTCTCTCTTTCTCTCTCTCTCTCTCTCTGTCTCTCTCTGTCTCTCTCCGAGCAGCATGCTGTTGTTGAATAATGTGGTTTCTGTTTCTATTGGTTACTCTCTGTTCGAGTTTACCTGCAGGTGTATTTGTTTAGGGGAGGAAGCTGTGGGTCCTACGGTACCTGGACTCTTGCCCAGACTTCCTCATCTTTGTTATTTTTGTCCAGACCTCCAGACTCCGACTCAGTACTCAGTTGGTGTCCTTATTTCATGTTGTGACCATAAAGTTGAACCAGGTTTTAATTTTCTGTTGGTAGTCGATGGAGAACAAATATTTTCATATGAAAATGTTTTGCATGAGGTCCAATGTGTCTTCTTTGTGTAGTGGTAGTATAGAGCCTAAACAGGTTCCTCATTGTCCTTACCCAATGGCTGTGGCTCAGGGGCTAGAGCGGCAGTCCTAAGCATAGGGGCCAGATACTTTCATAGAGAAAGTGCTGCATGTGTGCACACATCTACATCGTGCTGCACATCGATGTATGTGTGAATGGCAAAAACTGTACAATAAAGCTTATAGTGCTCATCAAGAACAGACATTTACTGACATGCGCACAGAGAAAGTGACGTGAATGATATTAGTCTTTTGGTGTTTTAGGCCCCTATGTGATGTCATCAGGATTAGAAAGGGGTGGAGCAGAACGTATGATAGGAATCCACCCTACACGGCGTCTAGATACTGGTGGTGGTTGAGGATCCAGATAAGGTGATGATGATTGTGCTGAAGACTGGAGGAGAAGTAATTTAAAGTTTGACAGCAGCCACATGATTGGCTGGAAGAGACTTTGGAAGAATCTGATTGGTTCAGAAACGCCGACAATCAGCTGATTAATAACCATAGAGAAAGTGAGAGAATTGAGATTAATTTCTTGTTTTTCAGCCTCATGGTTTTCAAGGTTTGGCTTAGAGTGTGCCATATGAATGAATGCTTTGTGGGTGGGTTAGTGATGCAAGACTGAATTAAAATTGTATTAAATCTATTAGTTACTAGTAATGATTTATTCATTTGTATAATTAAATGCATTTTTCTTGACTCTTGGACAGGCCTTCTGTTGCTGATTTCTCACAGTTAGGTTTCTATATTCCTAACCCTTTTGTTCTAACCCTCTTGTTCTTCACACACACACACAAACACAGACTGTGTCATCAGCTGTCCGAGAGGATATTAGTTCATCTCACAGCCCATAAACCAAAGCTCATTAGAATTTCCTGGACAAACTGATAATCCCTTTAGTTTCATGTGCAGTGGGTCATATGGGTGAGGACAACAAGGAACCTAATGCATATTAAATCCTGTTTTCCAGAAGCAGGTTTCTGTTCCTTTGAATCAATCCTAATTATCTGCTTTACCATCGAGATTGGAGGAGCAGGACACATAGCACTCAACACAGCAGTCTTTCAGTTTGTTAGAATTGTCAATTTTCAAAATGAACTAATTTGTGATTGAAATAATTAAATTATGAATAAAAACCCAAGATGAGAAACAATTGTGTCACTCTTCTATCTTACCCTTAAATGATTGGCTCTACTATTGGTTGTGGCAGGACAACTTCAGCAGCTGTGGCTCAGGAGTGAGAGCAGGTCATCTCCTTAACAGAAGATGTGTGGTTCGATCCCCATCTCCCCCATTCAGCATGCCAAAGTGTCCTTGGGCAAGATACTCAACCCCAAATTGCCCTCAACGTCAGTGTATGAGTGATGTGTGATAGAAGAAATGCACTGTGTGAATGGGTGAAACTAATATAAAGCGGTACAATCAATATGTACAGTAGCATTGGTGAGAAAGCACAATTAGAGATTTAGATTATTATAAGAAGTATAAAAAAGAAAGTTTGGTTCATTATGAAATTGTGACGCAATAAATTGGAATATGACAGGCTGCCACATCTTAGATGCAAATTCCCTGTGAAATCAACAAAAAGTTGAAAAACAAACATATAGAAATGTAATTATCTGACCCATACTGTGTCCTTACAGCAAGTTTATCCTTTCAGTAGTTTTTCTGTTGCTAAATAACAGACTAATGACTTCTGGTGACATCATGCTGAAGGCAGCAGCCTAAAAGTTAAGCTCCGTCCGTCCTGATATTACCATCCTAACAAAACACTGAAAACTGTGCAAATACCCCAAATCTACAATGGCAGCTGCACCAGAAGCAAAGGCACAAATAAACAGGGGAGCTTGAAGGAGAAGAATTACAACTTGAATCAAATTTAACCCTCCGTCAGTGATGAAGCTCATGCTAAGATTCGAGACACGGAATCCAAAATACTTATGGAGTTGGAGAAGCTAAGGACAGAAAATCGAGAGGGCTACAGCCAGACTAAACAATCCCTTACAAAGCTGGAGTCATCAATGGAAGGGCTGAAAGCTGAAATGACAAAACTAGAGAAAAGAACCACAGAGGTGGAAGATAGCATCAGTGCTACAGAAGACAATGGGAGAAGGTATGAAGGAGCAATACGCTACCTGCTGCGCCAAAAGATGGAGCTAACTATAAGTTGTGAAGACAGGTCAAGACGAAATAACTTAAGAATATATTGTTTGCCTGAGCGGAGTGAGAGGAAATATGTAAAGGTTTTACCAAGGAGCTAATCAACCAAACGAAGCCAAAAATCCCCACTGCCACTCCAAGATTGCTAATATTAGATTTGTGGATTACTCGGTGAAAGACGTGATCCTCAGACAAGCATGGAACTAAAAACAGATATACTACAAAGAAGAACTAATTTATTTCGACCACGACTCAGTTTTTGTTAAATATATGTTAATATAAGTTCTCTATGTAAGAGCCTAAATAACAGACAGACAAACAAACAAACAAATGTCCGTGAAAACATTAACTCCTTGATGGAGGTAATGATTAAGCAGCTCCAATCAGATGAATGTAGATCAGAGTGGACTGACACTACTCAACAACAACCAAATTTATTATTATTATTGTTATTATTATTATTAGCCCAGCTCAGCCCCCAGCTTCACCAATGGCCTCTGTCTCACCAAAGTGTCTGGGAAGTGTCAGTACGGTTATTTCGGTAAAGCAACCCTTTAAAGCTTTAATGCTTTGGGGGTTGTCCCACATGTTCTACTGTGTGCTTGCAAAAAAAAAAAAACATTAATAAAATTGTAATTAGGAAAAGACTGAAGAGTGACAAGGTTATCAGGTTAGCGAAGGATGGAGATGACGTAAGGCAGCTTTCCCCATGGGAGGATGAGGTAAACCAGATCATCATCCCAGATGAGAGGGGAGGAGATGAGAGAAGGAACAGACACAAAAACAGATGGAGAGTCACAGGGACAGTGATTGAAGGAGTGCATGAGTGATTAAATAGGTTAGTGAGTGAATGCCTGAGTCAATGACGAAGAGGATAACGACCAAATCAGAACAACTTCACTTTCCTCCAACAACCAGTGTCATCTGTGCAAGGGGTGCGGAACCTTTTCCTCTCAAAGGCCATTTAAATTTTTTATCATCTTTCGAGAGCCATATCACATTCACTTCATGATGGGCAAACTTGCCTACATATCAATCTCTTTGTCAGAATGATGCTCAGACTAAACCGGTACATACAACAAGTACTGTGATAAAAAATGACAGTTATTAAATGGTTTGGCAATATGTCTACGATCAGCGTTCTGAAGAGCATTTGAGTTGGTTACATTTAAATCAGTTTTAAAAGAACATGTTGGAGGATGTAGGAAAAAGGAAACGCTGTGTGCTGGTAATGTCCTCTCACACAAATTCTGTCCCTCTATATTCATAAATATTTATTGGAGCTTGACAAGCAATTGCTGATGTGCTTCATTGACTTACACAGTGAATGTAATTCATCTGTGTGAGTGTGTGTGTGTGTGTGTGTGTGTGTGTGTGTGTGTGTGTGTGTGTGTGTGTGCGGCTATGGTAGGAATTATTAGTGCAATCTGAACAGACAGAATGAAGCCAGGGATGAAGTATGATAGAGGGTGACAGGATCTATGATGGACTCTGTGTTGAACGAGTTTCTAGAGTAGTTCTCCAAGTTTGTGTATCAATCTCCTTGACACAGTTTCTTTTCAGGCTTCTGAACATAAAGTCTCTCTCTCTCTCTCTCTCTCTCTCTCTCTCTCTCCCCCTCTCTCTCTCTCTCCCCCTCTCTCTCTCTCTCTCTCTCTCTCTGTGCACCATCAGGTTTCAGCTCTGACTAGTTACAATGAAAATAACAAGCGTGTAAAGATGTCATTAATAATAGTAGCAACAATTCATATAATTATTATTTATAATAAGTGTCATAGTTAATAACAATAACAATAATTGTTGTTTTCCTACAGCTCTAGAGTCAGAAATACCTTCAAAGACAGAGAGAAAGAGAGAGACTATGGGAGGAAAAAGAAACATAGTTATTGATATTGTAAATAAATGAATGTTGGGGCAGAGGGACAGAGAGAAGGGGAGAAGTGCTCAGTGCATGATGGGAGTTCCCCCAGCTGTCTAGACCTATAGCAGCATAACTAGGGATGGTTCAAGATTCACCTGATCCAGCCTTAACTAAAGGCTTTATCAAAAAGGAATGTTTTACGTTTTACCTTAAATGTAGAGATGGTGTGTGCCTCCTGAACCCAGAGTGGGAGCTGGTTCCACAGGAGAGGAGCCTGGTAGCTGAAGGCTCTACCTCCCCTTATATACAGATTATTGATGCTTAAGGGCTTTATATGTGAGGAGCAGGATCTTGAATTATATTTTAAAGGGAGCCAAAGCAGAGGCGCTAAGATAGGAGTAATATCATCTTTCCTTCTTGATCCTGTCAGCACTTGTGCTGCAGCATTTTGGACCAACTGGAGGCTTTTCACAGACTAACTGGGACATCCTTATGATAAAGAGTTACAGTAATCCAGTCTAGAAGTAACAAATGCTTGGACTAGTTTCTCAGCATCCTTCTGAGACAGGATGTTCCTAATTTTCACAATATTGTGCAGGTGGAGGAAAGCTGTCCTATAGAGACTTGTTTTTTATGTGGGTCAATAACATGTCCTGGTCAAACATAGCTCTTAGTGTTGGCCTGATATGTTTAGGGCCATTTATAATGACCTCAGTTTTGTCTGAATTTAGAAGTAAGACGTTTGGGTCACCCAGGCCCTTTAGAGAACATTGCTCAAACAGAGGGAAACTGTTTTTGTTTAGGACTATTTTCAGCAGCGAATAAATCCACTTTTAGTGTTGTATTTATTATATATCGAAAAGCGAGTCTAGTGTGAATGGGCAACCAACTTCCACTGTGGGTTGCGCAACATAAGGCAAGACAACCACCGACTAGTAACGTCTGTGCTTTGGGGAGAAGCCTGAACCAGCCTCAGGTTCTCTGTACACAGAAACACATACTGTATCTCACATCAATAGGCAGAGAGCATAGATGTGTGTAAACGAAGACACATTTCCTAGGAGTCAGTTATTTTTCATTTGTATCAGCGCTGTTCTGTTTCACGTTTTTGATGAGAGCAAGAATAACAAGATACTGAAATCTCATTCTGTAAATAAGGATTATGCTGCCTGCAGACTGATATTCAAAATAATATACTTTTAACAGTGAGTTCCCTTTAGGGCTTGGATTTTACACTTTAGATCAGGGACCGATATGGAGTCCTTGGCCTACTTGTGATGGTTTTGTCCACATGTGACTGAGACTAGGCCTTGAGGAAAGGTACTTAAGTCCTCACTTTAGGATGTACAGTACATTAAAGGCTCAGGTTCATGACCAAATTAAGGTCATTAATTTAATGAGCTTTTGATTTACCGTGAGCTGATGAATTTTGAGATGATGAAAAGTCTGGCTTTTTATGGTAAGGGAATATAAGGGATAAGGTGAATGCCCGTACCTTTGATTTTTTAGCGGGTATGCCATAAACCTGAACGGCTGCATTTTCCCGGAGATTCATGTGGGAAAATGCGTGCAGCCCCGGCTGGGAGGCTTTTTCTTATTATTTTTTAAAAGTGATTGGCATCCAGCCTGTGCCGCATTTCTGGCACCTAGTGGTTGCGAGGTGTTAACATTGATCAAGCTAAATAATACAGGCTGCATGACGGCAAAACCTCCGAAGATTTCTTTAATAAGAATAAGAATCTGGGTACCTGACTCGATGCCCAGAATCTGTGAATGTGTCACAAAAGAACAGGACAGCGAAAGACTGAGAGATTTACATTTTTTATTTACAATATTATGTTGAAGCATTATCGAATATGTTGGGACCTGGTATTTGTGAACTACAGCTCGGCCTACGTGTGTAGTCCAAGCCTGGAGCACATGTTCTGTGTTCAGGAGAAACCAGAGCAGCCAGAACTCAATCTCCCAGGGTGCTTCAACATTACACAGAGGTGTGAAAACCATTCTTGAACACAAGTTTCCACCACTATTGGTCACTCTGGGTTCTATTACCGATGAGGTCCCCAGGCCAATATAAGCCAAGTCCCCCCTCTATTCTGTCTCTTTTCGAATCCTCTTTCTACGCAACCCTCCAAGAGGAGAAGGGTGGCTGTCCAGCTCCCAACTCAACTCAACTCTCCGAGAGGAGCCCACCTCTCTTTCTGCTCAACTTCAATGGAGGAGAGGTCCAGCTTGCATCTTACCTCACCATGGAAACCTCCTCCCAAGAGAGAGAGAGAGAGAGAAAGAAAGAGAGAGAGCAACGAGTAAAGGGGGAGGGAAGAACAGGAAGGTGGTGACATTACTTTGTTTAACTCTGCAATTTGAAATGTAATATAATTGCAAATTTATCACCTGCTAAATGCCGAGTTATCCAGGGGAGTGCTCAACTCCTTTACACTGCACAATCGTACATTTCTTCTGTAGCAGGTATGGGAATGGTTGTTTAATTTCACCAGAAATCCCTGTTTTTGTACATAATTGATTTTGTATTGCGTGTGTTTGGCGACCCCTGTAGGTCGCGAGTGGTTATTGTATTCATTTTCACCTGTCTCGCCAGACTGTTCTGGATGTGAGAGACACGGCATGTGACTGACGCTGTTGTACTGTGATCTGAACAGAGACGAAAAATAAAGGTCCCGTTTCCAAAAGAACACGTTCCGGTCCTTCAATCTACTAGACACAACGCAGGTTTCACCACGCATGAGAGACCGGTTACATTGGTGCCGTGACCCGGATCCATCGTGGATCAACACCAGCTTGGTCACCGGAGGTTGCTGAATGCCATCCCAAGGATGTTTTTTTTAAAGAACGTTTGCACTGAAGTGATACTGTTAGTTAAGATAACTTTATTTTAAAGTGACGTTGTCACATTGGGATCTGTTTTATTTTCTTATTTCCCTTGGGATTGTTTCTCATTGTTTCCCATTGTATTTTATTTATTTTTTTTCTCCATTGCCTTATCTGAAAGAACATCCTCAGTTATTATTTTGTTTGGCATTTAATGTTTAATCAGGAGAAAATGACACACAATGTGGGGAGGGGAGAATATATTCCAACTGGTGATTCTGGATTTACTTCTGGGAGGGGAAGACTATTAAATGAGTTGTGTAACACTCCAGGTAGAGATCCAGGCGATGTGGGCTCACCAGCCTTAAGCTCCACCAGATTATCTAATAGTCTATTTCCAACCAATAGACCCGCTGAGATGCTTTCAACAATTCCAGATATTAGTGATCCGGCTCTGAATCATCTCATCACACACATCGCTCAGCAAGTGGGGCAGACTCTATCAGCTCAGTTAAAGGGGGAGGTTAAAGCAGGGGAGTGCGCACAGGTTCAGAACTCAGGTGCAGGCCAGACACTCACTGACTCTCTTAACCTCACTGGAGTGAAGCTAATCATGCAGTCCGATGTGAGAGAGCCTCCAGTTTTCAGAGGAGATGGTTCAGACAAGCACTCTGTAAATGAGTGGGAGGAGCTTATGGACACATGTTTGAGGAAGAGGGGTGTACGACTGGATGTGCAGTATGAAGAGATTCTATCCAAACTAATGGGTAAAGCTAAAGATGTAGTGAAAATAACTTTACGTAGCAACCCATCACTGAAACCCCAGGAGAACCCAAAAGCGATAATGAACATTCTGAAACAACATTTTGGTGATGCAACATGTTCAAGTATGCCTCTTGCTGACTTCTATAGCACAGTGCCTGTTTCAGGAGAGAACCCAGTGGAATATTGGATTCGCCTTAACAAGGCTGTCGACGCAGCTGAGGAGGGTTTGAGGAGACAAGGGCGACACGTCGATGATCCTAGTCGAGAGGTGACCATGATGTTCGTAAAGTATTGTCCAGATCCCTCTCTTGCTGCAGTGTTAAAGTTCAAAGCACCAGACAAGTGGACCGCTAGTGAGATACAGGAGCATGTTGATCGTTATCAAATTGAACTTAAGGAGAGGTTATTTAGCGAGCCAAGTTGACTTATGTCAGCTAGAAATGTGACAGCTCATGCTCAAGCAACTGCTGTCGATGTGTCAGCTTCAGCCAGCTGTGCAGTGTCGCCTCCAGTTGGAAGTTAGTGCCACACCTAAAGGCTCTTATATACTTCTACGTATCCGTTTCTCGGAGAGGTCTCAGCGGGGGACAAAGAGTCTTTTTGATTTTTACTTCTCCGACGACTATCCGTCTAAAAACAATTCCCCGCCAAACCCATAGGTGGCGCAACGGAAGACGAGCTCAGAGATGCCTACCCCATTTGGGAAGAAGAAGTCCACGTGTCTCTGTTTACATGTTAGCCTGCGTCCCACACACTGAACCATGGCAACTAACAGAACTAAATAAAGTGACACCCAGCGTGTCAAGATGCTGATGTAATCGTTTCTTAGCGCAGCGGTTCCCTGGTCTTGTTTCCGAACTGTGTTGCTGATTCCACAGCTTGAATCTGCTTGAGGCTACATGTAGCTAGAAGCTACCCGGACCTAGCTCCCCCCAGCTTCCACACACAGTCAGCAGGGACTCCCGACACTAACTACTATCCAGTGTTTGCTTCTAACCTGACGGTATTATAGAAACAGTGTCATGATAGAAGTGGAATTAAAGTCGTGACGGCGGGTTCTTGCACTGCTACCACCGCAGTTAGCATGGTGGCTAGCCCGCTAGCCTAGCCTGCTAGCGCCGTTTTGAAAGCTCGTTCTAACCGTATGTGACCGTGCACACATGCCCTCAGTGCTCTGACGAGCCACCGTCAGCCGGACAACTCCGCTGGCTTAACACACACGTCACATTAATCGTAGAATCATAGTTGTGTTCGTGTTTGTTGCTACAAGTAAACGGGAAGTTTGAGGTCCGGAAATACGGAAATGACGTCATACGGAAATTATGTCGTTCGCGGACCAATCGCAGCCAAGAGCGGTCCGTCGGGTCTCCAACATGAAGACGGATAGTTAGAAAAATCAGACGTGTACGAAAAGCTGTCTGAAGCACTCGGAGAGGGCGTTTCACGACGGATAGGGCGGTCTTATCTGTCCGTAATAGAAAAAACGGAAAGGCATAAATTGGCCTTAATTCTCAGATTGATGACAATTGCATTAAGACTCTCATTGGTCTCCTCGACCGCACACTTGCTCAAAACAATCAGGCAGAAGTTAGACAGCACTCACCTGACCAGTTACAAAAGAGGTTCTGCAGGGTTTGTAGATCTGTTGAGCACTCCACTCTTGCTCACTGTAGACACGAGCGCTTGTGTTTGTCTTGTTTTAAGCCTGGCCACATAAAGAGAAACTGCCAGAATAACCATTTCAGACAGGAGCATCAGGTCGCAAACTCACCCCGAGAGCAGCAGCCTTTAAACTAATTGTGACGGTTCCCTGTATGTTGTGTCTTCCATTTGTTTCTAGGGCTGGGGAGCAGAGACCTACTTAATTGGTCATTAGGAGTGATTGGCGTGCACCTGGGCCCGGGTGCCAACGCCCTATAAGAGTCTGCTTCCCCAGTCCTTCCCTCTCTGTTCTTTGCAGCTCCATAGCCATGCACACCTTTCAACACTTATGTTGAAACAACACACACCTATAATCCACTCATGCATACACACTCCACACTACGGACTTACTGACTTCCACATCCCATACTTTTATTATAAGTTGAGCACTTGGATTGGTTTGGTTTGATTAAATACTTATTTTGATTGGGAAACTGTTGTCTCCCGTCTTTTTGTTGTGTAGCCTGGCGCCCCTAGGCCAGGTGCGTAACAAAGTGGGGGCTCGTCCAATAATTTGTTTGTACAGTGAGTTTGGAGCGTCAATTTAGTCTCCCTCCTGTATTGGATTTGTGAATGGAGTGACGTTAGTTGGGAATCTTTCCGGGAGGTTCCGTCGTTCCATTGTTTGGTCAACAGTCCGGTGAGTAGACAAAGCAATGTTACAGGCTTGTTATTCGGACTTTGGGGAGATGCAGTTAATTGTTATGAGTTGAATTAATCTGTTTAAATTTGAGTTAATTTGATTAGGTTTGGTTATTTCAGTACAGTACGGTAGCTGTTTGGTTCATTTTGTGCGGTTGGAGAGTTGTTTATTTCTGGTAGTTGTGCAGCTAAGTAAACGTCATTTGGGACATCAAAAGTTGCCTGGCTGGGTTTTTTTTTTGTATTTGTTGATACGAGTGTCCCTGGTAGGTGCGCTTAGCTGCCTGGGTAAAATAGCTCGTTGGTTTAGGCCGGGGGGTGGCTAGGTGCGTCAGGTGCGGCAGTAGCGAGAAGTTCGTACTGAATATCTCGACTCGGGGGCACGGCTAAGGGGGGCATGCGGGTCGCCAGTTATTGGTTGCCTTTCCTCCCCTTTGGTATGAGCTAGGCCTTTGCGGTGGCCTTCAGTGCGTAGAATTCCTCCGCAACCGGCACACGAAGAGGGTGGAGTTAGCTGGGGTTTATATAGGCTAGGGGGACACTTGTATTGTATTTTGTTTGTTTGTTTTTGTTTGGTTTGCCAGTTAGGAGGCTCTTAAAGCGCACAATACCCAGGATGGTGACAGTGGATGACGTTGTTCAGTCTCCCTCGGTGGAGCTCTTAAATCAATGCACCAAAGACCAATTGCTGAACATTGCAGATCGTTTTGGATTGAAAATTGAAGCTAGTGATAGAAGGTTAAAGGAGACATTGTTGGAAGTCTTGAAAAGAGAGCTATGTGGTATAGCGGTTTCAACTGAGGAACGGGATAAGAAAGAGGAGGCGTCTCTTTCTCCCGCAGTAGGTGCCGCAATGGCGGTGCCTTCACCAGCAGCTATGTCAGCGTTGACGTTCGACCAACAAAAAGAATTAATCATTTTGCAAGCTAAAGTACAAACTGATCGGGACCACCAACAAAAAGAATTAATCATTTTGCAAGCTAAATTACAAACTGATCAGGAACAACTTAGGCTAGATAGTGAGTATGCTATTGAAAAAATGAGAACAGGCTAAGTTGCAGGTAGAGCAAAATAGATTGGACTTGATAGGGGATGGTAAGATTTCAGCGGCTGCACAAGGGTTTTCAGAACCTGCAGAACGGTCTGCAGGGGGGTTTGACATTAGTGGCAATCTACGTCTGGTGCCCAAGTTTTCCGAACGTGATCCTGAGGCATTCTTTGCCCTGTTTGAGAGGGTGGCAGATGTGCGTAAATGGCCTGACTCGGCGCGCACATTGATAATGCAGTGCATCTTAACAGGCAGGGCGCAAGAGAATTATTCGGCTATGAATGCGGCTGACAGTCAAGAGTATGCCCGTGTTAAGGCGGTGGTACTGAAGTCATACGAGCTCGTTCCTGAGGCGTATAGGCAGCGGTTTCGATTTTGGAAGAAACATGACAGACAAAGTCATTTGGAATTTGCACGTGATTTGACGACGAGCTTTAACCGCTGGTGTAACGCCTCGGAGGTGGAAGATTTCAAAGGCTTACAAGATTTGATGATTTTGGAGCAGTTCAAAGATTCTGTTCCAGCTCGTGTGGCAATATATATCAGTGAGCAGAAAGCACGCAACGCAGCAGATGCGGCGGCGCTCGCAGATGACTTTGTCTTAACGCACCGTGGAGAGTTTAGAGTGGGCGGTGGCAATTATGTTGCTGCCAGTGAGTCGCATGGCCGATTTAATAAACCTCTGCCTGTCGATTCCAGAGCTAACGCCAACAACAGTAGGGATGTGCGTGACTCGGGGAAGGTTTGCCATCACTGTAACAAATGGGGGCACTGGAAAAAAGATTGCTTCTTGTTAAATTCCCCTAAGGCGGGTCATTGGGAACCAAAAGGGGTTGCTACGGCAGCTCCAGTTCGTCCGGTGTCCACTTGTGTTACACCTATTTTCGGTTCAAATGAGGATACATCGGTTGTAGCTCTGAATGCTTACCGTCCATTTATCATGCAGGGGACTGTGTCTTTGGTGCAGGGTGGGGAAGAAGTACCGGTAACTATTTTGAGGGACACTGGGGCTTTTGATTCATTCATTCAAGCTGGTGTTCTCCCTTTGACTAATGTTTCTGACACTGGTGATAAGGTTCCTATCCGGGGCATAGACATGAATATTTTGTTGATTCCCTTGCATAATGTTGTCCTAAAATGTGAACTGTTCCAGGGAGAAGCAAAGCTCGCTGTGCGCCCAGCACTGCCTATTCCGGGTGTGACGCTGATCCTGGGCAACGACCTGGTGGGTGCTAAGGTCTGGGCTGGGGTCCCGCCGCAGCCGGCAGTGGTGACCTCTTTTCCCTTGGTAACGGAGGAAGCTGATGAATGTGAACATGACTTCCCAGAGGTTTTTACAGCGTGTGCGGTGACCCGTGCAATGGCTAAGTTAAAAGAGAAATCTCATTTAAATGATTCAATTAAGACAAAAGTATCTGAAAAGTTTTCGATACCTCTTTCTGATTTTCCATTGTCCATAACCCGTTCAGATCTGGTTGCGGAACAGCAGGCTGATGCCTATCTGAAGGAGATATTTCCATTGGTACGGCCAGAGGAGGAGCTGTTTGACAGTGCTTGTGGGTATTTTCTGCAGGACTCATTGTTGGTGAGAAAATGGCTGTCACATAAAGGAAGGTTTGTGGGTGAACCAGTGTTCCAAATTGTGTTGCCAGAGAAACTTCGCCAGTCAGTGTTAAAAGTAGCGCATAATGAATCTGGACATGCTGGTGTGAGAAAAACTTACGATAGACTACTTAGGCATTTCTTTTGGCCTCGTATGATGAGAGATGTGTCAGCATTTATCAAAACTTGTCATACATGCCAGTTAACTGACAAGCCTAATCAAAAGTTGAAACCAGCACCATTGTATCCCATTCCGGCCATTAGCCAGCCGTTTGAACATTTGATAATAGACTGTGTAGGTCCTCTACCTCCTTCAAAATCTGGAGCGGTGTATTTGTTAACAGTAATGTGCCAGGCAACTCGCTATCCGGCTGCGTATCCTCTGCGTACTATTACCACTAGGTCAGTTGTGCGTGCCCTTTCTCAATTTATTTCTATTTTTGGGATTCCTAAGGTCATCCAATCTGATAAGGGATCCAATTTCTGTTCTCATATGTTTTCCCAGGTTCTGAAGCAGTTGCGTGTGCACCACAATCAAAGCTCTGCATACCATGCACAGAGTCAGGGGGCTTTGGAACGATTTCACCAAACGCTAAAGGCTATCTTGCGCGCCTACTGCACAGAGCTGGGAAAAGATTGGGAAGAGGGTCTGCCTTGGCTGATGCTTGCGGCTAGAGAGGTAACACAGGAGAGCACAGGGTTCAGTCCAAATGAGTTGGTTTTTGCTCATACAGTAAGAGGTCCTTTGGCTGCACTGTCGGGCGATTGGAGAGAGGCATAGCCTCCAAAGAATTTGATTGATTATGTTAATGGTTTCCGCCATCGGCTTTATACAGCTGGGTTGTTGGCTAAGGAAAAGTTAGCATCAGTTCAGGATAAAATGAAACGGTTGTATGACACTAAAACAGAGCTCCGGGTGTTTAGCCCTGGAGACCAGGTGTTGGCTTTACTTCCTATTGTTACTTCACCCTTTCAGGCAAAATTCTCAGGTCCACATACTGTAGTAAAGCAGATCTCGGAGCAAAATTACATTATCTCAACACCTAAACGTAGGAAACCAACCCAACTTTGCCATGTGAACTTGCTTAAGCCTTATTATTCATGCACTTCGGAGACGCCTGTGTTGTGTGTGCAGCCAGAGGTTGGCTTGGCTCATGCAGTTTGCCAGGCCAGTTCCGGTCTTGTCTCCCAGTCAGGAGTTAGAAGAAGATGGGTTGGGTACACCAGATCCAGCGTTGGTGCATGGTCGTGTTAAAAATTCAGAGGCGCTTGCATGCCTCAATACACTGTTGTCTCATTTACCTGCAACAGGCCGGAGGGAACTGGCGGCATTAATCCAGGAGTTTCCATGCTTATTTGGTGATACACCGAGTTGTACTCATTGGATCGAACATGACATTGACATTGGTGATGCGAAACCAATAAAACAGAGGTTTTACAGGGTAAATGCAGATAAACGTAATTATTTGGAAGCCGAGGTTGAGTACATGTTAAAAAATGGCATTGCAGAGCCACGCGCATCCAGTTGGGCTTCACCTTGTATTTTGGTTCCCAAGCCAGATGGTACGTTTCGTTTTTGTTCTGATTTTCGTAAAGTGAATAATGTCACTAAACCCGACTCTTTTCCACTTCCCAGAATGGAAGATTGTATTGATCAGGTGGGCTCTGCAAAGTTCGTGAGTAAATTTGATCTATTGAAGGGATACTGGCAGGTACCTCTGTCAGCACGAGCACGTGAGATTGCCGCTTTCATAACACCTAATGGTCTTTATTCTTACAAGGTCATGCCGTTCGGACTTCGCAATGCACCTGCTACATTTCAGCGGCTGATGAATCGAGTGGTTTGGGATATGCCGGTGTGTGCAGTGTATTTGGACGACGTTGTAATTTATTCGGACAACTGGAAGATTCACTTGGAACGCATTCGGGAACTGTTCGATCGCTCGAGGGGGGCTGGGCTCACAGTCAATCTTGCAAAGTGTGAGTTTGCAAGGGCGACTGTGACCTACCTCGGTCGAGTGGTTGGACAGGGCCAAGTGTGTCCTGTGGATGCCAAAGTTCAGGCAGTGGCGAAGTATCCAGTTCCAACGACGAAGAAAGAACTCATGCGTTACCTTGGTCTGATAGGTTACTATCATAGTTTCTGTAGGAATATTTCGACAGTTGTGGCGCCTCTCACTAACCTGCTGAAGGCTAAGGAACAGTTTGTCTGGTCATCCGCTTGCCAAGAAGCATTTGAGCAGGCTAAAAAGCTCTTGTGTACTGCTCCGGTTCTTGCAGCTCCCCGCTTAGACTGGTCATTCACAGTCTACACTGATGCTAGTCATGTGGGGGCGGGGGCCGTTCTAATGCAAGAGGACAACCTGGGCATAGATAAACCTGTTAGCTTCTATTCTAAGAAATTCAACTCTTACCAGCTAAATTACTCTGTCATTGAAAAGGAAGCATTGGCTTTGATTTTAGCTCTGCAACATTTTGATGTTTATGTTGGCGGTAGTACCCCCCTGGTTATTTATAC
This sequence comes from Limanda limanda, assembly GCF_963576545.1. NCBI lineage: Eukaryota > Metazoa > Chordata > Actinopteri > Pleuronectiformes > Pleuronectidae > Limanda > Limanda limanda. The sequence continues at coordinate 2,287,967 of NC_083652.1, forward strand.
AGACCATAACCCCCTGACTTTTTTACATTCTTTGCAGTGTCCAAACCAGAGATTGATAAGATGGTCACTGTTCCTGCAATCCTATGCCCTGGACATTCGTCATGTTAAAGGGGCGGAGAACGTGGTGGCCGATGCGCTGTCACATGCTCCTCATGACTGAGGTCCGGTCTCCGTTGGTCCTTTTTGCCTCTGTCTGTCTTGCACCCCTTAAAGTGCTTCCGTGGTACCGGTTGCTGGGGTGGAGGCCTGTGACAGTGGGCAGGCGGCCATTGGAGTAGAGGTTGGGTATGATAGAGAGTAGATAGTATATATTTATCTAATGTTAAATGGGTTGCCGGTGATCCCTTTGGGACTCCGTCTTTATGGGGGGGGGTGTGACGGTTCCCTGTATGTTGTGTCTTCCATTTGTTTCTAGGACTGGGGAGCAGAGACCTACTTAATTGGTCATTAGGAGTGATTGGCGTGCACCTGGGCCCGGGTGCCAACGCCCTATAAGAGTCTGCTTCCCCAGTCCTTCCCTCTCTGTTCTTTGCAGCTCCATAGTCATGCACACCTTTCAACACTTATGTTGAAACAACACACACCTATAATCCACTCATGCATACACACTCCACACTACGGACTTACTGACTTCCACATCCCATACTTTTATTATAAGTTGAGCACTTGGATTGGTTTGGTTTGATTAAATACTTATTTTGATTGGGAAACTGTTGTCTCCCGTCTTTTTGTTGTGTAGCCTGGTGCCCCTAGGCCAGGTGCGTAACATAATCAACTCGCATTCGGGGAGGGGATGTGTGGGTGACAGTAAACAAACCCTCAAAAGTGACAGTGGATTGAACAGTGTTTTGTGAAGGCGTGCAGTACAGCACCAGTTGGTGTGAAAGTGATAGCTCAGAACACACAAAGAGTTGAACCATACGATGATCTGTTCTATGCTCCAGTCAGTGTAAATAATAAATTCCAGATGAGAGGAATGCTAGACTCAGGTTCCATGGCTTGTACATTCAGTGAGGAAGCAGAGAAAAAGATGCTCATAGAGAACATATTGTCTGAACCTAAACAAATGGATGAGGAAGTGGTTTTAGTGGGTTGTGGAGGAAAACTCACCAAACCAAAATGTATGTACGAGGTTGAATTGAAAGTGTATGGGGAGAGTTGCATTGTTTTAGCTCTTGTGGTATCAGGTGTTGGGGAAGAGTCCTGAGATCGACCTCCAAACAAAGGGGAACAATAAAACTGCGGCCTGTTGGCCACCCCGAAACCAGTTCGACCAGTTTCTGCTTTGCATTCACACCTTCTCTAGACAGCCTGGAGCCTCGCCTTGGTGGGGGAAGCATCTCCTGAACCCCCACTGTGCCCCCCCTCCAGCAGGCCCTGGTGGGGAGATGTTGCAGGCCGCTCTGCAAAAACCCAAATGAGACTCTGAAACGCCCACTGAGGTCGAATCCCCGCCCACTAAGGTCGGGACCCTGACATTCTCATTGGCTGAGAGCCAACTGAACCCTATGACCACTTCCTGAGGAAGCAGGAAGTCCTCAGGTAGTATAAGGCAAGGGACCTCACAGAAATCTGTCTCTTTCCACTCTGCTCAAGTCGTATCCAGACCCTCCAGGGGCCTAACTACACGACTCAGTAACTAAGGAGGCGATTAGACGTTTGTTTAATATAATTTTATTTGAAGTCGTTTCATTTTCTTCTTTTATCTCAGTCAAAGTTTTATCTTGATAGGACTTTTTGCTGTTTTAACTTGAAAGACCGAAACAGGAAGTGCCCCGCTGGACGGACTCCGACACTTCCATAGACTTTTCTTTTTTCCAACGAACCACAAACGGCTTCCACAAAGCCGTTCCCTGCAGAAGCGCGACGTTCATCCCGCTGAGGAGTAAGAGGCAATCCACTCCGTTCCTGTAAAACAGCACGATCTCCGCTGTTACAGAAGAAGACGAAGTTTAATTCCGTCAAGGCAGCACGAGAAATTCGCTTCCTTTCCGGTCCAGCGGCCGAGCCCGGAGCTCCGCTCGTGAGAGAGACCACGTGATTCACTGGCCCCCGACACATTCGCGCAGACGCGCAGGCACATCGCGAGGGTTGTACAGTAAGAGACTTTATTATCTGGGCAGATACGTAGCATATTGTTTAATATTTGATTGTATTTGTTTGCGAGACCGCTGAGTCTCATTGTTTTAGCCGGCTACGACGAGCCGCTACTTCCGGTTCATTTCCGGGTTTTGTGTTAGTGTTTGAGCGCCGCGAGGAATGCCTCCAGCCACGCTGTTAACGTCTGTGTTAGTCTGCAGTGAGTTTACCGATCAGAAACTCAGCCCACAACGTCCGCTTGGGGCTGAGTGGTTAAATCACTGGTAATCTATCTCTGGCGTGTTTTAAGAGCTTCGTTCTCTTTCTCTCCTTGCATGCCTTCTCTCTCTCTCTCTCTCTCCTTCTAAACCGACCTATACACCCGTTCCGATCTGTATTTAGAATACAGTTCATGTAACATAGTTAAATCTATATTTAAAGGGCCTGAACGCATCTGGCCGCCATTTTGAAGCCAAAACTGAGCTAGAACAAAGAACCCCTTTGTTCTGCCTCCTCCTTGTGTCTTACACGTGGTCCGGCGGCCATTGGAGATTATGCATCTCTAGACCCGCCCTCAATTCTGGCTCTAAATTCATAACGAACCCGCCATTTTGTTTTGTAGTTTTAAGCCTATCATGATCGGCCTCCATCTTAGATGTGATGTCACTACGTGACTGCGTCATCGCCACGCCCCTTCTTTTTCTCTCTCTCTCTTGCACACACACACACACACACACACACACACACACACACACACATTGATAGACACAGACAGATACACACACACAGAGACACATAGATGGACCAGAGGTTACATGCGTGTTCTAAATTGTGATAAGCTGCTGTTGTTATCTTTGAAATATGGGAGTTTGTTAAAATGATAAATCATTAAATAACACTAACTTTATTTCACATACACACACATAGACACACATACACAGAGAGACACTTTGACACAGACACACACACACAGAGACAGACATACATAGGTAGACCGCAGGTTTTACATGTATTTTCTGAATTGTGATAAGTGCTGCTGCTGTGTTTATCTTTGAAATATTGGAGCTTGTTAAAATGATGAATCATTGAATAACATTATAACTTTATTTCCCCTTTTTAATAAATACTTTTGTAATTAAAGTATCTGTAGTCTGTGATTATTTGTGCATAAGTGTGTGAATACAGCTGGATTATGATTGCCTGTGCTCGAACTTAGAAGCCTTCACTGTTTATTAAGTAATCGTTAATATTAAAATATTGACATTATTAATTTGACATTTATCATTATGAGACTGATAATTATAGTTTGACTCGTTGGTCCCTGGAAACCAGGGTGGTGCCCCTCTACGATAAGTTATGGCCTTATCATTTTTAATTATTTTTAATAAATAATCTTATTATTTTAATAATCATATTTCATGATTATTAATAATTAGCCAACGTCAAGTCTACTCCTATTGCACAACACAGGTCAGCGAGACGACCTTATCATTGGGACAAATGTGATCAAGTTCCTTATGCACCAGTTGAAGAACAGTGATGATTATTGGCGTCTCATCACCAAGAACAGTTCCGCATCATCTCCTGAGAGTGAGCAGTTCTTAGATCTGATGGCAAACACATCCCGTTGGAGGGGTGAGGAGCTGCCAAATAAGATTGGCACAGTCAAGCTCAGGCAGTCTGTCATTCTGCTCGCGAGGCAAGAACACCTAGTTTGGGGCAAGCTACCTAAAGATACACCTATGTCACCAGGAAGTACTGTGATTGTTGAGCCCACTTCATCCAAATCAATGCCGCGAAACATCATGGTTGGCCGCGTTGTGACACCGCTGTGGGGTGATAGGTGGGTCCCCATGAAGGTCACTAATCTGTCTGATAGATCCATTAGGCTTAAAAGAAACTGTAAACTTGCAGACGTTTCCCCCTGCTTAGCTGTTGAGGATTTTGAGGTTTTTCAGGGTTCTAGCAGAGTTGAGAAAATTGCCCCTGAAGAACACGTCGCTTCCACCGATCTTTCAGACCTTGAGCAGAGACTGCGAGATGTTGGTCTTAGGGACTTTGACATAAAATCATCTCATACTGACCACAAGGGGAAAGAAAAGTTAGTTCAGTTACTTGAGTGCTACAATGACATCTTCTCAAAGCATGCATTGGACTGTGGGGAGACAAAGGGCTTTGTCCATCGGATCCGGCTTACTGATGATCGTCCGTTTCGCCTTCCTTATCGTAGAGTTCCACCTGCTCATTATCAGACACTACGACAGGTTTTGACAGAAATGGAAGAGCAGCGGATCATTCGGAAATCTGTGAGTGAGTATGCCTCACCATTGGTGTTGGTTTGGAAAAAGGACGGAGGTTTGAGAATTTGCACCGATTTTCGTTGGCTGAATGCGAGAACTTTAAAGGATGCCCACCCGCTCCCACATCAATCAGATTGTTTAGCTGCTTTGGGAGGAAACACCTTTTTCAGCACAATGGATTTGACATCTGGCTTCTATAACATCCCAATGGCTGAGGAAGACAAAAAATACACAGCTTTCACTACGCCACTAGGCTTACATGAGTACAACAGGATGCCACAGGGACTGTGCAATTGTCCTGCGTCCTTCATGCGCATGATGCTGAGTATATTCGGTGATCTCAACTTCAGCAGCCTTTTATGCTATTTAGATGACCTGCTCGTTTTTGCACCAACTGAGGGGGAGGCTTTACAGAGACTGGAGATTGTATTTCAACGTTTGCGAGACCACAACCTCAAGTTAAGTCCTAAAAAGTGCCACTTAATGCAGGCGTCTGTTAAGTTTTTGGGTCATATCATAGATGGCAGTGGGGTGGCGGTAGATCCGTCAAAGGTCGAGGTCATATCTAGAATGTCCAAAGCTGATCTCATGGAAGATGATGGGTGTACACCTTCAGTGCGGAGGATAAGATCCTTTTTGGGGATGGTATTTTATTACCAGCATTATATTCCTAATTGCTCTTCCATCGCTAAACCACTCTTTGCTCTCACTGCTGGACAGAAGAGAAGAGGAAAAGCGAAAGTAAAGGGAAATGCAGGGACATACAGGAAACTCAAACCAGATGACTGGACTTCAGAATGTGATATCGCTTTAGTCAGTTTGAAGGAGAACTTATTGAATTGTGCGGTCCTTGCTCACCCTGATTTCTCACGCCCACTGATTTTGTCAATCGATGCTTCCTTGGATGGGCTCGGTGCAGTATTGTCACAAATACCAGTTGGTGAAAGTAAAGCACGACCCATAGCTTTTGCAAGTAAGACCCTGAGCAGTTCCCAAAAGAGGTATCCAGCTCACAGGCTAGAGTTTTTGGCGCTTAAGTGGAGTGTGTGTGAAAAATTCAGTCATTGGCTTAAAGGCACTGTAAAGGATCCAGGATGGTGTGTGGATTCAAACGCACGACTCGGAGACACAGGTAAGTGCTGTTACCAATCTTTACTGTAAATCCAACAGGGAGCAGGCAGCGGCAGAGTTGGTAAAGATAACAGTCCAAGGTCGGTACACGGGCAGGCAGTCGATCACGAAGCAAGGTATCCGACAGGGAGAAGGCAGAGACGTAGGTCGTTAAACAGGCAGAGATCGATAACAAGGTAGCTATACAGAGAAACTGCTGGGACGCTAAGGACATGAAGAAACAAAGACGAACTGGCAACGCAACACAGGAACACACAGACTAAATACACCAGGTAATGAGGGCCAGGTGCAAACAATCGGGGAGGAGTCGCTAATCAACAACGTGGAACACACACACGAGGGAGGGAGGGAGTGAGGAATCTGAAACGAGAGGAGATGTCAGTAAACAATAACAACACAGAACAGAAGAATAAGTTCTACATATAATCCAACTTAACTTAATATTCGGGACTGGACCTAACAGTACCCCCCCCCCCCTAGGGACGGCACCGGACGTCCCAGGCTGGTCAGGATGTAGGCGGTTGAAGTCTCGAATAAGGTCCGGATCAACAATGTTCTTAGTAGAGACCCACTTCCTCTCTTCAGGACCGTTAATTCCAGTCTACCAAATATTGGTGACCGCGACCGCGGCGACGGACTGCCAAGAGGCGTTTGACAGTGTACACAGGACCTCCATCGACGATCCTGGGAGGAGGCGGGGGCTTGGTGGGCGGAACCAACGGACTCTCCAATGCCGGCTTGATCCGAGAAACGTGAAAGGTTGGATGCACCCTCATGGAACTGGGCAGCTGGAGACGCACTGCAGCGGGGTTGATAATCCTGGAGATGGGGAATGGACCAATAAAACGGGGAGCCAACTTGCGGGACTCCACACGTAGGGGAATGTCCCGGGTAGACAGCCAAACCTTATTGCCCGGTTGGTAAGAAGGTGCAGGAGTCCGACGTCGGTCCGCCGCTTTTTTTGTACGGACAGAGCCTCTTAAGAGGACCTCCCGGACCCCACTCCAAATCCAACGGCACCGATGTATGAACCTCTGCGCAGAAGGAACATTGACCTCCTCCTCCAAGTCGGGGAACAATGGAGGTTGATAGCCATGGACACATTGAAAGGGAGAAAGGCCTGTAGAAGCACTGGGTAATGTGTTATGTGCATACTCTACCCAGATGAGGTGCTTACTCCAGGTGGCCGGGTTTTGGGAGACCAGGCATCGTAGACCGGTCTCCAGGTCCTGGTTCATGCGCTCTGCCTGGCCGTTGGACTGGGGATGATAACCGGAGGAGAGACTCACTGTGGCACCGAGGAGGGAACAGAACGCCTTCCAGAATTGCGACACAAACTGTGGACCCCGGTCTGACACCACATCCTTCGGGAATCCATGAATGCGAAACACGTGTTCCAGGACAGCCTCTGCAGTCTCTTTGGCCGAAGGCAGCTTGGGCAGGGGAATAAAATGAACCATTTTAGAGAAACGATCCACAACTGTTAGAATGGTGGTGTTACCTTTCGAAGGAGGCAACCCAGTAACGAAGTCCAGAGCGATGTCAGACCAGGGGCGATGGGGACAGGAAGTGGCTGCAGGAGACCAGAGGGTGGACGTCGCAAACTCTTGCTCCGAGCACAGACAGGACAGGCAGTCACATATTCCTTGACCTCTCTCTCCATGGACGGCCACCAAAAGCGTTGTCTGGCCACATAGAGCGTCCGCCGTATCCCAGGGTGACAGGAAATCCGAGAGGTATGGGCCCAATGAATGACCTGCGAACGAAGTTGCATCGACACAAACAAACGGTTCGGAGGGCAGCCATCCGGCACCTGACAATTCACATTTGCCTGTCTGACCCTCTGTTCAATATCCCAGGTAACCGCCCCTACCACACAGGATGACGGCAAGATATGAGAAGGAGTTCTCGGAACAGAACCAGGGTCAAACAAACGAGACAGAGCATCAGCTTTACCATTTTTAGAACCGGGGCGATATGAGAGAGAGAAATTAAATCGATTAAAAAACAAAGCCCACCTGGCCTGTCTAGAATTAAGACGTTTGGCTGAACGGATGTACTCGAGATTCTTATGGTCAGTCAAAACCAAGAACGGCTGTTCTGCTCCCTCCAACCAATGACGCCACTCCTCTAGAGCCACTTTAATCGCTAGCAACTCCCTATTCCCCACATCATAATTTCGCTCAGCGGGCGAGAGTTTCCGAGAGAGAAAAGCGCAGGGATGAAGCTTCTTGTCCACTTCTGCTCTTTGCGAGAGGATGGCCCCAACTCCTATGTCCGAGGCATCAACCTCAACCACGAACTGAAGACTAGGATCCGGGAGCGTGAGGACTGGGGCAGTAGTGAATGTCTCCTTTAACCTTTGAAAGGCTCTCTCAGCTGGTAGTGACCACTGAAACTTCATGTTGGAGGAGGTCAGTTTATGCAATGGAGATGCAATTGTGCTAAAGTTCCTAATGAACCGTCTGTAAAAATTAGCAAATCCCAGAAAACGTTGGAGATGTTTGCGAGAAGTGGGAGTAGCCCACTCAGTCACCGCGCTAACCTTTGCTGGGTCCATCTGGATGTTGTCTTGAGAAACGATGAACCCTAGGAAAGCGACAGAGGACACGTGAAATTCGCATTTCTCTGCCTTCACAAAGAGTTGATGGGTGAGAAGACGCTGGAGAACCTGATGAACATGCTGGACATGAGTGGTCTCATCTGGGGAGAAGATGAGGATATCGTCTTAATAAACAAAGACATATTGGTTCAACATATCACGAAGTACGTCGTTAACCAAGGCCTGGAATACCGCTGGCGCATTACATAAACCAAATGGCATCACGAGGTACTCACAGTGACCACTGGGGGTATTAAAGGCTGTTTTCCACTCATCCCCTTCTCTTATCCTCACCAAGTGATAGGCGTTCCTCAGGTCCAACTTGGTGAAGACCTTAGCGTTCCTTAATAGCTCAAACGCAGAGGAGATGAGGGGAAGAGGATAACGATTCTTGATGGTTATCTCATTTAAACCCTGATAATCAATACATGGGCGGAGCGTTTTATCCTTCTTGGCCACGAAGAAAAACCCAGCTCCTGCAGGAGAGGAGGACGGCCGAATCAGTCCTGCTGCCAGGGAGGAGTCAATATATTTGGTCATTGTTTTTACCTCTGGGGAAGACAAGGAATAGAGGCGCCCCCTAGGGGGTGAACTACCTGGTAGCAGGTCAATGGCGCAATCATAAGGTCGATGAGGTGGTAAAGAGGTAGCCCGTGTCTTGACCTCCTTGAGGTCTAGGTAACATGGAGGAACTTGGGAGAGATCTGGGAAATCAGCATCCGATGAATCTGTGCGGGGAGAGGTGACAGCCGATCGAGACACAGGAAGTTCTAGACACTTGGGAGAAGAGACATCAGAAGAGTAGGATACATTGGAGATAGACACAGCGCGAATGCAGGTTACCGAACAGTTCTTGTCCCAACTTATTATCTCCCCTGTACCCCAGTTCATGTGAGGGTTGTGTTTGGAGAGCCATGGAAACCCCAAAATGAGAGGGTGTGCTGGAGAGTCAAAAAGGAAAAACTCAGAGCCTCAGAATGTTCCTCGGAAATAATCATCTGAATCGGATCAGTCCGGTGCGTTATTTTACATAGTAACCGTCCATCTAGAGCGTGAGCCTCTACTTGTTTGGGGAGAGGAATTAACTTTAAATTTAATTTCTTCGCTAACCTCCAGTCCATAAAATTCTCGTCAGCCCCGGAGTCAACCAAAAAAGGATAACTGACAATCTGAGATGGGGTAATGAGCTTGGCTTGCATGAAAGGTCGAACAGCAGACACAGTAGTGTGACTCACCAGTCTATATCTTGCCGTTGCCTGGTCCTTCACTGGACAGCCTGAGAGGTAGTGACCCTTCTGCCCACAATAGATGCATCTCCCCTCACGGACTCGACGTTGACGCTCCTCTGGACTGAGCTTGGTTCGCCCAAGCTGCATTGGCTCCTCCTCACCAGTAGAGGGCGCAGATGCGCCGGCCGTAGGGGTGAACCGCGCCGAAGCCTGCCAGGGCTGCTGAGTAGTAGTTGACTGCCCCCTCTGGACGGGAGTAGAATAGTCCGGTCTGGACTTCCTCCGGTCCTGGAGACGTTTATCAATCTTGACCACCAGAGCTATGAGCGAATCCACGTCTTCTGGCAACTCACAGTTGATTAATTGATCTTTTATGGGTTCTGCTAACCCATACAGGAATGCGTCGAACAGGGACTCCTCATTCCACCCGCTATCGGCTGCCAACGTGCGGAATTCAATAGCGTAATCCGAGACGCGTCGATTGCCCTGGCGAAATCCCATCAGTGCTCTCGCCGCCTCTCTTCCGGGGCTAGTGGTGTTGAAGATCTTGCTCAGTGTCTCCGTAAACAGCTGCACCGAGGAGCAGATGTGCAAGTCTCTTATCCACTCAGCTGTCGCCCATCTCTCTGCCCTGCCAGAGAGATACGAAATTACGTAGTGTGGCAGGACAAGGAAAGGCAGAGACGCAGGTACTGCTTACTGTTGTTTATTCAGTAGTCAGGAAGAACAGGCACATGTTCCCCATACGGGAAGTATATATAGCTTCAACCTTTACATTTCCCATCGACCCACTGGGTGAGAGGACACACCCATGAGTGCACGCCACACAGCCCCCCCCCGAACACCCAGAGGGGAAAATACAAAATGGGACAAAAGTCAGTACCTCTCAGGGGGTTTAACGAGGCGACCATAACGGCTACGCCGATCCCCGTCCGCAAACGCAGGGGTGAAACAAGCAGAAGGGACATCATTTACAACAGACACAGGATCAGGAGGCACAACTGGAGAAAACAACACAGGGGTCTTAGAAGGGGGGCGACCACGACGGGGAACCCGGGCCGGTAGCACCTCTTCGCCGGCCAACAGATGAGCTGGCTTAAGTCTGTCTAACGAAACACGCTCCCTGCGCCCGCCCACGTCCAGAATGAAACTTTTAGAACCCGCCTCTAACACCCTAAACGGGCCGTCATACGGGGGCTGGAGGGGAAACCGGTGAGCATCGTGACGCACGAAAACAAACCGAGCGGTCGCGAGATCCGTTGGCACGAAAGACCGAGGAGAAAAATGATGCACGGGCACCGGTGCACAAGCGGACTCTGACGCAGGACGCGGAAAGGGGGCAGAGCTCTGAGGCAGAAACTCCCCTGGGACGCGGAGCGGCTGACCGAGCACCAACTCTGCAGGCGAGGCATCCAGGTCAGCCTTAGGAGCCGAGCGCAACCCGAGCATCACCCACGGCAACCGATCCAACCAGTTTGCATCTGAGAGCGCAGCCCGCAATGACGCCTTAAGCGACCGGTGAAAACGATCACACAAACCGTTAGCCTGGGGGTGGTAGGCAGTGGTACGGTGAACTTAGCCTTAGCCCCCTCAAAAGCCTGGATGCTCACAGGGGTCCAATCAACCTGGTCCTTGGCTTTCTTAAGCTTCAAAGCACCATACAATGGCTGCAGGAGTTGGGCCGCACGAGGCAAGAAACGATTGTAAAAGTTTACCATGCCCAAAAACTCCTGTAGCGACCTGACCGAGACCGGACGGGGAAAATCCGCAACTGCATGCACCTTCGAGGGCAAAGGAACCGCACCCTGCGACGAAATGCGATGGCCCAAAAAGTCTATGACAGACAGCCCAAACTGGCACTTGGCTGTGTTGACAATGAGACCATGCCCATCAAGGCGCTGGAAAACCTGCCTAAGGTGCGACAAATGTTCATCAGCCGAGGGGCTGACCACCAAGATGTCGTCCAAATAGACGAAAACAAACGCGAGGTCACGTAGCACCGAGTCCATCAATCGCTGAAACGTCTGCGCTGCACCTTTAAGGCCGAACGGCATACGCAGGAACTCGAAAAGCCCAAACGGCGTAATGACAGCAGTCTTGGGCACGTCCTCTGCCCGCAAAGGCACCTGATGATAACCTCGCACCAAATCGATTTTAGAAAAAATTGTCATGCCCGCCAGACGAATCGAAAAATCCTGAACATGCGGAATTGGGTAACGGTCATGGGCCGTAATGTTATTTAAACGGCGGAAGTCGCCGCACAGCCACCAAGAACCGTCCGCCTTGGGCACCATGTGGAGCGGTGAAGCCCACGGGCTGTTGGACCGCCTAACGATCCCCAAACGCTCCATGGTAGCAAACTCCTCCTTCGCGGTGGCTATCTTCACGGTGTCGAGGCGACGCGAACGTGCGAAAACGGGCGTACCCGCAGTGGGAATGAAATGTTCCACGCCGTGTTTAGTAACCGCGGCAGAAAATGCGGGCGTTGTCAGCGAAGGAAATTCCGCCAGTAAGCGCTGGAAGACATCCTTTGACGCCGCGAAATTAGCGTGTGTTAACGGCCCGGGTCCCCCTGACTGACACGGAAAAGACGCAAAAGACACAGCATCAATGAGCCTGCGATTAGTTACATCCACTAACAACCCATTAGTGCACAGAAAATCGGCTCCGATAATAGGAACCGTAATGGAGGCTACAACAAAATCACACAGAAATTTGCGTCCATTGAAACACACAGTCACAGACTTGGTACCAAACGTCTCTATAGCCGAGCGGTTAGCCGCTGTCAGACGCGGACCACTGCCACGGGCCGAGAGGTCCGTAGCTGCAGGAGGGAGAAGGCTCTTCTGCGAGCCGGAGTCCACCAGGAACTGATTACCTGATATGGAGTCATGAACGAACAGCAGCTCTTCTTGATCACCAGCGCCCACGGCTGCTACCGAGCGCCGGCTCTTCCGTTTCCCGGTGCCTGGAACGCGCACGGAGGAACGCAGCGGCGCGCCTTGCTGCCGAAGCGCTGATGGAAGAAACACAGCTGGCCGCGCTGTGTGCGGGTGGAGACTGCAGCCGTCACTGCCGGAACCTCGTTCTCCAATGTCGACTGCGAGGACTCCACGGCCACACTCTGCACGGAGACGTTCCTCGAAGACAGCAGGATCCGGTCCGCCTCCTCAGCCAATCCACGGAAGTCGCCGGCCGCCAAACAGGAAGAGTTGGCGAGGGCTGCGCGCACCTGCAGCGGGAGCTGGCGCAGAAAGATGTGCGGGAACAGGAAACCCTCATCCTCGGAGCCCAGCAACGACAGCATCTCATCCATCCGGTCCACTGCCGAACCATCACCCAAACCAGGAAGCGACAGTAGCTTGTCCGCTCTCTCCGCGGCTGACAAGCTGTAGCGTCGGAGGAGAAGCTGCCTGATGGGGCCCGCAGGAGCTGCATCACGCGCCGGGTGGATTGCTGGTCCAAAGCCGCGACCACCAAAAAATACCTGGAGTCGTCTGCCGTCACTCCTCGCAGATGGAAGAGAGCCTCGATGTGCTGAAACCACGGCGCGGGGTCGTTCTGCCAAAACTCCGGCAGTTTAACGTGCTCCGCGGAGCTGGTCGATCCTGGAAGCTGCTGCGCCATGGTCGTCGTGGAGACACGGTCCACGGGAGCCGGGGAAGAAAAAACGTCTTCCCCGATGAGGAAGGGACACTATCCTCCTTCACCTCGAACATGTTCAAAAAACGGGGTCACCAATGTGGCAGGACAAGGAAAGGCAGAGACGCAGGTACTGCTTACTGTTGTTTATTCAGTAGTCAGGAAGAACAGGCACATGTTCCCCATACGGGAAGTATATATAGCTTCAACCTTTACATTTCCCATCGACCCACTGGGTGAGAGGACACACCCATGAGTGCACGCCACAGTAGGCCACTTTAGAGCGCTCCGTCTGGAAAGCGGATACATTTAACTCGAAGTGGAGACCACACTGGACCAGAAAGGACCGACAGTCTCCAGAATCCCCGGAAAATCTTTCGGGACGCGAGAGATGTGGCGAGACAGCATGAGGAGCAACAGCAGGAAGTAAAGCTGGATCTGGAACTGGAATGGGAGCTGGAACAACACTCGGAGCGGTGAAGGTATCCAAACGATCCATGAGTTTCTGCAACTGATCAGTCAGAAAACTAACCTGGCTGTGAATGTTCTCCTGGCGAACCGTTTTAAATTGTTCCTCCGTCTGCTGCAGTACTGGTGTCGGCAGGGCAGGGTGCCCGGAACCGGAGTCGGCTGAATCCATTTTAGTGGCCAGTTCGTACTGTAAAGGATCCAGGATGGTGTGTGGATTCAAACGCACGACTCGGAGACACAGGTAAGTGCTGTTAACAATCTTTACTGTAAATCCAACAGGGAGCAGGCAGCGGCAGAGTTGGTAAAGATAACAGTCCAAGGTCGGTACACGGGTAAATCCAACAGGGAGCAGGCAGCGGCAGAGTTGGTAAAGATAACAGTCCACGGTCGGTACACGGGCAGGCAGTCGATCACGAAGCAAGGAATCCCACAGGGAGAAGGCAGAGACGTAGGTCGTTAAACAGGCAGAGATCGGTAACAAGGTAGCTATACGGAGAAACTGCTGGGACGCTAAGAACATGAAGAAACAAAGACGAACTGGCAACGCAACACAGGAACACACAGACTAAATACACCAGGTAATGAGGGCCAGGTGCAAACAATCGGGGAGGAGTCGCTAATCAACAACGTGGAACACACACACGAGGGAGGGAGTGAGGAATCTGAAACGAGAGGAGATGTCAGTAAACAATAACAACACAGAACAGAAGAATAAGTTCTACATATAATCCAACTTAACTTAATATTCGGGACTGGACCTAACAGGCACTTCTTACAGACAATAATCCACTCACATACATAATGACTAGGGATGAGCGAGTACAGCATTATCTGTATCTGTATCTGTATCTGTTAACCATATGAATTATCCGTATCCGTACTCGGAGTGGGCGGGGCCTAACCAGGAAGTGGGTGTGATTTAACCCGGAAGTGGGCTGGTTCAACATAACTTTCTTTTTTAACTTTGAATTTTTTTTATGATTTTTTTATTTTTTTTTAATTTATTTCCACACCAGGTGTGTGTGTGTGTGTGTGTGTGTGTGTGTGTGTGTGTGTGTGTGTGTGTGTGTGTGTGTGTGTGTGTGTGTGAGTGAGATGCGAGGGACGTTCACTGTCTCCCAGAGAAACGAACACTCTGTGTCCCCAGCACAGAAAGACGCGATCCACATTCGTTCACAAGTCACACAGACTGGCCTTGCTATTTTCACCTTACATTAACACTTAAAGTTTAGTGCAGTGTAATTGTTTGCCGCGATAATTAAATGCCAGTGTGATAATAAATGACAATTTCAAACCATACAAACTGTCATGTTGTACTGTATTTAATAGAGGTTTACTTTACTGTAAAGTAAGTGTAAATGTAAAGTGAAAACAACAAAACCAGTCACCATGACCCGTGAACAAATACAATTCACGTCCTTCCATACTAAAAACACAGAGCGTTCACTTCTCCGGGAGACAGTGAACGTCCCTCGCATCTGCAGCGCTCCTCTACTGAGCCAATGCAGGTCTTGTGAAAAATTTTCCAAAGACTCGTACCCGAAGACCCAGTCGGGAAATGAACGAATCATTTCTGCTTCCTTGACTGAGCCTATGGAACAGTCCCGATGCGCAGTGAACCTGAGTGACTGAGAGACAGAGAGCTGTTCTGTGAGTGAGTGAGCAGAGCCGTGTGTGACGGCAGGAGCGCTGTGACGCTGTGTGAGGATTTTCATTCAGTCCGAGCACAGATAATGACTCCGATTACTCGTATAATAATCGTACTCGGCAAAAGTGCTTTATCCGTACCGGATACTCGTTTCAGCCGAGTATCCGGCTCATCTCTAATAATGACCAAACCAAAACTTGACGCCTGCGAACAGCGCTGGGTAGCTAAGCTCGCTCCTTACACATTCAGTCTAAAGCACATTGCAGGCACCAAGAACATAGTGGCCAATGCCCTCAGCAGAGATCCGTTCGCTAGGACAGTTGGTCAGAGACTTATCACAGAGTGTTATGACAGTCTGCTTACTGAATCTGATGAAGTTGGGGAAGATGGGGTTCAAGATGCCTTTCGTCTAATGGTACAGTGTTGTCAGACAAGGAGATCTACGCAAGGCTATGCGACTCAGTCTCATCCTCTCCCACTATCATGTGGAGTTGTGAAAGCACTTCTTGATGCTCATGACCAATGGGATTATGCCGCAGAGTGTAGAGCAGCTCAGTTAGTCCAGTCTGTTCAGCACCTCGCACCGCCAGGACAAGACTTGTTACCTACTTTCTCCACAGAGGAGCTCCGGCAAAGCCAAGAGCTGGACCCTAGCATCTCAAAAGTTTTGCCGTTTCTGGGTAGGAAGAGAAGACCCTCAAGGAGGGAGAGAGACAGTTTAGACCCAGGGGCCTTGGTGCTCATAAAGCAGTGGGAGAGACTTAAAGTTCTTGATGGAGTACTTTACCGTGTTACCAAGGATCCCTTAAGTAAACAAAAGAGACACCAGTTTGTTTTACCTCAATGTCTGGTATAAAAGGCCTTGCGGGGTGTGCATGATCTAGCTGGACATCAGGGACAGGCAAGAACAATTCAACTGACAAGGCAACGATTCTTTTGGCCTAGGATGGAGCATCAGATTAAAAACTACGTTAAATGCTGTCAGAGGTGCATCCTGGCTAAGACACCTGAACCCTCTGCCAGAGCTCCTCTCGCAAGTATCAGGACCTCAGCTCCTATGGAGTTAGTGTGTTTAGATTTTTGGAGCGCAGAAGACAGCAAACAGTGTTCAGTTGATGTTCTTGTTTTGACAGATCACTTCACAAAGTTGGCTCACACATTTCCATGCGCAAATCAGACAGCAAAGTAGGTTGCTAAAAAGTTATGGGATAACGTCTTTTGTGTCTATGGGTTTCCAGAGCGCATCCACACAGATCAATGTGAATACACTCCTGTCCCATCTCCAAGAGGCAGTAACTATTGCGCAAAAGCATTGCATCACAGAGCAGGAAAAACAGGCCAGGGGTTATAATCAAAAAGTCAAAGGAACTTATCTGAACAAGGGTGATAGAGTACTTCTCGCCAACAAAGGTGAGAGAGGAAAGAAAAAGCTTGCAGATAAATGGGCGGCGACGGTATATACCGTCATAGACAAAAACCCACAGACGCACATATATAAGCTTGAAGACGATGCGGGGAACACAAAAGTAGTACATCGCAATCTTATCCTTGATATTAGTTTCCTGCCCATCGAATCTGCTGAGGGAGACATAACTGAAGCTCAGAGCTCATTTGACGATTCTGAAGAGCAGTCTAATTCAGTGAATCTTGTCAATTCTTTGGGGGAGGAGGGTTCAGAGGGTAGGACAGGTGCTTGGGTGCTGAGTGGAACAGGAGATGCCATCAGTCGCAAATCCTCGGTTAGTGAAGAGACAGACATCAGTCAATCATGTCAGGAAGGTGCTGAAGTTGGGTGTGGAGAAATGAGTCCCGAAGACGGCAACACTCACAACTCTCTCAGACTACAGACTGACGTTGATGTTGCAGTACCGACATTTGACATCGAACACAACCGAGATAGCAAAGCATACGCAGCACTAGACACACAAAGTGTAGTTAGGACACGTGCTGGTAGAGTTGTTAAGAAGGTTAACCGGTTGGTGGAGACAATGGCTCAGACGCCATTCACTTTTAGGGGGTTGGCAAATTCCATCAATAAGAGATCTCAGTCTCTTCTTACCCTGTTTTAGAGGGGTTATGATGATACACAATGTGAAAAACAGTCTGGCACACTTTTTTGTTTGTTACAGTGTGCGTAGGTGTGTGTATGTGTAAATAACTTATTGTGGATTTTCACAAAACCTGCTAAGAATATTATTTGAGGGGGTATTTCAAGATGAATAACTTTTGGAGTTTATCAGTCTGGAGGGGTTATTTCTCGCTATGTCTCTGTGCTGCTGTGAAGAGGTTTTACTTCAAACTTTGAAAGATTGAAACTTCCAAAGCTAATCAGCCAGGCCCAGCAATTCACCAAGGGCCTGACAGAGCAGCAGCACCACAACTCCCAATGGCTTAGGTGCCAAAAGTCCTACAGGGCTTCTGGCTGCCTCCTACAAACATCCCCTTCACCCGCTCCACCCAAAATGATGTGGTCCTGTCCGACCAGGAAACTCCAAGAAAGGGCTATATCAAAGACGTCCTGGTGGAGAAGCTCCACTGCTCTGCAGCTGAAGAGTTAAAACCATCACTAATGATTCATCAGCCTCTGACATTCACAAAGGTGCCTGTTTACAGAAACAGAGACATGGCCTGCACCCAGCTGGCAGGTGTGAGTACCAAGCCTTCTGAACAAAACAATGGTCTTGCCCGAACACGACCGCTCTGGTGTTTCTCTGCCCCCAGCTGATGATACATTGAGGTCCAGGAGGAATTGACAAGCAGCCAGGACCAGAACCTTCTCCTAAACTTTCTCCACCACCTCCTGAACCCGAGGAGCCAGACTCTGCTGTGTTGTCTACACCTCCACTGATCCCCCTGACCAGTAGACAGCTTTCATTTTATTATGATAATTATCATTATTTCAGCTTTAATTATTATTATTGATGTCCTTATTATTCAGTTTGATTATTCATTTGTAAGTATTGTTTATTGTTTGTTTCATCAGCTTTCAACCACATTCAGAGTTCTGGCATGTCAAATGTAGAGAACTACTACATTTTATAAATATTTTTAAAACTTACAAGGCATTTATTTTAAAATCCATAAAAGTACTAATGAAATAAATGAAATAAAATGTACAGATGTATGGAGAATGGCCCATTTCAAAATATCATATTACTGGATTATAAATAGTGAGGGTTAGTAAAACATGTGCATCCTTTTAATGTTGCAGATGGTAAAGTTTGGGTTATATTTAACTACTTTATATACTGCTGTGGTATTATGAACTGTAATTGAGTAAATTTACTAAGTTACATTCAACCTTTGGGGAAGACCCAGGTTACACATATCAAATGACAGAATGGTGTGTTCCAACGTAAAGTTAACAGTAGAAAGAAACATGGAGGTCATTTACTATGTTTATGGTGGTTATGTCTTTATATACTTTTCTTCTTTTGACCGAATGATTACTGGATCATCTGTTAGATGAAATGGTGGAGACAAAAAACACGGGTGAGACAGAATAGTCCCACAATAACATGAGTGGTGCACTTGCTGTCCTCATGTGTTAGTGAGCTGCAGCTCAGTGGGTGGGAGGGATGCACAGAGATGGATGGATCATGTTGGCATGATTCACACAGCGATTTGGAGCAAGGCCAGCGGAGATACCAGAGATTCCTCCTACTGGCACCAACACGTTTAAATACACATACTGAAAGAGAACACTCAGTCAAATTTGATCTTACAGATGTGATACATATATTTTAAAGTAGATTCAGCATTACCTATATTATCTCTGATGTACATTAAATAAAAAACTGAAATAACACATCGACGTACATTTATTTAGATATTTTCTTAGAGCAGTTAAAGATAAGCTCATAAAAAACTGCTCAGGCAGGGTATTGTTTTCTTTTTCTGCAACTTTTGGAGCTGATTGTTTGAGGGTAAAAAATCCAGGTCAACAGTCCAAATTTTCCAACATATTGCAACAAATAATAGATACAATGTAAGGCTTATATTTATCAGAAAATGATTCCCGATATTGTAACCAAGAAAGTAAGAGACATGATCTACAGCTTACTTTTATTAACTAACCTTTCTTTATTATATGGTATTAATTATGTTACGATGAGTCATCATTAAATGGCATTGCTTCATTAATAAGGTTGGGTTGGTTGAGTCCTGCTTCCAGCCATTGTGGCAATGATACGGTCTGTTTATTCAACTCTCAGCAGGAAAGGGACATAGCGTGTATTCTTATATGTCAAACCAGTTCTTCAATGAACACCCCGGAGTATGTTCTGTACTCCTCGTCACTGTGACATCATTACTGGGTGTGGTTACAGTTACAATTAACCACAGCTATGTCCCAATGTACACCCATTATAGTGAATGTGGTGAGAGGTGAAACAAACTTTCATCCTGGTGTTTAGTACAACTTTAATTTAGTAATATCACAGTACTGCGCTCCAAGATTTTAAGGCTTGTCCTTAGCTTTATTGCAATTTATTTCTGTGTGTGGATTTAGATACAGGAGCATGAGCTTGGATTAAGTCCCTTATCTTAACCTGTGAAACAACACTCCATGGAACATTTGTGTAATTTCCTAATATGCTGTCATTGATTTGTTCAAACATGAACTCACCAATATTACATAATAAGGTTGAAACATGGTTGTGTTCTGGTATGAGGAATGTTGCCAAATCACGCCTTAAAGGGATAGTTCACCAAAAAAGGAAAATTCCTTCATTATCTACTCACCACTATGCCGAATGAGAGGTTGGTGAAGTAATTGAGTCCACAAAAGGAGTTCAGGGTTCAAAACGACATCATTTTTACACCATTTTTTAGCCTAAATGTCCTCTGATATCATTCTAAGTTCTCGCCCAAGAGTGCACGCAGGGGTGCACAGTAACATCGCTAGTTCCGGTAGCCTCTCTTCTAAGTATAGCTGATGTAGTCACATGCCTTTTTCCAGTCAAAGTTGTATGTCCGAGATTATCTGCAAACACAAACACAAACACAACGCCCATGTAATGGTAAATGGTTCTGTATTTATATAGTGCTTTTCTATTGCTTTTCTTGATGACCACTCAAAGCACTTTACAGTACAGTTTTACATTCACCCATTCATACAGTGCATCTATTCGCAGGACTTTGTTATTCTATGGGGGACATTCAGGGTTCAGCATCTTTCCCAAGGACACTTCGGCATGCAGATGGGTCAGACTGGGGATCAAACTACCGAACTTCAGGTTGGGGGACGACCACTCTACCCCTCAGCCACAGCCGCCCATGTAATGTAAATCATGGCGCATCCTCACATGGGCCCAGACCTGACCATCTAGAAGAGTAAGAGCAGGGATTTATTTTCCTGGACGATCAGAGGTGGAACTGTGACATGTTAGTTACTTGTTGCATTCAGCACTGGTGGCCGAGTCAGGACAGATATGAACCAATCAGGAGGAGAATGTGGGCATCCTCCTCCTCCAGACATTTTTATATTACATCTTTTTTCTTACTCTTACTTTCCTCTCTTTAATGTCTCTGTTCATGTCTCACACACTCCACTTAGGAAACAAAAACATATCTTTATCTGAGTAATCACTCAACTATTCTCACAGACACATACACACAGTCGCAGACACACTATTTTGTTATTTTTTCAAACTTTCAATACAATCTATTCAGCCATCTTGAAGCCTATGCATAGCAGCCTTGCTCTAAGGGAGATGCATGACAAGCCAGATGCATGCGTGTGTGTGTGTGTCCGCATAGGTTGGATATCATGAAGTTGTATAGGAGCTTTACTAGTTTGTGATTGTGTTTTCCAAATAAATACAGGGAGGAGAGATCATTCAAAATGTCTTGCATTTGAGTTAAGGAATCATCAGAGACATGATGAGACTGGAACAGAAATGTAAGATATTTGACAGTGCCACAGCTTTTCATAATACAAATTTCCCAGATTACAAAGTGACCTGTCTAAGATGATCAAATTCAGGCAGAATCAAAAATGTTGGCATAAAGAACACTAAAAGCGTGTCTCCTTTCAATATGATGTCTTCATTCTTTCTTCTGGTGTGGTTAGAAAACATCTAAAGGAATACACAAAGGTATTACATGTTGATCTAATGTGTAAAACTGATATTGAAATAAACTACTTAATTTGCTTTGCAGTATGTGCAGTTTCTCTAAAAAGCAGTGCGGGTTTGTGTTAGATGGTTAGGGACACTTAAGCTTCTTTCAGACATGCACTGAACTGTTGATAATCTCCTGAAATTAGAGGCTCCGGACAAGTAGGCATGTTGGTGACATTTCTAAAACATGCAGACGCAAAAACAACAACAAAAAAGAACACATATAAGGGCCATACACAAAGACGATGTCAACCTGGAAAGACAAAGAGATTCAAGAGCTTTTGGAGATAAGAGATGAAGCCAGTGTCCATATGCTGTGAACCGAAACATATTATCCCTTCAAATGAATACGTTACATCCTACCCCCTTGCATGCTATACCCAGACACCCCCCCTCAGCGGAAAACTATGGAGATTTTCCTATTGATGTGATCCCATCTGAGCGGAGAATCTCCTGCTACATTCTTCATATATGAAGTTCATGTGTGAAAACTGCTTTAGAGATAGTAGAAGAAGACAGTCAAGGTTATCGAATTAAAGCTTAAAAATTAAAGCTATTAAAGCTTGTTGTTTAGTAGCAATTCATCTATCGGAAAAACCTTTACCCAAAGCATTGCACTGATGTTGAGAAACAAAAGAAAACCCCCAGGGCTGCTGTGAGCACGTAAGAGCGCTCTCTGACACAGGAAAATCAAAGACGTGGTCTGATGATGTTGCATCATCTTCACAACCCTCTCCACAACCCTCTCTAATACACAACATCCCAATTTGCTGGCCTCTTTAAGCTGCAAATATTTCCCATCTCTCCCTCTGCTTGTTAGTGCCTCTGCTTCCCTGCATCCGTTCCGCCAGCTATTGATTCAGCCCCTCCACCACCCCACTACCCACCTACACACTCTGACAGGGGGGGTTAAAGATATTTGCTCATCACTCCCCTTTACTTTAATGTAATCTTATCTGGTGATGCAGTCTGAGCTGAGGCGCCACACTAACAATGTTCTGCTGATCGATTCAATTCAATTCAATTTTATTTGTATAGCGCCAAATCATAATACACATTATCTTGAGACGCTTTGAGCAAGCACTATGGTGTCAAATACGGCACTAAGATCAAGCAGGACAAGTATAGAGACAAGTACAATATCTGATGCCATGAAAAGGTCATGACTACCTTTTAATAGTGCTGTTTCTGTTTTCCAACAAACCATTACTGCTAAGTAATCACAACAGGATTTGGGAAATGAAGGGCAGGTTTGCAAGATATTTAGTTATAATTAGCTGCAACCTCCGGATCAAAGAGTGGGCTTTTTAAGCAGAGGTTTAATTACAGCTGCCTTAAAAGCTTGTGGTATTGTACGTTACTGGTTAACAAAGACATATTAATCTGATTTAATAGGGAACGGTCAATTAGAGGAAAAATTTAAAAAGTCTAGTTGGGACAGAGTCTAATAGACAAGTTGGTTTAGAGGAAGAACCTAGTGAGGTCAGTTCAGAAAGATCAATCGAGGAAAAGGGGTCCAAATATAAATCTGGTGCTCTAGGTGGTTCTATGCTTTCTGTACTATACAATGTACAGTATCTGTACTACTCATGGGGAGGAGCTGATGAGTTTTTTTCCTGATGGTTATAATGGTTTAAATTTGGCTGAAAAGTTTTGTTAAATCTTTTTCCCTGTCCCAGTCATCTCATTTCTCGTAACTTTTAAAAAGTTACATTTCACATGACTCTGATGTATTTATTCTCCTGTGACTTAAAAACTTGCTGATAAACTCTAAAGCCAAACTGCCAGTGATATACTAACAGCACAAGCTTTGTTATTTGTTGTATACAAAGGAATGTGTCTGTCACAAGTCAAATGTGTGCTTCTTACACTGTGACAAATAACTGTGATTAGTGCTGTTGTTGACAGCAGGGAGAGGAGCTGTGGTCAGGAGGTGGATGACGGGAAGAGGTCACAAAAACAAGCAAACACACACACAGCCACACACACAAACAGGAAAAGATACAATGAATCATAAGTAGTTAATTTTAGTCTGTCTCCAGACCGGGGCCAAACACCCAAAGTATGCAACACAGACACACAAAGTAAGAAGCTAAACAAGGATGGACATGTTTAAGGAAGTGTGTGTATTGGGTATTCTTATTTGTAGGGTTGTTGTTTTGGGTGGTGTGTGTGTGTGTGTGCACACACATGTACATGCTCCTGTGTATTTATTGTCTTCCATTTGTTTCCTCATGTTTGTTTGGTTCTGACCCTCCGAGCTAAACCCAGGAACCCATTGTTCGTCACTGCTTGCTGTTTATGTTGATTCGTGTGATGGTTTGTTCTTGCTCTGTGCACAATGACACTTTCTCTACCCTTTCTGTATTCTGTGGCCATATTTTTTATGTGAGGCCTTGCTAATGAAGGGTGGTGAAATTGTTGTCAGATAACATTGAGATAGAATAGGTTGATCTCCAAAACTTTATAAAGATGATCAGTGACTATATAAAAATGTATGACATGTCTCCACCTCCTCATATTGTATAAACATGAAGACAAAATATGTCAGATACAGATGATTAGTGTGCAGTTTATTGTGCTGGTAGCATCATTTGGAGTGGAGACAGGATATTTTGGTCATGGGGGGTGGGGCACATACTTAGATGTTTTAGTGTGGTCCAAACATAATATAATAACAGTGCCAGGATTCTCCAACAGGATTGCAGGTATGATAGTCAAACAGCTTCGGAAGAAGCATTTCTAACTTTCTGAAGTCCGACTTGTTTCTGTAAACTTTTCCAAATTGATAATCCAACATTCACAGCCAGCTCACTGTGAATAACCAGGTGTGTAGAGATGAGAAAGCAAAGCTGGTCTGATCTTTTGTCTCTAGCTCTCTTTTTCCTTCTTTACACTTGTTTCTGCTTCGCAGGATAGACTCTGAAAATAAGCATCATCTTGCCCATACTTATAGCTGAAACGTTTTGTCTGTTAATATTCTTTGTCCAAACAGTGTGTTCCCAATGAGTTACAGGTACCTCAGATTTGGGAATCACTCGTCTTATCCACTTTTAAGTGGAAAAAAACTAAAGTTAGTGTAAATATTGTTGAATAAACAAGTGAGGGGTCAGTCTGGAAACAAATGGTGGGATGGATATTTAACTAAATCATTTTGCTGTTCACCCTCAATTCTGTATGTATGTATTTTGCGTGTTTATGTGCATGTGTGTGTGTGTGTGTGCATGTTTGTGTGTGTGTGTGTGTGTGTGTGTGTGTGTGTGTGTGTGTGTCAGTGAAAAATAAAACTACAGTTAAACATCAGATGGATCGTCTGATTTGACTGGATTTAAAGGGACTTCCTCTTCCTCTCAGGGGCCGACCAAGCTGTGAATTTCAGAGAGGATGAACAGAAGGTTTAAGAGTGAGGGTGTGGTGGGAGTGTGGGATGAAGGCAGAGCGTCTGAATGTGCGTGTAAGTTTTAGAGGAGTCAAACGGCATCATGCATTAATGAACCAACTGTAGACAACAAAGGACTGACCTTGAGCCTCTGAATGGCAGTGCGTGTGCGTGTGTGTGTGTGTGTGTGTGTGTGTGTGTGTGTGTGTGTGTGTGTGTGTGCATGTGGGCGTGTGCAAAGATGGAATATTATGGTACCCTTTAACCTCTGTGATTTTTCTGTCAACCATAATTACTCCACTGCTGCATAGCATTTAGGCTCAGCTGGTGTCCTCTCACACAAAGACATTAAAGCTTCTGTCTGTCTGTTGATTGTATCACCGGTCTTTCTCAGTCATAACAAGGAACTCCTGAGATTTGGGTCAAGACTTTTTCCACAGGTTTCATTTCTCGTGAACAGCGCAGTGGGAGGTTTTCTCCTCAGATGCGTTCACAACAGCAACAAATCCTGCAAGTGAGGGATGGGGCAACAGGCAGAGGCAGGACGCTAAGTATTAATTCCACTGCAGAGATAATGTGTTTATGTCTATAGCAGATCGACATTGGCTCTTATCACTACAAACTTGCTTGATTTTCAGTGCCAACACTATAAGGTACATATTATCACAATATCTATAGAAAATTTGAAAAATAACGATAGAAATGTTGAGGTCAGTTTTAAAATTGCAGTTTCATACTATTTTTAACAGTATCTGTAGGAACACTGTATTACATTAATGACCACCTATTTATTCAGCCTAATTAATACAGATCTAAAATGTTGTTCCAAATGAAAGAAACTGGTTCATCCACATAAACCTCAAAAACCTCAATAGGACATAGGATGACATAACAGCGCAGGAAAAGACTGAACAACTGCTTTATTTGCTTGCTTGTCACTTTTATCCTTCTTGTACACCATGAGGTATTGGAGAGAAAAATCAAAAAGACATACACGCATTACATCATCGTCCAATTACACACTGGCTCATTTCAGTGTTTCCCATGAGGCTCTCTGAGAGTCTTCTTCCTGCGTCTGTCTCCACAAACCTCATTTCCAAATTCTTTTAATCTATTTTAAAGCTAGGCATGGGCAGGCCCCTCCCTATATTCCGACCTTTTATTTCACATCAACCCAGGATTCTCTGGTAAGGTGTTGCTAACCCTCCAAAGTCTGGGCTGAAAACGAAAGGAGAACCTCTGCCATGAGGGCCCCTTCACTTTTGAACAATCGTCAAGAGGAGGATAGACTAGCAGAATCTGTTACCTGTTTTATCTCACTTCTTAAGAAAAAAACTTTTATTGAGTGATTGTGAGTTTCATATTGTTTGCTATAAAGCACTTTGCTACTTGCAAAGAAAACCCCCATATAAATTATTATTATTTAAATTATTATTTGTATTATTAAGTGGCCCTGGTTGCCATTCTGATGCTCAATAGAATTTGTCACAGGCAAACAATTTACCACAGGTTGGACGTATATGTATAGTGATGAATACTTTAAAGGTCCAGTGTGTACGGTTGAGGTGAAAGGGATCTATTGGCAGGAATTGAATATAAAATAATCCTGTGAAGTTTACACTAGTGTGTTTTACCTAAATTGTTCAAATTGTTGTTTTATTTACCCTAGAATGGGCCCTTTTTATTAAAAACTTAATATTTACATGGGGAGCAGGTCCTCTCTACGGAGGCCGCCATATTTGAACACTTTTGTTTTTTTTTATGACAACTGAAGTTTACCACAGGTTCTCTCCCATGTTTAGAAGGGGAGAGTGAGGGGTATTCAGCTGCAATATCTAACTTCACCACTAGATGTCAATTAATTACACACACTGAACCTTTAACCAACAACCCTCAAAGTTCTCAGAAGTCATAATTGTAGTTCACCCTGATCTAAACCTAAAAATATAAAAGTTAGACTTATTGATTGAGTTATTCAGTGTCCATATTTCTTTCAAAATCACACATTTTCCACAATCCAGATGCATTTAATTAAAAAAAAAAAAAACTTTCTTTTAACTAACCTCAGTGTTAGTATTACTTGTTGGGAAAAGTCAGAAAAGCTAAAAAACTGCAAAAAATGCATGACACCAGAGATGTGCGATCAAAGTACACAAGTCATACTTTGCTAAAATGTCATGTAAAAGGATCCTGTTGTCTTTGTTTCATGCTCTTTTCATGTTGTCCCGTTAACTTTATCTCTGTATCTCAACTTCATCTATCTGTACTCCTTGGTTTCACTTTCCCTCAGGCTACCCTAATTTAATCTGCTCTGCCAGCAGGTCTAACGGCAGGGGGCTGAAATATGCACAAACACACACTCCGATTCCACCCAGCTATTATCCTGCTGCAGTGGAGCCTCGGTGTGGTCTAATCACAGGGTGACTTCCCCACCCCAAACTAAACACTGCAGGGAATGGCAGCTATTTTAAGCATGTGTGTCAGGGATGAAGGTAAGAATGAGCTCAATACAGGCCACACACACAGTACTCTAGAGATTATTGCTTGCTTGGTTGATGTGCAATGATAATATATAGGACATTAATTTCTCCCTCCTCTTGCCTCCCCCTCATAGTTGAGATAATTCTTCTGTAACAGAGTGGAGATGTTACATAAACTTGTTTTTCAATAGTGTTGCATGTGTTTACATTTAAACTGATCCTGGCTGGTGTGTCTAGCCTCTCTGTGCTTTCTTATCCAAGGTCAGAAGGTGTTATGAGTAGCAATAAGGGTGACAGCTGCAGCCACAGTCACATCCACACAATAGGTATTGCTGTAGCCTCAACAACACCCACATGTACGCCCTGGGACAATGGGAATGCAACATATATATCATAGTGAGGTATTTCACATAATTGATTGAGAATGGTGCTTTCTCTCCCCTTTTCACTAGGCCCTGTCTCCCTACATTACAAGTATTTGGTCATTTGATTCTTATTTGAATTTTGACTATCAATCAGATTATGTAAAGAGTCTTCTCTGAGTTGTGTGTTTTATTGTTTTACAGCAAGGCTGTGCTGTACAGTATAGCTCCTGTTTGGTTTTTGTATGGGATGCAGGATCAGATCAGCAGGTTGATCAGGGAGAGTGAGAACAGGTTTGCACGATCAGGTCTCAGTAGGAGGGGCCGGGCAGACTCAAGTCGACAGAGAATAGGTGAAGTGTGCTGCGTTGGTCATACATTTTAGTCAGGTTTTTGCATTTATCTCCTGTATTTGTGCAGGTAGACCAAATTTTGAGGTCAGCAATAGCCCAGAGTCATAACTTGGTCTTGTATTAGTAGTGTTGATTGTGGTTTCTGTACTTGTCTTTCTGTAGCTCATTCTATACTTACCGGGGCAGGTGATAGGTTCCAGGCTGATGAGGCTGTGGGTAAATGTCAGTAGTGAAAGGGGGAGAGAGGAGGTGGCCGCTTGCTGTATATCTGCAGATTTTTGTAGTTGTCTTCCTAGTATGATTTAGTTTTGTTGGATTTCCTGGGATTCATCTGGTCTTTCTGTCGTAGTGCGTTTTTGTTGATGGATGTTATTTCCTGTCTTTTCTAGCACTGTAAAACAATTCAGAGTTTGGTTTTCTCCTTAGTTTCTGGAAATATTTGGGTTGTGTTTTAGTCTGGACAGACAGAAACACCCCACGTAATTTCTTGATTGGTTCAGTCACGACTCGTCATTAACATTTCGAACTTGTCGTCAGTCTGAGAGATCCCTGCCCTTTCACCATTTCTGTTCGACTATCATAAGCAACCAACTGTGACGTAGATCAGAGAAACCTGCTTCCTGTTTACAGCGGCACACACATGACCACTGTCCATGTGATATACTTCAGTTGTGTTAGTATGGACTAATAATGTGGAGCTAAAATGCTAATCTTGAACTGAGATTGTTGTTGTTCTCAAACAAACAGTATATAAGTATCAGTGTGGGCACAGCCAAAGGTCATTGGAACACTCCTCTCCATGCTCCACTGTTTATACTTCCCTCCACACCTCCCTCTCTTCACCTCCCTTCTGTCTTTCAGCTTTACACTGTGTGCACAATTGTTAGGCAAGTGAGTATACCGCCACTTTAAAATCCAAACACAATTACGATTCTAATACCGGAGTGTGTGAGGAAAGCTGGGAGGAGGTAAATAAACAAACGTGGACTTCTTCTATGTACAATGACGTCATGAGGTAGGCTTCTCTAAGCTCGTCTTCCGTTGCGGCACTTACTGTTCTGGCGGTGAATTGTTTACAGCACCAACAGCCTTCGGAGAACCATAAATGAAAAAGAGTCCATGGGATCCGTGCGTCCCCCGCGTGCAACAGATTCGGAGTAGCATATTTCGGGCCTTTACTCTTGTTGAGGAGTAAGGATGGAGGAGGTCTCACCTTGTGAAGCCCTATGAGACAAATTGTGATTTGTGAATATGGGCTATAAAAATTTGATTGATACCAAAATACCCTTCCTAGCCCACCATTGCTTTGTGTTAGCGAATAATATCAAAACCTTCTAAAAACCACTGCATCTCAATCGCTTCCTTTGCTACCTCAAGCACATGAGCATCAAGGCTGTATTCTCTCTCTTTTTTCCCTCTCTCTCTACCTGTTGCCCTCTGCAGGTATCTCTCGTCTCTGGAGCTGCAGAGTTTGGATCTGTGATTGCCAACGTCCTGCTGCCACTAAGAGCCACTAAGTGCTTGCTCCTGATACGAATGTTGGTGAAGTCTTGACCTGCCCGAACATGACCCTTTGACACTATATAAATAACATTGACTTGACTTGCAATATACGTTCTCCTTCTTTATCTCTCCCTCTGCTTCTTATGATTTCTTGCTCAGACCTAATGTTCTACTCAACAGAGCACTCATTGTTTGAAACACCTGGAGCAGAAGACGCCCAAGAAGAGGAGGTGAAACCACGAATATTGACTACCAGCACTCACATCTACACACATAAGCTCCATTGTCCTCTAATGTAGCCTGCCAGAGTCTCTACGTAGAGTCAGGACTAATTATGTTCCCAGATCCCTGTAATCATGTTATTAGTATGTGTGGTTCTTTTGTGCAACTGCAGCCTTACACACGTAGAAACATTGGTGTGGTGTGAAAAGGAGTACAGATTCTGGAAGTCACACGGCTGTCTAACATCAATAGCTTTTGGAGTTGGGGTGGGTGAAAGAACTGTGTGTGCGTGTGTGTGCGTGGGTGCGCGATTATAAATGTGTGCGTGTGTGTGCTTGTGTGGTGAAGACAGCAGGTCTGTTTGTTGGTGAGTCAGACGGACTGAGCAGAACAAAAAGCTCCAGTCTTGATGAGATGAGAGAACATGCAGAGATAAAACCACAGTCATTATAAGTGTGTGTCAGTGTCTAATGCAGATGAATAAGCTCAGTGATACATGTTTTGGAAGATCAGGTGTGAGATTACAGATGTAGAATTGTATGTCAGTTAGTTGTGTGTAGCACTTAATCCAGTTAAGTCTCATTTGCATAACTTGACCTAATTCAACTCTACCTAATGAGAGAAGAGAAAGATTTTAGTATGTGAACATGGTTAAAATACCTGTAAAGCTCACTGGGTAACAAAATGTACCACTCTTGTTTCATCTATGCACAGTCAAATGTAAAAATTACCATTTTAAGTCATCCATTCATCCAGTATTTCTACCACCTCTCCTGTAAGGGTTGCAGGAGGGCATGAACCAGCTTAAATTGTATGAGACGAAGGATTCACCCTGGACAGCTCGCTAGTGTATTGCAGGGCTATCATTTAATCTGTTTTCAGACAAAAGTTTGCCTTTGACATATAGAACACAGCAGGACATTGTCTGGGTTAGACGTGATCACAAAAACAGAAAAACATCTTATTACAATATCTATTTCATTGCATCCAGTATGGAAATCATGTTTTGTTTTTCAAATCGACAACAGCATTGGCCCCCTAGAAAGCTCTTGAATCTCATTTTCCTTCCAAGTTAAAATCTTCATCTACCTTTCTTCGTGCATCAGTTGCGTGTCAGAAACCTCATGATTGTTCCCACCTAATCTCTGTGAATTTTCCTGCTCTATGCTCACGTGGGCTCATTCAGGCATTTTCTGCACTTTTTGCTATAGGGGGCTGGCAGGAAAAACTCCAGAGAATGTTGTGAGTGACTGGCCCAGAAATTTATTTTCTCACTAAACCACCCCTACGAAAAATTTCTGGAAAAATGTCCGTTCTTTATTGCATGTCTGAAAGCATCTGGAGAGATAAATAACTTTTGACTCTCACAATCACACCTCCGGTCAATTCAAAGTGTCTAATGAACCTAACACCAATCTGCATGAATTTGGACTGTTGGAGATAGCCAGAGTAACCAATTACTGGAACAAGAACTGACAAATATCAACCCCTCCATCTCCTGACTAGTTAAACCAATGATTGTATATACAGATGGTCCCCAGCTCCCAAAAGTGAAGCCACAATATCTGTATCTCTATGGTTTATTGCAGCAATATATTGGGTGGTCGTATCAGCAAGACCTTGGTTCCGCTCCACGATCACTACTGCACACACTGGCTCAAAATTGGCAGCGTCTGTGTCCAAGTTACTTTGCCTTCACTTTTTCTCAGTGGCAGGAAGTGGAAATGTGTTGTCAATCTTTGTATATCGTCATAGGGTTAAACACACCAATCTAAGATTTTTCTGGAATTAGTTGGTAAATGTAAAGAGCAACGACAATGATCTTTGAGTTAAAACACTGGAAATAAAGATCACTAACAGCTCTGTCTGTCTGTGTGATGTATATCTCGTGAACCATTCATTTTATCGACTTCACACTTGGCGTCTTTGTTCTTAAGAAGATGAGGAGTGTCGAATTTGGTGCAATCTGGAAATGTGTTGCATTCAATATTGCTAACATTTTTATCAACAGGTAAACAATTCAAAGCACTTTAATTCAATCTTATTTTTATAGTGCCAAATCATAATATACATTATCTCAAGGCACTTTACATTGAAGGTCACATCGTGGATTATGATCTATCGATAGCGTATCAGAAATCGTAATCGTAATGGTGGATCCTGTATCATGTTGGCATCTGATAGTGGTGATGGACTAAGATCGAGGTGGCAGCTGATGGTGGATCCTGATGGCGGCAGTGGATCATGATTGTGGACTTTAGTGGCATCCGATCGGGATGGTGGATCATCATCATGGTGGCTGCTGACCATGGCCTTTAATTACAATACAATATCTCTCCTCAGATACCCGACTATTACTGACAATAGTTCATAAATTAATTAACCTTCCATTATGCTACAAAGTGTTTATTCTAATCAATGCTGCAAATACCCTTATCATTCTGATGTTCTCCTGTACACTTGGCATCTATTGCAATTCTGTCCGTCATGGGAGAGGGATCCCTCACATGTGGCTCTCTCTGAGGTTTCTACGTTCCTTTACCCTGTTAGAAGGTATTCTTTTTTTGTAGTTTTACCTTACTCTTGTTGAGGGTTAAGGGCAGAGGATGTCGCACCAATCAAATTGTGATTTGTGAATATGGGCTATTCAAATAAAATTTGGTTAAATGAAATCTATCTGATAAATTTGATTTAAACCAGTCTAATGCTGTTCCTTTTATCCCTACATGTTGTTCCAGTCTCTGTAACAGAATCTTGTGATCTATTGTATCAAATGCTGCACTAAGATCAAAAAGTACGAGTATAGAGACAAGTCCATTATCTGAGGCCATGAAAAGGTCATTAGTAACTTTTAAGAGTGCTGTTTCTGTGCTGTGATGGATTCTAAATCCTGACTGAAAGTTTTCCAACAGACACAGCTGGTTAGCAACGGCTTCTTGTGGGATTTCGGAAATGTTGGGCAGGTTTGATATGGGTCTATAATGAGCTAAAAACCTATGGATCACGAGTGCTCTGATGCACCCAGTGGGGTTGGGGCAGTTGGCCTTCAGTCTATGGACCAAGTTGAACAAGTCCTCAGATAAACTGCAGCCACTGTCTAAATCACATGTTTTTCAAAGAAACATGCCGTGCATTACCAGAATGAGGAAGTTTGGAAGATTGAAGATGTGGTGATTTATATCTCTATTTTTTCCGGTCTCTGATTATTCTTGGAGCTAGTGGGCTCAGTAGATTCACTACGGATGTTTGCCAGGTGTGAAAAGTTAGTTACTCTGACTTCAGTTGTGAGCATCACTCAAGGTGTCCAAAGCGATGTGTATGAGTCAAAGGACAAAGTGTCCGTCAATTCCTTGGACACTTAAAGTACTACTGTGGGTTAATATATGACAAGCTGGTTAACGTTTTCATTCTCATCATTTAGCATACATGCTGTTTCAGTAAAAAGTAGGCCTTTTGTAAAGTCATATTCTTGCTATTATCACAAAACACATCTTGAACGGTTGTTTTGATTTAAGATGATTTCATGAGGTTTGTGGTGCCACAGAGATTTATTTTCACACTAAACCCCAAACCATCACTAGTGTACTTGGATTTGTGGAGGGAACTTCCCAGTGGAGATCAAGTCCAACGCTTTTACCAGTCCTCGTGGACCAAAAGAGTCTGTTTCACATGCAGGTTTTGCAATTAAAAGGACACTGAACACATATTTGACTTCAATCCGAACCACATCACTCTGTCCAAACATAAATCTGCGTTGTCTTGCACTGGAGGACGGGACACTGGAAGGAGAAAGAGAGGAGACACACTGAAGGCTTCCAAGATAACTATATTGTCTCTGTACTGAACCATGATTTTAAACCAGTAATGGGTATGTGTAACATATATTCACAATCATTTCTTTATTATTCACATGGTATTATTGCATGTTTACAAGAAGTGGAAGAGCTGAATGTGTCGCAGGCATCACTACATCCCTGAATGTCTGTGAGTGAGTGAGTGAGTGAAGCACCATTTCCACTGCTCAAAACATCCAATTACATCTGGCTTTTGTCTGTAATGGAAATGGATTCCATCTCCATTCACTTCTGGGTCAAATGACGAACAAATGTGACACCTGGCCGCACATGCTAATTTTGCAAGACAGTGTGGGAGACAGTGTTCATCGAGCAAGACACGCCAGGAAAAGAAGACGGCAAGGCAAGGTCCTCTACTGGCAATGGGCAAGGAGTCAGTTGTCTATATTTAGTGGGCTTACCCACATTTAAAATACCCGATAATTTTGGTGTTAAGTAGGTGAGTGAGTAAGTGAATGTCAAAGACTCTGGAATTTGATACAGTATCAATATGGACATAGCAAATCAATATGCAAGCAGATGTCAATAAAGCCATTTTCAGGCATTTAGCTCAGCTGTGTTTTCTGGTAAACCCCTTGTAAAAACTCCTACTCAGAGATCCCCTGTAAGACCCACCACAAATCTCTGTACAGAGTCTCTGGACAGGCTCATTGTTCTGGGTCTGTTCTTAAACAAACACTCTTGTGCTTTGCTGCTTCTAAGTGTGACGTCCTGTCCCCCGAGGAAGTCATTAGTGTGGTTTCCTTACAGACAGACAACAAGGCCCACAAACATCATAGCAGACAAAGGGTTTTCACTGGCTGGATTCATCCTCTTAAAGAGGTTCCTGTGACCTCAGAAAAACCCTTAATCACACACAGACACACACCAACATTGTCTTCAATCGATGAAAACGTAACATTTATCCTTTTCCTGTAAACAGACATACACTGGTCTGCCCCCTATAATTCCTTTAAATCCCACAGGTCACAAAATGAGGGACCCTGATGCCACAATTTTACAGCCCCTCACTGGTAACAGGAGGCAACACCTCCTCTGCTGCTCTCTGCTCTGTTCTGCTCTTCAACACTCCACCTGCAATGTGTGGAAGAGATCACACTCTTTATGGGATTTGTTTAGTCTCTGTTCTGTCAGGAAAAACAGGGAGTAGGGGAATGGACAGATGGAGGACTGAGGAACACATTAGAACACTAAAACTAATGACCTCCTTACCTGAAAAAAAATGTTCACTCATTGTTGGCCTTTTTTTTTTTGAGTGCATTTTACACACGTCACCTCCAACTTACTTTAATCTCCTGCAGTAAGTGCAGTCTCAGCAGGAGGTTCCCTCTATGTGCAGGACAGGAGGGGGAAGGGGGAGGAAGACAGAAATTAATTAGGAAGTGGAGGTACAATGCTTTATTGATCATACTGAATAATGCTGTTGAGTCTTTTTTCATTCTCTCTCACCCCTAGAAACAGAAATCTTTTTAAATGATGATGTAGACACTCACAATAACTTGTTGATTGGGTCTTTTTGGTCTCAATTCGCCAGGCTCCTACCACATGACCCCTTCTGCAAGAAAACAACTGGTATTAGCCTCTGTTACTGTGAATGCAACATGGATAACCCTGTTGTCTTTGCTAACAGCTGTTGTACAGTTAGACTCTTACTTTTTGCCTTTGTTGCTACTCGTTTGTAGCCTGTAGAGACAGACCTGTTCATTGTCTTTTGCCTCCCGCTAATCCGTGTTTGTGAACAGGCTAGGTGTTACTTACAGGCTACTTTGCTGTATCCACATGAAGGTGATACAAGTGAACAGTGCCACCATGCAGGACTTTTTTCCGTACATGTACGTGCTAAGTGTCTGATTTAGAAACAGGCTCTCTGTGTCCACAAACAAGATGTGCTCGAAGCAGGAGTTGACTGGTCTGACTCTGTAACACAACAAGAACTGAAAAACAGAGGAAGATACAGGCACAGTGATGGTCTCTGCTGTGAAATAACAAATACACCATGGAAACACTTTAACTGCAGGTCTGTGCTGGTGCATATCATAAGATGCAATGATTTTTAAAAAGTTTAATGATTAATTATTATAAGTGTAACAAGGGATTTTAGGGGCTACAGGTAAAAGGGACCTTGGGGGCCATCATTACAATTTGTAAATGATTATTTTAGTTTCCAAATTATAAACAACAGACTTACAAGTGCAGACTGTGTGAACACATCAATACTTAACTAGTAAAGCCACCCACCATTCACATATGAAGCACATAGCCAGAGATTGTCTGGGTCAGACTCCCTCACAACAACAGGAAAGTGTTCAGACGAGGGCTGGCATATAGGTGGTTATTTTTTCCATGTTGAAATATTTTCCAGCTCGATTCTCACATGAGCTCACTCAAACATTATCTGGACATTTTACGATCTGGAGCAACTGACTCAGAATATTCAGAGTTCAGTGCATGTCTGAAGGCAGCTTAAGCCCCTTTTGCCCAGTTGTAAAAAGCATTCTAGCTTTTGACCTCAAACCCACTGGTTGTTGCTGAAGGTGTAACTGTAAACAAATCTCACAAAAATGTGTTTTTTTAAAGGTGCTGTTATTTTCTAAAACTGCTGAAGAAGAGACTAAGAACTCCCAGAGAGACCAGAGATCAGTGTAATAATCCCATACAGGCAGAGACAATGCAAATCCCAACAAACAGGAAGCAGGGCAAAGTCATCGAGCACAAACAATGCATACACCTGTCTGGCTAGGAAAACAGGAGGATGGACTGGACTGACGGGAAGAGCAGGGGCTGGTGAGCTGATTGGAATCAGGTGGAGATGATCACGCAGCAGGAGACACGTGGAGGCAGGAAATGAAATGATAGGACAAGTAAAAATGTCAAGATTTGGGCACTGCAGTTTTTAGGCACATGGAGAAACTAAGAGAACGACATCTTATCAAAATGAGGGTATTTGAGAAAAAGTGGTAAAGACCCTTTGAAGATGTAAGAGATCTGTTGGATTCTGCATCTTTGTGTGTTTCTTGTAAAAACACAAAGCTATGGAGGAAATTGTCTGTGCTATTGACAGGCATTCACACAAGTCAATAGTGCTGAATGTGCATCACGCCCCCACAGCAGTGTTGACAGTATCTAGCAACTCAACGTGGAAAGTCGACAGCCTCGTCACCGGCACACAGGGACTAATTTGGCAGCGTAGTCCCTGTGTGCCGGTCACTAACTTGCAGAATTTATAGTCACGGGAAGGGAGTTAATAATTCCAGGAAGCTTTCAGATTGGATGAAGAATATATAAACTAACGAGAGTGCAGAATAAGACATCAAACACAGTTTTACAGGAGACGAAAAAAAACAAGATGTAGATGTTAAAATAGAATACTGTGATATTGGCTCAATAACAAAAGATAAATGAACAATTAACAGAGACACAGGATTAAACTTATCTCATGGGACCGTTCAACCAAAACAGTCACATAACTTTCATAATGACTTTGCAAAACGATTCAGTCACAAAGTCATAATCTCGCTGACCTCTGGAACGCTGCCTTCCTTTTCTCTTTTCTCTGCCACAGTTTAAAATAGCTGCATGTTGAGGCCACAAAAAACACGAGTATCCTTCACAAAGACTCCATTGTGCTCTGTGATTTGAAATGTCATCATGTTTCACCATGTAACTGCTGGTTGTCTCAGTGCTGAATCTAGAAAATGACAGAGTGGAGCACAGTGACACATTGGCATAGTCACACTTTGGTCTGAGTCCAGCAGGAACCCTGCAGCTGTAGCATTTTATGATCTCTAGATCAGTTGCTGCTTCTCATACTGCTATAGGTTTACAGATTTCCATTCTTCCTAAAGGGGAAAACAAGGTTAAACAAAGCTCTGAACATGTGCAATTCCTAATTAATTTATCCCACATACTGTCTGTAATGTGTAGTTATGTCTTTGTCAGGTGTGTGAGGTCAGATCCTCTAAGAGGCTCCTGTAACACCACAGCATTCACAGACACACAGGGGACACTATGAATCCAATTATATTTTAGTACTTTTGGAGTTGTAGCATTTAGTGTTTAACATATATTGATTTATTTGTGGGCATATATTGATTTCCTATTCAATCCCCCTAAGCTGTTTCCACTCAGTAAATGAATAAAATACACTTCATGGTAAACAATTCTAGTAATAATAATAATACATTGTATTTATGGGCACCTTTCTTGACACTCAAGGACACCTTACATGTATACATAATAAAAATAAAAACAGATACACAACAATAAAAACAGACCGAACATGAATACAAACAATATACTAACAACAGACTAATAAAAGAACAAGTAGATACTAAACAATTACAATTTAATGGCATTACATTGTATAGCCGCATGTCAGTTAATACCAAGGATAAGGGTTTGACAATTGTGCTTGTTCGTTTTCATACATGTAGTGAGATCCACTGTTATCTAAATTTGACGATTGTGGTTGTGAATGTTTCTGTTGTTCTGACTTTTCAGAGACACATGGACAAAACATATGATCATTTTATAGACCATGATAAATTGCTGTAGATTAACAGCATATTAAGAAGTTAAAATGCACCCAGCCTTAAAAATCGACAGCAGTAAATTGCAACATACGTGTGGAACATTTGACTATGCTATCAATACTTTTACTGGTGGTACTCTCAAGAAGTGCTCCTGATTACACAAATTTTCTTTCTTCTGGCTTCTTTCTTTCTTTCATTCCAACCCCCACTTTGTCTTTGCTGCCCGTCTGTCTCCCCTCTGCACATGTACACATTTTACGAGGTGTTGAGCAACCTCATACAATGCATACAATTATCTGTAATAGCTCACAGATGGGTGATTGCTGTGCCACATCAACATGCTGTATAATGCATGGTCAGTGCTTGCGCATACAAACACACGCCTACACACACACACGAGCAGCTTTGAAAATGGCTGTCTTGCTGAAGGGATTCCACGGGTAAGAGCAATCTCGGGGAATCCACCACCCACGTGACAAAGCTCCACTTAGCAGTAGAGAAAAAAGTGGGAGCAGAGGTGTAATAATTTACAAACCCACACATAAACACTGAAGCAGCTGTGCAGCATTATCTTTGGGTATAAACTGCCTTCAAAAAAGATATTGTTGACCGTGTTCACAAACAAGGTTAAAATGAACATCCCTGTCTTGTAGTGTCCACGACCTCTGACCTTGAACTTTTCATAAATTAGTAAACATCAACTAGATCTTAACGTGTGTACAAAAATCATGTACATTCATGATTCCCAGAGAATGCACTTTTAGCCCCTGTGGCATTTTCCCTCACATACTAATCTATATCTAAAGACTTAATTCAGCAGTGTATGATGCTTCTCCAGTTTCCAGTTCAGTCCATCAAAAATGCTCGAATTATGATGTTTTTCAGTTGCAAATAGCTGCTTGGTGCAAAGCATGAGAAAAAGAGTTGAGCGGTTGCTTAGTTTCTGTCCAACATAATGCACTGAGACATGATGGCTGTGGATATAAATCATTCAGTGGAGCACCAGAATAGTATGCAGTAGAATCTGCACAGCAACAGTCAAAGAAGGACATTTAGTTCACTTGCATGTCTGGAGCCCAAAGTATTTATTCATTCATTATTCCTCCAGCTAACATTTAATTTGAGCTCAAAGGGATAGTTCAACAAAAATGAAAATTTACCCATTATCCACTCACCACTATGCCGATGGAGGGATGGGTGAAGGGTTTGACTCCACAAAACACTTTAGGAGTCTCAGGGGTAAACAGTGTTGAAACCAAAATTTCAATACAATTAAAGCACTGGTGATACATTTCTCAAACGCAATAAAACAATGGGAAAAAAACCTTAACATGCCTACATACTGCTCCTGTATTCTATAATAGAATATGCACATGTTGTACTCCCAACATTTGTTAAACTTTTAACATCTGCCAAAACACTAAATATATAGTAAATAGTATCAGTGATACTATCAGTTATTGTGTTAAATCAATTGTACACTAACGCTAACTAGCAAGCCAATAATAATAATAATTATATCATTAATAATAATATCTTTATTTGTACAGCACTTATCTAAATGAGGTTACAACGGGCTTCACACAAAAGTCCATGGCAAAATGAAAAATCAATTGCAATAAAAGATATTCTCTTGAGTTTGATTTAAGAGCCAAATCATAACATAATAAGGTGGAGACCTTACATTTGTAGAGAAAACCCAACAGTTCCCACAAAAAGCAAGCGGTTTGGCGACTGTGGAGAGAAAAAACTCCCTCATTAACTGGGAGAAACCTCTGGCAGAACCAGACTCAGTGTGGGCGGCCATCTGCCTCGACCGGTTGGGGTGAGCACAGAAAATGGGGAGGAGAGGAGGTGGGTGGCAAAGAGGGACTATAAAGAGAGAGAGATGGGGTTGGGAGAGTACATACATACTCATGTAGTGTATGCCCTAATCATTCAGCTATTAGCTTTACTATGTAAACACGTTTTGCATTACATCTACCATCGACTGATTCTATTTTTTTGTTATTTCTGCTTCATATCCCATAATGACTTGTTGTTTCTTTACAAAATAAACATTTTGGTTATTAAGAATGTTCGGTTTATTATGACATTGCATTAAGGGCTGTAGCTGCTCACTACCTCTCCCAGTATTTGGATATGTGGCATGTTAAAGTGAGAGGTAAAGAAGAGTCACTCATGCTAAAATGTGATGTGTCTGAAGGAGGTGGATGGCTTTTTCCTGTTGGCTCAGCATTGGACTGGTTTCTGCATCAGTAGAGTGGATAATGAGCCACGATTGTCCAAGCAGTCTAGACTGTCACTGACATATTTACCACTTGATCTGACTAGCAGATGAACACACACACACACACACACACTAGCTTATATGCAAAACCAGACACACATTTCCAAACGAGTGTATAAAGGAAAGGAAGTGCAAAGTTATACAAAAATGTCAGAGTGAGATGCTCCACATATCTTTGCAAACTTTCTCCGCCTGACCTCATAGTATAAATTCTGTAGAAATCCAGCAGAATTCAATGTGTGAGCAGATGATTCTGAGTGGGGGGTTGACGATGCTTGAGACAGAATCTATAATGAAACAAAAATAAAAAAATATCTCGCAGTGCAAATAATCAAAAATATTGTCTCTTCATATAGTGTGTTTCTCAAACTGTTCCTCGTGCAGTACAAATGCAAACACTGCCACAGGGCTAACAGCAGAACAATAAATCATCAGTCTGTCTGGCAGAACAATCAAATACACACAAAAACACACATCATTACATCATAGAGCCCTCAACATCTGTTTCCCACATGAGAAATACAGACTGTGTGTGTGTGTGTGTGTGTGTGTGTGTGTGTGTGTGTGTGTGTGTGTGTGCGTGCTTATTTGACTCTGAACATCTTTTTCCAGACAGCTTGTAAACAGAGATGAGTCTAGTTTAACTTTACCATTTGCTGGAAGAGGCAGCCCTGTACACTCCCTGTTCACTGGTTGTTGATGCACAAAACGTCTGAAGCTGTGTCAAAATTATATGTGGGCCTCCAAATGTTCACTGAGTGACCATCATATTCAGCTATAGGAAGACCCTCCCTCCCCCCCAATACAGGGAGCAGAGTCAGCTGGGGCTTCTGTGTCTGAGGCGTTAAAGGAATAGTTCACCAGGAAATGATTATTCATTCATTATCCACTCACCCTATGCCAATGGTGAAGTGTTAGTGTCCTCAAAACACTGCTGGAGTTTCAGGGGTAAACAGTGTAGCAGCCAGATAGGAGCCAAATCCAATAAGGTATATGTGGGTGAGTTTTTCTTCTCCACATTCGCCAAAGTGTCTGGTCATTGTGGGAACTGTTTGGCTTCTCAGTAAAAAAAATGTAATATCAAGACCCTCAATTAAAGTGCCTTGACATAATGTGTATTATGATTTGATTGAATTGAATTCAAAACTTATCTTCAGAGGTAAACGTTGGGTGAACCATTCTTGTAAGTGGTCTCAAGCAAGTCTGACACCTGGCACAGGGGTCTGAATGGTAGAAGATGAAGGAGGTTTAGGGGTTAAGTTTTAGCATACATTTGAAAATGAGCGCAGCTTTCCAGCTTCCAGCTGTCCACATGAGCAATAACTGGTGGCAGGGGGTTACCACTGATGTCCTAAATGATTAAGTCTTTGTAAGCTCCAAGATGGTTTGAAACAGGGTTCACAGTGACAGTGTTTTGAGACAAGGTAAATCAATAAAATTCAAGTACTTTATTTATTTATTTGGTCATAAATATTTTTATAAAATCAGCATAAATGTGCTTCATCAAAGAACAGTCATAAAATTTAGTTTACAGTTCAAAAACACTTGTAAGTGTAACAATGGGAAAGAAGTTAAGTGCCTGTTTTTAGCAGGTTTACACACATTTATAAAACCTACGCAAACCTACAAACCTTTGAATAAACAAGGTATAAGTGACGTGAGCTTTTAATACATACACAGGCTAAATGAGAAAATCATTCTGGCTATAAGACTAATCCTCTAAATCCCTGAGAAATTATGGTTTTGATTTAAATTACATGCAGGTTGACACAACTGAGACTCAGACTTGAACAGGGGCGGCTGTGGCTGAGTGGCGGCTGTGGTCGTCCTCCAACCTGAAGGTCAGCAGTTCGATCCCCAGTCTGACCCATCTGCATGCCAAAGTGTCCTTAGGCAAGATGCTGAACCCTGAATGGCCCCCCATAGAATAACAAAGTGCATCCATCTCTGTGTTAATGGGTGAATGGAAAACTGTACTGTAAAGCGCTTTGAGTTGTCATCAAGACTAGAAAAGCACTATATAAATCAATTAAACCATTTATCTGTCTGTATTCAGCCTGTAATTATGACCCTGACAAATGCTCCAGCAGCAGTGATGAGCCAGCGTCTTGCTACTCCCTGAAGATTCTGCAGAGGGAAGATGTTTTCCTGCAGACAGTAGGTCCCACACATTCAAACTGACACCAATTATACAGCACCAATTCCAAGTCTTTCGCTCTATGTCTTTATTACACCACTTCCTCAATCCTATCAGTCATTCTTTCAATTACATAATACACTTCCTCTCCACCCCACCCACTTCTTCCTTACTACTGTCCATCTCACTTTCCTCTTCCTCACTGCTCCACACACTGATATGAGGAGAGAAAAGAATAATAGAGTCATACATTGAGAAGAGCAGAAGTTCTTTGGACCAGAAACTTTTATATTTCTTGGTGTGTTCTATAAATTTAGTGCAGGTTCTTCGTAATGAAGGTAATAAATATGAATTAATTAAATTATATTGAGTAAGATCTATCAAATTTTATTTGTACAGCCCATATTCACAAATCACAATTCACTAGCATGGACCACACCAAGACAGTGTAACGTTTGAATCTTTTAATGGAAATTCAGGCTGCATTCGATTTTATGAATGGATGTGAAATTGTCGAACCTTACACCCCGGCCCGTCCATTCCGCTCTGCATCTGCCAATCGGCTTGCTGCTCTCTCACTAAGAGCTAACCACTCAACAAAATCATGACTGTTTGCTGTCCTGGCTCCTAAATGGTGGAAAGAGTTCCTCAATGACATCAGGACAGCAGAAAGTCTATACATCTTCCACCGCAGACTGAAGACACATCTCTTCCGACCTATACCTTGGATACAAAAAAAATATATGTATACATATTTAGTGGCACTTCTATATTGCACTTACATGTAGCACTTTGTTGTTTGGCTTTTACGAAGCAAATTGTACTTACTTGATTCTTGTTGTTCTGGGTTTGTACCCTCATGGTTGAATGCACTTATTGGAAGTCGCTTTGGATAAAAGCTTCAGCTAAAAAAATGTAATGTTATGTAATGTCATCGTTTTCGAAACATGTAACTGTTCATGTAATTGATGAAAACACAGATTAAAGTAAAGGAGGATTCAGACGAAGTTTGCTGGACTTGGTGTTGTAAAAATCTTTGCGAAGTAGGGAAATTGCAAGGATTTTCAATTAAAGACAAAGGTTTAAGCCGAATGATTAAGCAATCCAATGTCTCTCTACCTGCTTCCGAGGCTGCCAAATTAAAGTTTTTAAATTAATGCTGAGGTTTTCAAGTGAGATTTTAATGTACGCCTTAAGGCTCCAGTATGCTACTCTGACCCCGTGGCGTGCGGAGGGACGCACGGATCCCACGGACTATTTTTCATTTATGCTTCTCAATTGCGTTAAGTGTCCAATAAGCAGTTTCAGTTAACTGAGGAGTTGAATTATCATTCACAAGGAGCATTATAGATAAGAATCCTTGTTACTTTCCACAAGCAGGTTATGTCTAACGTTTTTATCTATTATTTAGCAGGATTACGAAAAACCTGATGGATGGATTACCACAGAAATCTGGGATATTTAGATGACTGATATTTTTTAGTGTGGACAATTTCTGATCTTAGAGATCCGATCACATTTGGCCAGCTTAAGTTCTTCAATTGTATTGGATTTGGCTGCAACACTGTTTACCCCTGAAACGCCAGAAGTGTTTTGTGGAGTCAAACACTTCACCCGCCCCTCCATCAGCATAGTGGTGAGTAGATCATTTTTGGGTGAACTCTCCCTTTAATACCAGATGTGCACAGGGAACCTAGAACCTGACAAAGTA
This sequence comes from Limanda limanda, assembly GCF_963576545.1. Classification (NCBI taxonomy): domain Eukaryota; kingdom Metazoa; phylum Chordata; class Actinopteri; order Pleuronectiformes; family Pleuronectidae; genus Limanda; species Limanda limanda. The sequence goes on from NC_083652.1 coordinate 2,332,014, forward strand.
AAAAGTGTGAGTCTGTGTCAAAGAAAATTCACAGAGCAGATTAGTGATATGGAACAAGATACTGACAAAACCCTGATGTTTCATATTATGGAAGGTTTCCTGTGTTTGTCAGCCATGCATGGCTTTTCCAAAGGTGAACACTTATGTGAGGACGTAGTTTTGGCTTTAAATTCAGATAAAGATATGCTGGCCGTAACAGTAACCTTATATAACTATTTTAATTTATTATAGTCAGAACAATCAAATTAATCCTGCACATCAAAGACATCATCAGGACTTTAAGGTGATTTTAATGACATTAAATGCTTAATTGCTTTACCTGTTTAAATTTGTCTGATCCCCTCACTGCACCAGAGTCAAACAGAAATCTGTAAAGATTTTTTCTATTGTGTCCTTTATCCCAATCTGGATCCAAGACTGTACCATTCCGTAACACCTTTAGAGAGAGAGGAGCAGAATTTATACCTACAACGATTTTTTTCAGTCTAGACATTATTTGGTATTCTTGTTGCACCACTGGTTAATCTGAAGTAACCTGACATCAACCCACAGTCCTCCATATCCTGGTACTCCTCTCAACTGTTCGGTAATCATTGCGTGCCTGTGTCTTCTCCTCCAGAGGGCAAAGAGAGGGGGGGGCAGGGTGATGGAGAGTCCACCAGATCTCCTCCAATGAGCTGATAAAGTAGAGATGTGCATCCACACCACACATTTCTCTCTGCCGCTGTGAAGCACAAACGTCCAGCATAACTGATATTATTCTGCTATCAACTGTATTGAATATAAATTAAAATAAATTCTACTAAATAATCTTTTGTGATCTGTGTGAAGTAATTTTAAAGGCATATCTTGCTCAAGTTGTTAATTCTGTTAATTGTGTGTCTAAATACTGGAGACACACTCTTCTCCTCTCTTAGTCTGTCTGTCTCTGGCACAAAAGAGAGCGAGAGAGAGGGGATAAGCTGAGTCATCCTATCTGAGAGCTCCCTCTCTCTCTCACACACACACGCACACACACACCCACAGACACACACACAACACCCACAAACACACACACAGAGTCTTGTCTACATGAACTCAGAGAACAATACCTTGACTTAGACTAGTAACCTTAACTATAATAACTGTTTGCCAAACTAAATCTAACCTAAACGGAAACTTTTATAGTGTGTAGTTTCAATAGGATTATTCAGGTTTGTGGTTTGCACATGTGGTATAAGAATTTCCAGACTGTTCCTTCAAACTGGTTTCCTGTATGAGTGTATGTGCATGATATTTATTCGCTATAGATGTGGGGGTGGTTAGTACAGATCAGAGACAATGATGAGCCATAGTTCTGCAGCCTTTAACAGACAAACAACCTTTCACACCAGACCAAACTGAAGGAAAAGAGAGAAGAGGAGACTGCGATGAAGAGGCTACTGCTGCAGGCGAACACAAACACACTGTTATCTGTAAAAAAATAAGGCTGCAGTAAATGAACTCCGTGGTAAGAAGAATTGGACATTTGCCCTGTAGCCTGCGTCGATTTGTGAAGTCTCTTTTGTAGTGGTCAAAAAACCCAGTAACACCAAGTAACATTTGGCTTTTGTCTGCAATGGGGAGTAATCATTCCCGGGTCAAATTACACTGTGCACAGGATTTATAGGCAGTCGTAGAAATGAGACACCCAGATGAATGCTCCATTTTGGCAAGACTGCAAAGTAAGAGTGACTCAGTTTTTGGTGCACATTGGTCATCGACATGATGCACCGGGGGGAATGAAAACCAGTGGCAAACTCCTCCATTGGCAACATAGGAAAGGAGTCAATTGCATTTAGTAGGTTTAGCACCGTTAAAAGAACTTGAGTTTACCCGCTAATTTTGGTACCAACAACGTAATTCACACTACTATAAACTCTGTCAATTAAGAAAAAAAAAATCAGCTTGTGATTACAAATAACATTTGAATAATTCTAAAAGAGAACGATTTTGCACGCTGTGAATGATTTAATGTTTCATTAGGAAAAAGTCTGGCACAAAGGGGAAAGACTGACTGCAGTAGGAGTATCATACTTGAAGGGCATGGTTGACTATACTTTGATTTTAGACATGAAATCAATGGAGGTGTCCTCACATAGATTCAAATCCTGCTCACTGCACTGTGTTGTTCAAGTGCTTCTTTCCTGGCTCATTCTACAGTTAGCTTTATATACGAGATTTCATACTCTGCATGTAAAGGAGGAATTGCAAAGCAGGTCCAAGTCAGTTGTCATCAGGAACAGTTATCTATTGACAAATACTTCAAACCTTATAGTTACACTCAGCAACTGACTGGATATGTGAAGATAAAGGTGATGCCTTCAAGCAGGGGAGATGATAAAATGGTATCAAAGCACAACCAGCTAAAAACTTTTGCTCTTTTGACTTTTGATGTCAAATCTAAATTTTTTTATTTACATAGCCCATATTCACAAATCACAGTTTGTCTCAGTCCTCAACAAGAATAAGAAAAAAAAACACATTTGCACTATAACAGAGGGGAAAAAAACATCACGGTCACCACGGTGACCACAATCCACCCCATCATGATCTTCAATTTGGCCACAGCAGCAACCCCAGGAGCCGCAAACGATCAAGCACAAGGGCGTGAGCAGACGAGAATAAAAAGTACAAAAAGCTGCAGGTCTGCTGGCCAGCAAGTCACATCAAGTCCAAATAAACAATCCCCAAATGTGCGTTTGGAGAATAATTTTGATTAAAATCATGAGAGTGGATTGTTGTGCTTTGGAGTTGTTTAGCAGCTAGTGGCACAGGACATACTGCACATACATGAGGAAAGAATGGAATCCATTAAATATTAGAAAGTTCAAGATGGATGTGTCCTGGAATCATGAAAGAAGGTGAAAGTTAAAAGAGGCAGTTTTTTTACAACTGGACAAAGCAGAAGCTCAAATCCACCAGTGACATTTTCACTTAACAGTAAATCATCAAGCAGAATAAAAAACAGTCTGAATTTACATTTCACTTTATTGATATTATACATATTTCGCTATATTACTATATTTATTTAATTATTTCTGACTTTGTAAATGAACATTTTGACGATTGTTTCTTGAAGTCATGTATAGTGCAAGCTCCTTGTTATCTCACAAAAATACATCGATAGTTTATCCTAGCACCAAATAAAAAAGAGGAACACAGTACTGGCGCAGAAACAGGCAGTTTCGCTTCTTCATGTTATTAATTCACATATTTTAATGACATGATGTTTTTTTTCTTCTTTTTCTGAGAAGACGACAAATGTTGTGATCACATGTGACACATTTTTGTGAATTAACTGATAGAGTAATTTCCCTAATAGTGATTGAGCTCCAAGTAACATGTGAATTTCTTTCTTGACCATAAATATTTAATCTCTACACAACAGGTCAGCCAGCCCAACCTGAATCCACCCTGAAACTAAAAACACACTGATCTGCACTGTTCGTTCTACTCTCATGCCTGCAGGGATGCCACTGTATACCTACAATAGCCTGTTTCTAAAACATGCATTCAGCTGATAGGTGGGTGGGACACTGGAACAACCCTTTGACGTCAGTCCGGCTCCTCTGCCTTCTGTGACATATCAACTGTTTGAAGCTCAGTAGAGTAAAAGACAATAGAGAATGAGATGAGCTACAGGGAGCAGTGTTGTCATACCAGCTTACTGTTACCTGACTAACCTGATACAGCTGGATTTTCAGGTATGTATGCTGTGACTCAGGCCCATTGGAATTTAATAAAGAGGGGTGTTTACTGACAAATAGTTTTGTAAAAGTATAGGCCACATGTTTGTAATACTGGATCACTCTATCCTCCAGTTTCTTGTGTGTAATAATCAAGAGTCAGAAATGTGTGTGAAGCCTCTGGAGAAAGGTGAAAAGGAAATCATGGCTGCATTTAGCATGAAAGGCTTCCGACAGGTTCTCGATAGCAACAGCTGTGTTGGTGGTGGCTTAAGTGTGGACTTCGTGAGCTGTCTACCGTCATTTAGAAAAAGTAAAAGTATCGGTTCTGGCACTGTTTAGGCACCAGTATCATTTCAAAAGTAAAGATGTAACGTCCAAACAATAGGCTACCCAACCTTATAGCCCTTTCCCCGATTATTATAAGGCTACTATCAGTTAGCTTAGCTTAGGACAAAGACTTGAAAAAGGGGGAACCAGCTACCTGGCATTGTTAAAATGTAACAGGATCCACATACCAACACTTCTAAATCTCATTGTTTAAATGTGAAGTTTTATTTATTTAATCATACAAAAACCGAAATGAAAAGACAAGGTTGTATTGACTGCATTGTGGGAAATGTAGGACCCTGTGTTTTTTAAAGATCACACAAGGCACAATAAATCAACATGGCTTCACCTCTCCTACTGCATTTCTCTTAGATTTTTGAAAGTGCAATATAAGATAGCTTGAGAAAACTTTAAATGAGACTGAAATGCTTATCTTTTAAGGAGAGTGAGAAGGAAACAGTCACATGATCCAACCTTTTAGAATAAACTAGAGCCAAGAGAATGGTTTATGTTTAATATTACAGCGATAATAGAAAGAGCAGCAGAGGTGGCTTTGCCATGTGTCCACGTGTTTAAACCATGTGGCACTGTGATGAATGAGAAAATAAAGCTAAGACCAAACAGTATCTGAATGGCCTTGTAAGATAAGCAAGATGCCTCACAGCTGGAATGTGGTTTGATTAGTATCTGTAAGTGTGTCAGAGCAGCACATAGCTGAAATCCTTGACATAGCAGCACATAACAATTAGACCCTTCCCTGAAATAATATTTTTCTCACCGGTTAAAACAAGTCGAGGTCACTTGTCCCCAGCCTTGTGTTCAAGTTGTGGCTGTGAGATAAAACAAAACTAGTTTAGACGGTGATAATAGCTTATTATGATGTCGGGGCACTTTAAACAAAATCACGTGATCGTTTTCCGCTTTACCTCCTGATCCACAGCCGCCCGAGCTTTCACTTGTGTGTTGGAGTCTAGGATAGAAGTTGTTCTCTTAGTACACATAAAAAAAAGCGAAATTTTACACCGGCACACACATGGCCATTGTATAAGTATTGTCATGTGATATATGTTTTCAGGTGTGGTAGCACGGACAGGGATTATTTCTAATACAGAGCTATAACGCTCGTCTGGAAGAAGATATTTTTAGTTTTAAAGCACTGGTTTGAAAGAGAAACTAATTAGTGTGGATAAAACAGAGGTGAGAGACAGCCTGGTAAATAAACTTGAGACAAGCAGATGACCACAGAGGCAGACAGAGCAAGACTCCTCAGTTTGAAATAAAAAGTTAAAGGTAGATGAAAGCCGGCTCTTCTTCGTGTCATACACGGACAAATCCATCAGTCAGTGACGGGTTATACTAGTGATCATAGTTTCGGATCTCTTCTGCCAAGTGCTCTTCTATTTGGTCCATATTCGTTCTTCTAAATCTTCCGCCGGTTCCGGGCTTGAAACCAGAAATGCGACTCCGGAAAGGATGTAGTTAGCAGACCAATCACAGCCTTGCCGGCTACGTGAGGCTTGCGGAGCTTTGCCGTCTAGTTAGAAAAATTGGGCGACGCACATAAGCACGTAAGAAGGGATACTTAAGCACATAAGGGGCCCGGAAGGGCTCTTGCGCTTCCGGGCCTGTGAAACGCAGAAGCATGCGCCAGCCTTTAGGTGCCAAGTGCCAAGATGAAAGAGAGAGGACCAAGAGGAAAGAAAAATGTCCAATAGACTGATGAACACACCACAACAGAAAGAAAGAGAAAGATTTAATGGCAGAACAGGATGAGAAGGCTCTCGGTCTTAAGACTCTTCTTCTGGTGGGGTTTCCTGCCCATACTGCTGACTCACTAATCCTGCTTCTTACTTATTGCTTCAACAGCTGAATAACAATAGGAGGGCGGCTCCAATCAGGATAATTGGATTGACTGAGCAGTAACTGGGCATGGGAGGGTTTGAACAGTGACTTATAGACCAATAGAGGTGGGTAGGGTCAAAACATCTTCAAAACAAAGGGCACGCTGTAAGCTAAGACAGACAATAAATTCCAAAAGGAAAGAACCATATATTCACAACTGCAGTGTAGTGCATAATAGCCAATTGTGAGGACAGTGATATAAAAGGCCGACCTTAGCCTTATTACAGTTTGAAACAACTGGATGAATTGCATGGAAAATTACTTTTTGAAAAAGTTAACGCTGTTTCTGTCTGTGTACCCAACAAGCAACTTTCACAATTCTGTTATGGAGTAAGGTGAGAGCTAACTGTAATGTTGGCCTAAGCTGCTATGGCAAAAAAACGGAGACAACCCCAAGTTATGCTCACCAAATGTATTTATTTGACATAACAAAGAAAACCTTTGATGAACATCAGACTCGCCTCTAGTTTTCTGTTATCTTTATTTCATTATATTTTCATCCAAAAGATTTATTTGTCAAAGAAAATATAGCTTCATTCTCTAAAAGGGTCCAGTAAGTTCCCCCAAAAAACTATTCTTAAGCAAACGTTACTCAAACAGCAAGAAATAGTGCACTTCTTGGAACAAGCAAAAATATATAATTAAAAACACATTTTGGTTTTCTAGTATCAAGTTTTGGTGGTCCCAAGTCAGGCAGTTTCATGTGTATTCACTGTAAGTTCCAGGGTGAAGAAGAGAAACATATTATAGGAAGGAATATTAGCTGATCGACATTATATAGAACAGTCTAATAGAACAAGTCAGGAATTGATATATTATTTACATTTTTTAAGGCTCTTTCAATGGTCTTGATGTAAATTTTCACATTAAGATAATTAAGATATTGTGAGTTGTTCAATTAACTTCAGCATCAAAGCAGATCAAATAAACATCCTAAATAGGAATAAATCTGGTGTCTCAAATGACTTAAACAGATTTATATTTCCCTGCTATCAGCAACAGAAAGGAGAAGTGCTCCTGACGTCATGGAAGCTGATCTGTATCTCCTGCTGAATGAACTCTGCAGGGCAAAACCACCTGAAACAGTTCAGTAATATGAGTCTGAACACTTGATATGTTATATGGCAGAGTAAATAAGGTGAAGCACAGAAGGTGAGATGGGTAATAATAGTAGAGAGATGTGTGGGAGATCTTATGATGAAAACCTGGCCTGAGGACACTGACATGACACCTGTTTGATCCACATAGGACAAGGAATACAGATACACAAGGTCAACATATCTGCACAAGCTTAAGAGTTTCACTCACTTCACTGATATGTATCTTTAAGAGTTAAATTCACAAGGTCAACTAAATGAGGGCAACACCTCAATAATTAATGGATGTCCTACGTTAATACAATAAACCTTTTTTCGTAGAGAGATATTAACCAAAAATTAAGCATTTCTTAATGCTAAATGAGTAAGATTCTACAACATTTTGAGAATGAAGTCAAATTTATATTTATATCCTTTGCATTTGTCCATTAGCAGGTATTTTAGTTTGTGGTGCACCTCGTCCAAGTCTGTGTAGTTTCTCCTCCTGAAAACCATCTCCACAAACTCATTCTCCTTGTTACTAATTAGATTGCGAAGAACTATTTCCACAATTCATCTGCTCTCAGCATTTTGTAGAGGCAGTCATATGCACTTGTGTTAGTTTGATATATACTCAAGTACTTACTTTTTCTTAACATTTTGACTTTTACATTACATTACACTTCATTTAGCTGAAGCTTTTAGCTGAAGCTTTTATCCAAAGCGGCTTACAATAAGTGCATTCAACAATGAGGGTACAAACTCAAAACAACAAAAATCAATAAAGTACAATTTTCTTTAAGACTTTATTCTCGAAATGCGAAAGATCTACCTCTTGTTATTTTTCTCATGCCAACTGTGCCTGTTTTGAAAAGTCTGACTTTGCTTTATTACTTTTCCTGTCTGTGGTTTATACACTTCTCAAAGAAATGAAGGGAACACTTAAATCTCACAAAATGACAGAAACCAAAATCATCAACCCATTGAGGGCTGGATTCAAATCCACACCAGAAAATCCAAGTAAAACATTTTAATCACAGGCTGATCCAACCTACTTGAATTTCATCAAAACAACTCAAAATTTTACTCAGTAGTGTGTATGGCCTCTGCCTGCCTGTATGCACTCTGGACATAATCTGTCCGTGCTTCTGCTGATTTGGCCGATTGTGTCCTGATGGATCTCATCCCAGACCTGTAACTGGGCATCAGTGAGCTCCTGGACAGTCTGTGGCAGTATTTAGCGATGTCAGATGCACCGATACATAATGTCCCATAGGTGCTCAATTGGATTAAGGTCAGGGGAACGTGAGGACCAGTCAATGTCATCAATGTCTTCATCATCCAGGGACTGCCTACACACTCTGGCCACATGAGGCCGGGCATCGTCCTGCACCAGGAGGAACCCAGGGCCCACTGCACCAGCATATGGTTCGACAATCGCTCTGAGGATTCCATCCTTGTACCTAACATCAGTCAGGAAACCGTTGGCTATGACAGGTAGGTCTGTGCAACCCTCCAAGGATATGCCTACCAAGACCATCACTGACCCACCAACAAACCTCTCATGCTGGATGATGTTATAGGCAGCATAACGTTCCCCACGGCATCTCCACTCATACACGCCTGTCACATGTGTTCAGTGTTGTGAACCTGCTCACAAGGTTGGTCAGAAACATGCAAACCAGCATCGAGGTAATCTTGTAGAGCTCTACCAGTGCTCCTCCTGGTCCCCCTCCCACAAAGGAGCAGATACCGCTCCTGCTGCTGAGTTGATGCCCTTCTACGGCCCCGTCCAACTCTCCTCTTGTAACGGCTGGTCTCATGGTATCTCCACCACGCTCTTGACACTGTGCTTAATCGTATTAAAGGGGTATTTTTTATTGGCCATTGGTCCCTGGTCGATCAATGTGAAGCCTGTTGCCAGAAACCTTGAGTACTGTTTAACACAAAACTAAACTTTGAAGCACAAATTAAAGAGGTAGTCCAGTCCTGCAAATCAGAATCATCTCCAAAATTAAACCTACACTTTCCTAACCTGACTTGGACAAAGCAGTCTGCATACTTGTTTTCTTCAAATGCACTCTTCTCAGGCATAAGCCATAAGTCAGATAGAGTAGTATTAAGAAACATGTAATTTTTACCAATTTAGCTTTTCAAAACGATGGCCCCAATTTAATTGTAAAACCTTGTTCTTTGGCCACTTAGGTCTTAATATGACACCTAATACAAAGATACACGTTTCAGCAAATAAATGCCAAAGTTGCTCAATAATTTATTTGTTTGTTAACATTTTACAAAACAATATGTACATAATGTAAAAACTATTTCTTGTTTGAACTTAACTAACCAACCATTCATCCATTCAACCCTGAAACACACCGAAACTGTGACAAGAAGGTGGGAAAAGTCGGGTGGCTGGATTCAGCAGCTTCAGTGTGCTTCTGTAAATATCTCTGGCGGCACGTCTAAATGAACAGTGGGCAGTTTCCAACCCACAATAATTACAAGCCTTCTTTTGATCTACAAAAGTGTCACTTACTATTCCCGGGCAAGTTATTCAGGTGAACATCATGCAACATGAAGAATTACAGTAACATTGAAACGTGCTGGGAGTAACAGGAGCTAATCTCAGACAACCTGCAGGTTAATGTTGGAACTACAAGTTTATACAAACAGTGGTAAAAAATATCCTTCAATGGTGGGCTTAGTGTTCATCATATATTGCACTGGATTGCTCTCCCTTGTTCCCTCTGGAGCTGTGTATGCCTCCACCATCCTCATTTCAGGATGAGAGGTGTGTGTGTGTGTGTGGGGGGGGGGGGGGGGGCGCCTGAGAAAATCAGACAATCCCAAAGGAAGCAGGTCTGTCAAAGCAGATGAAGGAAGGTGTTGACAATGGGTGCAGACTTCAGAGTTGGAAATTGGTTGGAAACAATGCAACTCTCCTGAAGGACTGCCAGCCTTCCCTTGGTTTCACCCCCGAGAGCTGCATTTTCATAGACAAGCAGAGGCTCAGGAAGTAAGCTCTATCCCCTACATCACTGGAGTCCTCATGCCCTCCCTCATCTCTTCTTCTTGCTGTGCCGCAGCATCTTCTTCCTCTTCAGGATCATTTCGTAGAGTTTCTCGAGGCCAGGCTGCAGACCCTGACCATCCAGCGCCGAGCATCCCTGCGTGTGGTGCAGTGTGGACGAGCTCAGCTCATGGAGGGCCAACACCTTCTCTACCTGAAACACAAGACACAGGAGACTGTTACCACCTAACTTTCATTCACCCTCGCAACCCTGTACCATTGAAGAAATAAGATGTGTGTTTGAAGGACTGGCTACTGACTCTCAGCTACGTAAAAAATATCCAGTTTTGTAGTATTCCCGCAAGATATATTAAAACATAATTCCATGCTCATTTGAGTTTGGTGTGTTTTTTTCTGGATTGCCAATGAAATCCTGTTACTTATTAGAAAGTGCCTGTGGTTCTGAATTCTCAGGGGTATTATCCTGAGGTAATTAAATAAGTAGTAGTTAAATTAATTAAACTACTGGCGTAGTCACTCAATCAAAATTGGACCAAAACGTTCATGTCACACATGCAGTGACTATAAAATAGATTTAATGTGTAGTGTTTACAATAAATACGGCTTGTCCTAGGTCTGAATATAATTAAGGAATTTGATGACATGTTTTGTCGTGTTGAAGAAAAATTTGTTTTGTACAGCTGTGGTATCGTGGTTCTCTTTTATCGCCAAACAAGATTATGGATGTTCATATCATGGTTTCAGTCTTGTAATAAAATTGTTTATCTCCCATGGAATGAATTGCTCAATTTCAAAATGATCTTTCAACTACAAGAACAGATTGTTTGTTTTGTTGTAACAACAGCCCTAAACCCGAAGCTTCAGATTAAAGAAGCTGGAACCCACTGTACACAACAATATCAATGTACTAATGTCACAATAATCACCTCTGTAGCTGACATGGCTCCATCTAGGTCCTGTTTGTTTGCCAGAACCAGTACGGGCACCCCCTGGTTCTCCGCTGAACGAGCAATCCTGTGGAGCTCCACTTTGGCCTCCTCCATGCGCTCAGCCTCGACCGCATCCACCACGAATACCAGCCCCTCAGTCCTCCTGGTATACGACTTCCAGAGGGGCCTCAGTTTATCTTGTCCGCCAACGTCCCACACCTGGAAGGTGGTGCTGTTGCTTTTGGCGCTTCCCATGGGTACCTTAATCCGCTCCATGTTGAAGCCCTTGGTGGGGATCGTCTCCACAAACTCCTGCAGCTTGAGCCTGTAGAGGAGGGAGGTTTTCCCTGCAGAGTCCAAACCAATCACCACCACATGCAGCGACTGGAAGCTGGGGAGGAATGTGGTGTTGGGGGCGATTTCTGTTAACTGGTTCCCCATGTTTAGTTGCTGTGAAGTACAATAATCCGTCCGTTGATGGTTAGTCCCTTAAAATCCCACTATCCCTTGGTCTTCTTCAGTCTTCCTCTCTGTGACTGTGTGTCCTTGTCCCTCAGAAAAGTTTATTGCCAGAGGCTTTGAAGGTAGCAGGAGGGACAGGGTGGAGTCTTCTTGGCTGGGGAGCTGCTCACACTCCAGGTCTCACTTCAAAGACTGATGGGGGGGGGGATGCAGGGGACAGTCAGTCGGCTGCAGTCACTGAGGACCTGGAGATTAAAAAGAGAGGGGGAGGAAAGCATGGGTCAGCTTTCTTTTCTTTTTTAAACAAAGCACTGGGCTGTCAGTAGACCAGCAAGCTTTTCAGTACAGCCTTACGATTAAAGGACATTAATAAACCCAAGTTTTACTTGTACAAGTTTTACAAGTTGGATAGCATGGATTAATGTAAACAAAGAATACACTTTATTCTTTCAGTGAAACACTTAGGTAAGTGCCGAAATTATGAGTTCACATCCTCGCTTGTATGTGGCGTAATTGTAATTCTGCACAAGGAGAGCATTAAAAAGAAAAGTTTCTGTAAACTTCCGGGGAGCTTCTGTCCTGACTGCACAGTGAGACAATCTAAGGAGCTGTGTTGTCTGTAGCTGCAGAGAAGAGGAAAAACTACTCTGGAGAGAAATGCTGCCATGGCTGTGCTGGCTTTGGTAGCACAGCCGATGTTAAATAAAAAGCACAACGAAGGCTTTCAGAACATGTCGAATTGTTAGAAACAACGAGTTATATTCCAGTCAGGAAGTTAAAATCTTATTTTCAAAAGTATAGTCCCTCTCTGTGCTCGTCGCGGCGGAAGAGTTCTGGTGTCGCTACAACAAATTCAACAAACAGAGCTGGTTTTGCCTTTCTGTTTAAACATGTTTTAAACGTGTCTCACCTGTCGCCGCCTCAGAGCTTCTTACACCAGTCAACATTGTTTACGCGCCACCAAGACTATATCCCCCAAAAAATTATAATTGGCGTCGAAATAATCCCGACGTGTCTTCAGAGCCGCAGCGCGAAGGGAAGAAACGTCAGCTCCGCCGGGTGTCCCACTGAATACTGCGAGAGACAGAGAGGCAGCGCCGATGAAGACACCACCAACCCCCGCTACTGACGTAAGCGGGGCGGGAGGGAGAGAGGGAGGGAGGAAAGGAGGGAGAGAGGGAGGGAGAGTCAGAGGCTGCTGCTGGAGGAGGATCAATCACTGCAGGCAGGTAGCGCTGCAGCGCCCCCTCTCCTCCACACCAATGTCTACATCAGGGCCGTGCAAAGACATTTCGGGGGGTCTGGTACCCAAGGGATAAGATAAAATCCATTAGTTCACAGTGCGGAAATTCAACAAGCAGCAGAAAGAGATCATTCAACAAAAGACATTGCAATAATACGTGCAATACTTTTAAATGTGGGTCATATAAAAAATATATAAATAAATTAAAAAAAATACAATTGTTAAGAGAAAGTGAAGTAATAAGGACACCCCTCTTATGTTCCCTTTCTACAAATGACAGACAGAGATTTCTAGAATTATTAGACAAATTAAATGATATTAATGATCCCTGTCTTATCTCCCATTTCTACTTTGTTAATAACCGATGTGTACCATCATTTTAACTTTTGGCTGCTTTCTCAAACAGTACAAATAACGTTTAACAGTATCTATGTCTCAGTATCTGAATAATCACAACTTCCATTAACATTAAAAAATGCCAAAAGACATTGTATCCATATCCATATATTGTTTCTGAAACCAGGATATGATGTTTACATGTGCAAAACATCATCGGGATAATAGTGTGCATATAAATTAGTAGCTTATGATTCAATAAATGCAATAATATTGTTGAAAACATTGTAACACAATAGTCTATCGAATATTTAGCTTAAATGATATATAAATCTCTTCTAATAAGCTTTAGGGCTTTTTGGACAAAGTGTCTCAGCTCAACAGAAGAGACAAATATGCTTTTCGATAGCGGACATTACAGCTAACAACTTGGGGAAATTACTTTGGAAGAACTGTTGACGTGGATGACATCCTGAGCACTAGTGCCCTGGTACATTTTCATGAGAGATGTCCTTTTATGGATGCTCATAAAGTAATTGTCAAGTAATTTTGTTATCACCATGGATTTAATTTTTCTTATTGTGTCAGAGACCATTGACAGACTGTTAAATGAGAGGCTGTATTGATTTGCGGAAGTTGAATGAACCAGACGCTTGTCCGGACGTGATGTCTTGAAATCGGCTGTCTTGCACTTTCGTAAAGTCCCTGAGGAGAAACTGGAGACCCTCCCGTTGCATACCAAAACATTTCCCCCATTCAAATGAATGAGAAGGCCTCTAAGTGCTGTGAGATCATCATTGGTCAGTATGAGCTATCTATGACATAATGGTTCATCTGTATTGATTTACATGGTAATGGTCTAGGCAGCTCCTACACTGATACCAGGTACGCAATATGTTAATGATGTGTGTGCCTGCAAATGTGTGTGCGTAGTGGAGGATGGGTGTGTGATAACCTATTGACAGACTGATTGGAGCCAGGCTGACTGACTGCTTGTTGAGAAGAACGGTGACATATGATATTAATAGAAGGGTTTTGAAAATGTTTATAACAGTGAGTTAGACAAAAACAAGTTCGATGACACATGACATTATTCCTCACACAGCCTTGTGGCGTGTTTTAACCTGTCATTGAAATGAAGACCAGTGTTGGCTGTAAAGGTCCTGATAATAGGGTGACACCGCAGACAGATGATCTGCAGATTCAGTGTGAAACTGACAATATCAGCATCAAAAAATCTGATACATGTCTATTGTGTGTGTATGTTTGTGAGACAGGCTGCAACACTTGAGTCAAATGTCCCTGTAGTTATCATGTTACATTTATTTAGGTCCCGAGCACGAGGATTATACTCTTAATGTGCTTTGTATGCAAAAATCTTAATTTGTAAAGTCACTAGCTACTATAGATAGAAACTAATAGTGGAGTAAAAAGTATTTAACCTATTAAAACTTATGGTGTAGATGTATAAAGTAACATTAAATGGCAGCAGTCAAGAAATGTGGTCCCTCAGATTTGGTTGTAATTGAGTAAAAGTACTTAGTTACATTCCATCATTGTTTCTCCCACACCCGTACAAATCAAGAACAACAATAATAGTATAATTACATATTTATAGGAATATATGATTCCATTTCAATTGTTCTATTCACATAGTCTATATCTAGTCTTGTAAATGGGTGACTGAAGTTTATGGGGGGGCAATTACACCTAGGGCACCCAAATGGTTAATCAAGCGACCAGTAGCTTCAAACTATTTCAGAACAAGGCTCTAATCTAAAAAAAAACTACCGCAACGCTGTTCATCAAGACTGAAGCCTCCAGCCCATTTGTGTCTCACCAGCAGTATTCGTTAAGTTTCGAAAGTCACAGATAGAATACATTTTCAAGTGAGACTGAATCTGATGCTCCTTTTTGGCTCAATTTAGGCTCCCTCTTCCTTCCTGTGGTAATCCAGAAGTGATGAAGTGCAAACCGAAACCAAACAGTGCAGCCATTAAGGCCTACTGTCTCAATGCCCAGGGTAACAGCACACTCTGTTGTCAGCTGGAGGCGACAGCAGCCATGATCTATGATCCAACCCCAGACTAGCCTCACTGTAAAGCGAACATATAAGGTGTGTTAATCGCCTGTAAAGCGCTTTGAGTTGTCATCAAGACTAGAAAAGCAATATGAAATACAGACTGATAAAGAATGATGACAAGTTACACAAGTCTTACTTCTGCAAAAAAGCCTTTTCCATATAGTTGCAATACATATTTTTGAGTCCAGTGTTTAAACAAGGGAAAGCTGCCACTGCAGCTGAAATTCCCAGTATAGGAGAAAGAGAAGTAGAGCTGAGGGGGAGCATTGACAAGGAGAAAAGCACGGGAATTGGGAGGAAAGTGCAGCTATATTGTGCAAAATTACATCTGTACGTGTGAGGGACTATGTTGGTGTTTTAAAACAAAAATGAAACACACGGCCACCTCATATCCAACTTACCATCCTAACTCAGCTCCTGAAAACAGCTACAACCGGCCGTTTGCCCGGAACATCAGGATCATCAGGAGTCATCATTTTCAGGATCAGGCCCTTTGCCATTTATCAGTAAGAAGGTGCTGATTGCAGAACAGGCAGGAGAAACTCCAACCTTTGTTAGACATGGTTTGTCCAGTGACAAAGGTACAAGAGTTAGAAAATAGTTATTACATTTGGGAAGTTGAGCTGCTTAGGAAGTGGACGCGTGTGGTTGTCAATGTGCCAATAGATCAGGTAACTCAGGTAGTGGTACTGTCCAAACTCTGTCCCTGAGGGTTGAAGAAAACATTGGATCAGTTGTTTCATTATTTCTTCTGGCCTCGCTTGAAGCGGGATGTCTAAGTATATTGTAAGCTGTGTCATATATGTCAGCTGACTGGAAAGCCCAATCAGAAGGTCAAGCCAGCTGATTGTGCCCAATTAAAGTAGTGGGGAACCTATTTTAGTACCTGCTTGTTGATTGTGTTGGTACTTTACATAAGAGTAAAAATGGTTATAGTTACTTGTTAACTGTAATTTGTTTCTTCATGCTATATGAAACTCTAGCCTGTCCTGAAAGCCCTAACTACTTCTATATCCACGTTTGTCCATCCAGGGATGATACAAACAGATCAGGGGAGTAACTTCTTCTCTCGACTCTCGTTTGCACATGTGCTAAAGCAGCTTTAGGTGAAACACAACATCTCAAGTGATTATCCAGAGTCAAGAATATTAACATTTTACTCACACAACCATGGCATGATTATAGCAGAGCTATAGAGAGTTCAACAGTACATGTGTAAAAGTACAATGTGCTGCTTTGTTAAAGGTAGTTGTTGATTTAAAACTTAATTCTGCATGTTGTGTGCTCAGTGTCTCTGTGACCAATGGAGTCGGTGAAAAAGGACATTTTTTCATACAGGAGCTTCTTCATTGTTTTATTCTTCAGTTGCATGTTTGAAACATCATGGCGAATCTAGCTTCATTTTGGCTCTGTTTTTTGTCAACTTTAATTAAATTCAGGCTGTTCAACATAAAATCTGCTTATTTGAGCTTTCTCTAACAAACACCCTCTGATTTAAATTGCCCATCCAGTATATATATATAAAACATACATATTGTGTCGTTTTATACTTGTATGAGTAACTGAGTTTATATTTGTTTTTGGTTCCTGTGTATAGACACCTTTTTTGATTGGTTGATGTAGCTTGTAGCTCAAGTACAAAGACGTTTAAAACCATGACATAGATGTCCGATGAGGCTTTATGTGCAAAATCTTGCCTTGTGAATAAACACATAGTCATCCTGACAGTAGGTAATATTCTAAAACAATACCTGAGCTCCTGGAGATTCTGGTGAAGGCTTTTGAGTTACTGAATGGTGAAGTCAAATGAGTGAAAAGATATAACGACAAACACACAATCGCACAGGGAAACGTATATGCACATCGGGCTGGGACCAATTGTTAGTGAGCCACAGGAGGCTGTGCAGTAATGATTCATCCACCTGACTGTACCTCTCTGTTTCTCTTAGCCCAGGAGGGCATTATGTTGCCTGGAAACTCCACCTAACAAGGTCAGAGGCACGAGTGAGGAAACCACAGCTGCCACCAGTCCTCAACTGAGGCTGCAGCCGCCTGCTCTAGGGTATAAGTCAGGTGAGTCTTATCTGCTTGGTTACTATTCCTCATACATCTCTTTGCTACACTACGACACAAAAACTCTGTTACATTATGTTTTATCCTACTATAATGCTTCTCATCTACGTAATTTAAAGGGATACAGTTCATGTGAAATTGAATTGAATTTTTGGTTTTCGTAATTTTACTTTCAGATCAAATACAAACAATGTAACAGAGAGCAGAGAACAAGTGTCCATCTAAATGTCTTGCCCCATGCTGCCCTAACTATTAACTATTGAGTTGTAAATATGAAATAGCAATTTAACAACACATCTTTTCTGGCTCTGGTGTGGTGTACTGGTGACTCCACTTAATTTTGATCCAGTACACAAAGCAGATCAAAGGTTCTTTTGTCAACAAGACATACGAAATACATGCTGTTTTGTTTACTGAGTGAAAAAGCAGCGTGGACACCACAGACTGTTTAGTATTTGAGAGCACTTCTACCTGTATTATTGAAACATACATACCGGTGGCACAGCTATGAGTGACTGTTTGGGATTCGACATCATGTCCAAGGACTGGAGAAACCGGGGATCGAACCGCAGACCTTGTGATTAGTGGACAACCTGGATCCTCAAGTTCTCTTCTTCAGGCACTGTTTGTCAAGGCATTCAATTTGAATCAATATAATGGGCACCACATTAAAATACCAAGTCTGTGTCTGTGTCTGTGAAGTGTTGCTTATTGTTACAACCCCCACAAGGCCCCCCAACCCCCCAAAATGATTTCCCAGTTGGGATTATAATTTTGACTTGGATAGAAACATTATTTACAAGCATTTCAAGGGTCATTTTGTCATGACATGAAGCATTAACACTATATCCTGCAGTTTTATGCACCATAAATCAATCAGCATCTGACATATGACAGTTGTTCCATTTACACTGGAAACAGTTTGGAATCCAAGCTGGGCTGTTGTATGTAACAGGATCTTCAATGCCCATACTTTCCAACTCTGCACCTCCACTCTCTTTCGCAGTCAATCTTGAACAGTTTTTTATTATATTTTAATACTTGTGTTATTATTATTAACCTTACTTAATGTGCGAGCACACCACAGAGTATTTGAATATTGTCAGATACTGTCATAATGAGCAATGACTTGTTAATATCTCTTCTAGCTGCTGTACACCAGGATGTCTGCTATGCACTGGGAGGCCAGACGGCGTCAGAGTGCTCTGGACCGCAGGATGGCCCGAGACAAACAGCGGGTAAAAAGATGGTTTCTACCACTCTTTGATAAGGAACCCTTCATTGAGGGGTTATATAATTGGACTGATGTTTTATTATGTTTAATAAACACACATAATAAACATTTACTAATGCATTATTAATCAATTATGAACAATTAATCATGCAGTTTCAGGTTGTGACTGGTGGAATTTCATATTTTCTATAAAAAACTAATCAGCTGACACGAATGTTGCATTATTATATATTAAACTATACAGTTTATACAAAGGTTACACATTATCATCAGTCATCGTATTCCAGTATAGTACCATAATGTTATTAACCTTTTATTAAAACTCGTCCTCATTGTCCAATGATTTTTACAGATCTAATTTAATTTACACTCAGAGTTGTTCCATAGTCACTGCTGCTGTAGAATCACCCAATGGTCCATCCAGCTTCATTTTATCCACGGGTTGTGATGATTATAAATGAAATCACTTTGTATTGCTTTTAATAGTTGATTAGTGATTTTTAAGTAAGCAGACATTTAAGAACATAAAACAGACTATATGTCATTTACTTTGTGTAACAGCGTGTTGGCATCAGTGATTTACTAGCGAGGTTTAGCTAAATAGAAAAATGTTTTGACATTTCTTCCCAAGCTTGATTCCCATAGATTCTTCTGTTGCACTTTGTCTGGTCTGCTTTACTGTTAAACTGCAGGGCTGAAAACGGAAAAATTAACAGGGACATGCAACACCCTTGGAGTCAAACCTGTTCGAGGCATCTTGTGAGCAGATGTCATTTACTAGGCACCTCACAGTTAACAAGCGGTGCAATAGGATGCTGGTGTGACTGAGTTACTGGAACACAAGGAGCTGACGTTCAGTTACCCTAATTGTGAGGTGTGAGGGTAAGAGGGTTAGATGGGATCTTCATAATCAACGTTATCTTGTATAATGCAACTTTTGAGCACTAGTAACACTATGTAATGTAATATTTTTATGAATGTCTTAATCTTTTATTTATATAGCACATGTATGCAAGAATGCAGGAGGGGCATAGTCCTGCTGCTAGAGTCACAGTACCCAGCCTATCATCGATTGAAGGCAGTAAAACATACACAAACAAATTTACTAATACACCAACTAAGGCTTGGCATAGAGGCAGTATAAACAATGTTGGATATGAAATATTGTATTATCCACTCAATGCTCCTTTAGACCTCAAAGTAACGCACAGGAAAACATTAATATAACACCTAAATATAGCTCTGTTCCTCAAACAGTAATTTCTGTGAAGTCTGTGAACACACTGGTGTGTCTAACTGTTTGATACATACAAACTGGACTTCCCACGAAACTTAGTATGTCCTTTTAACTGGGCTCTTTTCTATGACTGTCTCTGTTTCTATTAGCAATGTTAATTTCAGGTGACCGCTCTATTCACAGCTGCTGCACGGGGGCTCTGACACCATCGGCAATGAAACCGAATCAAACGCAACACAAGAGCAAACAGGTATAACTATGGTTAACATATAGACAACAAGGGCCCTGTTCAGACCTGGTTCTAATTGGTAAATGGTCTGTATTTATATTCTGCTTTTCTAGTCATTAAGACCACTCAAAGCGCTTTACAGTACAGTTTTGCCATTCACCCATTCACTCACAGATTCATTAAGTGTACTATCTCTATCACACCTCACTTTATAAGGTGATGGTTTCACAAGTGGAGAGAGAGAAAGTTCAACACTTCATACCTGACATATGTATGTGGCTGTGGCTGACGGGTAGAGCGGTCGTCCTCCAACCTGAAGGTCGGCAGTTCGATCCCCAGTCTTCCCGATCTGCATGCCGAAGTGTCCTTGGCCAAGATGCAGAACCCTGAATTGCCCCTCGTAGCACAATAAAGTGCTGCTAATAGATGCACTGTATAAATGTGTGTGAATGGGTGAATGTAAAACTGTACTGTAAAGAGCTTTGAGTGGTCATCATCAGACTAGAAAACCTCTATATAAATACAAAACCATTTACATAGGAATGTGTCTCCACATTTGTTTTCAGACTACTAGTGATCAGATCCCACCTCCATGCTATATTTTCAATTAAACACATATAAACAGGTATATACTTTCTATTCAGAGAGAGGGAGGAACCAGGAGGGGCTGAATGAATCAACAGCCTTCACCCAGCTTTCACAAAAAAACACTAATTACCCAAAATCCACACACACACAAACACACAAAAATGACCACAGCTAGGCCGTCATGGCCCACAGTGTTCTCATTAGAAGGAGGGCTGCTGAATGATTCATGATGGGCCACACAGGCTGCTCAACACTGTCTCACATATCACTGACCACAGATTTACTGCTTTCCTGGGACTGGGTACAACCTGGAATGGATTGATGACATCAAAGTGTCAGGATAAACTCAGCTACATGTTCATGCCTCACTCTGTGCAGAGGACTACAATGGTTAAGATTCTTGTTTTTCTTTACTGGGTTTGGCTTCCAGTATGTCAAGGGTACTTAACATTGCTATTGTTGTGGAAGATATAAAGGGGTTTAACGTTCTCTGTCACTATGATGGATTTCCATAACTGAGATTCCATAGAGGCCATTCAATATATTAGACAAAACTCAGCCAGATTCCCAGGATTAAATCCTTCCACATATTGTGATTTATGATCAGGTTGTTAGTCTCATGTCATTTAATATCCTTATTATGTCAGCAGGTGGCAGAAATTAGCTATGAATTCAATAGTGACCGGAGTTAATGAGAACTGAGTTGTTCTGGGTCACTCCCTCATTCACTCCACCCTTCTCACTGTCTAGTTAGTATGACGACAACTATATATCAATACATCCAAAGCATATCAATACATATTTTATTGAATATATTTCCCCAACAGATTTACACAAAATATTCATGTTTTTTTATTAAGTTATATTTGAGGGGTTTTGATATCTTGCACTGTACTTTCATCCTTTCCTTTTATCTTTATTTTGTTTTATTCTGTTTTTGTTTTTACTTTCTAATCTCCTTGCTTTAAGAGGAGTTTTTAACCGTGCTGAATGTCTGTATGTTTTCTTTTAAACTTATTTTTATGTTTTAGGTAAAACGTTAAACAGATAGGTACATGGTACAACAGGTTTCAATTGTTTCTCTCTTCTCAGCTGCTGGCCAATATTGATCACAATGCATGATGGTATAGAGCAGTTGGTGACCATTGGATACTACTTTTCACAGTTCATCATATGATACTGGTGTAATAATCTCACTAAACCTACAGACAGCACTACAAAATGGTGAGATAACTATATAGTTAGTAATGAGTAATTTTGGACACATGCAGCACCAGCTTCAAAGCTGAATGAACTCAGCCACAGAGCTGGTAAGTACAACCTCATGGTACCACCATGATACCAGGTAGTCACTTCTCATTAAGAAATAGTCCAGCACACAACCTCCCCATAAAAACCACATGGCATCATTATGACACAAGATTAAATTTCGTCACGGCCAAGTTTTATTGGTGCTGTTTGGTGGATTTCTTTATCTTTAGGTAGAGCTCAGCTAAGATTATCCAGTCTAAGTAACGCAGCTATAAGTTTGAAAAATAATAAATAATCCGTACTGTCAGATGTTGGTAAGATGGCCTTAAAATGTGTCTGAAATGCATCCTGTGTGACAATCTGCTCCCTTACCGTAGTTACCTTTATACTTTTTCTGTTGGAATTCAAAGCTGCATTTAACTGCTTCTGTCTGCTGTTTGCCGCTGAGCAGGTAGTGACAGAGGTTTTCTTTCAGTAAAAACAGCTGCCTGCTGGAAACCAGCTTCATCAGAGAAAACAATTCTGGTAGGGCGGTATTTATAGGGCCAATGAAAACTTAGAGTTTAAGAGGTTAAGTAGCTCAGTAGATGACAGTAGAGGAATGAGTTGGTCTCTGTGACCCACACTTTTTACACAATCACCGTATTTCAGCAAGAGAAATCCATGCCACGCTAAATGTCACTTGCTTTGATTTGTCAGAGACAAAGTTTAAGTAAGGAAATCAGGTAAAATTATCATCTTTAGGTAAAATGTGAATTTGTTGTGGGTCTTGTATTTCCCACCAAATGTTTCTTTAAAAAAGCTGGTATTTAGCTGTAAAGTACCAGGACAATTCCAAGAAAGGACTAAGAGCTTTGGTATCAATTATAAGGGAAATAGACAGTGTTACACTTTTAAGTACCAGTCTTGTCATATTTGAGTTCTTAATAAAAATAGAGCCTTATGTAAAAGTTAAGAGACATTTTAAGGAATATATCTCTATCTTTCCTGTGTGTACTTTGGCTATCCTACAGGTACTATTTTGACAACTTAACTCAAGTAAAAGTATTAAAGTACAGGCTCCGAAATGTATTCAAAGTGTATATATATTCTTTAATGTACTAAGAAGTTATGCATTGATTTGTGAATATAAGCTATACAACATTATGAGCATGTAACTTGCTATTCGTATTTCTTAAGCTGAAAGCCGGTGTCCCCACTGTAATGGCGACCTGAAGACATCTGTCCATCACAGTGCAAAGGTCCCCAACAGATACTCAGTAGGTATCAACACCTCTCTGAAGATGAGGTTCATATGTGTTCATTTCTATATAACAGGAAGACTTTTCTTAGGAAAGAACTGGTCTATACAAACAAAACACATTTGAGTATTAATACATTCAACACATTTGTCTTCCAGTCGTTGCAGTATGCCCAGCAGTGGTGAGGAAGAGGAGGAATGCTGCTGTTGTCTGATCATCGGACTGAAAAGAAGCTCAGTATAAGCTTTTGTTTAATGTCCTGACACTATAAGAAATAAACCTGTGTCGACTCCACACAAACTAATGTGTCTTTCTGTCATTTTATGCGAAGCTAGGGGGCTTAGTGGAGACAGTGGTCACTCTTTGGACTAAACAACAGACAAGTAGCTTTTAACTGAGAAAACAAGTAAATATGAAGTTATACCATCAGAACTTACATGGGAAAATGTAATACTTTCTATTTGCTTTCTGGTGTTACACTGGTGTCACGCAGCTCATCAGAAAATAACTTATAACATTAATGGTAATGCCATCTTTTAGTCAGAGTTAGAGTCAGAGTTCATGCAGCTGTGATTGTGGCGTGGAGCGCTGGTATAAATCGCCAACACACACACAGGACTGATAACAAGTCAATCTCAGCTGTAAATTGTGAGATTTCACCCCATTCATAAAGCATCAAATAACCAAACTCAGCAAAAACATGAACACTTGAACAGGCAGGGTTTTGGCCTACGCTGGAGCCAGCCATCAAGGGACAATACAGATAATTTGACTTCACTTTTGGGAGCTAACGTAACCCATATTTATTTGAAGTCTATGGTTAACACATATATGTGTTATTACCAAATTATTCACGTAAACATTTTATCTGTGTAAGCAGCATTTGCTTCCCAAACATTTTGTAAACAGCAGATGGATTCGTTATCAGTATAGTTTTTTAAGTCATGCTAAAACCACAACATACTGAGATTGGTCAATTTGCATTCAGTACACAGACGACCACACCAGACTCTGCCTGGAAATGGACTGAGATCCTCTTTTCACGACGTCTCAGTGCGGTTGTTTAATCCGCACCAGAGTATGATTAACAAATTTCATACCGGCCTACTACCGATTGTTCTAATTGGGCACCCGACTTCATTGTAAGTGAACCAAAGAGGGCTAGACCTGAAACATTGCTCAGATTCCATGCTTTTTCAATCCAGGATGAACACTAACAACATCCTGGTACGATATACATTTTAGCATCAGAGTTCATGGAAAAAAACAGGATGTCATCAGTGTTTGTTCGTGTTTTCCATCCATCAGGGTGGAGGGGCCTGCACCTGATGTGGTATGGTACTGTTTGCTCCACAGTCGATGTACTCATACGTCTCCAGGGAGAGCTGCTCATAGTGGGCCAAGTAGTAAACTGTCATCGACATCCTGCGGTACAATGAACACATTACATAAAAGAATTATAAACGTATACTGACAAAAAAGTTGAAAACATGAACAGTGTAACACTGCTCTGTCTTAAAGAGATAGATGAAAAAAAGCTAAATTCACTCATTATCTGCTATGGCGATGGAGGGGTGGGTGAAGTGCTTGAGTCCCTAATACACTTTAGGAGTTTCAGGGGTAAACTGTTGCAGCCAAATCCAATTGAAGTAACTTCCTGAAGTCCTTCAAATGTGAAAACTCCAGTTCGACTTGAAACCGCATCATTTAGAATGTGCTTTTAGCCTAAATGTCCTCTGATATCCTCCTCTGGAGCCGCGTTCACTTCCGCACACAAGTTCTAGCCCAAGGGTATGTGCTGGGTGCACGCTAGCATCACTACTTGAAGTTGTAGCTTGTTAGAGCCAACAAAATATAGAACATTGGTCCAGTCGTTTTTGGACAATTTTATCCAATTAGCAATTGGGTGAAACTATAATAATTATCACATTAATTATGAAAGTTATATTCAAAACCATGTTTTGTGAAGTTATGAGGACCTTTGACCACCAAATTATAATCAACTTTCCTGGTTACTGGCACTTACTGCAGATGCAGATACAGGATGTGGACAGGCAGGGAAGCTTTCTTACAGTAGTTACTGCAGAGAAGAACAGAGTAACGTTAGAACAGTGCCAAGAACAGTGTTTATACTCCAGTAAAGATAACAGAGTATATTATTCTGTAACCCTTTTATTCTTATTACTGCCCTTATTTGTCTAATTTTGTGTGATCTTCAAACAGCGTTTATTATTTTCCCAGTGGTTTGGCTTCAATTCTTCATATTTAACTTGTAAACAATGTTTTGAAAGGGGCTATATAAATAAAGTTCATTATCATATTATTGTCAATCAATAAAAGTATAATTAATAGTATCTGTCAAAACAATAAGCGTTGAGCTAGACATGACAGCTACATTTATTTTGTTGTTTTAATCCTCCATGTACACACAAAGAACATTGTAGCCACTTCTTCAGGCATATTCAGTACTTTGATAATGCATCAAATCAACTGCAAATTGTCTTTGGATTATATTTAATAAACAATAATAAATGTATTGTTAATAAACAAATAATTAATAATACATTTCAAATGATGCCATTATTGGTGCATTGATCATTTGTGGCAGTGGGAAGAGCATTACACCCAAGTCATCTGGCCTGAGGTCAGTTTTTGAGTTATTCTTAGGGATCATAATCAAGGAAGTGGCAGGAAATTGTATAATGAACATTGTTACAAACATGTATGCTGTCAGGCTGCCACCATTTAAACATTTTTTTTGGAGGGCAAGGCTTTTAAAAGGGAATGGGAGACAGATTGTTATCAGGAGTCTTAGACATTGGTTTATTGGCAGGGTACAGAAAGTCAACACAAATCTATAACATTTGCAGAATTGAAACCCCAAGAGTGATTTCTCGATATTCAAACCAAACCAGTCTTTATCGAGAAAAAGGCTCTAAATGACAACCTTATGTGCTTGAGAGAATTTTACTGTAACACAGACAACTCACCTCAAACCAGGGTCTAAGAGCTGGATGGGGATCATGAACGAATACTGTGAGGTGAGAAGAAACCAGAGGTCACACTGCCAATTGGATATCATACTATTTCAATTCTATTGGCAACAAGACTATCATCAAACTTTCCAGCACAATTTAACCAGCATGCTGCAGTATGTGGATTTGCAGATGTGATGAGAGTGTTTGTGATAAGGATGTTAATGACTCTTTTCAGCTACATGATGCTAGCTGTTTCTGTGAGGTGGGGATATCTCACCGTTGTGGTGGACAGAGGTTTGACTGAGGTGACGTTCTCAATAGACACTGTTCCCACCACCGTGTCAAAGTTGAGGGCCTGCACTGACAGATTATAGGTCTGCACTGTCGCAAAGTTGTTGTTGGTGATGTTCAACACATGCTGTAAGGGGAAAAGAAGTTGTGACTGATAGACACTACGATGAATCAAAGCAACTGACATTATTATTGTTGATCATGTCTATTGTCATTTAAGTGTTCCTCCATTTATATAGCGTTTTATATAGTGTTCTGCATTACCAAAACCTGGTGAACTGGAGTGGAACAGCCAGTCGTAGCTTGCCCAATTATACTCATGCCTAATCTCCACTTGTCTTTAGGCTGCACTGGAAACGCCGGAACCTTGAAAAAAGTTCCAGGTACTTTTAATTGAAACAGGGCTATTATTTACATTTCTACCTACCGTGATGTTAATAAGGACGTTGTTCTTGGTGAAGTAAACAAAGGATGACTTGACAGCTACTGAAGACAGCAGGACAGCGCGAGGAAAGAGGAAGAACAGCACCACGGCACTGACCAGCAGGCACACACCAACAGACACAGCAACATATAACTTCCTGGGATAGAAGGAAATATGAGCTGTATCAAGTTCATAGAGTCCAATTAAGTTTTACATTTTCAGGTTAATCAGCTGTGTGAAGCATTTGCTTTCTTACGTGTGTCTAGGCTTCAGCCTCTGGTCATTACAGGAGATGACAGCCACCAGCTTGCTCTCCTGACCTGTAACGTGTATCAAGGTTTCATAAGATTCAACTAAAAAGAGGGGAATATATCTGTCTGTGTCTCTGCCTACAGCTCTATCCCAGGCCGCCACAGTCTAGGTAACTTATGGTGAACACTGCACACACCGTCATGTGCAACATAAGATAAACGCATAAAATTGGGATCTTTACAGATACTGTCTTGACTTGTAAAGTATCCTGTGTAATCGCTAACAGCGGCATTGTAACATGTTTATTACCTGGTGGGAAGATTTGTGCTGACACTCAAACTCTCACATACTCACTCTCTCACACTTTCTTAATTCTAAACCTTCCTGTTTTGAATTGGCTGTTTACTCTGCCTTTGGTTATACTGGCTGCAGCTTTCTTTCTGAAACAGTAAAAGTGACCTGTAGTAATCGAGCCGCGGCAACAAAAGACCTTCTGCAGGTCTCAGTCCACAGAACCCTGAAGTTAAGACCTGCTGCTGCACAAACAACTGTTCTCGTGCTTGTTCAAAGTTCAGTGAAGCTCAAAGTATCCAGGACCCGGAATTGGAGAGTGAGTTTTTTTTCCCCAGTCCCAGTCACCGCTTCTGGGGCACCTGTTTATTCAATGTTTATTCATATAGAACCAAATTTGACACTGCTCTTAATGCACATGCCAAGAGTGAAGCTAATATGATAATAAGTTCTCAAGATATACAGTATACGTTCCATATACAGATTTGTGGAGTTAGTTAGTAAGTAGTTAAGTAAGTAAGTGAGTAAGTAAGTAGCTGGGTAGTTAGGTAGGTAGGCACAGATAGTGCATCCGGAAAGAATTCACAGCGCTTCACTTTTTCCAATTTTTTTGCTCAGCCGTTTTCAGATCTCTCCAGAGATGTTCAGTCGGGTTCATGTCTGGGCTCTGGCTGGGCCACTCAAGGACATTCACAGAGTTGTCCCTGATTTAATTGTTTTTTATTTTCAATAAATTTGCAAAAAAATCCCGAAAACTTTTTTTACGTTTTCATTCTGGGGTATTGTGTGTAGAATTTTGAGAAAAAAAATGCAATCCATTTCGGAATAAGGCTGTAACATAACAAAATGTGGAAAACGTTAAGCACTGTGAATACTTTCCGGATGCACTGTAGGACAATGTGAGCACATAACTTGTTGTTTTATAATAACGAATTAAATAACTTGATGACTTTGATGAATCAATGAGTTTATATCGTCTCATTCATCACATTACAATCACATTATCTATCCTCTACATGTGATGTGAACGTATCATCATTCTGAGGCATTTCAAGATTAAACCACAGGTACGAAACTGCAAAGCTAGACAGAAGTTTCATGCCGCCTCAAAGAGGAAAAAACGGACATCTGCAGATGAAGTAACACAGTATATGTGTCCTGCTGCCTTTATATGGCTGAAGGTACTTGAGGGATAATATAATTGTATAGTATAAAGCAGTGGTCAAACGCCATTTCAATAATATTACTTTATATAGCAATGCAGTCCACACTACTGTTCAATACCTCTGCGTATACGTCCAGTGCCCTGGCAGGTCGGACAGGGAACAGTCTCTCCTGTGCTACATCTCCTGCTTGAATTCCGCCTCTTAATGTCTTCATTCTCAATTATTGGTTGCTGGTCTTGGCAGCTCCCTCCATTTCCTGCATTAGAAGTGCTGGGAGCAGCCCCCATACCTGAATAAAGAGGAACATTTCAGGTACTAGGGCAAAACCTGGGTGAACTCCTGGCAGAAAGAAATTGTTTGATTTTTTAAATTAAGCTGTATTAGCTATATTACAGCTATTTCAAAACATTATTCTTTTGTAAATGTATGACTTTGCCATCACAATATTATACTTGATTTTTAACAAACAAACACACACACATACACTTGTACATTACAGTTATGTGGTAATAAAATTAACACGGAACAGAGTCCACTTGACCCCACAACCGCTTGACCCTCCTTGAATATTGTAGGTGTCAACCTAACTTTGTAAAGTGCCTTAAGACAATGTATGTTGTGATTTCCGGCTATTTAAATATAATTGAATTGTGCTGAACTGAATACTTATAATAATCAATGTTGTAAATATTTTAAGTTTGTTGATGTGTTCAGCTACGTGCGGCATCTATTGCACTTCTCTCCGTCCTTGAAGAGGAATCCCTCACGTGTGGCTATCTGAGGTGTTTACGTTTTTTTCCCCTGTTAACATGGTTTTTTTTGGGGTAGATTTTCCTTACTCTTCTTGACAGTTTAGGGCACAAGATGTCGCACATTGTTAAGCCCGATCACACCAATTGTTATTTGTGAATATGGGCTGTATAAAATTTGATAGATGGATTTTAGCTTATTGTTTTGGTTTCATAGCCCACTATTTTTGGCCCAGGTTTCCTGTAAAAGTGTTTTCCTACGAAAAATAAACCTTCACATGAGCAAACAGACCGAGTTACAAACTACTGGCTGAACACAGTGGATTATATAGCAGCCCAGGGCCAGCTGTTTTTCTCAGGAGTTGGTGGAGAACAAAATAAAGCTAAGACACTAGGATTTTTGGCTGTTGGTGATCCCGGCTGAAGATATTGGAGCTCACACCCAAAATATATGGCTTAACTATGGCTCTCCTTAATGCCTCCAGTCAACGTCCTTGTGATAATACACTGTTTTCCCCAATGCAAAGCAACATAGAGCTAAATAGTAGGTACACCAACCTCCCTTTGATTAGGGGGGCTAGGTAGTTGCAGCCCATGTAGGTGATGATGAGGGGTCGTATGTCAAACAAAATTCTTAATGCAGTCCCTTCATTTTTATGTCAAACCAGAACTAACCAGATCAAATGTAATAAAGATGTGAACTATGGTTCAGACCATTTTGGACTTTTAGGTGTGAAACACTCAAAAGCGGTTTTCAGACATGACCCGCAGATAACGTCTGGAAAATTGGATCTAGAGTTAATGAAGAAATATCTTCTGCACCATTGTCTGATGATGATGTTGATTAAGCCTGAATAAAAGTCTTATATGAGCAGCAGTTACTTGAATAAATGCGTTATTATATAATCGTTTTGTTTGAAGATTTTTGGTCTAAGCATCATCAATACAGTGAAATAAGGGATCAGTGATTTAGGCCCTTGAAAGGTGATGTAAAAATTGAAGTAGGAACCAAACCCTTGATTTGAGTTTAACAACAGCCCTTACTTATTCTTAAACTGTGTAAATGTTTATTTTTTTGCCAACAAACTGTGTCACTGAATATAATTGTACCTGGCGATAGAGCACACATACCCCGCAGTGTAGATACGATATGACACCTGAGCTACGCACTCTATTTTAGCTGTGTCATCGCAGCTGCCAACAAAAACAAACTCAGCTTCACAGAGAGTGTTGTGAAGAAGGCAGAGAGGCTTTCAGGAGGGAACACGTCACGTACCCTTCACTGTGCACAACAGTTTACTAAGGTCCAGTTCCTGCTACAAGTCTTATAAACACGTCGGACTCTCATTTCCCCTTTAGACCCGCTGCTCTCGATGTTGTCACCTACCTCAGAGATGAGCTTCAAACTATTCACAGAGTCTCCATCTGCATGCTTTGGTTTGTGTTTTATTCTTGTTGTCTTGTTTCGTGTTGTGCGTATGTGTTTGGGCAGTGGTACACAGCTCAGTTCCGACCCCGTGACGCCCCACGGAACAACACACACAACCACTTCCTGCGACGGCTTTCAAAGTAAAGCTTTCATTGATATCACTTTTTAGTCTCTCCGCTGCAGCAGGCAGTATAGGATTAATGTTTTCATACCAGCAGTTATTATTAAGGACAACACTGTAGTAAATGGCCAAGGTACATATTTTATATCCCAGTAAGACTGCAATCTAAAATTACAAATATTCATCATGATAGCCTATTTATTACCTTGCAGCCATTTTGTACGCTTTGGACCAGTACGTATCAAGAAAATACCACGTTTCAATATATCTATTGATGATTTATCCCATTTCGGACAGAGCTGATACACAAAACCCTCCCCCAAAAAACAACAACCTACAAGCCACTTTTAAAGCAAAATTCCATTCCGCTTTTATTTTGAAATTCAAAAGCTCACCGTCTTTCCGGTACAATTAAATAAGGAAACTTGGCTCTACTATTAGTCAGCTCTTTTCATCGGACCTGAGCAGAGCTTCACAGACTTGAAGCGTGATAACCTGTTTGTAGTACCAGTTAAAGTTGTCCCTCCAAGATGAACCATAAAGATAATCCTCTTCTTGCCCCCGTACAGTTTATACTTCTACAACTAGGACACCCTGTGCTACATCACAGTGGTGGTTTCTTATTTTGATTGCATTACTATAAATAAACGATTTTGGTGAGAAGTTTAACCCCAAAACAAAAATACACTTCTCAGGGTTTGAATATTATTATAAAATAAAATCCAAGACTCATTGATGTTATTAAATGTTCAGTGTGTCAATTTAAGTGAAAGGGATCTATTGGCAGAGTCAAATATAAAGTTATACTAGTAATATTTTCCCTAGTGTGTTCCATTTAAATTGAATGAATTGCTGTCTTTAACCTTGAATCGGCCCTTTATGTTTAAATACTAAACACCTTTAGAGTTTTTATGACAACAGAAAGCCACCACAGGTTCTCTTTCATGTTTGGAAGAGAACCAGCTACAATGTGCACCTCTTGATATCCCGTAATTCTACAAACTGAACCTTTGAGCATTCTATTACAATTTAAGTGTGCTTCAAATCAGTGAAGCTACCTTTACTTAAAGGTTCAATGTGTATAATTTAGTGACATCTAGTGGTGGAGTTGCGTGTTGCAGCTGAACACCCCTCACCTCACCCTCCCCTTCCAAACATGAAAAATAACCTGTGGCTGCCTTCAGACGTCATCAAAACTGAAAAGATGTTTAGTTTATCCAGTTTGGACCACTGTAAAAAAGGACGAGGACAGCACTAAGTACAGGTGTGAACACCATGTTAGTAAAAAGGAAATGAAGAAACCTCAAGTGCATTGACTTTAATTGGACACAGATATGTACACCATGTTCATACAGTACAATATAGAAAATAAGCTTGAACAATCCAGCGTTTATCTTCTTCCTTAAATACTTGTTTTCTTTAACCCTGTATGAAAATATTTCACCAGCCCTGTCTCAAATTAAAGCCTAAAACCCTCTACATCAGGTGCACATACTCCATTTCACTACACAGGGGTTTGGTTTGGATATGTGCACCAGGGTGTATTTAAGAATACAGTCTTTTAAGGGGGCTGTGGTGAGATTCAGTTGAGCAAACGTGATGCAAAAAGTAGAACAAACTGCAGTATTCATGACCAGAAGCTTCTAACACAGTTTACTGAGGGAATTTATAATGATGGGGGAGATTAACTCAATTTGACACCCCCAAATAAAGAAAAAATATTATAAATTCCCTGTTTCCTTTTTAAATTCTTGTCACCAAAACATGTTAACATCAATGTTTTGTGATTTTTTTTACATCAACATTTTGTTGGTAACACCACATTCACAGTCCCTTAACAACATGCAGGTAAGATTGGCTGAGTGAACTCGACATTGAACTCAACCGTTGTGTAGGACTGTACTCATGTATTCTCAATGGCAGTAATACTCGGGTATCATAAAATGAGCCATGCTGAGTGGAAAATGTCTCATTAGAATCTTCACCACATATCCATACTAGTTGGTCTAAGTCAAGTTAGTCAGGAGTTTAGATATAAAGTCTGTGGCTGAGAATGAGGGAGCTAATATACCTGTTTTTAAAGGTTCAGTTTAGATGAAAGGGATCTAATGGCAGATATTGAATTTATAATAATTCTAGTGATTTTTTCACAATGTGTAATTATCTAAATTGTACAAATTGTGCCTTTCCCTGCCCTAGATCGGCCCTTTATATTTAAATACTTTATATTTACATCCCGAGCAGGTCCTCAAGGCCTCCATGTCTTTCACAGTAGTCCAAACTGGACAATCTAAACACCTTTTGAGTTTTTATGAAAACTGAAGGCTACTACAGGTTCTCTTTTATGATTGGAGATTGGTGAGGTGTGGGGGTATTCAGCTGCAACTTGCAACTTTA
The DNA here is from genome assembly GCF_963576545.1 of Limanda limanda. Taxonomy (NCBI): domain Eukaryota; kingdom Metazoa; phylum Chordata; class Actinopteri; order Pleuronectiformes; family Pleuronectidae; genus Limanda; species Limanda limanda. Next base: position 2,365,067 of record NC_083652.1, read on the forward strand.
CCACTAGATGTCACAAAATTCTACACAAAGAGCCTTTAACAATGTTAGCAGGAGCATCATGGCTACATGTCCTGCAATCTTAGGAGTAGAGCCTGACCTATACTCGATTAAATATATCATCTTGTAGTCTTCCTTTGGTCAATTTGTACTGGAGATGAAGGGATTTTTCATCAGGATTTGATGTTTATTAACATGTCCATGGGCAGGAGAATACAAGTGGAAATAAACTAGTAGCTAAATTTGGCACAAAGCAATTTCCTCTTTGTGTTAACTTAATCTACTGATGTTTTTTCACCATTGTTAAATCAGCTCTCGCATCTTTTCTGCTTTATGTTCTCAAGAATAAAGTTTTCCAATAAGCACATATCAAACCTACTGTGATTAGGCCAATATCTATTTTTATATTTCTATTTTCTCTGATCTCAACATCATCAATATTATTATTATGTTCTGGGCAACTTCTAAGCTCAACAGAGTGACTTCTGCCTTCTACTAACCTTTAGAGGTGCTGTTGGTGGATATTGTGACTTTAGATTAAGCTAAACTATAATACTTCTCAAAATGTTGAACTATTCATTTGAAGATCTGAGAAATTACAGCTTTTTTTTTAGCACTGACACTGGTCGAGCACACATTGTATCACAATCCAACAACAAGTGCTGATTTATTAAAGGATTTGTTCCAACTCCAACCACAAATTCCAAAGTCCTCTCACGTGCAAACTAAAAGACAATCCTCAAAACAATCTAGTAACTTTTCTTACAAAGTATAACACTAACACACACATCCAGCAGAGCAAATTCAAGCACCACACAAAAGCCTGGTAATACAACATCCACAGCTCAGATTTTTTATATTTCCAAACAGCCTTCAAGCATTCAAAGAAAAAATAAATCTCAATTCCTAACTTAAATTAGTGATAACTGATAGTCAATGCTTCCAACTAGGTTCTGTATATTCATACATTTGTGAAAAAAAAACAAAAAAACATTTCACATTGTTACACACTGTTTGATTCCAGTTAAAGTTTGGAAAGACTATCCTGTACATACTCTTAAAGTGACAAAGGATGAGCAGTATCAACCCCGAACCTTAGCACACCACACAAAACAGAAGTGTAAAATGATAGGAACATATATGAACATCGTATAGGGGATTCAACTCAACATAGCCGTTTGAAGGCATTAAATATAATCATTCTAACTCAGCTAAACAGTTACTTTGAGCAGCCTTTCTAAGTCGTCTCCGATGTTAAAAGAAGAAAAAGCGAAAGTGAGATGTGTTCATTTTTATCTTCAGTCCAATCTATATTTCAAACAAAGAATCGTTGAGTCTTCTACCTCTTTCACACCTGTATTTATGTGTACTGTACTGTAGTTACAAGGAAAGTAAAAGCTGTAAAAAATGACATCACAAAGACCGACGAAGTAACTTTTTCATTGGACAGTGTTGGTGATCTTGCATCCTCATTGCGGGATCCATCTAAATGATGATGAACAGCTAGAAATAGGATGTACACTAAAAAAAGGTCCCTTTAACCACAATGTTACAGTCGCTACATGTAGCCTCCTTAAAAGTACATTGATGGGGGCATGAACTCAACACATTTCTGTCTGATTTCTTTTCATTTTTTGATCTGATACACAAACACCCATCTTGACATGCATCTGTGTTGCCATGGAAATCAAACTATTTGCTTTATGCTGAGAACCCTTATCTATTATGAAATCACAATGATGTGTTAAGCCTGTGCCAGAGCTTGTAATGTCTCTCAAACTTGCCTACAAGCAAACCAAACAAGCGGTCTATAACGCCCTTTCCTATGGTAAAAATTGTGAATGTGCCAAACTTTGTGACTTAACAAAATAGTGTGAGAATTATGGCAAGAGCGAGATATAGAGGTTAATTTTCACATTTTTTTTTTTTTTTTCCTTTTTTTACACAACCTTTTTGTATAAATAATTGGGCTGAACACCGGGAATGATTTAAAGGGGTGACTGTCCAAAAGTGTAAGACATTAATACCCCAACATTGAGTGTGGCCTCTCAGAGCAGGTAGAAACGCTTGTGTCAGATGACTTGAATGAACCAGTTCATTTGAAGCATACTGAGACCTTTGCTCTTAGCAGAGGAGAAAATCCTTACTGTGAGAAACAGCCAACATGTTCAGAATAATAAACTAACTCAGGGAAGAGGCTTGACTGTCAAGACAACAATGTGTGATAGAAGGAAAAGTCAGTTGGAGGAAAAAGTTAGTTGTACGTTCAATGAATGGTCCCTGTGTCCTTTAAGTTTTAAGTGCAAATACTCTAAAGTCACATTGGGGTAATGTTCTTCTGCTTTCAGTGGTCATCTACTCATATAGCAGGTTATGCATATAGTCCAGTAGTAGGTGTGTTACATCCCTATATACTCTTTAACGATGTTGACAAAATGTACAAAACAAAAATAGAAATAGAAAAGCAGCCACAATCTAAGATAGCTTGAACCTACATGAGAACAGATAATCACCTTGTATCAAGCTCTGGGGCTCATGACATACAGCAATTACTTCTTGGCATTGTTCATATGCGATAAGGTTATAACCAAGCAGTCCTGTTTTCTTAACTTGCAGCATTGATAAACAGCCAAATAAAACCAGATATATTAAAATGAATCTATGCTTAGGTATTAACAGTTTAGTAGTCTCTGCTGACTAATGACAAATTCACATCATCTTCCAGTATGTGAGAAATAAGAGACAGAAATCATCTGCATCTCCACGTCTCTGAAACCTAGTGAATCTAGCCAAGCACAATAGCTTAATTTTTGCTTATTTGAACTATAACTAACCATTGGTTTGCCTGGCTCATGCAAGGCAGTGACCATACTCCACCTCTATGGGCATTCTGTATCTGCCTAAAACATGTAACACACAATTCACAGATGCAAATGACGTCACAGTGGACAGACACATTTTCTAATAAATTACATTTGACAATGACCAAACCTGAACCAGATCCAAGCCTAAAACCTTCCCACCCAATCACACCAGCATTCAAAACTTCTGATTTCCGCAGTGAAATCAATTAATTGTATAGAGCCAATGTAATCGGTGGATTAATTTATAGTCAGATTGTTTATGTCAAATCAAATTTTGTGTAGCTTTAATGTGAGTCCACATATATGAGTTTTGAAAAATATTTCTTATTCCCAGGAGGGTTGTTGTGAAAGCATTAGCCATTAGGTTACCAGCTACAGTAGTTTATTAAAAATCCCTTTGAACGGTGACTAACAGATTTTTTACAAGGATGTGCAGAAATGGGAGCCACACTCTGGTGGGACTGGATTTTTGTGTAACCATGTTGATGCCCATCAGGTTAGGGTAGCAGATCAGGGACAAATGACAGATGCTTAAGTGGAACCATCAAGCACCCAGGATGCCTTGATAAAAACAATTATATTAAGACTTTATGCAGTTTGATATACAGTAAATAATAAACTTAAAGTGGATTTTCATTCTATGACTGACTAGCATATGTACACATTCTCTGACAAAAGTGACTATTTTTCTCAGTGCGGATGCAATACTTGATATATGTACTTTAACACAGTCCTGGTCAAAAGAGGAAAGTAGAAAGGTGGTGCGTGTGACATTTCAATACTAACAAATAATTACCACCCTTTTTATATTGATGTTGGTGAATTTACATCAATGTCACATTAAATGTGATTGTTGGACCTGGTTAGTTTTGGAACCTAACACAACGCCATGTTTGCTAGCTTTGTGAAGTTAAAACCCACTTCTTTACTTGGTTCAATCAAAAGTTATGCAACACGTAGCTCATTTAGATTGGTCAGCAGAGGAGCCACCCTGCCACTATAAAGGCCAACACTGACAGTTATACGACGGACAGTGGGTAATTGATGATCTAATGCAGGATTGCAGAGATGCTTGCTGGAATGTTTCCCCGTATGTTGTTATAAAGAGAAGAATGCTCTCCATTTAACTGGGCCAGTTAGAAGAGAGATAGGCTGAAAGATAAAGGTAAAAAGGTAGATGAGCAGATATGGATTTCTTTCTTCTTGTCTTTCTTCCTCTCTCTTCCTACATTATTACTTATGTTTCATCTCCATCTCCATTTCCTTATTCCTGCACATCTTCGTCTCTTTTGTCAGTAGCGTGTGGAGTACCAGTCATTGTCGGTCATCTGAACAAGCTCGTTAACCACGTCCAGCAGGTTGTAGTTGTGTTCCTTGAGCAGCCGCTGGTTCAGTGACCGGTCCCCAAAGCCCATCTCCACCAGCACGGCCATCATGGTGTCCTGGGTGGACGCGTCCACTGGAGGCTGAATGGAAACAAGATCTGATCAGTCCATGCAACCTACTACAAATAATTTGAAAACAACGGTGAAGTTAACAAACGGACTGTTTGTAATTCCCGACCCCAAACAAATCGATAATGGGAGCTGAATGGGCACGTCAGGTTTGACACCCATTTGTATTTCTCTGACAATTAAATGTTACTCAAGCCATTTTAAGACATGAACTCTGGAGCATGACCACACTTTCACATATGGAGACACAGCAGAAGATTCTCTGGTCAGAAGCATTCAGAACAACACAGAAATCTCTGGGGCGTTAAGGTGAGGGGTGGCATAGCATTTAGTGTCAGAATATCATATAATTCTGCTGAGATCATGGGTTTCGGTTTACAGCACATCCACAACGGCATTAACCCATATCACCACAAGCGCTCTTTTCATCTTCATCTGTGTCTTCTGCATGTATGGCACCGCTTCAACCAGAGATATTTATCGTCTTAAGAAAAACTAAAACTCAAGAGTAACTCCTGAGCCTCTAACTTGGACATTTGTGTTCTCACATACAGATCCTTCGGATAATGTCAGGAGATTATACAGAGTTCAGTGCATGTCTGAAAGCATCTTGTGAAAAAAAATCTTTATGGTACGATGTTCTTATTAATGTAATATGTGATAGCTTAAAATCAGATATAATGGGACCTATGTATGTTCATCTGGGTTTTTTTTGTGACCTCCTTGATGAGTTGTCATTGTTTTTGTAGATAATGGCTCTAACTGTGGTTTGCTGGAGTCGAGGATCCTTAGCAATGGCTTTGTTACCCTTTCCAGACTGATAGATTTCAATTACTTTGTTAGCGACCTTTTGGCCTTCTTCACATTGCCAGACAGGTTCTTTGAACATTGAAATAATGAAAAACTGTATTTTGTGTTTAGTTGGGTCATCTTTGGCTAATATTAAAACTAATTTCATGATATGAAACATTTAAGTGTGACAAATATTCAACTATAGAAGAAATCTGGACGGGGGCAAATATTATTTCACAGCACTATACTGAATGGGAAAAGTATCCGATCGGCCTTTGTGTTGGCAGATATCTAACTTTAGATGGTTTAGCTGGGGATAAAAGCCAGAAAACTTTATAGTAGTTTTAGTACTTTAGGGTTTCCTTAAATATCAGTGTTTAAGACACAGTCATCAAATATATTGTACAAAATAAAATAACATATATATAATGTTAGTTACTTGCTGACCTGTGTGGGGCCTTGTCCAGTGAACAGAGCTTTGTAAGCAGAAGCAGCTACTGACAGAGCTCCCTTCACCAGGCCGCTGGTGATGCCTGGGTGCCTAAGGAGGGACAATAAGGGGTTAGATCAAAAGTGTGACATCTATTATGTAAAAGCATTGGAGTTTAAATAGACCCAGACATGTTTCTCCACAAGTAATGATACGACTTAAGAATATTGTAGGAGCCTGTAATACTCATCTCTCTCTGTGTGAGTGTGTGTGTGTGTGTGTGTGTGTGTGTGTGTGTGTGTGTCTGTGTGGGTGTGTTTGTGTGTGTGAGAGAGAGAGACCTGGGGTCCTCAGGGTTCTCTTCTGTGCCCTCAGTATCTCCAGTATCATCTGTCTGAGTCTGTTCAGAAACAGAGGCTGCAGGACAACAAAATATCACAGTATCATAATCATCCTTGACTCCATCACAGATTGATCCAGTTTCAAAAACTCTGTCAGTAATCATACCTATTTGTCAGTATCCGCATGGATGACAAGATATTAAAGACTAAACTCTACTCAGACTCAAACTGATGGAGATATGCTTACCATCCTCAGTTTGGTACAATTCAGAACCCTCAGCTCCTTCCCGAGCAGCAGCAGTAGTAGCAGCAGTGTCAGCATCTGTTTCTCCACTGCTCTCTGGACTGTGCAGAGTCAAGGGTAAGATATTTTTCAAGCTTTTATATCAATGGAAAAAACTTTCGGGCATGCCCAAAACCTTAGAATAAAAACAAGTTTTAAATCTAGGTTGCACTGGGAGGGTCAAAGGATGTATTCTACTGGAGAAGGAACTCTCTAATGCAGGCCTAATCAAATGGTGGAATACGGGCCACATGCGGCCCAGAAGCAACCCTCTGAGTTGCCCAGCCTGTGGTCCTGCAAGAAACGCGGAGAAAAACAGAGAGCCAAAATTCCTACAATAGTACAGACCATGAATGCAATGCACTGCATTGCATTTTCAAACGCTCCACAAATGCATCTCATCCCCGGCACAAATCACAGATGTGCTGACAGATTTTGGTGTGAGGTTGAAAGAGAACTTTGCTGGACGATTGGATGGACTTGCTCTGCCCACAGAGGTAATGGGTTTTGCCAGAGACCTGTTCACTGTTGCAACAGAAGGGGACTTATGCGCCAGAGCAAAGGAAGTGCTCCCTTCCATCGAGGAGGGGAATTTCATGCTCAAACTTGCTGAAATGTAATCATCCATTACCATGGCACAGGAGCTTCACACAAAAGGGCCTGCTATGTTTTGGGCTGATTTCAATGAAGAACAGTTCACCAACATTAAGAAATTAGCAACCACAGTGCTCATTATGTTTGGATCAACATACACATGTGAATCAAGATTTTCACATTTAAAGAAAAAATAAAGCAGCTCACGTTGCTCCCTGACAGACAGCACTCTTCACCAATGCCTTCGAATTTGCATTGTTATCTTATGAAATTAAATCCACTGCTCTTGTTCAGAACAAAAAATCTCGCCTCTCCCAACAAGAAAGTCAGCAGGGTCTCTGTAGCCTACAAATCAATATAATGTGGGATGTGTAACAAAGCCATGCCTAAGCAGTAGTAAAATGTATTTGTGTGTTAGTGACTGTCATCACTTGTTATGGGTGTGTGCACTGATAGCGTTGATACATCTTATTTATTCTGTTAAATGCACTTTTTGATGTGATGTGTATATGACCAAAATATCTTTTTTAATTCAAAAGGGAAACAAGTTATTGCTAATACTGTGCATTATGTTATTTTTTTATGCAATTTGAGTTGTGCCTAGGTCAGATATGACCAAAATGTAAAAAAGATTACTTCAAAAGTGGAATAAAGTATTGATACTACCTAAAATTCATGTACCTGTGTCAGATGTGACCACATTTTAAAAGGAAACAATGAATAAACATTACTTGTTTTCCAATACATTTAGTTATGTTGGTTTAGGATTTGTCATTACCTGCTGCTCACTGGCCGATGAAAATGTCTGGCCCAGCTAAATTTCTTTGTTTGAAAATCTGGCCTAACTGAATTTGTAATCGATTAGCCTTGCTCTAATGTATTGGATCTGGGCAGGGTGGTTTGAAATTGGCTTTGTAAATTGTAGCCAATACTCCTGAAATGCCAGTAACTGGAAAAACACATATTGCTTAAAACAAAACATAAAACTGTTAAATGAAAAAAACAAGACAAAACAACATAAAACTCCAAGCAAACACCAAGCCACTGCATGAGCATGTGACCCAAATGTCTACAACAAGAAATCATTGAGCCGAAAAGCAATGATGAGCTGTAGTGTGTACAACAAACTCCCTGTGATCAATTTCTATAAACTGTTTGTAAATCCCGGGGATGTTGTTTTTCTGAGAAGACATGCACTGAAGTTTACATCTCTGTTTGAGACAAGCTATACTGTAAGCAACTATTTTCAAAACTGACATCATGTCTAACCAACCAGTCTGCTCTTCTCTTTTTATTACATAAATACTGTTTACATTTTCAGCATTCATTTGAAAATTCAGATTGTTAGAGACTATGAGTCCGCGGAGGGCTTTTTTTTAAAGAAAAAAATTCATATTATAATTGATTAGTGAATGAAAACAGTATGCCTATTCAAAACGGAGCACAACAGAGAGTTCAATAGGCTTTCAGACATGCACTTAACTCTGGAGATCCTCTGCTGTTTCTCTGGAGGACGTGTATGTGTGAATGCAAATGTCCGATTGAAGACCTCCAGACTTTCTGCAGACTTTCTCCACCTGGCCCCCTAGTACAAAGTCTGCAGAAAGTCGTGAGACGATGTGAGAACAAAGCGGGATCCCAACAGTGAGAAAGTGGAGGGGCTTCTAACACGCGACAGACGCAAAAATGAAAACAACTAAAAGAAAACAGATAATCTCAGGATGAGAAAGCAGGGGAACCTGACACTGACAAAGTGACTTTCGTATCTGGGATTCATTAGTGGGAGGAAGTGGTGACGCATGGTCCATTTATATATACAATCTATGTTAAAGAGTTTAAGACATATTAGACAAATACCCTGTTAATGCTACTAAACTGTTAATGTACTCAATGATTTCCTCACATTTACCTTATTGTGCTACAAGCTGGTCTCAGGGGTGACTACGTTAAACCATTATATACTCTTTACAAACAATATTTGGAGCCACCATCAGTGTACTATTATTTTAAAGTTTGACGTATTCAGCACCACTTGTTAATTTAGCTGATATGTGCCTGATTTACGGTATTGTCTTTTATATGGGCCCTTCTTTCTGGAGTTTGTATGTTCTATATGTGTCTGTGTTGGTTTTTCTCTGTTTACTCCAGCTCCTGCAGTCCAAAGACATGCAGATGTGAGTGTGAATGTGTTGTTTGTAGGGCTGTCAATAGATTAAAAAAAATTAACTAATTAATCTCACATTTTGAAATTCATTAATCGCGATTAATCGCGATTAAAAGTTTGTTTTTCTTCTAAAGACTAAATCTAATGAATTAACAAGTAATCACTTCAGACAGCCTGTATTTTACACAATGCTGTGTTTTCAAAGAGACTCAGGCCTATAACACCTACCTATAAAGTGGCAGCCATGTCGTTTAATATCATGTATGATAAATTGTGTAAAAAAAAAAAAATATTTAAAAACAACAGCTGAAAATATTCCCAATGTCCTTGGAAACAATAACACTGCTTCTTTCTTCAGTGAAACATCCAGATTAGTAAAAGGTAAAAAAAAAAAGTGTATTTGAGACACCATTACGAATACGTATTCTCCACATCGGCTTGAGTGAAGAATACGTAATTTACCCTCCACAACCGACATTGAACGGAGCAAACTGCGGAGAAGTTCTTAGGCTTAGTGAAACAGTTTAACTTTATTTTCTGTAACATACAACGGGACACAGTCACAGTTATCTACAAAAGAAAAGTTCCATATTACTAAACCAGTTTCATACACTAAAATAACCATTAGAAACTAACTAAAACACTAACAGACAGAGCGACACAACTCACTCAGACCGGGGGAATCTGCTTCTGAGATAGTAAAGGGTGCGCTGCTACACTAAAACCCAGAAGTTCCTGCTGTGGGCCTTCAAAATAAGACAAACACGGCAAAATAAAAGAAATATAGTTCAGCCAGCGCAGAGCCAGGGTAGCAGCGAGTGGACCCTTGTTTCGCTGGATCCGTTTGATAACCTCCAAGGCAGAATTCCACCGGGTGGCAACATCTTGAACTAGCAACTCTTCCTGCTGTCCTTGTGCAGTTTGCTGTGCTTTCATTCAGACGGGACTAATCATTCGACGGGCTGTGTTTGAAGGGCGACGCTGGCAGCTTGCTCGAGGAGCTGAATTTTCTTCCTCACATCGGATGTAAACAAAACTGCGTTAACTGCGTTAAAATATTTTATCGCATTAATCTAGGTCACAATAATCTCATAGATTAACGCTTTAACTTTGACAGCCCTAGTTGTTTGTCTCCGTATGTCAGCCCTGCAATACACTGATGACTTGTCCATTGTACTGAATATCCTCCCCCTCGCTCTGGGATTGGCTCCAGCTAATCATCCGCAACCCTCAAAGGATAAGCAATGGAGATAATGGATGGATGGATAGATTATTTTATATTTTCCTGCTCAAGAACCCCAGATGCAAAGATTGTTTTGTATATGGACCCTGTTCATCTAATAAACTGAATTCAACAAAAAAATGACACAGGGATTGGAGATAATGGCCTTTCTTATATCTCGTCATTAGTACTGACCTTGGTGAGACGATGGCTTTATGTGTGGCCACCACTTCAGGTGTCAGTGGTTCATCATCCAGCGTTTGAGATGTACAAAGCATGTCGTTGGCACTGCTGGTGCCCGACAACTCTGTCACTGAAGCTTCATTTGCCTCAGCTACTCCCCCGTCCTCAGCAGTACTGCTTGGGTGGTCAGTAAGGTCAGAAGTCGGAGTATCAAGGTCTGTGGGGGTTTTGGCTGAGATGTCACCAGGCTGGGACAGAGCAGAGCTGCAACAGGACAAGGAATTGGAGATTAAAGGGACAGCAACAACATACACATCAGACAACATCCAGCCGCCATGTTGGAGTAACTTCACCCACATATTCCCACAACAACACATTGTGACGAGTTCTGTTACTCCTGTGCTGACATGGCACATACCTGTACATGGACTCCCCCAGTGGCCGGCTAGTGTCAAAGCAATCAGGGAGGATGATGATGTAATCCTCTGAAGAGGTGGAGGAGGAGCGACTTCTTCTCTCTTCTCCCTTCTCCCCTCCTTCGTTTTCCTTCTCCTCCCCTGGCTCCTTCTCCCTCTCCTTCACCCTTGGCTTGACACAGATGCTCTCCATGTGGGACTGTTTAACCTCATCTGCATTAGAATCCCAAAAAAAGGTTTGATGCTTCGATGAAAACACACAAAACTGGAAGGAGAGTGAGGCAATAAAGCTGTTTTGAGACATGAATTCGGGAGGATGTCTGCACAATTCTGTCAGGCTTTCTCTGGAGATTGCCTTCCATACATGAACAATGCAGCAGGAGATCTCTGCTCCAATGCATTCAACACCACACAGAAGTCTACGGAGCGTTCAGGCGAGGGCTGGTGCAGCAGACAGAGGCAGGACATAATGTCAACATTCTGCTGCCAAGATCATGTTTTTGTTCAACACTGGCATAGGCCCTTATCACCAAAAGCTCTCTTGACATCTTTGTCTGTGTCTTCTACATGTATGGCACGGCATTTCGATCCTGAGATATTTGTATTATTTTTTTAATTTTTTTTAAATATACATCTGTCACGTGTTAAAAACATCATCAACGCACCAACACGCTCACTGTGAATTCTGCAGAGGATCGCCTGCTGTGTTCTGGCATCTGCACATTCAAACATTTGAAATATGTGGTGAAGACTGCGAAGGGATTTAATGAAAAGTATAAATTGTATTTCATCATAATAAGCTTATAAAATCTTGAGCCCAAAACATTTTGTGAAGGTTTAAAGGGACCTTGACCTTTGACCAAAACAATTCTAGCTAGTTATTCCTTGAGTCTAAGTAAATGTTTGTGCCAGATGTTATGATTATTTTCCCATGCATTCCTGATATATCATGTTCACAATAATGGGACCAACTTTAGATCAGAGTGACTTTGACCTTTGACCACCAGACTCTAATTCTGATTTCATCCTTAAAGGTCCAAAGAGCGCCAAACAGGGAGAAATTACCTCATAATGTTTTGATCAGAATGGGACTGATGGACAGAAGCATGACATGACATATAAACATCAAGCTGCTCAGGTTTGCAGAGAAAACAAAGGGTTATCTTTAAAGGCATTTACAAATGAAAGCTGCTTTCACCAAAGTATAAGCAGAAATTATGTCTGCATCTCAGACTTATTGAAGAGAAAGCTCCAGTCAGAATCGATACGTTTGATCAGCTAAGAGCACAATATATAATGGTCAACTACAAGACAATGTAATTTTCCACAAACCAATACATTTAACCTCTTTTATCAATTCAAGTGAAGAAAAAAATGAGTGAAAAATTATACAAAATGTCCCATTGAACTGTGAAAAAACACTAGTGTAAACGTATGATTCGCATGGCATGACTTAACAACTCAACCACTGTGTCTACTGCTCTCACCTGTGGCTGTGGAGGCCCTGGCTGAAGGAGGAAGCAGGGTTGGTGCAGAGTTGGGGCCGGGCCCCGGGGTCAGAGCCACAGACGTGGTTGCAGGTAGGAATGCTTTCAGTGGGGAAGGGAGGGAACCCTTCAGTGTAGCAGGTGGTTTGAGGGTGTTGTTGGAACTGCTGGGGTTACTGTCTGGAGTCTCCTCTGTTTTCGGTGATTTGCTGTTCAGGCAGGAGGAGGAAGAGGAGGAAGAGGAAGAGCCACCCTGAGCAGCTGGACGTGCCACTGAGAGTAAACAGGAGGATAACTGTTGGACACTGTGACACTTTTCTCTTTCAGTCATATGCTAAAAAAAAATCAAAAGAATATACCAAAGTAGACTTCACGGTCATTGTGTCAACACAACTGACCAATTACTTTTTTACCAGCAAAAGCACTTGAGACCGATTAGTGATTTGTGACATTTCAGTCCAGGACATTTTGGGTATTTATTACTGATTGTGGGAAGAATGTTAAACATATCGAAACACCAGATGGTCAAAAGGAAGACTTTTTAAAAAAAGATTAATTGCAAGTTATCTTCAATAAAAGACAACGCAAACTCAACGTAAACAATGAGACAGGATTTATTATAATATAAAAAATATATAAACTATTTTGTTTAAAAAGGCATAGAGGCAATGATGTCTGATCTACTGAGCGGGCCACATGGCTTTCATAGGGCTGCCATACAAGCCAGTTCCCAGTCAGATTTTCCTTAAGCCTAAGCGTACCCTCAAGTTTGGCCTGTATCATTGATGGCCTAAACACATGATGACACTAATGAAGTTATGTCCCTAACATCCGCTGGTGGCTGCTAACACCTGCTAACATCTACTGGTAGTTGGTAACTTAAATTGTGCAGAAGACCTTCAAACATACAAGGGATATTCAACATCTTGTCCTATATTCTAAATGATTGTAGCTGGATGCATCCAGTTATCGCTATGAGCAGGATAGCTGACAACAGGGGAAAGAGCTTGTGAGGGCGATTAAAGACTTCTGATTGGAGGCAATATACCCCACCAAGGCTGCCATGGATAAGCTACCCATGATGGCAGGATCCAATACAAATTGGTATTAGGAGACAGACTAATGGCTACGAAAACAACTAAACAAAAAATGCCCCTAGAGTCGGTAAGAGTGGGGGTGAAAGACGAGTCACTAATGGGCCACACGGCTAATGTCCCTGTTATGGAAACGACAAAGAGGAAGGCAAGCACAATTCAAAAAGCTAACACGACAGAATCTGACAAGAAGCTCCAGGTGTGTCCCTGTGGCTGGAAAATAACATCCGCAAAGGGCCTTAAAAACAAAAGAAACAGGAGGGCTTGATCGAGAGAGAGCAGGGATCTCGCATTGATTAGTACTTTATAAGAAGTCAATCAAGTTAGTCAAGTGAAGTCCAGCGACAGTTCGCAGGACATCAACCCCCCCCTCTATCTGAGGAAGTTCACTCAAGCACAGGCAGTGGCAGAAGAGGATATAGAGCCCACACAGCCAGGAAAACCAACAAGGGAGAAGAAACCTTTACAAACCAAACCAAAGGTGAACGGGCCTGGAGCTTCAGAAAAAGCTTAATGGGAGACCATCAATGCAGACCTAAGCCAGTCCTTGCCGACTGACAACCTTAAGACGAGCAGAGCACCTAAGAACAGCTCAGAAAAGAATGAGCAAGAACTTGTTTCATTACACAACCCTGTTAGTGAAATCTCTCTTCACCACAAAGAAGGGAGGAACCCTGAGAAACTCGAAGCATGACCAAGAGGTGCACCTGGAAAGAACACACCCTGCTCCAAATAGACGTGATCTGATAGCGATTCCATCTGATATTCCTCCCATTGAGCAGCAAGAACACCAAATAGATGTGAACCCGAACTGGTCCTATACAGGCTATACAAGAACGCTCCTGATGTTCTAAGCTTCTTGTAGAAATACATGAAAGTGGCATGGGTGAAACAAATGATACCAAAATATTGGCTAAGAGCTGGAGGAGTACTGATACCAAAAGAGGAGGAATCCTCAAACATCAGCCAATTTCGGCCCATCAGTGTCCTCAATGTAGAAAGCAATTCATTTCATCTGCTGGTTGTGGAAGAGAGGGGAGGGCAAGCACAATCCCACAATTCACCACATGATTCAGAGGTCCAGTGTGTAAGATTTAGGTGAAATGGATCTATTGGCAGAAATTGAATATAAAATAATCCTAGTGATGATTTCACTAGTGTGTTTCATCTAAATTGTACAAATTGTGGTTTTCTTATCCTCTTGCCGTTCGATGGTCCGTAACGTGTCAAAGGTTCTGTTTCATGTTTGGAAGGGGATGGTGAAGTGAGGAGTAGTCAGCTGCATCATGCAGCTTCACCACTAGATGTCACTGAATTCTTCACACTGAACCTTTAAAGACAGAGAGAAAACCAAAGGAATTCTTCTTCCAACCTGGCACACCTGCTGAACTACCCATATGGTTGAGTTTTTTTTTGAGGAATCTAATGTAAGATGGCTGACGTGAAAACAGGATCTAAGACAGGGCTCAGTCATTTTGACGTGAGAATACCACAAAAGGGCTATTTCATCAGCTAGCTGCTAATGTAGATGGCAGCATTGAGCTGATTGGGCAGAGCACAGTGGCTTTATCTGGGGTCTCATTTATAAAACAGTGCGTATGATTTATACTAAAAGTGTACGTACGCACAAAAGCCGGAAATGGCGTACGCCAAAGTAAATCCCGACTTATAAAACCGTGCCCACGTACACCTGAACGCAATGTTCACTTTAAAAATCACAGTCCACCTGGAAACCTTCGTAAGTGAATCTGCCTCCAAATCCACCCTCCACACACCCACTTTCAACCATAAATGGTCAATGCAAGCACGGCACGAATATTAAATGATGCTGCTGACCAATACGTTTCCACAGTGAGTCCTGAGGGAGTCACGGCATCAAGCGATGAGAAGAGGAAGTCAAAAACAGTAAAGCTGCAGAATAAGCCCTGTGGGTCTTTCTTTGGCTAGAATCTACAATACATTTCAGAGAGATCTGTGATTGGTGGTGCTTCTATAGTTTTACAGACAAGCTTGTCAATACAATCAAATATCATTACACCTGTAAGAGGGCAGAATTTTTACGGGTTAAAAGTGTTATGGTTTTGTCCAGTGGAGGACTTCGCTGCTTCAACATAGGAAGGTGGAGCTTTTTCGTGAATCAACTTTAGTGATATTTGGCCTGGCTGAAGATTAGCTCCAGCACTTTTCCCCAAAGTGTCCAGAGACAAAATAACGCCGTAAAAAATGACAACATTAACTTGCAGGTAGTTATGTTCCTGTATTGGAAGACGCTGACTAACCAGTGAATAAATATTTTCAACATTCTTTCCCACAACAAATGTCATGACATCTGTAGCCTTATTGAAATGTAGTATGACTGGGTTTGTTGTTTTTTGTTGAATGTTCCAAAATGATCAGTTTTTAAAAGAATTACTCTTTTACTAACTCTTATCTTTAATTCATCTTATTTTTAACTTACTCTGTATGTAGTCTGGGAAACAAAAACAACACACTCAAATTTGAGGACAATCTAAAAACCTGCAGGCTAGTAAACAATTTCCATGGACGGCTACAGACCAGTGACCTGTCTCCAGTCCAGTAACTGCTTATATTACCTGTCCCTGGTCGGGACCCTCTCAGAGGGGCGTGGTCGGGGGCCTCCTCCAGGGTCATCGAGCGAATCAGAGTTTCACAAACAAACTGAGAGCCACTGATATCATCCTCCCCCTCCTCCTGAGCCGGGACTCCACCCCCTTCAGCTCCAGATCCTGCCCCATGGGGGACATCTGAGGACCAGTAACAAGAGGACGAGTGTTCTGAGGCACAGACGAGAGCTCATTGACCAGCCCTGCGTGTCCTACTCTACCCACACAGTCGCATTCAACAATGTCATTTTCAGCTTTTTCTTAGCTGATCAGTGATAAACATCAAACCAAACACATGAAGACCTTTTCCTAAATGACAACATGAAAATCATGTGAGAGTAATTACTTTTGTTAAATTCCATGACATTTCGTCAAGGTTTGGGACATGGCCCAAGTAAGACCCAATTCAATTTTGGAGCAGATTCAAATAAATGGACACAAAATATAGAGTGCAACACTAGTTCTTGAGTGAGACAACTGCATTGCATGCCACTGTGGCAGGACAAATTATTGGTCGAAGAGGGCATTAGCTTTAGCAGAAGTATACGTTCTCAGAGCTCTTTTCTAGTTTTTCACGCTGTAGAAAATGGCTTCTCAGCTGCAGAGCATTCACAGTGAAAAGGTTTGACCTTACACTGTATATTTATGGGGTTGTGAAAGGCGAAGCATCATTTTAACCAAGCTTGACTAAGTGTGCTCACACATCCCTCCTGCCATAACTAGCTCCTGATTACTTATAGTATGACACAAATTTAGAGTGTAAATAGTGAAAATGTTGTAGAAGAACATGCTAAATACAAAAGAGCAGTACACAAGTCTGTTGCCCTGCTGTATGCTGAGAATCATTCCTGCTAGGACACTACAGTATAGCAGTTTTAAGACCTGTCCTGTAGAGGAAGCCAAGAGAATTTGCTTGAGACATTCTCTGCAGTTTGACTTTCACACATGCGCAATGCAGCAGGAGATTCTCGGCTCAGACGTGTTCACAACATAATCAAATTTTCAGAAGTATTCAGGTGAGGGGTGGTGCAGCAGGCAGAGGCAGGATGTCAGTATTAACTCTGCTGCATACTGTAGATAACTTCATTTTGTTTACAGCACATCGCCATTGGTGTCTGCTCTTATTACCAAAGGTCCTCTTGACATCTTAATCGGTTCTTTCTACGTGTGTGACTAGTTTTTTTCATTTTTGAATCTGTCCCATGTTAGAAGCTTCAACACCCCCCAATCGCTCGCGATAAATCCAGTAGAGGATCTCCTGCTGTAGTCTGACATCAACTCCCTGGACTTTCAACAGATTTTAAACTGGTGGACCAGTCAGAGCAAATACATCTCCTCCGGAGAAACTGCGGAGGATCTCCGGAGTTCTGTGCATGGATACGAGCAGCTTATCTTAACCTAAAAAAAATTCCATCAAGGAGTTAAAAAAGTATCATGAAGAAAACTCCATTACCCATGATGCTGTTGATGACCTCTGCCTCTTCCTGGATCAGACCCAAAGACGGACTGCTCTTGTCCTGCAGGTGGCCCTCTTGAGGCAGAGGGGATATGCAGGGAGTCATGTCTGAATGGAGGAAATTAGCAAAGAGAGAAGAATATTTACATCAACTCCAGCCTGGCACAGGCTACCGTATTTGTAATTGCAGTAGGGGCTTTTGAACACTTACACAATTAGTGTTTGCCCAGTCATGAGTTCCTCAGGTATGATCAGGTTTTTGAATTATCCCTTTTTGTGTTTGTGGCTGTAGACATTGTTTCAGAAACTTGGACAAGCCCTTAAAATTGTTTTGAATGGACCGAGCTACATAGAGCTATTCCAGTCTTAATGATCATTGAAAGAGCTTTACACAACAGGAACATTCACCCATTCATATAGAGCCTCTCTATGCTGCGCTGGTCAAATTAAAACTTTAATATTCAGTCTGCATGAATATTATAGAGTAATCACTAACAGGGGCACTAGTCTTGTAGGTAGGGAAATGCAGAACCCAATTTGTCTGTGTTAAGTCATATCCTTGAATTAATATATATATATTTATACACACACACACACACACACACACACACACACACACACACACACACACACACACACACACACACACACACACACACACACACACACACACACACACACACACACACACACACACACACACACACACACACACACACACACACACACCAGTACTGGTATTTTGTTTTTGTCCTTAATACTATCAACAGTAGGATTATAATCATACTCGGAGTACAACACACTTAGCCTGACGTTGTCATACTCATGATTCTAGTCAGAATATGAGTCTGAGACCGCTCCATTGGGCTGTGATTATGGGGAGTGTTTCAACCGCACCAGGGAAAAAAATGCCTCTTCGCTCAATTGGATAGCCCTTCAATCAATCAGAGCAACGTAGTATGTGATGTATGAATCCCGTAGGAAGGACGGCAAAAACATCTTTTCGATCGCGTTTCTCTGTTCCTCTTTCAAAATGAATGTGCTGTCGATGTCTCCTAAAACAGACTCAATGGCAGCATCTACACATCTCAGCTCTCCAGCGGCAGGCATGTTTGTGGAAAACAAATTCAACCCAAGCGCTCTTTGATGACATAGTTGATTACGTAACTGTTGATCATCTGTCCATCATCGTATAAAGCCCGCCCTGACAATTTGATTGGTCCGAACAGCTTCTGTCGGGGATAATTTCTCACCAACGGAGCGACTCCAGACCGAACTTCCCAACCAAAAAATGTTGTGGGCGGGGCTAAGTTCGTCTGGCACCCAGGCTACAACACACTCACTCTCTGGACCCAATCACTTTGAACCACTAAAACTCTTCTTACCAGCAGGGGTGTTGTTTGGGACACTCTCCAACTCTTGAACAATGTTGATGTCTAGCAGCTCAAAGGAGAGAAGATCCTGACAGATAAACAACATCAGACAGCTAATTAAAGAAGCAGTTGAGCGGCTTTAAGGGAAATATACGAAGTGGTGGTTTTGGTGGTAGATATATCCTGGGTTCTCAAGAGTTTCAAAACATTATTTAAATACAATGAATCAGTTTCGGTTTCATCTTCTCCAGTGTCACCATTTTCAGTTTTTCTCTACTACACATTGCGAACTGAATAGCTTTAGATTCAGGATAAAACAAGATATTTGAATACGTCAACATGTCGTCTAGTTGCACGGCTAGACTGTGTTGATTACTTAACTGAACTTGGAAATACCCGACATGCCATGTATGAAAAAATAACAGCAGTTAAGTAATTCATTCAAACTTATATATAAGCAACACACATGAACAGTTATAAAGGACAATCTGTTTCATTTTTATGAAAAACATTAAAAGTTTTCTAACTTCACTCTGCACCATACACTGTTTATATAAAGCTCTGCATACAACATCCAGCACACAAACAATAAAAAAGTGACAGTTTATTGTAGAACTGTTAGAGGAGGACTCACTAATGACAAAATAATCTTTCAAAAATAGCTCAAGAGCATTTACACAGGCCAAGAAAACACCAATGTTTAGAACAGGCACTGCACTCGTACGCATATTACAATCGCACAAGTCTAACTGCAAAAAAACAAACCAGAATATGTGCTTTTACCAGAATCTCAGTGGTTTTAATGTTGATTTTAACTTTACGAAAATGTTTTATTCTTGGTTTATTGAGTATGTCCTCATGTTTACCTTTATCTGTTGGTTTGGGTTATGGTCTAAAAAAAAAACGATCTAAAACAGGGCATTGTTAAATTGTGCAGCAAAATCACCATCCTCATCTTTAGAAGATGAGGTCTTAGAGGAGGGCTCAGTCAGTCTTGTCCAAATCATGTATTCCGAGAGATCCACTTTTTAAAAAGTTTGTGTTGCTTCCCTCTGGTCCTTTTAAAAGCTCATTTGTCCCTGCTGACATCTGCCTTTTTAAGGAGTCTGTGTGATTTTTAGAGTGTATATATTTACATTTAATTTATTGATTGTCTGTTGATGTCATGCACGGATTGCCAGCTATACTAGAAATTGCCCCTCTGGGATAATAAAGATTTCTTGACTTGACTTGATTTAAGGATTATTTCAGAGAGGGCTGATATCAGATTGGTACTGGGCATTGGCTAAGTTACCCTGTTCAGCTTGTGGAAGGAGTAGAAATAAAATATAAAAAAGTAAGTAAATATAACTTGGAGCCCTAATGCAAAGTGTGCAGCAGTGTTGTGATTGTTATTACCTGCGCAGTGAGCAGGTCTACAGAGGGGATGAAGTACTCTTCCTGGTCCACTGACATTAGAGGCAGCTCTCTAGAAGCTGCACCGGCTTTTCCATCCTTGGCCGCTGGGTTTTTACCCTGCATGAAGAAATGACAACCATTTCAGTTCGATTAGTTCACTTTTTCAATAGTATTTTACTTTATGTCTCATCGCGTGTATTTCCTCACACACTATCCACATATATATTTGGAGATAGTAGCCCAAAACACATAATAATATTGGGATACTGTTGTGGAAAATGCCACTGACCAGTGTCTAAGGTTGTGGAAATCCCCTGACTAGGTGTCTCACTGCTGTGACCTTGGCAAACAGGGAGTTTGCTACAGCAGACGGACACAGCAGATGGACACAGAGGAGGATTTCATATCTTTTTTCTTGTTACGTTTTATGAAGCACCTCTTTGTATTAGTTCTGGCATGTCTTCTTTTTTCATATTATGTGTTATGTAACGCCTCTTTGTATAAGTTCTGGCGTTTGTGAACTTGTGGCCAGTTGTTCCATTCTGAGCACCCGTGCTTGTTGTGTAAACTCTGCAGAGCTTACTATTATAAAGACTCAATGGCAACTCCAGTCTGAGAATTTCATTATTTCAAATCTCAAGATGAATTTTCATCACAATACCTATACAATTTTGTTTATAATAGTCCCATTATATATTGATAGAATATCAATATAATTATTTTCATTTATCACAGTTGTCGTCAATACCAGTACATCGAGGACACCCCCAATACATATAAAGTGTTTAAAGTATATTTATACAATATTTATTATTTATATGACTAAATTTCAATGAATTTCTTCAACATTCATCCACCTATTTCTTCTACCTGTGGTGTGACACAGGGTGACACCAGTATCCCATCAGCCATCATGGGTGCAGGGGCCAGAGGGTCGACAACAATACTGCACCACACCCTTGGTCCAAACTGCTCCCCAGCGTGGGCCAGGCGCCAGTGGGAGGTGTAGGAGCCCTCCACAGAAGGAGCACACAGAGCTACGCTCACTATCCCGACCTGAATATGCAGAAAAAATGAAGTGGGTCAGCGAAATCACAGGGAAGCAAGGATATGAAATACAAAGCAAGAGTCAGGAGGCAGTAATGTGCTGACGAGATCCATTTAATTCAGTGCCACATAGAGAAAGCAGCCAATATGATCTAGGTGAAAAATGTTGTATGCTTTTCTAAAGACAATAGAAAATGAAAACTTCCCTCTTGATATCTCACCTGTCCTGGCTGAAGGAAGGGAACAGACACTTCTCTCCAACGGTCCCCAGATCCCACCGCTAGGTTCCCCCACATGAACTTCAACTACAAGAAACAAACAGTAATGCTCATGTAAACACTAACCGTATGTAATGGTGTCTGCTATTCTGCTGTCCACTCAGTGTATCCATTTTGTTTCAATAGCCCACAGCTTTAGTGTTTTGAGTCTTAGCAGCAGCAGGCAGCTGATTTGAATGAAAGATCTCTGATAGACCTTTTGTCCACTCCCTGCTCATTACCAAACAGTAAATAGACACAGTCACTACTGCTGGGGACAATAGGGAGAAAGCCAAATATCTCACTCAGGAGCTGGTGGAGACGAAAAAAAGTGTTAAAATAGAATTCTAGACATCCAATTGTCTTTTGACATCCAATGGACACAAATTTAAATTCAAGTCAATCCTAATGTGTTAAAAGGCAACAGTTTTCTTATATCAAACTCACACAAAACAGAAGTTGTAATATTTGGTCCCTCAGAGATGCATTATCTAATGATATAGCTACTCTGGTTGACAATCGCCCTTCCCTCCAGCAAAACCACCAGGAACCAGGGGGTTTTCTTTGATCCAGATTTATCCTTTGATTCACATTTGCAATAAATTTCACGGACTGCCTTTTCATAACATTACAAACATTAGGCACATTCTGTTTAAACTTTAAAGACTCTGCAGCTTGTCTGACAAGAACCAGGAAAATAGATCACATTTCTCCTGTATAAGCTTCATTACACTGGCTTCCTGTTAAATTTAGAATATAATAAAAAATTATCCTGCTCACCTACAAAATCCTTAATAATATGTGACATTATATTACAATTTATTTAGCTGACGCTTTTATCCAAAGCAACTTACAATAAGTGCATTCAACCATGAGGGTACAAACCCAGAACAACAAGAATCAAGTAAGTACGATTTGCTTCAAAGAAGCCTAACTACAAAGTGCTACGTAATGCTATGCTATGTAAGTGCCATATAAGTAAAACTAACTGAAGTTTAGACGTTATGCTGTCCTGATGTCAATGGAGAGCTTGTTCCACCATTTAGGAGCCAGGACAGCAGAGTGTTTTTGTTGGGTGGCTAGTTGTCCCTCGCAGTGAGGGAGCAGCAAGCCGATTGGCAGATGTAGAACAGAGTGGACCGGCTTGGGTGTAAGGTTTAACCATGTCCTGGATAATATGACCATCATACCTTAAAGAGCTCATAGTTACATATCACCCCACTAGAGCACTGCGCTCCCAGCATTCAGGTTTACTTGTAATCCCTAAAATCTCTAAAAGTAGAGTAGGAGCCAGAGCTTCAAGCTATCAAGCTCCTCTCCTGTGGAATCATCTCCCAGTTTGATTTCGGGAGGCAGTCACCCTCTGTACGTTTAAGAGTAGGCTTAAAGCCTTGCTTTATGATAAAGCTTATACTAGAGCTGGTTCAGGTCTGTCTTGGACCATGCAGCTCTTGGTTATGCTGTTATAGGCCTAAATTGTGGGAGGGGACACATGGAACTTCTCTTTCCTCTTCTTCCCCTTCATAATATTAATGTCTCATCAATACACGGTACAGACTTGAATTCTTCACTCTGCTTTATCGTTTGAATTTATAATTACAACTAGATTTTGTAAATATACAATATGCCTACTCACATATACATTTACTGCAATACCTCTATCATTACTGCTCCCTTCACCTGTCAGAACTTTTCTTAATTATGAATACTTTACACATTGATACACCTCTCATTTTAATTAAAAACTGTCTTTTCTCATCAATGTTGAAAATGTTATTTGGTTGATGTGCTTTCTACGGAAGCGTATTGCATTCACTTGAAAAAATAAAAAAAGCTCTGTTTTTCCGAGATAAAATCCTGTTTTTCGAACTTTGTTATTTTCTGTTTTTACGAGATCAAAATCCTGTTTTTCTGAGTTGTTTTCTCCGGAAAAGGCGTTCCCTTAATCCTGCCTGAAGCTCTCACATGCATGGAGTATGGTTGCTGCTGCATCAGCCTGACCCTGCAACAGACTAATGTAGCTGAGCGGTTTGTTCTATTATCCTGTCAGGAGGCCTCAGCCGAAAGAGGACACGAGAGATGGTTATTGAATCGGGACATCACACTGGTTTATTTTCCTTCACACTTTTCTCTATCGATAGAAAACCTTTCCGTTAGAACCCCTTTCAAAACAAGAGTCCCAACTACCAACCTGCTTATAACAGGAACTACACATCAATCTTCTATAATAAAGCCACTAACGGGACAAAAATAAAAACTATCCTCTACCTATATGTAGCATATCCCCCGAAAGATGGTCGAGACTTTCGACTGATGTTTTCAGGTTTATTTGACGCTACGTCTATGGACGCTATACGTCACTTTCAAAATAAAAGCATGGAAAAAAATTGGAGCGAAAAACAGGATTTTTATCTCGGAAAAACAGGAAAAAAAAAAAGTTCGAAAAACAGGATTTTATCTCAGAAAAACAGGGGGGAAAAAAGTTCGAAAAACAGGATTTTATCTTGGAAAAACAGGAAGAAAAAAAAAAAAGTTCAAAAAACAGGAAAAATCCTGTTTTTCGAACTTTTTTTTTTTTTTACCCAGAGCTTTTTTTTTTTTTTCAAGTGAATGCAATACGCTTCCGTAGCTTTCTTACACACAACATCTATTGTATTTCTGTCTTCTGTCTTCTGCTGTGTTTGGTTTTAAAAAACAACTCATATCTGCAGCAAACGAGAGATGCAAGTAGCAGTGTCTGGACATCATTCACTCTCTGAGGTTTCTGCAAAAATGTGTCCCTGTTTAAAGTTTTTATGGTTGTTTGTGTATTATCTAGGCATTGGTTAAAAGCAGAGCTCTTACCTCTGACCTTCCGATTAGTGGATAATCTGCTCTTCCACTAGACCTGCAATTGCCGCCTTCAGCTTTAAACACAAAGTTAATGCTATTGAAAATAAATAATTATTGGAGATTGCTCTTTTTTCCTTCTAAAAGAAATATAACCTTCTCCCTCCAATGAAAATTGGGTCAGATGAGAGCGTATTGACCAACATATCCAACCAAACCGATGCTGCCAGAAGGATAAGCTCTGAAGAGAAAAGTGTAGAGGGGTACTGTAGAGGACTGTACCTTAGTATCAGCACTCCAGCTGATAGTCCCAGTGTTCCTCATCTTCCAGTACTTAATAAACTTAGTCCCAGGACGCAGTCGGGTTCCATCGGGTAGGTTCTCGTCCAGGAATGCAGCAGTCATGGTTGGAACCACCAGCGGACAGGGACGCTTTGGACGCCTGGGCAAGAGATATAATCTATTTATTCAGTATTTACTTGAAGCTTTTCGTTTAAAGATTTTTTATTTCCATCACTGTTAAAGCATAGGTGTTCATCATATGTGGTGCATCCCAGCAAATGTAAACAAATCTATATGTGAATCATTTTACATGTTTTCCTCTTGTTGTCCTCTCTGGAGCATGTGTTTTTTGGTGACCTACTCTGGGCTGTTGTGCTGGGTGGCTCGAGGCTGCAGAAGGACGGGGGAGGAGCTTCCATCTCTGTGGGAAGAGCTCCACTGTATGCCCCGCCTCTCCATCCTCAGCTGTTTGCGGATCTCTTTGACCTCAGCTTTAAGCAGGCGTTTCTCTGCTTTGAGCCGCTGCTTCTCCGCCTTGCGGAAACTGCGGTCACCACGCCTGTAGAACCTGAAGAGGGAAAACATAAAATGAGGATGAACTTGGGCGCACATGCTCAAATTGGCAGGGGACCCCTAAGTCAGGTAATATGTGTAAAGTGACATTTCCTATTAGAGAGTTAAAAACATTCCCATAAAATTTTGTACAGTGGTATATATAAAACATTTAAATCGTATTCCTTTAACCAGTGAAAATTATTGGGTAGAAATGTTGTATAACTGGAGACTGCCTCTGTTCATGTTGTAACAAAACTGCAATATTAGACTATTGATGTTTACGCACTCATCTTCCCCCTGCCTATTCAGTCAACTGTTTTTTTCTGCTGAGTATATTCTCACTTAATTTTGTAAGCAGAAATGATCTACATGTTTATTTGCATGTGGAGCGAGGAAGGGTCTGCATTGAATAATGTGATGATTTGTTTATATCTTCTAGAGGCTTCTTCCCCTTTACGTCAAAATACAAATTATTTAGAGAACTGAAGACAAGACAAAAAGGTGTCGTACTTGCTGTGGTCAGGGGCAGGTGATCCGTGTTCCGGGATGGACAGAGGAGTCCTCGCTCTCACCAGGTTGTGACTGGGATCATGAGAGAAACTGCAGGGTTCGCACAGAGTACAGGACGTACACACACTGATGAGAGACAGAGATGGAGGGAAGAAGGGCAGGCCAAGGAGAGAGGTACAGAGAGTGTATAGAGACAGTTACAAAAAGGAGGGTAAAGCAGAGGAGTGAAGGGTCATTCTAAAGAGCTGACATTGTGACTATGAGTACACAGTTTCACTTACTACATTGACAAATTATACCTTGGAATCCAATGACAGAGGACTGTTTGTTACTATATCATTTAACAGATTTCTGTAAGAACGAGCAAAGTGGCTGGAGTAAGACGTTTCAGGTTAACAGTCCCATCCTAATGTCTGAGATATCAGGGAAAGAATTGATGCCCAGGCCACACTGGATTCGTCACAGAACGTCTTGCTATTCATTCACTGCCTGTGTGAGACGCATGTCTCAGCAACATCCCAATCGTGGGAAAGTCGGGTCTCGGCTAGTTTCTATGCAAATCATGTCCGGTTCACAGCAAAATAGACAGTGAAATTAATCTTTGCCCACAGTTTGATGGTGTTTCTGTTGAGTAAGTCACAACATAAATGTTGAAACACTTCTTGTACCTGTTTCAAAGTAAAAGCACTCTAGCCTTGGTTTTTATTGTAATTGTAAGATCTGAGATACATGGCTTCATACCGTAGTGTCCTAGTATTTAGTTGAGTATATACGCCTACTTTTATTGAAGGAAATACAGTAGTCATACCAAAATCCCACGTAGCAGGCCGAACACTGTCTGCAGGCTACTCTGCTCCGTGCCCTTTTATTCTCTTAAAATATAGATTTGGCTTTCACAAAAGCTATACAAGATGAACTTTAAAAGACCTCACGTCAACATATAAAACACCATACACATAATTACTAATATGTAAGCTATGCTAGATCACAATGTAAAAAGCAATCCTTTGAATCAGCGATCATTTGCCATGGGACAGAAGTTTTCTATGAAGGCACTGTGGCCTTCATTAAGACCTGATCATTGTGTTATTGTTCAGTTAATAGCTGTGAAAAGACTCCACAATGATGATGTCCAGACACTGCTACTTGCATATCTCTCTCTCTCTCTTTCAATTCAAGAACAATAAGCATTTGTGAATAAAACCCACTGAGTCTCAAACTAACAAAAAAATCGTAACAAATGTTGACTGTTTTATGAAATTTAAACGTTTGCTGCAGATATGAACCAAACACAGCGATATATACCAAGGACCAAACTACTGTCACTCCTGTTCAGTTGTTTCACATTAAAAGTCTTACATCAAAGTGAAGGAATATGCCCATAAAACTGCAGAAAATGTTTCATTCACAGTAGCTTAATAATGACTAACTATGACAATGACAGCTGAACTTTGTTTATGACTTTTCACTCATTTAGGTGATGCACACATTCAAAGTGACTTGGAATTAGACAATAAGATGCTAAAAACATATACCTGCACTGGTAGCCTCCTCCGGTGGTCTGTCCCCTGCAGGAGGAGCACGGAGGAGTGGAGGAGGATGGCGCTCCAGGCAGGGTGGACGACACCTCAGGAACCTGCTGTGCCTCTCCCCCAGCTACTGTTTCCCCTCTAATTCCCCCTGCTCCACCTGCTGCCCCTCCCACTCCCAGGGGCTTGTGGATGCAGCACTGTCCAGAGAACTCCCTGCAGATCTTCTCCACCGCCTCCCGAACCACCTGGTCCTTAAACTACAGGGATGAAATCAGAAGAGTGTTAGAATACATGTCTTGGCTTCTCCGGTGTCCAGGGACGGTGTGACCTTTTTACCTTCTCCATGTAGGAGGTGAACCATGCTGGAGGAGTCTTGTCTTCTTCTTTGGTGCCTTTCACTTCTTTCATGATAACCTGATTAACAGGAGAAAAAGAATATTCAGTCAGTAAAAACTGCATGTTTACATCCTTATCAGCCTATTACCTCGGCTAGTGTTTCTTGCTTTATTTGTTTTCCAGCAGGATTAAGCAAAATCTACTGAATATAACTTGGAGGAAGGATGGGACATGGACAAATAAACAGCCATTCATTTTGGCACAGATTTGGACACCATCAGCCAACTATTTTATCATCCACAACACTTGATGTACATACTATAGTATTCTTATAGCTGTCTTTAACTTTATCTTCTGTCTTATCAACATCCCTCTAAAATGTACAGTAGCCTATATATAAGACTACCTTTTGAGGAAAATGTGGAGCAAGAAAAGAAGACCTGCAGCTTGTTCTATGAAGCAAAGTTTGTGGTTCTTGAGGTTATTTTGGGTTTTCAGTCACATGAAGTTGCTTCACTTTTTACAATGTCAAAACACCATGTTTACTTGCGATGAAGTAAAAGGCTCTGAGTATGTGCATTCACACCTGGTGATAACATGTGGCACCAAATGAGTCTCTTGATCAGATTTAAGATCGGATCTCACTATAGGCAAATAAACACGTACATTATTATGTTGTTTTTACCTAGTCTGAGGACACAAGTGTGTCCGATGTCACTCTTTGTGTGTATGTCTGCACAAGCTAGTGAGCAAGAGAGAGGTAGGGAGAGAGAGAGAGAGAGGTAGGGAGAGAGAGAGAGAGAGAGAGAGAGAGAGAGAGAGAGAGAGAGAGAGGTGAGACAGTCGTTGAATGAAACTCGCGCAGCTGAGCTGTTACCAATTTTAAGAAAGTATCGATCATTATGTGGTGATCAAAGTTGATATTGTGGCGGTGATTACAAACAAGTCGACGAAAAGACACCTCCGACTGTGGTCTGGTGCTATCAGGTCGCTATTCGATTTGAGTGCGTTCACACCTGTATTTAGACCTGTCTGCTTGTGATTGATCACAAAAAAACACGTTTTAATACCAGGTGTGTAAGGGGCCGTAGGCCGATTTCCTGATGATGCGTTCAATCTAATTCTATGACAACAGCTTAGAATATAATAAGAAGAATCAAAAACTAAACCCTTTGATGTCTTCTTTCAGAAGAATGATCCACATACTGTTGAATGTTTCCCATGGTTATGAATGAACATTTAAGACTCCTCTTCTCTCTGCTTCGGCACCAGCAACAGCCTGCCATTACCGAGGCCTCCATTAGCAAAAGTTTGCTACACATTAGACACTATTGTTGTGGGTGCTGCCAACAATTCACCGCCAGAACAGTAGGTGGCGAGACAATCAACAATACAGGTTTGTCCAAGATTTATCAGGGGCAGCTGAATTATCATCCCTGATGAATGAAGAAGACGCACTAACATGTACCCTACATGAGTTTCAGTTTGTAAGGGGTCTTACCATGCCCTGTTCTGGCACTGCAGCCTGGACCTTGCGGCTGACTACCTGGGCCAAGGTGGGGCAGTGCTGTGGGGGTCTGAAGCCCCGCTTTGGCTCTGCTCCACTGGCCTTGGTGGCGGGGACCCTCGTGGACTGACCTCGGGTCTCATACACGTTCATGTGCAGTCGGTTTCCCTGCCTCGCTGCACTCTGGGAAACAAGTGAATGGGTAAGTCACAACTGCTGCAATTTTTGGATGAATGTCTCAACTAAGCTGCATCTCTGTACAGATAACAACAGACACACTAGAGGAGTATCATGAATGAGACGGTGTCCCCTGAGGCATTGCTGTATCTAAGTATCTGTGTACATTTTTTAAATAGAGCAACAATATTTATACTTATAAGTGTGAGCTGCCATTATCTTTTGCACAGTTTTCTCCTGTTGGGTTAAGCAATTGTCTTTGCATTGGCTTTTTGTTACACAAGGGTTAGTCAGCATTTTTTTGGGGGGAGATATGGTCTATCGTTGAGCTGTGGGTAAGAACAGGTCCAGCTGCAGGCTAAACTAGACACTTGTGCTACGTGAAAACAAGTTCGGTTCAGCTGTACAGGCGCTAAATAGAAGATAAACCAGCTAAGCCTAGTGTTATACTTTTCACCTCTTTGAGGGTATAAGTTACATGTATTTCATATTCAGTGGGTGCATGGTGTAGAAAAGTTGTATAATAGGAACAATTTTTGTGTCTGCAGTTGTACATGTGTGCGTTCATAAGGGAGTATAGTTGAGGCTTAATGCAGGTGTCAGGGAACTATATCATCTTTATCATGGATGATAAGCTCAATAACAGGATGACTCGCCTGCAGGCACTGGGGCAACAAAATTATCATTTTAAATCATTGTTTTATCTCTGTAGTTCCACAATGAATTACTATTACTATAACAATTACATAATGGATCACATACAATTATAGAACTTTGTCAGTTTTTATAGTTTTTGTCTCAAAAGAACACACGATGAAAGATTTGACTTATTGAAATCTTTAACAACTTTTCAGCCTATTGAGACATAATATTACCAAGTTACTTCAACACATTGGTTACTCTGCTTGCAATATACTGGACATGTGGACTATTCAACCAGGCAGAAAGAAACTTCTAATAGGTCTTCTTAAATTAGCAGACTTTGTGATATATTCTTATCTCTATTTCATATTCCAATAGAGGCAACTTTATATCAAGATAATTATACATATCATTACGATATTCTCCACCATGTTAATTGGGTGCATTTGTTTTAGCAGCAGCTGTTATCTCCCTCCATCTTCATGTCATAAGTTGTGTCTCAGGTAAAAGCCATTTGTGCAGCGTCTGACCCTTGGGTTTGTTTATATTCTCTTAAACTAGTTTTGTACTGTATCATCACCTCCTCCAGTGTTACTCTGTAAGTAGCAGGAAATGCATGCATGAAAATTGATCTTTCCAAAATTGTTTGTATTGCATTTTTTAAGGTCTCAAAATTGGCTTTGTCAAGTAGTACTCTGTCAAGTTTCAAACAGGCAATGTGAGCTGAGCTAAAGTATGGTGTAGACTACCTAATTTTCCCTTAAGTATAGAAACGTGCATAGCAATTGAGCATGTCATCAACTTACCTTCAATGCCTCCTCATACTCCACTGGAACAAAAGCAGAAACAGATTTTTCAAATGACATTAGTATTCATGCAATGCTAAATAGACTGTTTGGTTTTGCAAATTATACTACTGTAGGCGACTATATCTGTTTACTTACCCTGACTGTTGATGGACACCTGAAGGTAGAGAGGAGAATCATTGTCATGTAAATAGGTCAGTTATTGATTTGGGTTATACAGTTTTAAGAATTTAAGGTTGTAATTTTAAACTGCTGTTTAGAGCCCCTTGAAAATAACTCATCTCAACTTTATCCATGTTGCACCATTCATACAAACAAATACCCCATTCAGACCTGGTATTAACATCCATCCTGAGTGAACGGCTCTAAACTGGTCAGCTCTAAAGCCGTGCTCACGGTCAATCCTGCAGAGGATCTCCTGCTCCTCCCGACTTACTGCAGACTTTATACTAGGGGGCCAGGTGGAGAAAGTCTGCAGAAAATCTGTAATTCAGTGCATGTCTGAAAGCAGCTTAAGTTTAGGTCTGAATGTTCACGAATTGTGTCCTCCATGCATTCTGAAATCAAATCGTTCAGACCACATTCAGATTCTTTCCCAAGTGTGAACACAAATGCATGTTGAGCCACATATACCCATGCAGCTCACATCAGTGACCAACTACTGTGTCAAAATAATTAAAATGTCTTTCTATGCCTCTCCGTGCCTATATGTTGATTTGTTTGTGGTCACAACATCGACACTGATAAAATCTCATTCCATTGTAGTGCTGCTCACAGCAGCTTAACAAACTAAACCAATAAAATAATGAATTTAAGTAAAAACAATTATAAAACAGTAAAGAAAGTCAAATGAAAACAATTGATAAATCGTTATAAAATAAAGTAAAAATTACTACAATTCAACATTAAGAAAGGAGACAGGTTACATAGGTTTCATAAAGATACCCTTTGGAAAACACTAGGAGAGCCAATATCCACGGCAGTGTGTTCCACAGTTTAGGGGTGTAAAAACAAAATGACAAGGAAGCAAACTGTTGAAAGTCTCTCACCTCCTCGTTCTCCTCGTCAAAATAGGTCAGCTGAAGGCTGCACAGGCCAAAGGAACGCTTCACCTGCACACAAAGAAAACACATGGACAGATGAGACGAGGACAGCGGACTTTGACTGTCAAACACATATTTTCATATAAAATGGGACCGGATTCATTTTCCTGAGGTGTGTGTCTTCTGTGTGTAGCCTGTGTTCATCCCTGCTCTGCCATCTAAAGCAGTGTTCAGTGGCTTCCCCTAACACTCGTGCTGAAAGCTGGACACTGTATCAAGGTAACACACTTCCCAATGTGGCTCCCTCTGTGACTTTAACATGAGCGACTGACGGCTACTGCCTCTTATAGTGTATAATCCACCAAATCATGACGAATGAAAAACAGATGCTGCTAATCCTTGTGCAGCAAACCCACTCACGTCTTTAAATAAATTTAAAAAAACTCAAAGTGAAGTGTGACGTCTGTGACTCAGCAGCACTCAGACAAATGAACTCTTCAAGGCAGCTGTGGCTCAGAGAGATGGACCATAAATCCCAGGGCGAATGGCGTTTACAATGTCAATTATTAAACTAGCAGAGTGCTGCTTGCTTGTCCTGTGTTAATGCACCAGAACCTACTTCAGAATTATTCCTTTTCAATATTGCGCTCAGGGTCCTCCTCAAACAGTTCTACAATATACTAGGGCTGCACCTAAAGATTATTTTTTTGTTTAAATTGATTCATCTTACAATTATTTATATTACTCGATTAATATCATAATAAATGTATCAAAAATAAAAGTTTAAAAACATGTGTCATTTATATTTATTTAATCCAGAATTAATCCAATTCTGACAAACATGTTTTTGTCAGATTTGTTTCTATTAAGGAGAAGAGAAAATGTTTTTCGAAACAAAAAATAGCCCAGTCTGAACTGCTATTCTGGCTTTTACAGTCCCATATCTCTCCAAAATTGAATGAGGGAAGAGCTTGTTCCATTAAAGTAAAAGGAATATATCAATCTACATTAAGCTGTCCAACAACAAAATAAATAAAAACCAAAGTAAAATTCAAGTAACCTTCTGGAGGAATATTAACACTGTGTAAATTCAAGTTTAGCTGTCTATCAAAAACCAATCTTGAAGTAGCCTCCCAGTTGTATCAATGTCTGTATGAAGTGAAAAAACTGACTGAGTGTTTATTATAAATGTTCACACTGAACTGAAGTGTACTCTGATAATAAAACAAATGTTCTTTTCTCATTTCAAGTAAAATAAGGTTTGCATTAAAAAAGGGCTTTTGAAAAAGGCATCTTAAAATAAGTGCTTAATTTTAGAAAAGATGTAGTTTGACTTTCCCCATGTATTCTTTTTCTAATGTATAACTACATTTTAAACCTAAACAATGTAAACAGACATTAACAACTAACCACCTTTAACTTTCCTCTTTGTTCCCACTTTCTCTGGTTGAGTGAACTATTCTGTGTGCTGCCAGGATTTACTTCCGTAAAGAGGAAAAAGCGGTTAAAATAAGACTATGGTAAGTGAGAGAAAAAGTGTGCAGGTTAAATAGAAACGCTCTGTTATAATCTAATAACAGGTCCATAACTTCTTCAAGCAATTTACAATAGAAAGTATGAAATCGATTAGATGAATTGTTCACAAGATAAGCATTCCTAACCAACCAAAACCACTATTACCTCATTTGATTCTCTTGTTGGGAGCCCTTTTCTGCTTTGAAGTTGTTTTACAGCATGTAATACAGACAGAAAGACAGAAAGACGTTTGTGGAATTAGGGTAGATAACTGTTCTCAGTAATTCCCTTGCCCTTGGTCTTCAGCCTAGACTCAGGTATAGCCAACAGGACATCATCTGAAAATCTCAAGCTACAGGCTAGTGAGGACTGTGCAATGTAACTTGGTGCCAAACCATGCAGTGCTGAGCGATAGAAAGAGTGATTTTTAAAATTGATTCCAAAACACAAAGGCAGTCAGTCTAAGTTTTCATCCAAAGTAACTTCATGTGGGAACAACACGCTAAGCAAAGACATCTGAGACCATAACCTGAGACAGGCAGAACATGGCTTTTCTTCTGGTGGAGAATATAGATTTCTGGTTAGAAGGAGATTAGCTGAAACTGCATGTAGTAAAATTGTGATGTGGGACTTCCAATAATTGTGGACATAATGAATGTACAAAGAAAAGCATGATATTCCTTTTTTTCTAGCTGTGACAGTGCTATATCAAACCTTGACAACAAATAGATATTAAACATTTTATTCAGTTCATCGATCCCTCTGATCTCCACATTTAATTGTTTTGTGACCTATGACCCCTAAGTGGTTCTGTACTAGTCACCGTTTTGCAAGACAATGAGTTACAGCTCTAACCAAGCCAGATGCATAAAACGTGACCTGTATCTGGTGTGGTGTGTTTGGAGTTGAACAGTCAAGCTCCATCTCATGTATCAGTATTATTACCATTGAATCGTACTTCGTATGCCACTTCTCACACAAACTTTGGGATTTATAAAAACAAAGTTGACGGGAGAAAGTCCACACTTGTGCGCTAACTCCGACCCATACGTACAAACATTTTGGAGATGGGAAAATGACGATGCAGACGTAAGGTGGTGATTTGAAGCCAGATAATTGATGCACTTCATCATTACCATTAAAACAAACAGCATTATTTGTGCTTGCTTGCCATAACTGTTCCATAAGAAGCTTTAAAAAGATAGTCAACAACTTACAGCAAATATGTTCTGATACCATTAAACAGCAGAGTTACAGAGCTGAGTCATATATAGTTTTTAATAATATCTTCTAACACTGTACGTGTATGATCAAGGACAAGTGTGTGTTAAATCTTTGCATTGAATGTGAGCGTGCCATCAGGTGCACAAGAGATCACTCACTAAAAATAAAGAAAAACTATCACTCTGCCACGATTGCTCTAAATATATAAATACTGCGGTGACACTCATGCTAATGTTGCATGATGGATGGATGCAAATATATATAATGCTTTTAACTGACAATTAGTATTTTAACCTGTTAATACGATCCGTCCAAAATATATAAATAAGATACAGTTCCCAAGGCTGGCCAGTATAGCAAGGCTCTATCTCTGCATTCCTGGCCCATCCCTACGAGTGGGTATCCTCCACGGCAGACCTTTACCAGACTAGTCTCTGTTGCTCTTCACACATGAACTGGTCACCACATCTAAAGTATTTAGTTTTTAATCAATGATGTCAGATCATGACTCTGGATTGTTCAGGTCACTCTAACCCTGATATACTGACTGTGTGCATCAGCACAACACGTCTTGTGTTGTGTCAAAGTTAAAACATGTGTCTCATAACCTCTAGAGAATAAAAATAAGACAGGTCCTGTTTGTTTCCTAATAACATGTGATCAGTGATGCTGTTTATGGTCACAGGTCAGAGGGGGAGTGAGGAGAAAGCAGACTCCAACAGAAACTTTGACACAGGACGACAGGACCTTTAATGAGCGTCTGTCCTGAAGCAGCGGTGTTATAATTATTCAGCGGCAGGACATCTCTAAAACAATGAAGGTAGCGGAAAACCTTAATCGATTATGCTCTGATCGATGCAGAGTCTTGCACGTCTGCATTGTGATGCATCTAAGAATCGAGACATTTTCGCTTCTCTAATGTACATGTATTTAAGTTTTACATGCCTTATCCTAAATTTTGCCTATATTTATTGGTAAGAACATGAACCTCAGATTCAACAAAGCCTTCTATCTTAAGAAATGTTTGTATATGATATGCGTAAACATGACAAATGCCACCTTTGCATATATGAGCAAGCCATAGTACCATTAAGGCTAAACTTCCCGCCCTATGTCATAAAAGTGTTCATAAAAATGTAATAAAAATAGTAAAAAGAAGTAGAAGAACTCAGTTTGTGGGTTTGGAGATTAGATTCCTGATTTCATATATTCAGACAGGAAAGTCTAGACATTTTAGCAGTGTCAGAACGGAAAATTAAGAGACATACTAAAGCAGTGCTGTCATCCTGGGTAACCTGTGGGTCGCACTGTCACTGAAATAAAACTAGAAATTAAAATAACTTGAAATAACCTCTACACAGCAAAGTGATTGATGACTGCAACAGGAGGAGGTCAGAGACTCTACCTCTATGACTGATATGGCTGAAAAAATGATGTTACACTGGTATGTATTGTGCTGGTGCTGGATCAGCTTTGTTTATGGCGTCACTACACATTGTGCAGCATGTTAAAATAGTAGCAGTGCGTATAGGACACTAGTCTCCATCTTGTGTACAGGTTGACTCCTGAGCCAGGAAGTTTTAAGCATAACATAAATCAACTGGAGAAATTGTAGGTAAACTAAGAAAAATAGCTTACATGGTGAAAATCAACGATATGTATTGATTCAATGAAATGTACAATTAAGTAGTGAAAAACTTTGAATAAAAGTCACCTAATTTGCTGTGAACACTACAACAGGTTTTGACCACTCGACCAAAGTTCTGTTCATACATCAAAATGAGGACAAAATGTGCATTATACAGTTGATCTGTTAACTATTATTAGGATGGGTGTTAAAACATTTTTGCATCATTGTTTCCAAAGTGGCAGTCGATGCTCGTTTGCAGTTGTGGGTGAAATAAATGCGGTAAGGCTGAACACAACCAGTTGTGTATATTGGCCCTGACTTTAAACAGGTATTATGGCGAGAAACCTGCTCATTCCTCTAAGACTTAAACTTAATCCAGGTTACAATATCCATATACATGAATAACAAGATGGATTGTGATATTATAGGGTGCGCTTTGTTGTGAAGTTCTTAGTTAAATTCATCCCATTTGTCAAAAATGAAACAGGGATGG
This sequence comes from Limanda limanda, assembly GCF_963576545.1. Lineage (NCBI taxonomy): Eukaryota > Metazoa > Chordata > Actinopteri > Pleuronectiformes > Pleuronectidae > Limanda > Limanda limanda. The sequence continues at coordinate 2,401,624 of NC_083652.1, forward strand.
CAGGGATGTATTGTGGTATTAGGCCTACACCTATACATTCATTGTCAAAACCAAATATTCCTGACTGTAGCTGCTGCTATGTAATTAACAGCTTTATGTTGACTGGCTCACAGGCCAAGCATACACCTCAGATGGTGGATGTGTGATTCAGACTGACCACAGTGTGTCCATGACGACAGGTCGTTATAATAATAACACCGGAAGGACCTGTATCCTCCCTGTCCTCTGTGACTCTGGTGTCTCCGCTGTGCTGGGAGGATTTTCACAGCTTCCATAGTTGCAGCTCACTGGGCACGAGCTGCATGCTGGGTAACCCAACGCCTGATTCAGCGACATCTGTGTGCATCACCAACAGCACCTATGAAGCTGCCACCGCTGAGGCACGACCACGGTGAGCAGCGACCGTGGAAAGAGTGAATGTGAGCGGGCAGACTCTGACTCTTACCATGGCCTCCATCGACTCCCAGCTCTTGGTCTCAGATCCCGACAGGAGGAAATTCTTGGAATTTCCCCTGAAATTCACCTTCAGGTTGATGTAGAAGTCCATGGCGTCGCCTGTCTGCGATTTAACGCATATTACACGCGACAGACAAGGAGCGTTGTCGCGGACCAACGACGGCTATATGGCTTAATCTCGCCGATCCAGTCCACTGTGATTTATCCGACCGGGGGGATGAGGCGTATTTTGTGTTTACATCAGCGCCCTGGGCACGCCCACCGTGCACCACGTGTCCGGAACAGCGAACGCCACTTCCGCTACTACGTCACTGCGCAAAAAGGGTCAGTGAGTGAAGGCCGGCGCATGCTTCTGCGTTTTCACGGGCCCGGAGACGCAAGAGCCCCGCCGGGCCCCTCACGCCCCTTCCTACGTCCTTACGTGTGTCAGCCAATTTTTCTAACTAGACGGCAAAGCCCCGCAAGCGTCACCCGCCTGCAAGGGCTGTGATTGGTCTGCTAACTACATCATTTCCGGAGTCGCATTTCCGGTTCATGCCCGAAACCACGGAAGATTTAGAATAACGAATATGGACCAAATAGAAGAGCACTTGGCAGAAGAGATCCGAAACTAGGACCACTAGTATAACCCGTCACTAACCGGCGGATTTTTCCGCCAGAAAAAGACTCTGAGGAGCCGCCGTGGCGATGTAAATATATCGCTCTTCTTCGTGCCACACGCGCAGAAGATCCGACTTCGACAAAAAACATTACTCCGCCTAGTGTTCTGGCGGGGAATTGCATGGCAACCCGCGCAACGGTTGGAAAATCATGAGTGACAACGAGTCCTGCGGGCCCCTGACAACGCAGAAGCATGCGCCGGCCTTAATGCGGAAGAGAAGGACCACCCGAGGCCGGCTGAGCCATAGATATATAAATCTATGGGCTGAGCACCATTAATAGTAGTAGTAGTAGTTAAAATAATGATACTAATAATAAAAACATAACTATTATTAAATCTCGATTCTTACCAAGCAACATCCCAAAAAGGTTATTATAATTATGAATAAAATTCATACATATAATGCAATGTAGCTTTTGGCTTAAAGCCATCTGCATCCATCCTCTGACATTGAACAGTCTTGTATCCTTGTGCATTTCACATATCACTGTCATTAAAATATTGGATCAGATTCAATGTGTCTCTGAAAATCATAAACAACTAATAATAATTGTTTTTATTACACTGCACATTTCAAAACACTAAAGGATACCTTACAAGATATGATAAATCAAAATACATGACTAATTAAAGAAAAAACAAGGTTAAATCAGGCATAGACACCTAACAGTGCATTATATGTGAACACAAGAGTGATATATATTGGGAGAGGCGGTGGACTAGTGGCAGAAACTTGTACTACTGGCAGAAAAAGGTCTCTGGTTCGATGCTGGTTCGACTCCACGGAGTTTCAACAAAAACTTACCTGGATGGAATAACAACAAAAAGACGAACCTGGTTCTGTCCAAAAAAATCAAAAGACTATTCTCCCTACCTTGTCTAGTGCCCCTGAGGCACTGCTCTGTGTATCCTGCACCAGATGGGATAAAAGCAGAGGACAAATTTCCCTCAATTGCATGAGTGTGTTTGTGTGTGTGTGTATGTGGGATTAATAAAAATGTATCTGTATAAAAGTAAAACCAAAGGTTAAGGTCTGATTGGTGAGGGATAGATAATATGTAAGGTTTGACTGAGCTAAGCAAATGTGATTTGAACTGTTAAATAGAGTCCAATTGGCATATTTGACGTGGCAGAGAGTTCCAGAGTCGTGGCACAGACTAGCTGTCCATATAGTGCTGAGGTTGAATGTGGGGACAGAGAGAGGAACAGCCAAAGGAGAGTGCAGAGCCCGGCAAGGAGTGTATTGATGGAGAAGGTTCAACAGGTATGGGGTAGTCAGGTTAGGGAGGGCTATAAAGGTGAGCAGTAGGAATAGTACATTCTTTATTGGACCAGAAGCCAAATGATGATCCCACCTGATGAGCTCAGTCTGACTGAAGTGTGTGGATCATTTTTCAACACCAACACTGTCAGGAGTCCTCTTATATAGTGTGTATATGTGTTTTGTGGACTCACCTCACCCATCCTTCCATCAGCATAAGGGTGATGAGGGAATTTTCCCTTTAAATAACCATTTATTAATCTACACCAAATATGTCCATATTTAACATACATACATAAAAACCCATGTTTCTCTCTTTTTTTTCTGAAAAAGTTTCATTGTATTGTAAGATTACATTCTTAATATTCCTGAGTTCCTGCAGTGTTTCCCCTACCATTATATTACTAAAATCCCAAATAAAGAGTGCATTATAACAGATTGCATGCTTTGTTGGTGGGCGTTTACCGTTGATCTACAAAAAATAATTGCAAAAATGATAAGATTAGATTCATCTTTATTGTCATTGATCACTACAAGTACTTATACGACGAAATGCAGTTTAGCATCTGACCAGAAGTGTGAAAAAGGTAGTAAAAGTGCAGAGTATTGTGCATATTACAGTAAAAATGTAAATAAATAGGATCTGACCAGTAAGAAATATATATGGACTATTACAGTATTAAGAGGAATTGTATGCTATAAGAAGGATGAATACACTATGAGCAGGATAAATATATAAATATAAATTTATATAAATATGAATACACTATAGGCGGGATAATAGGGTAGTAAAAAAAGTAACAGTCAGTGCAAATGTAAAAATGTTCAAATGTTCAGTGGTTGGAGGAGGGTGTGTGGCAGTCTAAGCCAGGGTTGAGGGGGGAAGTAAAGTCAGTGGAGAAGGTGTGTGTGTGGGGGGGTGGGGGGCGGTGGGCGGCTGCTATCGCTGTGGTGAAGAGTTCAGCAGGGTGACAGCTGATGAAGCTGTTCTTGAACCTGCAGGTTGAGGGTCCAAGAGAGGTCCTCAGAGATGTGGACACCCAGGAGCTTGAAGCTGGTGACACGCTCAACCTCCGTCCCGTTGATATGGATGGGGGTGTGTGTGCCACTTTTCTTCCTGAAGTCCACAATGAGCTCTTTGGTCTTCTTGGTGTTGAGAGGCAGGTTGTCGTGGGTGCACCACTCTGCCAGGTGACTAACGTGACTTGCATGTTTGGTCTGGAGATGCCATTGAAGATGTACTGGCTTCATGCCACTGTTAGCTAATCTCTCCCCACAGAAAAAACACAAAGCCTTGGATGGGTGGCAACTCGTTGAAGTAAATCCCTATAAAACATATTCTTCTGAATATTGATGTAATTTTGCCGGCTCTGGTTATGCCTTCTTTGGCACTTGTCCCTCCGTGATTTCAGCGGCATTGCTGCGACGTTTCAAACACGACTCCATTGTTTGGGTTTTCAATGCGTCAGTGATGACAGGTGATGACAGGTGATGACAGGTGATGACATGTGGCGCGTGCCAGGTTGGGTCAAACCATTGGTATGGGGGAGACTCGGGGTAAATAGGATAATGAAATTGAATATCCAACTGAATATAAAATTCAGTTGATTAACTTACACTTATATTTGACTGAATAATTATTAAATAACCATTTTTAAAGGATTTTTTAATGGATGCTAATTTTAAATACGTTTTTAAGAAATCTCACGTACCCCCTGGAGTACCTTCAAGTACCCCCAGGGGTACGCGTACCCACATTTGAGAACCACTGCTCTAACCTAAAAGACTGGGGTCTGTTGGATAGGAAGTCCAGTATCCAGTTGCAGAGGGAAGTGTTGATGCCTTGGTCACCGAGTTTCGTGATCAGTTTGGAGGGGATGATGGTGTTAGAAGCTGAACTGAAGCCTATGAACAGCATTATAACATAGGAGTTGACAAGCACGCACTCACGAACGCACGCACACATAGCCACCTCCAGTGTCGTTGGGGGTCCCCAGTCTCTAACACCGTTATTTTGGGGGTCGCAGGCTGAAAAGTTTGGGAACCCCTGCTCTAATTGATTCCTTCAGCTTACTCTCCTGCATAATACCATTATCTCAAATGTTGGTTTCTTGTCACGTGTACTGACAAAAACGCTTACTAGGACTATCAATCAGGCGATTTAACATTGTTACCTGTTCTGAATGTTTTACCAACTTGAAACGACAGGTTAGAAACAGATTATTGGGGAAAGTATGAACATTCAGTGAGTGTCTAAGTAAGGTGATAAGCCACCATGTGCTGTCAAGAAAAACCTCCTTCCTACTTGGCGGTGGCTCTATAACTCTCTGAACCATGCTGGAAGGAAGGAACACCATTTTTCTGTATAATATCAGTCCATGGCATAAAAAAAAGGAAATCCATCATTTTTTAGAAGGGGACTTTGTCAAACTGAATTTGAAAACTTTCTCTACCAGACTTAAATCAAGATATAACAAAATTTCTGGAGAATGTGGGCATCGATCCCACTACTTCTCGCATGCTAAGCGAGCGCTCTACCATTTGAGCTAATTCCCCATCTACTGAGATCTCTGTAAATCACTCAGTTGGCCAGTCTCCCCTGAGGGCCTCTGATGAGAGACTTCATTCATTTGTCTAGGCAATGTGATACATTTTAGGACAGAACATACATGCTGAGCAGGATGTGACGACTTGCCACAGAAACCACCCTTTCACAGGGGGATTAGCTCAAATGGTAGAGCGCTCGCTTTGCATGTGAGAGGTAGTTGGATCGATGCCCACATTCTCCACTATTGAACCCTCAATTGCTTCTTGTAAGTGACATCTATTTACTTCTACCTCAAGATTAAACTTCTCGGTATCAAATCTCTGCACACAGCTGTGCATAGTCTTGCTTTGGTTTCTTGAAAACCTGTCAAGTCTCTTTCCAGATCCTCTTTAAGTTCTAACTTAGTAGTGGGACGCGAGAGGTATTTCCACTCTCTGGCCCTTTGCATATCTTCACATTGCGTGTAACCCTAATGACTCACACTATAGTGAGGTGCTAAACACACCTTGACTCAAGAGGTCCCACACCCCACCAGTTTGTGGGGGGTTAAACAACCTGCATGTTTAACACAACAACTCTGCGTATAGGTGAAGATCCTAGAGAGATTAATTACCTGAAACCTCCCACAAGTCTTTTGGATTTAAAGAAGCCTCTTGGACGACCAGTGTAGCATCTTCAAGAAACACAAGCAAGGCCAGTTGCCTATGTGAGCAGGTACAAAACCAGAAAACATTAGTTAGAGTCCTGTAGTCCCCTAAATTAGTCTCCAGTAAAGAAATGATAACCAACTGTGGTCTGCACGCATGGGTTAGAAACCTTTTTTGTCAGCAATAGTTTTATCTTCTTCTGGGTTCCACAGCCACTTGTCACCATTGTAACAACTCTCTTTAGAAGAGGAAAAATTTCAATTTGAGGAGATAAACTTACCTCTGAATAGGACGAGGTGGCCGAGTGGTCAAGGCGATGGACTGCTAATCCATTGTGCTCTGCACGCGTGGGTTCGAGTCCCATCCTCGTCGCAGCCAAGTTTTTACAATATTGTTCTCTAATTGACTCCTTCAGCTTACTCTGCTGCATAAGATCATTATCTCAAATGCTGTATTCTTGTCTCGTGTACTGACAAAAACGCTTACTAAGACTATCAACCAGGTGATTTAACATTGTAACCTGTTCCTGAATGTCTTACCAACTTGAAATGACAGATTAGAAACAGATTATTGGGGAAAATATGATCATTCAGTGAGTGTCTAAGTATGGTGATAAGCCACCATGTGCTGTCAAGAAAAACCTCCTTCCTACTTGGCGGTGGCTCTATAACTCTCTGAACCATGCTGGAAGGAACACCATTTTTCTGTATAATATCAGTCCATGGCATAAAAACAAGGAAATCTATCATTTTTTAGAAGGGGACTTTGTCAAACTGAATTTCAAAACTTTCTCTACCAGACTTAAATCAAGATATAACAAATTTTCTGGAGAATGTGGGCATCGATCCCACTACTTCTCGCATGCAAAGCGAGCGCTCTACCATTTGAGCTAATTCCCCATCTACTGAGATCTCTGTAAATCACTCACTTGGCCAGTCTCCCCTTAGGGCCTGTGATGAGAGACTTCATTCATTTGTCTAGGCAATGTGATACAATTTAGGACAGAACATACATGCTGAGCAGGTTGTGAGGACTTGCCACAGAAACCACCCTTTCACAGGGGGATTAGCTCAAATGGTAGAGCGCTCGCTTTGCATGTGAGAGGTAGTGGGATCGATGCCCACATTCTCCACTATTGAACCCTCAATTGCTTCTTGTGAGTGACATCTATTTACTTCTACCTCAAGATGAAACTTCTCGGTATCAAACCTCTGCACACAGCTGTGCATAGTCTTGCTTTGGTTTCTTGAAAACCTGTCAAGTCTCTTTCCAGATCCTCTTTAAGTTCTAACTTAGTAGTGGGACGCGAGAGGTATTTCCACTCTCTGGCCCTTTGCATATCTTCACATTGCGTGTAACCCTAATGACTCACACTATAGTGAGGTGCTAAACACACCTTGACTCAAGAGGTCCCACACCCCACCAGTTTGTGGGGGGTTAAACAACCTGCATGTTTAACACAACAACTCTGCGTATAGGTGAAGATCCTAGAGAGATTAATTACCTGAAACCTCCCACAAGTCTTTTGGATTTAAAGAAGCCTCTTGGACGACCAGTGTAGCATCTTCAAGAAACACAAGCAAGGCCAGTTGCCTATGTGAGCAGGTACAAAACCAGAAAACATTAGTTAGAGTCCTGTAGTCCCCTAAATTGGTCTCCAGTAAAGAAATGATAACCAACTGTGGTCTGCACGCATGGGTTAGAAACCTTTTTTGTCAGCAATAGTTTTATCTTCTTCTGGGGTCCACAGCCACTTGTCACCATTGTAACAACTCTCTTTAGAACAGGAAAAATTTCAATTTGAGGAGATAAACTTACCTCTGAATAGGACGAGGTGGCCGAGTGGTCAAGGCGATGGACTGCTAATCCATTGTGCTCTGCACGCGTGGGATCGAGTCCCATCCTCGTCGCAACCAAGTTTACACAATATTGTTCTCTAATTGACTCCTAAAGCTTACTCTGCTGCATAAGATCATTATCTCAAATGCTGTATTCTTGTCTCGTGTACTGACAAAAACGCTTACTAACACTATCAACCAGGTGATTTAACATTGTAACCTGTTCTGAATGTCTTACCAACTTGAAATGACAGATTAGAAACAGATTATTGGGGAAAATATGATCATTCAGTGAGTGTCTAAGTATGGTGATAAGCCACCATGTGCTGTCAAGAAAAACCTCCTTCCTACTTGGCGGTGGCTCTATAACTCTCTGTACCATGCTGGAAGGAACACCATTTTTCTGTATAATATCAGTCCATGGCATAAAAACAAGGAAATCTATCATTTTTTAGAAGGGGACTTTGTCAAACTGAATTTCAAAACTTTCTCTACCAGACTTAAATCAAGAAATAACAAATTTTCTGGAGAATGTGGGCATCGATCCCACTACTTCTCGCATGCTAAGCGAGCGCTCTACCATTTGAGCTAATTCCCCATCTCCTGAGATCTCTGTAAATCCCTCACTTGGCCAGTCTCCCCTTAGGGCCTGTGATGAGAGACTTCATTCATTTGTCTAGGCAATGTGATACATTTTAGGACAGAACATACATGCTGAGCAGGTTGTGAGGACTTGCCACAGAAACCACCCTTTCACAGGGGGATTAGCTCAAATGGTAGAGCGCTCGCTTTGCATGTGAGAGGTAGTGGGATCGATTGCCCACATTCTCCACTATTGAACCCTCAATTGCTTCTTGTGAGTGACATCTATTTACTTCTACCTCAAGATGAAACTTCTCGGTATCAAACCTCTGCACACAGCTGTGCATAGTCTTGCTTTGGTTTCTTGAAAACCTTTCCAGATCCTCTTTAAGTTCCCCATCTACTGAGATCTCTATAAATCACTCACTTGGCCAGTCTCCCCGGAGGGCCTGTGATGAGAGACTTCATTCAATCTTTCCAGATCCTCTTTAAGTTCTAACTTAGTAGTGGGACGCGAGAGGTATTTCCACTCTCTGGCCCTTTGCATATCTTCACATTGCGTGTAACCCTAATGACTCACACTATAGTGAGGTGCTAAACACACCTTGACTCAAGAGGTCCCACACCCCACCAGTTTTTGGGGGGTTAAACAACCTGCATGTTTAACACAACAACTCTGCGTATAGGTGAAGATCCTAGAGAGATTAATTACCTGAAACCTCCCACAAGTCTTTTGGATTTAAAGAAGCCTCTTGGACGACCAGTGTAGCATCTTCAAGAAAGAAAGAAAGAAGGGGACTTTGTCAAACTGAATTTCAAAACTTTCTCTACCAGACTTAAATCAAGATATAACAAATTTTATGGAGAATGTGGGCATCGATCCCACTACTTCTCGCATGCTAAGCGAGCCCTCTAGCATTTGAGCTAATTACCCATCTACTGAAATCTCTGTAAATCACTCACTTGGCCAGTCTCCCCTTAGGGCCTGTGATGAGAGACTTCATTCATTTGTCTAGGCAATGTGATACATTTTAGGACAGAACATACATGCTGAGCAGGTTGTGAGGTCTTGCCACAGAAACCACGCTTTCACAGGGGGATTAGCTCAAATGGTAGAGCGCGCGCTTTGCATGTGAGAGGTAGTGGGATCGATGCCCACATTCTCCACTATTGAACCCTCAATTGCTTCTTGTGAGTGACATCTATTTACTTCTACCTCAACATGAAACTTCTCGGTATCAAACCTCTGCACACAGCTGTGCATAGTCTTGCTTTGGTTTCTTGAAAACCTGTCAAGTCTCTTTCCAGATCCTCTTTAAGTTCTAACTTAGTAGTGGGACGCGAGAGGTATTTCCACTCTCTGGCCCTTTGCATATCTTCACATTGCGTGTAACCCTAATGACTCACACTATAGTGAGGTGCTAAACACACCTTGACTCAAGAGGTCCCACACCCCACCAGTTTGTGGGGGGTTAAACAACCTGCATGTTTAACACAACAACTCTGCGTATAGGTGAAGATCCTAGAGAGATTAATTACCTGAAACCTCCCACAAGTCTTTTGGATTTAAAGAAGCCTCTTGGACGACCAGTGTAGCATCTTCAAGAAAGAAAGAAAGAAGGGGACTTTGTCAAACTGAATTTCAAAACTTTCTCTACCAGACTTAAATCAAGATATAACAAATTTTATGGAGAATGTGGGCATCGATCCCACTACTTCTCGCATGCTAAGCGAGCCCTCTAGCATTTGAGCTAATTACCCATCTACTGAAATCTCTGTAAATCACTCACTTGGCCAGTCTCCCCTTAGGGCCTGTGATGAGAGACTTCATTCATTTGTCTAGGCAATGTGATACATTTTAGGACAGAACATACATGCTGAGCAGGTTGTGAGGTCTTGCCACAGAAACCACGCTTTCACAGGGGGATTAGCTCAAATGGTAGAGCGCGCGCTTTGCATGTGAGAGGTAGTGGGATCGATGCCCACATTCTCCACTATTGAACCCTCAATTGCTTCTTGTGAGTGACATCTATTTACTTCTACCTCAACATGAAACTTCTCGGTATCAAACCTCTGCACACAGCTGTGCATAGTCTTGCTTTGGTTTCTTGAAAACCTGTCAAGTCTCTTTCCAGATCCTCTTTAAGTTCTAACTTAGTAGTGGGACGCGAGAGGTATTTCCACTCTCTGGCCCTTTGCATATCTTCACATTGCGTGTAACCCTAATGACTCACACTATAGTGAGGTGCTAAACACACCTTGACTCAAGAGGTCCCACACCCCACCAGTTTGTGGGGGGTTAAACAACCTGCATGTTTAACACAACAACTCTGCGTATAGGTGAAGATCCTAGAGAGATTAATTACCTGAAACCTCCCACAAGTCTTTTGGATTTAAAGAAGCCTCTTGGACGACCAGTGTAGCATCTTCAAGAAAGAAAGAAAGAAGGGGACTTTGTCAAACTGAATTTCAAAACTTTCTCTACCAGACTTAAATCAAGATATAACAAATTTTATGGAGAATGTGGGCATCGATCCCACTACTTCTCGCATGCTAAGCGAGCCCTCTAGCATTTGAGCTAATTACCCATCTACTGAAATCTCTGTAAATCACTCACTTGGCCAGTCTCCCCTTAGGGCCTGTGATGAGAGACTTCATTCATTTGTCTAGGCAATGTGATACATTTTAGGACAGAACATACATGCTGAGCAGGTTGTGAGGTCTTGCCACAGAAACCACGCTTTCACAGGGGGATTAGCTCAAATGGTAGAGCGCGCGCTTTGCATGTGAGAGGTAGTGGGATCGATGCCCACATTCTCCACTATTGAACCCTCAATTGCTTCTTGTGAGTGACATCTATTTACTTCTACCTCAACATGAAACTTCTCGGTATCAAACCTCTGCACACAGCTGTGCATAGTCTTGCTTTGGTTTCTTGAAAACCTGTCAAGTCTCTTTCCAGATCCTCTTTAAGTTCTAACTTAGTAGTGGGACGCGAGAGGTATTTCCACTCTCTGGCCCTTTGCATATCTTCACATTGCGTGTAACCCTAATGACTCACACTATAGTGAGGTGCTAAACACACCTTGACTCAAGAGGTCCCACACCCCACCAGTTTGTGGGGGGTTAAACAACCTGCATGTTTAACACAACAACTCTGCGTATAGGTGAAGATCCTAGAGAGATTAATTACCTGAAACCTCCCACAAGTCTTTTGGATTTAAAGAAGCCTCTTGGACGACCAGTGTAGCATCTTCAAGAAAGAAAGAAAGAAGGGGACTTTGTCAAACTGAATTTCAAAACTTTCTCTACCAGACTTAAATCAAGATATAACAAATTTTATGGAGAATGTGGGCATCGATCCCACTACTTCTCGCATGCTAAGCGAGCCCTCTAGCATTTGAGCTAATTACCCATCTACTGAAATCTCTGTAAATCACTCACTTGGCCAGTCTCCCCTTAGGGCCTGTGATGAGAGACTTCATTCATTTGTCTAGGCAATGTGATACATTTTAGGACAGAACATACATGCTGAGCAGGTTGTGAGGTCTTGCCACAGAAACCACGCTTTCACAGGGGGATTAGCTCAAATGGTAGAGCGCGTGCTTTGCATGTGAGAGGTAGTGGGATCGATGCCCACATTCTCCACTATTGAACCCTCAATTGCTTCTTGTGAGTGACATCTATTTACTTCTACCTCAACATGAAACTTCTCGGTATCAAACCTCTGCACACAGCTGTGCATAGTCTTGCTTTGGTTTCTTGAAAACCTGTCAAGTCTCTTTCCAGATCCTCTTTAAGTTCTAACTTAGTAGTGGGACGCGAGAGGTATTTCCACTCTCTGGCCCTTTGCATATCTTCACATTGCGTGTAACCCTAATGACTCACACTATAGTGAGGTGCTAAACACACCTTGACTCAAGAGGTCCCACACCCCACCAGTTTGTGGGGGGTTAAACAACCTGCATGTTTAACACAACAACTCTGCGTATAGGTGAAGATCCTAGAGAGATTAATTACCTGAAACCTCCCACAAGTCTTTTGGATTTAAAGAAGCCTCTTGGACGACCAGTGTAGCATCTTCAAGAAACACAAGCAAGGCCAGTTGCCTATGTGAGCAGGTACAAAACCAGAAAACATTAGTTAGAGTCCCGTAGTCCCCTAAATTGGTCTCCAGTAAAGAAATGATAACCAACTGTGGTCTGCACGCATGGGTTAGAAACCTTTTTTGTCAGCAATAGTTTTATCTTCTTCTGGGGTCCACAGCCCCTTGTCACCATTGTAACAACTCTCTTTAGAACAGGAAAAATTTCAATTTTAGGAGATAAACTTACCTCTGAATAGGACGAGGTGGCCGAGTGGTCAAGGCGATGGACTGCTAATCCATTGTGCTCTGCACGCGTGGGTTCGAGTCCCATCCTCGTCGCAGCCAAGTTTACACAATATTGTTCTCTGATTGACTCCTTCAGCTTACTCTGCTGCATAAGATCATTATCTCAAATGCTGTATTCTTGTCTCGTGTACTGACAAAAACGCTTACTAAGACTATCAACCAGGTGATTTAACATTGTAACCTGTTCTGAATGTCTTACCAACTTGAAATGACAGATTAGAAACAGATTATTGTGGAAAATATGATCATTCAGTGAGTGTCTATGTATGGTGATAAGCCACCATGTGCTGTCAAGAAAAACCTCCTTCCTACTTGGCGGTGGCTCTATAACTCTCTGAACCATGCTGGAAGGAACACCATTTTTCTGTATAATATCAGTCCATGGCATAAAAACAAGGAAATCTATCATTTTTTAGAAGGGGACTTTGTCAAACTGAATTTCAAAACTTTCTCTACCAGACTTAAATCAAGAAATAACAAATTTTCTGGAGAATGTGGGCATCGATCCCACTACTTCTCGCATGCTAAGCGAGCGCTCTACCATTTGAGCTAATTCCCCATCTCCTGAGATCTCTGTAAATCACTCACTTGGCCAGTCTCCCCTCAGGGCCTGTGATGAGAGACTTCATTCATTTGTCTAGGCAATGTGATACATTTTAGGACAGAACATACATGCTGAGCATGTTGTGAGGACTTGCCACAGAAACCACCCTTTCACAGGGGGATTAGCTTAAATGGTAGAGCGCTCGCTTTGCATGTGAGAGGTAGTGGGATCGATGCCCACATTCTCCACTATTGAACCCTCAATTGCTTCTTGTGAGTGACATCTATTTACTTCTACCTCAAGATGAAACTTCTCGGTATCAAACCTCTGCACACAGCTGTGCATAGTCTTGCTTTGGTTTCTTGAAAACCTTTCCAGATCCTCTTTAAGTTCCCCATCTACTGAGATCTCTATAAATCACTCACTTGGCCAGTCTCCCCGGAGGGCCTGTGATGAGAGACTTCATTCAATCTTTCCAGATCCTCTTTAAGTTCTAACTTAGTAGTGGGACGCGAGAGGTATTTCCACTCTCTGGCCCTTTGCATATCTTCACATTGCGTGTAACCCTAATGACTCACACTATAGTGAGGTGCTAAACACACCTTGACTCAAGAGGTCCCACACCCCACCAGTTTGTGGGGGGTTAAACAACCTGCATGTTTAACACAACAACTCTGCGTATAGGTGAAGATCCTAGAGAGATTAATTACCTGAAACCTCCCACAAGTCTTTTGGATTTAAAGAAGCCTCTTGGACGACCAGTGTAGCATCTTCAAGAAAGAAAGAAAGAAGGGGACTTTGTCAAACTGAATTTCAAAACTTTCTCTACCAGACTTAAATCAAGATATAACAAATTTTATGGAGAATGTGGGCATCGATCCCACTACTTCTCGCATGCTAAGCGAGCGCTCTAGCATTTGAGCTAATTCCCCATCTACTGAAATCTCTGTAAATCACTCACTTGGCCAGTCTCCCCTTAGGGCCTGTGATGAGAGACTTCATTCATTTGTCTAGGCAATGTGATACATTTTAGGACAGAACATACATGCTGAGCAGGTTGTGAGATCTTGCCACAGAAACCACCCTTTCACAGGGGGATTAGCTCAAATGGTAGAGCGCTCGCTTTGCATGTGAGAGGTAGTGGGATCGATGCCCACATTCTCCACTATTGAACCCTCAATTGCTTCTTGTGAGTGACATCTATTTACTTCTACCTCAAGATGAAACTTCTCGGTATCAAACCTCTGCACACAGCTGTGCATAGTCTTGCTTTGGTTTCTTGAAAACCTGTCAAGTCTCTTTCCAGATCCTCTTTAAGTTCTAACTTAGTAGTGGGACGCGAGAGGTATTTCCACTCTCTGGCCCTTTGCATATCTTCACATTGCGTGTAACCCTAATGACTCACACTATAGTGAGGTGCTAAACACACCTTGACTCAAGAGGTCCCACACCCCACCAGTTTGTGGGGGGTTAAACAACCTGCATGTTTAACACAACAACTCTGCGTATAGGTGAAGATCCTAGAGAGATTAATTACCTGAAACCTCCCACAAGTCTTTTGGATTTAAAGAAGCCTCTTGGACGACCAGTGTAGCATCTTCAAGAAACACAAGCAAGGCCAGTTGCCTATGTGAGCAGGTACAAAACCAGAAAACATTAGTTAGAGTCCCGTAGTCCCCTAAATTGGTCTCCAGTAAAGAAATGATAACCAACTGTGGTCTGCACGCATGGGTTAGAAACCTTTTTTGTCAGCAATAGTTTTATCTTCTTCTGGGGTCCACAGCCCCTTGTCACCATTGTAACAACTCTCTTTAGAACAGGAAAAATTTCAATTTGAGGAGATAAACTTACCTCTGAATAGGACGAGGTGGCCGAGTGGTCAAGGCGATGGACTGCTAATCCATTGTGCTCTGCACGCGTGGGTTCGAGTCCCATCCTCGTCGCAGCCAAGTTTACACAATATTGTTCTCTGATTGACTCCTTCAGCTTACTCTGCTGCATAAGATCATTATCTCAAATGCTGTATTCTTGTCTCGTGTACTGACAAAAACGCTTACTAAGACTATCAACCAGGTGATTTAACATTGTAACCTGTTCTGAATGTCTTACCAACTTGAAATGACAGATTAGAAACAGATTATTGGGGAAAATATGATCATTCAGTGAGTGTCTATGTATGGTGATAAGCCACCATGTGCTGTCAAGAAAAACCTCCTTCCTACTTGGCGGTGGCTCTATAACTCTCTGAACCATGCTGGAAGGAACACCATTTTTCTGTATAATATCAGTCCATGGCATAAAAACAAGGAAATCTATCATTTTTTAGAAGGGGACTTTGTCAAACTGAATTTCAAAACTTTCTCTACCAGACTTAAATCAAGAAATAACAAATTTTCTGGAGAATGTGGGCATCGATCCCACTACTTCTCGCATGCTAAGCGAGCGCTCTACAATTTGAGCTAATTCCCCATCTCCTGAGATCTCTGTAAATCACTCACTTGGCCAGTCTCCCCTTAGGGCCTGTGATGAGAGACTTCATTCATTTGTCTAGGCAATGTGATACGTTTTAGGACAGAACATACATGCTGAGCAGGTTGTGAGGACTTGCCACAGAAACCACCCTTTCACAGGGGGATTAGCTCAAATGGTAGAGCGCTCGCTTTGCATGTGAGAGGTAGTGGGATCGATGCCCACATTCTCCACTATTGAACCCTCAATTGCTTCTTGTGAGTGACATCTATTTACTTCTACCTCAAGATGAAACTTCTCGGTATCAAACCTCTGCACACAGCTGTGCATAGTCTTGCTTTGGTTTCTTGAAAACCTGTCAAGTCTCTTTCCAGATCCTCTTTAAGTTCTAACTTAGTAGTGGGACGCGAGAGGTATTTCCACTCTCTGGCCCTTTGCATATCTTCACATTGCGTGTAACCCTAATGACTCACACTATAGTGAGGTGCTAAACACACCTTGACTCAAGAGGTCCCACACCCCACCAGTTTGTGGGGGGTTAAACAACCTGCATGTTTAACACAACAACTCTGCGTATAGGTGAAGATCCTAGAGAGATTAATTACCTGAAACCTCCCACAAGTCTTTTGGATTTAAAGAAGCCTCTTGGACGACCAGTGTAGCATCTTCAAGAAACACAAGCAAGGCCAGTTGCCTATGTGAGCAGGTACAAAACCAGAAAACATTAGTTAGAGTCCTGTAGTCCCCTAAATTGGTCTCCAGTAAAGAAATGATAACCAACTGTGGTCTGCACGCATGGGTTAGAAACCTTTTTTGTCAGCAATAGCTTTATCTTCTTCTGGGGTCCACAGCCACTTGTCACCATTGTAACAACTCTCTTTAGAACAGGAAAAATTTCAATTTGAGGAGATAAACTTACCTCTGAATAGGACGAGGTGGCCGAGTGGTCAAGGCGATGGACTGCTAATCCATTGTGCTCTGCACGCGTGGGTTCGAGTCCCATCCTCGTCGCAGCCAAGTTTACACAATATTGTTCTCCTTCAGCTTACTCTGCTGCATAAGATCATTATCTCAAATGCTGTATTCTTGTCTCGTGTACTGACAAAAACGCTTACTAAGACTATCAACCAGGTGATTTAACATTGTAACCTGTTCTGAATGTCTTACCAACTTGAAATGACAGATTAGAAACAGATTATTGGGGAAAATATGATCATTCAGTGAGTGTCTAAGTATGGTGATAAGCCACCATGTGCTGTCAAGAAAAACCTCCTTCCTACTTGGCGGTGGCTCTATAACTCTCTGTACCATGCTGGAAGGAACACCATTTTTCTGTATAATATCAGTCCATGGCATAAAAACAAGGAAATCTATCATTTTTTAGAAGGGGACTTTGTCAAACTGAATTTCAAAACTTTCTCTACCTGACTTAAATCAAGAAATAACAAATTTTCTGGAGAATGTGGGCATCGATCCCACTACTTCTCGCATGCTAAGCGAGCGCTCTACCATTTGAGCTAATTCCCCATCTCCTGAGATCTCTGTAAATCCCTCACTTGGCCAGTCTCCCCTTAGGGCCTGTGATGAGAGACTTCATTCATTTGTCTAGGCAATGTGATACATTTTAGGACAGAACATACATGCTGAGCAGGTTGTGAGGACTTGCCACAGAAACCACCCTTTCACAGGGGGATTAGCTCAAATGGTAGAGCGCTCGCTTTGCATGTGAGAGGTAGTGGGATCGATTGCCCACATTCTCCACTATTGAACCCTCAATTGCTTCTTGTGAGTGACATCTATTTACTTCTACCTCAAGATGAAACTTCTCGGTATCAAACCTCTGCACACAGCTGTGCATAGTCTTGCTTTGGTTTCTTGAAAACCTTTCCAGATCCTCTTTAAGTTCCCCATCTACTGAGATCTCTATAAATCACTCACTTGGCCAGTCTCCCCGGAGGGCCTGTGATGAGAGACTTCATTCAATCTTTCCAGATCCTCTATAAGTTCTAACTTAGTAGTGGGACGCGAGAGGTATTTCCACTCTCTGGCCCTTTGCATATCTTCACATTGCGTGTAACCCTAATGACTCACACTATAGTGAGGTGCTAAACACACCTTGACTCAAGAGGTCCCACACCCCACCAGTTTTTGGGGGGTTAAACAACCTGCATGTTTAACACAACAACTCTGCGTATAGGTGAAGATCCTAGAGAGATTAATTACCTGAAACCTCCCACAAGTCTTTTGGATTTAAAGAAGCCTCTTGGACGACCAGTGTAGCATCTTCAAGAAAGAAAGAAAGAAGGGGACTTTGTCAAACTGAATTTCAAAACTTTCTCTACCAGACTTAAATCAAGATATAACAAATTTTATGGAGAATGTGGGCATCGATCCCACTACTTCTCGCATGCTAAGCGAGCCCTCTAGCATTTGAGCTAATTACCCATCTACTGAAATCTCTGTAAATCACTCACTTGGCCAGTCTCCCCTTAGGGCCTGTGATGAGAGACTTCATTCATTTGTCTAGGCAATGTGATACATTTTAGGACAGAACATACATGCTGAGCAGGTTGTGAGGTCTTGCCACAGAAACCACGCTTTCACAGGGGGATTAGCTCAAATGGTAGAGCGCGCGCTTTGCATGTGAGAGGTAGTGGGATCGATGCCCACATTCTCCACTATTGAACCCTCAATTGCTTCTTGTGAGTGACATCTATTTACTTCTACCTCAACATGAAACTTCTCGGTATCAAACCTCTGCACACAGCTGTGCATAGTCTTGCTTTGGTTTCTTGAAAACCTGTCAAGTCTCTTTCCAGATCCTCTTTAAGTTCTAACTTAGTAGTGGGACGCGAGAGGTATTTCCACTCTCTGGCCCTTTGCATATCTTCACATTGCGTGTAACCCTAATGACTCACACTATAGTGAGGTGCTAAACACACCTTGACTCAAGAGGTCCCACACCCCACCAGTTTGTGGGGGGTTAAACAACCTGCATGTTTAACACAACAACTCTGCGTATAGGTGAAGATCCTAGAGAGATTAATTACCTGAAACCTCCCACAAGTCTTTTGGATTTAAAGAAGCCTCTTGGACGACCAGTGTAGCATCTTCAAGAAAGAAAGAAAGAAGGGGACTTTGTCAAACTGAATTTCAAAACTTTCTCTACCAGACTTAAATCAAGATATAACAAATTTTATGGAGAATGTGGGCATCGATCCCACTACTTCTCGCATGCTAAGCGAGCGCTCTAGCATTTGAGCTAATTCCCCATCTACTGAAATCTCTGTAAATCACTCACTTGGCCAGTCTCCCCTTAGGGCCTGTGATGAGAGACTTCATTCATTTGTCTAGGCAATGTGATACATTTTAGGACAGAACATACATGCTGAGCATGTTGTGAGGACTTGCCACAGAAACCACCCTTTCACAGGGGGATTAGCTTAAATGGTAGAGCGCTCGCTTTGCATGTGAGAGGTAGTGGGATCGATGCCCACATTCTCCACTATTGAACCCTCAATTGCTTCTTGTGAGTGACATCTATTTACTTCTACCTCAAGATGAAACTTCTCGGTATCAAACCTCTGCACACAGCTGTGCATAGTCTTGCTTTGGTTTCTTGAAAACCTTTCCAGATCCTCTTTAAGTTCCCCATCTACTGAGATCTCTATAAATCACTCACTTGGCCAGTCTCCCCGGAGGGCCTGTGATGAGAGACTTCATTCAATCTTTCCAGATCCTCTTTAAGTTCTAACTTAGTAGTGGGACGCGAGAGGTATTTCCACTCTCTGGCCCTTTGCATATCTTCACATTGCGTGTAACCCTAATGACTCACACTATAGTGAGGTGCTAAACACACCTTGACTCAAGAGGTCCCACACCCCACCAGTTTGTGGGGGGTTAAACAACCTGCATGTTTAACACAACAACTCTGCGTATAGGTGAAGATCCTAGAGAGATTAATTACCTGAAACCTCCCACAAGTCTTTTGGATTTAAAGAAGCCTCTTGGACGACCAGTGTAGCATCTTCAAGAAAGAAAGAAAGAAGGGGACTCTGTCAAACTGAATTTCAAAACTTTCTCTACCAGACTTAAATCAAGATATAACAAATTTTATGGAGAATGTGGGCATCGATCCCACTACTTCTCGCATGCTAAGCGAGCGCTCTAGCATTTGAGCTAATTCCCCATCTACTGAAATCTCTGTAAATCACTCACTTGGCCAGTCTCCCCTTAGGGCCTGTGATGAGAGACTTCATTCATTTGTCTAGGCAATGTGATACATTTTAGGACAGAACATACATGCTGAGCAGGTTGTGAGATCTTGCCACAGAAACCACCCTTTCACAGGGGGATTAGCTCAAATGGTAGAGCGCTCGCTTTGCATGTGAGAGGTAGTGGGATCGATGCCCACATTCTCCACTATTGAACCCTCAATTGCTTCTTGTGAGTGACATCTATTTACTTCTACCTCAAGATGAAACTTCTCGGTATCAAACCTCTGCACACAGCTGTGCATAGTCTTGCTTTGGTTTCTTGAAAACCTGTCAAGTCTCTTTCCAGATCCTCTTTAAGTTCTAACTTAGTAGTGGGACGCGAGAGGTATTTCCACTCTCTGGCCCTTTGCATATCTTCACATTGCGTGTAACCCTAATGACTCACACTATAGTGAGGTGCTAAACACACCTTGACTCAAGAGGTCCCACACCCCACCAGTTTGTGGGGGGTTAAACAACCTGCATGTTTAACACAACAACTCTGCGTATAGGTGAAGATCCTAGAGAGATTAATTACCTGAAACCTCCCACAAGTCTTTTGGATTTAAAGAAGCCTCTTGGACGACC
The DNA here is from genome assembly GCF_963576545.1 of Limanda limanda. Classification (NCBI taxonomy): domain Eukaryota; kingdom Metazoa; phylum Chordata; class Actinopteri; order Pleuronectiformes; family Pleuronectidae; genus Limanda; species Limanda limanda. The sequence goes on from NC_083652.1 coordinate 2,421,867, forward strand.
AGTGTAGCATCTTCAAGAAACACAAGCAAGGCCAGTTGCCTATGTGAGCAGGTACAAAACCAGAAAACATTAGTTAGAGTCCCGTAGTCCCCTAAATTGGTCTCCAGTAAAGAAATGATAACCAACTGTGGTCTGCACGCATGGGTTAGAAACCTTTTTTGTCAGCAATAGTTTTATCTTCTTCTGGGGTCCACAGCCCCTTGTCACCATTGTAACAACTCTCTTTAGAACAGGAAAAATTTCAATTTGAGGAGATAAACTTACCTCTGAATAGGACGAGGTGGCCGAGTGGTCAAGGCGATGGACTGCTAATCCATTGTGCTCTGCACGCGTGGGTTCGAGTCCCATCCTCGTCGCAGCCAAGTTTACACAATATTGTTCTCTGATTGACTCCTTCAGCTTACTCTGCTGCATAAGATCATTATCTCAAATGCTGTATTCTTGTCTCGTGTACTGACAAAAACGCTTACTAAGACTATCAACCAGGTGATTTAACATTGTAACCTGTTCTGAATGTCTTACCAACTTGAAATGACAGATTAGAAACAGATTATTGGGGAAAATATGATCATTCAGTGAGTGTCTATGTATGGTGATAAGCCACCATGTGCTGTCAAGAAAAACCTCCTTCCTACTTGGCGGTGGCTCTATAACTCTCTGAACCATGCTGGAAGGAACACCATTTTTCTGTATAATATCAGTCCATGGCATAAAAACAAGGAAATCTATCATTTTTTAGAAGGGGACTTTGTCAAACTGAATTTCAAAACTTTCTCTACCAGACTTAAATCAAGAAATAACAAATTTTCTGGAGAATGTGGGCATCGATCCCACTACTTCTCGCATGCTAAGCGAGCGCTCTACCATTTGAGCTAATTCCCCATCTCCTGAGATCTCTGTAAATCACTCACTTGGCCAGTCTCCCCTTAGGGCCTGTGATGAGAGACTTCATTCATTTGTCTAGGCAATGTGATACGTTTTAGGACAGAACATACATGCTGAGCAGGTTGTGAGGACTTGCCACAGAAACCACCCTTTCACAGGGGGATTAGCTCAAATGGTAGAGCGCTCGCTTTGCATGTGAGAGGTAGTGGGATCGATGCCCACATTCTCCACTATTGAACCCTCAATTGCTTCTTGTGAGTGACATCTATTTACTTCTACCTCAAGATGAAACTTCTCGGTATCAAACCTCTGCACACAGCTGTGCATAGTCTTGCTTTGGTTTCTTGAAAACCTGTCAAGTCTCTTTCCAGATCCTCTTTAAGTTCTAACTTAGTAGTGGGACGCGAGAGGTATTTCCACTCTCTGGCCCTTTGCATATCTTCACATTGCGTGTAACCCTAATGACTCACACTATAGTGAGGTGCTAAACACACCTTGACTCAAGAGGTCCCACACCCCACCAGTTTGTGGGGGGTTAAACAACCTGCATGTTTAACACAACAACTCTGCGTATAGGTGAAGATCCTAGAGAGATTAATTACCTGAAACCTCCCACAAGTCTTTTGGATTTAAAGAAGCCTCTTGGACGACCAGTGTAGCATCTTCAAGAAACACAAGCAAGGCCAGTTGCCTATGTGAGCAGGTACAAAACCAGAAAACATTAGTTAGAGTCCTGTAGTCCCCTAAATTGGTCTCCAGTAAAGAAATGATAACCAACTGTGGTCTGCACGCATGGGTTAGAAACCTTTTTTGTCAGCAATAGCTTTATCTTCTTCTGGGGTCCACAGCCACTTGTCACCATTGTAACAACTCTCTTTAGAACAGGAAAAATTTCAATTTGAGGAGATAAACTTACCTCTGAATAGGACGAGGTGGCCGAGTGGTCAAGGCGATGGACTGCTAATCCATTGTGCTCTGCACGCGTGGGTTCGAGTCCCATCCTCGTCGCAGCCAAGTTTACACAATATTGTTCTCCTTCAGCTTACTCTGCTGCATAAGATCATTATCTCAAATGCTGTATTCTTGTCTCGTGTACTGACAAAAACGCTTACTAAGACTATCAACCAGGTGATTTAACATTGTAACCTGTTCTGAATGTCTTACCAACTTGAAATGACAGATTAGAAACAGATTATTGGGGAAAATATGATCATTCAGTGAGTGTCTAAGTATGGTGATAAGCCACCATGTGCTGTCAAGAAAAACCTCCTTCCTACTTGGCGGTGGCTCTATAACTCTCTGTACCATGCTGGAAGGAACACCATTTTTCTGTATAATATCAGTCCATGGCATAAAAACAAGGAAATCTATCATTTTTTAGAAGGGGACTTTGTCAAACTGAATTTCAAAACTTTCTCTACCAGACTTAAATCAAGAAATAACAAATTTTCTGGAGAATGTGGGCATCGATCCCACTACTTCTCGCATGCTAAGCGAGCGCTCTACCATTTGAGCTAATTCCCCATCTCCTGAGATCTCTGTAAATCCCTCACTTGGCCAGTCTCCCCTTAGGGCCTGTGATGAGAGACTTCATTCATTTGTCTAGGCAATGTGATACATTTTAGGACAGAACATACATGCTGAGCAGGTTGTGAGGACTTGCCACAGAAACCACCCTTTCACAGGGGGATTAGCTCAAATGGTAGAGCGCTCGCTTTGCATGTGAGAGGTAGTGGGATCGATTGCCCACATTCTCCACTATTGAACCCTCAATTGCTTCTTGTGAGTGACATCTATTTACTTCTACCTCAAGATGAAACTTCTCGGTATCAAACCTCTGCACACAGCTGTGCATAGTCTTGCTTTGGTTTCTTGAAAACCTTTCCAGATCCTCTTTAAGTTCCCCATCTACTGAGATCTCTATAAATCACTCACTTGGCCAGTCTCCCCGGAGGGCCTGTGATGAGAGACTTCATTCAATCTTTCCAGATCCTCTTTAAGTTCTAACTTAGTAGTGGGACGCGAGAGGTATTTCCACTCTCTGGCCCTTTGCATATCTTCACATTGCGTGTAACCCTAATGACTCACACTATAGTGAGGTGCTAAACACACCTTGACTCAAGAGGTCCCACACCCCACCAGTTTTTGGGGGGTTAAACAACCTGCATGTTTAACACAACAACTCTGCGTATAGGTGAAGATCCTAGAGAGATTAATTACCTGAAACCTCCCACAAGTCTTTTGGATTTAAAGAAGCCTCTTGGACGACCAGTGTAGCATCTTCAAGAAAGAAAGAAAGAAGGGGACTTTGTCAAACTGAATTTCAAAACTTTCTCTACCAGACTTAAATCAAGATATAACAAATTTTATGGAGAATGTGGGCATCGATCCCACTACTTCTCGCATGCTAAGCGAGCCCTCTAGCATTTGAGCTAATTCCCCATCTACTGAAATCTCTGTAAATCACTCACTTGGCCAGTCTCCCCTTAGGGCCTGTGATGAGAGACTTCATTCATTTGTCTAGGCAATGTGATACATTTTAGGACAGAACATACATGCTGAGCAGGTTGTGAGGTCTTGCCACAGAAACCACCCTTTCACAGGGGGATTAGCTCAAATGGTAGAGCGCGCGCTTTGCATGTGAGAGGTAGTGGGATCGATGCCCACATTCTCCACTATTGAACCCTCAATTGCTTCTTGTGAGTGACATCTATTTACTTCTACCTCAACATGAAACTTCTCGGTATCAAACCTCTGCACACAGCTGTGCATAGTCTTGCTTTGGTTTCTTGAAAACCTGTCAAGTCTCTTTCCAGATCCTCTTTAAGTTCTAACTTAGTAGTGGGACGCGAGAGGTATTTCCACTCTCTGGCCCTTTGCATATCTTCACATTGCGTGTAACCCTAATGACTCACACTATAGTGAGGTGCTAAACACACCTTGACTCAAGAGGTCCCACACCCCACCAGTTTGTGGGGGGTTAAACAACCTGCATGTTTAACACAACAACTCTGCGTATAGGTGAAGATCCTAGAGAGATTAATTACCTGAAACCTCCCACAAGTCTTTTGGATTTAAAGAAGCCTCTTGGACGACCAGTGTAGCATCTTCAAGAAAGAAAGAAAGAAGGGGACTTTGTCAAACTGAATTTCAAAACTTTCTCTACCAGACTTAAATCAAGATATAACAAATTTTATGGAGAATGTGGGCATCGATCCCACTACTTCTCGCATGCTAAGCGAGCGCTCTAGCATTTGAGCTAATTCCCCATCTACTGAAATCTCTGTAAATCACTCATTTGGCCAGTCTCCCCTTCGGGCCTGTGATGAGAGACTTCATTCATTTGTCTAGGCAATGTGATACATTTTAGGACAGAACATACATGCTGAGCAGGTTGTGAGGTCTTGCCACAGAAACCACGCTTTCACAGGGGGATTAGCTCAAATGGTAGAGCGCGCGCTTTGCATGTGAGAGGTAGTGGGATCGATGCCCACATTCTCCACTATTGAACCCTCAATTGCTTCTTGTGAGTGACATCTATTTACTTCTACCTCAACATGAAACTTCTCGGTATCAAACCTCTGCACACAGCTGTGCATAGTCTTGCTTTGGTTTCTTGAAAACCTGTCAAGTCTCTTTCCAGATCCTCTTTAAGTTCTAACTTAGTAGTGGGACGCGAGAGGTATTTCCACTCTCTGGCCCTTTGCATATCTTCACATTGCGTGTAACCCTAATGACTCACACTATAGTGAGGTGCTAAACACACCTTGACTCAAGAGGTCCCACACCCCACCAGTTTGTGGGGGGTTAAACAACCTGCATGTTTAACACAACAACTCTGCGTATAGGTGAAGATCCTAGAGAGATTAATTACCTGAAACCTCCCACAAGTCTTTTGGATTTAAAGAAGCCTCTTGGACGACCAGTGTAGCATCTTCAAGAAACACAAGCAAGGCCAGTTGCCTATGTGAGCAGGTACAAAACCAGAAAACATTAGTTAGAGTCCCGTAGTCCCCTAAATTGGTCTCCAGTAAAGAAATGATAACCAACTGTGGTCTGCACGCATGGGTTAGAAACCTTTTTTGTCAGCAATAGTTTTATCTTCTTCTGGGGTCCACAGCCCCTTGTCACCATTGTAACAACTCTCTTTAGAACAGGAAAAATTTCAATTTTAGGAGATAAACTTACCTCTGAATAGGACGAGGTGGCCGAGTGGTCAAGGCGATGGACTGCTAATCCATTGTGCTCTGCACGCGTGGGTTCGAGTCCCATCCTCGTCGCAGCCAAGTTTACACAATATTGTTCTCTGATTGACTCCTTCAGCTTACTCTGCTGCATAAGATCATTATCTCAAATGCTGTATTCTTGTCTCGTGTACTGACAAAAACGCTTACTAAGACTATCAACCAGGTGATTTAACATTGTAACCTGTTCTGAATGTCTTACCAACTTGAAATGACAGATTAGAAACAGATTATTGGGGAAAATATGATCATTCAGTGAGTGTCTATGTATGGTGATAAGCCACCATGTGCTGTCAAGAAAAACCTCCTTCCTACTTGGCGGTGGCTCTATAACTCTCTGAACCATGCTGGAAGGAACACCATTTTTCTGTATAATATCAGTCCATGGCATAAAAACAAGGAAATCTATCATTTTTTAGAAGGGGACTTTGTCAAACTGAATTTCAAAACTTTCTCTACCAGACTTAAATCAAGAAATAACAAATTTTCTGGAGAATGTGGGCATCGATCCCACTACTTCTCGCATGCTAAGCGAGCGCTCTACCATTTGAGCTAATTCCCCATCTCCTGAGATCTCTGTAAATCACTCACTTGGCCAGTCTCCCCTCAGGGCCTGTGATGAGAGACTTCATTCATTTGTCTAGGCAATGTGATACATTTTAGGACAGAACATACATGCTGAGCATGTTGTGAGGACTTGCCACAGAAACCACCCTTTCACAGGGGGATTAGCTTAAATGGTAGAGCGCTCGCTTTGCATGTGAGAGGTAGTGGGATCGATGCCCACATTCTCCACTATTGAACCCTCAATTGCTTCTTGTGAGTGACATCTATTTACTTCTACCTCAAGATGAAACTTCTCGGTATCAAACCTCTGCACACAGCTGTGCATAGTCTTGCTTTGGTTTCTTGAAAACCTTTCCAGATCCTCTTTAAGTTCCCCATCTACTGAGATCTCTATAAATCACTCACTTGGCCAGTCTCCCCGGAGGGCCTGTGATGAGAGACTTCATTCAATCTTTCCAGATCCTCTTTAAGTTCTAACTTAGTAGTGGGACGCGAGAGGTATTTCCACTCTCTGGCCCTTTGCATATCTTCACATTGCGTGTAACCCTAATGACTCACACTATAGTGAGGTGCTAAACACACCTTGACTCAAGAGGTCCCACACCCCACCAGTTTGTGGGGGGTTAAACAACCTGCATGTTTAACACAACAACTCTGCGTATAGGTGAAGATCCTAGAGAGATTAATTACCTGAAACCTCCCACAAGTCTTTTGGATTTAAAGAAGCCTCTTGGACGACCAGTGTAGCATCTTCAAGAAAGAAAGAAAGAAGGGGACTTTGTCAAACTGAATTTCAAAACTTTCTCTACCAGACTTAAATCAAGATATAACAAATTTTATGGAGAATGTGGGCATCGATCCCACTACTTCTCGCATGCTAAGCGAGCGCTCTAGCATTTGAGCTAATTCCCCATCTACTGAAATCTCTGTAAATCACTCACTTGGCCAGTCTCCCCTTAGGGCCTGTGATGAGAGACTTCATTCATTTGTCTAGGCAATGTGATACATTTTAGGACAGAACATACATGCTGAGCAGGTTGTGAGATCTTGCCACAGAAACCACCCTTTCACAGGGGGATTAGCTCAAATGGTAGAGCGCTCGCTTTGCATGTGAGAGGTAGTGGGATCGATGCCCACATTCTCCACTATTGAACCCTCAATTGCTTCTTGTGAGTGACATCTATTTACTTCTACCTCAAGATGAAACTTCTCGGTATCAAACCTCTGCACACAGCTGTGCATAGTCTTGCTTTGGTTTCTTGAAAACCTGTCAAGTGTCTTTCCAGATCCTCTTTAAGTTCTAACTTAGTAGTTTGACGCGAGAGGTATTTCCACTCTCTGGCCCTTTGCATATCTTCACATTGCGTGTAACCCTAATGACTCACACTATAGTGAGGTGCTAAACACACCTTGACTCAAGAGGTCCCACACCCCACCAGTTTGTGGGGGGTTAAACAACCTGCATGTTTAACACAACAACTCTGCGTATAGGTGAAGATCCTAGAGAGATTAATTACCTGAAACCTCCCACAAGTCTTTTGGATTTAAAGAAGCCTCTTGGACGACCAGTGTAGCATCTTCAAGAAACACAAGCAAGGCCAGTTGCCTATGTGAGCAGGTACAAAACCAGAAAACATTAGTTAGAGTCCTGTAGTCCCCTAAATTGGTCTCCAGTAAAGAAATGATAACCAACTGTGGTCTGCACGCATGGGTTAGAAACCTTTTTTGTCAGCAATAGTTTTATCTTCCTCTGGGGTCCACAGCCACTTGTCACCATTGTAACAACTCTCTTTAGAACAGGAAAAATTTCAATTTGAGGAGATAAACTTACCTCTGAATAGGACGAGGTGGCCGAGAGGTCAAGGCGATGGACTGCTAATCCATTGTACTCTGCACGCGTGGGTTCGAGTCCCATCCTCGTCGCAGCCAAGTTTACACAATATTGTTCTCTAATTGACTCCTTCAGCTTACTCTGCTGCATAAGATCATTATCTCAAATGCTGTATTCTTGTCTCGTGTACTGACAAAAACGCTTACTAAGACTATCAACCAGGTGATTTAACATTGTAACCTGTTCTGAATGTCTTACCAACTTGAAATGACAGATTAGAAACAGATTATTGTGGAAAATATGATCATTCAGTGAGTGTCTATGTATGGTGATAAGCCACCATGTGCTGTCAAGAAAAACCTCCTTCCTACTTGGCGGTGGCTCTATAACTCTCTGAACCATGCTGGAAGGAACACCATTTTTCTGTATAATATCAGTCCATGGCATAAAAACAAGGAAATCTATCATTTTTTAGAAGGGGACTTTGTCAAACTGAATTTCAAAACTTTCTCTACCAGACTTAAATCAAGAAATAACAAATTTTCTGGAGAATGTGGGCATCGATCCCACTACTTCTCGCATGCGAAGCGAGCGCTCTACCATTTGAGCTAATTCCCCATCTCCTGAGATCTCTGTAAATCACTCACTTGGCCAGTCTCCCCCTAGGGCCTGTGATGAGAGACTTCATTCATTTGTCTAGGCAATGTGATACATTTTAGGACAGAACATACATGCTGAGCAGGTTGTGAGGACTTGCCACAGAAACCACCCTTTCACAGGGGGATTAGCTCAAATGGTAGAGCGCTCGCTTTGCATGTGAGAGGTAGTGGGATCGATGCCCACATTCTCCACTATTGAACCCTCAATTGCTTCTTGTGAGTGACATCTATTTACTTCTACCTCAAGATGAAACTTCTCGGTATCAAACCTCTGCACACAGCTGTGCATAGTCTTGCTTTGGTTTCTTGAAAACCTTTCCAGATCCTCTTTAAGTTCCCCATCTACTGAGATCTCTATAAATCACTCACTTGGCCAGTCTCCCTGGAGGGCCTGTGATGAGAGACTTCATTCAATCTTTCCAGATCCTCTTTAAGTTCTAACTTAGTAGTGGGACGCGAGAGGTATTTCCACTCTCTGGCCCTTTGCATATCTTCACATTGCGTGTAACCCTAATGACTCACACTATAGTGAGGTGCTAAACACACCTTGACTCAAGAGGTCCCACACCCCACCAGTTTGTGGGGGGTTAAACAACCTGCATGTTTAACACAACAACTCTGCGTATAGGTGAAGATCCTAGAGAGATTAATTACCTGAAACCTCCCACAAGTCTTTTGGATTTAAAGAAGCCTCTTGGACGACCAGTGTAGCATCTTCAAGAAAGAAAGAAAGAAGGGGACTTTGTCAAACTGAATTTCAAAACTTTCTCTACCAGACTTAAATCAAGATATAACAAATTTTATGGAGAATGTGGGCATCGATCCCACTACTTCTCGCATGCTAAGCGAGCGCTCTAGCATTTGAGCTAATTCCCCATCTACTGAAATCACTGTAAATCACTCACTTGGCCAGTCTCCCCTTAGGGCCTGTGATGAGAGACTTCATTCATTTGTCTAGGCAATGTGATACATTTTAGGACAGAACATACATGCTGAGCAGGTTGTGAGGTCTTGCCACAGAAACCACCCTTTCACAGGGGGATTAGCTCAAATGTTAGAGCGCTCGCTTTGCATGTGAGAGGTAGTGGGATCGATGCCCACATTCTCCACTATTGAACCCTCAATTGCTTCTTGTGAGTGACATCTATTTACTTCTACCTCAAGATGAAACTTCTCGGTATCAAACCTCTGCACACAGCTGTGCATAGTCTTGCTTTGGTTTCTTGAAAACCTGTCAAGTGTCTTTCTAGATCCTCTTTAAGTTCTAACTTAGTAGTTTGACGCGAGAGGTATTTCCACTCTCTGGCCCTTTGCATATCTTCACATTGCGTGTAACCCTAATGACTCACACTATAGTGAGGTGCTAAACACACCTTGACTCAAGAGGTCCCACACCCCACCAGTTTGTGGGGGGTTAAACAACCTGCATGTTTAACACAACAACTCTGCGTATAGGTGAAGATCCTAGAGAGATTAATTACCTGAAACCTCCCACAAGTCTTTTGGATTTAAAGAAGCCTCTTGGACGACCAGTGTAGCATCTTCAAGAAACACAAGCAAGGCCAGTTGCCTATGTGAGCAGGTACAAAACCAGAAAACATTAGTTAGAGTCCTGTAGTCCCCTAAATTGGTCTCCAGTAAAGAAATGATAACCAACTGTGGTCTGCACGCATGGGTTAGAAACCTTTTTTGTCAGCAATAGTTTTATCTTCCTCTGGGGTCCACAGCCACTTGTCACCATTGTAACAACTCTCTTTAGAACAGGAAAAATTTCAATTTGAGGAGATAAACTTACCTCTGAATAGGACGAGGTGGCCGAGAGGTCAAGGCGATGGACTGCTAATCCATTGTACTCTGCACGCGTGGGTTCGAGTCCCATCCTCGTCGCAGCCAAGTTTACACAATATTGTTCTCTAATTGACTCCTTCAGCTTACTCTGCTGCATAAGATCATTATCTCAAATGCTGTATTCTTGTCTCGTGTACTGACAAAAACGCTTACTAAGACTATCAACCAGGTGATTTAACATTGTAACCTGTTCTGAATGTCTTACCAACTTGAAATGACAGATTAGAAACAGATTATTGTGGAAAATATGATCATTCAGTGAGTGTCTATGTATGGTGATAAGCCACCATGTGCTGTCAAGAAAAACCTCCTTCCTACTTGGCGGTGGCTCTATAACTCTCTGAACCATGCTGGAAGGAACACCATTTTTCTGTATAATATCAGTCCATGGCATAAAAACAAGGAAATCTATCATTTTTTAGAAGGGGACTTTGTCAAACTGAATTTCAAAACTTTCTCTACCAGACTTAAATCAAGAAATAACAAATTTTCTGGAGAATGTGGGCATCGATCCCACTACTTCTCGCATGCGAAGCGAGCGCTCTACCATTTGAGCTAATTCCCCATCTCCTGAGATCTCTGTAAATCACTCACTTGGCCAGTCTCCCCCTAGGGCCTGTGATGAGAGACTTCATTCATTTGTCTAGGCAATGTGATACATTTTAGGACAGAACATACATGCTGAGCAGGTTGTGAGGACTTGCCACAGAAACCACCCTTTCACAGGGGGATTAGCTCAAATGGTAGAGCGCTCGCTTTGCATGTGAGAGGTAGTGGGATCGATGCCCACATTCTCCACTATTGAACCCTCAATTGCTTCTTGTGAGTGACATCTATTTACTTCTACCTCAAGATGAAACTTCTCGGTATCAAACCTCTGCACACAGCTGTGCATAGTCTTGCTTTGGTTTCTTGAAAACCTTTCCAGATCCTCTTTAAGTTCCCCATCTACTGAGATCTCTATAAATCACTCACTTGGCCAGTCTCCCCGGAGGGCCTGTGATGAGAGACTTCATTCAATCTTTCCAGATCCTCTTTAAGTTCTAACTTAGTAGTGGGACGCGAGAGGTATTTCCACTCTCTGGCCCTTTGCATATCTTCACATTGCGTGTAACCCTAATGACTCACACTATAGTGAGGTGCTAAACACACCTTGACTCAAGAGGTCCCACACCCCACCAGTTTGTGGGGGGTTAAGCAACCTGCATGTTTAACACAACAACTCTGCGTATAGGTGAAGATCCTAGAGAGATTAATTACCTGAAACCTCCCACAAGTCTTTTGGATTTAAAGAAGCCTCTTGGACGACCAGTGTAGCATCTTCAAGAAAGAAAGAAAGAAGGGGACTTTGTCAAACTGAATTTCAAAACTTTCTCTACCAGACTTAAATCAAGATATAACAAATTTTATGGAGAATGTGGGCATCGATCCCACTACTTCTCGCATGCTAAGCGAGCGCTCTACCATTTGAGCTAATTCCCCATCTCCTGAGATCTCTGTAAATCACTCACTTGGCCAGTCTCCCCTTAGGGCCTGTGATGAGAGACTTCATTCATTTGTCTAGGCAATGTGATACATTTTAGGACAGAACATACATGCTGAGCAGGTTGTGAGGACTTGCCACAGAAACCACCCTTTCACAGGGGGATTAGCTCAAATGGTAGAGCGCTCGCTTTGCATGTGAGAGGTAGTGGGATCGATGCCCACATTCTCCACTATTGAACCCTCAATTGCTTCTTGTGAGTGACATCTATTTACTTCTACCTCAAGATGAAACTTCTCGGTATCAAACCTCTGCACACAGCTGTGCATAGTCTTGCTTTGGTTTCTTGAAAACCTGTCAAGTCTCTTTCCAGATCCTCTTCTAACTTAGTAGTGGGATGCGAGAGGTATTTCCACTCTCTGGCCCTTTGCATATCTTCACATTGCGTGTAACCCTAATGACTCACACTATAGTGAGGTGCTAAACACACCTTGACTCAAGAGGTCCCACACCCCACCAGTTTGTGGGGGGTTAAACAACCTGCATGTTTAACACAACAACTCTGCGTATAGGTGAAGATCCTAGAGAGATTAATTACCTGAAACCTCCCACAAGTCTTTTGGATTTAAAGAAGCCTCTTGGACGACCAGTGTAGCATCTTCAAGAAACACAAGCAAGGCCAGTTGCCTATGTGAGCAGGTACAAAACCAGAAAACATTAGTTAGAGTCTTGTAGTCCCCTAAATTGGTCTCCAGTAAAGAAATGATAACCAACTGTGGTCTGCACGCATGGGTTAGAAACCTTTTTTGTCAGCAATAGTTGTATCTTCTTCTGGGGTCCACAGCCCCTTGTCACCATTGTAACAACTCTCTTTAGAACAGGAAAAATTTCAATTTGAGGAGATAAACTTACCTCTGAATAGGACGAGGTGGCCGAGTGGTCAAGGCGATGGACTGCTAATCCATTGTGCTCTGCACGCGTGGGTTCAAGTCCCATCCTCGTCGCAGCCAAGTTTACACAACATTGTTCTCTGATTGACTCCTTCAGCTTACTCTGCTGCATAAGATCATTATCTCAAATGCTGTATTCTTGTCTCGTGTACTGACAAAAACGCTTACTAAGACTATCAACCAGGTGATTTAACATTGTAACCTGTTCTGAATGTCTTACCAACTTGAAATGACAGATTAGAAACAGATTATTGGAGAAAATATGATCATTCAGTGAGTGTCTAAGTATGGTGATAAGCCACCATGTGCTGTCAAGAAAAACCTCCTTCCTACTTGGCGGTGGCTCTATAACTCTCTGAACCATGCTGGAAGGAACACCATTTTTCTGTATAATATCAGTCCATGGCATAAAAACAAGGAAATCTATCATTTTTTAGAAGGGGACTTTGTCAAACTGAATTTCAAAACTTTCTCTACCAGACTTAAATCAAGAAATATCAAATTTTCTGGAGAATGTGGTCATCGATCCCACTACTTCTCGCATGCTAAGCGAGCGCTCTACCATTTGAGCTAATTCCCCATCTACTGAAATCTCTGTAAATCACTCACTTGGCCAGTCTCCCCTTAGGGCCTGTGATGAGAGACTTCATTCATTTGTCTAGGCAATGTGATACATTTTAGGACAGAACATACATGCTGAGCAGGTTGTGAGGTCTTGCCACAGAAACCACCCTTTCACAGGGGGATTAGCTCAAATGGTAGAGCGCTCGCTTTGCATGTGAGAGGTAGTGGGATCGATGCCCACATTCTCCACTATTGAACCCTCAATTGCTTCTTGTGAGTGACATCTATTTACTTCTACCTCAAGATGAAACTTCTCGGTATCAAACCTCTGCACACAGCTGTGCATAGTCTTGCTTTGGTTTCTTGAAAACCTGTCAAGTCTCTTTCCAGATCCGCTTTAAGTTCAAACTTAGTAGTGGGACGCGAGAGGTATTTCCACTCTCTGGCCCTTTGCATATCTTCACATTGCGTGTAACCCTAATGACTCACACTATAGTGAGGTGCTAAACACACCTTGACTCAAGAGGTCCCACACCCCACCAGTTTGTGGGGGGTTAAACAACCTGCATGTTTAACACAACAACTCTGCGTATAGGTGAAGATCCTAGAGAGATTAATTACCTGAAACCTCCCACAAGTCTTCTGGATTTAAAGAAGCCTCTTGGACGACCAGTGTAGCATCTTCAAGAAACACAAGCAAGGCCAGTTGCCTATGTGAGCAGGTACAAAACCAGAAAACATTAGTTAGAGTCCTGTAGTCCCCTAAATTGGTCTTCAGTAAAGAAATGATAACCAACTGTGGTCTGCACGCATGGGTTAGAAACCTTTTTTGTCAGCAATAGTTGTATCTTCTTCTGGGGTCCACAGCCACTTGTCACCATTGTAACAACTCTCTTTAGAACAGGAAAAATTTTAATTTGAGGAGATAAACTTACCTCTGAATAGGACGAGGTGGCCGAGTGGTCAAGGCGATGGACTGCTAATCCATTGTGCTCTGCACGCGTGGGTTCGAGTCCCATCCTCGTCGCAGCCAAGTTTACACAATATTGTTCTCTAATTGACTCCTTCAGCTTACTCTGCTGCATAAGATCATTATCTCAAATGCTGTATTCTTGTCTCGTGTACTGACAAAAACGCTTACTAAGACTATCAACCAGGTGATTTAACATTGTAACCTGTTCTGAATGTCTTACCAACTTGAAATGACAGATTAGAAACAGATTATTGTGGAAAATATGATCATTCAGTGAGTGTCTATGTATGGTGATAAGCCACCATGTGCTGTCAAGAAAAACCTCCTTCCTACTTGGCGGTGGCTCTATAACTCTCTGAAACATGCTGGAAGGAACACCATTTTTCTGTATAATATCAGTCCATGGCATAAAAACAAGGAAATCTATCATTTTTTAGAAGGGGACTTTGTCAAACTGAATTTCAAAACTTTCTCTACCAGACTTAAATCAAGAAATAACAAATTTTCTGGAGAATGTGGGCATCGATCCCACTACTTCTCGCATGCGAAGCGAGCGCTCTACCATTTGAGCTAATTCCCCATCTCCTGAGATCTCTGTAAATCACTCACTTGGCCAGTCTCCCCTTAGGGCCTGTGATGAGAGACTTCATTCATTTGTCTAGGCAATGTGATACATTTTAGGACAGAACATACATGCTGAGCAGGTTGTGAGGACTTGCCACAGAAACCACCCTTTCACAGGGGGATTAGCTCAAATGGTAGAGCGCTCGCTTTGCATGTGAGAGGTAGTGGGATCGATGCCCACATTCTCCACTATTGAACCCTCAATTGCTTCTTGTGAGTGACATCTATTTACTTCTACCTCAAGATGAAACTTCTCGGTATCAAACCTCTGCACACAGCTGTGCATAGTCTTGCTTTGGTTTCTTGAAAACCTTTCCAGATCCTCTTTAAGTTCCCCATCTACTGAGATCTCTATAAATCACTCACTTGGCCAGTCTCCCCGGAGGGCCTGTGATGAGAGACTTCATTCAATCTTTCCAGATCCTCTTTAAGTTCTAACTTAGTAGTGGGACGCGAGAGGTATTTCCACTCTCTGGCCCTTTGCATATCTTCACATTGCGTGTAACCCTAATGACTCACACTATAGTGAGGTGCTAAACACACCTTGACTCAAGAGGTCCCACACCCCACCAGTTTGTGGGGGGTTAAGCAACCTGCATGTTTAACACAACAACTCTGCGTATAGGTGAAGATCCTAGAGAGATTAATTACCTGAAACCTCCCACAAGTCTTTTGGATTTAAAGAAGCCTCTTGGACGACCAGTGTAGCATCTTCAAGAAAGAAAGAAAGAAGGGGACTTTGTCAAACTGAATTTCAAAACTTTCTCTACCAGACTTAAATCAAGATATAACAAATTTTATGGAGAATGTGGGCATCGATCCCACTACTTCTCGCATGCTAAGCGAGCGCTCTACCATTTGAGCTAATTCCCCATCTCCTGAGATCTCTGTAAATCACTCACTTGGCCAGTCTCCCCTTAGGGCCTGTGATGAGAGACTTCATTCATTTGTCTAGGCAATGTGATACATTTTAGGACAGAACATACATGCTGAGCAGGTTGTGAGGACTTGCCACAGAAACCACCCTTTCACAGGGGGATTAGCTCAAATGGTAGAGCGCTCGCTTTGCATGTGAGAGGTAGTGGGATCGATGCCCACATTCTCCACTATTGAACCCTCAATTGCTTCTTGTGAGTGACATCTATTTACTTCTACCTCAAGATGAAACTTCTCGGTATCAAACCTCTGCACACAGCTGTGCATAGTCTTGCTTTGGTTTCTTGAAAACCTGTCAAGTCTCTTTCCAGATCCTCTTCTAACTTAGTAGTGGGATGCGAGAGGTATTTCCACTCTCTGGCCCTTTGCATATCTTCACATTGCGTGTAACCCTAATGACTCACACTATAGTGAGGTGCTAAACACACCTTGACTCAAGAGGTCCCACACCCCACCAGTTTGTGGGGGGTTAAACAACCTGCATGTTTAACACAACAACTCTGCGTATAGGTGAAGATCCTAGAGAGATTAATTACCTGAAACCTCCCACAAGTCTTTTGGATTTAAAGAAGCCTCTTGGACGACCAGTGTAGCATCTTCAAGAAACACAAGCAAGGCCAGTTGCCTATGTGAGCAGGTACAAAACCAGAAAACATTAGTTAGAGTCTTGTAGTCCCCTAAATTGGTCTCCAGTAAAGAAATGATAACCAACTGTGGTCTGCACGCATGGGTTAGAAACCTTTTTTGTCAGCAATAGTTGTATCTTCTTCTGGGGTCCACAGCCCCTTGTCACCATTGTAACAACTCTCTTTAGAACAGGAAAAATTTCAATTTGAGGAGATAAACTTACCTCTGAATAGGACGAGGTGGCCGAGTGGTCAAGGCGATGGACTGCTAATCCATTGTGCTCTGCACGCGTGGGTTCAAGTCCCATCCTCGTCGCAGCCAAGTTTACACAACATTGTTCTCTGATTGACTCCTTCAGCTTACTCTGCTGCATAAGATCATTATCTCAAATGCTGTATTCTTGTCTCGTGTACTGACAAAAACGCTTACTAAGACTATCAACCAGGTGATTTAACATTGTAACCTGTTCTGAATGTCTTACCAACTTGAAATGACAGATTAGAAACAGATTATTGGGGAAAATATGATCATTCAGTGAGTGTCTAAGTATGGTGATAAGCCACCATGTGCTGTCAAGAAAAACCTCCTTCCTACTTGGCGGTGGCTCTATAACTCTCTGAACCATGCTGGAAGGAACACCATTTTTCTGTATAATATCAGTCCATGGCATAAAAACAAGGAAACCTATCATTTTTTAGAAGGGGACTTTGTCAAACTGAATTTCAAAACTTTCTCTACCAGACTTAAATCAAGAAATATCAAATTTTCTGGAGAATGTGGTCATCGATCCCACTACTTCTCGCATGCTAAGCGAGCGCTCTACCATTTGAGCTAATTCCCCATCTACTGAAATCTCTGTAAATCACTCACTTGGCCAGTCTCCCCTTAGGGCCTGTGATGAGAGACTTCATTCATTTGTCTAGGCAATGTGATACATTTTAGGACAGAACATACATGCTGAGCAGGTTGTGAGGTCTTGCCACAGAAACCACCCTTTCACAGGGGGATTAGCTCAAATGGTAGAGCGCTCGCTTTGCATGTGAGAGGTAGTGGGATCGATGCCCACATTCTCCACTATTGAACCCTCAATTGCTTCTTGTGAGTGACATCTATTTACTTCTACCTCAAGATGAAACTTCTCGGTATCAAACCTCTGCACACAGCTGTGCATAGTCTTGCTTTGGTTTCTTGAAAACCTGTCAAGTCTCTTTCCAGATCCGCTTTAAGTTCAAACTTAGTAGTGGGACGCGAGAGGTATTTCCACTCTCTGGCCCTTTGCATATCTTCACATTGCGTGTAACCCTAATGACTCACACTATAGTGAGGTGCTAAACACACCTTGACTCAAGAGGTCCCACACCCCACCAGTTTGTGGGGGGTTAAACAACCTGCATGTTTAACACAACAACTCTGCGTATAGGTGAAGATCCTAGAGAGATTAATTACCTGAAACCTCCCACAAGTCTTCTGGATTTAAAGAAGCCTCTTGGACGACCAGTGTAGCATCTTCAAGAAACACAAGCAAGGCCAGTTGCCTATGTGAGCAGGTACAAAACCAGAAAACATTAGTTAGAGTCCTGTAGTCCCCTAAATTGGTCTTCAGTAAAGAAATGATAACCAACTGTGGTCTGCACGCATGGGTTAGAAACCTTTTTTGTCAGCAATAGTTGTATCTTCTTCTGGGGTCCACAGCCACTTGTCACCATTGTAACAACTCTCTTTAGAACAGGAAAAATTTTAATTTGAGGAGATAAACTTACCTCTGAATAGGACGAGGTGGCCGAGTGGTCAAGGCGATGGACTGCTAATCCATTGTGCTCTGCACGCGTGGGTTCGAGTCCCATCCTCGTCGCAGCCAAGTTTACACAATATTGTTCTCTAATTGACTCCTTCAGCTTACTCTGCTGCATAAGATCATTATCTCAAATGCTGTATTCTTGTCTCGTGTACTGACAAAAACGCTTACTAAGACTATCAACCAGGTGATTTAACATTGTAACCTGTTCTGAATGTCTTACCAACTTGAAATGACAGATTAGAAACAGATTATTGTGGAAAATATGATCATTCAGTGAGTGTCTATGTATGGTGATAAGCCACCATGTGCTGTCAAGAAAAACCTCCTTCCTACTTGGCGGTGGCTCTATAACTCTCTGAACCATGCTGGAAGGAACACCATTTTTCTGTATAATATCAGTCCATGGCATAAAAACAAGGAAATCTATCATTTTTTAGAAGGGGACTTTGTCAAACTGAATTTCAAAACTTTCTCTACCAGACTTAAATCAAGAAATAACAAATTTTCTGGAGAATGTGGGCATCGATCCCACTACTTCTCGCATGCGAAGCGAGCGCTCTACCATTTGAGCTAATTCCCCATCTCCTGAGATCTCTGTAAATCACTCACTTGGCCAGTCTCCCCTTAGGGCCTGTGATGAGAGACTTCATTCATTTGTCTAGGCAATGTGATACATTTTAGGACAGAACATACATGCTGAGCAGGTTGTGAGGACTTGCCACAGAAACCACCCTTTCACAGGGGGATTAGCTCAAATGGTAGAGCGCTCGCTTTGCATGTGAGAGGTAGTGGGATCGATGCCCACATTCTCCACTATTGAACCCTCAATTGCTTCTTGTGAGTGACATCTATTTACTTCTACCTCGAGATGAAACTTCTCGGTATCAAACCTCTGCACACAGCTGTGCATAGTCTTGCTTTGGTTTCTTGAAAACCTTTCCAGATCCTCTTTAAGTTCCCCATCTACTGAGATCTCTATAAATCACTCACTTGGCCAGTCTCCCCGGAGGGCCTGTGATGAGAGACTTCATTCAATCTTTCCAGATCCTCTTTAAGTTCTAACTTAGTAGTGGGACGCGAGAGGTATTTCCACTCTCTGGCCCTTTGCATATCTTCACATTGCGTGTAACCCTAATGACTCACACTATAGTGAGGTGCTAAACACACCTTGACTCAAGAGGTCCCACACCCCACCAGTTTGTGGGGGGTTAAACAACCTGCATGTTTAACACAACAACTCTGCGTATAGGTGAAGATCCTAGAGAGATTAATTACCTGAAACCTCCCACAAGTCTATTGGATTTAAAGAAGCCTCTTGGACGACCAGTGTAGCATCTTCAAGAAAGAAAGAAAGAAGGGGACTTTGTCAAACTGAATTTCAAAACTTTCTCTACCAGACTTAAATCAAGATATAACAAATTTTATGGAGAATGTGGGCATCGATCCCACTACTTCTCGCATGCTAAGCGAGCGCTCTAGCATTTGAGCTAATTCCCCATCTACTGAAATCACTGTAAATCACTCACTTGGCCAGTCTCCCCTTAGGGCCTGTGATGAGAGACTTCATTCATTTGTCTAGGCAATGTGATACATTTTAGGACAGAACATACATGCTGAGCAGGTTGTGAGGTCTTGCCACAGAAACCACCCTTTCACAGGGGGATTAGCTCAAATGTTAGAGCGCTCGCTTTGCATGTGAGAGGTAGTGGGATCGATGCCCACATTCTCCACTATTGAACCCTCAATTGCTTCTTGTGAGTGACATCTATTTACTTTTACCTCAAGATGAAACTTCTCGGTATCAAACCTCTGCACACAGCTGTGCATAGTCTTGCTTTGGTTTCTTGAAAACCTGTCAAGTGTCTTTCCAGATCCTCTTTAAGTTCTAACTTAGTAGTTTGACGCGAGAGGTATTTCCACTCTCTGGCCCTTTGCATATCTTCACATTGCGTGTAACCCTAATGACTCACACTATAGTGAGGTGCTAAACACACCTTGACTCAAGAGGTCCCACACCCCACCAGTTTGTGGGGGGTTAAACAACCTGCATGTTTAACACAACAACTCTGCGTATAGGTGAAGATCCTAGAGAGATTAATTACCTGAAACCTCCCACAAGTCTTTTGGATTTAAAGAAGCCTCTTGGACGACCAGTGTAGCATCTTCAAGAAACACAAGCAAGGCCAGTTGCCTATGTGAGCAGGTACAAAACCAGAAAACATTAGTTAGAGTCCTGTAGTCCCCTAAATTGGTCTCCAGTAAAGAAATGATAACCAACTGTGGTCTGCACGCATGGGTTAGAAACCTTTTTTGTCAGCAATAGTTGTATCTTCCTCTGGGGTCCACAGCCACTTGTCACCATTGTAACAACTCTCTTTAGAACAGGAAAAATTTCAATTTGAGGAGATAAACTTACCTCTGAATAGGACGAGGTGGCCGAGTGGTCAAGGCGATGGACTGCTAATCCATTGTACTCTGCACGCGTGCGTTCGAGTCCCATCCTCGTCGCAGCCAAGTTTACACAATATTGTTCTCTAATTGACTCCTTCAGCTTACTCTGCTGCATAAGATCATTATCTCAAATGCTGTATTCTTGTCTCGTGTACTGACAAAAACGCTTACTAAGACTATCAACCAGGTGATTTAACATTGTAACCTGTTCTGAATGTCTTACCAACTTGAAATGACAGATTAGAAACAGATTATTGGGGAAAATATGATCATTCAGTGAGTGTCTAAGTATGGTGATAAGCCACCATGTGCTGTCAAGAAAAACCTCCTTCCTACTTGGCGGTGGCTCTATAACTCTCTGAACCATGCTGGAAGGAACACCATTTTTCTGTATAATATCAGTCCATGGCATAAAAACAAGGAAATCTATCATTTTTTAGAAGGGGACTTTGTCAAACTGAATTTCAAAACTTTCTCTACCAGACTTAAATCAAGATATAACAAATTTTCTGGAGAATGTGGGCATCGATCCCACTACTTCTCGCATGCTAAGCGAGCGCTCTACCATTTGAGCTAATTCCCCATCTCCTGAGATCTCTGTAAATCACTCACTTGGCCAGTCTCCCCTTAGGGCCTGTGATGAGAGACTTCATTCATTTGTCTAGGCAATGTGATACATTTTAGGACAGAACATACATGCTGAGCAGGTTGTGAGGACTTGCCACAGAAACCACCCTTTCACAGGGGGATTAGCTCAAATGGTAGAGCGCTCGCTTTGCATGTGAGAGGTAGTGGGATCGATGCCCACATTCTCCACTATTGAACCCTCAATTGCTTCTTGTGAGTGACATCTATTTACTTCTACCTCAAGATGAAACTTCTCGGTATCAAACCTCTGCACACAGCTGTGCATAGTCTTGCTTTGGTTTCTTGAAAACCTGTCAAGTCTCTTTCCAGATCCTCTTCTAACTTAGTAGTGGGATGCGAGAGGTATTTCCACTCTCTGGCCCTTTGCATATCTTCACATTGCGTGTAACCCTAATGACTCACACTATAGTGAGGTGCTAAACACACCTTGACTCAAGAGGTCCCACACCCCACCAGTTTGTGGGGGGTTAAACAACCTGCATGTTTAACACAACAACTCTGCGTATAGGTGAAGATCCTAGAGAGATTAATTACCTGAAACCTCCCACAAGTCTTTTGGATTTAAAGAAGCCTCTTGGACGACCAGTGTAGCATCTTCAAGAAACACAAGCAAGGCCAGTTGCCTATGTGAGCAGGTACAAAACCAGAAAACATTAGTTAGAGTCCTGTAGTCCCCTAAATTGGTCTCCAGTAAAGAAATGATAACCAACTGTGGTCTGCACGCATGGGTTAGAAACCTTTTTTGTCAGCAATAGTTGTATCTTCTTCTGGGGTCCACAGCCCCTTGTCACCATTGTAACAACTCTCTTTAGAACAGGAAAAATTTCAATTTGAGGAGATAAACTTACCTCTGAATAGGACGAGGTGGCCGAGTGCTCAAGGTGATGGACTGCTAATCCATTGTGCTCTACACGCGTGGGTTCGAGTCCCATCCTCGTCGCAGCCAAGTTTACACAATATTGTTCTCTGATTGACTCCTTCAGCTTACTCTGCTGCATAAGATCATTATCTCAAATGCTGTATTCTTGTCTCGTGTACTGACAAAAACGCTTACTAAGACTATCAACCAGGTGATTTAACATTGTAACCTGTTCTGAATGTCTTACCAACTTGAAATGACAGATTAGAAACAGATTATTGGGGAAAATATGATCATTCAGTGAGTGTCTAAGTATGGTGATAAGCCACCATGTGCTGTCAAGAAAAACCTCCTTCCTACTTGGCGGTGGCTCTATAACTCTCTGAACCATGCTGGAAGGAACACCATTTTTCTGTATAATATCAGTCCATGGCATAAAAACAAGGAAATCTATCATTTTTTAGAAGGGGACTTTGTCAAACTGAATTTCAAAACTTTCTCTACCAGACTTAAATCAAGAAATATCAAATTTTCTGGAGAATGTGGTCATCGATCCCACTACTTCTCGCATGCTAAGCGAGCGCTCTACCATTTGAGCTAATTCCCCATCTACTGAAATCTCTGTAAATCACTCACTTGGCCAGTCTCCCCTTAGGGCCTGTGATGAGAGACTTCATTCATTTGTCTAGGCAATGTGATACATTTTAGGACAGAACATACATGCTGAGCAGGTTGTGAGGTCTTGCCACAGAAACCACCCTTTCACAGGGGGATTAGCTCAAATGGTAGAGCGCTCGCTTTGCATGTGAGAGGTAGTGGGATCGATGCCCACATTCTCCACTATTGAACCCTCAATTGCTTCTTGTGAGTGACATCTATTTACTTCTACCTCAAGATGAAACTTCTCGGTATCAAACCTCTGCACACAGCTGTGCATAGTCTTGCTTTGGTTTCTTGAAAACCTGTCAAGTCTCTTTCCAGATCCGCTTTAAGTTCAAACTTAGTAGTGGGACGCGAGAGGTATTTCCACTCTCTGGCCCTTTGCATATCTTCACATTGCGTGTAACCCTAATGACTCACACTATAGTGAGGTGCTAAACACACCTTGACTCAAGAGGTCCCACACCCCACCAGTTTGTGGGGGGTTAAACAACCTGCATGTTTAACACAACAACTCTGCGTATAGGTGAAGATCCTAGAGAGATTAATTACCTGAAACCTCCAACAAGTCTTCTGGATTTAAAGAAGCCTCTTGGACGACCAGTGTAGCATCTTCAAGAAACACAAGCAAGGCCAGTTGCCTATGTGAGCAGGTACAAAACCAGAAAACATTAGTTAGAGTCCTGTAGTCCCCTAAATTGGTCTTCAGTAAAGAAATGATAACCAACTGTGGTCTGCACGCATGGGTTAGAAACCTTTTTTGTCAGCAATAGTTGTATCTTCTTCTGGGGTCCACAGCCACTTGTCACCATTGTAACAACTCTCTTTAGAACAGGAAAAATTTTAATTTGAGGAGATAAACTTACCTCTGAATAGGACGAGGTGGCCGAGTGGTCAAGGCGATGGACTGCTAATCCATTGTGCTCTGCACGCGTGGGTTCGAGTCCCATCCTCGTCGCAGCCAAGTTTACACAATATTGTTCTCTAATTGACTCCTTCAGCTTACTCTGCTGCATAAGATCATTATCTCAAATGCTGTATTCTTGTCTCGTGTACTGACAAAAACGCTTACTAAGACTATCAACCAGGTGATTTAACATTGTAACCTGTTCTGAATGTCTTACCAACTTGAAATGACAGATTAGAAACAGATTATTGGGGAAAATATGATCATTCAGTGAGTGTCTAAGTATGGTGATAAGCCACCATGTGCTGTCAAGAAAAACCTCCTTCCTACTTGGCGGTGGCTCTATAACTCTCTGAACCATGCTGGAAGGAACACCATTTTTCTGTATAATATCAGTCCATGGCATAAAAACAAGGAAATCTATCATTTTTTAGAAGGGGACTTTGTCAAACTGAATTTCAAAACTTTCTCTACCAGACTTAAATCAAGATATAACTAATTTTCTGGAGAATGTGGGCATCGACCCCACTACTTCTCGCATGCTAAGCGAGCGCTCTAGCATTTGAGCTAAATCCCCATCTACTGAGATCTCTGTAAATCACTCACTTGGCCAGTCTCCCCTTAGGGCCTGTGATGAGAGACTTCATTCATTTGTCTAGGCAATGTGATACATTTTAGGACAGAACATACATGCTGAGCAGGTTGTGAGGTCTTGCCACAGAAACCACCCTTTCACGGGGGGATTAGCTCAAATGGTAGAGCGCTCGCTTTGCATGTGAGAGGTAGTGGGATCGATGCCCACATTCTCCACTATTGAACCCTCAATTGCTTCTTGTGAGTGACATCTATTTACTTCTACCTCAAGATGAAACTTCTCGGTATCAAACCTCTGCACACAGCTGTGCATAGTCTTGCTTTGGTTTCTTGAAAACCTGTCAAGTGTCTTTCCAGATCCTCTTTAAGTTCAAACTTAGTATTGGGACGCGAGAGGTATTTCCACTCTCTGGCCCTTTGCATATCTTCACATTGCGTGTAACCCTAATGACTCACACTATAGTGAGGTGCTAAACACACCTTGACTCAAGAGGTCCCACACCCCACCAGTTTGTGGGGGGTTAAACAACCTGCATGTTTAACACAACAACTCTGCGTATAGGTGAAGATCCTAGAGAGATTAATTACCTGAAACCTCCCACAAGTCTTTTGGATTTAAAGAAGCCTCTTGGACGACCAGTGTAGCATCTTCAAGAAACACAAGCAAGGCCAGTTGCCTATGTGAGCAGGTACAAAACCAGAAAACATTAGTTAGAGTCCCGTAGTCCCCTAAATTGGTCTCCAGTAAAGAAATGATAACCAACTGTGGTCTGCACGCATGGGTTAGAAACCTTTTTTGTCAGCAATAGTTTTATCTTCTTCTGGGGTCCACAGCCCCTTGTCACCATTGTAACAACTCTCTTTAGAACAGGAAAAATTTCAATTTGAGGAGATAAACTTACCTCTGAATAGGACGTGGTGGCCGAGTGGTCAAGGCGATGGACTGCTAATCCATTGTGCTCTGCACGCGTGGGTTCGAGTCCCATCCTCGTCGCAGCCAAGTTTACACAATATTGTTCTCTAATTGACTCCTTCAGCTTACTCTGCTGCATAAGATCATTATCTCAAATGCTGTATTCTTGTCTCGTGTACTGACAAAAACGCTTACTAAGACTATCAACCAGGTGATTTAACATTGTAACCTGTTCTGAATGTCTTACCAACTTGAAATGACAGATTAGAAACAGATTATTGGGGAAAATATGATCATTCAGTGAGTGTCTAAGTATGGTGATAAGCCACCATGTGCTGTCAAGAAAAACCTCCTTCCTACTTGGCGGTGGCTCTATAACTCTCTGAACCATGCTGGAAGGAACACCATTTTTCTGTATAATATCAGTCCATGGCATAAAAACAAGGAAATCTATCATTTTTTAGAAGGGGACTTTGTCAAACTGAATTTCAAAACTTTCTCTACCAGACTTAAATCAAGAAATAACAAATTTTCTGGAGAATGTGGGCATCGATCCCACTACTTCTCGCATGCTAAGCGAGCACTCTACCATTTGAGCTAATTCCCCATCTACTGAGATCTCTGTAAATCACTCACTTGGCCAGTCTCCCCTTAGGGCCTGTGATGAGAGACTTCATTCATTTGTCTAGGCAATGTGATACATTTTAGGACAGAACATACATGCTGAGCAGGTTGTGAGGGCTTGCCACAGAAACCACCCTTTCACAGGGGGATTAGCTCAAATGGTAGAGCGCTCGCTTTGCATGTGAGAGGTAGTGGGGTCGATGCCCACATTCTCCACTATTGAACCCTCAATTGCTTCTTGTGAGTGACATCTATTTACTTCTACCTCAAGATGAAACTTCTCGGTATCAAACCTCTGCACACAGCTGTGCATAGTCTTGCTTTGGTTTCTTGAAAACCTGTCAAGTGTCTTTCCAGATCCTCTTTAAGTTCAAACTTAGTATTGGGACGCGAGAGGTATTTCCACTCTCTGGCCCTTTGCATATCTTCACATTGCGTGTAACCCTATTGACTCACACTATAGTGAGGTGCTAAACACACCTTGACTCAAGAGGTCCCACACCCCACCAGTTTGTGGGGGGTTAAACAACCTGCATGTTTAACACAACAACTCTGCGTATAGGTGAAGATCCTAGAGAGATTAATTACCTGAAACCTCCCACAAGTCTTTTGGATTTAAAGAAGCCTCTTGGACGACCAGTGTAGCATCTTCAAGAAACACAAGCAAGGCCAGTTGCCTATGTGAGCAGGTACAAAACCAGAAAACATTAGTTAGAGTCCTGTAGTCCCCTAAATTGGTCTCCAGTAAAGAAATGATAACCAACTGTGGTCTGCACGCATGGGTTAGAAACCTTTTTTGTCAGCAATAGTTTTATCTTCTTCTGGGGTCCACAGCCCCTTGTCACCATTGTAACAACTCTCTTTAGAACAGGAAAAATTTCAATTTGAGGAGATAAACTTACCTCTGAATAGGACGAGGTGGCCGAGTGGTCAAGGCGATGGACTGCTAATCCATTGTGCTCTGCACGCGTGGGTTCGAATCCCATCCTCGTCGCAGCCAAGTTTACACAATATTGTTCTCTAATTGACTCCTTCAGCTTACTCTGCTGCATAAGATCATTATCTCAAATGCTGTATTCTTGTCTCGTGTACTGACAAAAACGCTTACTAAGACTATCAACCAGGTGATTTAACATTGTAACCTGTTCTGAATGTCTTACCAACTTGAAATGACAGATTAGAAACAGATTATTGGGGAAAATATGATCATTCAGTGAGTGTCTAAGTATGGTGATAAGCCACCATGTGCTGTCAAGAAAAACCTCCTTCCTACTTGGCGGTGGCTCTATAACTCTCTGAACCATGCTGGAAGGAACACCATTTTTCTGTATAATATAAGTCCATGGCATAAAAACAAGGAAATCTATCATTTTTTAGAAGGGGACTTTGTCAAACTGAATTTCAAAACTTTCTCTACCAGACTTAAATCAAAATATAACAAATTTTCTGGAGAATGTGGGCATCGATCCCACTACTTCTCGCATGCTAAGCGAGCGCTCTACCATTTGAGCTAAATCCCAATCTACTGAGATATCTGTAAATCACTCACTTGGCCAGTCTCCCCTTAGGGCCTGTGATGAGAGACTTCATTCATTTGTCTAGGCAATGTGATACATTTTAGGACAGAACATACATGCTGAGCAGGTTGTGAGGACTTGCCACAGAAACCACCCTTTCACAGGGGGATTAGCTCAAATGGTAGAGCGCTCGCTTTGCATGTGAGAGGTAGTGGGATCGATGCCCACTTTCTCCACTATTGAACCCTCAATTGCTTCTTGTGAGTGACATCTATTTACTTCTACCTCAAGATGAAACTTCTCGGTATCAAACCTCTGCACACAGCTGTGCATAGTCTTGCTTTGGTTTCTTGAAAACCTTTCCAGATCCTCTTTAAGTTCCCCATCTACTGAGATCTCTATAAATCACTCACTTGGCCAGTCTCCCCGGAGGGCCTGTGATGAGAGACTTCATTCAATCTTTCCAGATCCTCTTTAAGTTCTAACTTAGTAGTGGGACGCGAGAGGTATTTCCACTCTCTGGCCCTTTGCATATCTTCACATTGCGTGTAACCCTAATGACTCACACTATAGTGAGGTGCTAAACACACCTTGACTCAAGAGGTCCCACACCCCACCAGTTTGTGGGGGGTTAAACAACCTGCATGTTTAACACAACAACTCTGCGTATAGGTGAAGATCCTAGAGAGATTAATTACCTGAAACCTCCCACAAGTCTTTTGGATTTAAAGAAGCCTCTTGGACGACCAGTGTAGCATCTTCAAGAAACACAAGCAAGGCCAGTTGCCTATGTGAGCAGGTACAAAACCAGAAAACATTAGTTAGAGTCCTGTAGTCCCCTAAATTGGTCTCCAGTAAAGAAATGATAACCAACTGTGGTCTGCACGCATGGGTTAGAAACCTTTTTTGTCAGCAATAGTTTTATCTTCTTCTGGGGTCCACAGCCCCTTGTCACCATTGTAACAACTCTCTTTAGAACAGGAAAAATTTCAATTTGAGGAGATAAACTTACCTCTGATTAGGACGAGGTGGCCGAGTGGTCAAGGCGATGGACTGCTAATCCATTGTGCTCTGCACGCGTGGGTTCGAATCCCATCCTCGTCGCAGCCAAGTTTACACAATAATGTTCTCTAATTGACTCCTTCAGCGTACTCTGCTGCATAAGATCATTATCTCAAATGCTGTATTCTTGTCTCGTGTACTGACAAAAACGCTTACTAAGACTATCAACCAGGTGATTTAACATTGTAACCTGTTCTGAATGTCTTACCAACTTGAAATGACAGATTAGAAACAGATTATTGGGGAAAATATGATCATTCAGTGAGTGTCTAAGTATGGTGATAAGCCACCATGTGCTGTCAAGAAAAACCTCCTTCCTACTTGGCGGTGGCTCTATAACTCTCTGAACCATGCTGGAAGGAACACCATTTTTCTGTATAATATCAGTCCATGGCATAAAAACAAGGAAATCTATCATTTTTTAGAAGGGGACTTTGTCAAACTGAATTTCAAAACTTTCTCTACCAGACTTAAATCAAGAAATAACAAATTTTCTGGAGATATGGGCATCGATCCCACTACTTCTCGCATGCTAAGCGAGCGCTCTACCATTTGAGCTAATTCCCCATCTACTGAGATCTCTGTAAATCACTCACTTGGCCAGTCTCCCCTTAGGGCCTGTGATGAGAGACTTCATTCATTTGTCTAGGCAATGTGATACATTTTAGGACAGAACATACATGCTGAGCAGGTTGTGAGGACTTGCCACAGAAACCACCCTTTCACAGGGGGATTAGCTCAAATGGTAGAGCGCTCGCTTTGCATGTGAGAGGTAGTGGGATCGATGCCCACATTCTCCACTATTGAACCCTCAATTGCTTCTTGTGAGTGACATCTATTTACTTCTACCTCAAGATGAAACTTCTCGGTATCAAACCTCTGCACACAGCTGTGCATAGTCTTGCTTTGGTTTCTTGAAAACCTGTCAAGTCTCTTTCCAGATCCTCTTTAAGTTCTAACTTAGTAGTGGGACGCGAGAGGTATTTCCACTCTCTGGCCCTTTGCATATCTTCACATTGCGTGTAACCCTAATGACTCACACTATAGTGAGGTGCTAAACACACCTTGACTCAAGAGGTCCCACACCCCACCAGTTTGTGGGGGGTTAAACAACCTGCATGTTTAACACAACAACTCTGCGTATAGGTGAAGATCCTAGAGAGATTAATTACCTGAAACCTCCCACAAGTCTTTTGGATTTAAAGAAGCCTCTTGGACGACCAGTGTAGCATCTTCAAGAAACACAAGCAAGGCCAGTTGCCTATGTGAGCAGGTACAAAACCAGAAAACATTAGTTAGAGTCCTGTAGTCCCCTAAATTGGTCTCCAGTAAAGAAATGATAACCAACTGTGGTCTGCACGCATGGGTTAGAAACCTTTTTTGTCAGCAATAGTTGTATCTTCCTCTGGGGTCCACAGCCACTTGTCACCATTGTAACAACTCTCTTTAGAACAGGAAAATTTCAATTTGAGGAGATAAACTTACCTCTGAATAGGACGAGGTGGCCGAGTGGTCAAGGCGATGGACTGCTAATCCATTGTACTCTGCACGCGTGCGTTCGAGTCCCATCCTCGTCGCAGCCAAGTTTACACAATATTGTTCTCTAATTGACTCCTTCAGCTTACTCTGCTGCATAAGATCATTATCTCAAATGCTGTATTCTTGTCTCGTGTACTGACAAAAACGCTTACTAAGACTATCAACCAGGTGATTTAACATTGTAACCTGTTCTGAATGTCTTACCAACTTGAAATGACAGATTAGAAACAGATTATTGTGGAAAATATGATCATTCAGTGAGTGTCTAAGTATGGTGATAAGCCACCATGTGCTGTCAAGAAAAACCTCCTTCCTACTTGGCGGTGGCTCTATAACTCTCTGAACCATGCTGGAAGGAACACCATTTTTCTGTATAATATCAGTCCATGGCATAAAAACAAGGAAATCTATCATTTTTTAGAAGGGGACTTTGTCAAACTGAATTTCAAAACTTTCTCTACCAGACTTAAATCAAGAAATAACAAATTTTCTGGAGAATGTGGGCATCGATCCCACTACTTCTCGCATGCTAAGCGAGCGCTCTACCATTTGAGCTAATTCCCCATCTCCTGAGATCTCTGTAAATCACTCACTTGGCCAGTCTCCCCTTAGGGCCTGTGATGAGAGACTTCATTCATTTGTCTAGGCAATGTGATACATTTTAGGACAGAACATACATGCTGAGCAGGTTGTGAGGACTTGCCACAGAAACCACCCTTTCACAGGGGGATTAGCTCAAATGGTAGAGCGCTCGCTTTGCATGTGAGAGGTAGTGGGATCGATGCCCACATTCTCCACTATTGAACCCTCAATTGCTTCTTGTGAGTGACATCTATTTACTTCTACCTCAAGATGAAACTTCTCGGTATCAAACCTCTGCACACAGCTGTGCATAGTCTTGCTTTGGTTTCTTGAAAACCTTTCCAGATCCTCTTTAAGTTCCCCATCTACTGAGATCTCTATAAATCACTCACTTGGCCAGTCTCCCCGGAGGGCCTGTGATGAGAGACTTCATTCAATCTTTCCAGATCCTCTTTAAGTTCTAACTTAGTAGTGGGACGCGAGAGGTATTTCCACTCTCTGGCCCTTTGCATATCTTCACATTGCGTGTAACCCTAATGACTCACACTATAGTGAGGTGCTAAACACACCTTGACTCAAGAGGTCCCACACCCCACCAGTTTGTGGGGGGTTAAACAACCTGCATGTTTAACACAACAACTCTGCGTATAGGTGAAGATCCTAGAGAGATTAATTACCTGAAACCTCCCACAA
This sequence comes from Limanda limanda, assembly GCF_963576545.1. NCBI lineage: Eukaryota > Metazoa > Chordata > Actinopteri > Pleuronectiformes > Pleuronectidae > Limanda > Limanda limanda. Next base: position 2,452,905 of record NC_083652.1, read on the forward strand.
GTCTTTTGGATTTAAAGAAGCCTCTTGGACGACCAGTGTAGCATCTTCAAGAAAGAAAGAAAGAAGGGGACTTTGTCAAACTGAATTTCAAAACTTTCTCTACCAGACTTAAATCAAGATATAACAAATTTTATGGAGAATGTGGGCATCGATCCCACTACTTCTCGCATGCTAAGCGAGCGCTCTAGCATTTGAGCTAATTCCCCATCTACTGAAATCACTGTAAATCACTCACTTGGCCAGTCTCCCCTTAGGGCCTGTGATGAGAGACTTCATTCATTTGTCTAGGCAATGTGATACATTTTAGGACAGAACATACATGCTGAGCAGGTTGTGAGGTCTTGCCACAGAAACCACCCTTTCACAGGGGGATTAGCTCAAATGTTAGAGCGCTCGCTTTGCATGTGAGAGGTAGTGGGATCGATGCCCACATTCTCCACTATTGAACCCTCAATTGCTTCTTGTGAGTGACATCTATTTACTTCTACCTCAAGATGAAACTTCTCGGTATCAAACCTCTGCACACAGCTGTGCATAGTCTTGCTTTGGTTTCTTGAAAACCTGTCAAGTGTCTTTCCAGATCCTCTTTAAGTTCTAACTTAGTAGTTTGACGCGAGAGGTATTTCCACTCTCTGGCCCTTTGCATATCTTCACATTGCTTGTAACCCTAATGACTCACACTATAGTGAGGTGCTAAACACACCTTGACTCAAGAGGTCCCACACCCCACCAGTTTGTGGGGGGTTAAACAACCTGCATGTTTAACACAACAACTCTGCGTATAGGTGAAGATCCTAGAGAGATTAATTACCTGAAACCTCCCACAAGTCTTTTGGATTTAAAGAAGCCTCTTGGACGACCAGTGTAGCATCTTCAAGAAACACAAGCAAGGCCAGTTGCCTATGTGAGCAGGTACAAAACCAGAAAACATTAGTTAGAGTCCTGTAGTCCCCTAAATTGGTCTCCAGTAAAGAAATGATAACCAACTGTGGTCTGCACGCATGGGTTAGAAACCTTTTTTGTCAGCAATAGTTGTATCTTCTTCTGGGGTCCACAGCCCCTTGTCACCATTGTAACAACTCTCTTTAGAACAGGAAAAATTTCAATTTGAGGAGATAAACTTACCTCTGAATAGGACGAGGTGGCCGAGTGGTCAAGGTGATGGACTGCTAATCCATTGTGCTCTGCACGCGTGGGTTCGAGTCCCATCCTCGTCGCAGCCAAGTTTACACAATATTGTTCTCTGATTGACTCCTTCAGCTTACTCTGCTGGATAAGATCATTATCTCAAATGCTGTATTCTTGTCTCGTGTACTGACAAAAATGCTTACTAAGACTATCAACCAGGTGATTTAACATTGTAACCTGTTCTGAATGTCTTACCAACTTGAAATGACAGATTAGAAACAGATTATTGGGGAAAATATGATCATTCAGTGAGTGTCTAAGTATGGTGATAAGCCACCATGTGCTGTCAAGAAAAACCTCCTTCCTACTTGGCGGTGGCTCTATAACTCTCTGAACCATGCTGGAAGGAACACCATTTTTCTGTATAATATCAGTCCATGGCATAAAAACAAGGAAATCTATCATTTTTTAGAAGGGGACTTTGTCAAACTGAATTTCAAAACTTTCTCTACCAGACTTAAATCAAGAAATAACAAATTTTCTGGAGAATGTGGGCATCGATCCCACTACTTCTCGCATGCTAAGCGAGCACTCTACCATTTGAGCTAATTCCCCATCTACTGAGATCTCTGTAAATCACTCACTTGGCCAGTCTCCCCTTAGGGCCTGTGATGAGAGACTTCATTCATTTGTCTAGGCAATGTGATACATTTTAGGACAGAACATACATGCTGAGCAGGTTGTGAGGGCTTGCCACAGAAACCACCCTTTCACAGGGGGATTAGCTCAAATGGTAGAGCGCTCGCTTTGCATGTGAGAGGTAGTGGGGTCGATGCCCACATTCTCCACTATTGAACCCTCAATTGCTTCTTGTGAGTGACATCTATTTACTTCTACCTCAAGATGAAACTTCTCGGTATCAAACCTCTGCACACAGCTGTGCATAGTCTTGCTTTGGTTTCTTGAAAACCTGTCAAGTGTCTTTCCAGATCCTCTTTAAGTTCAAACTTAGTATTGGGACGCGAGAGGTATTTCCACTCTCTGGCCCTTTGCATATCTTCACATTGCGTGTAACCCTATTGACTCACACTATAGTGAGGTGCTAAACACACCTTGACTCAAGAGGTCCCACACCCCACCAGTTTGTGGGGGGTTAAACAACCTGCATGTTTAACACAACAACTCTGCGTATAGGTGAAGATCCTAGAGAGATTAATTACCTGAAACCTCCCACAAGTCTTTTGGATTTAAAGAAGCCTCTTGGACGACCAGTGTAGCATCTTCAAGAAACACAAGCAAGGCCAGTTGCCTATGTGAGCAGGTACAAAACCAGAAAACATTAGTTAGAGTCCTGTAGTCCCCTAAATTGGTCTCCAGTAAAGAAATGATAACCAACTGTGGTCTGCACGCATTGGTTAGAAACCTTTTTTGTCAGCAATAGTTTTATCTTCTTCTGGGGTCCACAGCCCCTTGTCACCATTGTAACAACTCTCTTTAGAACAGGAAAAATTTCAATTTGAGGAGATAAACTTACCTCTGAATAGGACGAGGTGGCCGAGTGGTCAAGGCGATGGACTGCTAATCCATTGTGCTCTGCACGCGTGGGTTCGAATCCCATCCTCGTCGCAGCCAAGTTTACACAATATTGTTCTCTAATTGACTCCTTCAGCTTACTCTGCTGCATAAGATCATTATCTCAAATGCTGTATTCTTGTCTCGTGTACTGACAAAAACGCTTACTAAGACTATCAACCAGGTGATTTAACATTGTAACCTGTTCTGAATGTCTTACCAACTTGAAATGACAGATTAGAAACAGATTATTGGGGAAAATATGATCATTCAGTGAGTGTCTAAGTATGGTGATAAGCCACCATGTGCTGTCAAGAAAAACCTCCTTCCTACTTGGCGGTGGCTCTATAACTCTCTGAACCATGCTGGAAGGAACACCATTTTTCTGTATAATATAAGTCCATGGCATAAAAACAAGGAAATCTATCATTTTTTAGAAGGGGACTTTGTCAAACTGAATTTCAAAACTTTCTCTACCAGACTTAAATCAAGATATAACAAATTTTCTGGAGAATGTGGGCATCGATCCCACTACTTCTCGCATGCTAAGCGAGCGCTCTACCATTTGAGCTAAATCCCAATCTACTGAGATATCTGTAAATCACTCACTTGGCCAGTCTCCCCTTAGGGCCTGTGATGAGAGACTTCATTCATTTGTCTAGGCAATGTGATACATTTTAGGACAGAACATACATGCTGAGCAGGTTGTGAGGACTTGCCACAGAAACCACCCTTTCACAGGGGGATTAGCTCAAATGGTAGAGCGCTCGCTTTGCATGTGAGAGGTAGTGGGATCGATGCCCACTTTCTCCACTATTGAACCCTCAATTGCTTCTTGTGAGTGACATCTATTTACTTCTACCTCAAGATGAAACTTCTCGGTATCAAACTTCTGCACACAGCTGTGCATAGTCTTGCTTTGGTTTCTTGAAAACCTTTCCAGATCCTCTTTAAGTTCCCCATCTACTGAGATCTCTATAAATCACTCACTTGGCCAGTCTCCCCGGAGGGCCTGTGATGAGAGACTTCATTCAATCTTTCCAGATCCTCTTTAAGTTCTAACTTAGTAGTGGGACGCGAGAGGTATTTCCACTCTCTGGCCCTTTGCATATCTTCACATTGCGTGTAACCCTAATGACTCACACTATAGTGAGGTGCTAAACACACCTTGACTCAAGAGGTCCCACACCCCACCAGTTTGTGGGGGGTTAAACAACCTGCATGTTTAACACAACAACTCTGCGTATAGGTGAAGATCCTAGAGAGATTAATTACCTGAAACCTCCCACAAGTCTTTTGGATTTAAAGAAGCCTCTTGGACGACCAGTGTAGCATCTTCAAGAAACACAAGCAAGGCCAGTTGCCTATGTGAGCAGGTACAAAACCAGAAAACATTAGTTAGAGTCCTGTAGTCCCCTAAATTGGTCTCCAGTAAAGAAATGATAACCAACTGTGGTCTGCACGCATGGGTTAGAAACCTTTTTTGTCAGCAATAGTTTTATCTTCTTCTGGGGTCCACAGCCCCTTGTCACCATTGTAACAACTCTCTTTAGAACAGGAAAAATTTCAATTTGAGGAGATAAACTTACCTCTGAATAGGACGAGGTGGCCGAGTGGTCAAGGCGATGGACTGCTAATCCGTTGTGCTCTGCACGCGTGGGTTCGAATCCCATCCTCGTCGCACCCAAGTTTACACAATATTGTTCTCTAATTGACTCCTTCAGCGTACTCTGCTGCATAAGATCATTATCTCAAATGCTGTATTCTTGTCTTGTGTACTGACAAAAACGCTTACTAAGACTATCAACCAGGTGATTTAACATTGTAACCTGTTCTGAATGTCTTACCAACTTGAAATGACAGATTAGAAACAGATTATTGTGGAAAATATGATCATTCAGTGAGTGTCTAAGTATGGTGATAAGCCACCATGTGCTGTCAAGAAAAACCTCCTTCCTACTTGGCGGTGGCTCTATAACTCTCTGAACCATGCTGGAAGGAACACCATTTTTCTGTATAATATCAGTCCATGGCATAAAAACAAGGAAATCTATCATTTTTTAGAAGGGGACTTTGTCAAACTGAATTTCAAAACTTTCTCTACCAGACTTAAATCAAGAAATAACAAATTTTCTGGAGAATGTGGGCATCGATCCCACTACTTCTCGCATGCTAAGCGAGCGCTCTACCATTTGAGCTAATTCCCCATCTCCTGAGATCTCTGTAAATCACTCACTTGGCCAGTCTCCCCTTAGTGCCTGTGATGAGAGACTTCATTCATTTGTCTAGGCAATGTGATACATTTTAGGACAGAACATACATGCTGAGCAGGTTGTGAGGACTTGCCACAGAAACCACCCTTTCACAGGGGGATTAGCTCAAATGGTAGAGCGCTCGCTTTGCATGTGAGAGGTAGTGGGATCGATGCCCACATTCTCCACTATTGAACCCTCAATTGCTTCTTGTGAGTGACATCTATTTACTTCTACCTCAAGATGAAACTTCTCGGTATCAAACCTCTGCACACAGCTGTGCATAGTCTTGCTTTGGTTTCTTGAAAACCTGTCAAGTCTCTTTCCAGATCCTCTTTAAGTTCTAACTTAGTAGTGGGACGCGAGAGGTATTTCCACTCTCTGGCCCTTTGCATATCTTCACATTGCGTGTAACCCTAATGACTCACACTATAGTGAGGTGCTAAACACACCTTGACTCAAGAGGTCCCACACCCCACCAGTTTGTGGGGGGTTAAACAACCTGCATGTTTAACACAACAACTCTGCGTATAGGTGAAGATCCTAGAGAGATTAATTACCTGAAACCTCCCACAAGTCTTTTGGATTTAAAGAAGCCTCTTGGACGACCAGTGTAGCATCTTCAAGAAACACAAGCAAGGCCAGTTGCCTATGTGAGCAGGTACAAAACCAGAAAACATTAGTTAGAGTCCTGTAGTCCCCTAAATTGGTCTCCAGTAAAGAAATGATAACCAACTGTGGTCTGCACGCATGGGTTAGAAACCTTTTTTGTCAGCAATAGTTTTATCTTCTTCTGGGGTCCACAGCGCCTTGTCACCATTGTAACAACTCTCTTTAGAACAGGAAAAATTTCAATTTGAGGAGATAAACTTACCTCTGAATAGGACGAGGTGGCCGAGTGGTCAAGGCGATGGACTGCTAATCCGTTGTGCTCTGCACGCGTGGGTTCGAATCCCATCCTCGTCGCACCCAAGTTTACACAATATTGTTCTCTAATTGACTCCTTCAGCGTACTCTGCTGCATAAGATCATTATCTCAAATGCTGTATTCTTGTCTCGTGTACTGACAAAAACGCTTACTAAGACTATCAACCAGGTGATTTAACATTGTAACCTGTTCTGAATGTCTTACCAACTTGAAATGACAGATTAGAAACAGATTATTGTGGAAAATATGATCATTCAGTGAGTGTCTAAGTATGGTGATAAGCCACCATGTGCTGTCAAGAAAAACCTCCTTCCTACTTGGCGGTGGCTCTATAACTCTCTGAACCATGCTGGAAGGAACACCATTTTTCTGTATAATATCAGTCCATGGCATAAAAACAAGGAAATCTATCATTTTTTAGAAGGGGACTTTGTCAAACTGAATTTCAAAACTTTCTCTACCAGACTTAAATCAAGAAATAACAAATTTTCTGGAGAATGTGGGCATCGATCCCACTACTTCTCGCATGCTAAGCGAGCGCTCTACCATTTGAGCTAATTCCCCATCTCCTGAGATCTCTGTAAATCACTCACTTGGCCAGTCTCCCCTTAGGGCCTGTGATGAGAGACTTCATTCATTTGTCTAGGCAATGTGATACATTTTAGGACAGAACATACATGCTGAGCAGGTTGTGAGGACTTGCCACAGAAACCACCCTTTCACAGGGGGATTAGCTCAAATGGTAGAGCGCTCGCTTTGCATGTGAGAGGTAGTGGGATCGATGCCCACATTCTCCACTATTGAACCCTCAATTGCTTCTTGTGAGTGACATCTATTTACTTCTACCTCAACATGAAACATCTCGGTATCAAACCTCTGCACACAGCTGTGCATAGTCTTGCTTTGGTTTCTTGAAAACCTGTCAAGTCTCTTTCCAGATCCTCTTTAAGTTCTAACTTAGTAGTGGGACGCGAGAGGTATTTCCACTCTCTGGCCCTTTGCATATCTTCACATTGCGTGTAACCCTAATGACTCACACTATAGTGAGGTGCTAAACACACCTTGACTCAAGAGGTCCCACACCCCACCAGTTTGTGGGGGGTTAAACAACCTGCATGTTTAACACAACAACTCTGCGTATAGGTGAAGATCCTAGAGAGATTAATTACCTGAAACCTCCCACAAGTCTTTTGGATTTAAAGAAGCCTCTTGGACGACCAGTGTAGCATCTTCAAGAAACACAAGCAAGGCCAGTTGCCTATGTGAGCAGGTACAAAACCAGAAAACATTAGTTAGAGTCCTGTAGTCCCCTAAATTGGTCTCCAGTAAAGAAATGATAACCAACTGTGGTCTGCACGCATGGGTTAGAAACCTTTTTTGTCAGCAATAGTTTTATCTTCTTCTGGGGTCCACAGCCCCTTGTCACCATTGTAACAACTCTCTTTAGAACAGGAAAAATTTCAATTTGAGGAGATAAACTTACCTCTGAATAGGACGAGGTGGCCGAGTGGTCAAGGCGATGGACTGCTAATCCGTTGTGCTCTGCACGCGTGGGTTCGAATCCCATCCTCGTCGCACCCAAGTTTACACAATATTGTTCTCTAATTGACTCCTTCAGCGTACTCTGCTGCATAAGATCATTATCTCAAATGCTGTATTCTTGTCTCGTGTACTGACAAAAACGCTTACTAAGACTATCAACCAGGTGATTTAACATTGTAACCTGTTCTGAATGTCTTACCAACTTGAAATGACAGATTAGAAACAGATTATTGTGGAAAATATGATCATTCAGTGAGTGTCTAAGTATGGTGATAAGCCACCATGTGCTGTCAAGAAAAACCTCCTTCCTACTTGGCGGTGGCTCTATAACTCTCTGAACCATGCTGGAAGGAACACCATTTTTCTGTATAATATCAGTCCATGGCATAAAAACAAGGAAATCTATCATTTTTTAGAAGGGGACTTTGTCAAACTGAATTTCAAAACTTTCTCTACCAGACTTAAATCAAGAAATAACAAATTTTCTGGAGAATGTGGGCATCGATCCCACTACTTCTCGCATGCTAAGCGAGCGCTCTACCATTTGAGCTAATTCCCCATCTCCTGAGATCTCTGTAAATCACTCACTTGGCCAGTCTCCCCTTAGGGCCTGTGATGAGAGACTTCATTCATTTGTCTAGGCAATGTGATACATTTTAGGACAGAACATACATGCTGAGCAGGTTGTGAGGACTTGCCACAGAAACCACCCTTTCACAGGGGGATTAGCTCAAATGGTAGAGCGCTCGCTTTGCATGTGAGAGGTAGTGGGATCGATGCCCACATTCTCCACTATTGAACCCTCAATTGCTTCTTGTGAGTGACATCTATTTACTTCTACCTCAACATGAAACATCTCGGTATCAAACCTCTGCACACAGCTGTGCATAGTCTTGCTTTGGTTTCTTGAAAACCTGTCAAGTCTCTTTCCAGATCCTCTTTAAGTTCTAACTTAGTAGTGGGACGCGAGAGGTATTTCCACTCTCTGGCCCTTTGCATATCTTCACATTGCGTGTAACCCTAATGACTCACACTATAGTGAGGTGCTAAACACACCTTGACTCAAGAGGTCCCACACCCCACCAGTTTGTGGGGGGTTAAACAACCTGCATGTTTAACACAACAACTCTGCGTATAGGTGAAGATCCTAGAGAGATTAATTACCTGAAACCTCCCACAAGTCTTTTGGATTTAAAGAAGCCTCTTGGACGACCAGTGTAGCATCTTCAAGAAACACAAGCAAGGCCAGTTGCCTATGTGAGCAGGTACAAAACCAGAAAACATTAGTTAGAGTCCTGTAGTCCCCTAAATTGGTCTCCAGTAAAGAAATGATAACCAACTGTGGTCTGCACGCATGGGTTAGAAACCTTTTTTGTCAGCAATAGTTTTATCTTCTTCTGGGGTCCACAGCCCCTTGTCACCATTGTAACAACTCTCTTTAGAACAGGAAAAATTTCAATTTGAGGAGATAAACTTACCTCTGAATAGGACGAGGTGGCCGAGTGGTCAAGGCGATGGACTGCTAATCCATTGTGCTCTGCACGCGTGGGTTCGAATCCCATCCTCGTCGCAGCCAAGTTTACACAATATTGTTCTCTAATTGACTCCTTCAGCTTACTCTGCTGCATAAGATCATTATCTCAAATGCTGTATTCTTGTCTCGTGTACTGACAAAAACGCTTACTAAGACTATCAACCAGGTGATTTAACATTGTAACCTGTTCTGAATGTCTTACCAACTTGAAATGACAGATTAGAAACAGATTATTGTGGAAAATATGATCATTCAGTGAGTGTCTATGTATGGTGATAAGCCACCATGTGCTGTCAAGAAAAACCTCCTTCCTACTTGGCGGTGGCTCTATAACTCTCTGAACCATGCTGGAAGGAACACCATTTTTCTGTATAATATCAGTCCATGGCATAAAAACAAGGAAATCTATCATTTTTTAGAAGGGGACTTTGTCAAACTGAATTTCAAAACTTTCTCTACCAGACTTAAATCAAGAAATAACAAATTTTCTGGAGAATGTGGGCATCGATCCCACTACTTCTCGCATGCTAAGCGAGCGCTCTACCATTTGAGCTAATTCCCCATCTACTGAGATCTCTGTAAATCACTCACTTGGCCAGTCTCCCCTTAGGGCCTGTGATGAGAGACTTCATTCATTTGTCTAGGCAATGTGATACATTTTAGGACAGAACATACATGCTGAGCAGGTTGTGAGGTCTTGCCACAGAAACCACCCTTTCACAGGGGGATTAGCTCAAATGGTAGAGCGCTCGCTTTGCATGTGAGAGGTAGTGGGATCGATGCCCACATTCTCCACTATTGAACCCTCAATTGCTTCTTGTGAGTGACATCTATTTACTTCTACCTCAACATGAAACTTCTCGGTATCAAACCTCTGCACACAGCTGTGCATAGTCTTGCTTTGGTTTCTTGAAAACCTGTCAAGTCTCTTTCCAGATCCTCTTTAAGTTCTAACTTAGTAGTGGGACGCGAGAGGTATTTCCACTCTCTGGCCCTTTGCATATCTTCACATTGCGTGTAACCCTAATGACTCACACTATAGTGAGGTGCTAAACACACCTTGACTCAAGAGGTCCCACACCCCACCAGTTTGTGGGGGGTTAAACAACCTGCATGTTTAACACAACAACTCTGCGTATAGGTGAAGATCCTAGAGAGATTAATTACCTGAAACCTCCCACAAGTCTTTTGGATTTAAAGAAGCCTCTTGGACGACCAGTGTAGCATCTTCAAGAAACACAAGCAAGGCCAGTTGCCTATGTGAGCAGGTACAAAACCAGAAAACATTAGTTAGAGTCCTGTAGTCCCCTAAATTGGTCTCCAGTAAAGAAATGATAACCAACTGTGGTCTGCACGCATGGGTTAGAAACCTTTTTTGTCAGCAATAGTTTTATCTTCTTCTGGGGTCCACAGCCCCTTGTCACCATTGTAACAACTCTCTTTAGAACAGGAAAAATTTCAATTTGAGGAGATAAACTTACCTCTGAATAGGACGAGGTGGCCGAGTGGTCAAGGCGATGGACTGCTAATCCGTTGTGCTCTGCACGCGTGGGTTCGAATCCCATCCTCGTCGCACCCAAGTTTACACAATATTGTTCTCTAATTGACTCCTTCAGCGTACTCTGCTGCATAAGATCATTATCTCAAATGCTGTATTCTTGTCTCGTGTACTGACAAAAACGCTTACTAAGACTATCAACCAGGTGATTTAACATTGTAACCTGTTCTGAATGTCTTACCAACTTGAAATGACAGATTAGAAACAGATTATTGGGGAAAATATGATCATTCAGTGAGTGTCTAAGTATGGTGATAAGCCACCATGTGCTGTCAAGAAAAACCTCCTTCCTACTTGGCGGTGGCTCTATAACTCTCTGAACCATGCTGGAAGGAACACCATTTTTCTGTATAATATCAGTCCATGGCATAAAAACAAGGAAATCTATCATTTTTTAGAAGGGGACTTTGTCAAACTGAATTTCAAAACTTTCTCTACCAGACTTAAATCAAGAAATAACAAATTTTCTGGAGAATGTGGGCATCGATCCCACTACTTCTCGCATGCTAAGCGAGCGCTCTACCATTTGAGCTAATTCCCCATCTCCTGAGATCTCTGTAAATCACTCACTTGGCCAGTCTCCCCTTAGGGCCTGTGATGAGAGACTTCATTCATTTGTCTAGGCAATGTGATACATTTTAGGACAGAACATACATGCTGAGCAGGTTGTGAGGACTTGCCACAGAAACCACCCTTTCACAGGGGGATTAGCTCAAATGGTAGAGCGCTCGCTTTGCATGTGAGAGGTAGTGGGATCGATGCCCACATTCTCCACTATTGAACCCTCAATTGCTTCTTGTGAGTGACATCTATTTACTTCTACCTCAACATGAAACATCTCGGTATCAAACCTCTGCACACAGCTGTGCATAGTCTTGCTTTGGTTTCTTGAAAACCTGTCAAGTCTCTTTCCAGATCCTCTTTAAGTTCTAACTTAGTAGTGGGACGCGAGAGGTATTTCCACTCTCTGGCCCTTTGCATATCTTCACATTGCGTGTAACCCTAATGACTCACACTATAGTGAGGTGCTAAACACACCTTGACTCAAGAGGTCCCACACCCCACCAGTTTGTGGGGGGTTAAACAACCTGCATGTTTAACACAACAACTCTGCGTATAGGTGAAGATCCTAGAGAGATTAATTACCTGAAACCTCCCACAAGTCTTTTGGATTTAAAGAAGCCTCTTGGACGACCAGTGTAGCATCTTCAAGAAACACAAGCAAGGCCAGTTGCCTATGTGAGCAGGTACAAAACCAGAAAACATTAGTTAGAGTCCTGTAGTCCCCTAAATTGGTCTCCAGTAAAGAAATGATAACCAACTGTGGTCTGCACGCATGGGTTAGAAACCTTTTTTGTCAGCAATAGTTTTATCTTCTTCTGGGGTCCACAGCCCCTTGTCACCATTGTAACAACTCTCTTTAGAACAGGAAAAATTTCAATTTGAGGAGATAAACTTACCTCTGAATAGGACGAGGTGGCCGAGTGGTCAAGGCGATGGACTGCTAATCCATTGTGCTCTGCACGCGTGGGTTCGAATCCCATCCTCGTCGCAGCCAAGTTTACACAATATTGTTCTCTAATTGACTCCTTCAGCTTACTCTGCTGCATAAGATCATTATCTCAAATGCTGTATTCTTGTCTCGTGTACTGACAAAAACGCTTACTAAGACTATCAACCAGGTGATTTAACATTGTAACCTGTTCTGAATGTCTTACCAACTTGAAATGACAGATTAGAAACAGATTATTGTGGAAAATATGATCATTCAGTGAGTGTCTATGTATGGTGATAAGCCACCATGTGCTGTCAAGAAAAACCTCCTTCCTACTTGGCGGTGGCTCTATAACTCTCTGAACCATGCTGGAAGGAACACCATTTTTCTGTATAATATCAGTCCATGGCATAAAAACAAGGAAATCTATCATTTTTTAGAAGGGGACTTTGTCAAACTGAATTTCAAAACTTTCTCTACCAGACTTAAATCAAGAAATAACAAATTTTCTGGAGAATGTGGGCATCGATCCCACTACTTCTCGCATGCTAAGCGAGCGCTCTACCATTTGAGCTAATTCCCCATCTCCTGAGATCTCTGTAAATCACTCACTTGGCCAGTCTCCCCTTAGGGCCTGTGATGAGAGACTTCATTCATTTGTCTAGGCAATGTGATACATTTTAGGACAGAACATACATGCTGAGCAGGTTGTGAGGACTTGCCACAGAAACCACCCTTTCACAGGGGGATTAGCTCAAATGGTAGAGCGCTCGCTTTGCATGTGAGAGGTAGTGGGATCGATGCCCACATTCTCCACTATTGAACCCTCAATTGCTTCTTGTGAGTGACATCTATTTACTTCTACCTCAACATGAAACATCTCGGTATCAAACCTCTGCACACAGCTGTGCATAGTCTTGCTTTGGTTTCTTGAAAACCTGTCAAGTCTCTTTCCAGATCCTCTTTAAGTTCTAACTTAGTAGTGGGACGCGAGAGGTATTTCCACTCTCTGGCCCTTTGCATATCTTCACATTGCGTGTAACCCTAATGACTCACACTATAGTGAGGTGCTAAACACACCTTGACTCAAGAGGTCCCACACCCCACCAGTTTGTGGGGGGTTAAACAACCTGCATGTTTAACACAACAACTCTGCGTATAGGTGAAGATCCTAGAGAGATTAATTACCTGAAACCTCCCACAAGTCTTTTGGATTTAAAGAAGCCTCTTGGACGACCAGTGTAGCATCTTCAAGAAACACAAGCAAGGCCAGTTGCCTATGTGAGCAGGTACAAAACCAGAAAACATTAGTTAGAGTCCTGTAGTCCCCTAAATTGGTCTCCAGTAAAGAAATGATAACCAACTGTGGTCTGCACGCATGGGTTAGAAACCTTTTTTGTCAGCAATAGTTTTATCTTCTTCTGGGGTCCACAGCCCCTTGTCACCATTGTAACAACTCTCTTTAGAACAGGAAAAATTTCAATTTGAGGAGATAAACTTACCTCTGAATAGGACGAGGTGGCCGAGTGGTCAAGGCGATGGACTGCTAATCCATTGTGCTCTGCACGCGTGGGTTCGAATCCCATCCTCGTCGCAGCCAAGTTTACACAATATTGTTCTCTAATTGACTCCTTCAGCTTACTCTGCTGCATAAGATCATTATCTCAAATGCTGTATTCTTGTCTCGTGTACTGACAAAAACGCTTACTAAGACTATCAACCAGGTGATTTAACATTGTAACCTGTTCTGAATGTCTTACCAACTTGAAATGACAGATTAGAAACAGATTATTGTGGAAAATATGATCATTCAGTGAGTGTCTATGTATGGTGATAAGCCACCATGTGCTGTCAAGAAAAACCTCCTTCCTACTTGGCGGTGGCTCTATAACTCTCTGAACCATGCTGGAAGGAACACCATTTTTCTGTATAATATCAGTCCATGGCATAAAAACAAGGAAATCTATCATTTTTTAGAAGGGGACTTTGTCAAACTGAATTTCAAAACTTTCTCTACCAGACTTAAATCAAGAAATAACAAATTTTCTGGAGAATGTGGGCATCGATCCCACTACTTCTCGCATGCTAAGCGAGCGCTCTACCATTTGAGCTAATTCCCCATCTACTGAGATCTCTGTAAATCACTCACTTGGCCAGTCTCCCCTTAGGGCCTGTGATGAGAGACTTCATTCATTTGTCTAGGCAATGTGATACATTTTAGGACAGAACATACATGCTGAGCAGGTTGTGAGGTCTTGCCACAGAAACCACCCTTTCACAGGGGGATTAGCTCAAATGGTAGAGCGCTCGCTTTGCATGTGAGAGGTAGTGGGATCGATGCCCACATTCTCCACTATTGAACCCTCAATTGCTTCTTGTGAGTGACATCTATTTACTTCTACCTCAACATGAAACTTCTCGGTATCAAACCTCTGCACACAGCTGTGCATAGTCTTGCTTTGGTTTCTTGAAAACCTGTCAAGTCTCTTTCCAGATCCTCTTTAAGTTCTAACTTAGTAGTGGGACGCGAGAGGTATTTCCACTCTCTGGCCCTTTGCATATCTTCACATTGCGTGTAACCCTAATGACTCACACTATAGTGAGGTGCTAAACACACCTTGACTCAAGAGGTCCCACACCCCACCAGTTTGTGGGGGGTTAAACAACCTGCATGTTTAACACAACAACTCTGCGTATAGGTGAAGATCCTAGAGAGATTAATTACCTGAAACCTCCCACAAGTCTTTTGGATTTAAAGAAGCCTCTTGGACGACCAGTGTAGCATCTTCAAGAAACACAAGCAAGGCCAGTTGCCTATGTGAGCAGGTACAAAACCAGAAAACATTAGTTAGAGTCCTGTAGTCCCCTAAATTGGTCTCCAGTAAAGAAATGATAACCAACTGTGGTCTGCACGCATGGGTTAGAAACCTTTTTTGTCAGCAATAGTTTTATCTTCTTCTGGGGTCCACAGCCCCTTGTCACCATTGTAACAACTCTCTTTAGAACAGGAAAAATTTCAATTTGAGGAGATAAACTTACCTCTGAATAGGACGAGGTGGCCGAGTGGTCAAGGCGATGGACTGCTAATCCGTTGTGCTCTGCACGCGTGGGTTCGAATCCCATCCTCGTCGCACCCAAGTTTACACAATATTGTTCTCTAATTGACTCCTTCAGCGTACTCTGCTGCATAAGATCATTATCTCAAATGCTGTATTCTTGTCTCGTGTACTGACAAAAACGCTTACTAAGACTATCAACCAGGTGATTTAACATTGTAACCTGTTCTGAATGTCTTACCAACTTGAAATGACAGATTAGAAACAGATTATTGGGGAAAATATGATCATTCAGTGAGTGTCTAAGTATGGTGATAAGCCACCATGTGCTGTCAAGAAAAACCTCCTTCCTACTTGGCGGTGGCTCTATAACTCTCTGAACCATGCTGGAAGGAACACCATTTTTCTGTATAATATCAGTCCATGGCATAAAAACAAGGAAATCTATCATTTTTTAGAAGGGGACTTTGTCAAACTGAATTTCAAAACTTTCTCTACCAGACTTAAATCAAGAAATAACAAATTTTCTGGAGAATGTGGGCATCGATCCCACTACTTCTCGCATGCTAAGCGAGCGCTCTACCATTTGAGCTAATTCCCCATCTACTGAGATCTCTGTAAATCACTCACTTGGCCAGTCTCCCCTTAGGGCCTGTGATGAGAGACTTCATTCATTTGTCTAGGCAATGTGATACATTTTAGGACAGAACATACATGCTGAGCAGGTTGTGAGGTCTTGCCACAGAAACCACCCTTTCACAGGGGGATTAGCTCAAATGGTAGAGCGCTCGCTTTGCACGTGAGAGGTAGTGGGATCGATGCCCACATTCTCCACTATTGAACCCTCAACTGCTTCTTGTGAGTGACATCTATTTACTTCTACCTCAAGATGAAACTTCTCGGTATCAAACCTCTGCACACAGCTGTGCATAGTCTTGCTTTGGTTTCTTGAAAACCTGTCAAGTCTCTTTCCAGATCCTCTTTAAGTTCTAACTTAGTAGTGGGACGCGAGAGGTATTTCCACTCTCTGGCCCTTTGCATATCTTCACATTGCGTGTAACCCTAATGACTCACACTATAGTGAGGTGCCAAACACACCTTGACTCAAGAGGTCCCACACCCCACCAGTTTGTGGGGGGTTAAACAACCTGCATGTTTAACACAACAACTCTGCGTATAGGTGAAGATCCTAGAGAGATTAATTACCTGAAACCTCCCACAAGTCTTTTGGATTTAAAGAAGCCTCTTGGACGACCAGTGTAGCATCTTCAAGAAACACAAGCAAGGCCAGTTGCCTATGTGAGCAGGTACAAAACCAGAAAACATTAGTTAGAGTCCTGTAGTCCCCTAAATTGGTCTCCAGTAAAGAAATGATAACCAACTGTGGTCTGCACGCATGGGTTAGAAACCTTTTTTGTCAGCAATAGTTTTATCTTCTTCTGGGGTCCACAGCCCCTTGTCACCATTGTAACAACTCTCTTTAGAACAGGAAAAATTTCAATTTGAGGAGATAAACTTACCTCTGAATAGGACGAGGTGGCCGAGTGGTCAAGGCGATGGACTGCTAATCCATTGTGCTCTGCACGCGTGGGTTCGAATCCCATCCTCGTCGCAGCCAAGTTTACACAATATTGTTCTCTAATTGACTCCTTCAGCTTACTCTGCTGCATAAGATCATTATCTCAAATGCTGTATTCTTGTCTCGTGTACTGACAAAAACGCTTACTAAGACTATCAACCAGGTGATTTAACATTGTAACCTGTTCTGAATGTCTTACCAACTTGAAATGACAGATTAGAAACAGATTATTGGGGAAAATATGATCATTCAGTGAGTGTCTAAGTATGGTGATAAGCCACCATGTGCTGTCAAGAAAAACCTCCTTCCTACTTGGCGGTGGCTCTATAACTCTCTGAACCATGCTGGAAGGAACACCATTTTTCTGTATAATATCAGTCCATGGCATAAAAACAAGGAAATGTATCATTTTTTAGAAGGGGACTTTGTCAAACTGAATTTCAAAACTTTCTCTACAAGACTTAAATCAAGATATAACAAATTTTCTGGAGAATGTGGGCATCGATCCCACTACTTCTCGCATGCTAAGCGAGCGCTCTACCATTTGAGCTAATTCCCCATCTACTGAGATCTCTGTAAATCACTCACTTGGCCAGTCTCCCCTTAGGGCCTGTGATGAGAGACTTCATTCATTTGTCTAGGCAATGTGATACATTTTAGGACAGAACATACATGCTGAGCAGGTTGTGAGGTCTTGCCACAGAAACCACCCTTTCACAGGGGGATTAGCTCAAATGGTAGAGCGCTCGCTTTGCATGTGAGAGGTAGTGGGATCGATGCCCACATTCTCCACTATTGAACCCTCAATTGCTTCTTGTGAGTGACATCTATTTACTTCTACCTCAACATGAAACTTCTCGGTATCAAACCTCTGCACACAGCTGTGCATAGTCTTGCTTTGGTTTCTTGAAAACCTGTCAAGTCTCTTTCCAGATCCTCTTTAAGTTCTAACTTAGTAGTGGGACGCGAGAGGTATTTCCACTCTCTGGCCCTTTGCATATCTTCACATTGCGTGTAACCCTAATGACTCACACTATAGTGAGGTGCTAAACACACCTTGACTCAAGAGGTCCCACACCCCACCAGTTTGTGGGGGGTTAAACAACCTGCATGTTTAACACAACAACTCTGCGTATAGGTGAAGATCCTAGAGAGATTAATTACCTGAAACCTCCCACAAGTCTTTTGGATTTAAAGAAGCCTCTTGGACGACCAGTGTAGCATCTTCAAGAAACACAAGCAAGGCCAGTTGCCTATGTGAGCAGGTACAAAACCAGAAAACATTAGTTAGAGTCCTGTAGTCCCCTAAATTGGTCTCCAGTAAAGAAATGATAACCAACTGTGGTCTGCACGCATGGGTTAGAAACCTTTTTTGTCAGCAATAGTTTTATCTTCTTCTGGGGTCCACAGCGCCTTGTCACCATTGTAACAACTCTCTTTAGAACAGGAAAAATTTCAATTTGAGGAGATAAACTTACCTCTGAATAGGACGAGGTGGCCGAGTGGTCAAGGCGATGGACTGCTAATCCGTTGTGCTCTGCACGCGTGGGTTCGAATCCCATCCTCGTCGCACCCAAGTTTACACAATATTGTTCTCTAATTGACTCCTTCAGCGTACTCTGCTGCATAAGATCATTATCTCAAATGCTGTATTCTTGTCTCGTGTACTGACAAAAACGCTTACTAAGACTATCAACCAGGTGATTTAACATTGTAACCTGTTCTGAATGTCTTACCAACTTGAAATGACAGATTAGAAACAGATTATTGTGGAAAATATGATCATTCAGTGAGTGTCTAAGTATGGTGATAAGCCACCATGTGCTGTCAAGAAAAACCTCCTTCCTACTTGGCGGTGGCTCTATAACTCTCTGAACCATGCTGGAAGGAACACCATTTTTCTGTATAATATCAGTCCATGGCATAAAAACAAGGAAATCTATCATTTTTTAGAAGGGGACTTTGTCAAACTGAATTTCAAAACTTTCTCTACCAGACTTAAATCAAGAAATAACAAATTTTCTGGAGAATGTGGGCATCGATCCCACTACTTCTCGCATGCTAAGCGAGCGCTCTACCATTTGAGCTAATTCCCCATCTCCTGAGATCTCTGTAAATCACTCACTTGGCCAGTCTCCCCTTAGGGCCTGTGATGAGAGACTTCATTCATTTGTCTAGGCAATGTGATACATTTTAGGACAGAACATACATGCTGAGCAGGTTGTGAGGACTTGCCACAGAAACCACCCTTTCACAGGGGGATTAGCTCAAATGGTAGAGCGCTCGCTTTGCATGTGAGAGGTAGTGGGATCGATGCCCACATTCTCCACTATTGAACCCTCAACTGCTTCTTGTGAGTGACATCTATTTACTTCTACCTCAAGATGAAACTTCTCGGTATCAAACCTCTGCACACAGCTGTGCATAGTCTTGCTTTGGTTTCTTGAAAACCTGTCAAGTCTCTTTCCAGATCCTCTTTAAGTTCTAACTTAGTAGTGGGACGCGAGAGGTATTTCCACTCTCTGGCCCTTTGCATATCTTCACATTGCGTGTAACCCTAATGACTCACACTATAGTGAGGTGCTAAACACACCTTGACTCAAGAGGTCCCACACCCCACCAGTTTGTGGGGGGTTAAACAACCTGCATGTTTAACACAACAACTCTGCGTATAGGTGAAGATCCTAGAGAGATTAATTACCTGATACTTCCCACAAGTCTTTTGGATTTAAAGAAGCCTCTTGGACGACCAGTGTAGCATCTTCAAGAAACACAAGCAAGGCCAGTTGCCTATGTGAGCAGGTACAAAACCAGAAAACATTAGTTAGAGTCCTGTAGGCCCCTAAATTGGTCTCCAGTAAAGAAATGATAACCAACTGTGGTCTGCACGCATGGGTTAGAAACCTTTTTTGTCAGCAATAGTTTTATCTTCTTCTGGGGTCCACAGCCCCTTGTCACCATTGTAACAACTCTCTTTAGAACAGGAAAAATTTCAATTTGAGGAGATAAACTTACCTCTGAATAGGACGAGGTGGCCGAGTGGTCAAGGCGATGGACTGCTAATCCATTGTGCTCTGCACGCGTGGGTTCGAATCCCATCCTCGTCGCAGCCAAGTTTACACAATATTGTTCTCTAATTGACTCCTTCAGCGTACTCTGCTGCATAAGATCATTATCTCAAATGCTGTATTCTTGTCTCGTGTACTGACAAAAACGCTTACTAAGACTATCAACCAGGTGATTTAACATTGTAACCTGTTCTGAATGTCTTACCAACTTGAAATGACAGATTAGAAACAGATTATTGTGGAAAATATGATCATTCAGTGAGTGTCTAAGTATGGTGATAAGCCACCATGTGCTGTCAAGAAAAACCTCCTTCCTACTTGGCGGTGGCTCTATAACTCTCTGAACCATGCTGGAAGGAACACCATTTTTCTGTATAATATCAGTCCATGGCATAAAAACAAGGAAATCTATCATTTTTTAGAAGGGGACTTTGTCAAACTGAATTTCAAAACTTTCTCTACCAGACTTAAATCAAGAAATAACAAATTTTCTGGAGAATGTGGGCATCGATCCCACTACTTCTCGCATGCTAAGCGAGCGCTCTACCATTTGAGCTAATTCCCCATCTCCTGAGATCTCTGTAAATCACTCACTTGGCCAGTCTCCCCTTAGGGCCTGTGATGAGAGACTTCATTCATTTGTCTAGGCAATGTGATACATTTTAGGACAGAACATACATGCTGAGCAGGTTGTGAGGACTTGCCACAGAAACCACCCTTTCACAGGGGGATTAGCTCAAATGGTAGAGCGCGCGCTTTGCATGTGAGAGGTAGTGGGATCGATGCCCACATTCTCCACTATTGAACCCTCAATTGCTTCTTGTGAGTGACATCTATTTACTTCTACCTCAACATGAAACTTCTCGGTATCAAACCTCTGCACACAGCTGTGCATAGTCTTGCTTTGGTTTCTTGAAAACCTGTCAAGTCTCTTTCCAGATCCTCTTTAAGTTCTAACTTAGTAGTGGGACGCGAGAGGTATTTCCACTCTCTGGCCCTTTGCATATCTTCACATTGCGTGTAACCCTAATGACTCACACTATAGTGAGGTGCTAAACACACCTTGACTCAAGAGGTCCCACACCCCACCAGTTTGTGGGGGGTTAAACAACCTGCATGTTTAACACAACAACTCTGCGTATAGGTGAAGATCCTAGAGAGATTAATTACCTGAAACCTCCCACAAGTCTTTTGGATTTAAAGAAGCCTCTTGGACGACCAGTGTAGCATCTTCAAGAAACACAAGCAAGGCCAGTTGCCTATGTGAGCAGGTACAAAACCAGAAAACATTAGTTAGAGTCCTGTAGTCCCCTAAATTGGTCTCCAGTAAAGAAATGATAACCAACTGTGGTCTGCACGCATGGGTTAGAAACCTTTTTTGTCAGCAATAGTTTTATCTTCTTCTGGGGTCCACAGCCCCTTGTCACCATTGTAACAACTCTCTTTAGAACAGGAAAAATTTCAATTTGAGGAGATAAACTTACCTCTGAATAGGACGAGGTGGCCGAGTGGTCAAGGCGATGGACTGCTAATCCGTTGTGCTCTGCACGCGTGGGTTCGAATCCCATCCTCGTCGCACCCAAGTTTACACAATATTGTTCTCTAATTGACTCCTTCAGCGTACTCTGCTGCATAAGATCATTATCTCAAATGCTGTATTCTTGTCTCGTGTACTGACAAAAACGCTTACTAAGACTATCAACCAGGTGATTTAACATTGTAACCTGTTCTGAATGTCTTACCAACTTGAAATGACAGATTAGAAACAGATTATTGTGGAAAATATGATCATTCAGTGAGTGTCTAAGTATGGTGATAAGCCACCATGTGCTGTCAAGAAAAACCTCCTTCCTACTTGGCGGTGGCTCTATAACTCTCTGAACCATGCTGGAAGGAACACCATTTTTCTGTATAATATCAGTCCATGGCATAAAAACAAGGAAATCTATCATTTTTTAGAAGGGGACTTTGTCAAACTGAATTTCAAAACTTTCTCTACCAGACTTAAATCAAGAAATAACAAATTTTCTGGAGAATGTGGGCATCGATCCCACTACTTCTCGCATGCTAAGCGAGCGCTCTACCATTTGAGCTAATTCCCCATCTACTGAGATCTCTGTAAATCACTCACTTGCCCAGTCTCCCCTTAGGGCCTGTGATGAGAGACTTCATTCATTTGTCTAGGCAATGTGATACATTTTAGGACAGAACATACATGCTGAGCAGGTTGTGAGGTCTTGCCACAGAAACCACCCTTTCACAGGGGGATTAGCTCAAATGGTAGAGCGCTCGCTTTGCACGTGAGAGGTAGTGGGATCGATGCCCACATTCTCCACTATTGAACCCTCAACTGCTTCTTGTGAGTGACATCTATTTACTTCTACCTCAAGATGAAACTTCTCGGTATCAAACCTCTGCACACAGCTGTGCATAGTCTTGCTTTGGTTTCTTGAAAACCTGTCAAGTCTCTTTCCAGATCCTCTTTAAGTTCTAACTTAGTAGTGGGACGCGAGAGGTATTTCCACTCTCTGGCCCTTTGCATATCTTCACATTGCGTGTAACCCTAATGACTCACACTATAGTGAGGTGCTAAACACACCTTGACTCAAGAGGTCCCACACCCCACCAGTTTGTGGGGGGTTAAACAACCTGCATGTTTAACACAACAACTCTGCGTATAGGTGAAGATCCTAGAGAGATTAATTACCTGATACCTCCCACAAGTCTTTTGGATTTAAAGAAGCCTCTTGGACGACCAGTGTAGCATCTTCAAGAAACACAAGCAAGGCCAGTTGCCTATGTGAGCAGGTACAAAACCAGAAAACATTAGTTAGAGTCCTGTAGGCCCCTAAATTGGTCTCCAGTAAAGAAATGATAACCAACTGTGGTCTGCACGCATGGGTTAGAAACCTTTTTTGTCAGCAATAGTTTTATCTTCTTCTGGGGTCCACAGCCCCTTGTCACCATTGTAACAACTCTCTTTAGAACAGGAAAAATTTCAATTTGAGGAGATAAACTTACCTCTGAATAGGACGAGGTGGCCGAGTGGTCAAGGCGATGGACTGCTAATCCATTGTGCTCTGCACGCGTGGGTTCGAATCCCATCCTCGTCGCAGCCAAGTTTACACAATATTGTTCTCTAATTGACTCCTTCAGCGTACTCTGCTGCATAAGATCATTATCTCAAATGCTGTATTCTTGTCTCGTGTACTGACAAAAACGCTTACTAAGACTATCAACCAGGTGATTTAACATTGTAACCTGTTCTGAATGTCTTACCAACTTGAAATGACAGATTAGAAACAGATTATTGTGGAAAATATGATCATTCAGTGAGTGTCTAAGTATGGTGATAAGCCACCATGTGCTGTCAAGAAAAACCTCCTTCCTACTTGGCGGTGGCTCTATAACTCTCTGAACCATGCTGGAAGGAACACCATTTTTCTGTATAATATCAGTCCATGGCATAAAAACAAGGAAATCTATCATTTTTTAGAAGGGGACTTTGTCAAACTGAATTTCAAAACTTTCTCTACCAGACTTAAATCAAGAAATAACAAATTTTCTGGAGAATGTGGGCATCGATCCCACTACTTCTCGCATGCTAAGCGAGCGCTCTACCATTTGAGCTAATTCCCCATCTCCTGAGATCTCTGTAAATCACTCACTTGGCCAGTCTCCCCTTAGGGCCTGTGATGAGAGACTTCATTCATTTGTCTAGGCAATGTGATACATTTTAGGACAGAACATACATGCTGAGCAGGTTGTGAGGACTTGCCACAGAAACCACCCTTTCACAGGGGGATTAGCTCAAATGGTAGAGCGCTCGCTTTGCATGTGAGAGGTAGTGGGATCGATGCCCACATTCTCCACTATTGAACCCTCAATTGCTTCTTGTGAGTGACATCTATTTACTTCTACCTCAACATGAAACTTCTCGGTATCAAACCTCTGCACACAGCTGTGCATAGTCTTGCTTTGGTTTCTTGAAAACCTGTCAAGTCTCTTTCCAGATCCTCTTTAAGTTCTAACTTAGTAGTGGGACGCGAGAGGTATTTCCACTCTCTGGCCCTTTGCATATCTTCACATTGCGTGTAACCCTAATGACTCACACTATAGTGAGGTGCTAAACACACCTTGACTCAAGAGGTCCCACACCCCACCAGTTTGTGGGGGGTTAAACAACCTGCATGTTTAACACAACAACTCTGCGTATAGGTGAAGATCCTAGAGAGATTAATTACCTGAAACCTCCCACAAGTCTTTTGGATTTAAAGAAGCCTCTTGGACGACCAGTGTAGCATCTTCAAGAAACACAAGCAAGGCCAGTTGCCTATGTGAGCAGGTACAAAACCAGAAAACATTAGTTAGAGTCCTGTAGTCCCCTAAATTGGTCTCCAGTAAAGAAATGATAACCAACTGTGGTCTGCACGCATGGGTTAGAAACCTTTTTTGTCAGCAATAGTTTTATCTTCTTCTGGGGTCCACAGCCCCTTGTCACCATTGTAACAACTCTCTTTAGAACAGGAAAAATTTCAATTTGAGGAGATAAACTTACCTCTGAATAGGACGAGGTGGCCGAGTGGTCAAGGCGATGGACTGCTAATCCGTTGTGCTCTGCACGCGTGGGTTCGAATCCCATCCTCGTCGCACCCAAGTTTACACAATATTGTTCTCTAATTGACTCCTTCAGCGTACTCTGCTGCATAAGATCATTATCTCAAATGCTGTATTCTTGTCTCGTGTACTGACAAAAACGCTTACTAAGACTATCAACCAGGTGATTTAACATTGTAACCTGTTCTGAATGTCTTACCAACTTGAAATGACAGATTAGAAACAGATTATTGTGGAAAATATGATCATTCAGTGAGTGTCTAAGTATGGTGATAAGCCACCATGTGCTGTCAAGAAAAACCTCCTTCCTACTTGGCGGTGGCTCTATAACTCTCTGAACCATGCTGGAAGGAACACCATTTTTCTGTATAATATCAGTCCATGGCATAAAAACAAGGAAATCTATCATTTTTTAGAAGGGGACTTTGTCAAACTGAATTTCAAAACTTTCTCTACCAGACTTAAATCAAGAAATAACAAATTTTCTGGAGAATGTGGGCATCGATCCCACTACTTCTCGCATGCTAAGCGAGCGCTCTACCATTTGAGCTAATTCCCCATCTACTGAGATCTCTGTAAATCACTCACTTGCCCAGTCTCCCCTTAGGGCCTGTGATGAGAGACTTCATTCATTTGTCTAGGCAATGTGATACATTTTAGGACAGAACATACATGCTGAGCAGGTTGTGAGGTCTTGCCACAGAAACGACCCTTTCACAGGGGGATTAGCTCAAATGGTAGAGCGCTCGCTTTGCACGTGAGAGGTAGTGGGATCGATGCCCACATTCTCCACTATTGAACCCTCAACTGCTTCTTGTGAGTGACATCTATTTACTTCTACCTCAAGATGAAACTTCTCGGTATCAAACCTCTGCACACAGCTGTGCATAGTCTTGCTTTGGTTTCTTGAAAACCTGTCAAGTCTCTTTCCAGATCCTCTTTAAGTTCTAACTTAGTAGTGGGACGCGAGAGGTATTTCCACTCTCTGGCCCTTTGCATATCTTCACATTGCGTGTAACCCTAATGACTCACACTATAGTGAGGTGCTAAACACACCTTGACTCAAGAGGTCCCACACCCCACCAGTTTGTGGGGGGTTAAACAACCTGCATGTTTAACACAACAACTCTGCGTATAGGTGAAGATCCTAGAGAGATTAATTACCTGATACCTCCCACAAGTCTTTTGGATTTAAAGAAGCCTCTTGGACGACCAGTGTAGCATCTTCAAGAAACACAAGCAAGGCCAGTTGCCTATGTGAGCAGGTACAAAACCAGAAAACATTAGTTAGAGTCCTGTAGGCCCCTAAATTGGTCTCCAGTAAAGAAATGATAACCAACTGTGGTCTGCACGCATGGGTTAGAAACCTTTTTTGTCAGCAATAGTTTTATCTTCTTCTGGGGTCCACAGCCCCTTGTCACCATTGTAACAACTCTCTTTAGAACAGGAAAAATTTCAATTTGAGGAGATAAACTTACCTCTGAATAGGACGAGGTGGCCGAGTGGTCAAGGCGATGGACTGCTAATCCATTGTGCTCTGCACGCGTGGGTTCGAATCCCATCCTCGTCGCAGCCAAGTTTACACAATATTGTTCTCTAATTGACTCCTTCAGCGTACTCTGCTGCATAAGATCATTATCTCAAATGCTGTATTCTTGTCTCGTGTACTGACAAAAACGCTTACTAAGACTATCAACCAGGTGATTTAACATTGTAACCTGTTCTGAATGTCTTACCAACTTGAAATGACAGATTAGAAACAGATTATTGTGGAAAATATGATCATTCAGTGAGTGTCTAAGTATGGTGATAAGCCACCATGTGCTGTCAAGAAAAACCTCCTTCCTACTTGGCGGTGGCTCTATAACTCTCTGAACCATGCTGGAAGGAACACCATTTTTCTGTATAATATCAGTCCATGGCATAAAAACAAGGAAATCTATCATTTTTTAGAAGGGGACTTTGTCAAACTGAATTTCAAAACTTTCTCTACCAGACTTAAATCAAGAAATAACAAATTTTCTGGATAATGTGGGCATCGATCCCACTACTTCTCGCATGCTAAGCGAGCGCTCTACCATTTGAGCTAATTCCCCATCTCCTGAGATCTCTGTAAATCACTCACTTGGCCAGTCTCCCCTTAGGGCCTGTGATGAGAGACTTCATTCATTTGTCTAGGCAATGTGATACATTTTAGGACAGAACATACATGCTGAGCAGGTTGTGAGGACTTGCCACAGAAACCACCCTTTCACAGGGGGATTAGCTCAAATGGTAGAGCGCGCGCTTTGCATGTGAGAGGTAGTGGGATCGATGCCCACATTCTCCACTATTGAACCCTCAATTGCTTCTTGTGAGTGACATCTATTTACTTCTACCTCAACATGAAACTTCTCGGTATCAAACCTCTGCACACAGCTGTGCATAGTCTTGCTTTGGTTTCTTGAAAACCTGTCAAGTCTCTTTCCAGATCCTCTTTAAGTTCTAACTTAGTAGTGGGACGCGAGAGGTATTTCCACTCTCTGGCCCTTTGCATATCTTCACATTGCGTGTAACCCTAATGACTCACACTATAGTGAGGTGCTAAACACACCTTGACTCAAGAGGTCCCACACCCCACCAGTTTGTGGGGGGTTAAACAACCTGCATGTTTAACACAACAACTCTGCGTATAGGTGAAGATCCTAGAGAGATTAATTACCTGAAACCTCCCACAAGTCTTTTGGATTTAAAGAAGCCTCTTGGACGACCAGTGTAGCATCTTCAAGAAACACAAGCAAGGCCAGTTGCCTATGTGAGCAGGTACAAAACCAGAAAACATTAGTTAGAGTCCTGTAGTCCCCTAAATTGGTCTCCAGTAAAGAAATGATAACCAAC
Organism: Limanda limanda; assembly: GCF_963576545.1. NCBI lineage: Eukaryota > Metazoa > Chordata > Actinopteri > Pleuronectiformes > Pleuronectidae > Limanda > Limanda limanda. Next base: position 2,480,111 of record NC_083652.1, read on the forward strand.
TGTGGTCTGCACGCATGGGTTAGAAACCTTTTTTGTCAGCAATAGTTTTATCTTCTTCTGGGGTCCACAGCCCCTTGTCACCATTGTAACAACTCTCTTTAGAACAGGAAAAATTTCAATTTGAGGAGATAAACTTACCTCTGAATAGGACGAGGTGGCCGAGTGGTCAAGGCGATGGACTGCTAATCCGTTGTGCTCTGCACGCGTGGGTTCGAATCCCATCCTCGTCGCACCCAAGTTTACACAATATTGTTCTCTAATTGACTCCTTCAGCGTACTCTGCTGCATAAGATCATTATCTCAAATGCTGTATTCTTGTCTCGTGTACTGACAAAAACGCTTACTAAGACTATCAACCAGGTGATTTAACATTGTAACCTGTTCTGAATGTCTTACCAACTTGAAATGACAGATTAGAAACAGATTATTGTGGAAAATATGATCATTCAGTGAGTGTCTAAGTATGGTGATAAGCCACCATGTGCTGTCAAGAAAAACCTCCTTCCTACTTGGCGGTGGCTCTATAACTCTCTGAACCATGCTGGAAGGAACACCATTTTTCTGTATAATATCAGTCCATGGCATAAAAACAAGGAAATCTATCATTTTTTAGAAGGGGACTTTGTCAAACTGAATTTCAAAACTTTCTCTACCAGACTTAAATCAAGAAATAACAAATTTTCTGGAGAATGTGGGCATCGATCCCACTACTTCTCGCATGCTAAGCGAGCGCTCTACCATTTGAGCTAATTCCCCATCTCCTGAGATCTCTGTAAATCACTCACTTGGCCAGTCTCCCCTTAGGGCCTGTGATGAGAGACTTCATTCATTTGTCTAGGCAATGTGATACATTTTAGGACAGAACATACATGCTGAGCAGGTTGTGAGGACTTGCCACAGAAACCACCCTTTCACAGGGGGATTAGCTCAAATGGTAGAGCGCGCGCTTTGCATGTGAGAGGTAGTGGGATCGATGCCCACATTCTCCACTATTGAACCCTCAATTGCTTCTTGTGAGTGACATCTATTTACTTCTACCTCAACATGAAACTTCTCGGTATCAAACCTCTGCACACAGCTGTGCATAGTCTTGCTTTGGTTTCTTGAAAACCTGTCAAGTCTCTTTCCAGATCCTCTTTAAGTTCTAACTTAGTAGTGGGACGCGAGAGGTATTTCCACTCTCTGGCCCTTTGCATATCTTCACATTGCGTGTAACCCTAATGACTCACACTATAGTGAGGTGCTAAACACACCTTGACTCAAGAGGTCCCACACCCCACCAGTTTGTGGGGGGTTAAACAACCTGCATGTTTAACACAACAACTCTGCGTATAGGTGAAGATCCTAGAGAGATTAATTACCTGAAACCTCCCACAAGTCTTTTGGATTTAAAGAAGCCTCTTGGACGACCAGTGTAGCATCTTCAAGAAACACAAGCAAGGCCAGTTGCCTATGTGAGCAGGTACAAAACCAGAAAACATTAGTTAGAGTCCTGTAGTCCCCTAAATTGGTCTCCAGTAAAGAAATGATAACCAACTGTGGTCTGCACGCATGGGTTAGAAACCTTTTTTGTCAGCAATAGTTTTATCTTCTTCTGGGGTCCACAGCCCCTTGTCACCATTGTAACAACTCTCTTTAGAACAGGAAAAATTTCAATTTGAGGAGATAAACTTACCTCTGAATAGGACGAGGTGGCCGAGTGGTCAAGGCGATGGACTGCTAATCCGTTGTGCTCTGCACGCGTGGGTTCGAATCCCATCCTCGTCGCACCCAAGTTTACACAATATTGTTCTCTAATTGACTCCTTCAGCGTACTCTGCTGCATAAGATCATTATCTCAAATGCTGTATTCTTGTCTCGTGTACTGACAAAAACGCTTACTAAGACTATCAACCAGGTGATTTAACATTGTAACCTGTTCTGAATGTCTTACCAACTTGAAATGACAGATTAGAAACAGATTATTGTGGAAAATATGATCATTCAGTGAGTGTCTAAGTATGGTGATAAGCCACCATGTGCTGTCAAGAAAAACCTCCTTCCTACTTGGCGGTGGCTCTATAACTCTCTGAACCATGCTGGAAGGAACACCATTTTTCTGTATAATATCAGTCCATGGCATAAAAACAAGGAAATCTATCATTTTTTAGAAGGGGACTTTGTCAAACTGAATTTCAAAACTTTCTCTACCAGACTTAAATCAAGAAATAACAAATTTTCTGGAGAATGTGGGCATCGATCCCACTACTTCTCGCATGCTAAGCGAGCGCTCTACCATTTGAGCTAATTCCCCATCTACTGAGATCTCTGTAAATCACTCACTTGCCCAGTCTCCCCTTAGGGCCTGTGATGAGAGACTTCATTCATTTGTCTAGGCAATGTGATACATTTTAGGACAGAACATACATGCTGAGCAGGTTGTGAGGTCTTGCCACAGAAACCACCCTTTCACAGGGGGATTAGCTCAAATGGTATAGCGCTCGCTTTGCACGTGAGAGGTAGTGGGATCGATGCCCACATTCTCCACTATTGAACCCTCAACTGCTTCTTGTGAGTGACATCTATTTACTTCTACCTCAAGATGAAACTTCTCGGTATCAAACCTCTGCACACAGCTGTGCATAGTCTTGCTTTGGTTTCTTGAAAACCTGTCAAGTCTCTTTCCAGATCCTCTTTAAGTTCTAACTTAGTAGTGGGACGCGAGAGGTATTTCCACTCTCTGGCCCTTTGCATATCTTCACATTGCGTGTAACCCTAATGACTCACACTATAGTGAGGTGCTAAACACACCTTGACTCAAGAGGTCCCACACCCCACCAGTTTGTGGGGGGTTAAACAACCTGCATGTTTAACACAACAACTCTGCGTATAGGTGAAGATCCTAGAGAGATTAATTACCTGAAACCTCCCACAAGTCTTTTGGATTTAAAGAAGCCTCTTGGACGACCAGTGTAGCATCTTCAAGAAACACAAGCAAGGCCAGTTGCCTATGTGAGCAGGTACAAAACCAGAAAACATTAGTTAGAGTCCTGTAGTCCCCTAAATTGGTCTCCAGTAAAGAAATGATAACCAACTGTGGTCTGCACGCATGGGTTAGAAACCTTTTTTGTCAGCAATAGTTTTATCTTCTTCTGGGGTCCACAGCCCCTTGTCACCATTGTAACAACTCTCTTTAGAACAGGAAAAATTTCAATTTGAGGAGATAAACTTACCTCTGAATAGGACGAGGTGGCCGAGTGGTCAAGGCGATGGACTGCTAATCCGTTGTGCTCTGCACGCGTGGGTTCGAATCCCATCCTCGTCGCACCCAAGTTTACACAATATTGTTCTCTAATTGACTCCTTCAGCGTACTCTGCTGCATAAGATCATTATCTCAAATGCTGTATTCTTGTCTCGTGTACTGACAAAAACGCTTACTAAGACTATCAACCAGGTGATTTAACATTGTAACCTGTTCTGAATGTCTTACCAACTTGAAATGACAGATTAGAAACAGATTATTGTGGAAAATATGATCATTCAGTGAGTGTCTAAGTATGGTGATAAGCCACCATGTGCTGTCAAGAAAAACCTCCTTCCTACTTGGCGGTGGCTCTATAACTCTCTGAACCATGCTGGAAGGAACACCATTTTTCTGTATAATATCAGTCCATGGCATAAAAACAAGGAAATCTATCATTTTTTAGAAGGGGACTTTGTCAAACTGAATTTCAAAACTTTCTCTACCAGACTTAAATCAAGAAATAACAAATTTTCTGGAGAATGTGGGCATCGATCCCACTACTTCTCGCATGCTAAGCGAGCGCTCTACCATTTGAGCTAATTCCCCATCTACTGAGATCTCTGTAAATCACTCACTTGGCCAGTCTCCCCTTAGGGCCTGTGATGAGAGACTTCATTCATTTGTCTAGGCAATGTGATACATTTTAGGACAGAACATACATGCTGAGCAGGTTGTGAGGTCTTGCCACAGAAACCACCCTTTAACAGGGGGATTAGCTCAAATGGTAGAGCGCTCGCTTTGCACGTGAGAGGTAGTGGGATCGATGCCCACATTCTCCACTATTGAACCCTCAACTGCTTCTTGTGAGTGACATCTATTTACTTCTACCTCAAGATGAAACTTCTCGGTATCAAACCTCTGCACACAGCTGTGCATAGTCTTGCTTTGGTTTCTTGAAAACCTGTCAAGTCTCTTTCCAGATCCTCTTTAAGTTCTAACTTAGTAGTGGGACGCGAGAGGTATTTCCACTCTCTGGCCCTTTGCATATCTTCACATTGCGTGTAACCCTAATGACTCACACTATAGTGAGGTGCCAAACACACCTTGACTCAAGAGGTCCCACACCCCACCAGTTTGTGGGGGGTTAAACAACCTGCATGTTTAACACAACAACTCTGCGTATAGGTGAAGATCCTAGAGAGATTAATTACCTGAAACCTCCCACAAGTCTTTTGGATTTAAAGAAGCCTCTTGGACGACCAGTGTAGCATCTTCAAGAAACACAAGCAAGGCCAGTTGCCTATGTGAGCAGGTACAAAACCAGAAAACATTAGTTAGAGTCCTGTAGTCCCCTAAATTGGTCTCCAGTAAAGAAATGATAACCAACTGTGGTCTGCACGCATGGGTTAGAAACCTTTTTTGTCAGCAATAGTTTTATCTTCTTCTGGGGTCCACAGCCCCTTGTCACCATTGTAACAACTCTCTTTAGAACAGGAAAAATTTCAATTTGAGGAGATAAACTTACCTCTGAATAGGACGAGGTGGCCGAGTGGTCAAGGCGATGGACTGCTAATCCGTTGTGCTCTGCACGCGTGGGTTCGAATCCCATCCTCGTCGCACCCAAGTTTACACAATATTGTTCTCTAATTGACTCCTTCAGCGTACTCTGCTGCATAAGATCATTATCTCAAATGCTGTATTCTTGTCTCGTGTACTGACAAAAACGCTTACTAAGACTATCAACCAGGTGATTTAACATTGTAACCTGTTCTGAATGTCTTACCAACTTGAAATGACAGATTAGAAACAGATTATTGTGGAAAATATGATCATTCAGTGAGTGTCTAAGTATGGTGATAAGCCACCATGTGCTGTCAAGAAAAACCTCCTTCCTACTTGGCGGTGGCTCTATAACTCTCTGAACCATGCTGGAAGGAACACCATTTTTCTGTATAATATCAGTCCATGGCATAAAAACAAGGAAATCTATCATTTTTTAGAAGGGGACTTTGTCAAACTGAATTTCAAAACTTTCTCTACCAGACTTAAATCAAGAAATAACAAATTTTCTGGAGAATGTGGGCATCGATCCCACTACTTCTCGCATGCTAAGCGAGCGCTCTACCATTTGAGCTAATTCCCCATCTACTGAGATCTCTGTAAATCACTCACTTGCCCAGTCTCCCCTTAGGGCCTGTGATGAGAGACTTCATTCATTTGTCTAGGCAATGTGATACATTTTAGGACAGAACATACATGCTGAGCAGGTTGTGAGGTCTTGCCACAGAAACCACCCTTTCACAGGGGGATTAGCTCAAATGGTAGAGCGCTCGCTTTGCACGTGAGAGGTAGTGGGATCGATGCCCACATTCTCCACTATTGAACCCTCAACTGCTTCTTGTGAGTGACATCTATTTACTTCTACCTCAAGATGAAACTTCTCGGTATCAAACCTCTGCACACAGCTGTGCATAGTCTTGCTTTGGTTTCTTGAAAACCTGTCAAGTCTCTTTCCAGATCCTCTTTAAGTTCTAACTTAGTAGTGGGACGCGAGAGGTATTTCCACTCTCTGGCCCTTTGCATATCTTCACATTGCGTGTAACCCTAATGACTCACACTATAGTGAGGTGCTAAACACACCTTGACTCAAGAGGTCCCACACCCCACCAGTTTGTGGGGGGTTAAACAACCTGCATGTTTAACACAACAACTCTGCGTATAGGTGAAGATCCTAGAGAGATTAATTACCTGATACCTCCCACAAGTCTTTTGGATTTAAAGAAGCCTCTTGGACGACCAGTGTAGCATCTTCAAGAAACACAAGCAAGGCCAGTTGCCTATGTGAGCAGGTACAAAACCAGAAAACATTAGTTAGAGTCCTGTAGGCCCCTAAATTGGTCTCCAGTAAAGAAATGATAACCAACTGTGGTCTGCACGCATGGGTTAGAAACCTTTTTTGTCAGCAATAGTTTTATCTTCTTCTGGGGTCCACAGCCCCTTGTCACCATTGTAACAACTCTCTTTAGAACAGGAAAAATTTCAATTTGAGGAGATAAACTTACCTCTGAATAGGACGAGGTGGCCGAGTGGTCAAGGCGATGGACTGCTAATCCATTGTGCTCTGCACGCGTGGGTTCGAATCCCATCCTCGTCGCAGCCAAGTTTACACAATATTGTTCTCTAATTGACTCCTTCAGCGTACTCTGCTGCATAAGATCATTATCTCAAATGCTGTATTCTTGTCTCGTGTACTGACAAAAACGCTTACTAAGACTATCAACCAGGTGATTTAACATTGTAACCTGTTCTGAATGTCTTACCAACTTGAAATGACAGATTAGAAACAGATTATTGTGGAAAATATGATCATTCAGTGAGTGTCTAAGTATGGTGATAAGCCACCATGTGCTGTCAAGAAAAACCTCCTTCCTACTTGGCGGTGGCTCTATAACTCTCTGAACCATGCTGGAAGGAACACCATTTTTCTGTATAATATCAGTCCATGGCATAAAAACAAGGAAATCTATCATTTTTTAGAAGGGGACTTTGTCAAACTGAATTTCAAAACTTTCTCTACCAGACTTAAATCAAGAAATAACAAATTTTCTGGAGAATGTGGGCATCGATCCCACTACTTCTCGCATGCTAAGCGAGCGCTCTACCATTTGAGCTAATTCCCCATCTCCTGAGATCTCTGTAAATCACTCACTTGGCCAGTCTCCCCTTAGGGCCTGTGATGAGAGACTTCATTCATTTGTCTAGGCAATGTGATACATTTTAGGACAGAACATACATGCTGAGCAGGTTGTGAGGACTTGCCACAGAAACCACCCTTTCACAGGGGGATTAGCTCAAATGGTAGAGCGCGCGCTTTGCATGTGAGAGGTAGTGGGATCGATGCCCACATTCTCCACTATTGAACCCTCAATTGCTTCTTGTGAGTGACATCTATTTACTTCTACCTCAACATGAAACTTCTCGGTATCAAACCTCTGCACACAGCTGTGCATAGTCTTGCTTTGGTTTCTTGAAAACCTGTCAAGTCTCTTTCCAGATCCTCTTTAAGTTCTAACTTAGTAGTGGGACGCGAGAGGTATTTCCACTCTCTGGCCCTTTGCATATCTTCACATTGCGTGTAACCCTAATGACTCACACTATAGTGAGGTGCTAAACACACCTTGACTCAAGAGGTCCCACACCCCACCAGTTTGTGGGGGGTTAAACAACCTGCATGTTTAACACAACAACTCTGCGTATAGGTGAAGATCCTAGAGAGATTAATTACCTGAAACCTCCCACAAGTCTTTTGGATTTAAAGAAGCCTCTTGGACGACCAGTGTAGCATCTTCAAGAAACACAAGCAAGGCCAGTTGCCTATGTGAGCAGGTACAAAACCAGAAAACATTAGTTAGAGTCCTGTAGTCCCCTAAATTGGTCTCCAGTAAAGAAATGATAACCAACTGTGGTCTGCACGCATGGGTTAGAAACCTTTTTTGTCAGCAATAGTTTTATCTTCTTCTGGGGTCCACAGCCCCTTGTCACCATTGTAACAACTCTCTTTAGAACAGGAAAAATTTCAATTTGAGGAGATAAACTTACCTCTGAATAGGACGAGGTGGCCGAGTGGTCAAGGCGATGGACTGCTAATCCGTTGTGCTCTGCACGCGTGGGTTCGAATCCCATCCTCGTCGCACCCAAGTTTACACAATATTGTTCTCTAATTGACTCCTTCAGCGTACTCTGCTGCATAAGATCATTATCTCAAATGCTGTATTCTTGTCTCGTGTACTGACAAAAACGCTTACTAAGACTATCAACCAGGTGATTTAACATTGTAACCTGTTCTGAATGTCTTACCAACTTGAAATGACAGATTAGAAACAGATTATTGTGGAAAATATGATCATTCAGTGAGTGTCTAAGTATGGTGATAAGCCACCATGTGCTGTCAAGAAAAACCTCCTTCCTACTTGGCGGTGGCTCTATAACTCTCTGAACCATGCTGGAAGGAACACCATTTTTCTGTATAATATCAGTCCATGGCATAAAAACAAGGAAATCTATCATTTTTTAGAAGGGGACTTTGTCAAACTGAATTTCAAAACTTTCTCTACCAGACTTAAATCAAGAAATAACAAATTTTCTGGAGAATGTGGGCATCGATCCCACTACTTCTCGCATGCTAAGCGAGCGCTCTACCATTTGAGCTAATTCCCCATCTACTGAGATCTCTGTAAATCACTCACTTGCCCAGTCTCCCCTTAGGGCCTGTGATGAGAGACTTCATTCATTTGTCTAGGCAATGTGATACATTTTAGGACAGAACATACATGCTGAGCAGGTTGTGAGGTCTTGCCACAGAAACCACCCTTTCACAGGGGGATTAGCTCAAATGGTATAGCGCTCGCTTTGCACGTGAGAGGTAGTGGGATCGATGCCCACATTCTCCACTATTGAACCCTCAACTGCTTCTTGTGAGTGACATCTATTTACTTCTACCTCAAGATGAAACTTCTCGGTATCAAACCTCTGCACACAGCTGTGCATAGTCTTGCTTTGGTTTCTTGAAAACCTGTCAAGTCTCTTTCCAGATCCTCTTTAAGTTCTAACTTAGTAGTGGGACGCGAGAGGTATTTCCACTCTCTGGCCCTTTGCATATCTTCACATTGCGTGTAACCCTAATGACTCACACTATAGTGAGGTGCTAAACACACCTTGACTCAAGAGGTCCCACACCCCACCAGTTTGTGGGGGGTTAAACAACCTGCATGTTTAACACAACAACTCTGCGTATAGGTGAAGATCCTAGAGAGATTAATTACCTGAAACCTCCCACAAATCTTTTGGATTTAAAGAAGCCTCTTGGACGACCAGTGTAGCATCTTCAAGAAACACAAGCAAGGCCAGTTGCCTATGTGAGCAGGTACAAAACCAGAAAACATTAGTTAGAGTCCTGTAGGCCCCTAAATTGGTCTCCAGTAAAGAAATGATAACCAACTGTGGTCTGCACGCATGGGTTAGAAACCTTTTTTGTCAGCAATAGTTTTATCTTCTTCTGGGGTCCACAGCCCCTTGTCACCATTGTAACAACTCTCTTTAGAACAGGAAAAATTTCAATTTGAGGAGATAAACTTACCTCTGAATAGGACGAGGTGGCCGAGTGGTCAAGGCGATGGACTGCTAATCCATTGTGCTCTGCACGCGTGGGTTCGAATCCCATCCTCGTCGCAGCCAAGTTTACACAATATTGTTCTCTAATTGACTCCTTCAGCTTACTCTGCTGCATAAGATCATTATCTCAAATGCTGTATTCTTGTCTCGTGTACTGACAAAAACGCTTACTAAGACTATCAACCAGGTGATTTAACATTGTAACCTGTTCTGAATGTCTTACCAACTTGAAATGACAGATTAGAAACAGATTATTGTGGAAAATATGATCATTCAGTGAGTGTCTAAGTATGGTGATAAGCCACCATGTGCTGTCAAGAAAAACCTCCTTCCTACTTGGCGGTGGCTCTATAACTCTCTGAACCATGCTGGAAGGAACACCATTTTTCTGTATAATATCAGTCCATGGCATAAAAACAAGGAAATCTATCATTTTTTAGAAGGGGACTTTGTCAAACTGAATTTCAAAACTTTCTCTACAAGACTTAAATCAAGATATAACAAATTTTCTGGAGAATGTGGGCATCGATCCCACTACTTCTCGCATGCTAAGCGAGCGCTCTACCATTTGAGCTAATTCCCCATCTACTGAGATCTCTGTAAATCACTCACTTGGCCAGTCTCCCCTTAGGGCCTGTGATGAGAGACTTCATTCATTTGTCTAGGCAATGTGATACATTTTAGGACAGAACATACATGCTGAGCAGGTTGTGAGGTCTTGCCACAGAAACCACCCTTTCACAGGGGGATTAGCTCAAATGGTAGAGCGCTCGCTTTGCATGTGAGAGGTAGTGGGATCGATGCCCACATTCTCCACTATTGAACCCTCAACTGCTTCTTGTGAGTGACATCTATTTACTTCTACCTCAAGATGAAACTTCTCGGTATCAAACCTCTGCACACAGCTGTGCATAGTCTTGCTTTGGTTTCTTGAAAACCTGTCAAGTCTCTTTCCAGATCCTCTTTAAGTTCTAACTTAGTAGTGGGACGCGAGAGGTATTTCCACTCTCTGGCCCTTTGCATATCTTCACATTGCGTGTAACCCTAATGACTCACACTATAGTGAGGTGCTAAACACACCTTGACTCAAGAGGTCCCACACCCCACCAGTTTGTGGGGGGTTAAACAACCTGCATGTTTAACACAACAACTCTGCGTATAGGTGAAGATCCTAGAGAGATTAATTACCTGAAACCTCCCACAAGTCTTTTGGATTTAAAGAAGCCTCTTGGACGACCAGTGTAGCATCTTCAAGAAACACAAGCAAGGCCAGTTGCCTATGTGAGCAGGTACAAAACCAGAAAACATTAGTTAGAGTCCTGTAGGCCCCTAAATTGGTCTCCAGTAAAGAAATGATAACCAACTGTGGTCTGCACGCATGGGTTAGAAACCTTTTTTGTCAGCAATAGTTTTATCTTCTTCTGGGGTCCACAGCCCCTTGTCACCATTGTAACAACTCTCTTTAGAACAGGAAAAATTTCAATTTGAGGAGATAAACTTACCTCTGAATAGGACGAGGTGGCCGAGTGGTCAAGGCGATGGACTGCTAATCCATTGTGCTCTGCACGCGTGGGTTCGAATCCCATCCTCGTCGCAGCCAAGTTTACACAATATTGTTCTCTAATTGACTCCTTCAGCGTACTCTGCTGCATAAGATCATTATCTCAAATGCTGTATTCTTGTCTCGTGTACTGACAAAAACGCTTACTAAGACTATCAACCAGGTGATTTAACATTGTAACCTGTTCTGAATGTCTTACCAACTTGAAATGACAGATTAGAAACAGATTATTGTGGAAAATATGATCATTCAGTGAGTGTCTAAGTATGGTGATAAGCCACCATGTGCTGTCAAGAAAAACCTCCTTCCTACTTGGCGGTGGCTCTATAACTCTCTGAACCATGCTGGAAGGAACACCATTTTTCTGTATAATATCAGTCCATGGCATAAAAACAAGGAAATCTATCATTTTTTAGAAGGGGACTTTGTCAAACTGAATTTCAAAACTTTCTCTACCAGACTTAAATCAAGAAATAACAAATTTTCTGGAGAATGTGGGCATCGATCCCACTACTTCTCGCATGCTAAGCGAGCGCTCTACCATTTGAGCTAATTCCCCATCTCCTGAGATCTCTGTAAATCACTCACTTGGCCAGTCTCCCCTTAGGGCCTGTGATGAGAGACTTCATTCATTTGTCTAGGCAATGTGATACATTTTAGGACAGAACATACATGCTGAGCAGGTTGTGAGGACTTGCCACAGAAACCACCCTTTCACAGGGGGATTAGCTCAAATGGTAGAGCGCGCGCTTTGCATGTGAGAGGTAGTGGGATCGATGCCCACATTCTCCACTATTGAACCCTCAATTGCTTCTTGTGAGTGACATCTATTTACTTCTACCTCAACATGAAACTTCTCGGTATCAAACCTCTGCACACAGCTGTGCATAGTCTTGCTTTGGTTTCTTGAAAACCTGTCAAGTCTCTTTCCAGATCCTCTTTAAGTTCTAACTTAGTAGTGGGACGCGAGAGGTATTTCCACTCTCTGGCCCTTTGCATATCTTCACATTGCGTGTAACCCTAATGACTCACACTATAGTGAGGTGCTAAACACACCTTGACTCAAGAGGTCCCACACCCCACCAGTTTGTGGGGGGTTAAACAACCTGCATGTTTAACACAACAACTCTGCGTATAGGTGAAGATCCTAGAGAGATTAATTACCTGAAACCTCCCACAAGTCTTTTGGATTTAAAGAAGCCTCTTGGACGACCAGTGTAGCATCTTCAAGAAACACAAGCAAGGCCAGTTGCCTATGTGAGCAGGTACAAAACCAGAAAACATTAGTTAGAGTCCTGTAGTCCCCTAAATTGGTCTCCAGTAAAGAAATGATAACCAACTGTGGTCTGCACGCATGGGTTAGAAACCTTTTTTGTCAGCAATAGTTTTATCTTCTTCTGGGGTCCACAGCCCCTTGTCACCATTGTAACAACTCTCTTTAGAACAGGAAAAATTTCAATTTGAGGAGATAAACTTACCTCTGAATAGGACGAGGTGGCCGAGTGGTCAAGGCGATGGACTGCTAATCCGTTGTGCTCTGCACGCGTGGGTTCGAATCCCATCCTCGTCGCACCCAAGTTTACACAATATTGTTCTCTAATTGACTCCTTCAGCGTACTCTGCTGCATAAGATCATTATCTCAAATGCTGTATTCTTGTCTCGTGTACTGACAAAAACGCTTACTAAGACTATCAACCAGGTGATTTAACATTGTAACCTGTTCTGAATGTCTTACCAACTTGAAATGACAGATTAGAAACAGATTATTGTGGAAAATATGATCATTCAGTGAGTGTCTAAGTATGGTGATAAGCCACCATGTGCTGTCAAGAAAAACCTCCTTCCTACTTGGCGGTGGCTCTATAACTCTCTGAACCATGCTGGAAGGAACACCATTTTTCTGTATAATATCAGTCCATGGCATAAAAACAAGGAAATCTATCATTTTTTAGAAGGGGACTTTGTCAAACTGAATTTCAAAACTTTCTCTACCAGACTTAAATCAAGAAATAACAAATTTTCTGGAGAATGTGGGCATCGATCCCACTACTTCTCGCATGCTAAGCGAGCGCTCTACCATTTGAGCTAATTCCCCATCTACTGAGATCTCTGTAAATCACTCACTTGCCCAGTCTCCCCTTAGGGCCTGTGATGAGAGACTTCATTCATTTGTCTAGGCAATGTGATACATTTTAGGACAGAACATACATGCTGAGCAGGTTGTGAGGTCTTGCCACAGAAACCACCCTTTCACAGGGGGATTAGCTCAAATGGTATAGCGCTCGCTTTGCACGTGAGAGGTAGTGGGATCGATGCCCACATTCTCCACTATTGAACCCTCAACTGCTTCTTGTGAGTGACATCTATTTACTTCTACCTCAAGATGAAACTTCTCGGTATCAAACCTCTGCACACAGCTGTGCATAGTCTTGCTTTGGTTTCTTGAAAACCTGTCAAGTCTCTTTCCAGATCCTCTTTAAGTTCTAACTTAGTAGTGGGACGCGAGAGGTATTTCCACTCTCTGGCCCTTTGCATATCTTCACATTGCGTGTAACCCTAATGACTCACACTATAGTGAGGTGCTAAACACACCTTGACTCAAGAGGTCCCACACCCCACCAGTTTGTGGGGGGTTAAACAACCTGCATGTTTAACACAACAACTCTGCGTATAGGTGAAGATCCTAGAGAGATTAATTACCTGAAACCTCCCACAAGTCTTTTGGATTTAAAGAAGCCTCTTGGACGACCAGTGTAGCATCTTCAAGAAACACAAGCAAGGCCAGTTGCCTATGTGAGCAGGTACAAAACCAGAAAACATTAGTTAGAGTCCTGTAGTCCCCTAAATTGGTCTCCAGTAAAGAAATGATAACCAACTGTGGTCTGCACGCATGGGTTAGAAACCTTTTTTGTCAGCAATAGTTTTATCTTCTTCTGGGGTCCACAGCCCCTTGTCACCATTGTAACAACTCTCTTTAGAACAGGAAAAATTTCAATTTGAGGAGATAAACTTACCTCTGAATAGGACGAGGTGGCCGAGTGGTCAAGCCGATGGACTGCTAATCCGTTGTGCTCTGCACGCGTGGGTTCGAATCCCATCCTCGTCGCAGCCAAGTTTACACAATATTGTTCTCTAATTGACTCCTTCAGCTTACTCTGCTGCATAAGATCATTATCTCAAATGCTGTATTCTTGTCTCGTGTACTGACAAAAACGCTTACTAAGACTATCAACCAGGTGATTTAACATTGTAACCTGTTCTGAATGTCTTACCAACTTGAAATGACAGATTAGAAACAGATTATTGGGGAAAATATGATCATTCAGTGAGTGTCTAAGTATGGTGATAAGCCACCATGTGCTGTCAAGAAAAACCTCCTTCCTACTTGGCGGTGGCTCTATAACTCTCTGAACCATGCTGGAAGGAACACCATTTTTCTGTATAATATCAGTCCATGGCATAAAAACAAGGAAATCTATCATTTTTTAGAAGGGGACTTTGTCAAACTGAATTTCAAAACTTTCTCTACCAGACTTAAATCAAGAAATAACAAATTTTCTGGAGAATGTGGGCATCGATCCCACTACTTCTCGCATGCTAAGCGAGCGCGCTACCATTTGAGCTAATTCCCCATCTACTGAGATCTCTGTAAATCACTCACTTGGCCAGTCTCCCCTTAGGGCCTGTGATGAGAGACTTCATTCATTTGTCTAGGCAGTGTTGGGAAGGATACTTTCAAAACGTATTCCGTTACAGAATACAGAATACATGCACAAAAATGTAATCTGTAACGTATTCCAATACATTAACTAATCTGAGTAACGTATTCTGAATACTTGGAATACTTCCGGTTTGTATTGCATTTTTTAAGTGTATGATTGCGGCGTTGTTATAGTCAGGGGAGCAGCAGCAGTTTAAACTCTCTCTCCACCGATGCTGCGGGCCCGCTGGATGTCCGGCTCCCATCCACTCCCACCTCTGTGCCGGTCCCACCGGAGGCTGAACCCCCCCTGCGCCAAGGCTGCCTCGCGCCGTGCAGCGATCGTTTCGGCGTCGGGTCTATTTTTTGCGCTTGACCCGAGCGTATCGCTCCAGGAAACACACTGAAAAATGATTTTAAACGATATTGATGACATATTTTATATGATATAAATGATAAAGCATGCATCCCATAGTTTGTATTCCCCTTCTGTTGTCCTGGAGTTTTAAATTTACCAATTTGACCGATCACATTATTAAATGCCCCCCTCCATACAGACACACAAGCAGTCATAAAGATAAAAAGAGAGGGGGGGGGGGGGCGGAGAACACGTAATTTACCCTCGACACCCGACATTGAACGGAGCAAACAGCGGAGAAGTTCTTGAAATTGGATAACATTAAATTGGGACGCTGTTGCAGTTAATGTTGGAGCAACAAGTGACTATATGCTTTTATACTTCTGGGTCAACGGGTGATATTATTTTAGCGGCGCTTCAGCGTCCGGTGTGAACCCTGCGTGCCTCGCTGGCCTCCTGCAGAGCCATGACAGCGGAGCTCTGGGAGCGCAGGTCGGTCTTCTCTCACCAGGTGCTGGAAGGGCAGCTTGCGGATCAGCAGCTCCGTAGATTTCTGGTAGCGACGGAACTCTCTCAGAGCCACGGTCCCGGGCCTGTAACGGTCCCGAGCCGGTCGCGGTGAGGCTTCTTCACGCCGCCGGGGTCCGGGCGCTCTTACGGCAGCCCTGGTCTCCAGCTGCTTCCTGGGGGCTTTGCCTCCGGTGGATTTACGAGACAGTGATTAAACTCGTGAAACAGAGAAGTACCGTCATGTAATCCACTGATTTCAACAATGTAACTGTATTCTGAATACCATCTATTTAATTTGTAACTGTAACGGAATACAGTTACTCATAATTTGTATTCTAAATACGTAACGCCGTTACATGTATTCCGTTACTCTCCAACACTGGCAATGTGATACATTTTAGGACAGAACATACATGCTGAGCAGGTTGTGAGGTCTTGCCACAGAAACCACCCTTTCACAGGGGGATTAGCTCAAATGGTAGAGCGCTCGCTTTGCATGTGAGAGGTAGTGGGATCGATGCCCACATTCTCCACTATTGAACCCTCAACTGCTTCTTGTGAGTGACATCTATTTACTTCTACCTCAAGATGAAACTTCTCGGTATCAAACCTCTGCACACAGCTGTGCATAGTCTTGCTTTGGTTTCTTGAAAACCTGTCAAGTCTCTTTCCAGATCCTCTTTAAGTTCTAACTTAGTAGTGGGACGCGAGAGGTATTTCCACTCTCTGGCCCTTTGCATATCTTCACATTGCGTGTAACCCTAATGACTCACACTATAGTGAGGTGCTAAACACACCTTGACTCAAGAGGTCCCACACCCCACCAGTTTGTGGGGGGTTAAACAACCTGCATGTTTAACACAACAACTCTGCGTATAGGTGAAGATCCTAGAGAGATTAATTACCTGATACCTCCCACAAGTCTTTTGGATTTAAAGAAGCCTCTTGGACGACCAGTGTAGCATCTTCAAGAAACACAAGCAAGGCCAGTTGCCTATGTGAGCAGGTACAAAACCAGAAAACATTAGTTAGAGTCCTGTAGTCCCCTAAATTGGTCTCCAGTAAAGAAATGATAACCAACTGTGGTCTGCACGCATGGGTTAGAAACCTTTTTTGTCAGCAATAGTTTTATCTTCTTCTGGGGTCCACAGCCCCTTGTCACCATTGTAACAACTCTCTTTAGAACAGGAAAAATTTCAATTTGAGGAGATAAACTTACCTCTGAATAGGACGAGGTGGCCGAGTGGTCAAGGCGATGGACTGCTAATCCGTTGTGCTCTGCACGCGTGGGTTCGAATCCCATCCTCGTCGCACCCAAGTTTACACAATATTGTTCTCTAATTGACTCCTTCAGCGTACTCTGCTGCATAAGATCATTATCTCAAATGCTGTATTCTTGTCTCGTGTACTGACAAAAACGCTTACTAAGACTATCAACCAGGTGATTTAACATTGTAACCTGTTCTGAATGTCTTACCAACTTGAAATGACAGATTAGAAACAGATTATTGTGGAAAATATGATCATTCAGTGAGTGTCTAAGTATGGTGATAAGCCACCATGTGCTGTCAAGAAAAACCTCCTTCCTACTTGGCGGTGGCTCTATAACTCTCTGAACCATGCTGGAAGGAACACCATTTTTCTGTATAATATCAGTCCATGGCATAAAAACAAGGAAATCTATCATTTTTTAGAAGGGGACTTTGTCAAACTGAATTTCAAAACTTTCTCTACCAGACTTAAATCAAGAAATAACAAATTTTCTGGAGAATGTGGGCATCGATCCCACTACTTCTCACATGCTAAGCGAGCGCTCTACCATTTGAGCTAATTCCCCATCTACTGAGATCTCTGTAAATCACTCACTTGCCCAGTCTCCCCTTAGGGCCTGTGATGAGAGACTTCATTCATTTGTCTAGGCAATGTGATACATTTTAGGACAGAACATACATGCTGAGCAGGTTGTGAGGTCTTGCCACAGAAACCACCCTTTCACAGGGGGATTAGCTCAAATGGTATAGCGCTCGCTTTGCACGTGAGAGGTAGTGGGATCGATGCCCACATTCTCCACTATTGAACCCTCAACTGCTTCTTGTGAGTGACATCTATTTACTTCTACCTCAAGATGAAACTTCTCGGTATCAAACCTCTGCACACAGCTGTGCATAGTCTTGCTTTGGTTTCTTGAAAACCTGTCAAGTCTCTTTCCAGATCCTCTTTAAGTTCTAACTTAGTAGTGGGACGCGAGAGGTATTTCCACTCTCTGGCCCTTTGCATATCTTCACATTGCGTGTAACCCTAATGACTCACACTATAGTGAGGTGCTAAACACACCTTGACTCAAGAGGTCCCACACCCCACCAGTTTGTGGGGGGTTAAACAACCTGCATGTTTAACACAACAACTCTGCGTATAGGTGAAGATCCTAGAGAGATTAATTACCTGAAACCTCCCACAAGTCTTTTGGATTTAAAGAAGCCTCTTGGACGACCAGTGTAGCATCTTCAAGAAACACAAGCAAGGCCAGTTGCCTATGTGAGCAGGTACAAAACCAGAAAACATTAGTTAGAGTCCTGTAGGCCCCTAAATTGGTCTCCAGTAAAGAAATGATAACCAACTGTGGTCTGCACGCATGGGTTAGAAACCTTTTTTGTCAGCAATAGTTTTATCTTCTTCTGGGGTCCACAGCCCCTTGTCACCATTGTAACAACTCTCTTTAGAACAGGAAAAATTTCAATTTGAGGAGATAAACTTACCTCTGAATAGGACGAGGTGGCCGAGTGGTCAAGGCGATGGACTGCTAATCCATTGTGCTCTGCACGCGTGGGTTCGAATCCCATCCTCGTCGCAGCCAAGTTTACACAATATTGTTCTCTAATTGACTCCTTCAGCTTACTCTGCTGCATAAGATCATTATCTCAAATGCTGTATTCTTGTCTCGTGTACTGACAAAAACGCTTACTAAGACTATCAACCAGGTGATTTAACATTGTAACCTGTTCTGAATGTCTTACCAACTTGAAATGACAGATTAGAAACAGATTATTGTGGAAAATATGATCATTCAGTGAGTGTCTAAGTATGGTGATAAGCCACCATGTGCTGTCAAGAAAAACCTCCTTCCTACTTGGCGGTGGCTCTATAACTCTCTGAACCATGCTGGAAGGAACACCATTTTTCTGTATAATATCAGTCCATGGCATAAAAACAAGGAAATCTATCATTTTTTAGAAGGGGACTTTGTCAAACTGAATTTCAAAACTTTCTCTACAAGACTTAAATCAAGATATAACAAATTTTCTGGAGAATGTGGGCATCGATCCCACTACTTCTCGCATGCTAAGCGAGCGCTCTACCATTTGAGCTAATTCCCCATCTACTGAGATCTCTGTAAATCACTCACTTGCCCAGTCTCCCCTTAGGGCCTGTGATGAGAGACTTCATTCATTTGTCTAGGCAATGTGATACATTTTAGGACAGAACATACATGCTGAGCAGGTTGTGAGGTCTTGCCACAGAAACCACCCTTTCACAGGGGGATTAGCTCAAATGGTATAGCGCTCGCTTTGCACGTGAGAGGTAGTGGGATCGATGCCCACATTCTCCACTATTGAACCCTCAACTGCTTCTTGTGAGTGACATCTATTTACTTCTACCTCAAGATGAAACTTCTCGGTATCAAACCTCTGCACACAGCTGTGCATAGTCTTGCTTTGGTTTCTTGAAAACCTGTCAAGTCTCTTTCCAGATCCTCTTTAAGTTCTAACTTAGTAGTGGGACGCGAGAGGTATTTCCACTCTCTGGCCCTTTGCATATCTTCACATTGCGTGTAACCCTAATGACTCACACTATAGTGAGGTGCTAAACACACCTTGACTCAAGAGGTCCCACACCCCACCAGTTTGTGGGGGGTTAAACAACCTGCATGTTTAACACAACAACTCTGCGTATAGGTGAAGATCCTAGAGAGATTAATTACCTGAAACCTCCCACAAGTCTTTTGGATTTAAAGAAGCCTCTTGGACGACCAGTGTAGCATCTTCAAGAAACACAAGCAAGGCCAGTTGCCTATGTGAGCAGGTACAAAACCAGAAAACATTAGTTAGAGTCCTGTAGGCCCCTAAATTGGTCTCCAGTAAAGAAATGATAACCAACTGTGGTCTGCACGCATGGGTTAGAAACCTTTTTTGTCAGCAATAGTTTTATCTTCTTCTGGGGTCCACAGCCCCTTGTCACCATTGTAACAACTCTCTTTAGAACAGGAAAAATTTCAATTTGAGGAGATAAACTTACCTCTGAATAGGACGAGGTGGCCGAGTGGTCAAGGCTAATCCATTGTGCTCTGCACGCGTGGGTTCGAATCCCATCCTCGTCGCAGCCAAGTTTACACAATATTGTTCTCTAATTGACTCCTTCAGCTTACTCTGCTGCATAAGATCATTATCTCAAATGCTGTATTCTTGTCTCGTGTACTGACAAAAACGCTTACTAAGACTATCAACCAGGTGATTTAACATTGTAACCTGTTCTGAATGTCTTACCAACTTGAAATGACAGATTAGAAACAGATTATTGTGGAAAATATGATCATTCAGTGAGTGTCTAAGTATGGTGATAAGCCACCATGTGCTGTCAAGAAAAACCTCCTTCCTACTTGGCGGTGGCTCTATAACTCTCTGAACCATGCTGGAAGGAACACCATTTTTCTGTATAATATCAGTCCATGGCATAAAAACAAGGAAATCTATCATTTTTTAGAAGGGGACTTTGTCAAACTGAATTTCAAAACTTTCTCTACAAGACTTAAATCAAGATATAACAAATTTTCTGGAGAATGTGGGCATCGATCCCACTACTTCTCGCATGCTAAGCGAGCGCTCTACCATTTGAGCTAATTCCCCATCTACTGAGATCTCTGTAAATCACTCACTTGGCCAGTCTCCCCTTAGGGCCTGTGATGAGAGACTTCATTCATTTGTCTAGGCAATGTGATTCATTTTAGGACAGAACATACATGCTGAGCAGGTTGTGAGGTCTTGCCACAGAAACCACCCTTTCACAGGGGGATTAGCTCAAATGGTAGAGCGCTCGCTTTGCATGTGAGAGGTAGTGGGATCGATGCCCACATTCTCCACTATTGAACCCTCAACTGCTTCTTGTGAGTGACATCTATTTACTTCTACCTCAAGATGAAACTTCTCGGTATCAAACCTCTGCACACAGCTGTGCATAGTCTTGCTTTGGTTTCTTGAAAACCTGTCAAGTCTCTTTCCAGATCCTCTTTAAGTTCTAACTTAGTAGTGGGACGCGAGAGGTATTTCCACTCTCTGGCCCTTTGCATATCTTCACATTGCGTGTAACCCTAATGACTCACACTATAGTGAGGTGCTAAACACACCTTGACTCAAGAGGTCCCACACCCCACCAGTTTGTGGGGGGTTAAACAACCTGCATGTTTAACACAACAACTCTGCGTATAGGTGAAGATCCTAGAGAGATTAATTACCTGAAACCTCCCACAAGTCTTTTGGATTTAAAGAAGCCTCTTGGACGACCAGTGTAGCATCTTCAAGAAACACAAGCAAGGCCAGTTGCCTATGTGAGCAGGTACAAAACCAGAAAACATTAGTTAGAGTCCTGTAGGCCCCTAAATTGGTCTCCAGTAAAGAAATGATAACCAACTGTGGTCTGCACGCATGGGTTAGAAACCTTTTTTGTCAGCAATAGTTTTATCTTCTTCTGGGGTCCACAGCCCCTTGTCACCATTGTAACAACTCTCTTTAGAACAGGAAAAATTTCAATTTGAGGAGATAAACTTACCTCTGAATAGGACGAGGTGGCCGAGTGGTCAAGGCGATGGACTGCTAATCCATTGTGCTCTGCACGCGTGGGTTCGAATCCCATCCTCGTCGCAGCCAAGTTTACACAATATTGTTCTCTAATTGACTCCTTCAGCGTACTCTGCTGCATAAGATCATTATCTCAAATGCTGTATTCTTGTCTCGTGTACTGACAAAAACGCTTACTAAGACTATCAACCAGGTGATTTAACATTGTAACCTGTTCTGAATGTCTTACCAACTTGAAATGACAGATTAGAAACAGATTATTGGGGAAAATATGATCATTCAGTGAGTGTCTAAGTATGGTGATAAGCCACCATGTGCTGTCAAGAAAAACCTCCTTCCTACTTGGCGGTGGCTCTATAACTCTCTGAACCATGCTGGAAGGAACACCATTTTTCTGTATAATATCAGTCCATGGCATAAAAACAAGGAAATCTATCATTTTTTAGAAGGGGACTTTGTCAAACTGAATTTCAAAACTTTCTCTACCAGACTTAAATCAAGAAATAACAAATTTTCTGGAGAATGTGGGCATCGATCCCACTACTTCTCACATGCTAAGCGAGCGCTCTACCATTTGAGCTAATTCCCCATCTACTGAGATCTCTGTAAATCACTCACTTGGCCAGTCTCCCCTTAGGGCCTGTGATGAGAGACTTCATTCATTTGTCTAGGCAATGTGATACATTTTAGGACAGAACATACATGCTGAGCAGGTTGTGAGGTCTTGCCACAGAAACCACCCTTTCACAGGGGGATTAGCTCAAATGGTAGAGCGCTCGCTTTGCATGTGAGAGGTAGTGGGATCGATGCCCACATTCTCCACTATTGAACCCTCAACTGCTTCTTGTGAGTGACATCTATTTACTTCTACCTCAAGATGAAACTTCTCGGTATCAAACCTCTGCACACAGCTGTGCATAGTCTTGCTTTGGTTTCTTGAAAACCTGTCAAGTCTCTTTCCAGATCCTCTTTAAGTTCTAACTTAGTAGTGGGACGCGAGAGGTATTTCCACTCTCTGGCCCTTTGCATATCTTCACATTGCGTGTAACCCTAATGACTCACACTATAGTGAGGTGCTAAACACACCTTGACTCAAGAGGTCCCACACCCCACAAGTTTGTGGGGGGTTAAACAACCTGCATGTTTAACACAACAACTCTGCGTATAGGTGAAGATCCTAGAGAGATTAATTACCTGAAACCTCCCACAAGTCTTTTGGATTTAAAGAAGCCTCTTGGACGACCAGTGTAGCATCTTCAAGAAACACAAGCAAGGCCAGTTGCCTATGTGAGCAGGTACAACACCAGAAAACATTAGTTAGAGTCCTGTAGTCCCCTAAATTGGTCTCCAGTAAAGAAATGATAACCAACTGTGGTCTGCACGCATGGGTTAGAAACCTTTTTTGTCAGCAATAGTTTTATCTTCTTCTGGGGTCCACAGCCCCTTGTCACCATTGTAACAACTCTCTTTAGAACAGGAAAAATTTCAATTTGAGGAGATAAACTTACCTCTGAATAGGACGAGGTGGCCGAGTGGTCAAGGCGATGGACTGCTAATCTATTGTGCTCTGCACGCGTGGGTTCGAATCCCATCCTCGTCGCGGCCAAGTTTACACAATATTGTTCTCTAATTGACTCCTTCAGCGTTCTCTGCTGCATAAGATCATTATCTCAAATGCTGTATTCTTGTCTCGTGTACTGACAAAAACGCTTACTAAGACTATCAACCAGGTGATTTAACATTGTAACCTGTTCTGAATGTCTTACCAACTTGAAATGACAGATTAGAAACAGATTATTGTGGAAAATATGATCATTCAGTGAGTGTCTAAGTATGGTGATAAGCCACCATGTGCTGTCAAGAAAAACCTCCTTCCTACTTGGCGGTGGCTCTATAACTCTCTGAACCATGCTGGAAGGAACACCATTTTTCTGTATAATATCAGTCCATGGCATAAAAACAAGGAAATCTATCATTTTTTAGAAGGGGACTTTGTCAAACTGAATTTCAAAACTTTCTCTACCAGACTTAAATCAAGAAATAACAAATTTTCTGGAGAATGTGGGCATCGATCCCACTACTTCTCGCATGCTAAGCGAGCGCTCTACCATTTGAGCTAATTCCCCATCTCCTGAGATCTCTGTAAATCACTCACTTGGCCAGTCTCCCCTTAGGGCCTGTGATGAGAGACTTCATTCATTTGTCTAGGCAATGTGATACATTTTAGGACAGAACATACATGCTGAGCAGGTTGGGAGGACTTGCCACAGAAACCACCCTTTCACAGGGGGATTAGCTCAAATGGTAGAGCGCGCGCTTTGCATGTGAGAGGTAGTGGGATCGATGCCCACATTCTCCACTATTGAACCCTCAATTGCTTCTTGTGAGTGACATCTATTTACTTCTACCTCAACATGAAACTTCTCGGTATCAAACCTCTGCACACAGCTGTGCATAGTCTTGCTTTGGTTTCTTGAAAACCTGTCAAGTCTCTTTCCAGATCCTCTTTAAGTTCTAACTTAGTAGTGGGACGCGAGAGGTATTTCCACTCTCTGGCCCTTTGCATATCTTCACATTGCGTGTAACCCTAATGACTCACACTATAGTGAGGTGCTAAACACACCTTGACTCAAGAGGTCCCACACCCCACCAGTTTGTGGGGGGTTAAACAACCTGCATGTTTAACACAACAACTCTGCGTATAGGTGAAGATCCTAGAGAGATTAATTACCTGAAACCTCCCACAAGTCTTTTGGATTTAAAGAAGCCTCTTGGACGACCAGTGTAGCATCTTCAAGAAACACAAGCAAGGCCAGTTGCCTATGTGAGCAGGTACAAAACCAGAAAACATTAGTTAGAGTCCTGTAGTCCCCTAAATTGGTCTCCAGTAAAGAAATGATAACCAACTGTGGTCTGCACGCATGGGTTAGAAACCTTTTTTGTCAGCAATAGTTTTATCTTCTTCTGGGGTCCACAGCCCCTTGTCACCATTGTAACAACTCTCTTTAGAACAGTAAAAAATTTCAATTTGAGGAGATAAACTTACCTCTGAATAGGACGAGGTGGCCGAGTGGTCAAGGCGATGGACTGCTAATCCGTTGTGCTCTGCACGCGTGGGTTCGAATCCCATCCTCGTCGCACCCAAGTTTACACAATATTGTTCTCTAATTGACTCCTTCAGCGTACTCTGCTGCATAAGATCATTATCTCAAATGCTGTATTCTTGTCTCGTGTACTGACAAAAACGCTTACTAAGACTATCAACCAGGTGATTTAACATTGTAACCTGTTCTGAATGTCTTACCAACTTGAAATGACAGATTAGAAACAGATTATTGTGGAAAATATGATCATTCAGTGAGTGTCTAAGTATGGTGATAAGCCACCATGTGCTGTCAAGAAAAACCTCCTTCCTACTTGGCGGTGGCTCTATAACTCTCTGAACCATGCTGGAAGGAACACCATTTTTCTGTATAATATCAGTCCATGGCATAAAAACAAGGAAATCTATCATTTTTTAGAAGGGGACTTTGTCAAACTGAATTTCAAAACTTTCTCTACCAGACTTAAATCAAGAAATAACAAATTTTCTGGAGAATGTGGGCATCGATCCCACTACTTCTCGCATGCTAAGCGAGCGCTCTACCATTTGAGCTAATTCCCCATCTCCTGAGATCTCTGTAAATCACTCACTTGGCCAGTCTCCCCTTAGTGCCTGTGATGAGAGACTTCATTCATTTGTCTAGGCAATGTGATACATTTTAGGACAGAACATACATGCTGAGCAGGTTGTGAGGACTTGCCACAGAAACCACCCTTTCACAGGGGGATTAGCTCAAATGGTAGAGCGCTCGCTTTGCATGTGAGAGGTAGTGGGATCGATGCCCACATTCTCCACTATTGAACCCTCAATTGCTTCTTGTGAGTGACATCTATTTACTTCTACCTCAACATGAAACTTCTCGGTATCAAACCTCTGCACACAGCTGTGCATAGTCTTGCTTTGGTTTCTTGAAAACCTGTCAAGTCTCTTTCCAGATCCTCTTTAAGTTCTAACTTAGTAGTGGGACGCGAGAGGTATTTCCACTCTCTGGCCCTTTGCATATCTTCACATTGCGTGTAACCCTAATGACTCACACTATAGTGAGGTGCTAAACACACCTTGACTCAAGAGGTCCCACACCCCACCAGTTTGTGGGGGGTTAAACAACCTGCATGTTTAACACAACAACTCTGCGTATAGGTGAAGATCCTAGAGAGATTAATTACCTGAAACCTCCCACAAGTCTTTTGGATTTAAAGAAGCCTCTTGGACGACCAGTGTAGCATCTTCAAGAAACACAAGCAAGGCCAGTTGCCTATGTGAGCAGGTACAAAACCAGAAAACATTAGTTAGAGTCCTGTAGTCCCCTAAATTGGTCTCCAGTAAAGAAATGATAACCAACTGTGGTCTGCACGCATGGGTTAGAAACCTTTTTTGTCAGCAATAGTTTTATCTTCTTCTGGGGTCCACAGCCCCTTGTCACCATTGTAACAACTCTCTTTAGAACAGGAAAAATTTCAATTTGAGGAGATAAACTTACCTCTGAATAGGACGAGGTGGCCGAGTGGTCAAGGCGATGGACTGCTAATCCGTTGTGCTCTGCACGCGTGGGTTCGAATCCCATCCTCGTCGCACCCAAGTTTACACAATATTGTTCTCTAATTGACTCCTTCAGCGTACTCTGCTGCATAAGATCATTATCTCAAATGCTGTATTCTTGTCTCGTGTACTGACAAAAACGCTTACTAAGACTATCAACCAGGTGATTTAACATTGTAACCTGTTCTGAATGTCTTACCAACTTGAAATGACAGATTAGAAACAGATTATTGTGGAAAATATGATCATTCAGTGAGTGTCTAAGTATGGTGATAAGCCACCATGTGCTGTCAAGAAAAACCTCCTTCCTACTTGGCGGTGGCTCTATAACTCTCTGAACCATGCTGGAAGGAACACCATTTTTCTGTATAATATCAGTCCATGGCATAAAAACAAGGAAATCTATCATTTTTTAGAAGGGGACTTTGTCAAACTGAATTTCAAAACTTTCTCTACCAGACTTAAATCAAGAAATAACAAATTTTCTGGAGAATGTGGGCATCGATCCCACTACTTCTCGCATGCTAAGCGAGCGCTCTACCATTTGAGCTAATTCCCCATCTCCTGAGATCTCTGTAAATCACTCACTTGGCCAGTCTCCCCTTAGGGCCTGTGATGAGAGACTTCATTCATTTGTCTAGGCAATGTGATACATTTTAGGACAGAACATACATGCTGAGCAGGTTGGGAGGACTTGCCACAGAAACCACCCTTTCACAGGGGGATTAGCTCAAATGGTAGAGCGCGCGCTTTGCATGTGAGAGGTAGTGGGATCGATGCCCACATTCTCCACTATTGAACCCTCAATTGCTTCTTGTGAGTGACATCTATTTACTTCTACCTCAACATGAAACTTCTCGGTATCAAACCTCTGCACACAGCTGTGCATAGTCTTGCTTTGGTTTCTTGAAAACCTGTCAAGTCTCTTTCCAGATCCTCTTTAAGTTCTAACTTAGTAGTGGGACGCGAGAGGTATTTCCACTCTCTGGCCCTTTGCATATCTTCACATTGCGTGTAACCCTAATGACTCACACTATAGTGAGGTGCTAAACACACCTTGACTCAAGAGGTCCCACACCCCACCAGTTTGTGGGGGGTTAAACAACCTGCATGTTTAACACAACAACTCTGCGTATAGGTGAAGATCCTAGAGAGATTAATTACCTGAAACCTCCCACAAGTCTTTTGGATTTAAAGAAGCCTCTTGGACGACCAGTGTAGCATCTTCAAGAAACACAAGCAAGGCCAGTTGCCTATGTGAGCAGGTACAAAACCAGAAAACATTAGTTAGAGTCCTGTAGTCCCCTAAATTGGTCTCCAGTAAAGAAATGATAACCAACTGTGGTCTGCACGCATGGGTTAGAAACCTTTTTTGTCAGCAATAGTTTTATCTTCTTCTGGGGTCCACAGCCCCTTGTCACCATTGTAACAACTCTCTTTAGAACAGTAAAAAATTTCAATTTGAGGAGATAAACTTACCTCTGAATAGGACGAGGTGGCCGAGTGGTCAAGGCGATGGACTGCTAATCCGTTGTGCTCTGCACGCGTGGGTTCGAATCCCATCCTCGTCGCACCCAAGTTTACACAATATTGTTCTCTAATTGACTCCTTCAGCGTACTCTGCTGCATAAGATCATTATCTCAAATGCTGTATTCTTGTCTCGTGTACTGACAAAAACGCTTACTAAGACTATCAACCAGGTGATTTAACATTGTAACCTGTTCTGAATGTCTTACCAACTTGAAATGACAGATTAGAAACAGATTATTGTGGAAAATATGATCATTCAGTGAGTGTCTAAGTATGGTGATAAGCCACCATGTGCTGTCAAGAAAAACCTCCTTCCTACTTGGCGGTGGCTCTATAACTCTCTGAACCATGCTGGAAGGAACACCATTTTTCTGTATAATATCAGTCCATGGCATAAAAACAAGGAAATCTATCATTTTTTAGAAGGGGACTTTGTCAAACTGAATTTCAAAACTTTCTCTACCAGACTTAAATCAAGAAATAACAAATTTTCTGGAGAATGTGGGCATCGATCCCACTACTTCTCGCATGCTAAGCGAGCGCTCTACCATTTGAGCTAATTCCCCATCTCCTGAGATCTCTGTAAATCACTCACTTGGCCAGTCTCCCCTTAGGGCCTGTGATGAGAGACTTCATTCATTTGTCTAGGCAATGTGATACATTTTAGGACAGAACATACATGCTGAGCAGGTTGTGAGGACTTGCCACAGAAACCACCCTTTCACAGGGGGATTAGCTCAAATGGTAGAGCGCTCGCTTTGCATGTGAGAGGTAGTGGGATCGATGCCCACATTCTCCACTATTGAACCCTCAATTGCTTCTTGTGAGTGACATCTATTTACTTCTACCTCAACATGAAACATCTCGGTATCAAACCTCTGCACACAGCTGTGCATAGTCTTGCTTTGGTTTCTTGAAAACCTGTCAAGTCTCTTTCCAGATCCTCTTTAAGTTCTAACTTAGTAGTGGGACGCGAGAGGTATTTCCACTCTCTGGCCCTTTGCATATCTTCACATTGCGTGTAACCCTAATGACTCACACTATAGTGAGGTGCTAAACACACCTTGACTCAAGAGGTCCCACACCCCACCAGTTTGTGGGGGGTTAAACAACCTGCATGTTTAACACAACAACTCTGCGTATAGGTGAAGATCCTAGAGAGATTAATTACCTGAAACCTCCCACAAGTCTTTTGGATTTAAAGAAGCCTCTTGGACGACCAGTGTAGCATCTTCAAGAAACACAAGCAAGGCCAGTTGCCTATGTGAGCAGGTACAAAACCAGAAAACATTAGTTAGAGTCCTGTAGTCCCCTAAATTGGTCTCCAGTAAAGAAATGATAACCAACTGTGGTCTGCACGCATGGGTTAGAAACCTTTTTTGTCAGCAATAGTTTTATCTTCTTCTGGGGTCCACAGCCCCTTGTCACCATTGTAACAACTCTCTTTAGAACAGGAAAAATTTGAATTTGAGGAGATAAACTTACCTCTGAATAGGACGAGGTGGCCGAGTGGTCAAGGCGATGGACTGCTAATCCGTTGTGCTCTGCACGCGTGGGTTCGAATCCCATCCTCGTCGCACCCAAGTTTACACAATATTGTTCTCTAATTGACTCCTTCAGTGTACTCTGCTGCATAAGATCATTATCTCAAATGCTGTATTCTTGTCTCGTGTACTGACAAAAACGCTTACTAAGACTATCAACCAGGTGATTTAACATTGTAACCTGTTCTGAATGTCTTACCAACTTGAAATGACAGATTAGAAACAGATTATTGTGGAAAATATGATCATTCAGTGAGTGTCTAAGTATGGTGATAAGCCACCATGTGCTGTCAAGAAAAACCTCCTTCCTACTTGGCGGTGGCTCTATAACTCTCTGAACCATGCTGGAAGGAACACCATTTTTCTGTATAATATCAGTCCATGGCATAAAAACAAGGAAATCTATCATTTTTTAGAAGGGGACTTTGTCAAACTGAATTTCAAAACTTTCTCTACCAGACTTAAATCAAGAAATAACAAATTTTCTGGAGAATGTGGGCATCGATCCCACTACTTCTCGCATGCTAAGCGAGCGCTCTACCATTTGAGCTAATTCCCCATCTACTGAGATCTCTGTAAATCACTCACTTGGCCAGTCTCCCCTTAGGGCCTGTGATGAGAGACTTCATTCATTTGTCTAGGCAATGTGATACATTTTAGGACAGAACATACATGCTGAGCAGGTTGTGAGGTCTTGCCACAGAAACCACCCTTTCACAGGGGGATTAGCTCAAATGGTAGAGCGCTCGCTTTGCACGTGAGAGGTAGTGGGATCGATGCCCACATTCTCCACTATTGAACCCTCAACTGCTTCTTGTGAGTGACATCTATTTACTTCTACCTCAAGATGAAACTTCTCGGTATCAAACCTCTGCACACAGCTGTGCATAGTCTTGCTTTGGTTTCTTGAAAACCTGTCAAGTCTCTTTCCAGATCCTCTTTAAGTTCTAACTTAGTAGTGGGACGCGAGAGGTATTTCCACTCTCTGGCCCTTTGCATATCTTCACATTGCGTGTAACCCTAATGACTCACACTATAGTGAGGTGCCAAACACACCTTGACTCAAGAGGTCCCACACCCCACCAGTTTGTGGGGGGTTAAACAACCTGCATGTTTAACACAACAACTCTGCGTATAGGTGAAGATCCTAGAGAGATTAATTACCTGAAACCTCCCACAAGTCTTTTGGATTTAAAGAAGCCTCTTGGACGACCAGTGTAGCATCTTCAAGAAACACAAGCAAGGCCAGTTGCCTATGTGAGCAGGTACAAAACCAGAAAACATTAGTTAGAGTCCTGTAGTCCCCTAAATTGGTCTCCAGTAAAGAAATGATAACCAACTGTGGTCTGCACGCATGGGTTAGAAACCTTTTTTGTCAGCAATAGTTTTATCTTCTTCTGGGGTCCACAGCCCCTTGTCACCATTGTAACAACTCTCTTTAGAACAGGAAAAATTTCAATTTGAGGAGATAAACTTACCTCTGAATAGGACGAGGTGGCCGAGTGGTCAAGGCGATGGACTGCTAATCCATTGTGCTCTGCACGCGTGGGTTCGAATCCCATCCTCGTCGCAGCCAAGTTTACACAATATTGTTCTCTAATTGACTCCTTCAGCTTACTCTGCTGCATAAGATCATTATCTCAAATGCTGTATTCTTGTCTCGTGTACTGACAAAAACGCTTACTAAGACTATCAACCAGGTGATTTAACATTGTAACCTGTTCTGAATGTCTTACCAACTTGAAATGACAGATTAGAAACAGATTATTGTGGAAAATATGATCATTCAGTGAGTGTCTAAGTATGGTGATAAGCCACCATGTGCTGTCAAGAAAAACCTCCTTCCTACTTGGCGGTGGCTCTATAACTCTCTGAACCATGCTGGAAGGAACACCATTTTTCTGTATAATATCAGTCCATGGCATAAAAACAAGGAAATCTATCATTTTTTAGAAGGGGACTTTGTCAAACTGAATTTCAAAACTTTCTCTACCAGACTTAAATCAAGAAATAACAAATTTTCTGGAGAATGTGGGCATCGATCCCACTACTTCTCGCATGCTAAGCGAGCGCTCTACCATTTGAGCTAATTCCCCATCTACTGAGATCTCTGTAAATCACTCACTTGCCCAGTCTCCCCTTAGGGCCTGTGATGAGAGACTTCATTCATTTGTCTAGGCAATGTGATACATTTTAGGACAGAACATACATGCTGAGCAGGTTGTGAGGTCTTGCCACAGAAACCACCCTTTCACAGGGGGATTAGCTCAAATGGTATAGCGCTCGCTTTGCACGTGAGAGGTAGTGGGATCGATGCCCACATTCTCCACTATTGAACCCTCAACTGCTTCTTGTGAGTGACATCTATTTACTTCTACCTCAAGATGAAACTTCTCGGTATCAAACCTCTGCACACAGCTGTGCATAGTCTTGCTTTGGTTTCTTGAAAACCTGTCAAGTCTCTTTCCAGATCCTCTTTAAGTTCTAACTTAGTAGTGGGACGCGAGAGGTATTTCCACTCTCTGGCCCTTTGCATATCTTCACATTGCGTGTAACCCTAATGACTCACACTATAGTGAGGTGCTAAACACACCTTGACTCAAGAGGTCCCACACCCCACCAGTTTGTGGGGGGTTAAACAACCTGCATGTTTAACACAACAACTCTGCGTATAGGTGAAGATCCTAGAGAGATTAATTACCTGAAACCTCCCACAAGTCTTTTGGATTTAAAGAAGCCTCTTGGACGACCAGTGTAGCATCTTCAAGAAACACAAGCAAGGCCAGTTGCCTATGTGAGCAGGTACAAAACCAGAAAACATTAGTTAGAGTCCTGTAGTCCCCTAAATTGGTCTCCAGTAAAGAAATGATAACCAACTGTGGTCTGCACGCATGGGTTAGAAACCTTTTTTGTCAGCAATAGTTTTATCTTCTTCTGGGGTCCACAGCCCCTTGTCACCATTGTAACAACTCTCTTTAGAACAGGAAAAATTTCAATTTGAGGAGATAAACTTACCTCTGAATAGGACGAGGTGGCCGAGTGGTCAAGGCGATGGACTGCTAATCCGTTGTGCTCTGCACGCGTGGGTTCGAATCCCATCCTCGTCGCACCCAAGTTTACACAATATTGTTCTCTAATTGACTCCTTCAGCGTACTCTGCTGCATAAGATCATTATCTCAAATGCTGTATTCTTGTCTCGTGTACTGACAAAAACGCTTACTAAGACTATCAACCAGGTGATTTAACATTGTAACCTGTTCTGAATGTCTTACCAACTTGAAATGACAGATTAGAAACAGATTATTGTGGAAAATATGATCATTCAGTGAGTGTCTAAGTATGGTGATAAGCCACCATGTGCTGTCAAGAAAAACCTCCTTCCTACTTGGCGGTGGCTCTATAACTCTCTGAACCATGCTGGAAGGAACACCATTTTTCTGTATAATATCAGTCCATGGCATAAAAACAAGGAAATCTATCATTTTTTAGAAGGGGACTTTGTCAAACTGAATTTCAAAACTTTCTCTACCAGACTTAAATCAAGAAATAACAAATTTTCTGGAGAATGTGGGCATCGATCCCACTACTTCTCGCATGCTAAGCGAGCGCTCTACCATTTGAGCTAATTCCCCATCTCCTGAGATCTCTGTAAATCACTCACTTGGCCAGTCTCCCCTTAGGGCCTGTGATGAGAGACTTCATTCATTTGTCTAGGCAATGTGATACATTTTAGGACAGAACATACATGCTGAGCAGGTTGGGAGGACTTGCCACAGAAACCACCCTTTCACAGGGGGATTAGCTCAAATGGTAGAGCGCGCGCTTTGCATGTGAGAGGTAGTGGGATCGATGCCCACATTCTCCACTATTGAACCCTCAATTGCTTCTTGTGAGTGACATCTATTTACTTCTACCTCAACATGAAACTTCTCGGTATCAAACCTCTGCACACAGCTGTGCATAGTCTTGCTTTGGTTTCTTGAAAACCTGTCAAGTCTCTTTCCAGATCCTCTTTAAGTTCTAACTTAGTAGTGGGACGCGAGAGGTATTTCCACTCTCTGGCCCTTTGCATATCTTCACATTGCGTGTAACCCTAATGACTCACACTATAGTGAGGTGCTAAACACACCTTGACTCAAGAGGTCCCACACCCCACCAGTTTGTGGGGGGTTAAACAACCTGCATGTTTAACACAACAACTCTGCGTATAGGTGAAGATCCTAGAGAGATTAATTACCTGAAACCTCCCACAAGTCTTTTGGATTTAAAGAAGCCTCTTGGACGACCAGTGTAGCATCTTCAAGAAACACAAGCAAGGCCAGTTGCCTATGTGAGCAGGTACAAAACCAGAAAACATTAGTTAGAGTCCTGTAGTCCCCTAAATTGGTCTCCAGTAAAGAAATGATAACCAACTGTGGTCTGCACGCATGGGTTAGAAACCTTTTTTGTCAGCAATAGTTTTATCTTCTTCTGGGGTCCACAGCCCCTTGTCACCATTGTAACAACTCTCTTTAGAACAGTAAAAAATTTCAATTTGAGGAGATAAACTTACCTCTGAATAGGACGAGGTGGCCGAGTGGTCAAGGCGATGGACTGCTAATCCGTTGTGCTCTGCACGCGTGGGTTCGAATCCCATCCTCGTCGCACCCAAGTTTACACAATATTGTTCTCTAATTGACTCCTTCAGCGTACTCTGCTGCATAAGATCATTATCTCAAATGCTGTATTCTTGTCTCGTGTACTGACAAAAACGCTTACTAAGACTATCAACCAGGTGATTTAACATTGTAACCTGTTCTGAATGTCTTACCAACTTGAAATGACAGATTAGAAACAGATTATTGTGGAAAATATGATCATTCAGTGAGTGTCTAAGTATGGTGATAAGCCACCATGTGCTGTCAAGAAAAACCTCCTTCCTACTTGGCGGTGGCTCTATAACTCTCTGAACCATGCTGGAAGGAACACCATTTTTCTGTATAATATCAGTCCATGGCATAAAAACAAGGAAATCTATCATTTTTTAGAAGGGGACTTTGTCAAACTGAATTTCAAAACTTTCTCTACCAGACTTAAATCAAGAAATAACAAATTTTCTGGAGAATGTGGGCATCGATCCCACTACTTCTCGCATGCTAAGCGAGCGCTCTACCATTTGAGCTAATTCCCCATCTCCTGAGATCTCTGTAAATCACTCACTTGGCCAGTCTCCCCTTAGTGCCTGTGATGAGAGACTTCATTCATTTGTCTAGGCAATGTGATACATTTTAGGACAGAACATACATGCTGAGCAGGTTGTGAGGACTTGCCACAGAAACCACCCTTTCACAGGGGGATTAGCTCAAATGGTAGAGCGCTCGCTTTGCATGTGAGAGGTAGTGGGATCGATGCCCACATTCTCCACTATTGAACCCTCAATTGCTTCTTGTGAGTGACATCTATTTACTTCTACCTCAACATGAAACTTCTCGGTATCAAACCTCTGCACACAGCTGTGCATAGTCTTGCTTTGGTTTCTTGAAAACCTGTCAAGTCTCTTTCCAGATCCTCTTTAAGTTCTAACTTAGTAGTGGGACGCGAGAGGTATTTCCACTCTCTGGCCCTTTGCATATCTTCACATTGCGTGTAACCCTAATGACTCACACTATAGTGAGGTGCTAAACACACCTTGACTCAAGAGGTCCCACACCCCACCAGTTTGTGGGGGGTTAAACAACCTGCATGTTTAACACAACAACTCTGCGTATAGGTGAAGATCCTAGAGAGATTAATTACCTGAAACCTCCCACAAGTCTTTTGGATTTAAAGAAGCCTCTTGGACGACCAGTGTAGCATCTTCAAGAAACACAAGCAAGGCCAGTTGCCTATGTGAGCAGGTACAAAACCAGAAAACATTAGTTAGAGTCCTGTAGTCCCCTAAATTGGTCTCCAGTAAAGAAATGATAACCAACTGTGGTCTGCACGCATGGGTTAGAAACCTTTTTTGTCAGCAATAGTTTTATCTTCTTCTGGGGTCCACAGCCCCTTGTCACCATTGTAACAACTCTCTTTAGAACAGGAAAAATTTCAATTTGAGGAGATAAACTTACCTCTGAATAGGACGAGGTGGCCGAGTGGTCAAGGCGATGGACTGCTAATCCGTTGTGCTCTGCACGCGTGGGTTCGAATCCCATCCTCGTCGCACCCAAGTTTACACAATATTGTTCTCTAATTGACTCCTTCAGCGTACTCTGCTGCATAAGATCATTATCTCAAATGCTGTATTCTTGTCTCGTGTACTGACAAAAACGCTTACTAAGACTATCAACCAGGTGATTTAACATTGTAACCTGTTCTGAATGTCTTACCAACTTGAAATGACAGATTAGAAACAGATTATTGTGGAAAATATGATCATTCAGTGAGTGTCTAAGTATGGTGATAAGCCACCATGTGCTGTCAAGAAAAACCTCCTTCCTACTTGGCGGTGGCTCTATAACTCTCTGAACCATGCTGG
This sequence comes from Limanda limanda, assembly GCF_963576545.1. Classification (NCBI taxonomy): domain Eukaryota; kingdom Metazoa; phylum Chordata; class Actinopteri; order Pleuronectiformes; family Pleuronectidae; genus Limanda; species Limanda limanda. The sequence continues at coordinate 2,515,699 of NC_083652.1, forward strand.
AAGGAACACCATTTTTCTGTATAATATCAGTCCATGGCATAAAAACAAGGAAATCTATCATTTTTTAGAAGGGGACTTTGTCAAACTGAATTTCAAAACTTTCTCTACCAGACTTAAATCAAGAAATAACAAATTTTCTGGAGAATGTGGGCATCGATCCCACTACTTCTCGCATGCTAAGCGAGCGCTCTACCATTTGAGCTAATTCCCCATCTCCTGAGATCTCTGTAAATCACTCACTTGGCCAGTCTCCCCTTAGGGCCTGTGATGAGAGACTTCATTCATTTGTCTAGGCAATGTGATACATTTTAGGACAGAACATACATGCTGAGCAGGTTGTGAGGACTTGCCACAGAAACCACCCTTTCACAGGGGGATTAGCTCAAATGGTAGAGCGCTCGCTTTGCATGTGAGAGGTAGTGGGATCGATGCCCACATTCTCCACTATTGAACCCTCAATTGCTTCTTGTGAGTGACATCTATTTACTTCTACCTCAACATGAAACATCTCGGTATCAAACCTCTGCACACAGCTGTGCATAGTCTTGCTTTGGTTTCTTGAAAACCTGTCAAGTCTCTTTCCAGATCCTCTTTAAGTTCTAACTTAGTAGTGGGACGCGAGAGGTATTTCCACTCTCTGGCCCTTTGCATATCTTCACATTGCGTGTAACCCTAATGACTCACACTATAGTGAGGTGCTAAACACATCTTGACTCAAGAGGTCCCACACCCCACCAGTTTGTGGGGGGTTAAACAACCTGCATGTTTAACACAACAACTCTGCGTATAGGTGAAGATCCTAGAGAGATTAATTACCTGAAACCTCCCACAAGTCTTTTGGATTTAAAGAAGCCTCTTGGACGACCAGTGTAGCATCTTCAAGAAACACAAGCAAGGCCAGTTGCCTATGTGAGCAGGTACAAAACCAGAAAACATTAGTTAGAGTCCTGTAGTCCCCTAAATTGGTCTCCAGTAAAGAAATGATAACCAACTGTGGTCTGCACGCATGGGTTAGAAACCTTTTTTGTCAGCAATAGTTTTATCTTCTTCTGGGGTCCACAGCCCCTTGTCACCATTGTAACAACTCTCTTTAGAACAGTAAAAAATTTCAATTTGAGGAGATAAACTTACCTCTGAATAGGACGAGGTGGCCGAGTGGTCAAGGCGATGGACTGCTAATCCATTGTGCTCTGCACGCGTGGGTTCGAATCCCATCCTCGTCGCAGCCAAGTTTACACAATATTGTTCTCTAATTGACTCCTTCAGCGTACTCTGCTGCATAAGATCATTATCTCAAATGCTGTATTCTTGTCTCGTGTACTGACAAAAACGCTTACTAAGACTATCAACCAGGTGATTTAACATTGTAACCTGTTCTGAATGTCTTACCAACTTGAAATGACAGATTAGAAACAGATTATTGTGGAAAATATGATCATTCAGTGAGTGTCTAAGTATGGTGATAAGCCACCATGTGCTGTCAAGAAAAACCTCCTTCCTACTTGGCGGTGGCTCTATAACTCTCTGAACCATGCTGGAAGGAACACCATTTTTCTGTATAATATCAGTCCATGGCATAAAAACAAGGAAATCTATCATTTTTTAGAAGGGGACTTTGTCAAACTGAATTTCAAAACTTTCTCTACCAGACTTAAATCAAGAAATAACAAATTTTCTGGAGAATGTGGGCATCGATCCCACTACTTCTCGCATGCTAAGCGAGCGCTCTACCATTTGAGCTAATTCCCCATCTCCTGAGATCTCTGTAAATCACTCACTTGGCCAGTCTCCCCTTAGGGCCTGTGATGAGAGACTTCATTCATTTGTCTAGGCAATGTGATACATTTTAGGACAGAACATACATGCTGAGCAGGTTGTGAGGACTTGCCACAGAAACCACCCTTTCACAGGGGGATTAGCTCAAATGGTAGAGCGCTCGCTTTGCATGTGAGAGGTAGTGGGATCGATGCCCACATTCTCCACTATTGAACCCTCAATTGCTTCTTGTGAGTGACATCTATTTACTTCTACCTCAACATGAAACATCTCGGTATCAAACCTCTGCACACAGCTGTGCATAGTCTTGCTTTGGTTTCTTGAAAACCTGTCAAGTCTCTTTCCAGATCCTCTTTAAGTTCTAACTTAGTAGTGGGACGCGAGAGGTATTTCCACTCTCTGGCCCTTTGCATATCTTCACATTGCGTGTAACCCTAATGACTCACACTATAGTGAGGTGCTAAACACACCTTGACTCAAGAGGTCCCACACCCCACCAGTTTGTGGGGGGTTAAACAACCTGCATGTTTAACACAACAACTCTGCGTATAGGTGAAGATCCTAGAGAGATTAATTACCTGAAACCTCCCACAAGTCTTTTGGATTTAAAGAAGCCTCTTGGACGACCAGTGTAGCATCTTCAAGAAACACAAGCAAGGCCAGTTGCCTATGTGAGCAGGTACAAAACCAGAAAACATTAGTTAGAGTCCTGTAGTCCCCTAAATTGGTCTCCAGTAAAGAAATGATAACCAACTGTGGTCTGCACGCATGGGTTAGAAACCTTTTTTGTCAGCAATAGTTTTATCTTCTTCTGGGGTCCACAGCCCCTTGTCACCATTGTAACAACTCTCTTTAGAACAGGAAAAATTTGAATTTGAGGAGATAAACTTACCTCTGAATAGGACGAGGTGGCCGAGTGGTCAAGGCGATGGACTGCTAATCCGTTGTGCTCTGCACGCGTGGGTTCGAATCCCATCCTCGTCGCACCCAAGTTTACACAATATTGTTCTCTAATTGACTCCTTCAGTGTACTCTGCTGCATAAGATCATTATCTCAAATGCTGTATTCTTGTCTCGTGTACTGACAAAAACGCTTACTAAGACTATCAACCAGGTGATTTAACATTGTAACCTGTTCTGAATGTCTTACCAACTTGAAATGACAGATTAGAAACAGATTATTGTGGAAAATATGATCATTCAGTGAGTGTCTAAGTATGGTGATAAGCCACCATGTGCTGTCAAGAAAAACCTCCTTCCTACTTGGCGGTGGCTCTATAACTCTCTGAACCATGCTGGAAGGAACACCATTTTTCTGTATAATATCAGTCCATGGCATAAAAACAAGGAAATCTATCATTTTTTAGAAGGGGACTTTGTCAAACTGAATTTCAAAACTTTCTCTACCAGACTTAAATCAAGAAATAACAAATTTTCTGGAGAATGTGGGCATCGATCCCACTACTTCTCGCATGCTAAGCGAGCGCTCTACCATTTGAGCTAATTCCCCATCTACTGAGATCTCTGTAAATCACTCACTTGGCCAGTCTCCCCTTAGGGCCTGTGATGAGAGACTTCATTCATTTGTCTAGGCAATGTGATACATTTTAGGACAGAACATACATGCTGAGCAGGTTGTGAGGTCTTGCCACAGAAACCACCCTTTCACAGGGGGATTAGCTCAAATGGTAGAGCGCTCGCTTTGCACGTGAGAGGTAGTGGGATCGATGCCCACATTCTCCACTATTGAACCCTCAACTGCTTCTTGTGAGTGACATCTATTTACTTCTACCTCAAGATGAAACTTCTCGGTATCAAACCTCTGCACACAGCTGTGCATAGTCTTGCTTTGGTTTCTTGAAAACCTGTCAAGTCTCTTTCCAGATCCTCTTTAAGTTCTAACTTAGTAGTGGGACGCGAGAGGTATTTCCACTCTCTGGCCCTTTGCATATCTTCACATTGCGTGTAACCCTAATGACTCACACTATAGTGAGGTGCCAAACACACCTTGACTCAAGAGGTCCCACACCCCACCAGTTTGTGGGGGGTTAAACAACCTGCATGTTTAACACAACAACTCTGCGTATAGGTGAAGATCCTAGAGAGATTAATTACCTGAAACCTCCCACAAGTCTTTTGGATTTAAAGAAGCCTCTTGGACGACCAGTGTAGCATCTTCAAGAAACACAAGCAAGGCCAGTTGCCTATGTGAGCAGGTACAAAACCAGAAAACATTAGTTAGAGTCCTGTAGTCCCCTAAATTGGTCTCCAGTAAAGAAATGATAACCAACTGTGGTCTGCACGCATGGGTTAGAAACCTTTTTTGTCAGCAATAGTTTTATCTTCTTCTGGGGTCCACAGCCCCTTGTCACCATTGTAACAACTCTCTTTAGAACAGGAAAAATTTCAATTTGAGGAGATAAACTTACCTCTGAATAGGACGAGGTGGCCGAGTGGTCAAGGCGATGGACTGCTAATCCATTGTGCTCTGCACGCGTGGGTTCGAATCCCATCCTCGTCGCAGCCAAGTTTACACAATATTGTTCTCTAATTGACTCCTTCAGCTTACTCTGCTGCATAAGATCATTATCTCAAATGCTGTATTCTTGTCTCGTGTACTGACAAAAACGCTTACTAAGACTATCAACCAGGTGATTTAACATTGTAACCTGTTCTGAATGTCTTACCAACTTGAAATGACAGATTAGAAACAGATTATTGTGGAAAATATGATCATTCAGTGAGTGTCTAAGTATGGTGATAAGCCACCATGTGCTGTCAAGAAAAACCTCCTTCCTACTTGGCGGTGGCTCTATAACTCTCTGAACCATGCTGGAAGGAACACCATTTTTCTGTATAATATCAGTCCATGGCATAAAAACAAGGAAATCTATCATTTTTTAGAAGGGGACTTTGTCAAACTGAATTTCAAAACTTTCTCTACCAGACTTAAATCAAGAAATAACAAATTTTCTGGAGAATGTGGGCATCGATCCCACTACTTCTCGCATGCTAAGCGAGCGCTCTACCATTTGAGCTAATTCCCCATCTACTGAGATCTCTGTAAATCACTCACTTGCCCAGTCTCCCCTTAGGGCCTGTGATGAGAGACTTCATTCATTTGTCTAGGCAATGTGATACATTTTAGGACAGAACATACATGCTGAGCAGGTTGTGAGGTCTTGCCACAGAAACCACCCTTTCACAGGGGGATTAGCTCAAATGGTATAGCGCTCGCTTTGCACGTGAGAGGTAGTGGGATCGATGCCCACATTCTCCACTATTGAACCCTCAACTGCTTCTTGTGAGTGACATCTATTTACTTCTACCTCAAGATGAAACTTCTCGGTATCAAACCTCTGCACACAGCTGTGCATAGTCTTGCTTTGGTTTCTTGAAAACCTGTCAAGTCTCTTTCCAGATCCTCTTTAAGTTCTAACTTAGTAGTGGGACGCGAGAGGTATTTCCACTCTCTGGCCCTTTGCATATCTTCACATTGCGTGTAACCCTAATGACTCACACTATAGTGAGGTGCTAAACACACCTTGACTCAAGAGGTCCCACACCCCACCAGTTTGTGGGGGGTTAAACAACCTGCATGTTTAACACAACAACTCTGCGTATAGGTGAAGATCCTAGAGAGATTAATTACCTGAAACCTCCCACAAGTCTTTTGGATTTAAAGAAGCCTCTTGGACGACCAGTGTAGCATCTTCAAGAAACACAAGCAAGGCCAGTTGCCTATGTGAGCAGGTACAAAACCAGAAAACATTAGTTAGAGTCCTGTAGTCCCCTAAATTGGTCTCCAGTAAAGAAATGATAACCAACTGTGGTCTGCACGCATGGGTTAGAAACCTTTTTTGTCAGCAATAGTTTTATCTTCTTCTGGGGTCCACAGCCCCTTGTCACCATTGTAACAACTCTCTTTAGAACAGGAAAAATTTCAATTTGAGGAGATAAACTTACCTCTGAATAGGACGAGGTGGCCGAGTGGTCAAGGCGATGGACTGCTAATCCGTTGTGCTCTGCACGCGTGGGTTCGAATCCCATCCTCGTCGCACCCAAGTTTACACAATATTGTTCTCTAATTGACTCCTTCAGCGTACTCTGCTGCATAATCTCATTATCTCAAATGCTGTATTCTTGTCTCGTGTACTGACAAAAACGCTTACTAAGACTATCAACCAGGTGATTTAACATTGTAACCTGTTCTGAATGTCTTACCAACTTGAAATGACAGATTAGAAACAGATTATTGTGGAAAATATGATCATTCAGTGAGTGTCTAAGTATGGTGATAAGCCACCATGTGCTGTCAAGAAAAACCTCCTTCCTACTTGGCGGTGGCTCTATAACACTCTGAACCATGCTGGAAGGAACACCATTTTTCTGTATAATATCAGTCCATGGCATAAAAACAAGGAAATCTATCATTTTTTAGAAGGGGACTTTGTCAAACTGAATTTCAAAACTTTCTCTACCAGACTTAAATCAAGAAATAACAAATTTTCTGGAGAATGTGGGCATCGATCCCACTACTTCTCGCATGCTAAGCGAGCGCTCTACCATTTGAGCTAATTCCCCATCTACTGAGATCTCTGTAAATCACTCACTTGGCCAGTCTCCCCTTAGGGCCTGTGATGAGAGACTTCATTCATTTGTCTAGGCAATGTGATACATTTTAGGACAGAACATACATGCTGAGCAGGTTGTGAGGTCTTGCCACAGAAACCACCCTTTCACAGGGGGATTAGCTCAAATGGTAGAGCGCTCGCTTTGCACGTGAGAGGTAGTGGGATCGATGCCCACATTCTCCACTATTGAACCCTCAACTGCTTCTTGTGAGTGACATCTATTTACTTCTACCTCAAGATGAAACTTCTCGGTATCAAACCTCTGCACACAGCTGTGCATAGTCTTGCTTTGGTTTCTTGAAAACCTGTCAAGTCTCTTTCCAGATCCTCTTTAAGTTCTAACTTAGTAGTGGGACGCGAGAGGTATTTCCACTCTCTGGCCCTTTGCATATCTTCACATTGCGTGTAACCCTAATGACTCACACTATAGTGAGGTGCCAAACACACCTTGACTCAAGAGGTCCCACACCCCACCAGTTTGTGGGGGGTTAAACAACCTGCATGTTTAACACAACAACTCTGCGTATAGGTGAAGATCCTAGAGAGATTAATTACCTGAAACCTCCCACAAGTCTTTTGGATTTAAAGAAGCCTCTTGGACGACCAGTGTAGCATCTTCAAGAAACACAAGCAAGGCCAGTTGCCTATGTGAGCAGGTACAAAACCAGAAAACATTAGTTAGAGTCCTGTAGTCCCCTAAATTGGTCTCCAGTAAAGAAATGATAACCAACTGTGGTCTGCACGCATGGGTTAGAAACCTTTTTTGTCAGCAATAGTTTTATCTTCTTCTGGGGTCCACAGCCCCTTGTCACCATTGTAACAACTCTCTTTAGAACAGGAAAAATTTCAATTTGAGGAGATAAACTTACCTCTGAATAGGACGAGGTGGCCGAGTGGTCAAGGCGATGGACTGCTAATCCATTGTGCTCTGCACGCGTGGGTTCGAATCCCATCCTCGTCGCAGCCAAGTTTACACAATATTGTTCTCTAATTGACTCCTTCAGCTTACTCTGCTGCATAAGATCATTATCTCAAATGCTGTATTCTTGTCTCGTGTACTGACAAAAACGCTTACTAAGACTATCAACCAGGTGATTTAACATTGTAACCTGTTCTGAATGTCTTACCAACTTGAAATGACAGATTAGAAACAGATTATTGGGGAAAATATGATCATTCAGTGAGTGTCTAAGTATGGTGATAAGCCACCATGTGCTGTCAAGAAAAACCTCCTTCCTACTTGGCGGTGGCTCTATAACTCTCTGAACCATGCTGGAAGGAACACCATTTTTCTGTATAATATCAGTCCATGGCATAAAAACAAGGAAATCTATCATTTTTTAGAAGGGGACTTTGTCAAACTGAATTTCAAAACTTTCTCTACAAGACTTAAATCAAGATATAACAAATTTTCTGGAGAATGTGGGCATCGATCCCACTACTTCTCGCATGCTAAGCGAGCGCTCTACCATTTGAGCTAATTCCCCATCTACTGAGATCTCTGTAAATCACTCACTTGGCCAGTCTCCCCTTAGGGCCTGTGATGAGAGACTTCATTCATTTGTCTAGGCAATGTGATACATTTTAGGACAGAACATACATGCTGAGCAGGTTGTGAGGTCTTGCCACAGAAACCACCCTTTCACAGGGGGATTAGCTCAAATGGTAGAGCGCTCGCTTTGCATGTGAGAGGTAGTGGGATCGATGCCCACATTCTCCACTATTGAACCCTCAACTGCTTCTTGTGAGTGACATCTATTTACTTCTACCTCAAGATGAAACTTCTCGGTATCAAACCTCTGCACACAGCTGTGCATAGTCTTGCTTTGGTTTCTTGAAAACCTGTCAAGTCTCTTTCCAGATCCTCTTTAAGTTCTAACTTAGTAGTGGGACGCGAGAGGTATTTCCACTCTCTGGCCCTTTGCATATCTTCACATTGCGTGTAACCCTAATGACTCACACTATAGTGAGGTGCCAAACACACCTTGACTCAAGAGGTCCCACACCCCACCAGTTTGTGGGGGGTTAAACAACCTGCATGTTTAACACAACAACTCTGCGTATAGGTGAAGATCCTAGAGAGATTAATTACCTGAAACCTCCCACAAGTCTTTTGGATTTAAAGAAGCCTCTTGGACGACCAGTGTAGCATCTTCAAGAAACACAAGCAAGGCCAGTTGCCTATGTGAGCAGGTACAAAACCAGAAAACATTAGTTAGAGTCCTGTAGTCCCCTAAATTGGTCTCCAGTAAAGAAATGATAACCAACTGTGGTCTGCACGCATGGGTTAGAAACCTTTTTTGTCAGCAATAGTTCTATCTTCTTCTGGGGTCCACAGCCCCTTGTCACCATTGTAACAACTCTCTTTAGAACAGGAAAAATTTCAATTTGAGGAGATAAACTTACCTCTGAATAGGACGAGGTGGCCGAGTGGTCAAGGCGATGGACTGCTAATCCATTGTGCTCTGCACGCGTGGGTTCGAATCCCATCCTCGTCGCAGCCAAGTTTACACAATATTGTTCTCTAATTGACTCCTTCAGCTTACTCTGCTGCATAAGATCATTATCTCAAATGCTGTATTCTTGTCTCGTGTACTGACAAAAACGCTTACTAAGACTATCAACCAGGTGATTTAACATTGTAACCTGTTCTGAATGTCTTACCAACTTGAAATGACAGATTAGAAACAGATTATTGGGGAAAATATGATCATTCAGTGAGTGTCTAAGTATGGTGATAAGCCACCATGTGCTGTCAAGAAAAACCTCCTTCCTACTTGGCGGTGGCTCTATAACTCTCTGAACCATGCTGGAAGGAACACCATTTTTCTGTATAATATCAGTCCATGGCATAAAAACAAGGAAATCTATCATTTTTTAGAAGGGGACTTTGTCAAACTGAATTTCAAAACTTTCTCTACAAGACTTAAATCAAGATATAACAAATTTTCTGGAGAATGTGGGCATCGATCCCACTACTTCTCGCATGCTAAGCGAGCGCTCTACCATTTGAGCTAATTCCCCATCTACTGAGATCTCTGTAAATCACTCACTTGGCCAGTCTCCCCTTAGGGCCTGTGATGAGAGACTTCATTCATTTGTCTAGGCAATGTGATACATTTTAGGACAGAACATACATGCTGAGCAGGTTGTGAGGTCTTGCCACAGAAACCACCCTTTCACAGGGGGATTAGCTCAAATGGTAGAGCGCTCGCTTTGCATGTGAGAGGTAGTGGGATCGATGCCCACATTCTCCACTATTGAACCCTCAACTGCTTCTTGTGAGTGACATCTATTTACTTCTACCTCAAGATGAAACTTCTCGGTATCAAACCTCTGCACACAGCTGTGCATAGTCTTGCTTTGGTTTCTTGAAAACCTGTCAAGTCTCTTTCCAGATCCTCTTTAAGTTCTAACTTAGTAGTGGGACGCGAGAGGTATTTCCACTCTCTGGCCCTTTGCATATCTTCACATTGCGTGTAACCCTAATGACTCACACTATAGTGAGGTGCTAAACACACCTTGACTCAAGAGGTCCCACACCCCACCAGTTTGTGGGGGGTTAAACAACCTGCATGTTTAACACAACAACTCTGCGTATAGGTGAAGATCCTAGAGAGATTAATTACCTGATACCTCCCACAAGTCTTTTGGATTTAAAGAAGCCTCTTGGACGACCAGTGTAGCATCTTCAAGAAACACAAGCAAGGCCAGTTGCCTATGTGAGCAGGTACAAAACCAGAAAACATTAGTTAGAGTCCTGTAGGCCCCTAAATTGGTCTCCAGTAAAGAAATGATAACCAACTGTGGTCTGCACGCATGGGTTAGAAACCTTTTTTGTCAGCAATAGTTTTATCTTCTTCTGGGGTCCACAGCCCCTTGTCACCATTGTAACAACTCTCTTTAGAACAGGAAAAATTTCAATTTGAGGAGATAAACTTACCTCTGAATAGGACGAGGTGGCCGAGTGGTCAAGGCGATGGACTGCTAATCCATTGTGCTCTGCACGCGTGGGTTCGAATCCCATCCTCGTCGCAGCCAAGTTTACACAATATTGTTCTCTAATTGACTCCTTCAGCGTACTCTGCTGCATAAGATCATTATCTCAAATGCTGTATTCTTGTCTCGTGTACTGACAAAAACGCTTACTAAGACTATCAACCAGGTGATTTAACATTGTAACCTGTTCTGAATGTCTTACCAACTTGAAATGACAGATTAGAAACAGATTATTGTGGAAAATATGATCATTCAGTGAGTGTCTAAGTATGGTGATAAGCCACCATGTGCTGTCAAGAAAAACCTCCTTCCTACTTGGCGGTGGCTCTATAACTCTCTGAACCATGCTGGAAGGAACACCATTTTTCTGTATAATATCAGTCCATGGCATAAAAACAAGGAAATCTATCATTTTTTAGAAGGGGACTTTGTCAAACTGAATTTCAAAACTTTCTCTACCAGACTTAAATCAAGAAATAACAAATTTTCTGGAGAATGTGGGCATCGATCCCACTACTTCTCGCATGCTAAGCGAGCGCTCTACCATTTGAGCTAATTCCCCATCTCCTGAGATCTCTGTAAATCACTCACTTGGCCAGTCTCCCCTTAGGGCCTGTGATGAGAGACTTCATTCATTTGTCTAGGCAATGTGATACATTTTAGGACAGAACATACATGCTGAGCAGGTTGTGAGGACTTGCCACAGAAACCACCCTTTCACAGGGGGATTAGCTCAAATGGTAGAGCGCGCGCTTTGCATGTGAGAGGTAGTGGGATCGATGCCCACATTCTCCACTATTGAACCCTCAATTGCTTCTTGTGAGTGACATCTATTTACTTCTACCTCAACATGAAACTTCTCGGTATCAAACCTCTGCACACAGCTGTGCATAGTCTTGCTTTGGTTTCTTGAAAACCTGTCAAGTCTCTTTCCAGATCCTCTTTAAGTTCTAACTTAGTAGTGGGACGCGAGAGGTATTTCCACTCTCTGGCCCTTTGCATATCTTCACATTGCGTGTAACCCTAATGACTCACACTATAGTGAGGTGCTAAACACACCTTGACTCAAGAGGTCCCACACCCCACCAGTTTGTGGGGGGTTAAACAACCTGCATGTTTAACACAACAACTCTGCGTATAGGTGAAGATCCTAGAGAGATTAATTACCTGAAACCTCCCACAAGTCTTTTGGATTTAAAGAAGCCTCTTGGACGACCAGTGTAGCATCTTCAAGAAACACAAGCAAGGCCAGTTGCCTATGTGAGCAGGTACAAAACCAGAAAACATTAGTTAGAGTCCTGTAGTCCCCTAAATTGGTCTCCAGTAAAGAAATGATAACCAACTGTGGTCTGCACGCATGGGTTAGAAACCTTTTTTGTCAGCAATAGTTTTATCTTCTTCTGGGGTCCACAGCCCCTTGTCACCATTGTAACAACTCTCTTTAGAACAGGAAAAATTTCAATTTGAGGAGATAAACTTACCTCTGAATAGGACGAGGTGGCCGAGTGGTCAAGGCGATGGACTGCTAATCCGTTGTGCTCTGCACGCGTGGGTTCGAATCCCATCCTCGTCGCACCCAAGTTTACACAATATTGTTCTCTAATTGACTCCTTCAGCGTACTCTGCTGCATAAGATCATTATCTCAAATGCTGTATTCTTGTCTCGTGTACTGACAAAAACGCTTACTAAGACTATCAACCAGGTGATTTAACATTGTAACCTGTTCTGAATGTCTTACCAACTTGAAATGACAGATTAGAAACAGATTATTGTGGAAAATATGATCATTCAGTGAGTGTCTAAGTATGGTGATAAGCCACCATGTGCTGTCAAGAAAAACCTCCTTCCTACTTGGCGGTGGCTCTATAACTCTCTGAACCATGCTGGAAGGAACACCATTTTTCTGTATAATATCAGTCCATGGCATAAAAACAAGGAAATCTATCATTTTTTAGAAGGGGACTTTGTCAAACTGAATTTCAAAACTTTCTCTACCAGACTTAAATCAAGAAATAACAAATTTTCTGGAGAATGTGGGCATCGATCCCACTACTTCTCGCATGCTAAGCGAGCGCTCTACCATTTGAGCTAATTCCCCATCTACTGAGATCTCTGTAAATCACTCACTTGCCCAGTCTCCCCTTAGGGCCTGTGATGAGAGACTTCATTCATTTGTCTAGGCAATGTGATACATTTTAGGACAGAACATACATGCTGAGCAGGTTGTGAGGTCTTGCCACAGAAACAACCCTTTCACAGGGGGATTAGCTCAAATGGTAGAGCGCTCGCTTTGCACGTGAGAGGTAGTGGGATCGATGCCCACATTCTCCACTATTGAACCCTCAACTGCTTCTTGTGAGTGACATCTATTTACTTCTACCTCAAGATGAAACTTCTCGGTATCAAACCTCTGCACACAGCTGTGCATAGTCTTGCTTTGGTTTCTTGAAAACCTGTCAAGTCTCTTTCCAGATCCTCTTTAAGTTCTAACTTAGTAGTGGGACGCGAGAGGTATTTCCACTCTCTGGCCCTTTGCATATCTTCACATTGCGTGTAACCCTAATGACTCACACTATAGTGAGGTGCTAAACACACCTTGACTCAAGAGGTCCCACACCCCACCAGTTTGTGGGGGGTTAAACAACCTGCATGTTTAACACAACAACTCTGCGTATAGGTGAAGATCCTAGAGAGATTAATTACCTGATACCTCCCACAAGTCTTTTGGATTTAAAGAAGCCTCTTGGACGACCAGTGTAGCATCTTCAAGAAACACAAGCAAGGCCAGTTGCCTATGTGAGCAGGTACAAAACCAGAAAACATTAGTTAGAGTCCTGTAGGCCCCTAAATTGGTCTCCAGTAAAGAAATGATAACCAACTGTGGTCTGCACGCATGGGTTAGAAACCTTTTTTGTCAGCAATAGTTTTATCTTCTTCTGGGGTCCACAGCCCCTTGTCACCATTGTAACAACTCTCTTTAGAACAGGAAAAATTTCAATTTGAGGAGATAAACTTACCTCTGAATAGGACGAGGTGGCCGAGTGGTCAAGGCGATGGACTGCTAATCCATTGTGCTCTGCACGCGTGGGTTCGAATCCCATCCTCGTCGCAGCCAAGTTTACACAATATTGTTCTCTAATTGACTCCTTCAGCGTACTCTGCTGCATAAGATCATTATCTCAAATGCTGTATTCTTGTCTCGTGTACTGACAAAAACGCTTACTAAGACTATCAACCAGGTGATTTAACATTGTAACCTGTTCTGAATGTCTTACCAACTTGAAATGACAGATTAGAAACAGATTATTGTGGAAAATATGATCATTCAGTGAGTGTCTAAGTATGGTGATAAGCCACCATGTGCTGTCAAGAAAAACCTCCTTCCTACTTGGCGGTGGCTCTATAACTCTCTGAACCATGCTGGAAGGAACACCATTTTTCTGTATAATATCAGTCCATGGCATAAAAACAAGGAAATCTATCATTTTTTAGAAGGGGACTTTGTCAAACTGAATTTCAAAACTTTCTCTACCAGACTTAAATCAAGAAATAACAAATTTTCTGGAGAATGTGGGCATCGATCCCACTACTTCTCGCATGCTAAGCGAGCGCTCTACCATTTGAGCTAATTCCCCATCTACTGAGATCTCTGTAAATCACTCACTTGGCCAGTCTCCCCTTAGGGCCTGTGATGAGAGACTTCATTCATTTGTCTAGGCAATGTGATACATTTTAGGACAGAACATACATGCTGAGCAGGTTGTGAGGTCTTGCCACAGAAACCACCCTTTAACAGGGGGATTAGCTCAAATGGTTGAGCGCTCGCTTTGCACGTGAGAGGTAGTGGGATCGATGCCCACATTCTCCACTATTGAACCCTCAACTGCTTCTTGTGAGTGACATCTATTTACTTCTACCTCAAGATGAAACTTCTCGGTATCAAACCTCTGCACACAGCTGTGCATAGTCTTGCTTTGGTTTCTTGAAAACCTGTCAAGTCTCTTTCCAGATCCTCTTTAAGTTCTAACTTAGTAGTGGGACGCGAGAGGTATTTCCACTCTCTGGCCCTTTGCATATCTTCACATTGCGTGTAACCCTAATGACTCACACTATAGTGAGGTGCCAAACACACCTTGACTCAAGAGGTCCCACACCCCACCAGTTTGTGGGGGGTTAAACAACCTGCATGTTTAACACAACAACTCTGCGTATAGGTGAAGATCCTAGAGAGATTAATTACCTGAAACCTCCCACAAGTCTTTTGGATTTAAAGAAGCCTCTTGGACGACCAGTGTAGCATCTTCAAGAAACACAAGCAAGGCCAGTTGCCTATGTGAGCAGGTACAAAACCAGAAAACATTAGTTAGAGTCCTGTAGTCCCCTAAATTGGTCTCCAGTAAAGAAATGATAACCAACTGTGGTCTGCACGCATGGGTTAGAAACCTTTTTTGTCAGCAATAGTTTTATCTTCTTCTGGGGTCCACAGCCCCTTGTCACCATTGTAACAACTCTCTTTAGAACAGGAAAAATTTCAATTTGAGGAGATAAACTTACCTCTGAATAGGACGAGGTGGCCGAGTGGTCAAGGCGATGGACTGCTAATCCGTTGTGCTCTGCACGCGTGGGTTCGAATCCCATCCTCGTCGCACCCAAGTTTACACAATATTGTTCTCTAATTGACTCCTTCAGCGTACTCTGCTGCATAAGATCATTATCTCAAATGCTGTATTCTTGTCTCGTGTACTGACAAAAACGCTTACTAAGACTATCAACCAGGTGATTTAACATTGTAACCTGTTCTGAATGTCTTACCAACTTGAAATGACAGATTAGAAACAGATTATTGTGGAAAATATGATCATTCAGTGAGTGTCTAAGTATGGTGATAAGCCACCATGTGCTGTCAAGAAAAACCTCCTTCCTACTTGGCGGTGGCTCTATAACTCTCTGAACCATGCTGGAAGGAACACCATTTTTCTGTATAATATCAGTCCATGGCATAAAAACAAGGAAATCTATCATTTTTTAGAAGGGGACTTTGTCAAACTGAATTTCAAAACTTTCTCTACCAGACTTAAATCAAGAAATAACAAATTTTCTGGAGAATGTGGGCATCGATCCCACTACTTCTCGCATGCTAAGCGAGCGCTCTACCATTTGAGCTAATTCCCCATCTCCTGAGATCTCTGTAAATCACTCACTTGGCCAGTCTCCCCTTAGGGCCTGTGATGAGAGACTTCATTCATTTGTCTAGGCAATGTGATACATTTTAGGACAGAACATACATGCTGAGCAGGTTGTGAGGACTTGCCACAGAAACCACCCTTTCACAGGGGGATTAGCTCAAATGGTAGAGCGCGCGCTTTGCATGTGAGAGGTAGTGGGATCGATGCCCACATTCTCCACTATTGAACCCTCAATTGCTTCTTGTGAGTGACATCTATTTACTTCTACCTCAACATGAAACTTCTCGGTATCAAACCTCTGCACACAGCTGTGCATAGTCTTGCTTTGGTTTCTTGAAAACCTGTCAAGTCTCTTTCCAGATCCTCTTTAAGTTCTAACTTAGTAGTGGGACGCGAGAGGTATTTCCACTCTCTGGCCCTTTGCATATCTTCACATTGCGTGTAACCCTAATGACTCACACTATAGTGAGGTGCTAAACACACCTTGACTCAAGAGGTCCCACACCCCACCAGTTTGTGGGGGGTTAAACAACCTGCATGTTTAACACAACAACTCTGCGTATAGGTGAAGATCCTAGAGAGATTAATTACCTGAAACCTCCCACAAGTCTTTTGGATTTAAAGAAGCCTCTTGGACGACCAGTGTAGCATCTTCAAGAAACACAAGCAAGGCCAGTTGCCTATGTGAGCAGGTACAAAACCAGAAAACATTAGTTAGAGTCCTGTAGTCCCCTAAATTGGTCTCCAGTAAAGAAATGATAACCAACTGTGGTCTGCACGCATGGGTTAGAAACCTTTTTTGTCAGCAATAGTTTTATCTTCTTCTGGGGTCCACAGCCCCTTGTCACCATTGTAACAACTCTCTTTAGAACAGGAAAAATTTCAATTTGAGGAGATAAACTTACCTCTGAATAGGACGAGGTGGCCGAGTGGTCAAGGCGATGGACTGCTAATCCGTTGTGCTCTGCACGCGTGGGTTCGAATCCCATCCTCGTCGCACCCAAGTTTACACAATATTGTTCTCTAATTGACTCCTTCAGCGTACTCTGCTGCATAAGATCATTATCTCAAATGCTGTATTCTTGTCTCGTGTACTGACAAAAACGCTTACTAAGACTATCAACCAGGTGATTTAACATTGTAACCTGTTCTGAATGTCTTACCAACTTGAAATGACAGATTAGAAACAGATTATTGTGGAAAATATGATCATTCAGTGAGTGTCTAAGTATGGTGATAAGCCACCATGTGCTGTCAAGAAAAACCTCCTTCCTACTTGGCGGTGGCTCTATAACTCTCTGAACCATGCTGGAAGGAACACCATTTTTCTGTATAATATCAGTCCATGGCATAAAAACAAGGAAATCTATCATTTTTTAGAAGGGGACTTTGTCAAACTGAATTTCAAAACTTTCTCTACCAGACTTAAATCAAGAAATAACAAATTTTCTGGAGAATGTGGGCATCGATCCCACTACTTCTCGCATGCTAAGCGAGCGCTCTACCATTTGAGCTAATTCCCCATCTACTGAGATCTCTGTAAATCACTCACTTGGCCAGTCTCCCCTTAGGGCCTGTGATGAGAGACTTCATTCATTTGTCTAGGCAATGTGATACATTTTAGGACAGAACATACATGCTGAGCAGGTTGTGAGGTCTTGCCACAGAAACCACCCTTTAACAGGGGGATTAGCTCAAATGGTTGAGCGCTCGCTTTGCACGTGAGAGGTAGTGGGATCGATGCCCACATTCTCCACTATTGAACCCTCAACTGCTTCTTGTGAGTGACATCTATTTACTTCTACCTCAAGATGAAACTTCTCGGTATCAAACCTCTGCACACAGCTGTGCATAGTCTTGCTTTGGTTTCTTGAAAACCTGTCAAGTCTCTTTCCAGATCCTCTTTAAGTTCTAACTTAGTAGTGGGACGCGAGAGGTATTTCCACTCTCTGGCCCTTTGCATATCTTCACATTGCGTGTAACCCTAATGACTCACACTATAGTGAGGTGCCAAACACACCTTGACTCAAGAGGTCCCACACCCCACCAGTTTGTGGGGGGTTAAACAACCTGCATGTTTAACACAACAACTCTGCGTATAGGTGAAGATCCTAGAGAGATTAATTACCTGAAACCTCCCACAAGTCTTTTGGATTTAAAGAAGCCTCTTGGACGACCAGTGTAGCATCTTCAAGAAACACAAGCAAGGCCAGTTGCCTATGTGAGCAGGTACAAAACCAGAAAACATTAGTTAGAGTCCTGTAGTCCCCTAAATTGGTCTCCAGTAAAGAAATGATAACCAACTGTGGTCTGCACGCATGGGTTAGAAACCTTTTTTGTCAGCAATAGTTTTATCTTCTTCTGGGGTCCACAGCCCCTTGTCACCATTGTAACAACTCTCTTTAGAACAGGAAAAATTTCAATTTGAGGAGATAAACTTACCTCTGAATAGGACGAGGTGGCCGAGTGGTCAAGGCGATGGACTGCTAATCCATTGTGCTCTGCACGCGTGGGTTCGAATCCCATCCTCGTCGCAGCCAAGTTTACACAATATTGTTCTCTAATTGACTCCTTCAGCTTACTCTGCTGCATAAGATCATTATCTCAAATGCTGTATTCTTGTCTCGTGTACTGACAAAAACGCTTACTAAGACTATCAACCAGGTGATTTAACATTGTAACCTGTTCTGAATGTCTTACCAACTTGAAATGACAGATTAGAAACAGATTATTGTGGAAAATATGATCATTCAGTGAGTGTCTAAGTATGGTGATAAGCCACCATGTGCTGTCAAGAAAAACCTCCTTCCTACTTGGCGGTGGCTCTATAACTCTCTGAACCATGCTGGAAGGAACACCATTTTTCTGTATAATATCAGTCCATGGCATAAAAACAAGGAAATCTATCATTTTTTAGAAGGGGACTTTGTCAAACTGAATTTCAAAACTTTCTCTACAAGACTTAAATCAAGATATAACAAATTTTCTGGAGAATGTGGGCATCGATCCCACTACTTCTCGCATGCTAAGCGAGCGCTCTACCATTTGAGCTAATTCCCCATCTACTGAGATCTCTGTAAATCACTCACTTGGCCAGTCTCCCCTTAGGGCCTGTGATGAGAGACTTCATTCATTTGTCTAGGCAATGTGATACATTTTAGGACAGAACATACATGCTGAGCAGGTTGTGAGGTCTTGCCACAGAAACCACCCTTTCACAGGGGGATTAGCTCAAATGGTAGAGCGCTCGCTTTGCATGTGAGAGGTAGTGGGATCGATGCCCACATTCTCCACTATTGAACCCTCAACTGCTTCTTGTGAGTGACATCTATTTACTTCTACCTCAAGATGAAACTTCTCGGTATCAAACCTCTGCACACAGCTGTGCATAGTCTTGCTTTGGTTTCTTGAAAACCTGTCAAGTCTCTTTCCAGATCCTCTTTAAGTTCTAACTTAGTAGTGGGACGCGAGAGGTATTTCCACTCTCTGGCCCTTTGCATATCTTCACATTGCGTGTAACCCTAATGACTCACACTATAGTGAGGTGCTAAACACACCTTGACTCAAGAGGTCCCACACCCCACCAGTTTGTGGGGGGTTAAACAACCTGCATGTTTAACACAACAACTCTGCGTATAGGTGAAGATCCTAGAGAGATTAATTACCTGATACCTCCCACAAGTCTTTTGGATTTAAAGAAGCCTCTTGGACGACCAGTGTAGCATCTTCAAGAAACACAAGCAAGGCCAGTTGCCTATGTGAGCAGGTACAAAACCAGAAAACATTAGTTAGAGTCCTGTAGGCCCCTAAATTGGTCTCCAGTAAAGAAATGATAACCAACTGTGGTCTGCACGCATGGGTTAGAAACCTTTTTTGTCAGCAATAGTTTTATCTTCTTCTGGGGTCCACAGCCCCTTGTCACCATTGTAACAACTCTCTTTAGAACAGGAAAAATTTCAATTTGAGGAGATAAACTTACCTCTGAATAGGACGAGGTGGCCGAGTGGTCAAGGCGATGGACTGCTAATCCATTGTGCTCTGCACGCGTGGGTTCGAATCCCATCCTCGTCGCAGCCAAGTTTACACAATATTGTTCTCTAATTGACTCCTTCAGCGTACTCTGCTGCATAAGATCATTATCTCAAATGCTGTATTCTTGTCTCGTGTACTGACAAAAACGCTTACTAAGACTATCAACCAGGTGATTTAACATTGTAACCTGTTCTGAATGTCTTACCAACTTGAAATGACAGATTAGAAACAGATTATTGTGGAAAATATGATCATTCAGTGAGTGTCTAAGTATGGTGATAAGCCACCATGTGCTGTCAAGAAAAACCTCCTTCCTACTTGGCGGTGGCTCTATAACTCTCTGAACCATGCTGGAAGGAACACCATTTTTCTGTATAATATCAGTCCATGGCATAAAAACAAGGAAATCTATCATTTTTTAGAAGGGGACTTTGTCAAACTGAATTTCAAAACTTTCTCTACCAGACTTAAATCAAGAAATAACAAATTTTCTGGAGAATGTGGGCATCGATCCCACTACTTCTCGCATGCTAAGCGAGCGCTCTACCATTTGAGCTAATTCCCCATCTCCTGAGATCTCTGTAAATCACTCACTTGGCCAGTCTCCCCTTAGGGCCTGTGATGAGAGACTTCATTCATTTGTCTAGGCAATGTGATACATTTTAGGACAGAACATACATGCTGAGCAGGTTGTGAGGACTTGCCACAGAAACCACCCTTTCACAGGGGGATTAGCTCAAATGGTAGAGCGCGCGCTTTGCATGTGAGAGGTAGTGGGATCGATGCCCACATTCTCCACTATTGAACCCTCAATTGCTTCTTGTGAGTGACATCTATTTACTTCTACCTCAAGATGAAACTTCTCGGTATCAAACCTCTGCACACAGCTGTGCATAGTCTTGCTTTGGTTTCTTGAAAACCTGTCAAGTCTCTTTCCAGATCCTCTTTAAGTTCTAACTTAGTAGTGGGACGCGAGAGGTATTTCCACTCTCTGGCCCTTTGCATATCTTCACATTGCGTGTAACCCTAATGACTCACACTATAGTGAGGTGCTAAACACACCTTGACTCAAGAGGTCCCACACCCCACCAGTTTGTGGGGGGTTAAACAACCTGCATGTTTAACACAACAACTCTGCGTATAGGTGAAGATCCTAGAGAGATTAATTACCTGAAACCTCCCACAAGTCTTTTGGATTTAAAGAAGCCTCTTGGACGACCAGTGTAGCATCTTCAAGAAACACAAGCAAGGCCAGTTGCCTATGTGAGCAGGTACAAAACCAGAAAACATTAGTTAGAGTCCTGTAGTCCCCTAAATTGGTCTCCAGTAAAGAAATGATAACCAACTGTGGTCTGCACGCATGGGTTAGAAACCTTTTTTGTCAGCAATAGTTTCATCTTCTTCTGGGGTCCACAGCCCCTTGTCACCATTGTAACAACTCTCTTTAGAACAGGAAAAATTTCAATTTGAGGAGATAAACTTACCTCTGAATAGGACGAGGTGGCCGAGTGGTCAAGGCGATGGACTGCTAATCCGTTGTGCTCTGCACGCGTGGGTTCGAATCCCATCCTCGTCGCACCCAAGTTTACACAATATTGTTCTCTAATTGACTCCTTCAGCGTACTCTGCTGCATAAGATCATTATCTCAAATGCTGTATACTTGTCTCGTGTACTGACAAAAACGCTTACTAAGACTATCAACCAGGTGATTTAACATTGTAACCTGTTCTGAATGTCTTACCAACTTGAAATGACAGATTAGAAACAGATTATTGTGGAAAATATGATCATTCAGTGAGTGTCTAAGTATGGTGATAAGCCACCATGTGCTGTCAAGAAAAACCTCCTTCCTACTTGGCGGTGGCTCTATAACTCTCTGAACCATGCTGGAAGGAACACCATTTTTCTGTATAATATCAGTCCATGGCATAAAAACAAGGAAATCTATCATTTTTTAGAAGGGGACTTTGTCAAACTGAATTTCAAAACTTTCTCTACCAGACTTAAATCAAGAAATAACAAATTTTCTGGAGAATGTGGGCATCGATCCCACTACTTCTCGCATGCTAAGCGAGCGCTCTACCATTTGAGCTAATTCCCCATCTACTGAGATCTCTGTAAATCACTCACTTGCCCAGTCTCCCCTTAGGGCCTGTGATGAGAGACTTCATTCATTTGTCTAGGCAATGTGATACATTTTAGGACAGAACATACATGCTGAGCAGGTTGTGAGGTCTTGCCACAGAAACCACCCTTTCACAGGGGGATTAGCTCAAATGGTATAGCGCTCGCTTTGCACGTGAGAGGTAGTGGGATCGATGCCCACATTCTCCACTATTGAACCCTCAACTGCTTCTTGTGAGTGACATCTATTTACTTCTACCTCAAGATGAAACTTCTCGGTATCAAACCTCTGCACACAGCTGTGCATAGTCTTGCTTTGGTTTCTTGAAAACCTGTCAAGTCTCTTTCCAGATCCTCTTTAAGTTCTAACTTAGTAGTGGGACGCGAGAGGTATTTCCACTCTCTGGCCCTTTGCATATCTTCACATTGCGTGTAACCCTAATGACTCACACTATAGTGAGGTGCTAAACACACCTTGACTCAAGAGGTCCCACACCCCACCAGTTTGTGGGGGGTTAAACAACCTGCATGTTTAACACAACAACTCTGCGTATAGGTGAAGATCCTAGAGAGATTAATTACCTGAAACCTCCCACAAGTCTTTTGGATTTAAAGAAGCCTCTTGGACGACCAGTGTAGCATCTTCAAGAAACACAAGCAAGGCCAGTTGCCTATGTGAGCAGGTACAAAACCAGAAAACATTAGTTAGAGTCCTGTAGGCCCCTAAATTGGTCTCCAGTAAAGAAATGATAACCAACTGTGGTCTGCACGCATGGGTTAGAAACCTTTTTTGTCAGCAATAGTTTTATCTTCTTCTGGGGTCCACAGCCCCTTGTCACCATTGTAACAACTCTCTTTAGAACAGGAAAAATTTCAATTTGAGGAGATAAACTTACCTCTGAATAGGACGAGGTGGCCGAGTGGTCAAGGCGATGGACTGCTAATCCATTGTGCTCTGCACGCGTGGGTTCGAATCCCATCCTCGTCGCAGCCAAGTTTACACAATATTGTTCTCTAATTGACTCCTTCAGCTTACTCTGCTGCATAAGATCATTATCTCAAATGCTGTATTCTTGTCTCGTGTACTGACAAAAACGCTTACTAAGACTATCAACCAGGTGATTTAACATTGTAACCTGTTCTGAATGTCTTACCAACTTGAAATGACAGATTAGAAACAGATTATTGTGGAAAATATGATCATTCAGTGAGTGTCTAAGTATGGTGATAAGCCACCATGTGCTGTCAAGAAAAACCTCCTTCCTACTTGGCGGTGGCTCTATAACTCTCTGAACCATGCTGGAAGGAACACCATTTTTCTGTATAATATCAGTCCATGGCATAAAAACAAGGAAATCTATCATTTTTTAGAAGGGGACTTTGTCAAACTGAATTTCAAAACTTTCTCTACAAGACTTAAATCAAGATATAACAAATTTTCTGGAGAATGTGGGCATCGATCCCACTACTTCTCGCATGCTAAGCGAGCGCTCTACCATTTGAGCTAATTCCCCATCTACTGAGATCTCTGTAAATCACTCACTTGGCCAGTCTCCCCTTAGGGCCTGTGATGAGAGACTTCATTCATTTGTCTAGGCAATGTGATACATTTTAGGACAGAACATACATGCTGAGCAGGTTGTGAGGTCTTGCCACAGAAACCACCCTTTCACAGGGGGATTAGCTCAAATGGTAGAGCGCTCGCTTTGCATGTGAGAGGTAGTGGGATCGATGCCCACATTCTCCACTATTGAACCCTCAACTGCTTCTTGTGAGTGACATCTATTTACTTCTACCTCAAGATGAAACTTCTCGGTATCAAACCTCTGCACACAGCTGTGCATAGTCTTGCTTTGGTTTCTTGAAAACCTGTCAAGTCTCTTTCCAGATCCTCTTTAAGTTCTAACTTAGTAGTGGGACGCGAGAGGTATTTCCACTCTCTGGCCCTTTGCATATCTTCACATTGCGTGTAACCCTAATGACTCACACTATAGTGAGGTGCTAAACACACCTTGACTCAAGAGGTCCCACACCCCACCAGTTTGTGGGGGGTTAAACAACCTGCATGTTTAACACAACAACTCTGCGTATAGGTGAAGATCCTAGAGAGATTAATTACCTGAAACCTCCCACAAGTCTTTTGGATTTAAAGAAGCCTCTTGGACGACCAGTGTAGCATCTTCAAGAAACACAAGCAAGGCCAGTTGCCTATGTGAGCAGGTACAAAACCAGAAAACATTAGTTAGAGTCCTGTAGGCCCCTAAATTGGTCTCCAGTAAAGAAATGATAACCAACTGTGGTCTGCACGCATGGGTTAGAAACCTTTTTTGTCAGCAATAGTTTTATCTTCTTCTGGGGTCCACAGCCCCTTGTCACCATTGTAACAACTCTCTTTAGAACAGGAAAAATTTCAATTTGAGGAGATAAACTTACCTCTGAATAGGACGAGGTGGCCGAGTGGTCAAGGCGATGGACTGCTAATCCATTGTGCTCTGCACGCGTGGGTTCGAATCCCATCCTCGTCGCAGCCAAGTTTACACAATATTGTTCTCTAATTGACTCCTTCAGCGTACTCTGCTGCATAAGATCATTATCTCAAATGCTGTATTCTTGTCTCGTGTACTGACAAAAACGCTTACTAAGACTATCAACCAGGTGATTTAACATTGTAACCTGTTCTGAATGTCTTACCAACTTGAAATGACAGATTAGAAACAGATTATTGTGGAAAATATGATCATTCAGTGAGTGTCTAAGTATGGTGATAAGCCACCATGTGCTGTCAAGAAAAACCTCCTTCCTACTTGGCGGTGGCTCTATAACTCTCTGAACCATGCTGGAAGGAACACTATTTTTCTGTATAATATCAGTCCATGGCATAAAAACAAGGAAATCTATCATTTTTTAGAAGGGGACTTTGTCAAACTGAATTTCAAAACTTTCTCTACCAGACTTAAATCAAGAAATAACAAATTTTCTGGAGAATGTGGGCATCGATCCCACTACTTCTCACATGCTAAGCGAGCGCTCTACCATTTGAGCTAATTCCCCATCTACTGAGATCTCTGTAAATCACTCACTTGGCCAGTCTCCCCTTAGGGCCTGTGATGAGAGACTTCATTCATTTGTCTAGGCAATGTGATACATTTTAGGACAGAACATACATGCTGAGCAGGTTGTGAGGTCTTGCCACAGAAACCACCCTTTCACAGGGGGATTAGCTCAAATGGTAGAGCGCTCGCTTTGCATGTGAGAGGTAGTGGGATCGATGCCCACATTCTCCACTATTGAACCCTCAACTGCTTCTTGTGAGTGACATCTATTTACTTCTACCTCAAGATGAAACTTCTCGGTATCAAACCTCTGCACACAGCTGTGCATAGTCTTGCTTTGGTTTCTTGAAAACCTGTCAAGTCTCTTTCCAGATCCTCTTTAAGTTCTAACTTAGTAGTGGGACGCGAGAGGTATTTCCACTCTCTGGCCCTTTGCATATCTTCACATTGCGTGTAACCCTAATGACTCACACTATAGTGAGGTGCTAAACACACCTTGACTCAAGAGGTCCCACACCCCACAAGTTTGTGGGGGGTTAAACAACCTGCATGTTTAACACAACAACTCTGCGTATAGGTGAAGATCCTAGAGAGATTAATTACCTGAAACCTCCCACAAGTCTTTTGGATTTAAAGAAGCCTCTTGGACGACCAGTGTAGCATCTTCAAGAAACACAAGCAAGGCCAGTTGCCTATGTGAGCAGGTACAACACCAGAAAACATTAGTTAGAGTCCTGTAGTCCCCTAAATTGGTCTCCAGTAAAGAAATGATAACCAACTGTGGTCTGCACGCATGGGTTAGAAACCTTTTTTGTCAGCAATAGTTTTATCTTCTTCTGGGGTCCACAGCCCCTTGTCACCATTGTAACAACTCTCTTTAGAACAGGAAAAATTTCAATTTGAGGAGATAAACTTACCTCTGAATAGGACGAGGTGGCCGAGTGGTCAAGGCGATGGACTGCTAATCTATTGTGCTCTGCACGCGTGGGTTCGAATCCCATCCTCGTCGCAGCCAAGTTTACACAATATTGTTCTCTAATTGACTCCTTCAGCGTTCTCTGCTGCATAAGATCATTATCTCAAATGCTGTATTCTTGTCTCGTGTACTGACAAAAACGCTTACTAAGACTATCAACCAGGTGATTTAACATTGTAACCTGTTCTGAATGTCTTACCAACTTGAAATGACAGATTAGAAACAGATTATTGTGGAAAATATGATCATTCAGTGAGTGTCTAAGTATGGTGATAAGCCACCATGTGCTGTCAAGAAAAACCTCCTTCCTACTTGGCGGTGGCTCTATAACTCTCTGAACCATGCTGGAAGGAACACCATTTTTCTGTATAATATCAGTCCATGGCATAAAAACAAGGAAATCTATCATTTTTTAGAAGGGGACTTTGTCAAACTGAATTTCAAAACTTTCTCTACCAGACTTAAATCAAGAAATAACAAATTTTCTGGAGAATGTGGGCATCGATCCCACTACTTCTCGCATGCTAAGCGAGCGCTCTACCATTTGAGCTAATTCCCCATCTCCTGAGATCTCTGTAAATCACTCACTTGGCCAGTCTCCCCTTAGGGCCTGTGATGAGAGACTTCATTCATTTGTCTAGGCAATGTGATACATTTTAGGACAGAACATACATGCTGAGCAGGTTGTGAGGACTTGCCACAGAAACCACCCTTTCACAGGGGGATTAGCTCAAATGGTAGAGCGCGCGCTTTGCATGTGAGAGGTAGTGGGATCGATGCCCACATTCTCCACTATTGAACCCTCAATTGCTTCTTGTGAGTGACATCTATTTACTTCTACCTCAACATGAAACTTCTCGGTATCAAACCTCTGCACACAGCTGTGCATAGTCTTGCTTTGGTTTCTTGAAAACCTGTCAAGTCTCTTTCCAGATCCTCTTTAAGTTCTAACTTAGTAGTGGGACGCGAGAGGTATTTCCACTCTCTGGCCCTTTGCATATCTTCACATTGCGTGTAACCCTAATGACTCACACTATAGTGAGGTGCTAAACACACCTTGACTCAAGAGGTCCCACACCCCACCAGTTTGTGGGGGGTTAAACAACCTGCATGTTTAACACAACAACTCTGCGTATAGGTGAAGATCCTAGAGAGATTAATTACCTGAAACCTCCCACAAGTCTTTTGGATTTAAAGAAGCCTCTTGGACGACCAGTGTAGCATCTTCAAGAAACACAAGCAAGGCCAGTTGCCTATGTGAGCAGGTACAAAACCAGAAAACATTAGTTAGAGTCCTGTAGTCCCCTAAATTGGTCTCCAGTAAAGAAATGATAACCAACTGTGGTCTGCACGCATGGGTTAGAAACCTTTTTGTCAGCAATAGTTTTATCTTCTTCTGGGGTCCACAGCCCCTTGTCACCATTGTAACAACTCTCTTTAGAACAGGAAAAATTTCAATTTGAGGAGATAAACTTACCTCTGAATAAGACGAGGTGGCCGAGTGGTCAAGCCGATGGACTGCTAATCCGTTGTGCTCTGCATGCGTGGGTTCGAATCCCATCCTCGTCGCAGCCAAGTTTACACAATATTGTTCTCTAATTGACTCCTTCAGCTTACTCTGCTGCATAAGATCATTATCTCAAATGCTGTATTCTTGTCTCGTGTACTGACAAAAACGCTTACTAAGACTATCAACCAGGTGATTTAACATTGTAACCTGTTCTGAATGTCTTACCAACTTGAAATGACAGATTAGAAACAGATTATTGTGGAAAATATGATCATTCAGTGAGTGTCTAAGTATGGTGATAAGCCACCATGTGCTGTCAAGAAAAACCTCCTTCCTACTTGGCGGTGGCTCTATAACTCTCTGAACCATGCTGGAAGGAACACCATTTTTCTGTATAATATCAGTCCATGGCATAAAAACAAGGAAATCTATCATTTTTTAGAAGGGGACTTTGTCAAACTGAATTTCAAAACTTTCTCTACCAGACTTAAATCAAGAAATAACAAATTTTCTGGAGAATGTGGGCATCGATCCCACTACTTCTCGCATGCTAAGCGAGCGCTCTACCATTTGAGCTAATTCCCCATCTACTGAGATCTCTGTAAATCACTCACTTGGCCAGTCTCCCCTTAGGGCCTGTGATGAGAGACTTCATTCATTTGTCTAGGCAATGTGATACATTTTAGGACAGAACATACATGCTGAGCAGGTTGTGAGGTCTTGCCACAGAAACCACCCTTTCACAGGGGGATTAGCTCAAATGGTAGAGCGCTCGCTTTGCATGTGAGAGGTAGTGGGATCGATGCCCACATTCTCCACTATTGAACCCTCAACTGCTTCTTGTGAGTGACATCTATTTACTTCTACCTCAAGATGAAACTTCTCGGTATCAAACCTCTGCACACAGCTGTGCATAGTCTTGCTTTGGTTTCTTGAAAACCTGTCAAGTCTCTTTCCAGATCCTCTTTAAGTTCTAACTTAGTAGTGGGACGCGAGAGGTATTTCCACTCTCTGGCCCTTTGCATATCTTCACATTGCGTGTAACCCTAATGACTCACACTATAGTGAGGTGCTAAACACACCTTGACTCAAGAGGTCCCACACCCCACCAGTTTGTGGGGGGTTAAACAACCTGCATGTTTAACACAACAACTCTGCGTATAGGTGAAGATCCTAGAGAGATTAATTACCTGAAACCTCCCACAAGTCTTTTGGATTTAAAGAAGCCTCTTGGACGACCAGTGTAGCATCTTCAAGAAACACAAGCAAGGCCAGTTGCCTATGTGAGCAGGTACAAAACCAGAAAACATTAGTTAGAGTCCTGTAGGCCCCTAAATTGGTCTCCAGTAAAGAAATGATAACCAACTGTGGTCTGCACGCATGGGTTAGAAACCTTTTTTGTCAGCAATAGTTTTATCTTCTTCTGGGGTCCACAGCCCCTTGTCACCATTGTAACAACTCTCTTTAGAACAGGAAAAATTTCAATTTGAGGCGATAAACTTACCTCTGAATAGGACGAGGTGGCCGAGTGGTCAAGGCGATGGACTGCTAATCCATTGTGCTCTGCACGCGTGGGTTCGAATTCCATCCTCGGCGCAGCCAAGTTTACACAATATTGTTCTCTAATTGACTCCTTCAGCGTACTCTGCTGCATAAGATCATTATCTCAAATGCTGTATTCTTGTCTCGTGTACTGACAAAAACGCTTACTAAGACTATCAACCAGGTGATTTAACATTGTAACCTGTTCTGAATGTCTTACCAACTTGAAATGACAGATTAGAAACAGATTATTGTGGAAAATATGATCATTCAGTGAGTGTCTAAGTATGGTGATAAGCCACCATGTGCTGTCAAGAAAAACCTCCTTCCTACTTGGCGGTGGCTCTATAACTCTCTGAACCATGCTGGAAGGAACACCATTTTTCTGTATAATATCAGTCCATGGCATAAAAACAAGGAAATCTATCATTTTTTAGAAGGGGACTTTGTCAAACTGAATTTCAAAACTTTCTCTACCAGACTTAAATCAAGAAATAACAAATTTTCTGGAGAATGTGGGCATCGATCCCACTACTTCTCACATGCTAAGCGAGCGCTCTACCATTTGAGCTAATTCCCCATCTACTGAGTTCTCTGTAAATCACTCACTTGGCCAGTCTCCCCTTAGGGCCTGTGATGAGAGACTTCATTCATTTGTCTAGGCAATGTGATACATTTTAGGACAGAACATACATGCTGAGCAGGTTGTGAGGTCTTGCCACAGAAACCACCCTTTCACAGGGGGATTAGCTCAAATGGTAGAGCGCTCGCTTTGCATGTGAGAGGTAGTGGGATCGATGCCCACATTCTCCACTATTGAACCCTCAACTGCTTCTTGTGAGTGACATCTATTTACTTCTACCTCAAGATGAAACTTCTCGGTATCAAACCTCTGCACACAGCTGTGCATAGTCTTGCTTTGGTTTCTTGAAAACCTGTCAAGTCTCTTTCCAGATCCTCTTTAAGTTCTAACTTAGTAGTGGGACGCGAGAGGTATTTCCACTCTCTGGCCCTTTGCATATCTTCACATTGCGTGTAACCCTAATGACTCACACTATAGTGAGGTGCTAAACACACCTTGACTCAAGAGGTCCCACACCCCACCAGTTTGTGGGGGGTTAAACAACCTGCATGTTTAACACAACAACTCTGCGTATAGGTGAAGATCCTAGAGAGATTCATTACCTGAAACCTCCCACAAGTCTTTTGGATTTAAAGAAGCCTCTTGGACGACCAGTGTAGCATCTTCAAGAAACACAAGCAAGGCCAGTTGCCTATGTGAGCAGGTACAACACCAGAAAACATTAGTTAGAGTCCTGTAGTCCCCTAAATTGGTCTCCAGTAAAGAAATGATAACCAACTGTGGTCTGCACGCATGGGTTAGAAACCTTTTTTGTCAGCAATAGTTTTATCTTCTTCTGGGGTCCACAGCCCCTTGTCACCATTGTAACAACTCTCTTTAGAACAGGAAAAATTTCAATTTGAGGAGATAAACTTACCTCTGAATAGGACGAGGTGGCCGAGTGGTCAAGGCGATGGACTGCTAATCCGTTGTGCTCTGCACGCGTGGGTTCGAATCCCATCCTCGTCGCAGCCAAGTTTACACAATATTGTTCTCTAATTGACTCCTTCAGCGTTCTCTGCTGCATAAGATCATTATCTCAAATGCTGTATTCTTGTCTCGTGTACTGACAAAAACGCTTACTAAGACTATCAACCAGGTGATTTAACATTGTAACCTGTTCTGAATGTCTTACCAACTTGAAATGACAGATTAGAAACAGATTATTGTGGAAAATATGATCATTCAGTGAGTGTCTAAGTATGGTGATAAGCCACCATGTGCTGTCAAGAAAAACCTCCTTCCTACTTGGCGGTGGCTCTATAACTCTCTGAACCATGCTGGAAGGAACACCATTTTTCTGTATAATATCAGTCCATGGCATAAAAACAAGGAAATCTATCATTTTTTAGAAGGGGACTTTGTCAAACTGAATTTCAAAACTTTCTCTACCAGACTTAAATCAAGAAATAACAAATTTTCTGGAGAATGTGGGCATCGATCCCACTACTTCTCGCATGCTAAGCGAGCGCTCTACCATTTGAGCTAATTCCCCATCTACTGAGATCTCTGTAAATCACTCACTTGGCCAGTCTCCCCTTAGGGCCTGTGATGAGAGACTTCATTCATTTGTCTAGGCAATGTGATACATTTTAGGACAGAACATACATGCTGAGCAGGTTGTGAGGTCTTGCCACAGAAACCACCCTTTCACAGGGGGATTAGCTCAAATGGTAGAGCGCTCGCTTTGCATGTGAGAGGTAGTGGGATCGATGCCCACATTCTCCACTATTGAACCCTCAACTGCTTCTTGTGAGTGACATCTATTTACTTCTACCTCAAGATGAAACTTCTCGGTATCAAACCTCTGCACACAGCTGTGCATAGTCTTGCTTTGGTTTCTTGAAAACCTGTCAAGTCTCTTTCCAGATCCTCTTTAAGTTCTAACTTAGTAGTGGGACGCGAGAGGTATTTCCACTCTCTGGCCCTTTGCATATCTTCACATTGCGTGTAACCCTAATGACTCACACTATAGTGAGGTGCTAAACACACCTTGACTCAAGAGGTCCCACACCCCACCAGTTTGTGGGGGGTTAAACAACCTGCATGTTTAACACAACAACTCTGCGTATAGGTGAAGATCCTAGAGAGATTAATTACCTGAAACCTCCCACAAGTCTTTTGGATTTAAAGAAGCCTCTTGGACGACCAGTGTAGCATCTTCAAGAAACACAAGCAAGGCCAGTTGCCTATGTGAGCAGGTACAAAACCAGAAAACATTAGTTAGAGTCCTGTAGTCCCCTAAATTGGTCTCCAGTAAAGAAATGATAACCAACTGTGGTCTGCACGCATGGGTTAGAAACCTTTTTTGTCAGCAATAGTTTTATCTTCTTCTGGGGTCCACAGCCCCTTGTCACCATTGTAACAACTCTCTTTAGAACAGGAAAAATTTCAATTTGAGGAGATAAACTTACCTCTGAATAGGACGAGGTGGCCGAGTGGCACGCGTGGGTTCGAATCCCATCCTCGTCGCAGCCAAGTTTACACAATATTGTTCTCTAATTGACTCCTTCAGCTTACTCTGCTGCATAAGATCATTATCTCAAATGCTGTATTCTTGTCTCGTGTACTGACAAAAACGCTTACTAAGACTATCAACCAGGTGATTTAACATTGTAACCTGTTCTGAATGTCTTACCAACTTGAAATGACAGATTAGAAACAGATTATTGGGGAAAATATGATCATTCAGTGAGTGTCTAAGTATGGTGATAAGCCACCATGTGCTGTCAAGAAAAACCTCCTTCCTACTTGGCGGTGGCTCTATAACTCTCTGAACCATGCTGGAAGGAACACCATTTTTCTGTATAATATCAGTCCATGGCATAAAAACAAGGAAATCTATCATTTTTTAGAAGGGGACTTTGTCAAACTGAATTTCAAAACTTTCTCTACCAGACTTAAATCAAGAAATAACAAATTTTCTGGAGAATGTGGGCATCGATCCCACTACTTCTCGCATGCTAAGCGAGCGCTCTACCATTTGAGCTAATTCCCCATCTACTGAGATCTCTGTAAATCACTCACTTGGCCAGTCTCCCCTTAGGGCCTGTGATGAGAGACTTCATTCATTTGTCTAGGCAATGTGATACATTTTAGGACAGAACATACATGCTGAGCAGGTTGTGAGGACTTGCCACAGAAACCACCCTTTCACAGGGGGATTAGCTCAAATGGTAGAGCGCTCGCTTTGCATGTGAGAGGTAGTGGGATCGATGCCCACATTCTCCACTATTGAACCCTCAATTGCTTCTTGTGAGTGACATCTATTTACTTCTACCTCAACATGAAACATCTCGGTATCAAACCTCTGCACACAGCTGTGCATAGTCTTGCTTTGGTTTCTTGAAAACCTGTCAAGTCTCTTTCCAGATCCTCTTTAAGTTCTAACTTAGTAGTGGGACGCGAGAGGTATTTCCACTCTCTGGCCCTTTGCATATCTTCACATTGCGTGTAACCCTAATGACTCACACTATAGTGAGGTGCTAAACACACCTTGACTCAAGAGGTCCCACACCCCACCAGTTTGTGGGGGGTTAAACAACCTGCATGTTTAACACAACAACTCTGCGTATAGGTGAAGATCCTAGAGAGATTAATTACCTGAAACCTCCCACAAGTCTTTTGGATTTAAAGAAGCCTCTTGGACGACCAGTGTAGCATCTTCAAGAAACACAAGCAAGGCCAGTTGCCTATGTGAGCAGGTACAAAACCAGAAAACATTAGTTAGAGTCCTGTAGTCCCCTAAATTGGTCTCCAGTAAAGAAATGATAACCAACTGTGGTCTGCACGCATGGGTTAGAAACCTTTTTTGTCAGCAATAGTTTTATCTTCTTCTGGGGTCCACAGCCCCTTGTCACCATTGTAACAACTCTCTTTAGAACAGGAAAAATTTCAATTTGAGGAGATAAACTTACCTCTGAATAGGACGAGGTGGCCGAGTGGTCAAGCCGATGGACTGCTAATCCGTTGTGCTCTGCACGCGTGGGTTCGAATCCCATCCTCGTCGCAGCCAAGTTTACACAATATTGTTCTCTAATTGACTCCTTCAGCTTACTCTGCTGCATAAGATCATTATCTCAAATGCTGTATTCTTGTCTCGTGTACTGACAAAAACGCTTACTAAGACTATCAACCAGGTGATTTAACATTGTAACCTGTTCTGAATGTCTTACCAACTTGAAATGACAGATTAGAAACAGATTATTGTGGAAAATATGATCATTCAGTGAGTGTCTAAGTATGGTGATAAGCCACCATGTGCTGTCAAGAAAAACCTCCTTCCTACTTGGCGGTGGCTCTATAACTCTCTGAACCATGCTGGAAGGAACACCATTTTTCTGTATAATATCAGTCCATGGCATAAAAACAAGGAAATCTATCATTTTTTAGAAGGGGACTTTGTCAAACTGAATTTCAAAACTTTCTCTACCAGACTTAAATCAAGAA
The DNA here is from genome assembly GCF_963576545.1 of Limanda limanda. Lineage (NCBI taxonomy): Eukaryota > Metazoa > Chordata > Actinopteri > Pleuronectiformes > Pleuronectidae > Limanda > Limanda limanda. Next base: position 2,549,604 of record NC_083652.1, read on the forward strand.
ATAACAAATTTTCTGGAGAATGTGGGCATCGATCCCACTACTTCTCGCATGCTAAGCGAGCGCTCTACCATTTGAGCTAATTCCCCATCTACTGAGATCTCTGTAAATCACTCACTTGGCCAGTCTCCCCTTAGGGCCTGTGATGAGAGACTTCATTCATTTGTCTAGGCAATGTGATACATTTTAGGACAGAACATACATGCTGAGCAGGTTGTGAGGTCTTGCCACAGAAACCACCCTTTCACAGGGGGATTAGCTCAAATGGTAGAGCGCTCGCTTTGCATGTGAGAGGTAGTGGGATCGATGCCCACATTCTCCACTATTGAACCCTCAACTGCTTCTTGTGAGTGACATCTATTTACTTCTACCTCAAGATGAAACTTCTCGGTATCAAACCTCTGCACACAGCTGTGCATAGTCTTGCTTTGGTTTCTTGAAAACCTGTCAAGTCTCTTTCCAGATCCTCTTTAAGTTCTAACTTAGTAGTGGGACGCGAGAGGTATTTCCACTCTCTGGCCCTTTGCATATCTTCACATTGCGTGTAACCCTAATGACTCACACTATAGTGAGGTGCTAAACACACCTTGACTCAAGAGGTCCCACACCCCACCAGTTTGTGGGGGGTTAAACAACCTGCATGTTTAACACAACAACTCTGCGTATAGGTGAAGATCCTAGAGAGATTAATTACCTGAAACCTCCCACAAGTCTTTTGGATTTAAAGAAGCCTCTTGGACGACCAGTGTAGCATCTTCAAGAAACACAAGCAAGGCCAGTTGCCTATGTGAGCAGGTACAAAACCAGAAAACATTAGTTAGAGTCCTGTAGGCCCCTAAATTGGTCTCCAGTAAAGAAATGATAACCAACTGTGGTCTGCACGCATGGGTTAGAAACCTTTTTTGTCAGCAATAGTTTTATCTTCTTCTGGGGTCCACAGCCCCTTGTCACCATTGTAACAACTCTCTTTAGAACAGGAAAAATTTCAATTTGAGGCGATAAACTTACCTCTGAATAGGACGAGGTGGCCGAGTGGTCAAGGCGATGGACTGCTAATCCATTGTGCTCTGCACGCGTGGGTTCGAATCCCATCCTCGTCGCAGCCAAGTTTACACAATATTGTTCTCTAATTGACTCCTTCAGCGTACTCTGCTGCATAAGATCATTATCTCAAATGCTGTATTCTTGTCTCGTGTACTGACAAAAACGCTTACTAAGACTATCAACCAGGTGATTTAACATTGTAACCTGTTCTGAATGTCTTACCAACTTGAAATGACAGATTAGAAACAGATTATTGTGGAAAATATGATCATTCAGTGAGTGTCTAAGTATGGTGATAAGCCACCATGTGCTGTCAAGAAAAACCTCCTTCCTACTTGGCGGTGGCTCTATAACTCTCTGAACCATGCTGGAAGGAACACCATTTTTCTGTATAATATCAGTCCATGGCATAAAAACAAGGAAATCTATCATTTTTTAGAAGGGGACTTTGTCAAACTGAATTTCAAAACTTTCTCTACCAGACTTAAATCAAGAAATAACAAATTTTCTGGAGAATGTGGGCATCGATCCCACTACTTCTCACATGCTAAGCGAGCGCTCTACCATTTGAGCTAATTCCCCATCTACTGAGATCTCTGTAAATCACTCACTTGGCCAGTCTCCCCTTAGGGCCTGTGATGAGAGACTTCATTCATTTGTCTAGGCAATGTGATACATTTTAGGACAGAACATACATGCTGAGCAGGTTGTGAGGTCTTGCCACAGAAACCACCCTTTCACAGGGGGATTAGCTCAAATGGTAGAGCGCTCGCTTTGCATGTGAGAGGTAGTGGGATCGATGCCCACATTCTCCACTATTGAACCCTCAACTGCTTCTTGTGAGTGACATCTATTTACTTCTACCTCAAGATGAAACTTCTCGGTATCAAACCTCTGCACACAGCTGTGCATAGTCTTGCTTTGGTTTCTTGAAAACCTGTCAAGTCTCTTTCCAGATCCTCTTTAAGTTCTAACTTAGTAGTGGGACGCGAGAGGTATTTCCACTCTCTGGCCCTTTGCATATCTTCACATTGCGTGTAACCCTAATGACTCACACTATAGTGAGGTGCTAAACACACCTTGACTCAAGAGGTCCCACACCCCACCAGTTTGTGGGGGGTTAAACAACCTGCATGTTTAACACAACAACTCTGCGTATAGGTGAAGATCCTAGAGAGATTAATTACCTGAAACCTCCCACAAGTCTTTTGGATTTAAAGAAGCCTCTTGGACGACCAGTGTAGCATCTTCAAGAAACACAAGCAAGGCCAGTTGCCTATGTGAGCAGGTACAAAACCAGAAAACATTAGTTAGAGTCCTGTAGGCCCCTAAATTGGTCTCCAGTAAAGAAATGATAACCAACTGTGGTCTGCACGCATGGGTTAGAAACCTTTTTTGTCAGCAATAGTTTTATCTTCTTCTGGGGTCCACAGCCCCTTGTCACCATTGTAACAACTCTCTTTAGAACAGGAAAAATTTCAATTTGAGGCGATAAACTTACCTCTGAATAGGACGAGGTGGCCGAGTGGTCAAGGCGATGGACTGCTAATCCATTGTGCTCTGCACGCGTGGGTTCGAATCCCATCCTCGTCGCAGCCAAGTTTACACAATATTGTTCTCTAATTGACTCCTTCAGCGTACTCTGCTGCATAAGATCATTATCTCAAATGCTGTATTCTTGTCTCGTGTACTGACAAAAACGCTTACTAAGACTATCAACCAGGTGATTTAACATTATAACCTGTTCTGAATGTCTTACCAACTTGAAATGACAGATTAGAAACAGATTATTGTGGAAAATATGATCATTCAGTGAGTGTCTAAGTATGGTGATAAGCCACCATGTGCTGTCAAGAAAAACCTCCTTCCTACTTGGCGGTGGCTCTATAACTCTCTGAACCATGCTGGAAGGAACACCATTTTTCTGTATAATATCAGTCCATGGCATAAAAACAAGGAAATCTATCATTTTTTAGAAGGGGACTTTGTCAAACTGAATTTCAAAACTTTCTCTACCAGACTTAAATCAAGAAATAACAAATTTTCTGGAGAATGTGGGCATCGATCCCACTACTTCTCACATGCTAAGCGAGCGCTCTACCATTTGAGCTAATTCCCCATCTACTGAGTTCTCTGTAAATCACTCACTTGGCCAGTCTCCCCTTAGGGCCTGTGATGAGAGACTTCATTCATTTGTCTAGGCAATGTGATACATTTTAGGACAGAACATACATGCTGAGCAGGTTGTGAGGTCTTGCCACAGAAACCACCCTTTCACAGGGGGATTAGCTCAAATGGTAGAGCGCTCGCTTTGCATGTGAGAGGTAGTGGGATCGATGCCCACATTCTCCACTATTGAACCCTCAATTGCTTCTTGTGAGTGACATCTATTTACTTCTACCTCAACATGAAACATCTCGGTATCAAACCTCTGCACACAGCTGTGCATAGTCTTGCTTTGGTTTCTTGAAAACCTGTCAAGTCTCTTTCCAGATCCTCTTTAAGTTCTAACTTAGTAGTGGGACGCGAGAGGTATTTCCACTCTCTGGCCCTTTGCATATCTTCACATTGCGTGTAACCCTAATGACTCACACTATAGTGAGGTGCTAAACACACCTTGACTCAAGAGGTCCCACACCCCACCAGTTTGTGGGGGGTTAAACAACCTGCATGTTTAACACAACAACTCTGCGTATAGGTGAAGATCCTAGAGAGATTCATTACCTGAAACCTCCCACAAGTCTTTTGGATTTAAAGAAGCCTCTTGGACGACCAGTGTAGCATCTTCAAGAAACACAAGCAAGGCCAGTTGCCTATGTGAGCAGGTACAACACCAGAAAACATTAGTTAGAGTCCTGTAGTCCCCTAAATTGGTCTCCAGTAAAGAAATGATAACCAACTGTGGTCTGCACGCATGGGTTAGAAACCTTTTTTGTCAGCAATAGTTTTATCTTCTTCTGGGGTCCACAGCCCCTTGTCACCATTGTAACAACTCTCTTTAGAACAGGAAAAATTTCAATTTGAGGAGATAAACTTACCTCTGAATAGGACGAGGTGGCCGAGTGGTCAAGGCGATGGACTGCTAATCTATTGTGCTCTGCACGCGTGGGTTCGAATCCCATCCTCGTCGCAGCCAAGTTTACACAATATTGTTCTCTAATTGACTCCTTCAGCGTTCTCTGCTGCATAAGATCATTATCTCAAATGCTGTATTCTTGTCTCGTGTACTGACAAAAACGCTTACTAAGACTATCAACCAGGTGATTTAACATTGTAACCTGTTCTGAATGTCTTACCAACTTGAAATGACAGATTAGAAACAGATTATTGTGGAAAATATGATCATTCAGTGAGTGTCTAAGTATGGTGATAAGCCACCATGTGCTGTCAAGAAAAACCTCCTTCCTACTTGGCGGTGGCTCTATAACTCTCTGAACCATGCTGGAAGGAACACCATTTTTCTGTATAATATCAGTCCATGGCATAAAAACAAGGAAATCTATCATTTTTTAGAAGGGGACTTTGTCAAACTGAATTTCAAAACTTTCTCTACCAGACTTAAATCAAGATATAACAAATTTTCTGGAGAATGTGGGCATCGATCCCACTACTTCTCGCATGCTAAGCGAGCGCTCTACCATTTGAGCTAATTCCCCATCTACTGAGATCTCTGTAAATCACTCACTTGGCCAGTCTCCCCTTAGGGCCTGTGATGAGAGACTTCATTCATTTGTCTAGGCAATGTGATACATTTTAGGACAGAACATACATGCTGAGCAGGTTGTGAGGTCTTGCCACAGAAACCACCCTTTCACAGGGGGATTAGCTCAAATGGTAGAGCGCTCGCTTTGCATGTGAGAGGTAGTGGGATCGATGCCCACATTCTCCACTATTGAACCCTCAACTGCTTCTTGTGAGTGACATCTATTTACTTCTACCTCAAGATGAAACTTCTCGGTATCAAACCTCTGCACACAGCTGTGCATAGTCTTGCTTTGGTTTCTTGAAAACCTGTCAAGTCTCTTTCCAGATCCTCTTTAAGTTCTAACTTAGTAGTGGGACGCGAGAGGTATTTCCACTCTCTGGCCCTTTGCATATCTTCACATTGCGTGTAACCCTAATGACTCACACTATAGTGAGGTGCTAAACACACCTTGACTCAAGAGGTCCCACACCCCACCAGTTTGTGGGGGGTTAAACAACCTGCATGTTTAACACAACAACTCTGCGTATAGGTGAAGATCCTAGAGAGATTAATTACCTGAAACCTCCCACAAGTCTTTTGGATTTAAAGAAGCCTCTTGGACGACCAGTGTAGCATCTTCAAGAAACACAAGCAAGGCCAGTTGCCTATGTGAGCAGGTACAAAACCAGAAAACATTAGTTAGAGTCCTGTAGTCCCCTAAATTGGTCTCCAGTAAAGAAATGATAACCAACTGTGGTCTGCACGCATGGGTTAGAAACCTTTTTTGTCAGCAATAGTTTTATCTTCTTCTGGGGTCCACAGCCCCTTGTCACCATTGTAACAACTCTCTTTAGAACAGGAAAAATTTCAATTTGAGGAGATAAACTTACCTCTGAATAGGACGAGGTGGCCGAGTGGCACGCGTGGGTTCGAATCCCATCCTCGTCGCAGCCAAGTTTACACAATATTGTTCTCTAATTGACTCCTTCAGCTTACTCTGCTGCATAAGATCATTATCTCAAATGCTGTATTCTTGTCTCGTGTACTGACAAAAACGCTTACTAAGACTATCAACCAGGTGATTTAACATTGTAACCTGTTCTGAATGTCTTACCAACTTGAAATGACAGATTAGAAACAGATTATTGGGGAAAATATGATCATTCAGTGAGTGTCTAAGTATGGTGATAAGCCACCATGTGCTGTCAAGAAAAACCTCCTTCCTACTTGGCGGTGGCTCTATAACTCTCTGAACCATGCTGGAAGGAACACCATTTTTCTGTATAATATCAGTCCATGGCATAAAAACAAGGAAATCTATCATTTTTTAGAAGGGGACTTTGTCAAACTGAATTTCAAAACTTTCTCTACCAGACTTAAATCAAGAAATAACAAATTTTCTGGAGAATGTGGGCATCGATCCCACTACTTCTCGCATGCTAAGCGAGCGCTCTACCATTTGAGCTAATTCCCCATCTACTGAGATCTCTGTAAATCACTCACTTGGCCAGTCTCCCCTTAGGGCCTGTGATGAGAGACTTCATTCATTTGTCTAGGCAATGTGATACATTTTAGGACAGAACATACATGCTGAGCAGGTTGTGAGGACTTGCCACAGAAACCACCCTTTCACAGGGGGATTAGCTCAAATGGTAGAGCGCTCGCTTTGCATGTGAGAGGTAGTGGGATCGATGCCCACATTCTCCACTATTGAACCCTCAATTGCTTCTTGTGAGTGACATCTATTTACTTCTACCTCAACATGAAACATCTCGGTATCAAACCTCTGCACACAGCTGTGCATAGTCTTGCTTTGGTTTCTTGAAAACCTGTCAAGTCTCTTTCCAGATCCTCTTTAAGTTCTAACTTAGTAGTGGGACGCGAGAGGTATTTCCACTCTCTGGCCCTTTGCATATCTTCACATTGCGTGTAACCCTAATGACTCACACTATAGTGAGGTGCTAAACACACCTTGACTCAAGAGGTCCCACACCCCACCAGTTTGTGGGGGGTTAAACAACCTGCATGTTTAACACAACAACTCTGCGTATAGGTGAAGATCCTAGAGAGATTAATTACCTGAAACCTCCCACAAGTCTTTTGGATTTAAAGAAGCCTCTTGGACGACCAGTGTAGCATCTTCAAGAAACACAAGCAAGGCCAGTTGCCTATGTGAGCAGGTACAAAACCAGAAAACATTAGTTAGAGTCCTGTAGTCCCCTAAATTGGTCTCCAGTAAAGAAATGATAACCAACTGTGGTCTGCACGCATGGGTTAGAAACCTTTTTTGTCAGCAATAGTTTTATCTTCTTCTGGGGTCCACAGCCCCTTGTCACCATTGTAACAACTCTCTTTAGAACAGGAAAAATTTCAATTTGAGGAGATAAACTTACCTCTGAATAGGACGAGGTGGCCGAGTGGCACGCGTGGGTTCGAATCCCATCCTCGTCGCAGCCAAGTTTACACAATATTGTTCTCTAATTGACTCCTTCAGCTTACTCTGCTGCATAAGATCATTATCTCAAATGCTGTATTCTTGTCTCGTGTACTGACAAAAACGCTTACTAAGACTATCAACCAGGTGATTTAACATTGTAACCTGTTCTGAATGTCTTACCAACTTGAAATGACAGATTAGAAACAGATTATTGGGGAAAATATGATCATTCAGTGAGTGTCTAAGTATGGTGATAAGCCACCATGTGCTGTCAAGAAAAACCTCCTTCCTACTTGGCGGTGGCTCTATAACTCTCTGAACCATGCTGGAAGGAACACCATTTTTCTGTATAATATCAGTCCATGGCATAAAAACAAGGAAATCTATCATTTTTTAGAAGGGGACTTTGTCAAACTGAATTTCAAAACTTTCTCTACCAGACTTAAATCAAGAAATAACAAATTTTCTGGAGAATGTGGGCATCGATCCCACTACTTCTCGCATGCTAAGCGAGCGCTCTACCATTTGAGCTAATTCCCCATCTACTGAGATCTCTGTAAATCACTCACTTGGCCAGTCTCCCCTTAGGGCCTGTGATGAGAGACTTCATTCATTTGTCTAGGCAATGTGATACATTTTAGGACAGAACATACATGCTGAGCAGGTTGTGAGGACTTGCCACAGAAACCACCCTTTCACAGGGGGATTAGCTCAAATGGTAGAGCGCTCGCTTTGCATGTGAGAGGTAGTGGGATCGATGCCCACATTCTCCACTATTGAACCCTCAATTGCTTCTTGTGAGTGACATCTATTTACTTCTACCTCAACATGAAACATCTCGGTATCAAACCTCTGCACACAGCTGTGCATAGTCTTGCTTTGGTTTCTTGAAAACCTGTCAAGTCTCTTTCCAGATCCTCTTTAAGTTCTAACTTAGTAGTGGGACGCGAGAGGTATTTCCACTCTCTGGCCCTTTGCATATCTTCACATTGCGTGTAACCCTAATGACTCACACTATAGTGAGGTGCTAAACACACCTTGACTCAAGAGGTCCCACACCCCACCAGTTTGTGGGGGGTTAAACAACCTGCATGTTTAACACAACAACTCTGCGTATAGGTGAAGATCCTAGAGAGATTAATTACCTGAAACCTCCCACAAGTCTTTTGGATTTAAAGAAGCCTCTTGGACGACCAGTGTAGCATCTTCAAGAAACACAAGCAAGGCCAGTTGCCTATGTGAGCAGGTACAAAACCAGAAAACATTAGTTAGAGTCCTGTAGTCCCCTAAATTGGTCTCCAGTAAAGAAATGATAACCAACTGTGGTCTGCACGCATGGGTTAGAAACCTTTTTTGTCAGCAATAGTTTTATCTTCTTCTGGGGTCCACAGCCCCTTGTCACCATTGTAACAACTCTCTTTAGAACAGGAAAAATTTCAATTTGAGGAGATAAACTTACCTCTGAATAGGACGAGGTGGCCGAGTGGCACGCGTGGGTTCGAATCCCATCCTCGTCGCAGCCAAGTTTACACAATATTGTTCTCTAATTGACTCCTTCAGCTTACTCTGCTGCATAAGATCATTATCTCAAATGCTGTATTCTTGTCTCGTGTACTGACAAAAACGCTTACTAAGACTATCAACCAGGTGATTTAACATTGTAACCTGTTCTGAATGTCTTACCAACTTGAAATGACAGATTAGAAACAGATTATTGTGGAAAATATGATCATTCAGTGAGTGTCTAAGTATGGTGATAAGCCACCATGTGCTGTCAAGAAAAACCTCCTTCCTACTTGGCGGTGGCTCTATAACTCTCTGAACCATGCTGGAAGGAACACCATTTTTCTGTATAATATCAGTCCATGGCATAAAAACAAGGAAATCTATCATTTTTTAGAAGGGGACTTTGTCAAACTGAATTTCAAAACTTTCTCTACCAGACTTAAATCAAGAAATAACAAATTTTCTGGAGAATGTGGGCATCGATCCCACTACTTCTCGCATGCTAAGCGAGCGCTCTACCATTTGAGCTAATTCCCCATCTACTGAGATCTCTGTAAATCACTCACTTGGCCAGTCTCCCCTTAGGGCCTGTGATGAGAGACTTCATTCATTTGTCTAGGCAATGTGATACATTTTAGGACAGAACATACATGCTGAGCAGGTTGTGAGGACTTGCCACAGAAACCACCCTTTCACAGGGGGATTAGCTCAAATGGTAGAGCGCTCGCTTTGCATGTGAGAGGTAGTGGGATCGATGCCCACATTCTCCACTATTGAACCCTCAATTGCTTCTTGTGAGTGACATCTATTTACTTCTACCTCAACATGAAACATCTCGGTATCAAACCTCTGCACACAGCTGTGCATAGTCTTGCTTTGGTTTCTTGAAAACCTGTCAAGTCTCTTTCCAGATCCTCTTTAAGTTCTAACTTAGTAGTGGGACGCGAGAGGTATTTCCACTCTCTGGCCCTTTGCATATCTTCACATTGCGTGTAACCCTAATGACTCACACTATAGTGAGGTGCTAAACACACCTTGACTCAAGAGGTCCCACACCCCACCAGTTTGTGGGGGGTTAAACAACCTGCATGTTTAACACAACAACTCTGCGTATAGGTGAAGATCCTAGAGAGATTAATTACCTGAAACCTCCCACAAGTCTTTTGGATTTAAAGAAGCCTCTTGGACGACCAGTGTAGCATCTTCAAGAAACACAAGCAAGGCCAGTTGCCTATGTGAGCAGGTACAAAACCAGAAAACATTAGTTAGAGTCCTGTAGTCCCCTAAATTGGTCTCCAGTAAAGAAATGATAACCAACTGTGGTCTGCACGCATGGGTTAGAAACCTTTTTTGTCAGCAATAGTTTTATCTTCTTCTGGGGTCCACAGCCCCTTGTCACCATTGTAACAACTCTCTTTAGAACAGGAAAAATTTCAATTTGAGGAGATAAACTTACCTCTGAATAGGACGAGGTGGCCGAGTGGTCAAGGCGATGGACTGCTAATCCATTGTGCTCTGCACGCATGGGTTCGAATCCCATCCTCGTCGCAGCCAAGTTTACACAATATTGTTCTCTAATTGACTCCTTCAGCTTACTCTGCTGCATAAGATCATTATCTCAAATGCTGTATTCTTGTCTCGTGTACTGACAAAAACGCTTACTAAGACTATCAACCAGGTGATTTAACATTGTAACCTGTTCTGAATGTCTTACCAACTTGAAATGACAGATTAGAAACAGATTATTGTGGAAAAAATGATCATTCAGTGAGTGTCTAAGTATGGTGATAAACCACCATGTGCTGTCAAGAAAAACCTCCTTCCTACTTGGCGGTGGCTCTATAACTCTCTGAACCATGCTGGAAGGAACACCATTTTTCTGTATAATATCAGTCCATGGCATAAAAACAAGGAAATCTATCATTTTTTAGAAGGGGACTTTGTCAAACTGAATTTCAAAACTTTCTCTACCAGACTTAAATCAAGAAATAACAAATTTTCTGGAGAATGTGGGCATCGATCCCACTACTTCTCGCATGCTAAGCGAGCTCTCTACCATTTGAGCCAATTCCCCATCTCCTGAGATCTCTGTAAATCACTCACTTGGCCAGTCTCCCCTTAGGGCCTGTGATGAGAGACTTCATTCATTTGTCTAGGCAATGTGATACATTTTAGGACAGAACATACATGCTGAGCAGGTTGTGAGGACTTGCCACAGAAACCACCCTTTCACAGGGGGATTAGCTCAAATGGTAGAGCGCTCGCTTTGCATGTGAGAGGTAGTGGGATCGATGCCCACATTCTCCACTATTGAACCCTCAATTGCTTCTTGTGAGTGACATCTATTTACTTCTACCTCAACATGAAACATCTCGGTATCAAACCTCTGCACACAGCTGTGCATAGTCTTGCTTTGGTTTCTTGAAAACCTGTCAAGTCTCTTTCCAGATCCTCTTTAAGTTCTAACTTAGTAGTGGGACGCGAGAGGTATTTCCACTCTCTGGCCCTTTGCATATCTTCACATTGCGTGTAACCCTAATGACTCACACTATAGTGAGGTGCTAAACACACCTTGACTCAAGAGGTCCCACACCCCACCAGTTTGTGGGGGGTTGAACAACCTGCATGTTTAACACAACAACTCTGCGTATAGGTGAAGATCCTAGAGAGATTAATTACCTGAAACCTCCCACAAGTCTTTTGGATTTAAAGAAGCCTCTTGGACGACCAGTGTAGCATCTTCAAGAAACACAAGCAAGGCCAGTTGCCTATGTGAGCAGGTACAAAACCAGAAAACATTAGTTAGAGTCCTGTAGTCCCCTAAATTGGTCTCCAGTAAAGAAATGATAACCAACTGTGGTCTGCACGCATGGGTTAGAAACCTTTTTTGTCAGCAATAGTTTTATCTTCTTCTGGGGTCCACAGCCCCTTGTCACCATTGTAACAACTCTCTTTAGAACAGGAAAAATTTCAATTTGAGGAGATAAACTTACCTCTGAATAGGACGAGGTGGCCGAGTGGCACGCGTGGGTTCGAATCCCATCCTCGTCGCAGCCAAGTTTACACAATATTGTTCTCTAATTGACTCCTTCAGCTTACTCTGCTGCATAAGATCATTATCTCAAATGCTGTATTCTTGTCTCGTGTACTGACAAAAACGCTTACTAAGACTATCAACCAGGTGATTTAACATTGTAACCTGTTCTGAATGTCTTACCAACTTGAAATGACAGATTAGAAACAGATTATTGGGGAAAATATGATCATTCAGTGAGTGTCTAAGTATGGTGATAAGCCACCATGTGCTGTCAAGAAAAACCTCCTTCCTACTTGGCGGTGGCTCTATAACTCTCTGAACCATGCTGGAAGGAACACCATTTTTCTGTATAATATCAGTCCATGGCATAAAAACAAGGAAATCTATCATTTTTTAGAAGGGGACTTTGTCAAACTGAATTTCAAAACTTTCTCTACAAGACTTAAATCAAGATATAACAAATTTTCTGGAGAATGTGGGCATCGATCCCACTACTTCTCGCATGCTAAGCGAGCGCTCTACCATTTGAGCTAATTCCCCATCTACTGAGATCTCTGTAAATCACTCACTTGGCCAGTCTCCCCTTAGGGCCTGTGATGAGAGACTTCATTCATTTGTCTAGGCAATGTGATACATTTTAGGACAGAACATACATGCTGAGCAGGTTGTGAGGACTTGCCACAGAAACCACCCTTTCACAGGGGGATTAGCTCAAATGGTAGAGCGCTCGCTTTGCATGTGAGAGGTAGTGGGATCGATGCCCACATTCTCCACTATTGAACCCTCAATTGCTTCTTGTGAGTGACATCTATTTACTTCTACCTCAACATGAAACATCTCGGTATCAAACCTCTGCACACAGCTGTGCATAGTCTTGCTTTGGTTTCTTGAAAACCTGTCAAGTCTCTTTCCAGATCCTCTTTAAGTTCTAACTTAGTAGTGGGACGCGAGAGGTATTTCCACTCTCTGGCCCTTTGCATATCTTCACATTGCGTGTAACCCTAATGACTCACACTATAGTGAGGTGCTAAACACACCTTGACTCAAGAGGTCCCACACCCCACCAGTTTGTGGGGGGTTGAACAACCTGCATGTTTAACACAACAACTCTGCGTATAGGTGAAGATCCTAGAGAGATTAATTACCTGAAACCTCCCACAAGTCTTTTGGATTTAAAGAAGCCTCTTGGACGACCAGTGTAGCATCTTCAAGAAACACAAGCAAGGCCAGTTGCCTATGTGAGCAGGTACAAAACCAGAAAACATTAGTTAGAGTCCTGTAGTCCCCTAAATTGGTCTCCAGTAAAGAAATGATAACCAACTGTGGTCTGCACGCATGGGTTAGAAACCTTTTTTGTCAGCAATAGTTTTATCTTCTTCTGGGGTCCACAGCCCCTTGTCACCATTGTAACAACTCTCTTTAGAACAGGAAAAATTTCAATTTGAGGAGATAAACTTACCTCTGAATAGGACGAGGTGGCCGAGTGGCACGCGTGGGTTCGAATCCCATCCTCGTCGCAGCCAAGTTTACACAATATTGTTCTCTAATTGACTCCTTCAGCTTACTCTGCTGCATAAGATCATTATCTCAAATGCTGTATTCTTGTCTCGTGTACTGACAAAAACGCTTACTAAGACTATCAACCAGGTGATTTAACATTGTAACCTGTTCTGAATGTCTTACCAACTTGAAATGACAGATTAGAAACAGATTATTGGGGAAAATATGATCATTCAGTGAGTGTCTAAGTATGGTGATAAGCCACCATGTGCTGTCAAGAAAAACCTCCTTCCTACTTGGCGGTGGCTCTATAACTCTCTGAACCATGCTGGAAGGAACACCATTTTTCTGTATAATATCAGTCCATGGCATAAAAACAAGGAAATCTATCATTTTTTAGAAGGGGACTTTGTCAAACTGAATTTCAAAACTTTCTCTACCAGACTTAAATCAAGAAATAACAAATTTTCTGGAGAATGTGGGCATCGATCCCACTACTTCTCGCATGCTAAGCGAGCGCACTACCATTTGAGCTAATTCCCCATCTACTGAGATCTCTGTAAATCACTCACTTGGCCAGTCTCCCCTTAGGGCCTGTGATGAGAGACTTCATTCATTTGTCTAGGCAATGTGATACATTTTAGGACAGAACATACATGCTGAGCAGGTTGTGAGGTCTTGCCACAGAAACCACCCTTTCACAGGGGGATTAGCTCAAATGGTAGAGCGCTCGCTTTGCATGTGAGAGGTAGTGGGATCAATGCCCACATTCTCCACTATTGAACCCTCAACTGCTTCTTGTGAGTGACATCTATTTACTTCTACCTCAAGATGAAACTTCTCGGTATCAAACCTCTGCACACAGCTGTGCATAGTCTTGCTTTGGTTTCTTGAAAACCTGTCAAGTCTCTTTCCAGATCCTCTTTAAGTTCTAACTTAGTAGTGGGACGCGAGAGGTATTTCCACTCTCTGGCCCTTTGCATATCTTCACATTGCGTGTAACCCTAATGACTCACACTATAGTGAGGTGCTAAACACACCTTGACTCAAGAGGTCCCACACCCCACCAGTTTGTGGGGGGTTAAACAACCTGCATGTTTAACACAACAACTCTGCGTATAGGTGAAGATCCTAGAGAGATTAATTACCTGAAACCTCCCACAAGTCTTTTGGATTTAAAGAAGCCTCTTGGACGACCAGTGTAGCATCTTCAAGAAACACAAGCAAGGCCAGTTGCCTATGTGAGCAGGTACAAAACCAGAAAACATTAGTTAGAGTCCTGTAGTCCCCTAAATTGGTCTCCAGTAAAGAAATGATAACCAACTGTGGTCTGCACGCATGGGTTAGAAACCTTTTTTGTCAGCAATAGTTTTATCTTCTTCTGGGGTCCACAGCCCCTTGTCACCATTGTAACAACTCTCTTTAGAACAGGAAAAATTTCAATTTGAGGAGATAAACTTACCTCTGAATAGGACGAGGTGGCCGAGTGGCACGCGTGGGTTCGAATCCCATCCTCGTCGCAGCCAAGTTTACACAATATTGTTCTCTAATTGACTCCTTCAGCTTACTCTGCTGCATAAGATCATTATCTCAAATGCTGTATTCTTGTCTCGTGTACTGACAAAAACGCTTACTAAGACTATCAACCAGGTGATTTAACATTGTAACCTGTTCTGAATGTCTTACCAACTTGAAATGACAGATTAGAAACAGATTATTGTGGAAAAAATGATCATTCAGTGAGTGTCTAAGTATGGTGATAAGCCACCATGTGCTGTCAAGAAAAACCTCCTTCCTACTTGGCGGTGGCTCTATAACTCTCTGAACCATGCTGGAAGGAACACCATTTTTCTGTATAATATCAGTCCATGGCATAAAAACAAGGAAATCTATCATTTTTTAGAAGGGGACTTTGTCAAACTGAATTTCAAAACTTTCTCTACCAGACTTAAATCAAGAAATAACAAACTTTCTGGAGAATGTGGGCATCGATCCCACTACTTCTCGCATGCTAAGCGAGCTCTCTACCATTTGAGCTAATTCCCCATCTCCTGAGATCTCTGTAAATCACTCACTTGGCCAGTCTCCCCTTAGGGCCTGTGATGAGAGACTTCATTCATTTGTCTAGGCAATGTGATACATTTTAGGACAGAACATACATGCTGAGCAGGTTGTGAGGACTTGCCACAGAAACCACCCTTTCACAGGGGGATTAGCTCAAATGGTAGAGCGCTCGCTTTGCATGTGAGAGGTAGTGGGATCGATGCCCACATTCTCCACTATTGAACCCTCAATTGCTTCTTGTGAGTGACATCTATTTACTTCTACCTCAACATGAAACATCTCGGTATCAAACCTCTGCACACAGCTGTGCATAGTCTTGCTTTGGTTTCTTGAAAACCTGTCAAGTCTCTTTCCAGATCCTCTTCTAACTTAGTAGTGGGATGCGAGAGGTATTTCCACTCTCTGGCCCTTTGCATATCTTCACATTGCGTGTAACCCTAATGACTCACACTATAGTGAGGTGCTAAACACACCTTGACTCAAGAGGTCCCACACCCCACCAGTTTGTGGGGGGTTAAACAACCTGCATGTTTAACACAACAACTCTGCGTATAGGTGAAGATCCTAGAGAGATTAATTACCTGAAACCTCCCACAAGTCTTTTGGATTTAAAGAAGCCTCTTGGACGACCAGTGTAGCATCTTCAAGAAACACAAGCAAGGCCAGTTGCCTATGTGAGCAGGTACAAAACCAGAAAACATTAGTTAGAGTCCTGTAGTCCCCTAAATTGGTCTCCAGTAAAGAAATGATAACCAACTGTGGTCTGCACGCATGGGTTAGAAACCTTTTTTGTCAGCAATAGTTTTATCTTCTTCTGGGGTCCACAGCCCCTTGTCACCATTGTAACAACTCTCTTTAGAACAGGAAAAATTTCAATTTGAGGAGATAAACTTACCTCTGAATAGGACGAGGTGGCCGAGTGGTCAAGGCGATGGACTGCTAATCCGTTGTGCTCTGCACGCGTGGGTTCGAATCCCATCCTCGTCGCACCCAAGTTTACACAATATTGTTCTCTAATTGACTCCTTCAGCGTACTCTGCTTCATAAGATCATTATCTCAAATGCTGTATTCTTGTCTCGTGTACTGACAAAAACGCTTACTAAGACTATCAACCAGGTGATTTAACATTGTAACCTGTTCTGAATGTCTTACCAACTTGAAATGACAGATTAGAAACAGATTATTGGGGAAAATATGATCATTCAGTGAGTGTCTAAGTATGGTGATAAGCCACCATGTGCTGTCAAGAAAAACCTCCTTCCTACTTGGCGGTGGCTCTATAACTCTCTGAACCATGCTGGAAGGAACACCATTTTTCTGTATAATATCAGTCCATGGCATAAAAACAAGGAAATCTATCATTTTTTAGAAGGGGACTTTGTCAAACTGAATTTCAAAACTTTCTCTACCAGACTTAAATCAAGAAATAACAAATTTTCTGGAGAATGTGGGCATCGATCCCACTACTTCTCGCATGCTAAGCGAGCGCTCTACCATTTGAGCTAATTCCCCATCTACTGAGATCTCTGTAAATCACTCACTTGGCCAGTCTCCCCTTAGGGCCTGTGATGAGAGACTTCATTCATTTGTCTAGGCAATGTGATACATTTTAGGACAGAACATACATGCTGAGCAGGTTGTGAGGTCTTGCCACAGAAACCACCCTTTCACAGGGGGATTAGCTCAAATGGTAGAGCGCTCGCTTTGCACGTGAGAGGTAGTGGGATCGATGCCCACATTCTCCACTATTGAACCCTCAACTGCTTCTTGTGAGTGACATCTATTTACTTCTACCTCAAGATGAAACTTCTCGGTATCAAACCTCTGCACACAGCTGTGCATAGTCTTGCTTTGGTTTCTTGAAAACCTGTCAAGTCTCTTTCCAGATCCTCTTTAAGTTCTAACTTAGTAGTGGGACGCGAGAGGTATTTCCACTCTCTGGCCCTTTGCATATCTTCACATTGCGTGTAACCCTAATGACTCACACTATAGTGAGGTGCCAAACACACCTTGACTCAAGAGGTCCCACACCCCACCAGTTTGTGGGGGGTTAAACAACCTGCATGTTTAACACAACAACTCTGCGTATAGGTGAAGATCCTAGAGAGATTAATTACCTGAAACCTCCCACAAGTCTTTTGGATTTAAAGAAGCCTCTTGGACGACCAGTGTAGCATCTTCAAGAAACACAAGCAAGGCCAGTTGCCTATGTGAGCAGGTACAAAACCAGAAAACATTAGTTAGAGTCCTGTAGTCCCCTAAATTGGTCTCCAGTAAAGAAATGATAACCAACTGTGGTCTGCACGCATGGGTTAGAAACCTTTTTTGTCAGCAATAGTTTTATCTTCTTCTGGGGTCCACAGCCCCTTGTCACCATTGTAACAACTCTCTTTAGAACAGGAAAAATTTCAATTTGAGGAGATAATCTTACCTCTGAATAGGACGAGGTGGCCGAGTGGTCAAGGCGATGGACTGCTAATCCATTGTGCTCTGCACGCGTGGGTTCGAATCCCATCCTCGTCGCAGCCAAGTTTACACAATATTGTTCTCTAATTGACTCCTTCAGCTTACTCTGCTGCATAAGATCATTATCTCAAATGCTGTATTCTTGTCTCGTGTACTGACAAAAACGCTTACTAAGACTATCAACCAGGTGATTTAACATTGTAACCTGTTCTGAATGTCTTACCAACTTGAAATGACAGATTAGAAACAGATTATTGTGGAAAAAATGATCATTCAGTGAGTGTCTAAGTATGGTGATAAGCCACCATGTGCTGTCAAGAAAAACCTCCTTCCTACTTGGCGGTGGCTCTATAACTCTCTGAACCATGCTGGAAGGAACACCATTTTTCTGTATAATATCAGTCCATGGCATAAAAACAAGGAAATCTATCATTTTTTAGAAGGGGACTTTGTCAAACTGAATTTCAAAACTTTCTCTACCAGACTTAAATCAAGAAATAACAAATTTTCTGGAGAATGTGGGCATCGATCCCACTACTTCTCGCATGCTAAGCGAGCTCTCTACCATTTGAGCTAATTCCCCATCTCCTGAGATCTCTGTAAATCACTCACTTGGCCAGTCTCCCCTTAGGGCCTGTGATGAGAGACTTCATTCATTTGTCTAGGCAATGTGATACATTTTAGGACAGAACATACATGCTGAGCAGGTTGTGAGGACTTGCCACAGAAACCACCCTTTCACAGGGGGATTAGCTCAAATGGTAGAGCGCTCGCTTTGCATGTGAGAGGTAGTGGGATCGATGCCCACATTCTCCACTATTGAACCCTCAATTGCTTCTTGTGAGTGACATCTATTTACTTCTACCTCAACATGAAACATCTCGGTATCAAACCTCTGCACACAGCTGTGCATAGTCTTGCTTTGGTTTCTTGAAAACCTGTCAAGTCTCTTTCCAGATCCTCTTTAAGTTCTAACTTAGTAGTGGGACGCGAGAGGTATTTCCACTCTCTGGCCCTTTGCATATCTTCACATTGCGTGTAACCCTAATGACTCACACTATAGTGAGGTGCTAAACACACCTTGACTCAAGAGGTCCCACACCCCACCAGTTTGTGGGGGGTTGAACAACCTGCATGTTTAACACAACAACTCTGCGTATAGGTGAAGATCCTAGAGAGATTAATTACCTGAAACCTCCCACAAGTCTTTTGGATTTAAAGAAGCCTCTTGGACGACCAGTGTAGCATCTTCAAGAAACACAAGCAAGGCCAGTTGCCTATGTGAGCAGGTACAAAACCAGAAAACATTAGTTAGAGTCCTGTAGTCCCCTAAATTGGTCTCCAGTAAAGAAATGATAACCAACTGTGGTCTGCACGCATGGGTTAGAAACCTTTTTTGTCAGCAATAGTTTTATCTTCTTCTGGGGTCCACAGCCCCTTGTCACCATTGTAACAACTCTCTTTAGAACAGGAAAAATTTCAATTTGAGGAGATAAACTTACCTCTGAATAGGACGAGGTGGCCGAGTGGCACGCGTGGGTTCGAATCCCATCCTCGTCGCAGCCAAGTTTACACAATATTGTTCTCTAATTGACTCCTTCAGCTTACTCTGCTGCATAAGATCATTATCTCAAATGCTGTATTCTTGTCTCGTGTACTGACAAAAACGCTTACTAAGACTATCAACCAGGTGATTTAACATTGTAACCTGTTCTGAATGTCTTACCAACTTGAAATGACAGATTAGAAACAGATTATTGGGGAAAATATGATCATTCAGTGAGTGTCTAAGTATGGTGATAAGCCACCATGTGCTGTCAAGAAAAACCTCCTTCCTACTTGGCGGTGGCTCTATAACTCTCTGAACCATGCTGGAAGGAACACCATTTTTCTGTATAATATCAGTCCATGGCATAAAAACAAGGAAATCTATCATTTTTTAGAAGGGGACTTTGTCAAACTGAATTTCAAAACTTTCTCTACCAGACTTAAATCAAGAAATAACAAATTTTCTGGAGAATGTGGGCATCGATCCCACTACTTCTCGCATGCTAAGCGAGCGCACTACCATTTGAGCTAATTCCCCATCTACTGAGATCTCTGTAAATCACTCACTTGGCCAGTCTCCCCTTAGGGCCTGTGATGAGAGACTTCATTCATTTGTCTAGGCAATGTGATACATTTTAGGACAGAACATACATGCTGAGCAGGTTGTGAGGTCTTGCCACAGAAACCACCCTTTCACAGGGGGATTAGCTCAAATGGTAGAGCGCTCGCTTTGCATGTGAGAGGTAGTGGGATCGATGCCCACATTCTCCACTATTGAACCCTCAACTGCTTCTTGTGAGTGACATCTATTTACTTCTACCTCAAGATGAAACTTCTCGGTATCAAACCTCTGCACACAGCTGTGCATAGTCTTGCTTTGGTTTCTTGAAAACCTGTCAAGTCTCTTTCCAGATCCTCTTTAAGTTCTAACTTAGTAGTGGGACGCGAGAGGTATTTCCACTCTCTGGCCCTTTGCATATCTTCACATTGCGTGTAACCCTAATGACTCACACTATAGTGAGGTGCTAAACACACCTTGACTCAAGAGGTCCCACACCCCACCAGTTTGTGGGGGGTTAAACAACCTGCATGTTTAACACAACAACTCTGCGTATAGGTGAAGATCCTAGAGAGATTAATTACCTGAAACCTCCCACAAGTCTTTTGGATTTAAAGAAGCCTCTTGGACGACCAGTGTAGCATCTTCAAGAAACACAAGCAAGGCCAGTTGCCTATGTGAGCAGGTACAAAACCAGAAAACATTAGTTAGAGTCCTGTAGTCCCCTAAATTGGTCTCCAGTAAAGAAATGATAACCAACTGTGGTCTGCACGCATGGGTTAGAAACCTTTTTTGTCAGCAATAGTTTTATCTTCTTCTGGGGTCCACAGCCCCTTGTCACCATTGTAACAACTCTCTTTAGAACAGGAAAAATTTCAATTTGAGGAGATAAACTTACCTCTGAATAGGACGAGGTGGCCGAGTGGCACGCGTGGGTTCGAATCCCATCCTCGTCGCAGCCAAGTTTACACAATATTGTTCTCTAATTGACTCCTTCAGCTTACTCTGCTGCATAAGATCATTATCTCAAATGCTGTATTCTTGTCTCGTGTACTGACAAAAACGCTTACTAAGACTATCAACCAGGTGATTTAACATTGTAACCTGTTCTGAATGTCTTACCAACTTGAAATGACAGATTAGAAACAGATTATTGTGGAAAAAATGATCATTCAGTGAGTGTCTAAGTATGGTGATAAGCCACCATGTGCTGTCAAGAAAAACCTCCTTCCTACTTGGCGGTGGCTCTATAACTCTCTGAACCATGCTGGAAGGAACACCATTTTTCTGTATAATATCAGTCCATGGCATAAAAACAAGGAAATCTATCATTTTTTAGAAGGGGACTTTGTCAAACTGAATTTCAAAACTTTCTCTACCAGACTTAAATCAAGAAATAACAAACTTTCTGGAGAATGTGGGCATCGATCCCACTACTTCTCGCATGCTAAGCGAGCTCTCTACCATTTGAGCTAATTCCCCATCTCCTGAGATCTCTGTAAATCACTCACTTGGCCAGTCTCCCCTTAGGGCCTGTGATGAGAGACTTCATTCATTTGTCTAGGCAATGTGATACATTTTAGGACAGAACATACATGCTGAGCAGGTTGTGAGGACTTGCCACAGAAACCACCCTTTCACAGGGGGATTAGCTCAAATGGTAGAGCGCTCGCTTTGCATGTGAGAGGTAGTGGGATCGATGCCCACATTCTCCACTATTGAACCCTCAATTGCTTCTTGTGAGTGACATCTATTTACTTCTACCTCAACATGAAACATCTCGGTATCAAACCTCTGCACACAGCTGTGCATAGTCTTGCTTTGGTTTCTTGAAAACCTGTCAAGTCTCTTTCCAGATCCTCTTCTAACTTAGTAGTGGGATGCGAGAGGTATTTCCACTCTCTGGCCCTTTGCATATCTTCACATTGCGTGTAACCCTAATGACTCACACTATAGTGAGGTGCTAAACACACCTTGACTCAAGAGGTCCCACACCCCACCAGTTTGTGGGGGGTTAAACAACCTGCATGTTTAACACAACAACTCTGCGTATAGGTGAAGATCCTAGAGAGATTAATTACCTGAAACCTCCCACAAGTCTTTTGGATTTAAAGAAGCCTCTTGGACGACCAGTGTAGCATCTTCAAGAAACACAAGCAAGGCCAGTTGCCTATGTGAGCAGGTACAAAACCAGAAAACATTAGTTAGAGTCCTGTAGTCCCCTAAATTGGTCTCCAGTAAAGAAATGATAACCAACTGTGGTCTGCACGCATGGGTTAGAAACCTTTTTTGTCAGCAATAGTTTTATCTTCTTCTGGGGTCCACAGCCCCTTGTCACCATTGTAACAACTCTCTTTAGAACAGGAAAAATTTCAATTTGAGGAGATAAACTTACCTCTGAATAGGACGAGGTGGCCGAGTGGTCAAGGCGATGGACTGCTAATCCGTTGTGCTCTGCACGCGTGGGTTCGAATCCCATCCTCGTCGCACCCAAGTTTACACAATATTGTTCTCTAATTGACTCCTTCAGCGTACTCTGCTTCATAAGATCATTATCTCAAACGCTGTATTCTTGTCTCGTGTACTGACAAAAACGCTTACTAAGACTATCAACCAGGTGATTTAACATTGTAACCTGTTCTGAATGTCTTACCAACTTGAAATGACAGATTAGAAACAGATTATTGTGGAAAATATGATCATTCAGTGAGTGTCTAAGTATGGTGATAAGCCACCATGTGCTGTCAAGAAAAACCTCCTTCCTACTTGGCGGTGGCTCTATAACTCTCTGAACCATGCTGGAAGGAACACCATTTTTCTGTATAATATCAGTCCATGGCATAAAAACAAGGAAATCTATCATTTTTTAGAAGGGGACTTTGTCAAACTGAATTTCAAAACTTTCTCTACCAGACTTAAATCAAGAAATAACAAATTTTCTGGAGAATGTGGGCATCGATCCCACTACTTCTCGCATGCTAAGCGAGCGCTCTACCATTTGAGCTAATTCCCCATCTACTGAGATCTCTGTAAATCACTCACTTGGCCAGTCTCCCCTTAGGGCCTGTGATGAGAGACTTCATTCATTTGTCTAGGCAATGTGATACATTTTAGGACAGAACATACATGCTGAGCAGGTTGTGAGGTCTTGCCACAGAAACCACCCTTTCACAGGGGGATTAGCTCAAATGGTAGAGCGCTCGCTTTGCACGTGAGAGGTAGTGGGATCGATGCCCACATTCTCCACTATTGAACCCTCAACTGCTTCTTGTGAGTGACATCTATTTACTTCTACCTCAAGATGAAACTTCTCGGTATCAAACCTCTGCACACAGCTGTGCATAGTCTTGCTTTGGTTTCTTGAAAACCTGTCAAGTCTCTTTCCAGATCCTCTTTAAGTTCTAACTTAGTAGTGGGACGCGAGAGGTATTTCCACTCTCTGGCCCTTTGCATATCTTCACATTGCGTGTAACCCTAATGACTCACACTATAGTGAGGTGCCAAACACACCTTGACTCAAGAGGTCCCACACCCCACCAGTTTGTGGGGGGTTAAACAACCTGCATGTTTAACACAACAACTCTGCGTATAGGTGAAGATCCTAGAGAGATTAATTACCTGAAACCTCCCACAAGTCTTTTGGATTTAAAGAAGCCTCTTGGACGACCAGTGTAGCATCTTCAAGAAACACAAGCAAGGCCAGTTGCCTATGTGAGCAGGTACAAAACCAGAAAACATTAGTTAGAGTCCTGTAGTCCCCTAAATTGGTCTCCAGTAAAGAAATGATAACCAACTGTGGTCTGCACGCATGGGTTAGAAACCTTTTTTGTCAGCAATAGTTTTATCTTCTTCTGGGGTCCACAGCCCCTTGTCACCATTGTAACAACTCTCTTTAGAACAGGAAAAATTTCAATTTGAGGAGATAATCTTACCTCTGAATAGGACGAGGTGGCCGAGTGGTCAAGGCGATGGACTGCTAATCCATTGTGCTCTGCACGCGTGGGTTCGAATCCCATCCTCGTCGCAGCCAAGTTTACACAATATTGTTCTCTAATTGACTCCTTCAGCTTACTCTGCTGCATAAGATCATTATCTCAAATGCTGTATTCTTGTCTCGTGTACTGACAAAAACGCTTACTAAGACTATCAACCAGGTGATTTAACATTGTAACCTGTTCTGAATGTCTTACCAACTTGAAATGACAGATTAGAAACAGATTATTGTGGAAAAAATGATCATTCAGTGAGTGTCTAAGTATGGTGATAAGCCACCATGTGCTGTCAAGAAAAACCTCCTTCCTACTTGGCGGTGGCTCTATAACTCTCTGAACCATGCTGGAAGGAACACCATTTTTCTGTATAATATCAGTCCATGGCATAAAAACAAGGAAATCTATCATTTTTTAGAAGGGGACTTTGTCAAACTGAATTTCAAAACTTTCTCTACCAGACTTAAATCAAGAAATAACAAATTTTCTGGAGAATGTGGGCATCGATCCCACTACTTCTCGCATGCTAAGCGAGCTCTCTACCATTTGAGCTAATTCCCCATCTCCTGAGATCTCTGTAAATCACTCACTTGGCCAGTCTCCCCTTAGGGCCTGTGATGAGAGACTTCATTCATTTGTCTAGGCAATGTGATACATTTTAGGACAGAACATACATGCTGAGCAGGTTGTGAGGACTTGCCACAGAAACCACCCTTTCACAGGGGGATTAGCTCAAATGGTAGAGCGCTCGCTTTGCATGTGAGAGGTAGTGGGATCGATGCCCACATTCTCCACTATTGAACCCTCAATTGCTTCTTGTGAGTGACATCTATTTACTTCTACCTCAACATGAAACATCTCGGTATCAAACCTCTGCACACAGCTGTGCATAGTCTTGCTTTGGTTTCTTGAAAACCTGTCAAGTCTCTTTCCAGATCCTCTTTAAGTTCTAACTTAGTAGTGGGACGCGAGAGGTATTTCCACTCTCTGGCCCTTTGCATATCTTCACATTGCGTGTAACCCTAATGACTCACACTATAGTGAGGTGCTAAACACACCTTGACTCAAGAGGTCCCACACCCCACCAGTTTGTGGGGGGTTGAACAACCTGCATGTTTAACACAACAACTCTGCGTATAGGTGAAGATCCTAGAGAGATTAATTACCTGAAACCTCCCACAAGTCTTTTGGATTTAAAGAAGCCTCTTGGACGACCAGTGTAGCATCTTCAAGAAACACAAGCAAGGCCAGTTGCCTATGTGAGCAGGTACAAAACCAGAAAACATTAGTTAGAGTCCTGTAGTCCCCTAAATTGGTCTCCAGTAAAGAAATGATAACCAACTGTGGTCTGCACGCATGGGTTAGAAACCTTTTTTGTCAGCAATAGTTTTATCTTCTTCTGGGGTCCACAGCCCCTTGTCACCATTGTAACAACTCTCTTTAGAACAGGAAAAATTTCAATTTGAGGAGATAAACTTACCTCTGAATAGGACGAGGTGGCCGAGTGGCACGCGTGGGTTCGAATCCCATCCTCGTCGCAGCCAAGTTTACACAATATTGTTCTCTAATTGACTCCTTCAGCTTACTCTGCTGCATAAGATCATTATCTCAAATGCTGTATTCTTGTCTCGTGTACTGACAAAAACGCTTACTAAGACTATCAACCAGGTGATTTAACATTGTAACCTGTTCTGAATGTCTTACCAACTTGAAATGACAGATTAGAAACAGATTATTGGGGAAAATATGATCATTCAGTGAGTGTCTAAGTATGGTGATAAGCCACCATGTGCTGTCAAGAAAAACCTCCTTCCTACTTGGCGGTGGCTCTATAACTCTCTGAACCATGCTGGAAGGAACACCATTTTTCTGTATAATATCAGTCCATGGCATAAAAACAAGGAAATCTATCATTTTTTAGAAGGGGACTTTGTCAAACTGAATTTCAAAACTTTCTCTACCAGACTTAAATCAAGAAATAACAAATTTTCTGGAGAATGTGGGCATCGATCCCACTACTTCTCGCATGCTAAGCGAGCGCTCTACCATTTGAGCTAATTCCCCATCTACTGAGATCTCTGTAAATCACTCACTTGGCCAGTCTCCCCTTAGGGCCTGTGATGAGAGACTTCATTCATTTGTCTAGGCAATGTGATACATTTTAGGACAGAACATACATGCTGAGCAGGTTGTGAGGACTTGCCACAGAAACCACCCTTTCACAGGGGGATTAGCTCAAATGGTAGAGCGCTCGCTTTGCATGTGAGAGGTAGTGGGATCGATGCCCACATTCTCCACTATTGAACCCTCAATTGCTTCTTGTGAGTGACATCTATTTACTTCTACCTCAACATGAAACATCTCGGTATCAAACCTCTGCACACAGCTGTGCATAGTCTTGCTTTGGTTTCTTGAAAACCTGTCAAGTCTCTTTCCAGATCCTCTTTAAGTTCTAACTTAGTAGTGGGACGCGAGAGGTATTTCCACTCTCTGGCCCTTTGCATATCTTCACATTGCGTGTAACCCTAATGACTCACACTATAGTGAGGTGCTAAACACACCTTGACTCAAGAGGTCCCACACCCCACCAGTTTGTGGGGGGTTGAACAACCTGCATGTTTAACACAACAACTCTGCGTATAGGTGAAGATCCTAGAGAGATTAATTACCTGAAACCTCCCACAAGTCTTTTGGATTTAAAGAAGCCTCTTGGACGACCAGTGTAGCATCTTCAAGAAACACAAGCAAGGCCAGTTGCCTATGTGAGCAGGTACAAAACCAGAAAACATTAGTTAGAGTCCTGTAGTCCCCTAAATTGGTCTCCAGTAAAGAAATGATAACCAACTGTGGTCTGCACGCATGGGTTAGAAACCTTTTTTGTCAGCAATAGTTTTATCTTCTTCTGGGGTCCACAGCCCCTTGTCACCATTGTAACAACTCTCTTTAGAACAGGAAAAATTTCAATTTGAGGAGATAAACTTACCTCTGAATAGGACGAGGTGGCCGAGTGGCACGCGTGGGTTCGAATCCCATCCTCGTCGCAGCCAAGTTTACACAATATTGTTCTCTAATTGACTCCTTCAGCTTACTCTGCTGCATAAGATCATTATCTCAAATGCTGTATTCTTGTCTCGTGTACTGACAAAAACGCTTACTAAGACTATCAACCAGGTGATTTAACATTGTAACCTGTTCTGAATGTCTTACCAACTTGAAATGACAGATTAGAAACAGATTATTGGGGAAAATATGATCATTCAGTGAGTGTCTAAGTATGGTGATAAGCCACCATGTGCTGTCAAGAAAAACCTCCTTCCTACTTGGCGGTGGCTCTATAACTCTCTGAACCATGCTGGAAGGAACACCATTTTTCTGTATAATATCAGTCCATGGCATAAAAACAAGGAAATCTATCATTTTTTAGAAGGGGACTTTGTCAAACTGAATTTCAAAACTTTCTCTACCAGACTTAAATCAAGAAATAACAAATTTTCTGGAGAATGTGGGCATCGATCCCACTACTTCTCGCATGCTAAGCGAGCGCTCTACCATTTGAGCTAATTCCCCATCTACTGAGATCTCTGTAAATCACTCACTTGGCCAGTCTCCCCTTAGGGCCTGTGATGAGAGACTTCATTCATTTGTCTAGGCAATGTGATACATTTTAGGACAGAACATACATGCTGAGCAGGTTGTGAGGTCTTGCCACAGAAACCACCCTTTCACAGGGGGATTAGCTCAAATGGTAGAGCGCTCGCTTTGCACGTGAGAGGTAGTGGGATCGATGCCCACATTCTCCACTATTGAACCCTCAACTGCTTCTTGTGAGTGACATCTATTTACTTCTACCTCAAGATGAAACTTCTCGGTATCAAACCTCTGCACACAGCTGTGCATAGTCTTGCTTTGGTTTCTTGAAAACCTGTCAAGTCTCTTTCCAGATCCTCTTTAAGTTCTAACTTAGTAGTGGGACGCGAGAGGTATTTCCACTCTCTGGCCCTTTGCATATCTTCACATTGCGTGTAACCCTAATGACTCACACTATAGTGAGGTGCCAAACACACCTTGACTCAAGAGGTCCCACACCCCACCAGTTTGTGGGGGGTTAAACAACCTGCATGTTTAACACAACAACTCTGCGTATAGGTGAAGATCCTAGAGAGATTAATTACCTGAAACCTCCCACAAGTCTTTTGGATTTAAAGAAGCCTCTTGGACGACCAGTGTAGCATCTTCAAGAAACACAAGCAAGGCCAGTTGCCTATGTGAGCAGGTACAAAACCAGAAAACATTAGTTAGAGTCCTGTAGTCCCCTAAATTGGTCTCCAGTAAAGAAATGATAACCAACTGTGGTCTGCACGCATGGGTTAGAAACCTTTTTTGTCAGCAATAGTTTTATCTTCTTCTGGGGTCCACAGCCCCTTGTCACCATTGTAACAACTCTCTTTAGAACAGGAAAAATTTCAATTTGAGGAGATAAACTTACCTCTGAATAGGACGAGGTGGCCGAGTGGTCAAGGCGATGGACTGCTAATCCATTGTGCTCTGCACGCGTGGGTTCGAATCCCATCCTCGTCGCAGCCAAGTTTACACAATATTGTTCTCTAATTGACTCCTTCAGCTTACTCTGCTGCATAAGATCATTATCTCAAATGCTGTATTCTTGTCTCGTGTACTGACAAAAACGCTTACTAAGACTATCAACCAGGTGATTTAACATTGTAACCTGTTCTGAATGTCTTACCAACTTGAAATGACAGATTAGAAACAGATTATTGTGGAAAAAATGATCATTCAGTGAGTGTCTAAGTATGGTGATAAGCCACCATGTGCTGTCAAGAAAAACCTCCTTCCTACTTGGCGGTGGCTCTATAACTCTCTGAACCATGCTGGAAGGAACACCATTTTTCTGTATAATATCAGTCCATGGCATAAAAACAAGGAAATCTATCATTTTTTAGAAGGGGACTTTGTCAAACTGAATTTCAAAACTTTCTCTACCAGACTTAAATCAAGAAATAACAAATTTTCTGGAGAATGTGGGCATCGATCCCACTACTTCTCGCATGCTAAGCGAGCGCTCTACCATTTGAGCTAATTCCCCATCTACTGAGATCTCTGTAAATCACTCACTTGGCCAGTCTCCCCTTAGGGCCTGTGATGAGAGACTTCATTCATTTGTCTAGGCAATGTGATACATTTTAGGACAGAACATACATGCTGAGCAGGTTGTGAGGACTTGCCACAGAAACCACCCTTTCACAGGGGGATTAGCTCAAATGGTAGAGCGCTCGCTTTGCATGTGAGAGGTAGTGGGATCGATGCCCACATTCTCCACTATTGAACCCTCAATTGCTTCTTGTGAGTGACATCTATTTACTTCTACCTCAACATGAAACATCTCGGTATCAAACCTCTGCACACAGCTGTGCATAGTCTTGCTTTGGTTTCTTGAAAACCTGTCAAGTCTCTTTCCAGATCCTCTTTAAGTTCTAACTTAGTAGTGGGACGCGAGAGGTATTTCCACTCTCTGGCCCTTTGCATATCTTCACATTGCGTGTAACCCTAATGACTCACACTATAGTGAGGTGCTAAACACACCTTGACTCAAGAGGTCCCACACCCCACCAGTTTGTGGGGGGTTGAACAACCTGCATGTTTAACACAACAACTCTGCGTATAGGTGAAGATCCTAGAGAGATTAATTACCTGAAACCTCCCACAAGTCTTTTGGATTTAAAGAAGCCTCTTGGACGACCAGTGTAGCATCTTCAAGAAACACAAGCAAGGCCAGTTGCCTATGTGAGCAGGTACAAAACCAGAAAACATTAGTTAGAGTCCTGTAGTCCCCTAAATTGGTCTCCAGTAAAGAAATGATAACCAACTGTGGTCTGCACGCATGGGTTAGAAACCTTTTTTGTCAGCAATAGTTTTATCTTCTTCTGGGGTCCACAGCCCCTTGTCACCATTGTAACAACTCTCTTTAGAACAGGAAAAATTTCAATTTGAGGAGATAAACTTACCTCTGAATAGGACGAGGTGGCCGAGTGGCACGCGTGGGTTCGAATCCCATCCTCGTCGCAGCCAAGTTTACACAATATTGTTCTCTAATTGACTCCTTCAGCTTACTCTGCTGCATAAGATCATTATCTCAAATGCTGTATTCTTGTCTCGTGTACTGACAAAAACGCTTACTAAGACTATCAACCAGGTGATTTAACATTGTAACCTGTTCTGAATGTCTTACCAACTTGAAATGACAGATTAGAAACAGATTATTGGGGAAAATATGATCATTCAGTGAGTGTCTAAGTATGGTGATAAGCCACCATGTGCTGTCAAGAAAAACCTCCTTCCTACTTGGCGGTGGCTCTATAACTCTCTGAACCATGCTGGAAGGAACACCATTTTTCTGTATAATATCAGTCCATGGCATAAAAACAAGGAAATCTATCATTTTTTAGAAGGGGACTTTGTCAAACTGAATTTCAAAACTTTCTCTACCAGACTTAAATCAAGAAATAACAAATTTTCTGGAGAATGTGGGCATCGATCCCACTACTTCTCGCATGCTAAGCGAGCGCACTACCATTTGAGCTAATTCCCCATCTACTGAGATCTCTGTAAATCACTCACTTGGCCAGTCTCCCCTTAGGGCCTGTGATGAGAGACTTCATTCATTTGTCTAGGCAATGTGATACATTTTAGGACAGAATATACATGCTGAGCAGGTTGTGAGGTCTTGCCACAGAAACCACCCTTTCACAGGGGGATTAGCTCAAATGGTAGAGCGCTCGCTTTGCATGTGAGAGGTAGTGGGATCGATGCCCACATTCTCCACTATTGAACCCTCAACTGCTTCTTGTGAGTGACATCTATTTACTTCTACCTCAAGATGAAACTTCTCGGTATCAAACCTCTGCACACAGCTGTGCATAGTCTTGCTTTGGTTTCTTGAAAACCTGTCAAGTCTCTTTCCAGATCCTCTTTAAGTTCTAACTTAGTAGTGGGACGCGAGAGGTATTTCCACTCTCTGGCCCTTTGCATATCTTCACATTGCGTGTAACCCTAATGACTCACACTATAGTGAGGTGCTAAACACACCTTGACTCAAGAGGTCCCACACCCCACCAGTTTGTGGGGGGTTAAACAACCTGCATGTTTAACACAACAACTCTGCGTATAGGTGAAGATCCTAGAGAGATTAATTACCTGAAACCTCCCACAAGTCTTTTGGATTTAAAGAAGCCTCTTGGACGACCAGTGTAGCATCTTCAAGAAACACAAGCAAGGCCAGTTGCCTATGTGAGCAGGTACAAAACCAGAAAACATTAGTTAGAGTCCTGTAGTCCCCTAAATTGGTCTCCAGTAAAGAAATGATAACCAACTGTGGTCTGCACGCATGGGTTAGAAACCTTTTTTGTCAGCAATAGTTTTATCTTCTTCTGGGGTCCACAGCCCCTTGTCACCATTGTAACAACTCTCTTTAGAACAGGAAAAATTTCAATTTGAGGAGATAAACTTACCTCTGAATAGGACGAGGTGGCCGAGTGGCACGCGTGGGTTCGAATCCCATCCTCGTCGCAGCCAAGTTTACACAATATTGTTCTCTAATTGACTCCTTCAGCTTACTCTGCTGCATAAGATCATTATCTCAAATGCTGTATTCTTGTCTCGTGTACTGACAAAAACGCTTACTAAGACTATCAACCAGGTGATTTAACATTGTAACCTGTTCTGAATGTCTTACCAACTTGAAATGACAGATTAGAAACAGATTATTGTGGAAAAAATGATCATTCAGTGAGTGTCTAAGTATGGTGATAAGCCACCATGTGCTGTCAAGAAAAACCTCCTTCCTACTTGGCGGTGGCTCTATAACTCTCTGAACCATGCTGGAAGGAACACCATTTTTCTGTATAATATCAGTCCATGGCATAAAAACAAGGAAATCTATCATTTTTTAGAAGGGGACTTTGTCAAACTGAATTTCAAAACTTTCTCTACCAGACTTAAATCAAGAAATAACAAACTTTCTGGAGAATGTGGGCATCGATCCCACTACTTCTCGCATGCTAAGCGAGCTCTCTACCATTTGAGCTAATTCCCCATCTCCTGAGATCTCTGTAAATCACTCACTTGGCCAGTCTCCCCTTAGGGCCTGTGATGAGAGACTTCATTCATTTGTCTAGGCAATGTGATACATTTTAGGACAGAACATACATGCTGAGCAGGTTGTGAGGACTTGCCACAGAAACCACCCTTTCACAGGGGGATTAGCTCAAATGGTAGAGCGCTCGCTTTGCATGTGAGAGGTAGTGGGATCGATGCCCACATTCTCCACTATTGAACCCTCAATTGCTTCTTGTGAGTGACATCTATTTACTTCTACCTCAACATGAAACATCTCGGTATCAAACCTCTGCACACAGCTGTGCATAGTCTTGCTTTGGTTTCTTGAAAACCTGTCAAGTCTCTTTCCAGATCCTCTTCTAACTTAGTAGTGGGATGCGAGAGGTATTTCCACTCTCTGGCCCTTTGCATATCTTCACATTGCGTGTAACCCTAATGACTCACACTATAGTGAGGTGCTAAACACACCTTGACTCAAGAGGTCCCACACCCCACCAGTTTGTGGGGGGTTAAACAACCTGCATGTTTAACACAACAACTCTGCGTATAGGTGAAGATCCTAGAGAGATTAATTACCTGAAACCTCCCACAAGTCTTTTGGATTTAAAGAAGCCTCTTGGACGACCAGTGTAGCATCTTCAAGAAACACAAGCAAGGCCAGTTGCCTATGTGAGCAGGTACAAAACCAGAAAACATTAGTTAGAGTCCTGTAGTCCCCTAAATTGGTCTCCAGTAAAGAAATGATAACCAACTGTGGTCTGCACGCATGGGTTAGAAACCTTTTTTGTCAGCAATAGTTTTATCTTCTTCTGGGGTCCACAGCCCCTTGTCACCATTGTAACAACTCTCTTTAGAACAGGAAAAATTTCAATTTGAGGAGATAAACTTACCTCTGAATAGGACGAGGTGGCCGAGTGGTCAAGGCGATGGACTGCTAATCCATTGTGCTCTGCACGCGTGGGTTCGAATCCCATCCTCGTCGCAGCCAAGTTTACACAATATTGTTCTCTAATTGACTCCTTCAGCTTACTCTGCTGCATAAGATCATTATCTCAAATGCTGTATTCTTGTCTCGTGTACTGACAAAAACGCTTACTAAGACTATCAACCAGGTGATTTAACATTGTAACCTGTTCTGAATGTCTTACCAACTTGAAATGACAGATTAGAAACAGATTATTGTGGAAAAAATGATCATTCAGTGAGTGTCTAAGTATGGTGATAAGCCACCATGTGCTGTCAAGAAAAACCTCCTTCCTACTTGGCGGTGGCTCTATAACTCTCTGAACCATGCTGGAAGGAACACCATTTTTCTGTATAATATCAGTCCATGGCATAAAAACAAGGAAATCTATCATTTTTTAGAAGGGGACTTTGTCAAACTGAATTTCAAAACTTTCTCTACCAGACTTAAATCAAGAAATAACAAATTTTCTGGAGAATGTGGGCATCGATCCCACTACTTCTCGCATGCTAAGCGAGCGCTCTACCATTTGAGCTAATTCCCCATCTACTGAGATCTCTGTAAATCACTCACTTGGCCAGTCTCCCCTTAGGGCCTGTGATGAGAGACTTCATTCATTTGTCTAGGCAATGTGATACATTTTAGGACAGAACATACATGCTGAGCAGGTTGTGAGGACTTGCCACAGAAACCACCCTTTCACAGGGGGATTAGCTCAAATGGTAGAGCGCTCGCTTTGCATGTGAGAGGTAGTGGGATCGATGCCCACATTCTCCACTATTGAACCCTCAATTGCTTCTTGTGAGTGACATCTATTTACTTCTACCTCAAGATGAAACTTCTCGGTATCAAACCTCTGCACACAGCTGTGCATAGTCTTGCTTTGGTTTCTTGAAAACCTGTCAAGTCTCTTTCCAGATCCTCTTTAAGTTCTAACTTAGTAGTGGGACGCGAGAGGTATTTCCACTCTCTGGCCCTTTGCATATCTTCACATTGCGTGTAACCCTAATGACTCACACTATAGTGAGGTGCTAAACACACCTTGACTCAAGAGGTCCCACACCCCACCAGTTTGTGGGGGGTTAAACAACCTGCATGTTTAACACAACAACTCTGCGTATAGGTGAAGATCCTAGAGAGATTAATTACCTGAAACCTCCCACAAGTCTTTTGGATTTAAAGAAGCCTCTTGGACGACCAGTGTAGCATCTTCAAGAAACACAAGCAAGGCCAGTTGCCTATGTGAGCAGGTACAAAACCAGAAAACATTAGTTAGAGTCCTGTAGTCCCCTAAATTGGTCTCCAGTAAAGAAATGATAACCAACTGTGGTCTGCACGCATGGGTTAGAAACCTTTTTTGTCAGCAATAGTTTTATCTTCTTCTGGGGTCCACAGCCCCTTGTCACCATTGTAACAACTCTCTTTAGAACAGGAAAAATTTCAATTTGAGGAGATAAACTTACCTCTGAATAGGACGAGGTGGCCGAGTGGTCAAGGCGATGGACTGCTAATCCATTGTGCTCTGCACGCATGGGTTCGAATCCCATCCTCGTCGCAGCCAAGTTTACACAATATTGTTCTCTAATTGACTCCTTCAGCTTACTCTGCTGCATAAGATCATTATCTCAAATGCTGTATTCTTGTCTCGTGTACTGACAAAAACGCTTACTAAGACTATCAACCAGGTGATTTAACATTGTAACCTGTTCTGAATGTCTTACCAACTTGAAATGACAGATTAGAAACAGATTATTGTGGAAAATATGATCATTCAGTGAGTGTCTAAGTATGGTGATAAGCCACCATGTGCTGTCAAGAAAAACCTCCTTCCTACTTGGCGGTGGCTCTATAACTCTCTGAACCATGCTGGAAGGAACACCATTTTTCTGTATAATATCAGTCCATGGCATAAAAACAAGGAAATCTATCATTTTTTAGAAGGGGACTTTGTCAAACTGAATTTCAAAACTTTCTCTACCAGACTTAAATCAAGAAATAACAAATTTTCTGGAGAATGTGGGCATCGATCCCACTACTTCTCGCATGCTAAGCGAGCGCTCTACCATTTGAGCTAATTCCCCATCTCCTGAGATCTCTGTAAATCACTCACTTGGCCAGTCTCCCCTTAGGGCCTGTGATGAGAGACTTCATTCATTTGTCTAGGCAATGTGATACATTTTAGGACAGAACATACATGCTGAGCAGGTTGTGAGGACTTGCCACAGAAACCACCCTTTCACAGGGGGATTAGCTCAAATGGTAGAGCGCTCGCTTTGCATGTGAGAGGTAGTGGGATCGATGCCCACATTCTCCACTATTGAACCCTCAATTGCTTCTTGTGAGTGACATCTATTTACTTCTACCTCAAGATGAAACTTCTCGGTATCAAACCTCTGCACACAGCTGTGCATAGTCTTGCTTTGGTTTCTTGAAAACCTGTCAAGTCTCTTTCCAGATCCTCTTTAAGTTCTAACTTAGTAGTGGGACGCGAGAGGTATTTCCACTCTCTGGCCCTTTGCATATCTTCACATTGCGTGTAACCCTAATGACTCACACTATAGTGAGGTGCTAAACACACCTTGACTCAAGAGGTCCCACACCCCACCAGTTTGTGGGGGGTTAAACAACCTGCATGTTTAACACAACAACTCTGCGTATAGGTGAAGATCCTAGAGAGATTAATTACCTGAAACCTCCCACAAGTCTTTTGGATTTAAAGAAGCCTCTTGGACGACCAGTGTAGCATCTTCAAGAAACACAAGCAAGGCCAGTTGCCTATGTGAGCAGGTACAAAACCAGAAAACATTAGTTAGAGTCCTGTAGTCCCCTAAATTGGTCTCCAGTAAAGAAATGATAACCAACTGTGGTCTGCACGCATGGGTTAGAAACCTTTTTTGTCAGCAATAGTTTTATCTTCTTCTGGGGTCCACAGCCCCTTGTCACCATTGTAACAACTCTCTTTAGAACAGGAAAAATTTCAATTTGAGGAGATAAACTTACCTCTGAATAGGACGAGGTGGCCGAGTGGCACGCGTGGGTTCGAATCCCATCCTCGTCGCAGCCAAGTTTACACAATATTGTTCTCTAATTGACTCCTTCAGCTTACTCTGCTGCATAAGATCATTATCTCAAATGCTGTATTCTTGTCTCGTGTACTGACAAAAACGCTTACTAAGACTATCAACCAGGTGATTTAACATTGTAACCTGTTCTGAATGTCTTACCAACTTGAAATGACAGATTAGAAACAGATTATTGGGGAAAATATGATCATTCAGTGAGTGTCTAAGTATGGTGATAAGCCACCATGTGCTGTCAAGAAAAACCTCCTTCCTACTTGGCGGTGGCTCTATAACTCTCTGAACCATGCTGGAAGGAACACCATTTTTCTGTATAATATCAGTCCATGGCATAAAAACAAGGAAATCTATCATTTTTTAGAAGGGGACTTTGTCAAACTGAATTTCAAAACTTTCTCTACCAGACTTAAATCAAGAAATAACAAATTTTCTGGAGAATGTGGGCATCGATCCCACTACTTCTCGCATGCTAAGCGAGCTCTCTACCATTTGAGCTAATTCCCCATCTCCTGAGATCTCTGTAAATCACTCAGTTGGCCAGTCTCCCCTTAGGGCCTGTGATGAGAGACTTCATTCATTTGTCTAGGCAATGTGATACATTTTAGGACAGAACATACATGCTGAGCAGGTTGTGAGGACTTGCCACAGAAACCACCCTTTCACAGGGGGATTAGCTCAAATGGTAGAGCGCTCGCTTTGCATGTGAGAGGTAGTGGGATCGATGCCCACATTCTCCACTATTGAACCCTCAATTGCTTCTTGTGAGTGACATCTATTTACTTCTACCTCAAGATGAAACTTCTCGGTATCAAACCTCTGCACACAGCTGTGCATAGTCTTGCTTTGGTTTCTTGAAAACCTGTCAAGTCTCTTTCCAGATCCTCTTTAAGTTCTAACTTAGTAGTGGGACGCGAGAGGTATTTCCACTCTCTGGCCCTTTGCATATCTTCACATTGCGTGTAACCCTAATGACTCACACTATAGTGAGGTGCTAAACACACCTTGACTCAAGAGGTCCCACACCCCACCAGTTTGTGGGGGGTTAAACAACCTGCATGTTTAACACAACAACTCTGCGTATAGGTGAAGATCCTAGAGAGATTAATTACCTGAAACCTCCCACAAGTCTTTTGGATTTAAAGAAGCCTCTTGGACGACCAGTGTAGCATCTTCAAGAAACACAAGCAAGGCCAGTTGCCTATGTGAGCAGGTACAAAACCAGAAAACATTAGTTAGAGTCCTGTAGTCCCCTAAATTGGTCTCCAGTAAAGAAATGATAACCAACTGTGGTCTGCACGCATGGGTTAGAAACCTTTTTTGTCAGCAATAGTTTTATCTTCTTCTGGGGTCCACAGCCCCTTGTCACCATTGTAACAACTCTCTTTAGAACAGGAAAAATTTCAATTTGAGGAGATAAACTTACCTCTGAATAGGACGAGGTGGCCGAGTGGCACGCGTGGGTTCGAATCCCATCCTCGTCGCAGCCAAGTTTACACAATATTGTTCTCTAATTGACTCCTTCAGCTTACTCTGCTGCATAAGATCATTATCTCAAATGCTGTATTCTTGTCTCGTGTACTGACAAAAACGCTTACTAAGACTATCAACCAGGTGATTTAACATTGTAACCTGTTCTGAATGTCTTACCAACTTGAAATGACAGATTAGAAACAGATTATTGGGGAAAATATGATCATTCAGTGAGTGTCTAAGTATGGTGATAAGCCACCATGTGCTGTCAAGAAAAACCTCCTTCCTACTTGGCGGTGGCTCTATAACTCTCTGAACCATGCTGGAAGGAACACCATTTTTCTGTATAATATCAGTCCATGGCATAAAAACAAGGAAATCTATCATTTTTTAGAAGGAGACTTTGTCAAACTGAATTTCAAAACTTTCTCTACCAGACTTAAATCAAGAAATAACAAATTTTCTGGAGAATGTGGGCATCGATCCCACTACTTCTCGCATGCTAAGCGAGCTCTCTACCATTTGAGCTAATTCCCCATCTCCTGAGATCTCTGTAAATCACTCAGTTGGCCAGTCTCCCCTTAGGGCCTGTGATGAGAGACTTCATTCATTTGTCAAGGCAATGTGATACATTTTAGGACAGAACATACATGCTGAGCAGGTTGTGAGGACTTGCCACAGAAACCACCCTTTCACAGGGGGATTAGCTCAAATGGTAGAGCGCTCGCTTTGCATGTGAGAGGTAGTGGGATCGATGCCCACATTCTCCACTATTGAACCCTCAATTGCTTCTTGTGAGTGACATCTATTTACTTCTACCTCAACATGAAACATCTCGGTATCAAACCTCTGCACACAGCTGTGCATAGTCTTGCTTTGGTTTCTTGAAAACCTGTCAAGTCTCTTTCCAGATCCTCTTTAAGTTCTAACTTAGTAGTGGGACGCGAGAGGTATTTCCACTCTCTGGCCCTTTGCATATCTTCACATTGCGTGTAACCCTAATGACTCACACTATAGTGAGGTGCTAAACACACCTTGACTCAAGAGGTCCCACACCCCACCAGTTTGTGGGGGGTTGAACAACCTGAATGTTTAACACAACAACTCTGCGTATAGGTGAAGATCCTAGAGAGATTAATTACCTGAAACCTCCCACAAGTCTTTTGGATTTAAAGAAGCCTCTTGGACGACCAGTGTAGCATCTTCAAGAAACACAAGCAAGGCCAGTTGCCTATGTGAGCAGGTACAAAACCAGAAAACATTAGTTAGAGTCCTGTAGTCCCCTAAATTGGTCTCCAGTAAAGAAATGATAACCAACTGTGGTCTGCACGCATGGGTTAGAAACCTTTTTTGTCAGCAATAGTTTTATCTTCTTCTGGGGTCCACAGCCCCTTGTCACCATTGTAACAACTCTCTTTAGAACAGGAAAAATTTCAATTTGAGGAGATAAACTTACCTCTGAATAGGACGAGGTGGCCGAGTGGCACGCGTGGGTTCGAATCCCATCCTCGTCGCAGCCAAGTTTACACAATATTGTTCTCTAATTGACTCCTTCAGCTTACTCTGCTGCATAAGATCATTATCTCAAATGCTGTATTCTTGTCT
Organism: Limanda limanda; assembly: GCF_963576545.1. Lineage (NCBI taxonomy): Eukaryota > Metazoa > Chordata > Actinopteri > Pleuronectiformes > Pleuronectidae > Limanda > Limanda limanda. Next base: position 2,588,689 of record NC_083652.1, read on the forward strand.
CGTGTACTGACAAAAACGCTTACTAAGACTATCAACCAGGTGATTTAACATTGTAACCTGTTCTGAATGTCTTACCAACTTGAAATGACAGATTAGAAACAGATTATTGGGGAAAATATGATCATTCAGTGAGTGTCTAAGTATGGTGATAAGCCACCATGTGCTGTCAAGAAAAACCTCCTTCCTACTTGGCGGTGGCTCTATAACTCTCTGAACCATGCTGGAAGGAACACCATTTTTCTGTATAATATCAGTCCATGGCATAAAAACAAGGAAATCTATCATTTTTTAGAAGGGGACTTTGTCAAACTGAATTTCAAAACTTTCTCTACCAGACTTAAATCAAGAAATAACAAATTTTCTGGAGAATGTGGGCATCGATCCCACTACTTCTCGCATGCTAAGCGAGCTCTCTACCATTTGAGCTAATTCCCCATCTCCTGAGATCTCTGTAAATCACTCAGTTGGCCAGTCTCCCCTTAGGGCCTGTGATGAGAGACTTCATTCATTTGTCTAGGCAATGTGATACATTTTAGGACAGAACATACATGCTGAGCAGGTTGTGAGGACTTGCCACAGAAACCACCCTTTCACAGGGGGATTAGCTCAAATGGTAGAGCGCTCGCTTTGCATGTGAGAGGTAGTGGGATCGATGCCCACATTCTCCACTATTGAACCCTCAATTGCTTCTTGTGAGTGACATCTATTTACTTCTACCTCAACATGAAACATCTCGGTATCAAACCTCTGCACACAGCTGTGCATAGTCTTGCTTTGGTTTCTTGAAAACCTGTCAAGTCTCTTTCCAGATCCTCTTTAAGTTCTAACTTAGTAGTGGGACGCGAGAGGTATTTCCACTCTCTGGCCCTTTGCATATCTTCACATTGCGTGTAACCCTAATGACTCACACTATAGTGAGGTGCTAAACACACCTTGACTCAAGAGGTCCCACACCCCACCAGTTTGTGGGGGGTTAAACAACCTGCATGTTTAACACAACAACTCTGCGTATAGGTGAAGATCCTAGAGAGATTAATTACCTGAAACCTCCCACAAGTCTTTTGGATTTAAAGAAGCCTCTTGGACGACCAGTGTAGCATCTTCAAGAAACACAAGCAAGGCCAGTTGCCTATGTGAGCAGGTACAAAACCAGAAAACATTAGTTAGAGTCCTGTAGTCCCCTAAATTGGTCTCCAGTAAAGAAATGATAACCAACTGTGGTCTGCACGCATGGGTTAGAAACCTTTTTTGTCAGCAATAGTTTTATCTTCTTCTGGGGTCCACAGCCCCTTGTCACCATTGTAACAACTCTCTTTAGAACAGGAAAAATTTCAATTTGAGGAGATAAACTTACCTCTGAATAGGACGAGGTGGCCGAGTGGCACGCGTGGGTTCGAATCCCATCCTCGTCGCAGCCAAGTTTACACAATATTGTTCTCTAATTGACTCCTTCAGCTTACTCTGCTGCATAAGATCATTATCTCAAATGCTGTATTCTTGTCTCGTGTACTGACAAAAACGCTTACTAAGACTATCAACCAGGTGATTTAACATTGTAACCTGTTCTGAATGTCTTACCAACTTGAAATGACAGATTAGAAACAGATTATTGGGGAAAATATGATCATTCAGTGAGTGTCTAAGTATGGTGATAAGCCACCATGTGCTGTCAAGAAAAACCTCCTTCCTACTTGGCGGTGGCTCTATAACTCTCTGAACCATGCTGGAAGGAACACCATTTTTCTGTATAATATCAGTCCATGGCATAAAAACAAGGAAATCTATCATTTTTTAGAAGGGGACTTTGTCAAACTGAATTTCAAAACTTTCTCTACCAGACTTAAATCAAGAAATAACAAATTTTCTGGAGAATGTGGGCATCGATCCCACTACTTCTCGCATGCTAAGCGAGCTCTCTACCATTTGAGCTAATTCCCCATCTCCTGAGATCTCTGTAAATCACTCAGTTGGCCAGTCTCCCCTTAGGGCCTGTGATGAGAGACTTCATTCATTTGTCTAGGCAATGTGATACATTTTAGGACAGAACATACATGCTGAGCAGGTTGTGAGGACTTGCCACAGAAACCACCCTTTCACAGGGGGATTAGCTCAAATGGTAGAGCGCTCGCTTTGCATGTGAGAGGTAGTGGGATCGATGCCCACATTCTCCACTATTGAACCCTCAATTGCTTCTTGTGAGTGACATCTATTTACTTCTACCTCAACATGAAACATCTCGGTATCAAACCTCTGCACACAGCTGTGCATAGTCTTGCTTTGGTTTCTTGAAAACCTGTCAAGTCTCTTTCCAGATCCTCTTTAAGTTCTAACTTAGTAGTGGGACGCGAGAGGTATTTCCACTCTCTGGCCCTTTGCATATCTTCACATTGCGTGTAACCCTAATGACTCACACTATAGTGAGGTGCTAAACACACCTTGACTCAAGAGGTCCCACACCCCACCAGTTTGTGGGGGGTTGAACAACCTGCATGTTTAACACAACAACTCTGCGTATAGGTGAAGATCCTAGAGAGATTAATTACCTGAAACCTCCCACAAGTCTTTTGGATTTAAAGAAGCCTCTTGGACGACCAGTGTAGCATCTTCAAGAAACACAAGCAAGGCCAGTTGCCTATGTGAGCAGGTACAAAACCAGAAAACATTAGTTAGAGTCCTGTAGTCCCCTAAATTGGTCTCCAGTAAAGAAATGATAACCAACTGTGGTCTGCACGCATGGGTTAGAAACCTTTTTTGTCAGCAATAGTTTTATCTTCTTCTGGGGTCCACAGCCCCTTGTCACCATTGTAACAACTCTCTTTAGAACAGGAAAAATTTCAATTTGAGGAGATAAACTTACCTCTGAATAGGACGAGGTGGCCGAGTGGCACGCGTGGGTTCGAATCCCATCCTCGTCGCAGCCAAGTTTACACAATATTGTTCTCTAATTGACTCCTTCAGCTTACTCTGCTGCATAAGATCATTATCTCAAATGCTGTATTCTTGTCTCGTGTACTGACAAAAACGCTTACTAAGACTATCAACCAGGTGATTTAACATTGTAACCTGTTCTGAATGTCTTACCAACTTGAAATGACAGATTAGAAACAGATTATTGTGGAAAATATGATCATTCAGTGAGTGTCTAAGTATGGTGATAAGCCACCATGTGCTGTCAAGAAAAACCTCCTTCCTACTTGGCGGTGGCTCTATAACTCTCTGAACCATGCTGGAAGGAACACCATTTTTCTGTATAATATCAGTCCATGGCATAAAAACAAGGAAATCTATCATTTTTTAGAAGGGGACTTTGTCAAACTGAATTTCAAAACTTTCTCTACCAGACTTAAATCAAGAAATAACAAATTTTCTGGAGAATGTGGGTATCGATCCCACTACTTCTCGCTTGCTAAGCGAGCGCACTACCATTTGAGCTAATTCCCCATCTACTGAGATCTCTGTAAATCACTCAGTTGGCCAGTCTCCCCTTAGGGCCTGTGATGAGAGACTTCATTCATTTGTCTAGGCAATGTGATACATTTTAGGACAGAACATACATGCTGAGCAGGTTGTGAGGACTTGCCACAGAAACCACCCTTTCACAGGGGGATTAGCTCAAATGGTAGAGCGCTCGCTTTGCATGTGAGAGGTAGTGGGATCGATGCCCACATTCTCCACTATTGAACCCTCAATTGCTTCTTGTGAGTGACATCTATTTACTTCTACCTCAACATGAAACATCTCGGTATCAAACCTCTGCACACAGCTGTGCATAGTCTTGCTTTGGTTTCTTGAAAACCTGTCAAGTCTCTTTCCAGATCCTCTTTAAGTTCTAACTTAGTAGTGGGACGCGAGAGGTATTTCCACTCTCTGGCCCTTTGCATATCTTCACATTGCGTGTAACCCTAATGACTCACACTATAGTGAGGTGCTAAACACACCTTGACTCAAGAGGTCCCACACCCCACCAGTTTGTGGGGGGTTGAACAACCTGCATGTTTAACACAACAACTCTGCGTATAGGTGAAGATCCTAGAGAGATTAATTACCTGAAACCTCCCACAAGTCTTTTGGATTTAAAGAAGCCTCTTGGACGACCAGTGTAGCATCTTCAAGAAACACAAGCAAGGCCAGTTGCCTATGTGAGCAGGTACAAAACCAGAAAACATTAGTTAGAGTCCTGTAGTCCCCTAAATTGGTCTCCAGTAAAGAAATGATAACCAACTGTGGTCTGCACGCATGGGTTAGAAACCTTTTTTGTCAGCAATAGTTTTATCTTCTTCTGGGGTCCACAGCCCCTTGTCACCATTGTAACAACTCTCTTTAGAACAGGAAAAATTTCAATTTGAGGAGATAAACTTACCTCTGAATAGGACGAGGTGGCCGAGTGGCACGCGTGGGTTCGAATCCCATCCTCGTCGCAGCCAAGTTTACACAATATTGTTCTCTAATTGACTCCTTCAGCTTACTCTGCTGCATAAGATCATTATCTCAAATGCTGTATTCTTGTCTCGTGTACTGACAAAAACGCTTACTAAGACTATCAACCAGGTGATTTAACATTGTAACCTGTTCTGAATGTCTTACCAACTTGAAATGACAGATTAGAAACAGATTATTGTGGAAAATATGATCATTCAGTGAGTGTCTAAGTATGGTGATAAGCCACCATGTGCTGTCAAGAAAAACCTCCTTCCTACTTGGCGGTGGCTCTATAACTCTCTGAACCATGCTGGAAGGAACACCATTTTTCTGTATAATATCAGTCCATGGCATAAAAACAAGGAAATCTATCATTTTTTAGAAGGGGACTTTGTCAAACTGAATTTCAAAACTTTCTCTACCAGACTTAAATCAAGAAATAACAAATTTTCTGGAGAATGTGGGTATCGATCCCACTACTTCTCGCTTGCTAAGCGAGCGCACTACCATTTGAGCTAATTCCCCATCTACTGAGATCTCTGTAAATCACTCACTTGGCCAGTCTCCCCTTAGGGCCTGTGATGAGAGACTTCATTCATTTGTCTAGGCAATGTGATACATTTTAGGACAGAACATACATGCTGAGCAGGTTGTGAGGTCTTGCCACAGAAACCACCCTTTCACAGGGGGATTAGCTCAAATGGTAGAGCGCTCGCTTTGCATGTGAGAGGTAGTGGGATCGATGCCCACATTCTCCACTATTGAACCCTCAACTGCTTCTTGTGAGTGACATCTATTTACTTCTACCTCAAGATGAAACTTCTCGGTATCAAACCTCTGCACACAGCTGTGCATAGTCTTGCTTTGGTTTCTTGAAAACCTGTCAAGTCTCTTTCCAGATCCTCTTTAAGTTCTAACTTAGTAGTGGGACGCGAGAGGTATTTCCACTCTCTGGCCCTTTGCATATCTTCACATTGCGTGTAACCCTAATGACTCACACTATAGTGAGGTGCTAAACACACCTTGACTCAAGAGGTCCCACACCCCACCAGTTTGTGGGGGGTTAAACAACCTGCATGTTTAACACAACAACTCTGCGTATAGGTGAAGATCCTAGAGAGATTAATTACCTGAAACCTCCCACAAGTCTTTTGGATTTAAAGAAGCCTCTTGGACGACCAGTGTAGCATCTTCAAGAAACACAAGCAAGGCCAGTTGCCTATGTGAGCAGGTACAAAACTAGAAAACATTAGTTAGAGTCCTGTAGTCCCCTAAATTGGTCTCCAGTAAAGAAATGATAACCAACTGTGGTCTGCACGCATGGGTTAGAAACCTTTTTTGTCAGCAATAGTTTTATCTTCTTCTGGGGTCCACAGCCCCTTGTCACCATTGTAACAACTCTCTTTAGAACAGGAAAAATTTCAATTTGAGGAGATAAACTTACCTCTGAATAGGACGAGGTGGCCGAGTGGCACGCGTGGGTTCGAATCCCATCCTCGTCGCAGCCAAGTTTACACAATATTGTTCTCTAATTGACTCCTTCAGCTTACTCTGCTGCATAAGATCATTATCTCAAATGCTGTATTCTTGTCTCGTGTACTGACAAAAACGCTTACTAAGACTATCAACCAGGTGATTTAACATTGTAACCTGTTCTGAATGTCTTACCAACTTGAAATGACAGATTAGAAACAGATTATTGTGGAAAAAATGATCATTCAGTGAGTGTCTAAGTATGGTGATAAGCCACCATGTGCTGTCAAGAAAAACCTCCTTCCTACTTGGCGGTGGCTCTATAACTCTCTGAACCATGCTGGAAGGAACACCATTTTTCTGTATAATATCAGTCCATGGCATAAAAACAAGGAAATCTATCATTTTTTAGAAGGGGACTTTGTCAAACTGAATTTCAAAACTTTCTCTACCAGACTTAAATCAAGAAATAACAAATTTTCTGGAGAATGTGGGCATCGATCCCACTACTTCTCGCATGCTAAGCGAGCGCTCTAGCATTTGAGCTAATTCCCCATCTCCTGAGATCTCTGTAAATCACTCACTTGGCCAGTCTCCCCTTAGGGCCTGTGATGAGAGACTTCATTCATTTGTCTAGGCAATGTGATACATTTTAGGACAGAACATACATGCTGAGCAGGTTGTGAGGACTTGCCACAGAAACCACCCTTTCACAAGGGGATTAGCTCAAATGGTACAGCGCTCGCTTTGCATGTGAGAGGTAGTGGGATCGATGCCCACATTCTCCACTATTGAACCCTCAATTGCTTCTTGTGAGTGACATCTATTTACTTCTACCTCAAGATGAAACTTCTCGGTATCAAACCTCTGCACACAGCTGTGCATAGGCTTGCTTTGGTTTCTTGAAAACCTGTCAAGTCTCTTTCCAGATCCTCTTTAAGTTCTAACTTAGTAGTGGGACGCGAGAGGTATTTCCACTCTCTGGCCCTTTGCATATCTTCACATTGCGTGTAACCCTAATGACTCACACTATAGTGAGGTGCTAAACACACCTTGACTCAAGAGGTCCCACACCCCACCAGTTTGTGGGGGGTTAAACAACCTGCATGTTTAACACAACAACTCTGCGTATAGGTGAAGATCCTAGAGAGATTAATTACCTGACACCTCCCACAAGTCTTTTGGATTTAAAGAAGCCTCTTGGACGACCAGTGTAGCATCTTCAAGAAACACAAGCAAGCATGTGAGCAGGTACAAAACCAGAAAACATTAGTTAGAGTCCTGTAGTCCCCTAAATTGGTCTCCAGTAAAGAAATGATAACCAACTGTGGTCTGCACGCATGGCTTAGAAACCTTTTTTGTCAGCAATAGTTTTATCTTCTTCTGGGGTCCACAGCCACTTTTCACCATTGTAACAACTCTCTTTAGAAGAGGAAAAATTTCAATTTGAGGAGATAAACTTACCTCTGAATAGGACGAGGTGGCCGAGTGGTCAAGGCGATGGACTGTTAATCTATTGTGCTCTGCACGCGTGGGTTCAAATCCCATCTGTCTGTGTTACACCTGTGTCCAATTGCCCCTGCCTTCCCTGTGTCTGAATTTAAGTTTCAATGTTCTCATTGGATCGTGATCTAATTGTCATTATGTTCCGTCCTGCTCTCCTGTGTTTCTGTATCCCCTGTCTCCTAAGCTACCGTTCGCTTCTCCTTTGTGCTTTTGAGATTCCTGTGTTTGTTATTTTTCTGTTAAAGACCTTTCATTTAAAAGGCTCTTTAGTTTAAACTCTGCATCCTGGGTCCATCTGCCTCATCAATCCTGACCCTTTGTTTTTATATCTTCTGGTATACTGGGGGAAGAGTGGGGCTTTGATGGTTGGAGAGAAGTTGGGGAATGAGTATTCCTTGGAGATGAGACCCACATTGGTAAAAAATTGGGACAATGTCCTGCAGATGGTTAATCTTCGATCGATAAAGTGGCTGTTGCCCAAGATGTCGTATAGAGGCCGGACACTAACAGCAAATAACCTGGTCTCATCTACCCTATGGTACTGACTGGCCTGTGTTGATCCTCCACCTTCTTTCCTGGCAGAAGGGTTTTGATAAATTTATTTTTGGGCATGATACACTGGATCCCACCGAGTGTCCATTTCCTTCCTAAGGAGGTGGGGGGGTCACTGTAAGATTGTTTCCTACGGTCGGCAAGATTGTGGTTTCACATTCTGGCCAAAAAATCTGTTCCACTGTCGTTGTGTCTGAAATCTTTAGACCCTGAATTACAATGTGAAACCAGAACTAACCAGATGAAACCATGGAAAAAACACACGAAGCTACAGGTAAATGGCTTTGTATTTATATAGCGCTTTTCTTGTCTTGATGACCACTCAAAGCGCTTTACAGTACAGTTCTACATCCACACATTCATACAGTGCATCTATTCGCAGCACTTTGTTATTCTATGGGGGGGGCATTCAGGGTTCAGCATCTTGTGCAAGGACACTTCGACATGCAGATGGGTCAGACTGGAAATCGGACTGCCGACCTTCAGGTTGGAGGACGACCACTCAGCCCTCAGCCGCCCGGTATAAACCCAGTCTGAGCAGGATTGATTAAATTCCTTAGGTATTTCTGCATTCTATTCGCCAGTATACAGTAGAACTAGGAATCCTTACATCACTCCCAAGCAGACTAATTGGCCTAAAGGCGCCACACTCCAGTGGATCCTTACCCTCTTCGTGTATGACTCTTATTACGGCTTCTGACCAGCTCTTGGGTGGGTCATTTTCATGTTATGCATAGTTAAAGACCCCACACAGCTTAGGCACAAGCTCCTTCATAAAGGGCTTGTAGAATTCACCAGGCAGACCATCTGTGCACGGAGATTTGTTTTTTTTTCAGAGACCTGATGATTCCTTCTATTTCACTTCCTAAAATTGGGGCTGTCAACTCCTCCGCCTCTGCTTCCGATAGCTTTAATAAATTAAGATCTTTAAATATTCCCTCCATTTTCACCGTGCTTGGTACTTCCTCTGGTGCATCGTAAAGATTCTTGTAAAAAGTTTGAAACGCCTCTGCCACTTCCACTTGATGGGAAACCTCAGCTAAGGATGATGGATGCCTTATTTTAGGAACAATATGGTTTGACTGCTCTTTTCTCAAGTGGAAGGCAAGTAGCCGGCTTGCTCGATTCCCCATCTCATAATATCTCTGGTTTGTATATGTGAGCTCTCCCTCAGCTTTGCGTGTAAGTTATCGATCCAGAGCAGTTCTACACTCCTGTAGTTGTTTCAATATATTTTTGTAACCAGTTACTCTATGCTCATATCCTGATATTTTTATATCACTTTCCAATTGTTTATTTAATTTAAAGGCTATTTCAATACATTTTCCTCTCAGCACAGCCTTAGCCCCATCCCAAAGGGTGGAGGGGGATACTGCTCCATTATCATTTATTGCAAAGTATTCTTCTATAGTTTGTTTTAATTGTTCTTGGGTTATCGGGGCTGTTAGCAAAGAAATATTTAATCTCCAGTATTTAAAACCCAAGTTAAATTTTAGTCTAACTGGGCCATGATCAGATAGAGTTATATGTTCTATAACACACTCCTTCATTTTATGAAGGCTCTGCTTTGAAAAGTAAATCAGATCAATTCTGAAGTATGACCCATGAACCATAGACAGAAATGTAAAATCTTTTGTCATTGGATTCTTGGCTCTCCAGAACAAGCCCTAACTCTTCCAACAAATGTTTTGCAGCTTTGGATTTCCTGCTAGGGGGTCCATGGTCTGTGGGTAATTTGTCTAGTTTCGCATTCAAGACACAATTAAAGTCTCCTCCTAAAATTATGGTACCTTTAGCTTCCCTTGCCAATATGGATGGAATGTCCTTAAAAAACGAAGAATCATCTTCATTCAGAGCATAAATATTCATGATGGTCAGTTCTATTCCACCTATTTTTCCTATGATTGCTATATACCTGCCCTGAATATCCGCTGGATCGACTAATCAAAATTGCCACTCCTCTCTTTCTGCTATTTGGACAAGAGGCATAGAGCACCTGCTCCACCCAATCTCTTCTCAATTTTTTGTGTTCAGCCTCATTTTGGTGAGTTTCCTGTAGTAACCCTATTGAACAATTTAATTTCAACTTTCAACTGAGCTACAATCTTTTTCTTATGGGATAATTGATACCTTTAACATTGTAACTAACAACCCTTAAATCAGACATAAATAATCCTCTTTCTCTGTTTTTTTCCTCCCCCTAAAATCCCCTGTGTTTAAAATAAAAGGCTTTACTTCAAAAATTACCTCATGTACTTGTGTGGACTTAACAGACATGTCAAGGATATAAGAACTAAGAACAAATACATTTAAATGAACCAAATAAAAATCTTTGACTTCCAAAAAACCCAGCTGGCTGAAGAAATATGTCCACCAGCCCCTGCTGTATTATAGGCAGTATTTCCTGGTGAGGTTTTCGTCCCATCTTGAGTATTATCATAAAAAAGAAAATGGGAGCCCTTCACTCCCTCTTGCCTTTAATATCACTCACATATGCTCATCACTTATATTCAGTGTGACTAGCTGTTTCAAGTGTCATATGAGGGGATAGATATAATGTCTTACTCCTGTTGACCGTTAAACTTAGCACTGACTTTCAAACGTCTGTTAGCACAAATGTCATTTTCTCAATCCTGCAGAAAAGACCGTAAATCAGTGTCCCTCAGAGACGCAGCTCCTTTTCCTCTCCTCCCGTCCTCCTGTCTATGCCATGTCACCCTCGAAAGCTTCCGTTCCATCTACTCACCTGTACCACGATGCCCAACTCCCCAAGAGACGGCAGAGCCTCGACCAGCGTTGGAAAAGTTTTCACTCCCGACTCCAAGGTGACTCTCAGCTGCGCAGGGAAGCGACATCCGGCTTTATAACTCCACGTACCCGCGCTCTTTTCCTCTGTACCTCCGGATCTGTGACCCCAAAGATCTGTGCAACCTCTCAATGTGTACGTTAATTTCAGGCGGTAGCTGCAGCGTGGCTTTAATAAGTTGGGTAACAATTCCAGCCATATCTCCTGTCTCACTTTCTTAAGGGACTTGATAGATTCTCAGATTGTTGCAGCGCATTCGGTTCTGCAGGTCATCGGTCAGCTAGGGCCGCCTCGCGTCTCACCAGGTGCCGGAGCACCCGCTCATGTCGTTCACTAGTGTCTTCAGCTGTGCTGACTCTGGTCTCTGTCTCTTCAACCCTCTGTTAGAGTTTCTCCAACTGTTGTTTCAGATCCGTTACCGACGTTTCCAGTCTAGACAGCAAGGCTTTGGTGTCGGTAAACAACTCCTGGTTTTCTTTCCTGAATTCTTTTAGTTCTCGAAGTATCTCCGCCATGTTCATTGCTCCTTCTTCTCCGCTTGCTTCGCCTGGGGCAACGTTAAACAACGACCCTTTTTTTTCCTTTTGCCTCTTCTTTGGATTTTTGCTGCTTCCCTGCATTTCTTGTATCTCTGGACGTGCTCATGTCGTCCCCTAGGACTAAAATGATCCAATTTATCATCAGAATATTATTATAATCTCACAAACAGCCAAGCCACACCGAATTTTGAGGGAGCTCACCCTCCTTGCGACTTTCTCAGAACATGGCGTCACCGGAAGTCAACAAGCCAATTCTTGAAATGGACTGAGTGAAAAAGTCAGCCGACTGACTGTTTTTATACTTTGAGGGTACCAACTGACCCCCTTCCAGTAATTATCTATAGTAAAAGCCCAGAAAATGTATTTTACACAATATGGGCTCTTTAAGTTGAGGTGAAGAAGCCCAGAAGAAACTAACCCTTGGAAGGTTATGTTATCTCTAGGGCTCTCAGACGGTTAACATTTTTAATCAGATTAGGGTTAGGGTCACCAAAACCCTTAATCATGATTAATCCCCATTTCTAAATGCCCGATAAATCCCTATTTTCTATGTATATTGAAGTGGGAACGGAAATATAAATGGCGGATATACACATTTTAAGTTTGAAAAGTTGAAAGGTTATTAAGATTGAAAAATAAAATAAAATCAAACTAAAACATACCACACCATACTTTTTCAAACTCAAAGATAACCTTTATCCTAAACAATTAAAGCCCCTGAGCCTTTGCTCTTTTTATTTTTAGCAAATGAAAAGTTTTATTGACTAAAACTTTTTTCTTTTCTTTTTTAAATCACATGTGAACGAGTTCCATGTTCAGTTCATACAGGTGAAAATGAACTAGCTCTCGTTCATAGTTCATTGTTTATTGGGATGATTTAAGTGACAAATGTATGGTCATGTGTTTGGTTATGAATGGATGGTGTCGGATCATGTCGCTCCGCTCATTTTAATACTGAGTCCTGTCTGGGAGCGTCACGTCTCGTGTTGTACTGAACACAAAATGTGGAAAAATCATATTCATGATATTTAAATGCATCCTCATAAACTCTAGAGCAAATCAAACAGCTCATAACCCCAGCTCGTAACAAACCAACCGCAGCTTCTGCTCTGATCACTGAGTAGTTGTTACCGGATAAACCCAACTAACGCACACAACAAATTTTCTGTTGATCATAGTATTTCACTTGATGGTCTGTTGCGATGATTTAAAAATCAATAAAAATAATAAATAAATATATATATATATAAATAATAATACTTTAAATTAAAAACAATCTAAATTAATAAATAAATAAAATCACATTCTTCATATGTAAATTGATTTGTTCAACTTATCGCTCACATAAAAGGCACGCTGTGATTGGACCAAGGTGTAAGTGCAACAGCTGACTTAATTTTAAACTGTCAGATGCGTGTCCCTGAGAGGTCCTGCGGTTTTCATCTTGTGGCTGTTAAGACTAGCTGTTGGAATGTACGAACTTCAAAGTTTATTGATTTCAAATTGGAAACTTGTTGAATAAAGCACCTGGGGCCTGTTGGTGCGCTGAGGACATGAGGGGATAAATTTGACACTTGAATGTTGTTTGCATACTTGCCGACGTACTACGCGTGTTACCGGAGGATACCACTGGAGGGCATACCGGAGAAATCTGACCGTGTAGGACTTCTGGGATTGCATGATGTAAACAATAGCGTGCGACACTCGAGGAGGTTACTGTTTTGTTAATTTTTAAGACTACAACAGAAAAGAGACAGTTAGAGGAGATTTCATTCGGGCCAATTCAGGTGTGTACTGCATGCTTCATACACGGCACGGTTTGTGATTCTGAAACAATACATTGCTTCTGTGTCACAGATTAGATCACTGAATACGCCAGATATCGTCTAGTATTGACTCTCCCGGGGTAGACGAAGCAAATTGTGTGATAGTTAATGCTGAAGCATGAGGAACTGCTGATCTACGGTCTCTGTTTGGACGCTGAACGCACTTGCGGAGGGCGGCAGCAATTCATTTGCCGTATTAGCGGCGCTGCGGGCGTTCAAGGGTTTTAGTGTCATAGTTCTGCATGGTGAGGACGGGGGACTGCATAGTGGTCGTCAAAATGTAAGTGGTTGCAGGAGTGTTTAAGAAGGCCGTTGTGATACTTATCTTCGGGAAGAAGTTGCTTGTTGAAACTTTTGCGACCGCGAACAGACGCGGCGGGGGACTCGCTGGGGTCGCTGGATAGTGCTCCAAACTGCGATCAGGTAGAATCAATGGACGGTTTACTTGAACCGCTAGGTCACGTAGCCGAGGAGGGAGCCGGCCTGAAGCTGGCATAATGCCGCGAGGATGAAGCTGAGCGATGAGGAAATTGGCCTCTCCGTGGGAGACTCGTCGGGTTCGCTCAGCGAAAGCTCCTGAATAAGCTAGATGAGCAAAAGCTTGCGTTATGCGCGTCACTGAAAGACGGCTGACTGCGGAAGAGAAGGGATTTTTAAAGTTTGACAGGTGCTGAATGATTTGCTAAAGGGACCGCGCAGACCTGATTGGACATTTGGGAACACCCACAATCAGCTGATTAATATGCAGGGTAGGTCTTCTTGACTGAACTTACGCTAGCTTTATTTGTATTATAGACATTACAAACTATTCATGGTACAGAAACTTTTCTCTTAAAAAATACATACATTTTGAAGTGTGACAGAATTATCATTCACTAACATTACCATAATCTGAATTTATTCAGTGCAAAGTATGAAACATTTTAATGTATTTAAGACTTTTGAGGCCTAACATTCAGCGTGTAGCAGTGCAAAAATAAAAACGTAAATTGACGTATGCAAACACACACATACTAATCCTCAATACTAATTACTACAATACAAACTACTACTACTCAATACTAATCCTGAGTCAGCGATACTCTCTCACTGAGTGCTGATTTGCGTAGTTTCTTTGTCAGCAAAAATAATAACCATATTTTGATGATCATTTCAATTCGCTTTGTGATCTGAAGATTAAAGTTTATATAACACATTTTCTGTCAACAGACAGATGTGTGGACCTCACATCTGCAAACTGGACTGCACTAGAATAGACGAGGTTGGCACAGTGCAATGGAAGCTGCTGTTGTGTCTCCTGGCCTGCTGGGTGGCCTGCTACTTCTGCGTCTGGAGAGGTGTCCGCTCAAAAGGAAAGGTCTGTGAGCAGATCAGACCTGTCTGCAATCAATTGCAAATTCCAGAGACTATGATTGCAGCAGGACTACTTGACATATAATATTGAAGTTATCCTTAAAAAAATGTTTACCCTCATCGATGCTGCTAAAAAACTTTATCCGGATGATGTTTTCTTACACTTGACATCTATTGCACTTCTGTCCGTCCTGGGAGAGGGTTCCCTCACATGTGGCTCTCTCTGAGGTTTCTACATATTTTTACCTGTTAAAAGGGTTTTTAGTAGTTTTTCCTTACTCTTGTTGAGGGTTAAGGACAGAGGATGTCACACCATGTTAAAGCCCTATGAGACAAATTGTTATTTGTGAATGTGGGCTATACAAATAAAATTTGATTGATTTGATTGATTGATTGATTGATTGATTGAATTGAGTTTATATAGCCTACTATTGGTTTTACCAAATTTTATTGGAGGGACTGTTATAGATAGTTATGCAAAATAACGATTCTTGCATCTCTAGTATTGCTAGTTTAAAGCAACAGGAAGACTTGGCTATGATCAGGGAACCTACACAACCGAGGTTTATGGTTATTAAATTTGTCATAAATATTTCTAGGTTTATGGAGTAAACCTGGGCCAAAGCTCTCCTCACTCTCCGGCTTTGTCATATGCACTTCTTCAAACATATGTGCAAATTTAAATGTAAATGTTACTCTCCGCCACTGAAACAATGTTCACAGTTTAATCAGTTGAATTCTCTGTCATAGTTCAGCGATACTGAGGAATGTCAAGGACCCGAGGATAGTAGCTAACAGAAGCACCAGCAGTGTCAACAAATGGTCAGCAGGGATTGTCCCAATGACATTTGGTTCATACTGGCATTATGTTTGTCAGTTATCACTACAGTGCCAACACCTATTTACTTTCCTGGAAAAGTTATCAAACACTTGACCAACGCCATCAGTATCATAGGGGTAGTGCTTCTGTAATCTGACACAGAAATATGTTATCTATCCACTGAAATTTCAGGCGGTGTATGTCACGGCAGTGTTCCCCTATGTAATGTTGGCCATCTTACTGGTCAGGGGCTTGACACTGCCAGGGGCCTGGCAGAGTGTGGTCTATTACCTTTATCCAGAACCTTCTCGTCTGGCAGACCTTCAGGTGAGACACCTTAGATAAATCATGAAGTTTTACAACGTTTTAATTGGACTATGGGACTAAATTACATGATTTTTAATGTTGACCAATAAACAGTAACTCATTTGACTGCTATGACAGTGATGACCTTATTACACATGTTTTTTCACTTTTGGTAATCAGGTGTGGATGGAAGCCTGTGTCCAAGTCCTCTTCTCCTATAGTGCTGCATCAGGGACCTTAATCACTCTGGGCAGCTACAACAAAGTTAAGAACAACTGTTACAGGTAAACCCTGTGATCAGTAGTTCCACTGATACATTGATGAAGTTGTGTTTTTGGAGTCCAACCATCAGTTTCACCCCACAACACTTTTTGCTAAATAAATTACCAAATTAATAAGAGGTTTTCTCTCTTATGAAGGAAGAAAATGTTGCTCGAATTTTTTTGTTAAATATATATCTATATATATAATAAACCACATTGTAAATTTGATAGAATATATAATTTCTCTATAATACAAGGCCCCAGTTAGGCTTCTGGACAGACAATTTGCTACATGTCATTTCCCAATCCTCACTCCCTGTCTTCACATTTCCTATGTATATCCATTGTTGCTATCAAAGAAAGGTTTGTGTGTGTGTGTGTGTGTGTGTGTGTGTGTGTGTGTGTGTGTGTGTTGAATGTTTGCAGGGACAGTCTGTGGCTGTGTGTGCTAAACAGTTGCACCAGCTTGGTTGCAGAATTAGCAGTCTTCTCAGCTCTGGGCTTCATGGCCAGGGTTGTGGACTCAGGTAAAACTTAAACCTTGAAGCTACAGTGTCTGTTAAATATGAATTAATCTTCCCTCACATGTTTGCTGAAGAAGGACAAAGATCTAATTCAAGACAAGTCGAGAGGACCTAAATTCAAATGTCTCTTCTTTCCTCTAAGGACCTGGTCTTGCGTTCATTGCATTTCCTCATGCTGTGGCCATGATGCCTCTGCCTCAGTTGTGGGTATCTGCTTCTTCATCATGCTCATTATGTTGGGGCTGGACACAGTGGTAAGATATAAAGTATTTCTTACACAAATGGTGACGTGGTCTCTTTTAGACCCCATTGTATTTGATTAGTTTATTCATGCTAGGGTCAAAATAGATCTGAGTACAACAGAGACAAAACAAATGAAAATGAATTATTTGTGAGTTTTTGGTTTGCTACATGTCCTATTTGCTTACATGAGTCTTGGATTATGACCTATGCAGCAGCCAGCGTTTTTTTTTACCTTTTTGTTCTCGAGTTATCATTCTTACTTTGGCACATAAAAACTTACCTCCATGATCAAGATGTACAAACTCACCATACCTTGCTTTCTTAAAGAGAAATAGAAAAAACAAAAACATACACTATTTCTGAGATTTAAATAATCAGAGTTTTTGATGATATGTCATGGCAGCTCCACGTTTACAGGGGGAAATTAAGCTTTCAAAGAAAAGAACACCATCCTATCTGTGACACATGGATGAGGCTCATTTATGTTATGGGAGTGCTGTGTCTAGCAAAGGGAACATTGAATATGTATAGAGCACAATTGGAATTACGAGAGTAACAATATATAATATATATACAATATATTTACCTTGCCATTTTCATTTATAGTAATGTCTTCTGAAAATAAATATCTGTTTTATGTAGACAAATTTACGTCAGAGAAAGTTGTGTTTTCCCTTTCAAAGTGGCTGGGTTCTCTATTGCATGTCATGTTGCTGTACCCAAGGCTGACTGGTTATTACCAACATACACTAACATACCACAACTGTGATGATAATAAGCCTGGGCCTAATGCATGTTTGTTGAAATAATATGTTGACGTTATTTTCCTTTCTGTCTGTTTTCATGTGTTAGTACAGGTTTAGACACGATAACACCATCAGTGATTGACATGTTCCCAGGAACGATGCGAAAACCCTGGCGTAGAGAAATCTTCCTCCTCCTCTTTTGCTCTATCTGCTTCATCATTCAGATCCCTCTCACTACTCAAGTACCCTATGATGGTGAAACCTTTCCCAAACACAATACCTATCACTAAGACAATTCTTATAGTGGAGGAGTCTTTTAAGTGACTCTGTATATGTATGTTCTCTGTTGCCCAGGGAGGAGTGTATCTGTTCCAGTTGGTTGATTACTACGGTGCTAGTGGTGCATGCATATTATTTGTCTCTGTGGTCCAGTGTGTGGCTGTTGGGTGGGCCTTTGGTAAGTGCTATCACTTATGGGTGCGTGATTATATGTTTAAACCGGGATTCTAATGTGTGAACGAATCTGAGGAATCTTGTTATCCTCAGAAATCCTAACCTATTAATCATGTTTTTCTTAAGTGTTTCTTGCCAAACAGCAGTGTTGTGTTTTCATGGGTTAAAAGTCAAAAGAAAATAAAAAAGCAGTTTTCTAAGACTGGAGCCTCACAAATGGAAGTCCAGCTTTATTTAGCATTAAAGTTACAACCCTAGTAACTGGTGTTGAACCCTAGAGTCTGAGAATACATCACAAATATTAGCGACACAAAATATATATAAACATATCAGGTTTGAAAAGCATACTCAGCTGGTAAGTTTAACTAAAAGTTAGAGGAGCTAGAGGAGGTAGGAAGCACCCACCTCCCCCATTTTTCATAAATTATAGGCATTCTGATGCCATTTTAGTGTATGGATTTTAGAATGACAATGAATTAAAGAAGTGTAAAAAAAGAAAAAAACATAACTTTATTAGGTGATGGGGCCCCTGGTAGTTCAGGGCCCAAGGCAATTGCCGACCTTTGCCTCATGGTTAATTCCGCCTCTGCCGTTGAGCTAATATGACAATCTGGCATGGACAATGAGCAAAACAAAGTATAGCAAATGCATTATACCAAACAGGTAACAGGTAAGCAATGAGTCAAGCAGGTGAGAACTGAGAACTTAAATGACAGGAAGGGTAAGTGCCATGGAATGCACAGAATACAGAATGCCTTGGAGTTAATTAATTCTGACTAATAATAATCTTTCCTTTTAAACTGGTATATATCTAACTATGTTTGTCATTCAGGTGCTGAACGGATGTGTGATGCAGTTGAGGAGATGACAGGACAGAGACCTTTGATTCTTTTCAAACTGTGTTGGCGTTACTTTACCCCACTGATCTGCATGGTGAATTAAACAATAAGAGCACTAGAGTGATTTGCTTAGGATAGGCAGCAATAATAAGTTATGAGAGTCCCTCCTAGATCAGTTTGCATGGACAGTTACAACTGATAGACAACACTTAAATTAAAAGCCTACTTCAATTAAACTGGGATGTTTCATAGTGTATTGAGAGTGACCTTAGAAGTTCTCTGTTGTTTCTGTGTTTTCCCTTCAGGTTTGCTTCATATACTCCTTTGTGGACTATCAGCCCCTGACATTTGGAGATTATGTGTATCCAGACTGGTCTTACTATCTAGGCTGGGTCATGGCCCTCTCTTCTGTAGTTGTAATACCCATCTGGGCTATTGGAGAGATCTGCCTGACCAAGGGCTCCTTCAGACAGGTAAGAGCACCAATACATCTTGCCTACTTTTTCATTCTGCTTTATTTTCAATTTATTTTAAGCCAGAAAAAGGTGTAGGGAGGAATTTGGGTAATCTGGGACACCTAAGCTCGAGTCTGTTTATTTCCTGTTCAAACCAAATCTAGTCAACAGGATTTTAACTATAGGTTAGCATGGATATCATTAAACTGAAATCCCATGGAGGGACATCATGGGGTTGATTTCACATTAGGCAAGCGGGGCAAGTGTCAATCAGAAGCTCCATCTTGGAATTGCTTGACAAGGTCAGTAACACAGGATTCCGACAAGATTAATGTTAAAGATAAGGGCTATCAAACGATTACAATTTGAATCAGATTAATCACAGGGTAGGGTTTCTAAATGCCTGAAATATCCCCATTTTCAATGTATATTGTTGTGAAAAAGATAAATGACAGAAGGCAGAAGTATACATTTAACGTCTAAAAGATTGAAAAATGTAATAAAATCAAACTTAAACATACCACACCATAATTCAATTTGGCTGTCTCTTTACTATGCCTCTGAGCAGATGATGTTATTTTGAATTTTTGTTTTGTTTATCAAACTCAAACATAACCTTCATCCTTAACAATTGGGGCATCCTAGCCTTCTGTCTTATAGGATGGTTGAATACATTTTTATTTTTTTTATTTTTCAAATCAAATAAACAACCAAACCTTTACACAACTAAATGTGAAATCTGAATCTGAGCCCATCTGTAGAAGCAGTGTTGAGCCAGTTCACACTTAAAAAGAACGAGTTCCAAGATCAGTTCATGCAGAGGAAAATGAACTAGTTCATGTTCATAGTTCAGTTTTCATTGGGAGGATTTGGGTGACAAACGTACGGTCTTGTGTTTGGTTATGAATCAATGGTATCGGATCTTGTCTAGGTGTCACTCCACTTACTTTAAGACTGAGTCCTGACTGTGAGTGTCACCTGTTGTACTGAGCACAAAATGTTGACAAGTCATTTTCATGATGTTTAAATGCAGCCTCATAAACTCTGGAGCGAATTAAACAAACACTAAGTTACTTCATGTGCTGATCAGGTCCTGCTAACGAGTGATGAGTGTTTATTAGTTCAAGTGAGAAAAGAGTGGAGGAGGACACAGAAACTCCTTGATCTCACTGCGTGTGGGTAGGGTTAGTGGAATGCTCATTCTGCACATGCGTTAAAAAACAGTAATGCGTTAATTTCACAAATTAATCATACCGTGTTATTGCGTTAATTTTGTCAGCCCTATTACAAATATAAATCTGTCATAAGACGTTGTTACTATTGTTATAAAATTATGTTTGTGATGTATTCAAGCAACAGTTGTTGAAAATATGTTTCAGTTATTTTTTCAAAGACAATTTTTAGTTGTCCCACTTTTACAAATATGATTAATAATGTAGGACACCATGATTTGGGTAATCTTGGACTTGAATTCTCTAGATGGAGTTATATGTTTTAAGGGACTTCCTGAAGTAAAAATAAAGATAAACCAAAGAGATGTAGCATATGATCTGAAGATGTCAGACAGGAGTTAATGGTAAATAGTCGGTCCCTGTCTGTTTTAACTAACTACCACATAATCAATTAGCTCTCTAAAAAAAAAAGAGCCTGTCCTTCATAGTTTATTAATTTAAGCTAATGTTCTTTATGAGAAAAATATTACCTTTACATTCTAATGAAATTTCTATAAATAATAGTCATTTTCTCAATAATTTTTAAATACTAATATTGAGCTTTACATGCATGAAGAAAGGTGATTTAGTGTTATTTTAAAGCGTAATATAAATATCCCAGATTACAAGGTGAACTGTCTAAGATAATCAAATTCAAGCAGAGTTTTTTTACTTTTGGCACAAAGACCACTTAAAGCTGTGTCATGTTTCCTCTGAGTATGATATCTCCATTAATTCTGCTGGTGTTATTAGAAAACATCTTAAGGATTACAGAAATGTATCATATGTTGATCTAATGTATAAAAGAGCTTTTGGAATAAGTTTTAGAAATCAAACTAACAAAAAATGTCCCAGATTAACAGGAGTCACCCTAGAAATTTTTATTATTATTATTAGGGCCCGAGCACCGAATGGTGAGAGGCCCTATTGAAATTGTAAGGATTTTTCTTATTAGGGCCCGAGCACCGAATGGTGAGAGGCCCTATTGAAATTGTAAGGATTTTTCTTATTATTATTATTTTCCTTTGGAGGGCTTTTTAAGGGTCTAGACATGCTCAGAAAGTTGTGAAACTTTGCAGGAAATTCGAGGTCTGCGGATATTTTTGTATTCTGGAGTAATCTGGATTGGGCGTGGCAAAATGGCTCAACAGCGCCCCCTGGAACCAGCCCCTAGATTTCCACATAACTGATTTTCACCAAAATCGGGCAAGAGGTGTATCGTGACTAATCATGAAAAAAAGTCTCAAAGGGCATTCTGAAAAATGCAACAGGAAGCCCGCCATTTGGGATTTAGTGGCCATTTTTGCCATTTTTGCCATTTTTGGCGATTTTTACTTTAATGTACTTGTCCCAGGGCTTTCATCAGATCAACTTCAAATTCAGATGAGTGTCATCACAACAAGATGGAGAAAAAAACTGACTTAAAAAAAAATCGACTTTTCGTCACACCGTGTGACCGTGGCGCGGCGTCAAAGTTTGATTAAACGCCATCAAAACACGAGGTTCTGTATCTCAGACATATTTGGTCCAATCGATTCCAAACTATACACATAAGACAAGAATCCCGGCCTGAAGACATCTACACTGAAATAATTTCTTAAAATCACAGCGGGTGGCTACACGAATTTTTTTTTTTTTTGTCTTTTTTTTTGCATGTCTTACACTTGGATGTATTTCTCCTCATCGATTGACCTCAACCATGTCAAACTGTACCAAATGGGTCTCAAGACATTGATAATGAAGATATAAGATTACTGTGACTTTTCGTCAAACACAGTATTAATGGCGTGGCATCAAAGTTCATCAGCTCGCCGTGAAACACGAAATTGCTGTAACTTCAGTGTTCATGGTTCCATCTCACTCAAACTACATGTGTGTGTTAACATCCCCCCCCTGAAGATATTCATATGGTTTTAAGAAACGGGCGTGGCAAAAAAACTGACTAGCGCCCCCTAAAGGGCAGCCCCGGCACTACGATTGGCCGACATGTACAAAAATCTATGGGGACATGTGTCTTTTCATTACAAACAAATAAGTCTCTTGGATCGATATGTTAGATCAAACAGGAAGTCCGCCATTTTGAATTTAGTGGCCATTTTGACCATATTCACCATTTTTACTTTGATGTACTTGTCCCAGGGCTTTTATCAGTTCATCTTTAAATTCAGATGAGTGTCATCACAACAAGATGGAGATAAAAATTGACTTAGGGATTGTTTTTTCGTCACACCGTGTGACCATGGCGTGGCGTCAAAGTTCATCAACTCGCCGTGAAACACAAAATGCTGTTACTTCAGTGTTCATGGTTCTATCTCACTCAAACTACATGTGTGTATCAACAGCCCCCCCCCCTGAAGATTTTCATATGGTTTCAAGTCCGTGTGACCGTGGCGTCGAAGTTTGATTACACGCCATCAAAACACGAGGCTCTGTATCTCGGACATATATCGTCCAATTAAGTCCAAACTAGACATGTAAGACAAGAGTCCCGGCCTGATGACATCTACACAGAAATCATGACTTTAAATCACAGCGCCCCCTGGTGGCTACAGGAAGTGAAGCGTTTATTGTCCAATTGAGTCCAAACTAGACATGTAAGACTAGAGTCCCAGCCTGATGACATCTACACAGAAGTCATGACTTTAAATCACAGCGCCCCCTGGTGGCTACAGGAAGTGAAGCGTTTATTGTCCAATTGAGTCCAAACTAGACATGTAAGACTAGAGTCCCAGCCTGATGACATCTGCACTGAAATCATGACTTAATATCACAGTGCCCCCTGGTGGCATCAGGAAATGTATGTTTTTTTGCATGTCTTACACTTGGATGTATTTCTCCTCATCCACTGACCTCAACCATGTCAAACTGTATCAAATGGGTCTCAAGACATTGATAATGAAGATATAAGATTACTGTGACTTTTCGTCAAACGCCATACTAATGGCGTGGCATCAAAGTTCATCAACTCGCCATGACACACGAAATTGCTGTAACTTCCGTGTTCATGGTTCCATCTCACTCAAACTACACGTCTGTGTTAACATCCCCCCCCTTAAGATATTCATATGGTTTTAAGAAATGGGCGTGGCAAAAAAACTGACTAGCTCCCCCTAAAGGGCAGCCCCGGCACTACGATTGGTTGACATGTACAAAAATTGATTATGGCATGTGTCTTTTCATAACAAACAAATAAGTCTCTTGGATCGATATGTTAGACCAAACAGGAAGTCCGCCATTTTGGATTTAGTGGCCATTTTGACCATATTCCACATTTTAACTTTGACATACTTGTCCCAGGGCTTTCATCAGTTCATCTTTAAATTCAGATGAGTGTCATCACAACAAGATGGAGATAAAAAGTGATTTAGGGATTGTTTTTTCGTCACACCGTGTGACCGTGGCGTGGCGTCAAAGTTCATCAACTCGCCGTTAAACACGAAATGCTGTAACTTCAGTGTTAATGGTTCTATCTCACTCAAACTACATGTGTGTATCAACAGCCCCCCCCCTGAAGATCTTCATATGGTTTTAAGGCCGTGTGACCGTGGCGTCGAAGTTTGATTAAACGCCATCAAAACACGAGGTTCCTTACTCGGACATATATTGTCCAATCAACTCCAAACTAGACATGTAAGACTAGAGTCCCGGCCTGATGACATCTACACAGAAATCATGACTTTAAATCACAGCGCCCCCTGGTGGCAACAGGAAGTGAAGCGTTTATTGTCCAATTGAGTCCAAACTAGACATGTAAGACTAGAGTCCCAGCCTGATGACATCTACACAGAAATCATGACTTTAAATCACAGCGCCCCCTGGTGGCTACAGGAAGTGAAGCGTTTATTGTCCAATTGAGTCCAAACTAGACATGTAAGACTAGAGTCCCGGCCTGATGACATCTACACAGAAATCATGACTTTAAATCACAGCGCCCCCTGGTGGCTACAGGAAGTGAAGCGTTTATTGTCCAATTGAGTCCAAACTAGACATGTAAGACTAGAGTCCCGGCCTGATGACATCTACACAGAAATCATGACTTTAAATCACAGCGCCCCCTGGTGGCTACAGGAAGTGAAGCGTTTATTGTCCAATTGAGTCCAAACTAGACATGTAAGACTAGAGTCCCAGCCTGATTACATCTACACAGAAATCATGACTTTAAATCACAGCGCCCCCTGGTGGCTACAGGAAGTGAAGCTTTTATCCTTGCCACAGAGATGAAAACGCATCCAACGCGGAGACGTGCGCTTGGTCATCGACCGCTCTCTCCCCCGACCGCAACAGGCTTCAACGTGCAGGTGCTCGGGCCCGCAAGTGCTACAACGTAGCCCTAGTTATTATTATTATTGTGACTAAAGTGAATTGGCTAGCACCGAATGGTGAGAGGCCCTATTGAAATTGTAAGGATTATTCTTATTATTAGGGCCCGAGCACCGAATGGTGAGAGGCCCTATTGAAATTGTAATGATTATTATTAGGGCCCGAGCACCGAATGGTGAGAGGCCCTATTGAAATTGTAAGGATTATTAGGGCCCGAGCACCGAATGGTGAGAGGCCCTATTGAAATTGTAAGGATTATTCTTATTATTATTATTATTATTGTGACTAAAGTGAATTGGCTTTTTGAGAGCTTTAACATGCTGAACTTCTTACCAAACTTTGCAGTAAATTAGTAAGTGGTGAAAATTTACGTATTCTGGAGTATTTGGAAATGGGCGTGGCAAAATGGCTCAACAGCGCCCCCTGGAACCCAGCCCTTAAGTTTCCACATAACCGATTTTCACCAAAACCGGGCAAAAGATGTTTCGTGACAAATCATGAAAAAAAGTCTCAAGGGGCATTATGAAAAACGCAACAGGAAGCCCGCCATTTTGGATTTAGAGGCCATTTTGACCATTTTGGCCATTTTTGCTTTGACGTACTTGTCCCAGGGCTTTCATCAAATCAAATTTAAATTTAGATGAGTGATATCACAACAAGATGGAGATAAAAAATGATTTAGGGATTGATTTTTCGTCTCACCGTGTGACCGTGGCGTGGCGTCAAAGTTTGATTAAACGCCATCAAAACACGAGCTTCTGTATCTCGCACATACATGATCCAATCAAATCCGAACTAGACACATAAGACAAGGGTCCCGGCCTGATGACATCTGCACTGAAATCATGACTTAATATGACAGCGCCCCCTGGTGGCAACAGGAAATGTCTTTTTTTTTGCATGTCTTACACTTGGATGTATTTCTCCTCATCCACTGACCTCAACCATGTCAAACTCTATCAAATGGGTCTCAAGACATTGAAAATGAAGATATAAGATTACTGTGACTTTTCGTCAAACACAGTATTAATGGCGTGGCATCAAAGTTCATCAGCTCGCCGTGAAACACGAAATTGCTGTAACTTCCATGTTCATGGTTCCATCTCACTCAAACTACATGTGTGTGTTAACATCACCCCCCTGAAGATATTCATATGGTTTTAAGAAATGGGCGTGGCAAAAAAACTGACTAGCGCCCCCTAAAGGGCAGCCCCGGCACTACGATTGGCCGACATGTACAAAAATCTATGGGGACATGTGTCTTTTCATAACAAACAAATAAGTCTCTTGGATTGATATGTTAGATCAAACAGGAAGCCCGCCATTTTGGATTTGGTGGCCATTTTGACCATATTCACCATTTTTACTTTGACATACTTGTCCCAGGGCTTTCATCAGATCAACTTCAAATTCAGATGAGTGTCATCACAACAAGATGGAGATAAAAAATGATTTAGGGATTCGTCCTTCGTCACACCGTGTAACCGTGGCGTGGCGTCAAAGTTCATCGACTCGCCGCGAAACACGAAATTGCTGTAACTTCAGTGTTCATGGTTCCATCTCACTCAAACTACATGTGTGTATCAACAGCCCCCCCCTGAAGATATTCATATGGTTTTAAGAAATGGGCGTGGCAAAAAAACTGACTAGCGCCCCCGAAAGGGCAGCCCCGGCGCTACGATTGGCCGACTTGTACAAAAAATGATTAGGGCATGTGTCTTTTCATTACAAACAAATAAGTCTCTTGGATCAATATGTTAGATCAAACAGGAAGTCCGCCATTTTGAATTTAGTGGCCATTTTGACCATATTCACCATTTTTACTTTGATGTACTTGTCCCAGGGCTTTTATCAGATGAACTCCAAATTCAGATGAGTGTCATCACAACAAGATGGAGATAAAATCTGATTTAGGGATTTATCCTTCGTCAAACCGTGTGACCGTGGCGTGGCGTCAAAGTTCATCAACTCGCCGTGAAACACAAAATGCAGTTACTTCAGTGTTCAAGGTTCTATCTCACTCAAACTACAGGTGTGTATCATCAGCCCCCCCCCCCTGAAGATATTCATATGGTTTTAAGGCCGTGTGACCGTGGCGTCGAAGTTTGATTAAACGCCATCAAAACACGAGGTTCTGTATCTCTGACATATATTGTCCAATCAAGTCCAAACTAGACATGTAAGACTAGAGTCCCGGCCTGATGACATCTACACAGAAATCATGACTTTAAATCACAGCGCCCCCTGGTGGCTACAGGAAGTGAAGCGTTTATTGTCCAATTAAGTCCAAACTAGACATGTAAGACTAGAGTCCCGGCCTGATGACATCTACACAGAAATCATGACTTTAAATCACAGCGCCCCCTGGTGGCTACAGGAAGTGACGCCTTTATTGTCCAATTGAGTCCAAACTAGACATGTAAGACTAGAGTCCCAGCCTGATGACAGCTACACAGAAATCATGACTTTAAATCACAGCGCCCCCTGGTGGCTACAGGAAGTGAAGCTTTTATCCTTGCCACAGAGAGGAAAACGCATCCAACACGGAGACGTGCGCTTGGTCATCGACCGCTCTCTCCCCCGACCGCAACAGGCTTCAACGTGCAGGTGCTCGGGCCCGCAAGTGCTACAACGTAGCCCTAGTTATTATTATTAGGGCCCGAGCACCGAATGGTGAGAGGCCCTATTGAAATTGTAAGGATTTTTATTATTAGGGCCCGAGCACCGAATGGTGAGAGGCCCTATTGAAATTGTAAGGATTATTCTTATTATTATTATTATTATTGTGACTAAAGTGAATTGGCTTTTTGAGGGCTTTAACATGCTGAACTTCTTACCAAACTTTGCAGAAAATTAGAGAGTGGTGAAAATTTACGTATTCTGGTGTATTTGGAAATGGGCGTGGCAAAATGGCTCAACAGCGCCCCCTGGAACCCAGCCCCTAGGTTTCCACACAACCGATTTTCACCAAAATCGGGCAAGAGGTGTATCATGACTAATCATGAAAAAAAGTCACAAAGGGCATTATGAAAAACGCAACAGGAAGCCCGCCATTTTGGATTTAGTGGCCATTTTGGCCATTTTGGCGATTTTTACTTTAATGTACTTGTCCCAGGGCTTTCATCAGATCAACTTCAAACTCAGATGAGTGTCATCACAACAAGATGGAGAAAAAAGTTGACTTAAAAAATCAACTTTTCGCCACACCGTGTGACCTTGGTGTGGCATCAAAGTTTGATTAAACGCCATCAAAACACGAGGTTCTGTATCTCGGACAAACACGATCCAATCGAGTCCAAACTAGACACATAAGACAAGAGACCCGGCCTGATGACATCTGCACTGAAATCATGACTTAATATCACAGCGCCCCCTGGTGGCATCAGGAAATGTATGTTTTTTTGCATGTCTTACACTTGGATGTATTTCTCCTCATCCACTGACCTCAACCATGTCAAACTGTATCAAATGGGTCTCAAGACATTGATAATGAAGATATAAGATTACTGTGACTTTTCGTCAAACGCCATACTAATGGCGTGGCATCAAAGTTCATCAACTCGCCATGACACACGAAATTGCTGTAACTTCCGTGTTCATGGTTCCATCTGACTCAAACTACATGTGTGTGTTAACATCCCCCCCCTTAAGATATTCATATGGTTTTAAGAAATGGGCGTGGCAAAAAAACTGACTAGCGCCCCCTAAAGGGCAGCCCCGGCACTACGATTGGTTGACATGTACAAAAATTGATTATGGCATGTGTCTTTTCATAACAAACAAATAAGTCTCTTGGATCGATATGTTAGACCAAACAGGAAGTCCGCCATTTTGAATTTAGTGGCCATTTTGACCATATTCACCATTTTTACTTTGATGTACTTGTCCCAGAGCTTTTATCAGTTCAACTTTAAATTCAGATGAGTGTCATCACAACAAGATGGAGATAAAAAATGATTTAGGGATTGTTTTTTCGTCACACCGTGTGACCGTGGCGTGGCGTCAAAGTTCATCAACTCGCCGTTAAACACGAAATGCTGTAACTTCAGTGTTCATGGTTCTATCTCACTCAAACTACATGTGTGTATCAACAGCCCCCCTCCCTGAAGATCTTCATATGGTTTTAAGGCCGTGTGACCGTGGCGTCGAAGTTTGATTAAACGCCATCAAAACACGAGGTTCCTTACTCGGACATATATTGTCCAATCAACTCCAAACTAGACATGTAAGACTAGAGTCCCGGCCTGATGACATCTACACAGAAATCATGACTTTAAATCACAGCGCCCCCTGGTGGCAACAGGAAGTGAAGCGTTTATTGTCCAATTGAGTCCAAACTAGACATGTAAGACTAGAGTCCCAGCCTGATGACATCTACACAGAAATCATGACTTTAAATTACAGCGCCCCCTGGTGGCTACAGGAAGTGAAGCGTTTATTTTCCAATTGAGTCCAAACTAGACATGTAAGACTACAGTCCCAGCCTGATGACATCTACACAGAAATCATGACTTTAAATCACAGCGCCCCCTGGTGGCTACAGGAAGTGAAGCGTTTATTGTCCAATTGAGTCCAAACTAGACATGTAAGACTAGAGTTCCAGCCTGATGACTTCTACACAGAAATCATGACTTTAAATCACAGCGCCCCCTGGTGGCTACACGAAGTGAAGCGTTTATTGTCCAATTGAGTCCAAACTAGACATGTAAGACTAGAGTTCCAGCCTGATGACTTCTACACAGAAATCATGACTTTAAATCACAGCCCCCCCTGGTGGCTACAGGAAGTGAAGCTTTTATCCTTGCCACAGAGAGGAAAACGCATCCAACGCAGAGACGTGCGCCTGGTCATCGACCGCTCTCTCCCCCGACTGCAACAGGCTTCAACGTGCAGGTGCTCGGGCCCGCAAGTGCTACAACGTAGCCCTAGTTAGGGCCCGAGCACCTCCGGTGGGAGGCCCTATTGAAATTGATAAGATTATTATTAGGGCCCGAGCACCTCCGGTGGGAGGCCCTATTGAAATTGATAAGATTATTATTATTAGGGCCCGAGCACCTCCGGTGGGAGGCCCTATTGAAATTGATAAGATTATTATTAGGGCCCGAGCACCTCTGGTGTGAGGCCCTATTGAAATTGAAAAGATTATTAGGGCCCGAGCACCTCCGGTGGGAGGCCCTATTGAAATTGAAATGATTATTATTATTATTAGGGCCCGAGCACCTCCGGTGGGAGGCCCTATTGAAATTGAAAGGATTATTCCTATTATTATTACATTCCAAATGAATTGGCTTTTTGAGGGCTTTAACATGCTCAAAAAGTTGCCAAACGTTGCAGTAAATTAGACAGTGGTGAAAATTTACGTATTCTGGAGTATTTGGAAATGGGCGTGGCAAAATGGCTCAACAGCGCCACCTGGAACGCAGCCCCTAGGTTTCCCCATGGCCGATCTTCACCAAAATCGGGGGAAAGGTGTATCTTGACTAATCATACAAAAAAGCCTCAAGGAGCATTATGAAAAAAGCAACAGGAAGCCCGCCATCTTGGTTTTGGTGGCCATTTTGGCCATATTCAGCATATTTACTTTGATGTACTTGTCGTAGGGCTTTCATCGGATCAACTTAAAATTTAGACGAGTGTCATCACAACAATATGGAGTACTAAAGTTATCAAAAGAACAACTTTTCGTCAGAGCGTGTGACTGTGGAATGGCGTCAAAGTTTGATTAAACGCCATGAAAACACGGGCGTCTGTATCTCTGACATATTTGGTCTAATCAACTCCAAACTACACACATAAGACAAGAGTCGCGAACTGAAGACAACAACACAGAAATCGTGACTTAAAATCACAGCGCCCCCTGGTGGCAGCAGGAAATGTCTTGTTTTTGGTACGTCTCACACTTGGAAGTATCTCTCCTCATCCCCTTTGCACAACCATGTGAAACTATGTCAAATGGGTCTCAAGACATTGATAATGAAGATATAAGATTACTGTGACTTTTCGTCAAACGCCATATTAATGGCGTGGCATCAAAGTTCATCAATTCGCCATGACACACGAAATTGCTATAACTTCGGTGTTCAAGGTTCAATCTCCCTCAAACTACATGTGTGTGTCAACAGCCCCCCCCCTGAAAGCTGTCAGACGGGTTTAAGGAATGGGCGTGGCAATATAACTGACTAGCGCCCCCTAAAGGGTAGCCCCGGCACTACGATTGGCCTACAGCTACGAAAATCGACGGGGACATGTGTCTTTTCACGACAAAGAAATAAGTCTCTTGGATAGATATGCTAGAGTAAACAGGAAGCCGGCCATTTTGGATTTGGTGGCCATTTTGGCCATATTCTGCATATTTACTTTGATATACTTCTCGTAGAGCTTTCCTCAGATCAACTTAAAATTTATATGAGTCTAATCACAACAAGATGGAGATTCAAAGTTATCAAAATTTTATTTTTTCGTCAGAGCCTCTGACCATGGCGTGGCGTCAAAGTTTGATGAAACGCCATCAACACATGTGTTTCTGTATCTCAGACATATTTGGTCTGATCAAATCCAAACTAGACACATAAGACAAGATTCCCGACCTTGCCGCAGTGCCGAACGCATGCAACGCGGAGACGAGCGCTTGCTCATCCAATTTTCTCTCTTCCCCGACCGCAACAGACTTGGAACGCGCGTGTGCTCGGGCCCGTTAGTGCTACAACGTAGCCCTAGTTATTTTTATTTCCCTTTCGGGGGCTTTTTGAGGGTCTAGACATGCTCAAAAAGTTATGAGACTTGGCAGGAAATTCGAGGTCTGCGGATATTTTAGTATTCTGGAGTAATTTGAAATGGGCGTGGCAAATGGGCTCAACAGCGCCCCCTGGAACCAGCCCCTAGGTTTCCACATAACCGATTTTCACCAAAATCGGGCAAGAGGTGTTTCGTGACAAGTCATGAAAAAAAGTCTCAAGGGGCATTATGAAAAACGCAACAGGAAGCCCGCCATTTTGGATTTAGTGGCCATTTTGGCCATTTTGGCCATTTTTGCTTTGACGTACTTGTCCCAGGGCTTTCATCAAATCAAATTTAAATTTAGATGAGTGATATCACAACAAGATGGAGATAAAAAATGATTTAGGGATTTGTCCTTCGTCACACCGTGTGACCGTGGTGTGGCGTCAAAGTTCATCAACTCGCCGTGAAACACGAAATTGCTGTAACTTCAGTGTTCATGGTTCTATCTCACTCAAACTACATGTGTGTATCAACAGCCCCCCCCCCCCGAAGATATTCATATGGTTTTAAGGCTGTGTGACCGTGGCGTAGAAGTTTGATTAAACGCCATCAAAACACGTGATTCTGTATCTCGGACATATATTGTCCAATCAAGTCCAAACTAGACATGTAAGACTAGAGTCCCGGCCTGATGACATCTACACAGAAATCATGACTTTAAATCACAGCGCCCCCTGGTGGCTACAGGAATGAAGCGTTTATTGTCCAATTGAGTCCAAACTAGACATGTAAGACTAGAGTCCCAGCCTGATAACATCTACACAGAAATCATGACTTTAAATCACAGCGCCCCCTGGTGGCTACAGGAAGTGAAGCGTTTATTGTCCATTTGAGTCCAAACTAGACATGTAAGACTAGAGTCCCAGCCTGATGACATCTACACAGAAATCATGACTTTAAATCACAGCGCCCCCTGGTGGCTACAGGAAGTGAAGCGTTTGTTGTCCAATCGAGTCCAAGCTAGACATGTAAGACTATAGTCCCGGCCTGATGACATCTACACAGAAATTATGACTTGAAATCACAGCGCCCCCTGTTGGCTACAGGAAGTGAAGCGTTTATCCTTGCCACAGAGAGGAAAACGCATCCAAAGCGGAGACGTGCTCTTGGTCATCGATCGCTCTCTCCCCCGACTGCAACAGGCTTCAACGTGCAGGTTCTCGGGCCCGCAAGTGCTACAACGTAGCCCTAGTTATTATTGTGACTAAAGTGAATTGGCTTTTTGAGGGCTTTAACATGCTGAACTTCTTACCAAACTTTGCAGAAAATTAGAGAGTGGTGAAAATTTACGTATTCTGGTGTATTTGGAAATGGGCGTGGCAAAATGGCTCAACAGCGCCCCCTGGAACCCAGCCCCTAGGTTTCCACATAACCGATTTTCACCAAAATCGGGCAAGAGGTGTATCGTGACTAATCATGAAAAAAAGTCATAAAGGGCATTATGAAAAACGCAACTGGAAGCCCGCCATTTTGGATTTAGTGGCCATTTTGACCATTTTGGCCATTTTTACTTTAACGTACTTGTCCCAGGGCTTTCATCAAATCAACTTTAAATTTAGATGAGTGATATCACAACAAGATGGAGATAAAAACTGATTTAGGGATTGATTTTTCGTCTCACCGTGTGACCGTGGCGTGGCGTCAAAGTTTGATTAAACGCCATCAAAACACGAGCTTCTGTATCTCGCACATACATGATCCAATCAAATCCAAACTACACACAAAAGACAAGAGACCCGGCCTGATGACATCTGCACTGAAATCATGACTTAATATTACAGCGCCCCCTGGTGGCAACAGGAAATGTCTTTTTTTTTGCATGTCTTACACTTGGATGTATTCCTCCTCATCCACTGACCTCAACCATGTCAAACTCTATCAAATGGGTCTCAAGACATTGATAATGAAGATATAAGATTACTGTGACTTTTCGTCAAACACAGTATTAATGGCGTGGCATCAAAGTTCATCAGCTCGCCGTGAAACACGAAATTGCTGTAACTTCCATGTTCATGGTTCCATCTCACTCAAACTACATGTGTGTGTTAACATCCCCCGCCTGAAGATATTCATATGGTTTTAAGAAATGGGCGTGGCAAAAAAACTGACTAGCGCCCCCTAAAGGTCGGCCCCGGCACTACGATTGGCCGACATGTACAAAAATTGAGTATGGCATGTGTCTTTTCATAACAAACAAATAAGTCTCTTGGATTGATATGTTAGACCAAACAGGAAGCCCGCCATTTTGGATTCAGTGGCCATTTTGACCATATTCACCATTTTTACTTTGACATACTTGTCCCATCGCTTTCATCAGTTCAACTTTAAATTCAGATGAGTGTCATCACAACAAGATGGAGATAAAAAATGATTTGGGGATTGATTTTTTCGTCCCACCGTGTGACCGTGGCGTGGCGTCAAAGTTCATCAACTCGCCGTGAAACACGAAATGCTGTTACTTCTGTGTTCATGGTTCTATCTCACTCAAACTGCATGTGTGTATCAACAGCCCCCCCCCCCCGAAGATATTCATATGGTTTTAAGGCTGTGTGACCGTGGCGTAGAAGTTTGATTAAACGCCATCAAAACACGTGATTCTGTATCTCGGACATATATTGTCCAATCAAGTCCAAACTAGACATGTAAGACTAGAGTCCCGGCCTGATGACATCTACACAGAAATCATGACTTTAAATCACAGCGCCCCCTGGTGGCTACAGGAATGAAGCGTTTATTGTCCAATTGAGTCCAAACTAGACATGTAAGACTAGAGTCCCAGCCTGATAACATCTACACAGAAATCATGACTTTAAATCACAGCGCCCCCTGGTGGCTACAGGAAGTGAAGCGTTTATTGTCCATTTGAGTCCAAACTAGACATGTAAGACTAGAGTCCCAGCCTGATGACATCTACACAGAAATCATGACTTTAAATCACAGCGCCCCCTGGTGGCTACAGGAAGTGAAGCGTTTGTTGTCCAATCGAGTCCAAGCTAGACATGTAAGACTATAGTCCCGGCCTGATGACATCTACACAGAAATTATGACTTGAAATCACAGCGCCCCCTGTTGGCTACAGGAAGTGAAGCGTTTATCCTTGCCACAGAGAGGAAAACGCATCCAAAGCGGAGACGTGCTCTTGGTCATCGATCGCTCTCTCCCCCGACTGCAACAGGCTTCAACGTGCAGGTTCTCGGGCCCGCAAGTGCTACAACGTAGCCCTAGTTATTATTGTGACTAAAGTGAATTGGCTTTTTGAGGGCTTTAACATGCTGAACTTCTTACCAAACTTTGCAGAAAATTAGAGAGTGGTGAAAATTTACGTATTCTGGTGTATTTGGAAATGGGCGTGGCAAAATGGCTCAACAGCGCCCCCTGGAACCCAGCCCCTAGGTTTCCACATAACCGATTTTCACCAAAATCGGGCAAGAGGTGTATCGTGACTAATCATGAAAAAAAGTCATAAAGGGCATTATGAAAAACGCAACTGGAAGCCCGCCATTTTGGATTTAGTGGCCATTTTGACCATTTTGGCCATTTTTACTTTAACGTACTTGTCCCAGGGCTTTCATCAAATCAACTTTAAATTTAGATGAGTGATATCACAACAAGATGGAGATAAAAACTGATTTAGGGATTGATTTTTCGTCTCACCGTGTGACCGTGGCGTGGCGTCAAAGTTTGATTAAACGCCATCAAAACACGAGCTTCTGTATCTCGCACATACATGATCCAATCAAATCCAAACTACACACAAAAGACAAGAGACCCGGCCTGATGACATCTGCACTGAAATCATGACTTAATATTACAGCGCCCCCTGGTGGCAACAGGAAATGTCTTTTTTTTTGCATGTCTTACACTTGGATGTATTCCTCCTCATCCACTGACCTCAACCATGTCAAACTCTATCAAATGGGTCTCAAGACATTGATAATGAAGATATAAGATTACTGTGACTTTTCGTCAAACACAGTATTAATGGCGTGGCATCAAAGTTCATCAGCTCGCCGTGAAACACGAAATTGCTGTAACTTCCATGTTCATGGTTCCATCTCACTCAAACTACATGTGTGTGTTAACATCCCCCGCCTGAAGATATTCATATGGTTTTAAGAAATGGGCGTGGCAAAAAAACTGACTAGCGCCCCCTAAAGGTCGGCCCCGGCACTACGATTGGCCGACATGTACAAAAATTGAGTATGGCATGTGTCTTTTCATAACAAACAAATAAGTCTCTTGGATTGATATGTTAGACCAAACAGGAAGCCCGCCATTTTGGATTCAGTGGCCATTTTGACCATATTCACCATTTTTACTTTGACATACTTGTCCCAGGGCTTTCATCAGTTCAACTTTAAATTCAGATGAGTGTCATCACAACAAGATGGAGATAAAAAATGATTTGGGGATTGATTTTTTCGTCCCACCGTGTGACCGTGGCGTGGCGTCAAAGTTCATCAACTCGCCGTGAAACACGAAATGCTGTTACTTCTGTGTTCATGGTTCTATCTCACTCAAACTGCATGTGTGTATCAACAGCCCCCCCCCCCCGAAGATATTCATATGGTTTTAAGGCCGTGTGACCGTGGCGTCGAAGTTTGATTACACGCCATCAAAACACGTGATTCTGTATCTCGGACATATATTGTCCAATCGAGTCCAAACTAGACATGTAAGACAAGAGTCCCGGCCTGATGACATCTACACAGAAATCATGACTTTAAATCACAGCGCCCCCTGGTGGCTACAGGAAGTGAAGCGTTTATTGTCCAATTGAGTCCAAACTAGACATGTAAGACTAGAGTCCCAGCCTGATGACATCTACACAGAAATCATGACTTTAAATCACAGCGCCCCCTGGTGGCTACAGGAAGTGAAGCGTTTATTGTCCAATTGAGTCCAAACTAGACATGTAAGACTAGAGTCCCAGCCTGATGACATCTACACAGAAATCATGACTTTAAATCACAGCGCCCCCTGGTGGCTACAGGAAGTGAAGCTTTTATCCTTGCCACAGAGAGGAAAACGCATCCAACGCGGAGACGTGCGCTTGGTCATCGACCGCTCTCTCCCCCGACTGCAACAGGCTTCAACGTGCAGGTGCTCGGGCCCGCAAGTGCTACAACGTAGCCCTAGTTATTATTATTATTATTATTATTGTCGCTATCCTAAATTTGCTTTTTGAGGGCTTTCCCATGCTCAAAAAGTTTCTAAACTTTGCAGTATATTAGAACTTGGTGAAAATGACAGTATTCTGGAGTATTTGGAAATGGGCGTGGCAAAATGGCTCAACAGCGCCCCCTGTAACCCAGCCGCTAGGTTTCCACTTAACCGATTTTCACCAAAATCGGGCGAGAGGTGTATCGTGACTAATGATGAAAAAAAGCCTCTTAGAGCATTATGAAAAACGCAACAGGAAGCCCGCCATTTTCTATTTAGTGGCCATTTTGACCATATTCACCATTTTTACTTTGACATACTTGTCCCAGGGCTTTCATCAGATCAACTTCAAATTCAGATGAGTGTCATCACAACAAGATGGAGATAAAAAATGATTTAGGGATTTGTCCTTCGTCACGCCGTCTAACCGTGGCGTGGCGTCAAAGTTCATCAACTCGCCGCGAAACACGAAATTGCTGTAACTTCAGTGTTCATGGTTCCATCTCACTCAAACTACATGTGTGTATCAACAGCCCCCCCCTGAAGATATTCATATGGTTTTAAGAAATGGGCGTGGCAAAAAAACTGACTAGCGCCCCCTAAAGGGCAGCCCCGGCGCTACGATTGGCCGACTTGTACAAAAATTGAGTATGGCATGTGTCTTTTCATTACAAACAAATAAGTCTCTTGGATCAATATGTTAGATCAAACAGGAAGTCCGCCATTTTGAATTTAGTGGCCATTTTGACCATATTCACCATTTTTACTTTGATGTACTTGTCCCAGGGCTTTCATCAGATCAACTTCAAATATAGATGAGTGTCATCACAACAAGATGGAGATAAAAAATGATTTAGGGATTTGTCCTTCGTCACACCGTGTAACCGTGGCGTGGCGTCAAAGTTCATCAACTCGCCGCGAAACACGAAATTGCTGTAACTTCAGTGTTCATGGTTCTATCTCACTCAAACTACATGTGTGTATCATCAGCCCCCCCCTCAAGATATTCATATGGCTTTAAGGCCGTTTGACCGTGGCGTCGAAGTTTGATTATACGCCATCAAAACACGAGGTTCTGTATCTCGGACATATATTGTCCAATCACGTCCAAACTAGACATGTAAGACTAGAGTCCCGGCCTGATGACATCTACACAGAAATCATGACTTTAAATCACAGCGCCCCCTGGTGGCTACAGGAAGTGAAGCGTTTATTGTCCAATTGAGTCCAAACTAGACATGTAAGACTAGAGTCCCGGCCTGATGACATCTACACAGAAATCATGACTTTAAATCACAGCGCCCCCTGGTGGCTACAGGAAGTGAAGCATTTATTGTCCAATTGAGTCCAAACTAGACATGTAAGACTAGAGTCCCAGCCTGATGACATCTACACAGAAATCATGACTTTAAATCACAGCGCCCCCTGGTGGCTACAGGAAGTGAAGCGTTTATTGTCCAATTGAGTCCAAACTAGACATGTAAGACTAGAGTCCCAGCCTGATGACATCTACACAGAAATTAAGACTTTAAATCACAGCGCCCCCTGGTGGCTACAGGAAGTGAAGTGTTTATCCTTGCCACAGAGAGGAAAACGCATCCAAAGCGGAGACGTGCACTTGGTCATCGATCGCTCTCTCCCCCGACCGCAACAGACTTCAACGTGCAGGTGCTCGGGCCCGCAAGTGCTACAACGTAGCCCTAGTTCTTATTATTAGGGCCCGAGCACCTCCGGTGGGAGGCCCTATTGAAATTGAAATGATTATTATTATTATTCTTATTCATCCAAATGAATGGGCTTTTTGAGGGCTTTCCCATGCTCAAAAATGTTTAATTATTATTCTAACCCCAATGAATTGGCTTTTTGAGGGCTTTAACATGCTGAACTTCTTACCAAACTTTGCAGAAAATTAGAGAGTGGTGAAAATTTACGTATTCTGGAGTATTTGGAAATGGGCGTGGCAAAATGGCTCAACAGCGCCCCCTGGAACCCAGCCCCTAGGTTTCCACATAAGCGATTTTCACCAAAATCGGGCAAGAGGTGTATCGTGACTAATCATGAAAAAAAGTCACAAAGGGCATTATGAAAAACGCAACAGGAAGCCCGCCATTTTGGATTTAGTGGCCTTTTTGGCCATTTTTGCGATTTTTGCTTTGTCGTACTTGTCCTAGGGCTTTCATCAAATCAACTTCAAATTCAGATGAGTGTCATCACAACAAGATGGAGAAAAAAACTGACTTAAAAAATCAACTTTTCGTTTCACCGTGTGACCGTGGCGTGGCGTCAAAGTTTGATTAAACGCCATCAAAACACGAGGTTCTGTATCTCGGACAAACACGGTCCAATCGGGTCCAAACTACACACATAAGACAAGAGACCCGGCTTGATGACATCTGCACTGAAATCATGACTTAATATCACAGCGCCCCCTGGTGGCAACAGGAAATGTCTTTTTTTTTGCATGTCTTACACTTGGATGTATTTCTCCTCATCCACTGACCTCAACCATGTCAAACTCTATCAAATGGGTCTCAAGACATTGATAATGAAGATATAAGATTACTGTGACTTTTCGTCAAACACAGTATTAATGGCGTGGCATCAAAGTTCATCAGCTCGCCGTGAAACACGAAATTGCTGTAACTTCCATGTTCATGGTTCCATCTCACTCAAACTACATGTGTGTGTTAACATCCCCCCCCTGAAGATATTCATATAGTTTTAAGAAATGGGCGTGGCAAAAAAAACTGACTAGCGCCCCCTAAAGGTCGGCCCCGGCACTACGATTGGCCGACATGTACAAAAAATTGAGTATGGCATGTGTCTTTTCATAACAAACAAATAAGTCTCTTGGATCGATATGTTAGACCAAACAGGAAGCCCGCCATTTTGGATTCAGTGGCCATTTTGACCATATTCCACATTTTTACTTTGACATACTTGTCCCAGGGCTTTCATCAGATTAACTTTAAATTTAGATGAGTGTCATCACAACAAGATGGAGATAAAAAATGATTTAGGGATTGTTTTTTCGTCACACCGTGTGACCGTGGCGTTGCGTCAAAGTTCATCAACTCGCCGTGAAACACGAAATGCTGTTACTTCAGTGTTCATGGTTCTATCTCACTCAAACTAAATGTGTGTATCAACAGCCCCCCCCCCTGAAGATATTCATATGGTTGTAAGGCCGTGTGACCGTGGCGTTGAAGTTTGATTAAATGGCATCAAAACACGTGATTCTGTATCTCGGACATATATTGTCCAATCGAGTCCAAACTAGACATGTAAGACCAGAGTCCCAGCCTGATGACATCTACACAGAAATCATGACTTTAAATCACAGCGCCCCCTGGTGGCTACAGGAAGTGAAGCGTTTATTGTCCAATTGAATCCAAACTAGACATGTAAGACTAGAGTCCCAGCCTGATGACATCTACACAGAAATCATGACTTTAAATCACAGCGCCCCCTGGTGGCTACAGGAAGTGAAGCGTTTATTGTCCAATTAAGTCCAAACGAGACATGTAAGACTAGAGTCCCGGCCTGATGACATCTACACAGAAATCATGACTTTAAATCACAGCGCCCCCTGGTGGCTACAGGAAGTGAAGCGTTTATTGTCCAATTTAGTCCAAACTAGACATGTAAGACTAGAGTCCCAACCTGATGACATCTACACAGAAATCACGACTTTAAATCACAGCGCCCCCTGGTGGCTACAGGAAGTGAAGCGTTTATTGTCCAATTGAGTCCAAACTAGACATGTAAGACTAGAGTCCCAGCCTGATGACATCTACACAGAAATCATGACTTTAAATCACAGCGCCCCTTGGTGGCTACAGGAAGTGAAGCGTTTATTGTCCAATTGAGTCCAAACTAGACATGTAAGACTAGAGTCCCAGCCTGATGACATCTACACAGAAATCATGACTTTAAATCACAGCGCCCCCTGGTGGCTACAGGAAGTGAAGCTTTTATCCTTGCCACAGAGAGGAAAACGCATCCAACGCGGAGACGTGCGCTTGGTCATCGACCGCTCTCTCCCCCGACTGCAACAGGCTTCAACGTGCAGGTGCTCGGGCCCGCAAGTGCTACAACGTAGCCGTAGTTATTATTAGGGCCCGAGCACAGACATCAAAGGTGTCTGGTGAGACCCTATGGAAATTGTAAGGATTATTATTAGGGCCCGAGCACCGAATGGTGAGAGGCCCTATTTATTGAAACTGTAAGGATTATTATTATTATTGTGACTATGCGGAATTTGCTTTTTGAGGGCTTTCCCATGCTCGAAAAGTTGCTAAACTTTGCAGTATATTAGAACTTGGTGAAAATGACAGTATTCTGGAGTATTTGGAAATGGGCGTGGCAAAATGGCTCAACAGCGCCCCCTGGAACCCAGCCGCTAGGTTTCCACATAACCGATTTTCACCAAAATCGGGCGAGAGGTGTATCGTGACTAATGATGAAAAAAAGCCTCTTAGAGCATTATGAAAAACGCAACAGGAAGCCCGCCATTTTCTATTTAGTGGCCATTTTGACCATATTCACCATTTTTACTTTGACATACTTGTCCCAGGGCTTTCATCAGATCAACTTCAAATTCAGATGAGTGTCATTACAACGAGATGGAGATAAAAAATGATTTAGGGATTTGTCCTTCGTCACACCGTGTGACCGTGGCGTGGCGTCAAAGTTCATCAACTCGCCGTGAAACACGAAATTGCTGTAACTTCAGTGTTCATGGTTCCATCTCACACAAACTACATGTGTGTATCAACAGCCCCCCCTGAAGATATTCATATGGTTTTAAGTAATGGGCGTGGCAAAAAAACTAACTAGCGCCCCCTAAAGGGCAGCCCCGGCACTACGATTGGCCGACTTGTACAAAAACTGCTTATGGCATGTGTCTTTTCATTACAAACAAATAAGTCTCTTGGATCAATATGTTAGATCAAACAGGAAGTCCGCCATTTTGAATTTAGTGGCCATTTTGACCATATTCACCGTTTTTACTTTGATGTACTTGTCCCAGGGTTTTCATCAGATCAACTTCAAATTCAGATGAGTGTCATCACAACAAGATAAAGATAAAAAATTATTTAGGGATTGATTTTTCGTCACACCGTGTGACCATGGCGTGGCATCAAAGTTCATCAACTCGCCGTGAAACACAAAATGCAGTTACTTCAGTGTTCATGGTTCTATCTCACTCAAACTACATGTGTGTATTAACAGCCCCCCCCCCCCGAAGATATTCATATGGTTTCAAGGCCGTGTGACCGTGGCGTCGAAGTTTGATTACACGCCATCAAAACACGAAGTTCTGTATCTCGGACATATATTGTCCAATTAATTCCAAACTAGACATGTAAGACAAGAGTCCCAGCCTGATGACATCTACACAGAAATCATGCCTTTAAATCACAGCGCCCCCTGGTGGCTACAGGAAGTGAAGCGTTTATTGTCCAATTGAGTCCAAACTAGACATGTAAGACTAGAGTCCCAGCCTGATGACATCTACGAAGAAATCATGACTTTAAATCACAGCGCCCCGTGGTGGCTACAGGAAGTGAAGCTTTTATCCTTGCCACAGAGAGGAAAACGCATCCAACGTGGAGACGTGCGCTTGGTCATCGACCGCTCTCTCCCCCAACTGCAACAGGCTTCAACGTGCAGGTGCTTGGGCCCGCAAGTGCTACAACGTAGCCCTAGTTATTAGGGCCCGAGCACAGACATCAAAGGTGTCTGGTGAGACCCTATTGAAATTGTAAGGATTATTATTAGGGCCCGAGCACTGATCAAAGGATCAGGGAGGTCCCTATTGTTATTGTAAGGATTATTAGGGCCCGAGCACTGATCAAAGGATCAGGGAGGTCCCTATTGTTATTGTAAGGATTATTTATTAGGGCCCGAGCACTGATCAAAGGTCAGGGAGGTCCCTATTGTTATTGTAAGGATTATTTATTAGGGCCCGAGCACAGACATCAAAGGTGTCTGGTGAGACCCTATTGAAATTGGTAAGGATTATTATTATTATTAGGGCCCGAGCACAGACATCAAAGGTGTCTGGTGAGACCCTATTGAAATTGTAAGGATTATTATTATTATTATTCAGGCAAATGAATTGGCTTTTTGAGGGCTTTAACATGCTCAACTTCTTACCAAAATTTGCAGAAAGTTAGAAAGTGGTGAAAATTTACGTATTCTGAAGGAATTTTCAATGGGCGTCGCAAAATGGCTCAACGGTGCCCCCCGAGACAGCCCGAGACCCCCGGAAGGTGTTCCCATTGACCTATCTTCACAAAAATCGATATACAGGTGTATCATGACCAGACAAACAAAAAAGTCTCTTGGTGCAATTGGAAAAACACAACAGGAAGCCTGCTATTTTGCATTTAGTGGCCATTTTGGCCATATTCCACATTTTTTCTTTGATACACTTGTACCAGGGTTTTCATCGGATCAACTTAAAATTGAGATGAGTGTCATCACAACAAGATGGAGATAAAAACTGACTGACAGATTTTTTTTTAATCACACGGTGTGACCGTGGCGTGGTGTCAAAGTTTGATTACACGCCATTAAAACACGATGTTCTGTAACGCGGACAAACATGGACCATGAATCCTTTGATTTCAGTCTTCCTAGATCAAAGGAAACTTTATGTCTTGCAAAGGTTACGTCTCTCTCTCTCTCAGAACTGGTTATTTTTGTTTTTTTCAGACAAAAAGCATGCAACGCTTCAAAATGGATGTGCTCGGGCCCACCCAGTGCTGCTTTGCAGCCCTAAAAATTTTATTATTATTATTATTACTATTATTATTATTATTATTATTATTCATTATTATTATTATTATTATTCAGGCAAATGAAATGGCTTTTTGAGGGCTTTAACATGCTCAACTTCTTACCAAAATTTGCAGAAAGTTAGAAAGTGGTGAAAATTTACATATTCTGAAGGAATTTTCAATGGGCGTCGCAAAATGGCTCAACGGTGCCCCCCGAGACCCCCCGAGACCCCCAGAAGGTGTTCCCATTGACCTATCTTCACAAAAATCGATATACAGGTGTATCATGACCAGACAAACAAAAAAGTCTCTTGGTGCAATTGGAAAAACACAACAGGAAGCCTGCTATTTTGCATTTAGTGGCCATTTTGGCCATATTCCACATTTTTTCTTTGATA
Source organism: Limanda limanda (assembly GCF_963576545.1). Lineage (NCBI taxonomy): Eukaryota > Metazoa > Chordata > Actinopteri > Pleuronectiformes > Pleuronectidae > Limanda > Limanda limanda. Next base: position 2,632,472 of record NC_083652.1, read on the forward strand.
CACTTGTACCAGGGTTTTCATCGGATCAACTTCAAATTGAGATGAGTGTCATCACAACAAGATGGAGATAATTAGGGCCCGAGCACAGACATCAAAGGTGTCTGGTGAGACCCTATTGAAATTGTAAGGATTATTATTATTATTATTATTATTATTATTCAGGCAAATGAATTGGCTTTTTGAGGGCTTTAACATGCTCAACTTCTTACCAAAATTTGCAGAAAGTTAGAAAGTGGTGAAAATTTACGTATTCTGAAGGAATTTTCAATGGGCGTCGCAAAATGACTCAACGGTGCCCCCCGAGACAGCCCGAGACCCCCGGAAGGTGTTCCCATTGACCTATCTTCACAAAAATCGATATACAGGTGTATCATGACCAGACAAACAAAAAAGTCTCTTGGTGCAATTGGAAAAACACAACAGGAAGCCTGCTATTTTGCATTTAGTGGCCATTTTGGCCATATTCCACATTTTTTCTTTGATACACTTGTACCAGGGTTTTCATCGGATCAACTTCAAATTGAAATGAGTGTCATCAAAACAAGATGGAGATAAAAACTGACTGACGGATTTTTTTTTAATCACACGGTGTGACCGTGGCGTGGCGTCAAAGTTTGATTACACGCCATTAAAACACGATGTTCTGTAACGCGGACATACATGGACCATGAATCCTTTGATTTCAGTCTTCCTAGATCAAAGGAAACTTTATGTCTTGCAAAGGTTACGTCTCTCTCTCTCTCAGAACTGGTTATTTTTGTTTTTTCAGACAAAAAGCATGCAACGCTTCAAAATGGATGTGCTCGGGCCCACCCAGTGCTGCTTTGCAGCCCTAAAAATTTTATTTATTATTATTATTATTATTATTATTATTCAGGCAAATGAATTGGCTTTTTGAGGGCTTTAACATGCTCAACTTCTTACCAAAATTTGCAGAAAGTTAGAAAGTGGTGAAAATTTTTCAGATTCTGAAGGAATTTTCATTACATATTGTTTCTAGTGTTTCACAAGGGAGCACCAGTATGAACGAACTTAACGGTTCAGTGTGTAAAATTTAGTGGTGAAGTTGCATGTTGCAGCTGAACACCCCTCACCTCACAGAGAAAAACTGTGGCAGCCTGCAGTTGTCATAAAACTCAAAAGGTGTTTAGTTTGTCCAGTCTAGTTATTATTAGGGCCCGAGCACAGACATCAAAGGTGTCTGGTGAGACCCTATTGAAATTGTAATGATTATTATTATTATTCAGGCAAATGAATTGGCTTTTTGAGGGCTTTAACATGCTCAACTTCTTACCAAAATTTGCAGAAAGTTAGAAAGTGGTGAAAATTTACGTATTCTGAAGGAATTTTCAATGGGCGTCGCAAAATGGCTCAACGGTGCCCCCCGAGACCCCCGGAAGGTGTTCCCATTGACCTATCTTCACAAAAATCGATATACAGGTGTATCATGACCAGACAAACAAAAAAGTCTCTTGGTGCAATTGGAAAAACACAACAGGAAGCCTGCTATTTTGCATTTAGTGGCCATTTTGGCCATATTCCACATTTTTTCTTTGATACACTTGTATCAGGGTTTTCATCGGATCAACTTCAAATTGAGATGAGTGTCATCACAACAAGATGGAGATAAAAACTGACTGACGGATTTTTTTTTAATCACACGGTGTGACCGTGGCGTGGCGTCAAAGTTTGATTACACGCCATTAAAACACGATGTTCTGTAACGCGGACATACATGGACCATGAATCCTTTGATTTCAGTCTTCCTAGATCAAAGGAAACTTTATGTTTTGCAAAGGTTACGTCTCTCTCTCTCAGAACTGGTTATTTTTGTTTTTTCAGACAAAAAGCATGCAACGCTTCAAAATGGATGTGCTCGGGCCCACCCAGTGCTGCTTTGCAGCCCTAAAAATTTTATATTATTCTTGTTACAAGTTGAATCACATTTGATACTGCTCCTGTATATATTTATTTATTATTATTATTATTATTATTCAGGCAAATGAATTGGCTTTTTGTTATTATTATTATTATTATTATTATTATTATTATTATTCAGGCAAATGAATTGGCTTTTTGAGGGCTTTAACATGCTCAACTTCTTACCAAAATTTGCAGAAAGTTAGAAAGTGGTGAAAATTTACATATTCTGAAGGAATTTTCAATGGGCGTCGCAAAATGGCTCAACGGTGCCCCCCGAGACAGCCCGAGACCCCCGGAAGGTGTTCCCATTGACCTATCTTCACAAAAATCGATATACAGGTGTATCATGACCAGACAAACAAAAAAGTCTCTTGGTGCAATTGGAATTAAATATTGAACCTCCGTAATTATTATTATTATTATTATTATTATTATTCAGGCAAATGAATTGGCTTTTTGAGGGCTTTAACATGCTCAACTTCTTACCAAAATTTGCAGAAAGTTAGAAAGTGGTGAAAATTTACGTATTCTGAAGGAATTTTCAATGGGCGTCGCAAAATGGCTCAACGGTGCCCCCCGAGACAGCCCGAGACCCCCGGAAGGTGTTCCCATTGACCTATCTTCACAAAAATCGATATACAGGTGTATCATGACCAGACAAACAAAAAAGTCTCTTGGTGCAATTGGAAAAACACAACAGGAAGCCTGCTATTTTGCATTTAGTGGCCATTTTGGCCATATTCCACATTTTTTCTTTGATACACTTGTACCAGGGTTTTCATCGGATCAACTTCAAATTGAGATGAGTGTCATCACGACAAGATGGAGATAAAAACTGACTGACAGATTTTTTTTTAATCACACGGTGTGACCGTGGCGTGGTGTCAAAGTTTGATTACACGCCATTAAAACACGATGTTCTGTAACGCGGACATACATGGACCATGAATCCTTTGATTTCAGTCTTCCTAGATCAAAGGAAACTTTATGTCTTGCAAAGGTTACGTCTCTCTCTCTCTCAGAACTGGTTATTTTTGTTTTTTCAGACAAAAAGCATGCAACGCTTCAAAATGGATGTGCTCGGGCCCACCCAGTGCTGCTTTGCAGCCCTAAAAATTTTATTTTCATTATTATTATTATTATTATTCAGGCAAATGAATTGGCTTTTTGAGGGCTTTAACATGCTCAACTTCTTACCAAAATTTGCAGAAAGTTAGAAAGTGGTGAAAATTTACGTATTCTGAAGGAATTTTCAATGGGCGTCGCAAAATGGCTCAACGGTGCCCCCCGAGACAGCCCGAGACCCCCGGAAGGTGTTCCCATTGACCTATCTTCACAAAAATCGATATACAGGTGTATCATGACCAGACAAACAAAAAAGTCTCTGGGTGCAATTGGAAAAACACAACAGGAAGCCTGCTATATTGCATTTAGTGGCCATTTTGGCCATATTCCACATTTTTTCTTTGATACACTTGTACCAGGGTTTTCATCGGATCAACGTCAAATTGAGATGAGTGTCATCACGACAAGATGGAGATAAAAACTGACTGACGGATTTTTTTTTATTATTATTATTATTATTATTCACGCAAATGAATTGGCTTTTTGAGGGCTTTACCATGCTCAACTTCTTACCAAAATTTGTAGAAAGTTAGAAAGTGGTGAAAATTTACGTATTCTGAAGGAATTTTCAATGGGCATTGCGAAATGGCTCAACGGTGCCACCCGAGACCCCTGGAACGTGTTCACATTGACCGGTCTTCACAAAAATCAATATACAGGTGTATCATGACCAGACAAACAAAAAAGTCTTTAGGTGCAATTGGAAAAACACAACAGGTAGCCTGCTATTTTGCATTTAGTGGCCATTTTGGCCATATTCCACATTTTTTCTTTGATGTACTTTAATGTTATTATATCATAATTCATATTTTGAAAAAAACACACAGGTACACATGCTGTGGAACTTACGTACTCCACTCCCGGTTTCCCACGGACCGTAGCAGGTGTAACACATGGCGCAGCCTTGAAAACAGTCCTGACAATGATGTAAATTTATGATAACTTATTATTTGTTTATTCAAATAATCGCAGTTGGGGGAGCGCAGAGGGAGTTAGCTGTTAGCATTAGCTGGCTAGCTTGGGGAGCGTGTACACACGGGACAGACAGACAGACAGACAGACTGACCGAGCCTCACAGCACAGACATGAGCAGCTGCAGGGGAAACACCAGGTAAACAACAACAGCCCGGGTCGGACTATTTCCTGGTCCAAAACCGAACAGCTCCTCTGAAGCCAGGGATTGAAAAGAAGTGAAGATGAGCGGCCACAGGATTCTGTGGTCCGGGCTGAAGCCGTGGACATCCGGAAGGAGCCGGTGGTTGAGTCCGCTTCGTGGTGGTGAGTGAACAGATGTTTCATGTTCAACCTGGAGCTCCATCAGTTCAGGGCTGATTCTACTGTGTGCACCAGACCCAATACAAAAGTCAGTCAATTATGAGTTGTTTGAGTTGCTTATTGTCAAAACCTGAGACCTCTTCTCGAAGATAATGCGCAACACTTAACCATGGACTTCACTCGCTGATTCAGCATTATATTTATTATTATTATTATTATTATTATTATTATTCAGGCAAATGAAATGGCTTTTTGAGGGCTTTAACATGCTCAACTTCTTACCAAAATTTGCAGAAAGTTAGAAAGTGGTGAAAATTTACATATTCTGAAGGAATTTTCAATGGGCGTCGCAAAATGGCTCAACGGTGCCCCCCGAGACCCCCCGAGACCCCCAGAAGGTGTTCCCATTGACCTATCTTCACAAAAATCGATATACAGGTGTATCATGACCAGACAAACAAAAAAGTCTCTTGGTGCAATTGGAAAAACACAACAGGAAGCCTGCTATTTTGCATTTAGTGGCCATTTTGGCCATATTCCACATTTTTTCTTTGATACACTTGTACCAGGGTTTTCATCGGATCAACTTCAAATTGAGATGAGTGTCATCACAACAAGATGGAGATAAAAACTGACTGACAGATTTTTTTTTAATCACACGGTGTGATCGTGGCGTGGTGTCAAAGTTTGATTACACGCCATTAAAACACGATGTTCTGTAACGCGGACATACATGGACCATGAATTCTTTGATTTCAGTCTTCCTAGATCAAAGGAAACTTTATGTCTTGCAAAGGTTACGTCTCTCTCTCTCTCAGAACTGGTTATTTTTGTTTTTTCAGACAAAAAGCATGCAACGCTTCAAAATGGATGTGCTCGGGCCCACCCAGTGCTGCTTTGCAGCCCTAAATTTTTTATTATTATTATTATTATTATTATTATTTATTATTATTATTATTATTATTATTATTCATTATTATTATTATTCAGGCAAATGAATTGGCTTTTTGAGGGCTTTAACATGCTCAACTTCTTACCAAAATTTGCAGAAAGTTAGAAAGTGGTGAAAATTTACGTATTCTGAAGGAATTTTCAATGGGCGTCGCAAAATGGCTCAACGGTGCCCCCCGAGACAGCCCGAGACCTCCGGAAGGTGTTCCCATTGACCGATCTTCACAAAAATCAATACACAGGTGTATCATGACCAAACAAACAAAAAAGTCTCTGGGTGCAATTGTAAAAACAAAACAGGAAGCCTGATATTTTGTATTTAGTGGCCATTTTGGCCATATTCCACATTTTTTCTTTGATACACTTGTACCAGGGTTTTCATCGGATCAACTTCAAATTGAGATGAGTGTCATCATGACAAGATGGAGATAAAAACTGACTGACGGATTTTTTTTTAATCACACGGTGTGACCGTGGCATGGCGTCAAAGTTTGATTACACGCCATTAGAACACGATATTCTGTAACGCGGACATACATGGACCATGAATCCTTTGATTTCAGTCTTCCTAGATCAAAGGAAACTTTATGTCTTGCAAAGGTCACGTCTCTTTCTCTCTTAGAACTGGTTATTTTTATTATTATTATTATTATTATTATTCAGGCAAATGAAATGGCTTTTTGAGGGCTTTAACATGCTCAACTTCTTACCAAAATTTGCAGAAAGTTAGAAAGTGGTGAAAATTTACATATTCTGAAGGAATTTTCAATGGGCGTCGCAAAATGGCTCAACGGTGCCCCCCGAGACCCCCCGAGACCCCCAGAAGGTGTTCCCATTGACCTATCTTCACAAAAATCGATATACAGGTGTATCATGACCAGACAAACAAAAAAGTCTCTTGGTGCAATTGGAAAAACACAACAGGAAGCCTGCTATTTTGCATTTAGTGGCCATTTTGGCCATATTCCACATTTTTTCTTTGATACACTTGTACCAGGGTTTTCATCGGATCAACTTCAAATTGAGATGAGTGTCATCACAACAAGATGGAGATAAAAACTGACTGACAGATTTTTTTTTAATCACACGGTGTGACCGTGGCGTGGTGTCAAAGTTTGATTACACGCCATTAAAACACGATGTTCTGTAACGCGGACATACATGGACCATGAATCCTTTGATTTCAGTCTTCCTAGATCAAAGGAAACTTTATGTCTTGCAAAGGTTACGTCTCTCTCTCTCTCAGAACTGGTTATTTTTGTTTTTTCAGACAAAAAGCATGCAACGCTTCAAAATGGATGTGCTCGGGCCCACCCAGTGCTGCTTTGCAGCCCTAAAATTTTTATTATTATTATTATTATTATTATTATTCAGGCAAATGAATTGGCTTTTTGAGGGCTTTAACATGCTCAATTTCTTACCAAAATTTGCAGAAAGTTAGAAAGTGGTGAAAATTTACGTATTCTGAAGGAATTTTCAATGTCTAATTGGATCTGTACTTATTATTATTATTATTAGGGCCCGAGCACAGACATCAAAGGTGTCTGGTGAGACCCTATTGAAATTGAAAGGATTATTATTATTATTATTATTATTATTATTATTATTATTATTATTATTATTATTATTATTATTCAGGCAAATGAATTGGCTTTTTGAGGGCTTTAATTATTATTATTATTATTATTATTCAGGCAAATGAATTGGCTTTTTGAGGGCTTTAACATGCTCAACTTCTTACCAAAATTTGCAGAAAGTTAGAAAGTGGTGAAAATTTACATATTCTGAAGGAATTTTCAATGGGCGTCGCAAAATGGCTCAACGGTGCCCCCCGAGACAGCCCGAGACCCCCGGAAGGTGTTCCCATTGACCTATCTTCACAAAAATCGATATACAGGTGTATTTGTACGTTATGTTTCATAGACTGGCAGTCAGAGTTTGGAGGCTTCTCGTGTTATGTTGCTAATGAAGAGGATGAGGAGGTGAGTGCTGATCGCCGTGAGAAGTGCAGGTGACCCTTCACTTATCGTCACCATCATCATCATCATCATCATTGTTTTCATCTTCCTCACAGCTCCTGACAGTGTATCCAGAGGACAACTCCCTCGCCTTCGTCTACAGAGACAAAGAAACTCTCAAATTTGTCAAACACGTCAACAACAAAAGCTCTTGTGACGCTGCCGAGAGTTCAACCTGCAGAGCATTTTATGACTTTTCTTTTGTGTACTATGAATAAATATTCACATCAATCTTGTGTTTCTTTACATCTTTTTTTATTGTTTTGTACATGTGTATAGATATTACCCAGGCATAACTATGTTTTTCAGTGAAATAAGATTGCTCCCTTTTCTACCACATGTAAGATTTTAGTTGCATGGACTGTAGACATGATTGAATACCAGTTTTAAGTATGAAGACTGGGGTTGTAACTAATGATGGTTTAGCATTATTGATTAACCATTAATTCAAATATTTTTAAGAAAACATATATAATACCTACTTGACATGTTTGCCTCATAAATAAACAAAACATTCAATTGAACTGTCAAAATAGATAGCGATAAGATGTCAATCGACTAATTTGTCTCATTTCATTACCAGTAGATAAGACTTACGAGTAACATTATTCATCTTGGTTGATATCACTCAGCAGGTCTGTCATTATCGTGTCACTATTACTCTGTATTATCTGGATCTATGAGAATTGGATCTGCAAATTTGTCACAATTAATCACTGATATAGAACATTAATTATGACAGACGCTCATGTTTGTACCAGGGTCCAGTCGAGTTTTATTACCTAAATTATGAGTTTGTATTCTTTGTTGGATGAGTTTCCTTTTATCAAATTCTTTAAAAAAAAAGTCTGTGTTCCAATAAATTAAAATAAATTCAACTAAAGTAGTACTACTCTGCTACATGAGTACTGCATGGATGGAACTGACAATTATTTTTATTATCAGTACCTTATTTTCTTTTTGAACTTTATTGTCCCTGTTGTTTTTCAGCTTTTGTTTTTGGTTGATGTCAGTTTATAAAACCAAAGTGAGTAGTGACTCACAGCAGGAACACGGGGGCTGTAGGTCAGCTACAAGAAAACTGAGAAAATTAGGAGACATAATAATAATACAATAATACAGTTTGTCCATTTCAACAGTCAGCCCGTCGCCTTTAAACACGTGATCGACCAGTAAACCCCCTTTATTGATCCTGTTTTTCAGTCGTGAAAAGTTGAAACGCCTGAAGGATAAGTGTGTGAGAAGCTTCGCCCTACATACGAACATGTTTTAAAAAAAACACAACAGACATTTCCTTCCCGTCATGACTTTTTCTCCGGGCGGAATGTAGACAATATCAACCAATCACAGCTCGGTTTTACCTCCGCCCAGCCAATGGGAGGCCAGAACGTCCTGAGCGTGTCAGTGGGAGGGATCTCTCAACAGGAAGCGTCGGCGAACAATATAAGCAAAAGTTTGAAGGTAAGTTTGAACCGACTTTAAAGGTGTTTTTCTGCACATTAAGTGGAAACAGCAGCCTCCGCGTCTGCTCCCGTGTCTCTAAGCTGCGGAGCGATCTCTTCCTCGGCCGGTTTGGACGAGGCTTTTACGTCAGTCGTGTCTGCTGTACGGGAGCTTCACCCACACGGAGCCTGCTCACACAAACACACAGCACCAGACTCCATTCACATTTTCAACCTTTTAACACAAACTCTTTCAGACGTGAGATTAATAGAAGCACACAACTGCTGACTCGTGTTGAAATGATCAATACACAATACTACTGTAAAGGTATTGATGAAAAACAAATCTTACTTAAGGCCGCATTAATCATATAACATGGGGCCAATAATTCATCCCCAACATACATACATACTTATATATATATTATACCTACATAATTGTATATATTATACCTAAATACATACTTACATATACATACATACTTTTTTTTTTGTTATACATACACACACTTACATACATACACACATACATTTATTCATATACATAGTGTATAAACCAATAAGTACAATATAGGTAAAGAAAGTATTGATACATTTATTTATTTATTAGCAGAAAACAAGTTGGCAGACATGAGGAATCTTTATAATTTATGTCTTTGTAGTTTGGTTATAATAATAAAATAAATCTCTGGTAGCAGCTTCTTAAATGTTGATATTTCCCAGTTCTTGTTGCCTACAAATCATCTGAACATCAACAAGACTCACACTATATTATATATTTATTTTATGTAACAGTTAAAAATCAAGTTTGCCAGATTAAGTGTTAATGAAACGAACCACTGATACAGATGTACATTATTTCATTGATAGAGAAATACAACCTTACTTGCCTGATGTCTTCTGTCTGTTACTTGGTGTAGAGAAAAATTGGAGGTAATCTTATAACACACAACTTTCCAACTTGAATTGTTCTCTGAGAGCGCATTCCTCCACCATGCTGATTGGTCACTTTATCACCAAACTGCATTCACTTATTAAGATCGGAGCAATAAACCATGCACACAGAAAGTTTCTACAAACTATTTTAACTGTTCATACCTATTAGCACTCTACACATGCCTGATTTCTTTCTTCACTCCTGCTAAAGCCATTATGAGGCTGCAGTAGTCTGAATTAATCGAAGTTATTGAATATATCTTGTCTAGGTAGTGAGGAAACCTCTAAAAAATATATATTTTTGGGAGTAATACTGCTTCATTTGTCAAAAACTATTTTCCTAAAGTATCAAATTTGCTTCAATTGAAGTTTTGAATGCATTTTGTAAAGCCCATTATGTTGTTGTGTTCTTTATTTTTCCTGATGATTGATTTATAAATATACACATAATATTTATTATTATTATTCAGGCAAATGAATTGGCTTTTTGAGGGCTTTAACATGCTCAACTTCTTACCAAAATTTGCAGAAAGTTAGAAAGTGGTGAAAATTTACGTATTCTGAAGGAATTTTCTATGGGCGTCGCAAAATGGCTCAACGGTGCCCCCGAGACCCCTGGAACGTGTTCGCATTGACCGGTCTTCACCAAAATTCGATATACAGGTGTATCATGACCAGACAAACAAAAAAGTCTTAGGTGCAATTGGATAAACACAACAGGAAGCCTGCTATCTTGCATTTAGTGGCCATTTTGGCCATATTCCACATTTTTACTTTGATGTACTTGTACCAGGGTTTTCATCGGATCAACGTCAAATTGAGATGAGTGTCATCACAACAAGATGGAGATAAAAACTGACTGACGGATTTTTTTTTAATCACACGGTGTGACCGTGGCGTGGCGTCAAAGTTTGATTACACGCCATTAAAACACGATGTTCTGTAACGCGGACATACATGGACCATGAATCCTTTGATTTCAGTCTTCCTAGATCAAAGGAAACTTTATGTCTTGCAAAGGTCACGTCTCTTTCTCTCTCAGAACTGGTTATTTTTGTTTTTTCAGACAAAAAGCATGCAACGCTTCAAAATGGATGTGCTCGGGCCCACCCAGTGCTGCTTTGCAGCCCTAAAAATGTTATATTTGTTAATTAGGGCCCGAGCACAGACATCAAAGGTGTCTGGTGAGACCCTATTGAAATTGTAAGGATTATTATTTTATTCTTCTTATTATTATTATTATTATTCAGGCAAATGAATTGGCTTTTTGAGGGCTTTAACATGCTCAACTTCTTACCAAAATTTGCAGAAAGTTAGAAAGTGGTGAAAATTTACGTATTCTGAAGGAATTTTCATTATTATTATTATTATTTTTAATTTATATTCCTACTTTGTTTCTAAGATCTAGACAAGTTTGGCCTCGGTGCAGGTGTGTGCTGCAGTCAGTGCCAGTCTAGTTGTTGTTATTCTATTGTAATTACTATTATTATATATTTTTAAGTTCAAATAAAGGCTCCATTATATTTATTATTATTATTATTCAGGCAAATGAATTGGCTTTTTGAGGGCTTTAACATGCTCAACTTCTTACCAAAATTTGCAGAAAGTTAGAAAGTGGTGAAAATTTACGTATTCTGAAGGAATGTTAAATGGGCGTCGCAAAATGGCTCAACGGTGCCCCCCGAGACAGCCCGAGACCCCCGGAAGGTGTTCCCATTGACCGCTCTTCACAAAAATCAATACACAGGTGTATCATGACCAAACAAACAAAAAAGTCTCTGGGTGCAATTGTAAAAACAAAACAGGAAGCCTGATATTTTGTATTTAGTGGCCATTTTGGCCATATTCCACATTTTTTCTTTGATACACTTGTACCAGGGTTTTCATCGGATCAACTTCAAATTGAGATGAGTGTCATCACGACAAGATGGAGATAAAAACTGACTGACGGATTTTTTTTAATCACACGGTGTGACCGTGGCATGGCGTCAAAGTTTGATTACACGCCATTAAAACACGATGTTCTGTAACGCGGACATACATGGACCATGAATCCTTTGATTTCAGTCTTCCTAGATCAAAGGAAACTTTATGCTTGCAAAGGTCACGTCTCTTTCTCTCTCAGAACTGGTTATTTTTGTTTTTTCAGACAAAAAGCATGCAACGCTTCAAAATGGATGTGCTCGGGCCCACCCAGTGCTGCTTTGCAGCCCTAAAAATTTTAGTTAATATAAATGTTGTACTGTCTTCTTTTCTCCATCGCTTCTTATCTTCCTTTCTTGTTTCCTCCTTGTTCGCTTCCTTTCTTTTTATTCAAATTTCAATTAAATGCAACAAAACCAAACTGAAGTTTTCCTCCGTATATTTGTATATTTAGTTATTTTTTGTTTTGTATCTTGAAAGCTTTCCATCATACAGAAGTTCCATCCATTTTCAACATGACAATGTTTGAGAGTAAATAAAACCCCTGTGTAAGTATAGAGGCTTTAAAAGATCATGAGTCAGTTTTGGCTGCATTCAAATGATACTGTGTGTTACTGCAGCCAAAATGTCATACAAGACTAAAAGAGGACTTTCACAATGTTTAGCATGTGTAAGTAAAAAGAGAATTAAAATCAGAGGATCTGAAACAGGATGCAGTATATTCAAACCAGTGGAACATGAAGAGCTGACTTGAAGTTAGACGCTAAAAACGTATTTTTTAAGCAAAGTCAAATAAATATTTTCTATATATACTGTCAATTCATTAAGCATAACACATGTTATCTCATAAAGAAGGAAAAATCTTAAGTGGAATTTAGTGAATAAGTCCTGTAAAAACATAGTTGCAGATTTTCCCATATAATCATTTTAAAAAATGAGACCTTTTTCCCTCCAGTGAATATCATCCTCAAACTAGGGCTACGTTGTAGCACTTGCGGGCCCGAGCACCTGCACGTTGAAGTCTGTTGCGGTCGGGGGAGAGAGCGGTCGATGACCAAGCGCACGTCTCCGCGTTGGATGCGTTTTCCTGTCTGTCGCAAGGATAAACGCTTCACTTCCTGTAGCCAACAGGGGGCGCTGTGATTTAAAGTCATAATTTCTGTGGAGATGTCATCAGGCTGGGACTCTAGTCTTACATGTCTAGTTTGGACTCGATTGGACAATAAACGCTTCACTTCCTGTAGCCTACAGGGGGCGCTGTGATTTAAAGTCATGATTTCTGTGTAGATGTCATCAAGCCGGGACTCTAGTCCTACATGTCTAGTTTGGACTCAATTGGACAATAAACGCTTCACTTCCTGTAGCCACCAGGGGGCGCTGTGATTTAAAGTCATGATTTCTGTGTAGATGTCATCAGGCTGGGACTCTATTCTTACATGTCCAGTTTGGACTCAATTGGACAATAAACCCTTCACTTCCTGTAGCCACCAGGGGGCGCTGTGATTTAAAGTCATGATTTCTGTGTAGATGTCATCAGGCTGGGACTCTAGTCTTACATGTCTAGTTTGGACTCAATTGGACAATATATGTCCGAGATACAGAACAACGTGTTTTGATGGCGTTTAATCAAACTTCAACGCCACGGTCACACGGCCTTAAAACCATATGAATATCTTCAGGGGGGGGCTGTTGATACACACATGTAGTTTGAGTGAGATAGAACCATGAACACTGAAGTAACAGCATTTCGTGGTTCACGGCGAGTTGATGAACTTTGACACCACGCCACGGTCACACGATGTGACGAACAATAAATCCCTAAATCACTTTTTATCTCCATCTTGTTGTGATGACACTCATCTGAATTTAAAGATGAACTGATGAAAGCCCTGGGACAAGTATGTCAAAGTAAAAATGTGGAAAATGGCCAAAATGGCCACCAAATCCAAAATGGCGGGCTTCCTGTTTGATCTAACATATCGATCCAAGAGACTTATTTGTTTGTTATGAAAAGACACATGTCCCCATAGATTTTTGTACATGTCGGCCAATCGTAGTGCCGGGGCTCCCCTTTAGGGGGCGCTAGTCAGTTTTTTTGCCACGCCCATTTCTTAAAACCATATGAATATCTTCAGGGGGGGGCTGTTGATACACACATGCAGTTTGAGTGAGATGGAACCATGAACATGGAAGTTACAGCAATTTCGTGTTTCACGGCGAGCTGATGAACTTTGATGCCACGCCATTAATACTGTGTTTGACGAAAAGTCACAGTAATCTTATATCTTCATTATCAATGTCTTGTTATTATTATTATTCAGGCAAATTAATTGGCTTTTTGAGGGCTTTAACATGCTCAACTTCTTACCAAAATTTGCAGAAAGGTAGAAAGTGGTGAAAATTTACGTATTCTGAAGGAATTTTCAATGGGCGTCGCAAAATGGCTCAACGGTGCCCCCCGAGACCCCTGGAATGTGTTCACATTGACCGGTCTTCACAGAAATCGATATACAGGTGTATCATGACCAGACAAACAAAAAAGTCTTAGTTGCAATTGGAAAAACACAACAGGAAGCCTGCTATCTTGCATTTAGTGGCCATTTTGGCCATATTCCACATTTTTACTTTGATGTACTTGTACCAGGGTTTTCATCGGATCAACTTCAAATTGAGATGAGTGTCATCACAACAAGATGGAGATAAAAACTGACTGACGGATTTTTTTTTTCGTCACACCGTATGACCGTGGCGTGGCGTCAAAGTTTGATTACACGCCATTCAAACATGATGTCCTGTAACGCAGACATACATGGACCATGAATCCTTTGATGCTGAGCCGCAAAACAACAACTCCACTCCTGCAGGGTCTGCTCAAATTCTTACCAACATTTGCAGTTATTATTCACTGCATGAAAAGAAGCGTTTGTGTCAATCTGTGTCGCAGGAAAGTGTTGGCACATCCTTCGGTTAACGACTTTCACACGTATCTGCAGGCAGCAAAGGAAACGCTCAGGGTTCCTGCAGTTGTCAAGCCTGTGAGCTGTTGAGAGGTGACCCCCCTGCTCCAACGCCTAGAGGACGCTTTCACATGCAAATGACAATGCTCTGAGCTTCACAAATGCAAATCAGTTTCCCTGAGAGCAGATAACACCTTTGTGTAAGAGGCACCAAACAAACTATCTGGCTGAGTAAACCAGGCTTAAAATAAATATTAAACCTGAAATTTTAAATTGTTCTTAAGTAAGTAAGTGTGCTATAATGAATTATATTGTATACCACGAACAAAGGTCAATGCAGTCAAAAGAAATGAAACAATGCACTTTATTTCAAATTTTTATTGTCATCCAAAACAATCCTAAATCTCAACAACTGTACAGAGTGGCATGATTACAGTCACTTTTTCAATTGTGCTGGTTAAATGCACAGAGGAAGTGTTAACCACACCTCTACCAGCAAAGAAATGATGCTGGGTATGATCATCTGTGTCCTGTAAGCGCCAAACTTCTACTGGCTTTCCATAAAAATATCTGTCCTCCCAAAATACTGGCATTAAATTCACATGTCAATGGCAAACTAAGCTGTTCCATGAATTATAAATGGTACCTTTTCACCACTACTTTCAAAATTGCTATGAAACATTCATTTATTTAATGATTTATTTTTTCAGTGTAATATTTAATCCCCCATGGACTGCACAGTGACAAAACACAGCAGCTGGTTGTTTGGCTACAACATACATCTCCACTCAGTTTGATTATTATTTTAAATATAAAGAAGACACAATATAGAGCTGAAATTCCTTCATAATTTGAACTTCAATTGTCTAATTGTTGTTATTAAACTTTCTCAGTATTCCATTAAAACAGTCAACACTTTTATCCAAAGCGACTTACAATAAGTGCATTAAACTATAAGGTTAAGAACACAGAACAGCGTGAATCATGTGTGTAAATTTACTAAACACCAGAAAAAATAAACTGGGCCTCAGTCACATACTCATCCCATATGAAGTAACCGCTGCTCACGTCACCCGCTCGCGTCATCAGCTGATGGACTCGTCCAATCACAGCCTCGTATATGCAGTGCAGCAGCGTCGAGTCTTCCGCACACAGGAAGCGGGTCGAGTTTAGCATGGTCGGAACGAGTGAGTCTGTCTTCGGGGTAAATAACTTGCTGAAGTCGACACAACGCTGTTCCCTGGAGGAGAAGATGAGTGCGTGGGAAGCAGAGCCGCGGGCCGGTGTGGACGAGTCGAAGCGGAAAAGACGGGCGCACAGTCCCTGAGTTAAGGTGAGAGCTAAACGGAGCCGCCATGCTATCTACGAAGCTAACTGGTACATCTGAAAAGCATGTCCGCCACTTTGGGATAGCGAGAAAGTTGCTAAAATACGAATACAGCATCGACTGCTGGAGCAGATCTAGTGCATGTGTAAATATGTATGAATTACTTAGATGTAACAGTTTGTTCTCGTTAAGTTTTTTCATCAACGTGACTTTTCTGTATGTTTTCACAGCCTCAGCCCCCCCCCCCACACACACACACAAACAAAGAGGCGTTAGGCTGAGACGCTGAAAGTCCGGATTTAAAGTGCAGAAAATTAAGCCATTGAATGTAAGTAACTGTTTATGAATTGTTTTGGTGTTTTTTTGCTGTGGATCTTCCAACGGTGATGCAGCACGGCTATTTCCGTTTATTAATAATAAACTCATGTTGTTTTCCAGCCGCCTGTCCATGACGTACAAAGACACACTATGAGCCAGTATGATCCGACCAGACCTTACATCAGCATTGAGGAGTTGTCGGAGAAGAAAGAGGGTAAGGTTATATTCATTAAATAATTTTCCAGTTACATGTAAAGGTGTATGTTGTCATTGAACTGTGCTAATTTTACTGAATGTGTTTACAGCTGATTGAAGCGGGACAGATCACATGGATCCATCCTTCCACAGCCAGGAGCGCACCGACCTGTGTGCCACACTTCAAATAAGACTGGAAGCTACACTGATCTCACAGCTACACACCACAGACGTCTACACACTGGAGCAGATTCAGACAGTGTCCCACAAAGAAGTCATGACCCAGAGGCTGCAGAGAAACATTTCAAGCCTCACCTGAGTTTTTGTACAATATATTTGCTGTATGTAAATAAAGCTTTGACTCCACATATACCTTGTTCACATTTGTTCCCTGTACAATATGTTCACCTATAACATCAAGCATCACATGAATGTTTAGTTTTAATTTACTGCAGTGCTTTTGGTAAAGGCTTACTAATAAATAATAAATATTAATATATACATTTTTATTATTAATATTGTGTGGGAGGGGCTTACCCCACGTGCGGAATGCTGTGACCCCCACGTGTGCACTGCAATGACCCATAAGGTGACCAATAGCAACACTTCTACCAACCAATCGTGAGTGACATTAGTTTCAAGGGTCTGTGGTATCCTCCAATGGTGAGTAGAGAGAGGTTCTAGCCAGCGGCTGGACTCCGATTCATATGCTAATTAGATCACACGTCGCGATCGGTCCGCGCGGCGGAGCGAGCCCCCCCGCGGCTCTCTCCTTTGTTCTCCATATCCCCCTTAAGGTCCGCAAACGCCTATAGACCCAGCTTATTGTCACTGGCGAACGCCGAGGTAACATCATGGAAACAGTAGGTTACAGCAGGGGATTAGGCCTGTCCGAAGAGGTTTACTGTGACAATAATACTGCTTTTCGTCTAGTGATTATTATTATTATTCAGGCAAATTAATTGGCTTTTTGAGGGCTTTAACATGCTCAACTTCTTACCAAAATTTGCAGAAAGTTAGAAAGTGGTGAAAATTTACGTATTCTGAAGGTATTTTCAATGGGCGTCGCAAAATGGCTCAACGGTGCCCCCCGAGACAGCCCGAGACTCCCGGAAGGTGTTCCCATTGACCGATCTTCACAAAAATCAATACACAGGTGTATCATGACCAGACAAACAAAAAAGTCTCTGGGTGCAATTGTAAAAACAAAACAGGAAGCCTGCTTTTTTGTATTTAGTGGCCATTTTGGCCATATTCCACATTTTTTCTTTGATACACTTGTACCAGGGTTTTCATCGGATCAACTTCAAATTGAGATGAGTGTCATCACTACAAGATGGAGATAAAAACTGACTGACGGATTTTTTTTTAATCACACGGTGTGCTGTACATACATCGACCATGAATCCTTTGATGCTGAGCCGGTCAAATATCAAAGGAATCTTTGTTTTTATTATTATTTTCAGGCAAAACGCATGCAACGCTTCAAAATGCATGTGCTCGGGCCGCCCAGTGCTGCTTTGCAGCCCTAGAAATTTTATTTTTTTATTGTATTCTTAATCTTAAGAAGGAGCAGTTTTATTATGTCAAATATCAGCAGAAAACAAAAATACTAATCTTGGATGTTTCTCCTCCTTTTAATAAACTTAAATCTGGTGGATTTTTCAGTTATCACTGGGCTTTACCTCAGGTTTTCTATTATCATAAAGCTGGCTCACTTTACATTGTAACATACTCTTCCAGGGCTAACCAGCTCTGTAGCAGGTTAACTTAAAAGGTCAAGAGGAGAATATGTCAACAAGCGCACGACTGTTTGTTTTAGAATTTCAAACTTTGATTTTCCTCTTTGTTTTTCTGTTACGAGAGCTGGACAGATTCGTTGGATTATTTGGCCGCTGGTTTCTGCCTGTTATGCTTCCACGGACCTGGTGAAAAATAATGCACCTTTTATCTGTTGAGGTATAATGTAATCTAATCTCGGTTAAACCAAAATCAGTGCTGGGCTGGAGGCTCTGTGACCATGATTAGTCTTGTTCCTTTGTTGCGGTAAATTCTAGAAAGTACAAGGTACAGGGTGGCCATGCCACTGCCATTTATAAACATACAGTGGGTACGGAAAGTATTCAGACCCCTTTAAATTTTTCACTCTGTTTCATTGCAGCCATTTGCTAAAATCAAAAAAGTTCATTTTAATTCTCATCAATGTACACTCAGCACCCCATCTTGACAGAAAAAAACAGAAATGTAAAAAAGGAAAACTGAAATATCACATGGTCATAAGTATTCAGAGCCTTTGCTCAGTATTGAGTAGAAGCACCCTTTTGAGCTAGTAGAGCCATGAGTCTTCTTGGGAATGATGCAACAAGTTTTTCACACCTGGATTTGGGGATCCTCTGCCATTCTTCCTTGCAGATCCTCTCAAGTTCCGTCAGGTTGGATGGTGAACGTTGGTGGACAGCCATTTTCAGGTCTCTCCAGAGATGCTCAATTGGGTTTAGGTCAGGGCTCTGGCTGGGCCAGTCAAGAATAGTCACAGAGTTGTTCCGAAGCCACTCCTTTGTTATTTTAGCTGTGTGCTTAGGGTCATTGCCTTGTTGGAAGGTGAACCTTCGGCCCAGTCTGAGTTCCAGAGCACTCTGGAAGAGGTTTTCTTCCAAGATATCTCTTGTATATCTGTACTTGGCCGCATTCATCTTTCCTTCAATTGCAACCAGTCGTCCTGTCCCTGCAGCTGAAAATCACCCCCATAGCATGATGCTGCCACCACCATGTTTCACTGTTGGGATTATATTGGGCAAGTGATGAGCAGTGCCTGGTTTTCTCCACACATACCGCTTAGAATTAACGCCAAAAAGTTCAATCTTGGTCTCATCAGACCAGAGAATCTTATTTCTCATAGTCTTGCACTGAGGAGAGGCTTCCGTCGGGCCACTCTGCCATAAAGCCCCGACTGGTGGAGGGCAGTTATAGTTTTATTTGGTCCTTCAGAGCGGGCGGACTGCAGTGTGAGGCATGGGCTGAGTATCACACAGGCAGGAGGAGCAAGGTGCGATCGCAGCCCTGCAGGCTCCTTCTTCTCAGTCCTGCTCAGTCCTGCTCTGTCGTTCCAGCCCACTCGTCTAAGCTCGCAGCGGCTGAGGGTTCGGTGTAAGTTTGAAACACAAAGACAGACGCAGGTACGCCTCCCCTCTGTTGGGCTTTGCATTGAACCACCGTCCCACCCGAACACCCACACACACACACACACACACACACACATACACACACACACACACACACACACACACACACACACACACACACACACACACAACTCTGTCTAGATTAAGGTATACCAACACTGTCAGCAGTTCCTCTGTGAATTCCCAACTAGCTTTAATTTTCAGACTCATCCATAATTCACCAACAGAGGGCACCGAACAGAGCGGCATCCAGCTGGATTAAAGGCCGTAGGACTGTATCTTTTCCTTTTGGTTTAATTTGAATAGATTTCTTATTCATTGAAACGGAATATGAGACGTCCAATTTCAATATGTTGAAAAGGAGAAGGAAACAGACTGGATGGAGAGGAGACGGAGGGGGGATAGACTCGGACTATAAACACATCAGCTTCTTCCAAGTGTCATGAGGCAGCGGCAAATATCGTCTGTTTCCCTTTCACCATTTTGTTTTAAGTATATCTACTTGCAAAATATATCATCTCAGCGTGAAGTGAATCATTTTTATACTTTAAAAAGTTGGGAGATTTTTAGGAGAGACACTGTCAAAATCAGGACGTGTGTCAGATGCCAATAGAATCAGAATCAGGTTTTATTGGCCAAGTAAGTTTACACAAACAAGGAATTTGACATGGTGAAGTGGTGAACTGACTTTTAACCATGAGAATAAAACGGGGTCATACTTTGAGTAGAAACACTTCTTAGAAGCCATGTGATGAAATGGTAAAACCCGGTCAGAGTTACGATTATTTATTAATTCTGCTTGTGTTTCTGTTGAATTGTCTGTCCCCAACAGCGTCTGCTGGTCCTTTGGCATCCTGTTAGTGACCATGTTGGTCCCAAGAAAAACAAAGAAAATGTTTTGAATGAAAGAGAGATGAGAGCAATGTCAGGTCCTGTCCCTGACATGTTATGAATCACTGAGTATTTCTGAAAGGCTGCCAAAAGAAAAGCACGTTACTACTACAATGAAACATCCCAACATCCTATCTTTGCATGATTGTTCTTAACATATGTGTGCCTCATAGCAGTATACTGACTGCATTTTTATAATGTGGGTATTATATATTGTATTGCAAATTTAAGTTATTTTCTATCTATGCTTTTACTTATTTCATAAAATATAGAGGTGATTCTTTACAATTACAAACTCATACAGTAAATATGTTGCGTTTACTTCATATTATTACTACAAGTATACATACTTTATATTTTCAAGTTTTTTATGGATGTGTTAGTGGGTTCTTTCTGGTATTGGGATTATTATTATTATTATTAATATTATTATATTTGTCCTCTTGAATTGTATAAAAAAGATTTTCACTGTTTGGGGGAAATTCTGCTGGCACATCTTGTATGAGTAAGTATTCTATATATGTTCTGCGTAAATCCTTTTACTCATCAATTCTAATTTAAAAGATTTAAGTCTTAGTGCATATAGATACCTTGAAACAGTTTGGAGTAAGTTAACTATTTCTGTTTAACCTACATATATAACTCATCTGGGGCTGTAAGTTATGGTTGTGTTGGGTGTATAGTGAGACAATTACTGTCGGGTGTATTGTGAGACAATTACTTGCCTCTTTTAATGCATTTTAATAGCAGTTCTACTCAAAACTCTCTCTTGTGGAGGCCAGATACCAAGCAGAGGAAATAAAATGAAGTTGCAGTTGGACAAACTGGACGTGGACTCTTTCTGGATAACTGTTTGAAAGGAGTACCCATGCAAAAACAGCTGTGAAGTTCCTTCTCCCATTCACACCTATATACCTGTGTGAATCAGGATTCTTCATTGTGGCCACAACCAAGACCAAGGTCTGAAACAGACTGAGAACAACCTTGGAAGCTCCGTGATAGCCCACACCCAGACTGCTAGGACCCTAGGTGTGACACTTGACAGTGAACTATCCCTTACTGCCAACATTACTGCAACACATTTCTGTAGATTCATGCTTCACAGCATCAGGAGAATACGCCCCCTTCTCACTCAGAGGGGGGCACATGTTCTGGTCCAAGCTCCGGTTGTCTCACGCTTAGACTTTTGCAAATCCCTCCTAGGTGTTCTACATGCTGGTGCCATCCGACCTCTGCAGCTCATCCAGAATGCAGCAGCTCAACTAGCCTTTACCCTACCCAAATTCACTCGCACTACTCCACACCCTTCACTGGTTACCAGTGGCTGCCTGCATTACCTTCAAAACACTAGTACTTGCGTACCGTGTTGTGAACAAATCGGGTCCAGTCTACATCCAGGACATCGTCAAACCAAGCTGATGGGAGATGCAGAGGGGATTACAACTCCATAACTTTAAGCTAAACACTCAACAAAATCACAACTCTTTTGTGTCCTGGCTCCTGCATGGTGGAACGAGCTCCCCGACGACATCAGGACAGGTTGAATGCACTTATTGTAAGTCGCTTTTGATAAAAGCGTCAGCTAAATGAAATGCAATGTAATGTAATGAAGGACACCCTTAGAGTGAGCTTTTCCCCCATCCCACCCAAAGTGACCTTCTGGTGTCTGAGAAGTCAGCTCAAGTGTCTCATTGACTACTGGACATGAAAAGTAAGTATACTAAGTTGCCAAAATGAATAGAATTATACAGTTTTCTGATGAAAATCTTTGAATGTGAAAATTGAAAGTGATACAGCTATGTGTTTATCACAGATATGAAAAATAACTACTTGTGCTGCCTTTGGGTGCTTTTCTCTGCACTTATTTTGAGAGCAGAACTTCCTGGCTTAAGTACTTTCTTGTTTGCTGAGGCAAATATTGAATTATTAGTCCATGTTGTGTTCATAGACAAGACTCCAGCCATATAAATTTAGTCCTGCAGCAGTTTGAACACTGTTCCATGAACTGTTAGCCCGTTGGGTTTTACTTAATCATAAACTTACAGTTCATGTGCATATGGCAGGGGTCACCAACTTGCAGACTCCAGTACAAATCCGGACCATGAGAGGTTTCCATCCGGACCGCGACTCTTCACTCCAAAAAAATTTAAATAAATACATTGGCGGCCTAGTTTGACTTTTAAGAGAGTTCTAATCAAGCATAATGATGCTAGCCCAATTGAGCCCCCGTGGGTCGTATTTGTTGCTATAATATACTGTGTAGCCGGGTTGCTAGGTAGAGATAAGTACGCAGACTAATGAGAGAGGACAATCCAGACCTCTCCTATCACTGCATTATCTATCAGTCTGTTCTGTGCTCTACTCTTTCAGAACAGTATGCAGAGGTTATGAATACTGTGATGAGACCCCTAAACCTAACCCCCCTCAGAAATGAAATAAAAATGTTCATTGAACAACAGAAGAATCATAAGGACACACAGTTTGCTCAGTTTTTGGAAGATGAGAGAAATAATTATTTTATCACCTTCTTAGTTGACATAACCTCACACTTAAATGACCTCAACTGTGTGTGATTTGGTAGCAGCTGTCTAGTCTTTCCAGCGGAAGTTGGAGATTTTCAAAGTGTAAAGAGAACTTTACACATTTTAAGGTTGAGAGAGATATTTCTTCTTATGTTTAGTTCATACATGAACTGAGTGGAAACTTCAGTGATCGTTTTGATGACTTAAGCGTGGGAGAACAGGTCCTCCATTTAATTTAGAATCCTTTCCTGGTCAAAAATGTGACCAGGTTTTTACAGGAGGCTAAAATGACCTTCAAGTGGCTAGATATGGCATCTCTACAGATGGAACTTGTTGATCTGCAAGCAAATGTAGTACTGAAAAAACGATGTGGAGTTAGTAATGCTGCCATCCTCTGGCTACAGACTGTACCTGAGAAAGTTTTTCCATGTCTCACTAAAATAGCAGTACACACCTTTACGATGTTTGGCTCCACATACAGTTGCGAGTCAGCATTCTCAACACTTAACATTAGAGAAGTGAACACACACACTCCTGCAGACAGAAGTTCTCCCCTCAGGTTAAGAAGCAACGCGGAGCAGACTCACTTGTTGACCAGCGGAGTAATGTGCTTCAGTGCTGTGTCGCTGCCAAGGGTGTGTGTGTTTGCTATTAGCTAATGTGATAAGTTATGACATACAGGCTAATGTACTGTACTTAAGTGGAGACAAATTAGGTGAATAAAGTCTATTATTAGGTCAATAAACAATTTAACAAAAGCCAAAACTGTTACATTTCAATATGAACATTCTCATATACTCTATTTATATTTACTATTTTAAAATGACATTATGAGGCATAAAGGGCATTCATTTCATGGTTATTTAATACATTTGGTCAATGCATTAGTAAATTATATTGTTGTTGTCTATTAAAGACTTTTAATTGAGTTTTAAAATATCATTCATATTAGTACATTATTCGTTTTGTTAAAAGGGTGTCTGTATACATTTTCCAGGACAGCCAGTCGTTCATCATTTGTGCGTACATATGGTCTGAGAAAGTTCTAAATTTGTTCGTACTCTGCGGACAAATTTAGGTAAGAACATATCGATGAATCCCAGATTTGTGCGAATGCACTGTTTGTGAATGAGGCCCAATGTGAGCGAGTGTGCAGTGGTGTGCACCAACAGTTTCTGTGAGTGTTTGATTAAAAAAGTGTGAGTTGTTATTATTGCACATTAATATGAATAATGTTAAATATTTAAACAAATTTACTGTCCAACTAGCCTGTTACCTGGCCTAAATGCAAGAAGTCCAGCTGACTCAAATCCCACGTTATTAGACTGCAGTTGGTTAACATTAGTCTTTATTGCTTGAGACTCATGTCAGTGACCCAAGGACACTACAGCATGCAGATGAACCTGCCCCGTGCAGCCGGGAGCCCAGGGTGGCTGGGTGACGGTCCGGAGGGGGCATAGTGCTACCCATAGAAAGCCCACTATTAAAGAACCACCAGCTCACGTTTCAAATAGATTTTCTCCACTCAGCGACGCACCCGCTGAGAAACAAACTATGGTTATTGGCGACTCGGTTCTCAGAAACGTGAGGTTAGCAACACCAGCGACCATAGTCAATTGTATCCTGGGGGCCAGAGCCGGCGACATCGAATCCAAATTGAAGCTGCTGGCTAAAACTAAATGTAAATACAGTAAAATAATAATTCACGTCGGCAGCAACGACTCCCGGCTTCGTATGTCGGAGATCACTAAAGTTAATGTTGAGTCGGTGTGTGCTTTTGCAAAAACGATGTCGGACACAGTAGTTTTCTCTGGCCCTCTCCCTAACACAACAGGTGATGACATCTTTAGTCGCATGTTGTCTTTTAACCACTGGCTGTCGAGGTGGTGTCCTGTAAATGGTGTGGGCTTTATAGATAATTGGCAAACTTTTTGGAGGAAACCTGGTCTTGTTAGGAGAGACGGCGTTCATCCCACTTGGGATGGAGCAGCTCTCTTATCTAGGAATATTACCCAGTCTATTACATGACAACCCAGAGGTGGGACCAGGAAGCAGAGCTGCAGTGCTAAACACTTCTCTGCGCTCCCTCTGGATCAGTCACCCAACCGCATAGAGACTGTCTCTGTCTACCGTCCGATTAAATTATTTAAATTAAACAATAACAGCGCGAGAACTCCACACAATAATCTTATACAAATTAACACAACCTCTGGAACAACACAGGAAACTAAGACTTTCAAATGTGGTCTTTTAAACATTAGATCACTGTCCTCAAAGGCTATTTTAGTTAATGAACTAGTCTCAGACTACAAAATAGATTTATTGTCCCTTACTGAGACGTGGCTGCATCCTGATGAATATGTCAGTCTAAATGAATCTACTCCCCCCAGTCATATAAATTCACACGTTCCCAGGGAACTCGGGCAAGGAGGTGGAGTTGCTGCTATTTTTAACTCCAGTCTATCAATTAATCCTAAACCTAAACTTAGCTACAACTCATTTGAATGTCTTGTTTTTAATCTTCCACGTCAATCCAGGAAACACCATCAGCCAATCATATTTGCTGTAGTTTATCGTTCTCCTGGGGCTTATACTGAATTTCTAACAGAATTCCCTGAGTTTTTATCAAACCTAGTCCTAAAGACCGATACATTATTGTTGGTGACTTTAATATTCATGTTGACAATAATAAAGATAGCCTGCGCGTAGCATTTACTTCAATACTAGACTCAATTGGTTTCAGTCAGTGTGTACATCAACCTACTCATTGTTGTAACCACACACTTGACCTTTTATTATCATACGGTGTCAAAATTGAACATTTAACAGTACTCCCGCGAAATCCGGTAATATCAGACCATAATTTAATAACCTTCGATTTTTCATTATCTGAATATAAGCCCCTAATAAAAAACTTATTTTCTAGATGTCTACCTGATAGTGCTGTAGCTAAATTTAAGGAAATAATTCCGATTACATTTAAAACCGTATTATCCGTCGACATAAACAACAAATTCTTTAAAAACCCGAGCTCTATTGAGATTGACCACCTCATAGATAGCTCTGCAGACTCATTACAATTAACATTAGACTCAATAGCGCCTCTAAAAAAGAAATGTGTAAAACATAGTAAATTAGCTCCGTGGTATAATTCCAAGACACATGAGTTGAAACAAATATCAAGAAAATAAGAAAGGAAGTGGCGCTCCAGCAACAATGTTGAAAATCTACTAGACTGGAAGAGTAGTGTTAAAGAATATAAAAAGGCTCTACACAAAGCAAGAGCTGCCTACTATTCAAAACTAATAGAAGAGAATAAAAACAACCCCAGGTTTCTCTTCAGCACTGTAACCAGGCTGACAGAGAGTCACACCTCCACCGAACCCTGTATTCCTCGATCCCTAAATAGCAAAATAATCTCAGGTTCTAAACCAACAACCTGTATCTTAGATCCGATTCCAACTAAATTACTTAAAGAAATTCTGCCCCTAATTGATAATTCGTTACTTAACACAATCAATCTGTCATTATCATCAGGTTATGTACCACAGTCTTTTAAAATAGCTGTAATCAAACCCCTACTCAAAAAACCCACCCTAGACCCAGAGGTTTTAGCAAATTACAGGCCAATATCTAATCTCCCCTTCCTGTCTAAAATCTAAAAAGTTGTAGTCAATCAGCTGTGTGAGTTTCTCCAGGAAAATAATATATATGAAGACTTTCAGTCTGGGTTTAGAACCAATCACAGCACAGAGACAGCCCTGGCAAAAGTCACTACGACCACTCTACCCCTCAGCCACAGCCGAGAGCGGCTGTGGCTGAGGGGTAGAGTGGTCGTCCTCCAACCTGAAGGTCGGCGGTTCGATCACCAGTCTGAACCATCTGCATGCCGAAGTGTCCTTGGGCAAGATGCTGAACCCTGAATGGCCCCCCATAGAATAACTAAGTGCTGCAAATAGATGCACTGTATGAATGTGTGTATGAATGGGTGAATGTGAAACTGTACTGTAAAGCGCTTTGAGTGGTCTTCATCAGACTAGAAAAGCGCTATATAAATACAAATCCATTTACCATTTACCATTTACTAATGACCTTCTAATAGCTTCAGATCAGGGACTTGTGTCTGTCCTCGTTCTGTTAGATCTCAGTGCCGCATTCGACACAATTGACCATCAAATTTTATTACAGAGACTAGAACAGTTAATTAACATTAAAGGAACGGCCCTAAACTGGTTTAAATCTTATTTTTCTGATGGCTTCCAATTTGTACAAATTAATGATGAGTCATCTGTGCGCACCAAAGTTAACCATGGTGTTCCACAGGGGTCTGTGCTCGGCCCAATTTTATTCTCATTATATATGCTTCCACTAGGAAACATTATCAGGGCACACTCGATAAATTTCCACTGCTATGCGGATGACACCCAGTTATATTTGTCAATAAAACCTGATCAAAGTAATCAATTAACTAAACTTCGAGCATGTCTCAAGGACATAAAAACCTGGATGACCCGCAATTTTCTCTTATTAAACTCAGATAAAACTGAGGTTAGAATACTCGGCCCTAAACACCTTAGAGAAACATTATCTAATGATATAGCTGCGCTAGACGACATTCCCCTTGCTTCCAATGAAACAGTCAGGAACTTGGGAGTGATCTTCGATCCTGATTTGTCCTTTAATAGTAACTTAAAACAAATTTCTAGGACCGCCTTTTTCCACTTGCGTAATATCTCAAAAATCAGACATGTCCTTTCGCAAAAAGATGCAGAAAAACTAGTACACACCTTTGTTACATCGAGACTGGACTATTGTAATTCATTATTATCAGGCTCCAGCAGTAAGTCGTTAAAGACTCTGCAGCTTGTCAAAAATGCCGCAGCACGTGTCCTGATGAGAACCAAGAAAAGAGAGCACATTTCTCCATTATTAGCAGCGCTACACTGGCTTCCTGTTAAATCAAGAATAGAATTAAAAATTCTCCTCCTCACCTTCAAGGCCCTTAATGATATGGCACCTTTTTACCTTAAAGAGATGTTAATAGCATATCAACCTACTAGAGCACTCCGATCCCAGAATTCAGGTTTACTTGTCGCCCCTAAAGTCTCTAAAAGTAGAGTAGGAGCCAGAGCTTTTAGCCATCAAGCCCCACTCCTGTGGAATAATCTCTCACTTTCAGTTCGGGAAGCAGACACGCTCTGTTCGTTTAAGAGTAGACTGAAAACCTTCCTTTTTGATAAAGCTTATAGCTAGAGCTAATTAGTGCGGCAGATGAAGCTAAAACACACAGGGAATTTATGACACATGACACACGGAGCTTCTCTTTCCTGCTTCTCCTTCCTCTTCTCCGTACTTATCACATCAAAGTAAATCTTATCTCATCAGTACATGTTACTAACTTGACCCCTTCCCCGGAGTCCCTGTGCCTTAGCGCCCGCGGATGCAGGGCCACAGCTGTGGCCGCACCATGGATTAGGATCTGTGGATCGCGTGTCGGAGGTCGCAATGGTGGATCCAGTTTGGTGGATTCTGTATCGTGCCAGCTGATCGTAGTGGTAATGGAGGATCCTTTGTCGCGTTGGCATTGGATGATGGTGGACCACGACCGAGGCAGCAGCTGATAATGGATTCTAACTGGCACCAGTGGACAATGACTGTGGACTATAGTGGATCCCATCCTGATGCTGGATCGTGATCTTGCTGGCTGCTGACCAGAGACTATGATTGCAGCAGGACTGCTTCACACATAGTATTGAAAAATGTTTACCCTCATCGATGCTGCTAAAAACTGTAATCCTGATGATGTTTTCTTACACTTGACATCTATTGCACTTCTGTCCGTCCTGGGAGAGGGATCCCTCACATGTGTCTCTCTCTGAGGTTTCTACATATTTTTCTACATATAATGGTTTACCGCTAATAAACTAATGGTGGTGGAAACAGTCCTTCAAGAATGGTCCCAAAATGCAAACCATGCAACACAAACTCAAAAGGTTTCATGAAGAAGGAACTTTTATACATGTTTTCTCAACATCTAGGGTTCATACAGTGAGTTTTACTGAGAAATACAGAATAGAAACAACAAAAAACTCCACAGAGTTGTCATGGAAATTGCATGTATAAGTACCATAACACAAAAATGTAGCAGATGACTATATAATATATAGAACTATAAAGAGGTTTAACTTACACAAGCAGTGTCAGAAAAGCAAAAAATTACAACTTAAAGCTGCATAATGTCGCATAATTGCACACCGTCAGTATATCAGGCTCACACATGTAAAGAACAAATATGTTACGATATATAAGAATGTTTAGATGTTTTCATCGTATCATGCAAAGAACTTTCACCGATTATCTGATGTGCTTTTGTTTTGGCAGCCTTTCAATAAAATACTCAACATGTCAGGGAGAGGAGCAGATATTGGGGTCAACTCTGTTTCATTCATGTCTGCAGGGTCACTAACAGGATGCCACAGGACCAACAGACGCTGTTGGGGACAGAAAATTTGACAGTTACACCAAAAACTTTAAAAAACTAAAGCAGAAATTAAAGAGAAGGCTGGATGTATTGGCACCGTTACCTGTCTGAGGGAGCCCTTGGTGAGGCAAATCTTGCCAATAGCCCAGCAGGGTATTAAAACTATGGAGGAGAGGGCTATGGCCCAGCCAAGATAGTAGGCCCAGTCTGGATACACATAGTTACCAAATGTCAGGGGCTGATAGTCCACAAAGGAACAGATGAAGCAAACCTAAAGGAGAAATACATATAAAAAAAATTTAAAAACAAAAGTTGTTTGAAAGTACAAATTTTTTTACATCTTTCAGATGTAATGCTGTTTCTTGTAAAACATAATAATAATAACAATAAAAATACTTTAACACTTAAGACTATTTCATATTTCTACTATGACACATTGTTGTATTTTATACTGCATTAGATTTATTTGACAGCTTAAGTTCCTTTTAAAATGAAGACTTCAAACAATAGAAAAAAAAATGTTATGAAGGTTTTTCAAATGTCTGAGTTGTTAAAAGCTTTTTACCTCTGAAGTTTCCAAATGCTTTCATGATCTATCTCAGCACAAATCAAAGAGAGAAACAAGCTCTCACAATATATCTAATGTATTTAAATCTTTTTATAATGTATTTTATTGTAGCTTCACTTGCTGCTCACACAGCTGCTTCAGTATTGATGATCTAATGGTTTCATATAGCGTAATAAATTAATATAATAGTCAATCAAACAGTCAAACAAGTACTTTTACTTTAAAACTGTAACTACAGTGAACTCGCCTGTATCTGACAGTGTCATGTGGAGTAAAATTTAAATATTTCAGCCCAGAGAACGTATAGAAATGGTACAAAAGCTTGTGCTTTAAAAAGCACTGATTTGACATTCATTTAGTTTAGATTTGTGTGCTGCACCACTCTACTGATGACCATTGGTTTGCAGGTCAACTACTGATTGCTCTTCTGTTGTTTTCTAATCACTCACACTTTAAACTGATCTTTAAAAAAACAGCTGAATTCAGATTTAGGTTCCTGGATAAACAGGACATTGCTTCTTCTGCAACAGTGATGTTAAATAACTGCGTTACATCGTAATCTGCGGGAAGAACTTCTGTCTGCTGCCTTGTGTGTTTGTCCGCTCATTTCTGTCCCTCTTCACACATGAACCGATAATCACATGTTTTTAGTTATGAATCGATAATATTCGATATAATGATGTCAGATCATTTCCGATCGTTCCGATCACTTTAACCCTGATGTCCTGACTGAGCGTCACGTTACGTCTTGTGTTGTGTAGTAGATTTAAACGTGTCTCATAAGCTCTTAAGCGAATCAAACAAACATAAAGTAAATGTCAGGACTGTACAAGTCCTAATAAATTGTGATTAGTGATGGTGTTTATTGTTTAAGTGTAAAGTGAGCGCAGGTCAGAGGGGGAGTGAGGAAGCAGACCCCGACAGAGACTCTGACACAACAGGACGACCTAACCTGTAATGAGTGTCTGTCCTTGAACAACTGTGGTTATAATTATTCAGCCTTGGGAAAACGGCGGAAAACATTATTCAATTATGTTCTGTCACTACATCAATGCAGGGTCGACCATGTCCACATTGTGCTGCATCTAAGAATTTAGAATTTTCCACAAGTTGATGTTCAGCTGCAGAAGCGATGTACAAATTATTCGGGGCTAAAGAAAAAACGGCCTGGGCTACAGCCCTGAATGCCCAAGACACGCAACACCACTGGGTGAGAGAGTCGAGATAGAGCAGTGTTACAGTTGGCTACCAGGCCATCAACCATGGTGCGGGGGAATCTGGGTGTGTAGGGAGCAGGCTGGTCTAGGCTAATGCACTCACTGTCTTGGCGTTCCTTAAAGTGATGGTGTGTTTTACATGCTGTTTGGGCAGGGGATAGGAACAGCGAAGAGGACGGTGTGATGGGCAGAGGACGCCAGGTCTAGGCACTGCAGCTGGGAGAGGTTGTGCCAGTGGAGCATACCAAAGCCAATTTATGACTTTGGCGTGGGTGGGACTTTGAAGATGTTGTGTAATGTTGAAGCAGTCGAATAGTGACAGGAATTCAGTGGCAAATGTGCAGCAGGTGGAGTCGACATGAATATTGCAATCACTGAGCAGGAGTGTAGATGGAGACATGGAGCAGACAGATAGCTCAGATATGAAGGTGGTAGAGACTTTGTGGGAGGCGGTAGATAAGGACAACCTGGAGCTGTGCGGACTCAGCCAGAAAGAAGGTGACAAATTCAAATTAGGTGGTATTGGGTACAGGAAGCTCTTTAAGCTTTTGTTTTATTCCCAAGGACACACCATTGACTTCAATTGTATTGGATTGTGCTGTAACAAAGTTTACCCCAGGAGTCTCAGTCGGCATAGTGGTGAGTAGATAAGGAGGGAATTTTCATTTTTGGATGAACTATCACTTTAAGTAGGCAGTCGACTCGATGTTTTATGGCCAGCCAAACAACCTGCCCATTTAGAATAAAAACGTAACCTGATTGTGTGGCTTGGATAAGTGTGAGAAAGTCCAGTTGGTTTTGCCACTTCTCTGTTTGGCAGAGACAATACATTTCCCTGTCATTGATGATGTCATGGATGAGCAGTGCCTTGTTGTTTAAGGAGATACATTTTGGGGATATTAACGTTGCGGTGTTGATGGTAGATGTTGAGGTAAAGGGAGTGAGGAAAATGATGCTGTCAATACAGATGAGGTCTCAAAACATAATATGACGCTTTTGAAATGTTGAAAAATTTGGAAACAGGTTTGACGCTCTTGCTTGACTGTAGTTGTCTTCTTTGCTAAATTCAGTGTTTAACTCACCATACAGATCAGTGGTGTAAAGCAACGCCAACATAGTACGAAAATAAACCATGGCCTCTGTCCTGTCATCTCCTCAACTGCATCACACATCCGTTCAGCACCTGAAGGATAAAACATTATTGGTAATATAACAGTTTAGGAGCCATGAATACATCTAGAGAGAATATTATCATTTTGGATATCATACAAGGTGTAATGGTTTTGTATTTTGGGGTTTTTATTTGGATTATTTAATATTTGCGGTTTATTTGTGATCATCCTAAATTTGCAGGACGTAGGTAGCGTGGGATATGGGCGGGGATTATAGTTTATATGAACCTGTTGTGAGTGGGGACATCGTATTTTTTGTTGACTATTACGCTATTTTCAGTTTGATAACTGTTATTGCTTTAATCTATGAGTTTGGGCACGTTCCAATAAGTTGATCATCTTTTTTCTTAAAAAGTTGAATCATCGCTCTGTCTCTGAATTTGCTACTACTCTGCGGGGAATGACGTTTGCTGGATTAAGTGCTTTTATGTCTGTTGATGTGTTCTAAAGGCCCCATATTTTACATCTTTCTGGTATGTTATTTGAGGTATTGGTCCCCCTCTGATGATATATCAGTGGTTTAAAGTCGAAAAAACTGCTGCAATATGTATTTCCATGTCCTCTCTTCTGCCTCTCTCTGGAGCTGCAAACAGAACAGTGGTTTGAGGAAGATTGAACAACGTACACTGAAGTTACAGCAATTTCATGTGTCACGGAAACTCGTTGAAATTTGATGCCACGCCACTAACATGGCGTTCGAGGAAAACTCAAAGTTTCCATATGACTTTATCATCAACTAGGAGTACGTCAAAGTGTAAGACATGCAAAAAACAAGACATTTCGTGTTGCCACGAGGGGGCGCTGTGATTTTAATCTAATTTTAAGATTTGTGGGCAGATGTCATCAGGCCAGAACTCTTGTCATATGTGTCTAGTTTGGAGTCAATTGGACCAGGTATGACCAAGATAGAACAACCTTGTGTTTGGATGGCGAATCATCAAAATTTGACGCCACGAAACTGTCACATCGTGTGACAAAAACTCACAATTTGAGTTTTAATGTCCAATGATTCATGATGACACTAATGTGATGAAAGCTCTAGGAGGAGCTTACGTACTTCGCGAACCCCCAGGGGTAATGACCACATTTTCTATTTAGAAATAAATATAGATATACACTTTACTGCACTATGTGCTGTGATGCTCTGCTCGTATTTATAGGTCACAATGTGGAGTAAGAAATTCACAGTTTTTTTCCACTGCCATAGCTTTCCCCCTCTTTCTCTCTCTTTGTCTCACTCATTCTGCAGTTTATGGATCTCACTCTACTCAACTGTTATGACACCCTCCCCATCTCTGTCAAGCGAGAGTGACGGTTGGTGGTTCATTTCCCTCAATTTTTCGTGTCCAAGGGCAAAACACTGAACCTTGTGATCACAAAATTGCTGCACATAGATGTACTGTTTGAATGCGGGGGAATAGGTGAATGTCATTAATGTACTGTATTGCCCTTTAAGTGGTCAACAAGACTCCTTTCCACCCAGCTCTCCTCCTCAATTTTCTCCACTCACTCTAAACGGTTGAGGCAAATGGCCGCCCGCATTGAGTCTGGTTCTGCTGCAGGTTTCCTTAGAGATAATGAGTTTTTTCTCTCCATACTCAACAATGCTTGCTCGATGTGGGAACTGTTGGGTTTCCCTATAACTTTGTGGGGTCTCGACCTTACTACATAAAGTGCATTGAGAATCTGTTTGTGTAATGGTGTGTTTCGAATTTAACTCAAAAACTAAAGAACATACAGGACAACATAACTTATATCACTTACCAAAGGCCCACCCAACAGCCACACACTGGACGAAAGACACAAATAACATGCATGCTCCATTACTACCATAATAATCAACCAGCTGGAACAGATAGATTCCTCCCTGGGGAAATACATGTACATATAAAGTGTCACAAAATTGTTCCAGTATAGCTATGTCCCAATTCAGCGGCAGCATCCTTCGAAGGATGGGTGTAGACCATGAAGGCCAAACCTATATGTCATGGCCTTGTCTACAGCAATTTCAAATTGCATCACCAGCTTGTCGTGCAGGTACCTTGCTTGACTTATTTGGTTGGTTGTGGATTAGGGGCTGGAGCTGGTTGTTGTTTAAAAGGAATTATCTGCAGTTTAATCCTTGTGCCATACGGATATAAATGGTGCTGCCCATAAATGCACTCTATGAATGTTTGGGCGAATGGTGACCAACTGTACTGTAAAGTGCTTTGAGAGGTCATCAAGACTAGAAAAGAACATAAATTCAAACCATTTGGCTTACTGTTGTCGCCTAGCAACAGAGGTACAGATGACAAAGTTCTTTGTTTGATTAAAATCTGGAAAAACATGAAGCTTTTGCTTTTTTGTTTCTCTGGTATCAGCAGGGATGGCGATGATTAACCGCCAGTATCAGCATGTGATGTATCTCATGGTAAGAGGGGACCATGGTCCGGTAAAATAGCCTGGTTAATCTGAATGCATTAAGCATTCAAGATGCTAACATTAGCTAATTAACTGTGGTTACTCAATGTCATTTTACTCTGACAATTGCAGATTTCAAATAACCAGAGATGGAATGTTACTAAATACTTTAAGTCATGTACTGCATCTAACTGCAAATTTATTATATTTGTACTTTATGCAACTTCAACTCCACTTCATTTGAGATCCAAATGTACCTACTGTACCCACTGTGCAGCTAAAATTTAGTTACTTAAGATTACAATTTTCCATACCTTTCCTGTCCATTAAAGACTACCTATCTTAAATGAATGTATCGCTTTTAGAAAATGCTATATTAAGTATTTAAAATAGCTCAACTCTAAACATCTAAAGACATAATTGTAACATTCACATGAAAACAGCATTGATATCAATTAAAGGCCCATATTAACAATCAAACACTGGTTTTGAGTACTCATGTCGCAAATTTTACGACATGAGTACTCAAACTTTTTCTATTTTACGTACATTTTGCTGCTATTACATACTTTTTTCAAGAATCCTTCAAAATGTGTGGTCTAATCACACCGAAATCTGTCTTCAAATGCAGCCTCTGAAGGAAGCAGCCACTGAATTGGGACACAGCTTATGAGAATTTCTTGAATGTTGAGTGGTTTGGGTAATGTTACATCATTGAGTATTACCTGAGTGGTGAGAGGGATCTGTATGACGAAGCAGGCAGAGCAGAAGAGAAGGAGGAATATTTCCCTACGCCAGGGTCTGCGCATCGTTCCTGGGAACATGTCAATCACTGATGATGTTATTGTTTCCAAACCTGCGAACTGACATAGAAATAGACAGAAGGAAGAATACCTGAATAACAGATTATGTCAAACATGCATAAAGTAGAGTCTCCTCCATGTATCTCATTGAGGATGGTGCTCTTTTTCTTGAAAAGCTCAAGCCTCTGTGAATACAGGAGCTGACTAACCATAAAGCTCTGATTAAATTTCATCGATCCAAAGCAAATATTCCAAGAAGAATTTTACTCAGTAAACATGCATGTTTCCAAACTACATTCTGCTGTTATACACTGCCAACAGTACCATGACTGTTTTTATTGATATTTTCATCTAAATTAATGATAATAATTACAAAAGAAGATATTTTCTGATACTAGATCAAAAAAATAATCTACTTGAAATAACACTGCAACCCACTTATTTATCAATACTTTTTTGTCGCATAGATGGTATAGATGGTCTAACAATAGTGGTTATGACAACAAAATTATGACTAAGTATCTCATTATTATGAGATAGTATCTTATTTATACGAGATAGTATCTAATTATTATGACTTGGTATCTCATAATAAGGAGATACTATCTCATAATAATGAGATACTAAGTCATAATAATGAGATGGGAACATGTCAATCACTGATTATGTTATAATTATGAGATACTAAGTCATAATATTGAGATACTAAGTCATGATTATGAGATACAGATTTTTTTTTTCTTCATCACAGTGGCGGAAACGGGCTTCCATACAGAACCCGGTTTAAACCAGGGGCTGTCGACGACATTCAGTTTTTGCACAGCAACCTCAGGCTCAAGGATAATTTAATAAATGTCAGCATGAGCTCAGTGAGTACAATAATTGGTGTTTTATTCTGCCAAAGAGTCAAGTTTGCGTTACATGTTCTAATGGCTCAATATTGACTGTATAGCATTTCTGCACAGCAACGTCATTCTCAAGAGCAATGACGTCAGCATGAGAATAGTGAATAGCTACAACCTAAAATAAAAGCCTGGTCTTGACTTCGCTATGCTGCCAGATAATTGCATCTTGTCCGGTAGCGCAAACTCATGTTATTCCCTCGGTTCTCTAGTCCTTTTGTTAGTAAGTTACTAATCTGTGTTTTTTCCCTCCGTGTTCCCAGACCTCCCGTGTGCCTTGCTGCTCGTCTGTGTTCTGTTTTCCTGTGCTGTGTCCTTCCCGTTCCTGGTGTTCAGTGTCTGTGTCTTCTCGTGGATAATTGCAGCCAGCCAGCACCCTGCCTCCACAGCCTGCTTTTCTCTGCCAATTTGTTTTTTGGTTTTATGGATTTTTGGACTATACTGTATTTTGTAACAACTCGACCTTAATTAAAGGACACTTTTGGTTATCCTTTTGCCTGTGCATATTTCCCAGTTATGGAAGACCATACATGACATAAGTATAAATAAATAAATGTAGATATAAATACAGAAATAAATAAATAAATAAAAAAATAAATAAAAAAGGAAATTAATTAATTAATACAGAAATAAATAAATACGTTACTAACAACAGAAATAAATAAATAAATGTCTTAAATATATTTGCACATTTATTTATTCCCTGATTTATATTTTTCACGTTTTCAATCACCTTATGCTAATGAGAAAGGCGGGCCTAACCGCAGTCTCATGCAGGATTGGTCACAGGAGTGTAATGATCCAGCCTTTCAATGCTGACTGGTGTCCAGTAGCTGTTTGCAGTGTTGTGCCAGTTCACACTTAAAATGAACTAGTTCAAGTTCAGAGGGTTAGTTCAGGTTATTTTTTATTGGGATGATTAAGGTGTCAGTAATCCTGACTGTGAGCGTCACGTCTCGTGTTCTCCTGAGCACAAGGAGAGCGCAGAGAGGAGGAGGAAGCAGAATCTCCAGCTCGGTACAAATCAGCTGCAGCTTCTGCTCTGCACATGAAGCAGCTGATCTCTGAGCAGATGTGACCAGAGAAACTCTGTGTTTTCACTGTTTTACAAAGTCACTGAGCGGCTGCATCGAGGTGACGAGCTCAAGTCTCAGTTTTTGTCTCTGTGCGAGTGTGTGGCACTGAGGGGTGCGGAGCCCCTGTGCCTGTGTGTGCGTGTGTGTGTATAGCTCAGTTGACCAATCCTGCTCGAGACTGAGTTTGGGACCGCCTACCTCATTTACATATGGACAATTAATTGTTGAAAAATAAAAATGTTGCAAAAAAAAAATGTGGAAATAGATAAAGAAATAAATGAAAACATGTGGACATAAATACAGAAGTAAATTAATCAATGTGTTAAACTTATTCCCACAATTATTTCAACTTTTATGTATTTCAACATTTAATTTATTCCACATTTAATTGTCTCATATGTAAATGAGGTAGGAGGTCCCAAACTCAGTCTCGAGCAGGATTGGTCAACTGAGCTATACACACACACGCACACAGGCACAGGGGCTCCGCACCCCTCAGTGCCACACACTCGCAAAGAGACAAAAACTGAGACTTGAGCTCGTCACCTCGATGCAGCCGCTCAGTGACTTTGTAAAACAGCGAAAACACAGAGTTTCTCTGGTCACATCTGCTCAGAGATCAGCTGCTTCATGTGCAGAGCAGAAGCTGCAGGCTTGTTTTTTTCCGAGCAGGAGTTTCTGCTTCCTCCTCCTCTCTGCTCTCTCCTTGTGCTCAGGAGAACACGAGACGTGACGCTCACAGTCAGGATTACTGACACCTTAATCATCCCAATAAAAAATAACCTGAACTAACCCTCTGAACTTGAACTAGTTCATTTTAAGTGTGAACTGGCACAACACTGCAAACAGCTACTGGACACCAGTCAGCATTGAAAGGCTGGATCATTACACTCCTGTGACCAATCCTGCATGAGACTGCGGTTAGGCCCGCCTTTCTCATTAGCATAAGGTGATTGAAAACGTGAAAAATATAAATCAGAGAATAAATAAATGTGCAAATATATTTAAGACATTTATTTATTTATTTCTGTTGTTAGTAACGTATTTATTAATTTATTTCTGTATTAATTAATTAATTTCCTTTTTTATTTATTTATTTCTGTATTTATATCTACATTTATTTATTTATTTATTTATTTATTTATACTTATGTCATGTATGGTCCTCCATACCCAGTTACCAACATGACAATAGAGCTACAATCCGAGCATGATTAAAAACCTAATCAAATACAGGGTTGTCCCAAATTCTGCTATCCCATTAAAGTAAGAAATCTTCTTCATCTTACCGCTGTGTCGAGCCCCAACATTATGAGCATGAGGAAGAAGCAGACAGACCACAACTGAGGCAGGGGCATCATGGCCAAAGCCTGAGGAAACACAATGAACGCAAGACCAGGTCCTTAGAGAAATAAAATAAAATCTTAGTTGTCATCCTCTCCACTGCCTCATTTTTTATCTATCCCCATTTGTAATGAATATGGGAGGATAGTTAAATTCATGTTTAGCACAGACATAAGCATCGTGGTTTAAGTGATACCTGAATCGACAACCATGTTGATGGGAATTTCCTGAGCCTGAGCCATGAAACCCAGAGCTGAGAAGACAGCAAACCCAGCAATGAAGCTTGTGCAACTGTTGAGCACACACAACCACAAACTGTCCCTACACAAACACAAGCATGCAAACACATACACAAGCGCATGTACACACACACACACACACACACACACACACACACACACACACACACAGAGCTTATCATACAGGGGAGCAAGGTAGCAGGCAAAAAGGGAGCAAGAAATAACCCAATCTGTCCTGCTGTTGAATCTGTCATTGTGGTAGAGTGACATACATAGAGATAATTGAATAGATTTTTTTCTTCAGTATTGTTAAGACATAATTCACAAGTTTGTATTTCTTCTAGCATATTTTGCCTGTTTTTTACATCAGCAGTAGAAACAGAGTCCAACTGGGGTCTAACTGCTGAAAGAAATTACACACATGTGGTTTACTCCCTAATTGTTCGGCTATCAGGTTACCTCATGAGTTCTAACACAGATTGATTTTGGACCATCCGAGTGCATGGCATAAAGTTCTGGATGTCTTTCTCTGAAAAGTTTGAAATCAGTGCAATGCTATTCATTGGTGTTGGAGAACAGGATATACAGTCTCTATCATATATATGTGTAGATGCAAGCATGCTGCTAACTTCTAAAATGATTTGACTAAAGAATGCTAGCATGCATCCTGCAAGACGCATTCTATTGTTATATGAAATATCTGTGTGTAGCAGCAAGCATGCTGCTAACATCTAAAATAATCTTAAGAAGGCAGGCATGCATTCTGCGAGAGGTCATACTACAGTACTAGAGTTTCGAAGATGCAATCTTCTTCGGGGAGGGATCCTGTGTCTGTCCCGAGATGAGACACAGTGAGTGTGGAGATGGTGAGTAGTTTGATTTGCCAAACAACGCATTTAGTGATGAAAACCGTGCTTTAAACACGGTTGATGTACTGTGTGTCAGGTAAACTTTCCAAACACTGTTTTAAAGCCAGTAGAAAGTTAACAATAATAATGCACCATTGCAATAAACGGATGGTGGGACTCAAAAACACAACTTCACCAATGTATCAGTGGAACTACTACTAGCCACAATGGCAGAACATGATTCTGCCTTTGTCGCTCCAAACTTTTAGAAATAATACTGAAAAACTATTCTGGTTCTGTTTTTTTGGAGTCTTTTGTTTAATGACTTTGAACTGGGTTTCCTTGTGTTCATGTTTGTGTTCAGTAGTTTTCCCCTGAGTTTTCAACTTCCTGTTTTATTTCGAAATTATGTCCCTTGTGGGTCTGTTAGATAGGAAATAAAGATTTACTCATCTACTCACCACTATGCAGATAGAGAGGTGGGTGATGTGTTTGAGTCCACAATACACTTTAGGAGTCTCAGGGTAAACAGTGTTAGATCAGAATCAAATACAATAAGTAACTGGAGACCAAATAAAACAGAAAAAAACACAACATGCCTCCATACTGCTCGTGTGTCATGCAAGTGTCCGCAAGCCCTGACATTCATATTTGAACAAACACTTCACCATCCCCTCCATGGGTATAGTGGTGAGTAGATAATGTGATATCTGGCTGAACTATCCCTTTAACTTCCTGTCTTTGTTCTGTTTCCTTGGACTTTTTAGTCAGGTTTTCTAGCCATATCTTACTTGCTCGTGTTACCTAGTATTTTGTTTCTTTTTTAATTCGTTTTTTTTGGACCACCCTTTGCTTTTGGTACCTTTTTATTGAATAATATTTGTATTTGCTGTTATTATTCAGTTATTTACCATCCAGGCTTCTGTGTTTGGGTCTTTCCGCTTTCCCATGCATGACATACTGATCACAGGGTTTACCTGTAACGGTTGTTCTCTACTTTGTTGTAGCTGCCCAGAGTGATTAAGGTCCCTGCTGCAACACCATAAGAGAAGAGGACCTGAGCGCAGGCTTCCATCCACACCTGATTAACAAAGTTAAAAAAAACACGTGTAATAAGCACTGTGCCAAAAGAACTGCGGTTTCATCTCCATTCTTTGCACATCTACAACAGTAATTGGCCAAAAGTAACTTTGACTGGTCAACATGAAAAAATTAACAATTAAAACATTCAGTCCTATTGCATTTGGGCAAATAATGTTTTCCAAAATGCCACATTTCAGAAAAAAATATTGTAAAATGTATCTTTGGTGTCTCACCTGAAGGTCTGCCAGACGAGAAGGTTCTGGATAAAGGTAATAGACCACATCCTGCCAGGCTCCGGGCAGGGTCAACCCCCTGACCAGCAAGATGGCCAACATTATATAGGGGAACACTGCCGTGACATACACCACCTGAAATTTCAGTAGTTAGATAAAATACTGTCAGGTTACAGAAGAAATGCCCCTATGCTCCTGATAGTGTTAAGCTGGTCATACACTGTACGATATTTGAAATGCTGTTGTCAAATTCCAACTTGTACTTAACGAGTAAATACTGTACGGTCCAATAGTCTGCCACAACCTGACTGCTCAGACTGTACGTGCAAAATGCCCATGTGCAAAGCTACAGAGCCCTTCTGGTGACATTTTTGGAACAAAATATTACATGTGCACAAAATAACGGGAATGGGAACTAGCGAATAGGTTGTGCACCATACACTGACTCTGATTGAGGCTACACTTTTGTATAAACGTTTGCAATAACTTACCAATAAAAACATAGGGCTCTATTCTTGTGCGCCATGGCGCACCGTGCAAAGTGCGGTTAAATGTCCAGAGCGTGACTGTGTGCTAGGGGGACAGGATGCGTCTGGAGCATTTGAAAGTGGTGTTATAGGTGTGTTGAGCTTTGACAAAAGTAGACATACTGTAGTTTTATACCTAAAATAAAGATGACAATAGAGAGGCCTTCATGTTACCCCAGAAGCCTGAGCTAGAGTGTTCAGCAGTTACATTTTTTTGGGGGGGCTCTGTATCTTGCCAAGGACACTTCGGCATGCAGATGGGGAAGAGTGGGGATTGAACTGCCAACCTTCTTGCTGGAGAATGACCACTCTACCCCCTAGGCCACACCGCCAGTTGATTAAATTGCGCCAGAATTCCTTTGTTGACCCCCCGGAGGTGAAAACCTCTGTTTGAACTCCAATTCTTGCCTCTCATTGTCAGAGAGAAAGAATTCATCTTTTGTCAACATGGCTGATTCCCACCGCTGTTCCAGGGTCAAGATAATGGCCTCGCCGGATTTCAGCTAGGGGCCGCGCTGATACCGCATGGACGAACTGCGGAGCAGCACCATGTAAGAGGCTT
Source organism: Limanda limanda (assembly GCF_963576545.1). NCBI lineage: Eukaryota > Metazoa > Chordata > Actinopteri > Pleuronectiformes > Pleuronectidae > Limanda > Limanda limanda. The sequence continues at coordinate 2,674,914 of NC_083652.1, forward strand.
GTGTTTGGGCAGAGACTAGTTAATAGTAAGGTTTGTTTTTAATGCAATATTGTGTCGGATTGCTGGATCGTCATTGTTGCTGTGTATTAATTGCGTAATCGTGTATAGAGTCTGCACTTTTACGCAGTGCCGGGGCACTGTAAGACCGTTGGAAGATCAGTACCCAGCTGGACAAATCCCAGATCGCCCGCCTGGTTACCTTGTGCTTAAATAATCGCCTTTTTTCCATTGCGTTGATATATGATATATGATATATGCGGGCGGCTTTGGCTGAAGGGACGACCACTCTTTTAAGAGTGGTCGTCCTCCAACCTGAAGGTCGGCGGTTCGATCCCCAGTCTGAACCATCTGCATGCCGAAGTGTCCTTGGGCAAGATGCTGAACCCTCAATAGCCCCCCATAGAATAACAAAGTGCTGCAAGTAGATGCACTGTATGAATGTGTGTGTGAATGGGTGAATGTGAAACTGTACTGTAAAGCGCTTTGAGTGGTCTTCATCAGACTAGAATAGCGCTATATAAATACAAATCCAAATCCATTTACCATATAGATCTCCTCTTTATATTTGCGTGTTTGATGTTTCTTTCTTCTCTCTCGCTCTCTCCTAACCCGCTTGCACACACACATTCAGACACATGTATACACCCAATCACACCTGAACATTCAGGGGACCAGGTCACTGTGACCAAGCCGCTTTGTTCATCCATCCCAATGTCTGTGACTAGAGTAACGTGTAATGTCACATTGTCTTTTGTTCTCGATCTTTTTTAGTTTTATTCAGCCGCCATATTGAATTAACCGATATGACGTTAACCAGTGTGACCTTGTGTACCATCTTTATCCCCCATCCTCCTTATCTGTCTCTCTCTCTCTCTCTCTCTCTTGTGTTGGTAGTGTCTTTAGTACACTTGACATTAGTTGAATTTAGTATTATTGATGTTACTGTTTTTAAGAAATTCTATTTGTAAGCAAAGAGCTAGTGTTTGTGATTATTCGTGCATACTTGTGTGAATAATGCTGGATTGTGACAGTCAGTTCTCGGATTCAAACCTTCACAAAAATATTGATATTACATATTGCATATTGATATTGCATATTGATATTGTAAATTGAACTGTTTAAAAATAGATCAATTTTTACAGTTTGACTATTGTTCCCCCTATAGTCAGAAAAGAATCAGAGCGTCAGACGGGCGCTGCTCGCGCCCCCCTGAACACGGCACAGCATACGATGTATACCAAAGCTGATGATTGAAGGACTCTTTTAAGAGTCATATGACTCAGTTATCGGGACAAAACCATGCTTAAATCTGATGGTGTATGCCCAGCTTTTGGCCCTCTCCCAATTCCTCTCCCTAAGCCCAACCCCTAAATATAAAGTGCCCATTGCTGGGAGTGTCCCCTCCAACCACAGGAAGAGGACCAGAAAATATGTACTCTGTATGAATGTGTATGAATATTTGGCTTAGTTATTGCCTATAATATGGATAAATATCGGTTTGGATACAGAGAATGAGATAAACCCTAAGAAGTTAGATGGTAAATGGTTTTGTATTTACTATATAGTGCTTTTCTAGTCTTGATAATGTTGACAATACACCACTGTTCACACACATACACACACTTTAACGTGTAGTCAGATACACATAGTGTAAACACACAAACATAACACATAGTTCTTCTCCTGCTTCTCAACCTCAGAATGTTTCATACTCCTTAAAAAGGGAGTCTGGCATAGCGGACAGATAACAGGTTTTCAAACCTCTGGCTTCATGAATCACTTCATTATATTAATTCTGAGACTCCCTCACACACACACAGCGGACAGATTAGACTAGAGGTTTTCATGCCTTTCTCACAGTTTTCTATGACCTCACTTCACTTCACACACACATAAAATAAGCGCACACGCGAGGCAATATGCTCATGAACTTTAGTAACCGCAACACGGCTTGCACGTCATCACGCAACGTCAGGAGGAGGACCAAACGACGCCAGGAGGACAACCCGACGAGATCCGACCAATCCCAATCGAAGAAGAACCTCTATCATGCCCAGTATCAATATATAAGCTTTCTGCGTACTCTGCCTCACTGCCATTTTTCCTGTACAGGATCAGTGGACCATGCATGCTCATTTGCTAGACACCGCAGTTTCCTGACCTGTGACCTCTGAATAAACTTGCTTAATTTTAACTTGAGAACGACGCCTCCTGCCTTTGATTTCCACCCGCAACAAATTGGTAGCAGAGGATGGTTCTATAACGATTGAAAGAGCGTAGGGGAGAGCAACAAGTCGGGGAGGAGGCCGTCTCTCGGATGGGGAAAGAACCGTCCTGAAGTGACTTGTATCGCCTTGGGAACCTGATCAAACAGCGCTGTACTATTAAAAGGTGAGCAGAGCCTATTTAATTGAAATCTGCATATTGTCGTGATAGAGAAAACCCAAATTTTTGATCAGTAGTACTGAGGTGAGTACAAGTTACATATGATAAATTTAACAAAGTAATTAAAATGGTCTGAAAATGCTGTGTATTATGCAATGGTGACGGAATACAAACACTGTAAATAACTGTGCCTGCTGTCCAGGTTTGTGTTTGTAGTTTCAATTTTCACACCAATAAGGTCTTTCACTCTAAAATAAAAATAGAATACAAACACTGTAAATAACTGTGCCTGCTGTCCAGGTTTGTGTTTGTAGTTTCAATTTTCACACCAATAAGGTCTCTCACTCTAAAATAAAAATAGAATACAAACACTGTAAATAACTGTGCCTGCTGTCCAGGTTTGTGTTTGTAGTTTCAATTTTCACACCAATAAGGTCTCTCACTCTAAAATAAAAATAGAATACAAACACTGTAAATAACTGTGCCTGCTGTCCAGGTTTGTGTTTGTAGTTTCAATTTTCACACCAATAAGGTTTCTCACTCTAAAATAAAATAGAATACAAACACTGTAAATAACTGTGCCTGCTGTCCAGGTTTGTGTTTGAGTAGTAGTTTCAAATAAAGTAGAATCAGACGAAGAAAAAGGTATAAATGTTGACTGGCAGAGTTATGCCAGGTCCACCCAGGGATGGAGGTCACGTGCCATCCGTGGATGTTTTTGAGATTGAAATGTCAAGTTATATGAAGATTTTAACTGCTCTTACTGCAGCTCTCTCCAATCAGGTCTCCAGGGCCCTGGCGACTGATCCGGAGGAAGCTGCAGAACCGAAGGTAAAAGTAGGTGACTGGGTAAGAGTCAAGGTTCACAAGAGAAAGTGGCCAGAACCCAGGTGGACTGGACCGTACGAAGTGAAGGAGGTTACTTCACACTCGGCCCAGGTCAAAGGTAAATCAGGCGCACCTTGGCACCACCTGACACATTGTACCCCAGCACCTTCACCTTCCCGCCCTTTGGCTGAAATAAGAACTGATTTGAATAATGCCACAGGAGCTTTACAAACCAGACACACCATTGTTTCAATTGGGCACAAATAACGGAAGGCTGTTACGAATAAGGATTTGAAAGAGGAAATTACTTATATAAAAATTATTATACTACTTTAGATCATATAATATAGAGAGGATGTGAAGTGTTGTGCAATAGGAGTAGACTTGACGTTGGCTAATTATTAATAATCATGAAATAGGATTATTAAAATAATAAAAATTATCTATCAAAAATAATTAAATTATTAATTGAAGATGATCAGTAATCAAATAACAATAAAACCACTAATGAGAAAATAGGAATTATCAATTAGAAAGTACAAGCTGTCAATTAACAATGATAAGGTTATCAACCAAGAATAATGAAAATAATTAGTCTAAAACAATAAAATTATCAATTTAAGAATAATACTATCTATATTAATAATTGAGAAAGGGGGGCACCACCCTGGTTACCAGGGACCAACGATGTCAAGCTATAATTATCAGTCTCATAATGATAAATGTCAAATTAATAATGTCAATATTTTAATATTAACGATTACTTAATAAACAGTGAAGGCTTCTAAGTTCGAGCACAGGCGATCATAATCCAGCTGCAATCACATACATATGCACAAATAATCACAGACTACAGATACTTTAATTACAAAAGTATTTATTAAAAAGGGGAAATAAAGTTATAATGTTATTCAATGATATATCATTTTAACAAGCTCCAATATTTCAAAGGTAAACACAGCAGCAGCACTTATCACAATTCAGAAAATACATGGACAACCTGCGGTCTACCTATGTATGTCTGTCTCTATGTGTGTGTGTGTCTGTGTCAAAGTGTCTCTCTGTGTGTGTGTGTCTATGTGTGTGTGTGTGAAATAAAGTTAGTGTTATTTAATGATTCATCATCTTAACAAACTCCCATATTTCAAAGATAACAACAGCAGCTTATCACAATTTAGAACACGCATGTAACCTCTGGTCCATCTATGTGTCTCTGTGTGTGTGTATCTGTCTGTGTCTATCAATGTGTATGTGTGTGTGTGTGTGTGTGTGTGCGAGAGAGAGAGAAAAAGAAGGGGCGTGGCGATGACGCGTAGTGACATCACATCTAAGATGGAGGCCGATCATGATTCGTGGAATCAAGGCCTAAAAACTCTCAAAATGGCGGATTGACTACAAAACAAGATGGCGGAGCCGTTATGAATTTAGAGCCAGGATGGGAGGAGAGAGAGAGCGGAGGCGTGGCAATAATAGACTCAAAATGGTGGGTTTAACTTAACGTTATCCAAAATGGAGAATATGTTAATGACACCATGTGGCCGGAGCGCACACTGGTGGTCGTCACATGAATTACACCAAGGAAATTTTAGACAAAGAGAATTCTTATCTCTGCTTGGCTTTGGGGCCGAATGGTTTCCAGATGTGTTCAGCCTCTCTAAGCATAGATTTAACTATGTGACATGACCTGTATTATAAATACAGGTCAGAAGTGTGTATAGGTCGGTTTAGAAGGAGAGAGAGAGAGAGAGAAAAAACATGAGAAAACATGTAAGGAGAGTTCAAAGAAGCTCTTAAAAATACACGCCTGAGATGAGTTAACTGTGATTCACCCCTCAGCCCTCAAGCGAGCGTTGTGGGCCGAGGTTCTGATCGGTGAAATCACTGCAGACTCACACAGACGTTAACAGTGCGGGCGGAGGCTTTCCTCGCGGCCTCAAGCACAAACACAAAACCCGGAAATGAACCGGAAGTAGCGGCTCGTCGTAGCCGGCTAAAACAATGAGACTCAGCGGTCTCGCAACAAATACAATCAAATGTTAAATAATATGCTACGTATCAAAACTAACATCTGCCCAGATAATCAAGCCTCTTACTGTACCACCCTCGCGGTGTGTCTGCACCTCGGCGCGAATGTGTCGGGGGCCAGTGAATCACGTAGTCTCTCTCACGAGCGGAGCTCCGGGCTCGGCCGCTGGACCGGAAAAGGAAGCGAATTATTCGTGCTGCCTTGACGGAATGAAACTTCGTCTTCTTCTGTAACAGCGGAGATCGTGCTGTTTTACAGGAACGGAGGGGATTGCCTCTTACTCCTCAGCGGGATGAACGTCGCGCTTCTGCAGGGGACGGCTGGTTTGAAGCCGTTTGTAGATCGTTGGAAAAAAGAAAAAGTAAAGTCTATGGAAGTGTGTGAGTCCGTCCAGCGGGGCACTTCCTGTTTCGATGTCTAATCGCCTCCTTAGTTACTGAGTCGTGTGGTTAGACCTCTTGAGGTCAGAAAACAACTTGAGCAGCGTGGAAAAAAGGAGGACGAAGAGAGTCTCTTAAAAATACCGAGTTAACTAGTAGAACCCCGGAGGGGTTCTGTTGTTGCTTGGGCATCTGAGTGAAGAGAGAGAGATTTCTGTGAGCTCAGCCCTTTTAAGTCATGTCTCAGGTGACTCCCCCCTGGGAGGAGGGGTCAGGGGTCAGTGTGGCCCTCCAGCCAATTGAGTTGTCAGGATTTGGCCCCCAGGGGCGGGCTTACCGTGGGGGACCAGGACGTGATCTTTTGCCACATGGAGATAAGGGCCCATGCTGGATTTTTAAATGTTAGGGGTTACCCGAGCCTGGCCTAAGGTTTTACGACCCTTTGTTCTAAGTCGGATCACTGGGCCTTGCCCAACAGAAGTAACTAGTAAGAATGGAAGTGTGTGGCTGTTGGACTGAGTGACTGGTAGAAAACGTTGGGTCGCGGCCCGTTGTATCTCAAAAGAGGGAGTGCGGTCTCTGCCCGAAATTTAAAAAAAACGTGGCAGAGAGTGCGCTTGGGCTGTGAATGTTCGTGTGCTTTTGTGCAGGGAGATAACTCCAAGATGTGTGTGGGAGTAGGAGTGTTTGTGTGTGTGGAAACGAGAGAAAATATGTGTCAAGGTCAGCTGGCTGACTGAAGACACAGAAAAAAACTGACGGAGCGACAAACTGACTGGAAAACGACTTTTTCCTAAAAAAGAGGTGGTATATGCGCTTGCCATCTGATATATGTTGTATGTATGGGTGGGAGGGGTAAATGTGTTTAGGACTTGCCAAAGAAAGATTAAGGATGTTGACTGAAGGTTTGAGAGATGAAGTAAGACAAGAAAGTTAAAGTTTAGGAGGAAGAAAGATCTTTAGAAGTGAGATGAATCTGGCCAGTGATATCTTGCTCTGAGATGGATAATAGAATGTAAAGCTTGAGTGGTTAAGAAAGTAGGGAAGAGAAGTGGGAATAGAAAGATTTAGTACGTACACATCAGAGGATGAAAAGGGGGAGATAAGAATGTTTGGGAGTCGGGTAAACCATCTGTGGAAGGCCAGCAGCCTTACAGCTTACAACTGGCGTTAAGATCACAAAGAGGCTTGGTTGTTTGTTTCTATGTTGTTTGTTTTTTACTATTGCTTCATTCAGAAGTAAAGAATTCCAGAGGGAATTGTAAAAATTACACTTTTTGGCACAAATTTGTTCTTTCAGATATTTCCAATATATCTATAAGAGGAAAGGAGAAAGGTTTTGGCCTCTAAAGTTCTACATAAAATCCAATCATTTAAATATCTTATTTAGTTTCTACCTGACACAGGTAGTTGGTTGTTGAAATGCTGTTTCATTGACTTTTATTTTCTTAGAGCTGAATAATGTGCTTTCTATATGAGCTGTCTCAATCATATTAGGATGAGAAATTCTAACTTAACTTTAAACTAAATTCTGTGCTGCCTAGAATTAGATATTTCTTTGTTTTCACCTGTAGTTGCTTTAATTCCATATTCAAATCATCCATTAAGAATTCAATAGTCAAGACATGTCAAATCTATTTACAGTTGGAATTTAAACTAGAAGTTTGATTCAACCCCCATGTAACTCTGGAGAGTCCTAAAATAAATATGTTTCACCATTGAAGAAGAATAAATTAAAATCCAGTTAAAGGTCAGAGGTCAAATACACTTTAACTCATAGCCGGTTTCATCTTAAATTAAATACAGAAACCATAATACAAGGCCCTCTGGTTACACACTTATTTGAATGTCATATCTATAATTAGATTTAAATTTATTTTGGACCCTTTAACTTTCAAACTCTGGAAAGAAGGTTTTTATTTTGTTGTTTTGTTTCACCAGTTATCTTAACATCTAAGGCTCTTAATTTGAAAGGTGATGTTAAGCTCCAATTATTGTTTTTATTTCATCATGAAGGAAATTGTGGCAGAATAACTTTTAAATTGTTTTGAATTGTTTCAGCTGTCAACTCTGAGACGTTTGATTGAATCTAATCTCTCACACATTTGTATTTTGTATGTGATTCCTGTTTTATCACAGGACAGTTTGACGTCAAAGCTTCTGAATTATCGTGTTATGGAGCAGTCAACGAATTTTGGAAAATGGTTTAAACTCAAATACTCAAACACTGTCATATCTGCTGCTCATTGAAATTCAACTTGTTTAACCTTTTATTTTTAATGTCCACTGATTTGGCCGACCACACCTCAAAAGTTTTATGAAATTGTTGAATACCAAAAGAGGGTATGAATGTTTTGATTAGATTATTTTGTTTGTTTCTTTTAATTATAAATTTATATAATCTACTTTAATCTCAATTACGCATCACAGTAAATTAATAATTTTTCTGTTTGTCTTCCTTTCAAACTCTGGGAACTGGGCTTCATGAATTCCACAACTCACTCCCATCCAGTGTTAACTCCACCTCCTCCACTACGACCGACAATACGCCCTGCGCCTGGCTTGGTACAGTGCAAGCTCAAACACATGGCCTGTTGGCAAGTATCAATTCCACGAAAGGATCTTTACAAGGCTAAGATCCAGATCATTGACTCTTAAAATTGAAAAAGCCTCACTGACAATTCTTGATAATTTTGTTCTGGGAGTAGATTTGTTCAGGTTCTATCGGAAAGAAGCTGATATCTGAACAGCTCGTTCCTGCTCCTATGGTCACACAGAAACGAATGGCCCTGGCCCCTTCTACTGGCAGAGAGGGTTATGTGTGTACTGATAGGAAGTGATTGAAAGACATTTTTTCCAAACTGCCCCTGGTGGCTGGGTGACCAGTGCCCTCTCCACCTCTACGCACCATGACATGACATGGCTGTAGACTCTGCTCTGATGAAGGAAAACGTGCCTCATCCCCAGCTGTTCTGTGGATGCTGAACTGGGGATGGATGCTGTGGATGCTGAAGGGGAAACTGATGCTGTGAAGCTGAAGCTGAGGAAGATGGAGATGACGACGCGACGATGATGATGAGGAGGGGGACGGGTTTGCACTGGATGGGATAAACGTTGAGGGGTACATGAACTCCCCAGTAAGTGGTCACACCCTAAAGGGGGATTAAAAGAGAGTCTGGAGGGATTTCAACTTTTTAACTATAGTCTGTGTCTGATTGAACTCTTAAGCAATAAAGATAGAAACAGTTTTAGCTAGATATTATACTTCATACAAATGATTTCAATAACTGTTGCTGCTTAGTGATAATAATGAATCTTTCACCTGTTCTCACTTCTCGTTCTGATTAAAGCATAATTTCCTTGGCTACATTAGACATCAAACAGAGTTACAGGAGCTGCCTCTCCTAGGGCAAAGTCAGTCTGACATTGTTTGGGTTCAGTTTGTTCCGAATGTTTACAGTCAGGTTTGTTTTGAGATTTTGTACTGCTGTGATTCTTTTAATCACAGCTATAGTTTGACGTTTTTATATTAAGATGGATTCTTTGTTTTGAGATTTTTGTTTTGATGGCTGTGATTCTTTGAGTCACAGCTATGTTTTGACGTTTTTGTGTTTTACTGAGTATAGGCTTCGTTTTGATTTTAACTATTTGTAGTCTAGTTGGGTTTGTTTTTCTGCCTTGCCCTTTTCTGCCCTTTGCCTTCCCAGTGTTGTCCGCACCTATCAGGTGCGGAAAGGGGGATTTGTTGACAATACACCACTGTTCACACACATACACACACTTTAACGTGTAGTCAGATACACATAGCGTAAACACACAAACATAACACATAGTTCTTCTCCTGCTTCTCAACCTCAGAATGTTTCATACTCCTTAAAAAGGGAGTCTGGCATAGCGGACAGATAACAGGTTTTCAAACCTCTGGCTTCATGAATCACTTCATTATATTAGTTCTGAGACTCCCTCACACACACACAGCGGACAGATTAGACTAGAGGTTTTCATGCCTTTCTCACAGTTTTCTATGACCTCACTTCACTTCACACACACATAAAATAAGCGCACACGCGAGGCAATATGCTCATGAACTTTAGTAACCGCAACACGGCTTGCACGTCATCACGCAACGTCAGGAGGAGGACCAAACGACGCCAGGAGGACGACCCGACGAGATCCGACCAATCCCAATCGAAGAAGAACCTCTATCATGCCCAGTATCAATATATAAGCTTTCTGCGTACTCTGCCTCACTGCCATTTTTCCTGTACAGGATCAGTGGACCATGCATGCTCATTTGCTAGACACCGCAGTTTCCTGACCTGTGACCTCTGAATAAACTTGCTTAATTTTAACTTGAGAACGACGCCTCCTGCCTTTGATTTCCACCCGCAACAATAACCACTCAAAGCACTTTACAGTACAGTTTTACATTCACCCATTCACACACACATTCATACAGTGCATCTATTCGCAGCACTTTGATATTCTATGGGGGGGCCATTCAGGGTTCAGCATCTTGCCCAAGGACACCTCGGCATGCAGATGCGTAAGACTGGGGATCGAACTGCCGACCCCACTGAGATGGGCTCGAACCTTTACCCTAGAAAAAGTTATGTATGTAATAGTATAATAAATATAATAATTAGGGCTGTCAAAGTTAAAGCGTTAATCTATGAGATTATTGTGACCTAGATTAATGCGATAAAATATTTTAACGAAGTTAACGCAGCTTTGTTTACATCCGGTGTGCGGAAGAAAATTCAGCTCCTCGAGCAAGCTGCCAGCGTCGCGCTTCAAACACAGCCCGTCAAATGATAAGTCCCGTCTGAATGAAAGCACAGCAAACTGCACAAGGACAGCAAGAAGAGTTGCTAGTTCAAGATGTTGCCACCCGGTGGAATTCTGCCTTGGAGGTTATCAAACGGATCCAGCGAAACAAGGGTCCGCTCGCTGCTACCCTGGCTCAGCGCTGGCTGAACTATATTTCTTTTATTTTGCCGTGTTTGTCTTATTTTGAAGGCCCTCAGCAGGAACTTCTGGGGATTAGTGTAGCAGCGCACCCTTTACTATCTCAGAAGCAGATTCCCCCGGTCTGAGTGAGTTGTGTCGCTCTGTCTGTTAGTGTTTTAGTTAGTTTCTAATGGTTATTTTAGTGCATGAAACTGGTTTAGTAATATGCAACTTTTCTTTTGTAGATAACTGTGACTGTGTCCCGTTATATGTTACAGAAAATAAAGTTATACTGTTTCACTAAGCCTGAGTCAAGTGAAGTGAATGAAGAACGCAGCAGTGCAAACAGAGACCGTCACACAGGCAACTCCACTCTTTCCGTCCTCTCATGTGCATTTTTTTAATCTTCCTCGAACTGTGTGTGTGTTTGTGCGCCTGTTCGTGTCTGTAGTTCTACTCTACGCTGCTGAAGCGCCGCGCAGCGCCAATAATATCACATTCTTTTGCTGTTATCAGCCTGCAGTAAAAACCGCATTTAATCATTTTTTTCAAGCATATACTTACTTGTTGCTCCAACATTAACTGCAACAGCGTCCCAACGTTTGTATTTTTGCCTCATATGTGCTGAGGATCATACAGCTCACTTTACTTCTCCACTTCAATTATTTATTTAATGTCATCCATCTTCAAGAACTTCTCCGCTGTTCGCTCCGTTCAATGTCGGGTGTGGGGGGTAAATTACGTATTCTCCACTCAAGCCTATGGTGTCTCAAATACACCTTCTTTTTTTTTACCTTTTACTAATCTGGATGTTTCACTGAAGAAAGAAGCAGTGTTATTGTTTCCAAGGACACTGTTGTTTTTAAATATTTTTTTTTTTACACAATTTATCATACATGATATTTAACGACCTGGCTGCCACTTTATAGGTAGGTGTTATAGGCCTGAGTCTCTTCGAAAACACAGCATTGTGTAAAATACAGGCTGTCTGAAGTGATTACTCGTTAATTCATTAGATTTAGTCTTTAGAAGAAAAACAAACTTTTAATCGCGATTAATGAATTTCAAAATGTGAGATTAATTAGTAAATTTTTTGAATCTATTGACAGCCCTAATAATAATAAATGAACATCTCATTACACAAGAAGCATGACATTTCCATAATCACAACCTTTTGTAGCCCTCAACTGACAATACCAGAAATGCTGGATAAAAAAAAGGTGTCCATTTCATACACCTAACAACATTTCCACCAAAAGTCGCACATACCAGACCTTTCCTGTGAAGCGGACACCTTTCCAAATGCAGAAGTAACAGGCAACCCAACAGGCCAGGAGACACAGCAACAACTCCCATTCTATTCCTCCAGACATGGACAACACTCTTCTCCTGGGGACACCAGACAGACTGGTGGTTACACATCGGATGAATAACTGTCTTCAAGTACAGTGTACACTTTACACATGTAATCCATTACTGAAACCCTACATAATATATAATGATCTTAGTGTTACATTAGACTCACTCCCAGAACTCAGAGGCCGAAGACTTGGTGAGATTTTCAGACGTCCAATTTACTGGAAGGTTGCCACTGTGTACTGCAGTCCAGTTTGCAGATGTGAGGTCCACACATCTGTCTATTGAAAGGAAAACGAAAAATTATGTTCATTAAAATTTGAATGTATGAAGCTGTGCATACATGGGACTGTACATCCCACTCAATCAAATGTGAAATTGGGCAAACATGAAGCTGAACCCAACTCCACCCCTTCTCCACCTTTAATTTAACAATATAAATAGGAAGAGTCCAACCAAAATGATTTATACGGCATCCTGTCCATTGGGACCAAGAAAGAAAAAGATTGTGATAGTTTTGCGGAGGCAAATGAGGAAAGGTCTGAATCACACAGTAAAAAAATAAAGAAGTAAAACATTCGGGTCGATGTCAAGCAGTTCCCTACTGCCCAGCGCTAAAGTGTAGCCAGAAACGGTGGAGGGGCAGCGGGGTCAAATAACTCTGTTTGAAGATAGTAGTATTAGTTGTTTTTCATGTGATGCTGTCACAGGGGTAAATGGTCAATGGTCTGTATTTATAAAGAGTCCTGATGACCTGACGACCACTCGAAGCGCTTTACAGTTTTTACATTCACCAATCACACAAGCATTCATATAGTCCATCTATGTGCAGCACTTTCTCTATGAGAAGGGGCAACAGCCGTGAAACGTTAATTAAACCCGCTGCTGTAGCTATAAATCTGGCCATGCTTGGGGATAAATTCTAAGCCTGTGATCTGGAATAAGTACCACTGTCTATCGGGAATAATGCCCGATGCATCACTGACATGGCCCAAGACATAAAGTTCCAGCTGTTGGATAGAGTTAAGAAAGGGAAACATGCTTTAGAGTTAGATGAATCAACAGATATATTAAACTCTGCCCAGCTGCTCTGTTTCATCAGATACAGTTTTGACGGAAAACGTAATGCTGTTTAGCTCTGCGCTCCGGAGTGGACGTGCACAGGTGAGGATATTTTTACAAAACTAAAAGAAGAGGGACTATCTTGGGAAAACTGTATTGGTGTGTTTAGGGACCGGGCTGGAGTGATGCTGGGGAAAAAAACAGGACTGAAGGCGAGAGTCTTACAAGTGGCGCTGCATGTAAATTCCACAATCTGTATTATTCACAGAGAATCTCTTGCAAGCAAAACACTTGGACCAAAGCTTAAGCATATTCTTGACACTGCGATAAAAATGGTCAACTACATAAAAACACGTCCACTCAAAATCAGACTTGCTCTTGCGGGACAAGGTGTGCATATTTCTGATCGAGCATGGATCCCAGCTCGCTGACCACCTTACTGACCCTGACTGGTTAACAAGGCTGGCGTACTTGTTTAAATATTGCTCTTGACAGCAATTTGAAACACCACTTACCACCGGATGTTGGAGACGACCATCAAACCCCTGGTCTGCCCTAATATCCATAAGGGAGTGTACTATGTCAGGCTACACCCTGCATTTGCTCTCCATTATTTGGACTTTCATGATGACTGTTTAATTTTAGAATTGGAACTTATTTTTATTACTTCAGATGGTTTCACACTCAGTCATGATGTAGGCATTGAGATTCCGGTCGGCCACAAAGTGGGTGACCTATGGGGTATAGTTTTTTGGCCTCCACTATGGGACAAAGACGTGGAAAGCCCTAATATTTAATTTCACGGCTCTGTTTGGTGGGGGAACAAACGCCTCAGGATAACTTGCAGCCCCATGTAAAGTATCTTGGGGGAAGATGGAGAGCAAGATAGACAGGCAGTTGGGTGCAGCATTAGCCATGAGCCCAAGCTTATGTTTTACCAGTTAATTTATGTCCGACCCTCATCCATGTTAATGATCTCTGGGTAGTGGATAAATGAACAAGACCGCAAATACAAGTAAAAAATAGAGAGTTGGATGAGTGTGGAGGGTGGAGTTTGAACAATGATGACAATATCAATAACTTTTTGTACAAATTGTATAGCACAAATCACAATTGGCCTCACAGGGCTTAATACGGTAATATCCTCTGCCTTTGACCCTCAATGAGTCCTGAAAAACTACCAGAAAAAAATTGAAACCTCAGAGAGACTCAAGTGAGAGATCTATTTCAAAAGCGGAATAGATGTCATGTCTAACAAAGCTCTGGATCTGCAAAGGGGACAGTTGAGGTGGCTTGGGCAATGGGAATATAATCAACATTCCTTCCATAGGAGGTTTACAAAACACATCAAACTGGGACTTCATATATCCCATCTATCTTGGGAATGACTTGGGATCCCCCAGGAGGAGCTAGAAAGCATGGCTGGGCAGAAGAATGACTGGAATTGTCATCTGCCTCTAAGACCCAATTTCGTACAACCAGAGGAAAATGGATGGATGGATGGATTTGGAAACACGCTTAATACGTTCGGCTCTGCACTTGAAACCATGTGCGTGGATAATAAGTCCATAGTGTATATTAATGAAAAACCCATGCTGACCTGTGTTCCAAGGATTGTTGCAGGTAGCCCAGGGCAGAGTTGCCCTGAAACAGTAGATGAGGTATAGGAGGGCCCAGGCCAAGACAATGCTGTAGAGTCTGGAATAAAGCTGGATCACCATGATAGCATAACCAGTTCCTGGAGGAATAGAACATGTAAAATACAGTATCAAGGTCCTATTGTGATATACAGCTAAGAAATATGACAGCTACATAACCATGATAATACTGTTAGAACTTCTCATAAATATACAGACATTGGGCCTCGTTCACCAGTTATTCCGTATTAGCAGAGGTGATCTGTCTGTGATGCATTTCTTTTCTCATTTATAATTATAAGTGAATCAAGAGCCACATGCCAGGAAAATATTATACATCCTGAATTAGAATGGTTATTTAAATTATATTATCCAACTGTGGAATTGAAGACAATTTTTAACTTATTATTTTGCACATTTATGTCCGTATTTAAGTTTGCGTTTGTGTGCTTTTGAGTGTGCATAGATTATATTCTTCACCAAGACAATTCCCTCTGAGAGGACTATTTGTGAATGTCAGAATCTTTGTAAAAAAACTGCTTAAGTGTATGAGTGAGGCCCAATGGTGATAGACAAGTTGAGTTTGTGTCTCACTGTTTAAATTCAAGAAGTCAGAAAGTCAGCTCTCATTAACCAAGTAAATTGTTTTTTTATATATATATTTGCTGTTTACAACTTGTTAAATGAGTAGTTGGTGCCTTTGCCCTGTTTCCTTCTGAGTATCATGAAACTTTTCATGTGTTAATGGTACACAGATCTATTTTTAGTTTTTCTTTTCCAGGAGTGACAGCAATAAGCTTCCGTACTGATCCATGTTTATCACAGTGAGCAAAGCTGACACAGCACTGTACTTTTTTCACTCTGTATCTGCCAATGAACACATCCTGTCTCAGAACATGAAAAAAAATTGCATTTTTTGTCTCTGTCTTGCAGTGATTATATTTATTTTATATTTCACTTACATTTTTAAACTCAAATAAACTTGTCTTTTGTTTTTTAATACCTGTTTTGAAAGGAAAAAACAATGATCAAAAGCTGCATGGACCGTTATGTTATGTTACCAGTACCACCAGTACCATTAGTAAAACCTTTGGAGTGTGGAAGAACAGGCAGATTGTGAGTGTGCTGAAAAAGATAGTGTAATGCAGTCATGACAACATGAAGCTGTAACTCAAAGGAAAACGTGGAAGATCTACTCAATGTTAGTCTATTTACAATAAAACATTAACGTTTGTTGTTGCCCGCTGTGGCAATGAATGGACCGTTGGCCTCTGTAGGTCCCTAAACAAGTATATACAAGTAGTAAATAGACAAATGCGTTTGACACTGGCAATATAATTAGAAACAATAATTACCCTTTGCAATTGGGCAGACTTTGTTCCAGCAAGTGATGGCACCCTCCTGTGTTAACTGACCGATCGTATTCTCCAGCAAGTAGAGTGGAACACCACACAGCACAGCAAAGAAGATATAAGGCAACAAAAAGACACCTGCACACACAATAATAGGCTACATAACATCAGCTGTTGATACAGTGAGTACATGGATGATTTACACTCACACATAATGGATTAAAAGAGTTATAATAAAATGATATAATAAAAAAATTAACCCATCCCTTCATTTAGCCATGCTCCCCTTTGTCCATCTACTGCAGATTGATCAACCAGGTATTACACTAATTGTATTTCTTATCTAATCTACAATCAGTAAGATTTGTTGGAAGTTTTTAGAAACTGATGGTGGCACTGTGTGATAAATCAGAGAATAACAGAAATGGCTGCTCTCTTAGCATATGTGTAGTATGCTATCTTGTGCACCTGCCACACAACAAGGGACAGTATGCATGTTTGCTAACAATGGTATGCTTGTTTACTGATTTTATGCTGAATTCTTCCTGCAGTGGAAAGTTAAACATTTATGGGTGTTTTGAAGGGCGAGGAAAAATTAGACACCGGGCTACCACAGTCAAGTTAACCCTTATCTGCTTCAACCGGTTGGGTTAAGAAGAGAGTTGACTCTCTCTTAGAGACTCTAGGGAACCTCAAGTTATCTTATGTTTAGAGAGCTAAGTGATCTATTGCGATTATGAGGTACGATAAACTCTTAAGATATGATGGAGCTTGATCTTTCAGGGTTACATATGTTTGCCCTAACCTTGTTTATATTCAATTTTACAGATAAATTCAAAATTATACAAATTAATGATGAGTCATATGTGCGCACCAAAGTTAACCATGGTGTTCCTCAGGGTTCTGTGCTCAATTTTGTTTATAATTCTCATTATATATGCTTCCATTAAGGACACAACTAAACTTAAAGCATGTTTCAAGGACATAAAAACCTTGATGACCCACAATTTTCTCTTATGAAACTCAGATAAAACAGAGGTTCTAATGCTTGGCCCTAAACAACTTAGAGATACATTATCTAATGATTTAGCTGCGCTAGACGACATTGCCCTTGCTTCCAATGAAACGGTCAGAACTTCGATCCTGATTTGTCCTTCGATTCTCAATTTCTAGGACTGCCTTCTTTCACTTCCGTAACATCTCAAAAATTGCTGTCAATACCCTTTCATCCAGACTTGATTATTCTATTTCCTTATTATCAGGCTCCAGCGTTAAGTCGATAAAGAATCTGCAGCTGGTCCAAAATGCTGCTGCACGTGTCCTGACAAGAACCAGTAAAAGAGACCACATTACTCTTGTATTAGCTTTGCTTCACTGGGTCATGATTTTGTTGGCAGCTGATGGTGGGCCAGCTGCTAGATCCTGATGTGGATTATGCCGATGGATACGGGATTATAGTGGCATCTGATTGTGCTGGATCTTCATCGTGTTGGCAGCTGATGGACTATTATTTACAACAAGACTGCTTGAAATACAATATGCCTTATCACATACTCTACCATTACTGACAATCACCTCTCAATTCATTAGTCAATGCTTCTCCCTTCATTTCTGTCAGACATTTTTTTATGTACAAATACTTTAAACGAGCATGTGCGGCTGCAGAGGACTGTTGCTGAGTAAAAGTTACATAGTGTTCATTAAAGAAACCTTCTTCTATGAAGCTTATACTTGAAAATTAGAACTAAAGACAAAGTACAGATAATTCTTATGAGAATGTCATTAATTCTGCAGGTAGTTGGTAATAAGATGAATGTTTGTGCAAAATTAAAGTACAAAAGGGCTCTTGGCTTAAAATTAATTTAAGACATTCCAAGACAGGCCAGAGCAGGTATCAGTAGCAGGCCTTGTCATGTGTCACTAAAAATGCAGTCAAGCAATCAGAGGAGCCTCGTTAAAAATGTAGGAGACAGACACATCTGCCTGTTCTGACTTGAGCTCCAGAGAGAGACAGATAATCGACTTACGACAAATGATAAATCACCAATACCTCAAATAAAATCCCAGAAAAGTGTAATATATGGGGCGTGTAACTTTCCTCGAATACCATTAAATTAATGAGGAGTTTTTTGTTATTATACACATATCTAGCCATGTTTACACTGCAATGAAGGAAAAAGAGTTAGGTCCTCCAACTTACCTCCTCCATTCTTATAGCAAAGGTACGGAAATCTCCACACATTGCCCAGACCTATCAAATGGCCTGCAGCTGCCAAAATATATTCCCTTTTCTTGATCCACTGTTCCCTTTTATATGCTTTGGTCTCCATGTCTTTGTACCCTCCTCAGTGCTCTGATCAGTACTGTCAGCACACACCTCAGTCATCTGTCAACACTATACTGATTATAGAGGGAGGTGCTACAAGTACTGCAAATACTCATTTGTTGTACTGTAATTATCATGCAGTAGGATCTACATACCATACACCATGCACTCTGTGTTCCTTTGTTACATGTCATTCCCTCATCACTTCGATGATAATAGACAGTACTTCGTCCTGCAGTGCAGTCCTACTAATGCACCGGAAATGTTCGTACGAGGATCTGTATGTAATGTAATTAGGGCTGTCAATAGATTAAAAAAAAAAAACTAATTAATCTCACATTTTGAAATTCATTAATCTAGATTAATCGCGATTAAAAGTTTGTTTTTCTTCTAAAGACTAAATCTTATAAATTAACGAGTAATCACTTCAGACATATATATGTATTTTACACAATGTTGTGTTTTCAAAGAGGCTCAGGCCTATAACACCTACCTATAAAGTGGCAGCCAGGTCGGTAAATATCTTGTATGATAAATTGTGTAATAAATTTTTTTTAAAAACCAGCTGAAAATATTCCCAATGTCCTTTGAAACAATAACACTGCTTCTTTCTTCATTGAAACATCCAGATTAGTAAAAGGTAAAAAAAGAGGTGTATTTGAGACACCATTGGTACTGTCATCTTTAACATTGAAAAACACACACAACAGCATAACAAGTGGCCTTGGTAAACTGAACTGTAGGGATGAGCGAGTACAGCATTATCTGTATCTGTATCTGTATCTGTTAACCATATGAATTATCCGTATCCGTACTCGGAGTGGGCGGGGCCTAACCCGGAAGTGGGTGTGATTTAACCCGGAAGTGGGCTGGTTCAACATAACTTTCTTTTTTAACTTTGAAATTTTTTTATGATTTTTTTTTTTTTTTAATTTATTTCCACACCAGGTGTGTGTGTTTGTGTGTGTGTGTGGGTGTGTGTGTGAGATGCGAGGGACGTTCACTGTCTCCCGGAGAAATGAACACTCTGTGTTTTTAGTATATAAAGACGTGAATTATATTCGTTCACAAGTCATACAGACTGGTTTTGTTATTTTCACTTTACATTAACACTTAAAGTTTAGTGCAGTGTAATTGTTTGCCGTGATAATTAAATGCCAATGTGATAATAAATGACAATTTCAAACCATACAAACTGTCATGTTGTACTGTATTTAATAGAGGTTTACTTTACTGTAAAGTAAGTGTAAATGTAAAGTGAAAATAACAAAACCAGTCATTATGACTTGTGAACAAATATAATTCACGTCTTTCTAAACTAAAAACACAGAGTGTTCATTTCTCCGGGAGACAGTGAACGTCCCTCGCATCTCCAGCGCTCCTCTACTGAGCCAGTGCAGGTCTCGTGAAAAATTTTCCAAAGACTCGTACCCGAAGACCCAGTCGGGAAATGAACGAATCATTTCTGCTTCCTTGACTGAGCCTATGGAACAGTCCCGATGCGCAGTGAACCTGAGTGACTGACAGACAGAGAGCTGTTCTGTGAGTGAGTGAGCAGAGCCGTGTGTGACGGGAGGACCGCTGTGACGCTGTGTGAGGATTTTCATTCAGTCTGAGCACAGATAATGACTCCGATTACTCGTATTATAATCGTACTCGGCAAAAGTGCTTTATCCGTACCGGATACTCGTTTCAGCCGAGTATCCGGCTCATCTCTACTGAACTGACATTCAAATCTGTTGTGTTAAAGTGCAAACAAACATGAAAATGAAAACAGGAAGATCTCTGCTACTTCAAAGGTCCCACCGTATGCCCATTTTACCACAGTTGATATGGTTCATTGGGGTCTTAATGAAATGTCTGAAACATATTTTGGTCAAAATACCACAAGGATCATTTAAAACAGCACTCTTTTTACCCTGTCTAAAACAGCCCTCCTCAGATTGACCTGTTTTTAGTGCTGGAGACGAAGATACAATCTTGCAACCATATCGTTTTGAACCAGAGTCATGTGGGCCGAAGCCTGGCTGCTAGAGCCCCAGCTCCCCAGCACAGGCCCGCAGTGGGAGCAGTGGGGGCTGGAGCAGTTAGCTCCAGCTCCCACTGCCCATAGCTCCGGTAAGCAGCCTGGTTAGCTCCGGGGGCTAGCTGCTAGCGCCGCGGAGACGAACATTTTATCGAGGAAGATAAAAAAAGTGCACATGAGGACGGAAAGAGTAGAGTTGCCTGCCTGGTTCAAGTAGCTTCTCCAACTTCTCCAGTTTAGCCAGCTCCGGTGAAATCAACATCGAGATGTTGGTCTTGTGCTGAGCCAGGGTGGCAGCAAGCGGACCCTTGTTTAGCTGGATACGTTTGATAACCTCCAAGGCAGAATTCCACCGGGGGGCAACATCTTGAACAAGCGACTCTTCCTGTTGTCCTTGTGCAGTTTGCTGTGCTTTCATTCAGACGGGACTTATCTTTTGACGGGCTGTGTTTGAAGTGCGTCGAGGAATTCCTCCGCACAGTTCTCAGCTGTATAACGCGACTCTGTTTTTTCTTTACTTCCAATGCAAAATATCTAGTTTTCCATACATTGTCAATAAAATCAGCTGTGACACCCAGGTTATTGTCATTGCTGACTGACGTCCAGTGGTCACCGGTGAGGGCGACGTTGGCAGCTTGCTCGAGGAGCTGAATTTTCTTCCGCACAGCGGGAGTAAACAAAGTTGCGTTAACTGCGTTAAAATATTTTATCGCATTAATCTCGGGCACAATAATCTCATAGATTAACGCGTTAATTTTGACAGCCCTAAATGTAATGTAATAGTGTTGTTTATTTGAAGGTCTTTAATGGAATACTGGTAAAGTTTAATAACAACAATAGGACAATTAAAGTCCAAACTTAGTTTGCCGTTGACATGTGAATATGGTGCTGATGTTTTTCCAGTAATTTGGCAGGACAAATGTTTGGGACTGTCACGCAATGACACAGCTAATATGCTTTATGTGAAGAAGAGTGTTTTGATGTCAATAGAAATACTTCTTAGATAACTGTACAGTTGTGCCACTCTCTCCATTACAACAGATTATCTTGGATGATCTTTACAAGCATGAACTGTTAACAATGTGTCATTAGATGTGCCCTAAAAATTGTATCACTGATTACAATCAGTATAGCATACCTACTTATTTCAGGCAAATCTATTCTAGCTACAATTTATGATTCTATAATTATACTAAGCCTGATGTATTGTAGCGCCGTTTTGAAAGCTCGTTATAACCGTATGTGACCGTGCACACATGCCGTCAGTGCTCTAACGAGCCACCGTCAGCCGGACAACTCCGCTGGCTTAACACACACGTCACATTAATCGTAGAATCGTAGCTGTGTTTGGGTTTATTGTCAAGCAGGAAGTTTGAGGTCCGGAAATGACGTTGTAGGGAAATGATGTCGTTCGCGGACCAATCACAGCCAAGAGCTGTCTGTGGGGTCTCCGAAATAAAGACAGACAGTTAGAAAAATCAGAGGTGTACGAAAAGCTGTCCGAGGCGCTCGGAGAGGGAGTTCCACGACGGATAGGGCGGTCTTATCTGTCCGTTTTAGAAAAGACGGAAAAGCATAAATTGGCCCTAAGGAAGACAATCACCGACAGGAAGTGAAGACAGAAACAACACACAAGGAACAGAGACTACAAAATAAAACAGAAAACACAAATAGACTGAAATCAACAAACCAAAATGACAGAACATGACAGTTATTACGTTTTAGAAAAATATGTAGCTCTGCATGGGTAATTGGCAAACTGAACTGTAAAGCTTTTTGAGTCGTCATCAAGACCAGAAAAACGCTATATATAAATGCTAACCATTTACCATTTATGAATTTTAGGGTACAATTTAAATGGATTTGGTAAATGGATTTGTATTTATATAGCGCTTTTCTAGTCTGATGAAGACCACTCAAAGCGCTTTACAGTACAGTTTCACATTCACCCATTCACACACACATTCATACAGTGCATCTACCTTAAAAACTGTTTTAGTGAAAGGTCATATGTGAAGTTTTACTCCCAAAAGATCACTGTAACAGAAAGCCCTGTTGCTGTGGGTCTCTCGTCAGGAAAGAGCCGGATAGCGGGTATGACTTGTAATGTTTGCATTGTTTTCTCTTTGCAGACGGATAAATACACATATAGACACGCTGGCTCTCTCGCCAGTTGCTGTCTCCTTCTTCTCTGGATCCCTGTGTCCCCGCGCGCTACTGCTGACAAAGAGAGAGTAATTTGTAGACATGGAACACCTGTGCACAATCAGACTCTCTCCCTGGCACTGATCCCAGAACCACATCCCCACTCTCTCCATTACATTACATTACATTACTGACGTTTGTATCCAAAGCGACTAACAATTAGTGCCTTCAACCTGCCTTAGGCTGGACCCGATCCATTCGCAGCACGGTACGCAAGTACTTATGTTTTCAAACGGATACGTGCAGCCACTGGTAACCAGTGAAGGGAGCGGAGGGACGGAGTGTGTGAGTGAATTTAGGGAGGTTAAAGACCAGTTGAGCTGCTGCATTGTGGATGTTGCAGAAGTCAGATGGCACTAGCAGGTAGAGATGCCAGGAGGGAGTTGCAATAGTCTAGGCGTGAAATGACCTGGGGTCTCATTTATAAAACAGTGCGTTAGATTCATACTTAAGGTGTACGTACGCACAAAAGCCGTAAATGGCATATGCCAAAGAAAATTCTGATTTATAAAACTGTGCGCATGCACACCTGAACGCAATGTTCGCTTTATAAACACAGTCCACCTGGAAATGTTCGTACGTGGATGGTAAATGGTAAATGGATTTGTATCTATATAGCACTTTTCTAGTCTGATGAAGACCACTCAAAGCACTTTACAGTACAGTTTCACATTCACCCACACATTCATACAGTGCATCTACTTGCAGCACTTTGTTATTCTATGGGGGGCCATTCAGGGTTCAGCATCTTGCCCAAGGACACTTCGGCATGCAGATGGTTCAGACTGGGGATCGAACCACCGACCTTCAGGTTGGAGGACGACCACTCTACCCCTCAGCCACAGACGCCCGTGGATCTGCCTCCAAATAAAGAAAATACACTGATACTCTGCCGCTGCTGTGGATAACACAATGTGCGCGAGTGAAGAGAATAGAAAGAACGGAGCCTGAAATAAAAAAAATAGATAAGACATCACTGAACCCTCTATTAGTCCTCATCCTTCCATTCGCATGCACACATCACGCAGAGCATCGGACGATTCCCTCACATTAGTGGATCCCTCCCTCCACTCTGGGATATTATTTGGAAAGTTTCTTATTTTCTTGTAAGTGATCTCCTGTGCACTGTTGGGACATGGTTTTTGTGCAAAAAGGCAGGCCTCTCTTTCAGGCCTGTATTGGAAGTCAAAACCTGAGAGCACATGGCCTTTGTCTTGAAAAAGCCACATGCCGCATGGACTGGAGCGAACTCATCTCCCAGAGTGCAATGTGTTCTCTTTGTCCTGAGAAGGTCAAATAACTCCGTCTCCCAGGAGGCTACAGGTTCCTTTTGTTTCAGCCAAGTCACACCTAGGTGCCAAGAGCCACCCAAGATCAACTCCAATTGGTCACTCTGGTCATATGACCTGGGGGTCACTGGGCCTATTTAAGAAGAGGCCTCCCCCAGAGTCTTCCTCTTTCTCCAATCCCTCGGAGGGCCGAAGGCTGCTCCAGCAGCGCTCTTCTCCACCGACCACCACTGAGGACAGCAGGCCGCTGGCCTTTCCTCCTGCATCGGCGAGTGGAGGAACCGGATTCCTCCAGCTCAGATCTTCTCTATCCAACAACCGGAGGGCAAAGGTCGAGCTTCCAGCTCATCTTCTCAAGAAAACCTCCACGCATCTCAAGCTTCTTCTAAACTCCTTGCAGCGACTCGGTGTCCTGCAGGTAAGAACTACAGCTTCAATAAGCAACTGAACTGCACAGCTCAACAGAACCGCTGAAGCAGAGACCACACGAACCAGAGACTTCAAAAGCCAGAACTGCTAACCGAACTGCACAGCAACTTTCTCCCTGTCCTTGGACTGGTAACATAATCTGGGCTTAATCATTTTACTAGGCTAAGCAAGACTGTTTATTTGATTCTGTGTGGTGTTTATAAGTTTGATATATGTGGTGATATTGTGTTACAAGTTAAATCAAGGTTAATGTGAGCTAGGCTCTACTCAGACTCTACCATTTTCTGATTAGCATTTTCACAGACCCCGCATATCTCTTCACCTACTTAACTACGTCCCCCCCGACCAGAAGGAGGGGGGGGGGGGTTTGCTATCTTAGAGACCATCTTAAAGATCACAGGAAGGTGTGACTCCCTTTGATTAGCTACCAGAGGTCCCCTCTCTCACACACACACACACACTCACAAACACATCTTTGTTAGTTAGCACATATTGTGAGTAACTCGTGTTTTGATACTTTATTATGTCCATAATAAATGTTTTCTTTTAAACTTGTCCTGTCATTAATGTTGCATAAGTGAAGTTTGCCAACCTCTACACTGTCAAGAACTCTATAAACCTTAATTGTTCATTATATAATCTTTAATAGTAAATATTGAGATTTCTAATTGAACTAGATCTAAATGAGACTGATCTTAATCAATAAATTGGCTATCTTTTCCCTTCTATGAAGGGTGGTGCCCCGCGAGAACTTAGTCAAACTAAAGTTATGATTTAATATTAATATTTGAAATATTGATGTTTTATTTTTCTATTTTTGATAACCAAATTTATTGAACGCCTAAAGGCACACTAGCTTATGGTATCACTCCTAACCATTATTGCACAACAGCACTATGCGCTCTGTGCACTGGGTGCTCTGTTCGCCTGATGGCTCAGTGACGTTCACTGCAGCGATTTGATGATACAGTGTTAGACGATATTATTAAAACCTATTAATGACTCGGCTCCGTAACTCCACTGTTAAATGGAATCTAAACATAATTTGCTGTAAGTTGTTTTATATATTCAAAAAAAAAAAAAAGGTTTGTGTGGAACAGATATGTCGCGCGAGCAAAACTAAGCTGTTGGTTTTTATGTAAATGATGAATTGGATCAATAATCTTTTTCAGTTCAACACCTCACGTCTGCGTCGGCACTTTCCCATCTCGAAAACATTTGTACGCATGGGTCAGAGTTTGCGTGGAAATATGCAAATTTTCCCATCAAGTTTGTTTTCATAAATCCCAACGTTTGCGTGAGAAGTGGCGTACGCACGTTTCAGGCCCCGTTTTGTGCATACGCAACGGTTATAAATGAGACCCCTTGGCTTTTTGCCAGAATCTGCTCATCTTGTCCCATGGTGAAGCCTCTGTGGAGAGAGTATTTTCTGTGAACAAGGAGGTGGAGACATGCTTTATGCAGGAGGACACTGTTGTTGCGCAGAGGCTTGTGTGCGACTATGTCACGCTATACAGAGGTGTTACGAAGGTCCCCCTCACTAAGGAGCTCCTGAATTCTGCGGCATCAACCAGGTCTAGGGACCGCGTCCACCTGGATCAAGAGAGAAGGAAGAAAGAGTCGGAAGCACAGGATCAGAAGATAAAAGCTGCAGAGGACTACCTTGAGGAACTGAAAAAGAGAAAGAAAACCATCATAGAGGTGTCTGAAGGTCTGGCTAGAGAAACAAAATGTTTTCAATTTGACACTAGTGGGCTGCGAGGGCCGCTAATGCCATCAGTTTGAGAAACCAACTTGACAGATGAGCTAATGCTAACCGCTATACTGTAGTGTGTGGAGTGATGAAAAAGTTCCTAAACACCCAACTCTTGCTGAGAAGCCAGTAGAATACTAAAGAAAATAAAATGGACTACAAATACAGAAAAGGTCTATCGTCTCTTTGGCTTCAAATTCAAAATGTGCATTGAAAGTCCGGTACTTGGTCACGAGACGTGTGGCACAGACTAAGAAAGCTTTCACCATAGCGGAGGAATTGGTGCTACCTGCCGCTGTGGATATGTGCTGATAGGGGAGACAGCCTCCAAGGAGCTGCAGACAGTCCCGCTCTCGAACGACACAGTAAGTGCAATTTTTTTAAATTAAAACTAGGTGAGTCCACCGATGTTAGTAGTGCCGCAATACTGCCAGCTTTTGTTCACTAATGTTGGGTGAGTAATCTGCCAACACCAATGTTTCTGTTGCCTGGATGAGTACTTCATTGAGAATGGCCTGGAGTGGAAGAACTGTGTTGGGGTATGTATTGAAGGTGCAGCCTCAATGACTGGGAAACATAAAGGTGTCATCAGGCAGATACTTGAATGGGCACCTAAGGCTAAATGGAATCACTGTTTTCTCCACTGTGAAAGCCTTGCATCAAGAAAGATGTTGGGAATGGTCTACCCTTTGACTTTGAATAGCTCACTTTTTGAACAACACTAAACTAACCCATGAGAAAAACACCGGTGAACAGAATTGAACTGGAATTAGCCAAACTGACAAGGATCAGTTATATTAAAGACTACAAACACATTCTTTGAATTGGAGAGCACTTGCATAAATGTAACAGTTTAAATACATGTTATTATTATTATTTTTATTATATTGCTTACTTTTAGCTAATAGCTTGCCTTGGCATGAAATCATGCTGATGATGACATGGTACAATTATAATGTGTAGCATGCACCGCATAATGTAGAGCTAAAGTTTACAATGTTCAGTTTGCAGTGGTGTTTTCGTAAATGTGTAAATTACATTAAATGTTTATTACTGAAGTCATAGTTTAGGGAAGTGTTGTACTTTATAAAGAGTGTCAGTACATATTTAAGTATCCTGACTTTGTGCTGATTATCAAATGTGAGCAAAACAGCAAAATGTTAATAACATGTTTTTATTCCTTGAGACTCATGCCAGTGACCCTCACCCATTTTAACTTTGCTATTTACAACAGATATAAATGGTCTGAATGGTGTGTATTTATATAACTCCTTTCTAGTCTTGATGACCAGTTCACTTTACAGAAACGTTCATTGCCATTCACACATTTACGCACATATCCATAGAGTGCATCTATGGGCAGCTCTTTTTTCTATGAGGGGGATTCGGGGTTCAGTATCTTGCCCAAAGACCCTTCAGCATGCAGATGGGGATCTTCTGGTAAGAGTACAACCGCTCTACCCCCTCAGCCATTTTGTTACATGTATGTAACATGGATCAGCAACAGTCTGCAGTCTGACAGCTGGGTCACAAGCGCGCAGCCGCCTGACTGT
Organism: Limanda limanda; assembly: GCF_963576545.1. NCBI lineage: Eukaryota > Metazoa > Chordata > Actinopteri > Pleuronectiformes > Pleuronectidae > Limanda > Limanda limanda. Next base: position 2,702,471 of record NC_083652.1, read on the forward strand.
TCACAAGGGACGCGCATTACTCCGCGCCGGTCAGTACGCGATTCTGCTTTCTCCTCTTGTTGTTGTATGTAACCCGTTCAATGTAGGGGTTTGGGGGTAAATGATGATGGTCTTCATAGATCTCTTTCTCTCTCTGTCTATCTGCTTGTGTGCTTGTGGTGGATGGGCAAAGGGGGACATTTAATTATGTGATTGAGAAAATTAAAACTCCAGGACAACTGAAGGGGAATAGAAAGTATGGGATGCATGTTTGATAATTTATATCGTTTAAAATCCTTTTTCAGTGTGCTTTCTGGCGCAATACGCTCGCGGGGAGCGAAAAAAATGTACTTGACGGCGGAACCATCGGTTCAGGGCGCAAGGCTCCCTTGGCGCTGCGCGGCCCCTTGCAGCCAATGTGAACAGCACAATGGTGTAACGGGGGCAGAAAGGAGGCACCTGGCTTTCCTTGGTGCTGCGCGCCGCAGCACTTCCACATCCTGTGTAAACCCCTCATTAGAGACAGAAGGAGGACAGGAGGAGCCTGGGTTCCATGAGGCAACAGTAAACAGTTCTGCTGATAGTGTTATGCTATACCACTAATAAACTACTGGTAGTGGAAACAGTTCTATAACTTGTGAAAAGAAAAAAAGAGTGGTACCGAAATGCAAACCATGTAAGACAAACTCAAAAGGTTTCATGAAGAAGGAACTTTTATACATGTTTTCTAAACATCTAGGGTTCATACAGTGAGTTTTTTTGAGAAATACAGAATAGAAACAACAAAAACTCCACAGTATTGTATTGGGAATTGCATGTATAACTACCATAACACAAAAATGGAGCAGATGAGTAAATAATATATAGTCCTATAAAGAGGTTTTACTTACACAAGCAATGTCAGGAAAGCACGGTAAAAAATAACAGCTTAAAGCTGCATAATTTCGCATAATTGCACACCTTGAGTATATCATAGTGCTTTATCAGGCACACATCACACATATAAAGAACAATCATGTTAAGATATATAAGAATGTTTGGATGTTTTCATAGTATCATGCAATGTACTTTCACCGATTATCTGATGTGCTTTTGTTTGGCAGCCTTTCAAAAAATACTCAACATGTCAGGGAGAGGAGCAGATATTGGTGTCAACTCTGTTTCATTCATGTCTTTTGTCTTGTGAACAACAGGGTCACTGACAGGATGCCACAGGACCAACAGACGCTGTTGGGGACAGAACATTTGACAGTTACACAAACAGAATTATTATGAAATTAATATACTGTATATACATGCTGTTCTGAATTTCTTTTTGAAAACTTGAACAGAATGAAAGAGAAGGCTGGATGTATTGACGCTGTTACCTGTCTAAGGGAGCCCTTGGTGAGGCAAATCTTGCCAATAGCCCAGATGGGTATTACAACTATGGAGGAGAGGGCTATGGCCCAGCCAAGATAGTAGGCCCAGTCTGGATACACATAGTTGCCAAATGTCAGGGGCTGATAGTCCACAAAGGAACAGATGAAGCAAACCTAAAGGAAAAATACACACAAAAAATTAAAAAATTCTGGACAGAACTACAATCTCCAACATCTGTCGGATGTAATGCCAATAATAATTACAATTCATAATAATAACATAACAATAATTTTACTAATATTAAGAGACCCGAGGATGCTATACATGTGTTAATATAGGCAAAGAAAAAGAAAATGTTTTGTATTTATCAATCAAATTTATTTGTATAGCCCACATTCACAAATCACAATTCGTCTCATAGGGCTTTATAAACTTATATATACACTAAGCAAGCCTATTTTGTTCCGTAGTTAAGCGAAGAACATATATGCACCTCAAGATATAAATGATAACTCGTATTTTCCCGGGCTGGTCAGTTAAACTACACAATGTCCCAAACACTGTAAATCTCAAATATAAATTTTTTATTTCACAACACTTTTATCACCATTGGACTGAGGAACATTGCAGGTCAACTGACTCTGCTCTTCTGTTTTCTAATAACTCACACTTTAAACTGATCTTTAAAAAAACAGCTGAATTCATATTTATGTTCCTGGATAAACGGGACATCGCTTCTTCTGCAACAAGGAAGTTAAAACATTGAGTTACATCATAATCTGTGGGAAGAACTTCTGTCTGCTGCTGTGTGTTTGTGTTGGTCTGCTTGTCTCTGTCCCTCTTCACAGATGAACCGATAATCACATGTATTTAGTTATTAATCGATTATATAATCAACATAATGATGATGTCAGATCATGACTCGGGATCGTTTGGATCACTTTAACACTGATGTCCTGACTGTGCGCATCACGTTAAGTCTTGTGTTGTGTAGCAGATTTAAACGTGTCTCATAAACTCTGGAGTGAATCAAACAAACATAAAGTAAACGTCAATACTGTAAATGGCCGCAGATCAGAGGGGGAGTGAGGAGGAAACAGAGTCCGCCCGAGACTCTGACACATACAGGATGACCTAATCTGTAATGAGCATCTGTACTGCCCGGATGCCCAAGCCATGCAACACCACTGGGTGAGAGAGACGAGATAGACCGGTGTTATAGTTTGCTAACAGGCCATCAACCATGGTGCCGGGGGAATCTGGTCGTGTAGGGAGCAGGTTTGTCTAGGCTGGTGTTCTCACTGTCTTGGCGTTCCCAAAAGTAATGGTGTGTTTAACATGCTGTTTGGGCAGGGGATAGGAAGAGCAAAGAGGACAGTGTGATGGTCAGAGGCCACCAGGTCCAGGCACTGCAGCTGGAAGAGGCTGTGCCAGTAGAGCATCCCATTTCCAATGTATGACTTTGAACATGTTGTGTAATGATGCAGCAGTCCAGTAGTGACAGGAATTCAGTGGCAAACATGCAGCAGGTTGAGTCGACATGAATATTGAAATCACATAGCAGGAGTGTAGATGGAGACATGGAGTAAGTTATATAGCTCAGATATGAAGGTGGTGGAGGCTTTGTGGGAGGCGGTAGATAAGGACAACCTGGAGCTGAGCGGACTCAGCCAGAAAGAAGGCCATCATTCAAATTAGGTAGTTTTGGTTACAGGAAGCTCTTTAAGCTGTTGTTTTATTACCTCTGAAGGACACACCATTGACTTCAATTGTATTGGATTCTGCTTCAAAAAAGTTTATAGCTGAGAACTTCAGAAGTGGAGTCTCCGTCGGCATAGTGATAAGGATTTTTGGATGATCTATCACTTCTCTAGCAGGAAGTCGGCTCGATGTATTATGGCCAGCCCACCAACCTGCGCATAGATCGGGCCTTTTGAATAAGAACGTAACCTTGGTGTGTGGCTTGGTTAAGTGTGAGAAAGCTAATTTGGTTTTGCCACTTCTCTGTTTGGCAGAGACAATCAATTTTCCTTGCATTGATGATGTCATGGATGAGCAGTGCTTTGTTGTTTAGGGAGATTTATTAGGGATATTAATGCTGCAGTGTTGATACTAAGGTAAAGGGGGGGAGGGTAATGATGCTGTCAATACAGATTTGAGGTCTCAAAATATAACATGGTGTTTCTGAAATGTTGAAAAATTTGGAAACAGGTTTGACAGCAATCACTGTAGTATTCTTCTTTGCTATATTCAGTGTGTAACTCACCATGCAGATCAGTGGGGTAAAGTAACGCCAACACAGTATGAAAATAAACCATGGCCTCTGTCCTGTCATCTCCTCAGCTGCATCACACATCCGCTCAGCACCTGAAAGATAAAACATAGTTAGTAATATAACAGTTTAGGAGCCATGAATAAGTCTAAGAAGAATATTATTATTTTGGTTATCATACAAGGTGTAATGGGTTTGTATTTTGGGGGTTCTATTTGGATTATTTGTTATCTACTGTTTATTTGTGATCATATTAATTTGACTGGAAGTTGGTAGCATGGGATATGGGCAGGGATTATAGTTTATATGAGGGCCTGTTAACCTTTGTGTGGAGGGAATGAGGGTGAATGGGGACGTCGTATTTTTTGTTGATCATTATGCTATTTTCAGCTTGATAACTGTGATTGCTTTAATCTATTAGTTCGGGCACGTTCCAATAAGTTGATTGTCCGGATTTCAGTGAATTTTTTTGATTAGTGTGTCATTCAAACTATCAGGCCCAACCTCAGCCTCTGACTAAACAACAATTAGGTAAGCTTACCATTGGCATTTATTGAAGGAATGCCAGTTGCATATTGACTGCTGTTGGGGATAAGTGTCGGATTGATTGACTGCGTATCGATATTAATATTATTGCTCAATTTATCTCCAAGATGAAATTGTGAATCATCGCTCTGTCTCTGAATTTGCTGCTGCTATGTGGGGAATGACATTTGTTGGTTGAATTTCTTTTCTGTCTGTGAATGTGTTTTAAAGGTCCCATATTTTACGCCTTCCTGGGATTTAATTTGAGGTATTGGTACCCCTAAGATGATGTATCATCTCTCTGTCTATCTGCTTGTGTGCTCGTAGTGGATGGGCAGAGGGGGACATTTAATTATATGATTGGGAAAATTGGGGAAAATTAAAACTCCAGGACAACAGAAGGGGAATACAAAGTATGGGATGCATATTTGATCATTTATTTTATATTATCATACAAAATCTGTAATTAATATAGTTTAAAACAATTTTTCAGTGTGTTTCCTGGCGCGATACGATGGCGAGCGGAAAAAATAGACTGTGGTATTGTTCAATGTTATTCACAACAGTTCATTGACATGTAGGTTTAGCTAATAGGAAGCCCCTATGTTGGTATGTTGTGGACCAATAGAGTGAGGCAATGAATGTGGGGGGCGGGGTCAGACACGGAAGTGAGGACCCGAATAAAGATGTCAACATTTGTACACAGTCTGTCTCACACACTCTTAAACCTGGGAGTTTAGCGAACTCGACAGACTTGACGCCGAAACCATCGGTGCAGGCCTAGCTGATACTACCATATCAACCCACAAGAGCACTGCACTCCCAGAATTCAGGCTTACTTGTCGTCTCTAAAGTCTTACAGAGTAGAGTAGGAGCCAGAGCTTTCAGCTATCAACCTCCTCCGTGGAATCATCTCCCACTTTCAGTGGGAGGCAGACACCATCTGTACGTTTAAGAGTAGGCTTAAAACCTTCCTCATTGATAAAGCAGAGCCGGTCCAGGCTTGTCTTGGACCTGCTCTTAGTTATGCTGCTTGGTTTGGATCTTGCTGGCCGATCCTGATAATAATGGCGTTTCCAGTATCGTGTTGGCATCTGATAGTGGTGGTGGACTACAATCGAGGTGGCAGCTGATAGTGGATCCTGATTAGGGGTGCAACGATTAGTCGACGTCGTCGACAAAAATCGATGACCAAAATAGTCGCCGACGAATTTACTAGTCGATGAATCGTTGGTGACGTCATAGCGCGTTTCTCGTGCCGCGCAGCGGAACTAAACGGCGTTTTACCGGAGGTGCTGATGGAAGTAGCTGAGGAGTGAGCCATCTCGCTCCCTTCCTATCTCTGAAAGTCGCGCATGTGCAATAGCGACAAAACATGGACCAATGTCGGCGTCCGCTGCCGCGCGCAGTCGCGCACCAGGAAGTAAAAAGTTCGGGAGAACTTCACTCTTAACATGGCCGGAGAAAAACTACCTGCAATATCTGTTGCGGCGGACCTGCTCTCGAGGGCAGCAGGACACGTGCATTTGAGGAGGAGGCCCGTGTGACTTCGTAACGGAGACGATGCGGACTCGCCTCTGTCAGATGTTATATATACACGTATATACCTGCGCACGATTCTAGAATCCATTACAAAAATATGGTTTAAACTTTTTTTTAACGAGTTTAAAAGCGAAATGTTATCCTATTGCCTGACAAACGTCTTGTTTTAATCAAAATGATTTAGTCTGAAGAAGACTGTAGTTTCGTTTGTTGATGTTTTTATTAATGTTATTTTCCCTGTCCTTTTTTGTTAACACGAAAAATGGATACTTGAATTTTAATTTATTTTTAGTACCAGCACTTGGCCTGTTCTTGGTTCACAGTAAAAAGGGAAACTTAAATTTAAATTAATATTGTTTATTAGCACTTTGCCTGTCCTTGGTTTTAAATGGACAAAAACTTGATTTTTCTTTGCTTTTGTGTCAACAGTACCCTTATATGCAGCAAGTTTATTAAAAGACATTTTTGTTAATGAAGTATCAATCTTTATTGTCTTTATTTTCAGTCATCACATGCCTTGAACAACCTCAAGCTAAATTTAAAAGCTGCTTGCTAAATAATAGCAATTGAGAATTTGTGTCATTCATAATCCGATCAGTCGATTAATCGTTTCAATAATCGGTGACTAATCGACTATCAGAATAGTCGTTAGTTGCAGCCCTAATCCTGATGTATTGAATTCAACTTAAAAACTAGAGCACATACAGGACAACAGAACTTATATCACTTACCAAAGCCCCACCCAACAGCCACACACTGAACGAAAGACAAAAATAAAATGCATGCTCCATTAGCACCATAGTTATCAACCAGCTGGAACAGATAGACTCCTCCCTGGAGAACAGGGACAAACATATAGAGTGTCACATAAAATACTCCAATATAGCTGTGTCCCAATTAAGCTACAGCATCTTTCGAAGGATGGGTTTAGACAATGAAGGCCAAACCTATATGTCATGGTCTTGTCTACAGCAATTTCAAATTGCATCACCAGCTTGTCGTGCCTGAACCTTGCTTGGCTTATTTGGGTGGATGTGGATTAGGGGCTAGAGCGGGTTGTTGTTTAAACGTAATAATCTGTGGTTCAATCCCTGTTCCATGCTGATAGAAATAGTGCTGCCCATAAATACACTGTATGAATGTTTGGGGGAATGGTAAAAACTGAACTGTAAAGTGCTTTGAGAGGTCATCAAGACTAGAAAACCTGTACATAAATTCCAACCATTTGACTTACAGTTGTCGCCTAGCAACAGAGGTACAGATGAAAGACGAGAAAGGTCTTTGTTTGATTAAAATTCTGGAAAAACATGAAGCTTTTGTTTTTTTGTTTCTCTGGTATCAGCAGAGATGGCGATAGTTAACTGCCAGTATCAGCATGTGATGTATCTCATGATAAGAGGGGACCATGGCCCGGTGAAATAACCTGGTTAACCTGAATGCAGTAAGCATTCAAGATGCTAACATTAGCTAATTAACGGTGTTTACTCAATGTCATTTCACTTTGACAACTGCACATTTCAAATTACCAGGGGTGGCATGTGACTTAATACTTTTAAGTCAGGTAACTAACTGCATATTTATTGTATTTGTACTTTATGCAACTTCAAATACACTTAATATGAGATTCAAATGTACTTACTTTTCCCACTGTGCATCTAAAATGTGTTACCTAAGTTTACAATTTTCCATACCTTTTTTTGCCTAATGAAAACTACCTATCTATATATAAATGTATTTAGAATTTAGAAAATGCTGAATTCATAAAGTAGTTAAAATAGCTCAACTTTAAGCTTCTAAAGACATAATTGTGACATTCACATGAAAAAAGCAGTAATATTAATTAGAAACCCATATTAAAAATCAAACACTGATATGAACAATTTTAAATTAGTACTTAAACTTTGTCTATTTTGGGTTCATTTTGCTGCTAATACATACTTTTTTGAAGAATCCTTCAAAATGTGTAGTCTAATCGCACCACAATCTATCTTCAAATGCAGCCTCTGAAGGAAGCAGCCACTGAATTGGGACACAGCTTATTAGAATTTCTTGAATGTTGAGTGGTTTGGGTAAGGTTACATCATTGAGTAGTACCTGAGTGGTGAGAGGGATCTGTATGACGAAGCAGGCAGAGCAGAAGAGAAGGAGGAATATTTCTCTACGCCAGGGTCCGCGCATCGTTCCTGGGAACATGTCAATCACTGATGATGTTATTGTTTCCAAACCTGCAAACTGACATAGAAATAGACATAAGGGAGAATACCTGAATAACAGATTGTTATGTCAAACATGCATAAAGATGAGTCTCCTCCATGTTTCTCAATGAGGATGGTGGTATTTTCTTTGAAAAGCTCATGCCTCTGTGAATACATGAGGTGACTGACCATGAAGCTCTGATTTAATTTCCATCGATCCACAGTAAATTTTCCAAGAAGAATTTTACTTAGTCAAAATGCATGTTTCAAAACTACATTCTGCTGTTATGCACTTCCAACAGTACCATGACTCTTTTTCCTTTTTAACTAAATTAATAATTATTATTATCAATGAAGATACTTCTGATACTAGATCAAAACAATAGTCTACTTGAAATAACACTTCAACCCACTTATTTATCTTTTTTGTTGCATAATAGATGATCTTACAATAGCCAATCCTGCGGCAAGCATGTTCATACTAGGGCTGCAACTAACGACTATTCTGAGAGTCGATTAGTCACCGATTATTGAAACGATTAATCGACTAATCGGATTATGAATGACACAAATTCTCAATAGCTATTATTTAGCAAGCAGCTTTTAAATTTAGCTTGAGGTTGTTCAAGGCATGTGATGACTGAAAATAAAGACAATAAAGATAGATACTTCATTATAAAAAATGTCTTTTAATAAACTTTGCTGCATATAAGGGTACTGTTGACACAAAAGCAAAGAAAAATCAAGTTTTTTTCCATTTAAAACCAAGGACAGGCAAAGTGCTAAAAAAAATGTTTATTTAAATTTAAGTTTCCCTTTTTACTGTGAACCAAGAACAGGCCAAGTGCTGGTACTAAAAATAAATTAAAAATCAAGTATCCATTTTTCGTGTTAACAAAAAAGGACAGGGAAAATAACATTAATAAAAACATCAACAGTCTTCTTCAGACTAAATCATTTTGATTAAAACAAGACGTTTGTCAGGCAATAGGATAATATTTTGCTTTTAAACTCGTTAAAAAAAAGTTTAAACCATATTTTTGTAATGGATTCTAGAATCCTGTGCGCAGGTATATACGTGTATATATAACATCTGACAGAGGCGAGTCCGCATCGTCTCCGTTACGAAGTCACACGTGCCTCCTCCTCACATGCGTGTGTCCTGCTGCCCCGGAGAGCAGGTCCGCTGTACAGATACTGCAGGTAGTTTTTCTCGGGCCATGTTAAGAGTGAAGTTCTCCCGAACTTTTTACTTCCTGGTGCGCGGCTGCGCGCGGCAGCGGACGCCGACATTGGTCCATGTTTCGTCGCTATTGCACATGCGCGACTTTCAGAGATAGGAAGGGAGCGAGATGGCTCACTCCTCAGCTACTTCCATCAGCACCTCCGGTAAAACAACGTTTAGTTCCGCTGCGCGGCACGAGAAACACGCGCTATGACGTCACCAACGAATCATCAACGGGTAAATTCGTCGGCGACTATTTTGGTCATCGATTTTTGTCGACGACGTCGACTAATCGTTGCACCCCTAGTTCATACACATCAATAAAACCGTTAGTTCCTCCTTGTGAGTGACAACCATTGTCTTCTACCTCAACATGAATCATCTCGGTATCAACCCTAATGAATCACACCACAGCAAGGTGCTATACACACTTTGACTCAAGGAGCTCCAAACCCCACCAGTTGGCGGGGGGTTAAAAATCCTGATCTGAGGATAGGGGAAGATCCAAGGGAGATTAAGTAACTATTATATTAAAAACAGTGAACGAAGAATTTAAATCAGTATAATCCGAATTAAAAGGATTTAAAAATGAGTTCAGTGAGACAACTCTCGTTCAAACGTTTGTTGCAGCAGTAGAACAGGTTTAGTGTTTGGCGTCTAGGCTCCAACTGTATCACTCCCAGATATGATTACACAGGAATGATGGGAGTGAAGAGCAAATACTTGTAACCGCCCGTCGGAGCCTACAGGTGGATGCTGGGGTGGTGGAGGGGCTGAAGCAACTGGTAGCAATACTGCAGCAGCACTGCAGAGCAAAGGGGATGATGGGAAATGTATCTCTGCTTAAATAGACCACCTTATAAGGGTGGTGTGTACTATAGATGGTTGTGGAGAGTGAGGTATGTCAAGTGATTGGAGCAGTGCAGCTCAAGTTGGCTGCCTGAGCTAACCCGCAGGCATGGCTCCATTTATTTAAATCACAGTCAAAATTGACATAAAAAAAATAATAATCTGCTGTTTGAATGTCCTTCTGGTAATCCAAACACTGAAAGCAAATTGCTGGAAGTTGTAATTTTCTGTGGTTTGTTCGAGAGTATTTTGCTGAACTATAACACTTGATGCTGTGAGTAGGGATGAGTATTGATAAGATTTTAACGATTCCGATTCCTTATAGATTCCTGCTTATCGATTCGATTCCTTATCGATTCTCTTATCGATTCTTTTTGGGCAAGGGGGGAAAAAAAGAGCACAAACGGGTTTATTTACGCCGAGCGACGACGCAGTTGCGGCCGAGCTACTGCGACGTTACTGCCGAGCGAAGCCGCAGTTGCCGCCGAGCGACGCTATCGCGTCGCTACTGCCCATCACTGATAATGGGAGACCAATGCCGGAGCTAAAATGTATGCTTCAAACGACGGGACAGAAGATAACTCGATCGACTACGCACAATAAAGGCAAATTGCTTCACACAAGTTTGAGGAGCTTACCTTGTAAAGGTCACCGCAGTGCGATTTATGGAACGAAAAAGTTACATATGTCATGGGTCAGACACCTTAAAACTATAGGAATGAGGAAATGGATCTATGTTTGTATTTGTTTATTATTTGTGTGATTGTTTATTATTTGTGTGATTATGTATATATGGGGTTTTTGTAAAGGAAATGTGTTAAATATGGGGAAGTGACGTCCCGACAAGGGGTGTTTTTTTTGGAGCTGCGGGCTGGCGGTGCGGCCAGAGGTTCGAGGAACTGGATATCATTTACAACTTGCAAGGATTTTTCTCTGGAACGGGATTATTGCCTGGGAGTTTTGTCAGGGATTATATCGTGGACTGAACATTTTTCTGGGCACTGGAAGGGGGTGAGAAAGCGTGGACTTTGATTTGTTTGCGACACTCACCTCGCCACACCTGCATACATTTTGTTTTGGACGTTTGTTTGGGGATTATGTATGGACTTGGGGTGGGAAAATATTGATGTTTGAGTGTGTGTAAATAGCTTGTTTATGTTCATGGGTCCGCCAATGTTTGCGGACACGGGGGTATGTGGGGTTTGATTTGTGTGAATACAGGATATTATAAGCAACCTGTTTGAGTGTTTTTCGTTTATATATATATTTAGTTAATGTTTGGTAAGACCGATTAACAAGGTTATCGGTCCAATTAGTGATTTTTCGTTTATGTTAACTTGTTCAGGCAGCGTGCAACGAACACAGCGGGTCGGGTCCGCCCGTGTCCTTAAAATTTAATGCGTAACTTTTTCCTGGGGTCTGATCAGGGCGATTTGTTACAACCTTGGATAGAAAAAGATGCAGCGCTATCGTTAGCTGCGCTGCTGCAAGCATCAAACACATGACACACCTGTAACTTCATTCCATGCGTGTTCAAATGCTTCATCATATTGGTGGTATTTCCTCCCTTCGACGAAACACGCGTTGCAAGTGGCGTTGCTGTCATTTTGTCGTGTGAAATACAACCAGACTTTAGATCGCTTCTGCCTGGTTGACATGTTTGCTGCTGTCTGAATGAAAAAGTTCGCGCATGCGCAACGGCACAGGGAACCGTTAGCAGAATCGTTAAAGAATTTCGCTAACGATTCCAAGGAATTGGTTCACTCCCATCCCTAGCTGTGAGTATATTGCCTTTAACGTGAATCTGAAGAAATTGTGCTGTGAGTTTGGAGAGACTGCTGTGACATTGCGTGTCAGTCAGCTGGGCGTGCTACATTGGTGATACGGAGAGATGTGCATTCTTTGCTGCAAAACTAGAGAGAAAGAAAAAGTTAGAGGGGCGCGGCCTATCCCCCTCCATTCTTGCTCCTTCAAGTTTCTGTGAGCCTGACTGACTTAAAAAATTGTAGGTGCCTTTGTGTCTGTGGAGCTGCAGTTTTATAAATAAATGAATACAATCAAAAGATACATATTATAAAACTAAAATATAATTCTGAAAGACTTTTAATATCAATGATCTAGGAAAATAAGACAAGTATTGTCCTTGCTTGGTATCAACCTGTGTTGTTTGATTGTTCCATCCTGTTGACCCTGTGTTCACGACTAAAAAAATTTAAATAAAAAAAGGGTAAGAAATTGTAGTAACCTACTGCAAACAGAACATAAAGACATATTTCAACACATACATCAGCGCATGAAATGACATTATCCCACAGTAAACTTAGTTAGTAAGCTAAATCAAGAGTGGCTCGAATTAACCAAAGCTATAATCTAAAACTATAAACTAAGTCTAAAAAGTACAGCAACAATATGGTACACCAATAATTGACCTTAATAGAGAATATCCATCAAAGAAAAGAGACATAGAAAAAAAGTCTGGAAAATGGTAGAAACAAACGAAAGGGTGAGACCCAGCCTGGCAAAAGGGCATGGAATGGAATAAAAGACTATCAACGGAAAGATAGGAGCAAAAAAGAGACAACAATAAAGAGAAAAAGAACAAGAAATCCTAAAATTGTGTCCAATCCTGTCTAGACCAGTGAAGTTCACAGGAGATGTCGAGTCAGAGGACTTTAAAGCACACTTTCCAAAGCTTTGCAGCACAATAAATAATTTTTAAAAAAGAAACTCAAAGTCCGAAGAGGGTGCAGTTAATGGACTGTTGCGCTGAAAGAGGAGAGAGTCATACTGGTTACACAACTAGACCAACACCCACAACAGGTAGATGGAGATGAGGAAGTTGAGAAACAGGACAAGGAACGCAGCAAGGTTGAAGAGGCAGCAGACAGGAAGGGAGTAGTTTAGATCAGATGCAGAACAGTTAGAGGGAGAATCAGGAACAGACTAGCATATTGAAGGACAACATGGGCTGGAAAGCATGCAAGTGCTAGGAGGAAGTCTGGATTTTGCAGTTAGCAGAGGAGAGAGTGAGAACAGAGAGGGAGCTGGGAGGTCAGGGAAAGAGTATGGGCTCAGGGACAGAGCTACAGTAAAAACCCCTGACAGATATGACGCTGCTGGTCACTTTCAAATATTAATTAAAGGGTCACAGGAACAGTATATTCCTTGACAAACACTTGACCTTGAGGGTCTGATCTCCAGACTGCCTGACCTCTATAGAGGGGCTAGTAAATGGATAACATGGTGACATCGAAGCTCTGTGGGCCGAAGTCATGAGGGTGCCAGAGATGGAGGCTATTCTGAATTCCTCTCATCTGAAAATCATCAGCTGTCTGGCCGTTTTCCAGACGCATCATGGCTTCGGAAACTTGCATACATGTCGAACATTTTCCAGCATCTAAATGTTCTGAATCAGATCATGCAGGGGCGCGTAACATGTGCAGGAAAAACTACAGGCTTTCACAAAGAAAATCCCCCTGTGGTCGGCCAAACTCAAGGAGGGAGTGACAGAGATGTTCCCACAGCTTCACCGAGAGCTTCTTTCATCCAGTGTTGATTCAAGTAAAATGTCACCACTGTTCCAATCCCACCAGGATAACCTGCAGGGATATTTAAAAGACTATATCCCTGACCTGGAGAGCAACTCAAATCAAAACTGGATAAGACTCATTTGCTCCAGGAGTAGGTGAGATACTGGATCATATGTCCCATGAGAGACTCAGAGAAATGGCAAATGAATGGGAGTTGAGGGTGAAAGTTCAGGCTCTCGCACTCCCACAATACTGGCCATATGTGAAAAAAGGCTATCCTGCACTGGCTGAGAGGGCTCTGAAATCTCTTTTTCCATTTGCCACCACATACCTCTGTGAGTTTTGCTTTTCTACATTGAAGGTGTTGAAAAAAAAAGCCCAGAGCATGTCTGCATGTGGAGAATGATATACGTCTAGTACTGACAGCCATAAAACCTAGGATAGATAGACTGGGTAGGAGCCACCAAGCCCACCCCTCCCACAAGTGAGGGACCAGGTATACACACAGAGGCAAACATACTTAAATGACAAGGACTGTTTATAACAGAAGAGAAACACTGAATGTAATGAATAAATAACTAAATAGAAAAACTAGAACATATACAGTATATATATATACACTCACAGGCCACTTTATTAGGTACACCTTGCTAGTACCGGTTTGGACCCCCTTCAGAACTGCCTTAAACAAGGTGTTGCGTTTAAACGATGCTCAATTGGTACTAAGGGGCCCAAAGTGTGCCAAGAAAATATCCCCATCACCATTTCACCACCACCACCAGCCTGAACCTTTAATACAAGGCAGGATGGATACAAGGCAGGATTGATCCATGCTTTCATGTTGTTTATGCCAATTTCTGACCCTACCATCTGAATGTCGCAGCTGAAATTGAGACTCATCAGACCAGGCAACGTTTTTCCAATCTTCTATTGTCCAATTTTGTTGAGCCTGTGTGAATTGTATCCTCAGTTTCCTGTTCTTAGCTGACTGTAATGGCACCCGGTGTGGTCTTCTGCTGCTGGAGCCCATCTGCTTCAAGGTTCGACGTGTTGTGCATTCAGAGATGGTATTCTGCATACCTTGGTTGTAACGAGTGGTTATTTGAGTTACTGTTGCCTTTCTATCGTCTCAAACCACTCTGCCCATTCTCCTGTGACCTCTGACATCAACAAGGCATTTTCGTCCACACAACTGCCGTTTACTAAATATTTTCTCTTTTAAGACCCTAGAGATGGTTGTGCGTGAAAATCCCAGTAGATCAGCAGTTTTTGAAATAATCAGACCAGCCTTGTCTGGCAACAACAACCACGTTCAAAGTCACTTAAATCTCCTTTTTCCCCATTCTGATGCTCGGTTTGAAATTCAGCAAGTCATCTCACCACGTCAAGATGCCAAAATGCATTAAGTTGCTGCCATGTGGTTGGCTGATTAGCTATTTGTGTCAGCAAGCAATTGAACAGGTGTGCCTAATAAAGTGGCCGGTGAGTGTAAATATATATGGATCTATATATATAGATCTATATATATGTGTTTACTGATAATATTACTGTACAGAATTCAGAAGGAATGTTTGTAACAGAAAAATACAGTTTTTCAGCTATTAATAGCAATAAGGGAAATATATTAAGAAGCTCTATGTTTGATTTTTGATATTGCATATTTCATTTTTAAAGTTTGCAACTGGGAGTCCCCGCCATAGGCTTATGCATCCTTGGCATGGAAAAGTTTGGGAACTGTTCAGGAAGGGGGAAAAGTTAATTCATGCTTAGATCCTAAAAGCAAAGGATTCATACTCTATATCCACTGATTATGCTGTTTAATAATGCTATGCAATGTTCTTTTGACACTGATGCAAACCATCAAATCGAAAATCTGTATGTGCAGTACACCATCCTGATTATACAATAGCATATGTTACCCCCAGCTCTTTGCTCATGCTGAAGCCCCAAGTGGAGGCGTCCTTCATTTGACACCATTGGACTAAGATGGTGTTGCGGGTATTTGCTCATATTCGGGACCTTGAGTCTAAAGCAGACATGGGCAAAGTACGGCCTGCGGGCCATATACGGCCCGTTGGGCTTTTTAATCCGTCCCGCCGAACTTGTCAAAATGAATTAAAAAAAAAAAAAATCAAATTAAATTAATTTTTTTTTTTTTTTTAAACTAACAATTTTGTAGCACTTAAATGGCACGTACTTATAGAACTTTGTAGTTTTGCTTTATTTTTGAAGAAATCATACTTTCTTGATTCTTGTTGTTCTGGGTTTGAACCCTCAGGGTTGAATGCACTTATTGTAAGTCGCTTTGGATAAAAGCGTCAGCTGAATAAAATTTGCCCGGGAGTGTGGTGTATAGGGCACGAAAGGGCACATGATCTCCCTTGACTTTTTCCCTTTGTCCTGTGAGCCCTTCTGTAAAATGAGAGGATCAAGGAAACGAAAAGTGGACAATGAGTGCCGAGGGTTTAACACGGAGTCGTCAACAAAATACTTTTTCACTGATGTCCAATCAAAGGCTGTATGCCTGATATGCCGAGAAACTGTCGCAGTTTTCATGGAGTACAACATCAGCCGTCACTTTGCTACGAAGCATGCTAACTACGCTAGCAAGCAGTCAACGCAAGAACGGGTGGCTGCAGCTCAGAGGTTGACGACTAATTTACAGACTCAGCAACATTTTTTTTCACAGACAAACTGCGATTTAAGAGTCATCTACCATGGCCTGTTTTTTGGGGGGCATTCGAAATAGCAACGGCTAGCAAGCCTTTCTCTGAAGGCGAGTTTTTGTTAAATGGCCTTGCAAATAAGTGCTTTGCTACTTGGTAAAGGCCAAATCCTTTCATGTAATGATTTTTCCATGTCATTTATATTAGTTCACAAAAACACTCCATCTGTCTGTTCCTGGCTAGGCCCCTCTGTCAAATTTTGGATCCCATTGTGGCCCGCGAGTCAGAAAGTTTGCCCACCCCTGGTCTAAAGGCTCCTTTATACTTCTCCGTTTTTTTCGGATACGGACAGATAGGACCGCCCTATCCGCCGTGGAACGCCCTCTCGGAGAGCTTTTCGTGCACCTCTGATTTTTCTAACTATCCGTGGATATTTCGGATAGCCTACGGACAGCCCTTGGCTGTGATTGGTCCGCTAACGACATCATTTCCGTACAACATCATTTCCGGATTTCACATTTCCGGACCTCAAACTTCCTGCTTCTTCCCCTGCACCACAATAAACACAAACACAACTACGATTCTTCGATTAATGTGACGTGTGTGTTAAGCCGGCGGAGTTGTCCGGCTGACGGTGGCTCGTTAGAGCACTGACGGCATGTGTGCACTGTCACATACGGTTATAACTAGCTTTCAAAACGGCGCTAGCGGGCTAGGCTAGCGGGCTAGCAACCATGCTTACTGCGGAGGTAACAGTGCAAAAACCCGCTGTCACGACTTTAATTCCACTTCTATCATGACACTGTTTCTACAATACCGTCAGGTTAGAAGCAAACACTGGGTAGTAGTTAGTATCGAGAGTCCCTGCTGACTGTGTGTGGAAGCTGGAGTTGAAGCTAGCTGGGGGGAAGCTAGCTAGCTCCGTGTAGCTTCAAGCTGTGGAATTACAGTTTGGAAACAAGACCGGGGAACCGCTGCGCTAAGAAATGATTACATCAGCATTTTGACCTGCTGGGTGTCACTTTATTTTATTTAGTTGCCATCTTAGCCTACACTGTGTGTGAGGGAAGTGGGGAGTAAGTAAATAAACAGCGTGGACTTCTTCTGATTACTCGTGAGGTAGGCTTCTCCAAGCTTGTCTTCCGTTGCGCCACCTACTGTTTGGAGGTGAATTGTTTTCAGACGGACGGTCGTCGGAGAAGCAAAAATCAAAAAGACTCCCTGGTATCCGTGCGTCCCTCTCCGCGACACGGATACGTAGAAGCATAATGGAGCCTTAACTTGGTTTTATTATGGACTCTTTTGTAGATGGTCTTGTCATGTGTCTCCTTAGGTTTGTGTTTGGTGTTCTTTTTGAGTTTTCAGTTTCCAGTCGTATTTGGTGGTTTTTCTCCTAGTATGTTTCCTACTTTACTTCCTGTCTTTGTCCAATTACCCCTGCCTCACCTGTGTATATTAGTCTCTGTGCGTCTGTTCGTCTTTCTCAGTCCGTCATCTCACATGGTCACCTAACGTTGTCACCCTTTCTTCTTTCTTCTCGATTTATGGATTTTTGGACTATGCCTCATTTTGTAAGAACTCTACCTGAATTAAAGGACACTTTTGGTTGTACTTTTGCCTCTGCATTTTTGGGTCCACTTACTTCCAAAAAACTTGACAGGATCTCAGTTACCAACATGACATTCTGAGCATGATTAAAAACCCAATCAAATAACAGTGGGGTCCCAAATTCTGCTATCCCAATTGAGTGAGTAATCTTCTTCATCTTACCACTGTGTCGAGCCCCAACATTATGAGCATGAGGAAGAAGCAGACAGACCATAACTGAGGCAGGGGCATCATGGCCAAAGCCTGAGGGAACGCAATGAATGCAAGACCAGGTCCTTAGAGAAAATACATCAAATATTAGTTGTAATCCTCTCCACTGCCTCATTCCTTTGTAATGAATATGTGAGGATAGTTAAATTCATGTTAAGCACAGACATTAGCATCGTGGTTTAAGTCATACCTGAATCGACAACCATGTTGATGGGAATTTCCTGAGCCTGAGCCATGAAACCCAGAGCTGAGAAGACAGCAAACCCAGCAATGAGGCTGGTGCAACTGTTGAGCACACACAACCACAAACTGTCCCTGCACACACACACACACACACACACACACACACAGACACACACACACACACACACACAGCTTATCAAACAGAGGAAAGGGGAGCAAGAAAATGAATTCACTCTGTCCCAATCTGTACTGCTGTTGAATCTCACATTGTGGTAGAGTGACATAAAGATAATTAAAAAACATAAAGAACTGACAGATGTTATTCTGCATTGATTTATTTTTCTCTTCAGTATTGTTAAGATGTAATCCACAAGTTCATATTTCTTCTAGCATTTTTGCCTGTATTTGACATCAGCAGTAGAAACAGATTGGAGTCCAACTGGGGCCTAACTGCTGAAAAAAATTACACAAATGTGATTCACTCCCTAATTGTTCAGCTATCAGGTTACCTCATGAGTTCTAACACAGATTGATTTTGGACCATCCGAGTGCATGGCATAAAGTTCTGGATGTATTTCTCTGAAAAGTTTCAAATTAGTGCAATGCTATTTATTGGTGTTGGAAAGCAGGATATACAGTCACTGGTGTAAAAGCAGATTCATGATTTATTTAAGGTTTTAATTCAAATTCAATTCAAAAATACTTTTTTGTCGCCAGAGGACAATTCTAAGGCACATAGAGCATGTTAAGACAACAAATGAAAATAAGCAAGAAAACATTGATGACATCAGTGCAATGTCCATGGACAGCAAGCATGCTGCTGACTTCTAAAATGATTTGACTAAAGAATGCTAGCATGCATCCTGC
The DNA here is from genome assembly GCF_963576545.1 of Limanda limanda. Classification (NCBI taxonomy): domain Eukaryota; kingdom Metazoa; phylum Chordata; class Actinopteri; order Pleuronectiformes; family Pleuronectidae; genus Limanda; species Limanda limanda. The sequence goes on from NC_083652.1 coordinate 2,721,484, forward strand.
AAGACGCATGCTACTGCTATATGAAATATCTGTGTGGAGCAGCAAGCATTCTGCTGACATCTAAAATAATCTTTAGAAGGCAGGCATGCCAGGTAAACTTTCCAAACACTGTTTAAAGGCCAGTAGAAAATTAACAATAATAATGCACAATTGCAATAAACGGATGGTGGGACTCAAAAACACAACTTCAGCAATGTATCAGGGGAACTACTACTAGCCACAATGGCAGAACATGATTCTGCCTTTGTCGCTCCAAACTTTGAGAAATAAGACTGAAAAACTATTCTGGTTCTTTTGTTTTCAACTTCCTGTTTTATTTCAAAATTATGTCCCTTGTGGGTCTGTAGCTTAAAGGGATAGACAAGAAATAAAAATGTACTCATCATCTACTCACCACTATGCCGTAGAGAGGTGGGTGATGTGTTTGAGTCCACATTACACTTTAGGAGTCTCAGGGTAAACAAATGGTTTACCTGTAACAGTTGTTCTCTACTTTGTTGTAGCTGCCCAGAGTGATTAAGGTCCCTGATGCAACACCATAGGAGAAGAGGACCTGAGCGCAGGCTTCCATCCACACCTGATTAACAAAGGTAAAAAACATGTGTCATAAGGTCATCGTTGTCATAGCGCTGTGCCAAAAGAACTGCGGTTTCATCTCCATTCTTTGCACATCTACAACAGTAATTGGCCAAAAGTCACTTTGACTGGTCAACATGAAAAAATGAACAATTGAAACATTAAGTCCTATTGCTTTTGTGCATATTGTGTTATCCAAAATGCCACATTCCAGAAAAAAATATTGTAAAACTTATTTATGGTTTCTCACCTGAAGGTCTGCCAAACGAGAAGGTTCTGGATAAAGGTAATAGACCACACCCTGCCAGGCTCCGGGCAGTGTCAACCCCCTGACCAGCAAGATGCCCAACATTACATAAGGGAATACCGCCGTGACATACACCACCTGAAATTTCAGTAGTTATTTAAAATACTGTCAGGTTACAGAATGCTCCTATGCTCCTGATAGCATTAAGCTGGTCATACACTGTACGATATGTGAAATGCTGTTGTCAAATTCCAACTTGTACTTAACAAGTAAATACTGCACGGTCCAATCGTCTGCCACAACCTGACTGCTCACACTGTACGTGCAAAATGCCCACGTGCAAAGCTACAGAGCCCTTCTGGTGACATTTTGGGAACAAAATATAACATGTGCATGAAATAACGGGGACGGGAACTAGAGAATAGGTTGTGCACCATACACTGACTCCGATTGAGGCTACACTTTTGTATAAACGTTTGCAGAAAGTTACCAATAAAAACATAGGGCTCTATTCTTGTGCACCATGGCGCACCGTGCAAACTGCAGTTAAATGTCCAGAGCGTGACTGTGTGCGCGGGGGACAGGATGCGTCTGGAGCATTTGAAAGTGGTGTTATGGGTGTGTTGAGCTTAGACAAAAGAAGATATACTGTAGTTTTATACCTTCATCCTCCCCTATGTTGGAATCTAAAGCCAGCTAAAGATGACAATAGAGGGGCCTACATGTTACCCCAGAAGCCTGAGCTAGAGTTTTCAGCAGTTACGTTTTTTTTGGGGGGGGGGGGCTCGGTATCTTGCTAAGGACACTTCGGCATGCAGATGGGGAAGAGTGGGGATTGAACTGCCAACCTTCTTGTTGGAGAACGACCAGTCTACCCCCTAGGCCACACCGCCAGTTGATTAAATTGCGCCAGAATTCCTTTTTTGACCCCCGGGAGGTGCACACCTCTGTTTGAATTTCAATTCTAGCCTCTCATTGTCTGAGAGCCAAGAGACTCTCTCTCCGGGACCTGCCTGTAAGGACATGCATGTGATAAAAAGAGTACTTGCTCTGCAGCTCAGGGCTTTATCCTGTGCGCTGCTGTTGTTGCTACAAGGACTTTTCCAAGTCGTTCCGTATGACCTGGTCACTAAAAGGGAGCAAACCCTTTGTTTTCCTTTCAGTTTTGTTTTAACCTTTCCTTCGTTTTTAGTTAACCTTATTTTAGACCTAAAGGCCGGCTCATGCTTCTGCAACGGCGTCTGTGGCTTTTCACGCAGCCGTGTCAACAGACTCGTTTTAATTTATGGTTCCCCAAGGTTGCGCTTGATGCAAAGCAATTCACCTCCTGACCACTAGACGGAGTAATGTTTTTTGTCGAAGTCGGCTCTTCTTCGTGTGTGGCAGTTGTCGTCGACTGTTTATTTACATCGCCACGGCGGCTCCTCATAGCCTTTTTCTGGCGGACAAATCCACCAAACAGTGACGGGTTATGCTAGTGGTCATAGTTTCGGATCTCTTCTTCCAAACGCTCTTCTATTTGGTCCATATTCTTTCTTCTAAATCTTCCGTGGTTTCTGCCGTTATTATGGGGCATGAAACCGGAAATGCGACTCCTGAAAGGATGTAGTTAGCAGACCAATCACAGCCTTGCGGGCTGCCTGAGGCTTGCGGAGCTTTGCCGTCTAGTTAGAAAAATTGGGCGACGCACGTAAGCACGTAAGAAGGGATACGTAAGCACGTAGGGGGCCCGGAAGGGCTCTTGCGCTTGCGGAAATGCGGGCCCCTAAAAAAGGCAGAAGCATGCGCCGGCCTTTAGGCCATACGTCTTGCATAGCAGGTCAAGGTTACAGACTATTATCAGATCCACAGTCAGCTGTTTTTGCCTGCAGAAGGATGAAAGACTTTGTCGAGGACCGAATTCATCTGTTGTCAACATCGCTGATTCCCACCGCTTCCAATGAGAAAACCAGGTCATCGCTGCCATTCCAGGGTCAAGATAATGGCCTCGCTGGATTTCAGCTAGGGGCCACGCTGATACCGCATGGACGAACTGCAGAGCAGCACCATGTAAGAGGCTTGTGTCTGGGCAGAGACTAGTTAATAGTAAGGTTTGTTTTGAATGCAATATTGTGTCGGATTGCTGGATCGTCATTGTTGCTGTGTATTAATTGTGTAATCGTGTATAGGGTCTGCACTTTCTAACAAGACTTGGCACTGTTAGAGCAATAGCGGGTATTTTACGGGTTGGAAGACCAGTACCCAGCTGGACGAATCCCAGATCGCCCGCCTGATTACCGTGTGGTTAAATAATAGCCTTTTTTCCATGGCGTAAAGATCTCCTCTTTATATTTGCGTGTTTGATGTTTCTTTCTTCTCTCTCTTTCTCTCCTAACCCGCTTGCACACACACATTCAGACACATGTATACACACAATCACACCCATGAACATTCAGGGGACCAGGACACTGTGACCAAGCTGCTTTGTTCATCCATCGCAATTTTTGTCGCTAGAGTCAGGTGTAATGTCACATTGTCTTTTGTTCTCGATATTTTTTAGTTTTATTCAGCCGCCATATTGAATTAACCGATATGACGTAAACCAGCGTGACCTTGCGTGTAATCTTTATCCCCCATCCTCCCTCTCCCTCTCTCTCTCTCACACACACACACATACACCATATGAACTACATGTGTGTTATCATTAGTGCAGTTGCTTGTGTTGGTAGTGTCTTTAGTGCACTTGACATTAGTTGAATTTAGTATTATTGATGTTACTGTTTTTAAGAAATTCTATTTGTAAGCAAAAGCCAGTGTTTGTGATTATTCGTGCATACTTGTGTGAATAAAGCTGGATTGTGACAGTCAGTGCTCGGATTCCAACTTTCACAAAAATATTGATATTGATATTGCATATTGATATTGATATTGCATCTTGATATTGCATATTGATATTGCATATTGATATTGCATATTGATATTGCATATTGATATTGCATATTGATATTGTAAAATGAACTGTTTAAAATTAGATCGATTTTTACAGTTTGACTATTGTTTCACTTATAGTCAGAAAATAATCAGAGCGTCAGAAGGAGGGTCCTGAGCAATAAATCGCTGCTCGCTGCCCCCTGTACACCGCACAGCATACGATGTATACCAAAGCTGATGATTGAAGGACTCTTTTAAGAGTCATATGACTCAGTAATCGGGACAAAGCCAGGCTTAAATCGGATGGTGTATGCCCAGCTTTTGGCCCTCTCCCAATTCCTCTCCCTTAGCCCAACCCCTAGATATAAAGTGCCCATTGCTGGGAGGGTCCCCTCCAGCCACAGGAAGAGGACCAGAAAATATGTACTCTGTATGAATGTGTATGAATATTTGGCTTAGTTATTGCCTATAATATGGATAAATATTGGTTTGGATACAGAGAATGAGATAAACCCTAAGAAGTGAAATGGTAAATGGTTTTGTATTTATATAGTGCTCTTCTAGTCTTGATGACCACTCAAGGCACTTTACAGTTCAGTTTTACATTCACCCATTCACACACACATTCATACAGTGCATCTATTCGCAGCACTTTGTTATTCTATGGGGGGCCATTCAGGAATCAGCATCTTGCCCAAGGACACTTCGGCATGCAGATGCGTCAGACTGGGGATCGAACTGCCGACCTTCAGGTTGGAGGACGACCCCACTGAGCCTCCCTTGAGATGGGCTCAAACCTTTACCCTAGAAAAAGTTCTGTCTGTAAATGTGTCATAAATATATTGATAAATCAACATCTCATTACACAAGAAGCATGACGTTTCCATAATCACAACCTTTTGTAGCCCTCAACTGACAATACCAGAAATGCTGAATAAAAAAAAGGTGTCCATTTCATACACCTAACAACATTTCCACCAAAAGTCGCACATAACAGACCTTTCCTGTGGAGCGGACACCTTTCCAAATGCAGAAGTAACAGGCAACCCAACAGGCCAGGAGACACAGCAACAACTCCCATTTCACTGTGCCAACCTCGTCTATTCCTCCAGACATGGACAACACTCCTCTCCTGGGGACACCAGACAGACTGGTGGTTACACATCTGTTGAATAACTGTCTTTCAGAAGTACAGAGTACACTTTACACATGTAATCCATTACTGACACCCTACATAATATATAATGATCTTAGTGTTACATTAGACTCACTCCCAGAACTCAGAGGCTGAAGACTTGGTGAGATTTTCAGACGTCCAATTTACTGGAAGGTTGCCACTGTGTACTGCAGTCCAGTTTGCAGATGTGAGGTCCACACATCCGTCTATTGAAAGGAAAACGAATAATTATGTTCATTAAAATTAGAATGTATGAAGCTGTGCATACATGGGACTGTACAATCAAATCATCCTACTCAATCAAATGTGAAATTGGGCAAACATGAAGCTGAACCCCACTCCACCCTTTCTCCACCTTTAATTTTACAATATAAATAGGAAGAGTCCAACCAAAATGATTTATACGGCATCTTGTCCATTGGCACCAAGAAAGAAAAAGATTGTGATAGTTTTGCATATGCAAATGAGGAAAGGTCTGAACCACACAGAAAAGAAAATAAAGTAGTCAAACATTCGGGTCGATGTCAAGCAGTTCCCTACTGCCCAACGCTAAAGTGTAGCCAGAAAAGGTGGAGGGGCAGCGGGGTCAAATAACTCTGTTTGAAGAGAAAGTTGTATTTCATGTGATGCTGTCACAGGGGTAAATGGTCAATGGTCTGTATTTATAAAGAGTCCTGATGACCTGATGACTACTCGAAGCGCTTTACAGTTTTTACATTCACCAATCACACAAGCATTCATATAGTCCATCTATGTGCAGCACTTTCTCTATGAGAAGGGGCAACAGCCGTGAAACGTTAATTAAACCCGCTGCTGTAGCTATAAATCTGGCCATAAATGGGGATAAATTATAAGCCTGTGATCTGGAATAAGTACTGCTGTCTAACGGGACTAATGCCCGGTGCATCACCAAAATGGCCCAGGACATAAAGTGCCACCTAGTGGATAGAGTTAAGAAAGGGAATTATGCTTTACAGCTAGATGAATCAACAGATATATTAAACTCTGCCCAGCTGTTCTGTTTCATCAGATACAGTTTTGACGTAAAACGTAATGCTGTTTTGCTCTGCGCTCCGGAGTGGACGTGCACAGGTGAGTATATTTTTACAAAACTAAAAGTAGAGGGACTATTTTCGGAAAACTGTATTGGTGTGTTTAGGGACCGGGCTGGAGTGATGCTGGGGGAAAAGGCAGGACTGAAGGCGAGAGTCTTAAAAGTGGCGCTGCATGTAACACACTGTATTATTCACAGAGAATCTCCTGCAAGTAAAACACTTGAACCAAAGCTTATATATATTCTTGACAGTGCGATAAAAATGGTCAACTACATAAAAATACGTTCACTCAATATCCGACTTGCTCTAGCGGGGAGCTAAGACGTCTGTGTGAGCTGCGGGACGAGGTGTGCATATTTCTGATCGAGCATGGATCCCAGCTCGCTGACCACCTTACTGACCCTGACTGGTTAACAAAGCTGGCTTACTTGTTTAAATATTGCTCTTGACAAAACACATCTTTGAGCAATTTGAAACACCACTTACCACCGGACTAAATGGATGTTGGAGACGACCATCAAACCCCTGGTCTGCCCTAATATCCATAACGGAGTGTACTAAAATCAGGCTACACCCTGCATTTGCACTACATTATTTGGACTTTCATGATGACTGTTTCATTTTTGAAGTGGAACTTATTTTTATTACTTCAGATGGTTTCACACTCAGTCGTGATGTGGGCATTGAGATTCCGGTCGGCCACAAAGTGGGTATAGATTTTTGGCCTCCACTATGGGATAAAGACGTGCAAAGCCCTAATATTTAATTTCACGGCTCTGTTTGGTGGGGGAACAAACGCCTCAGAGTAACTTGCAGCCCCATGTAAAGTATCTTGGGGGAAGATGGAGAGCAAGATAGACAGGCAGTTGGGTGCAGCATTAGCCATGAGGCTAAGCTTATGTTTTACCAGTTAATTTACGTCCGACCCCCATCTGTGTTCATGATCTCTGGGTAGTAGACAAATGAACAAGATCGCAAATACAAGTAAAAAAAAAATTGTTTTTTGCCATCAGGTGGTTTGACTCATCCATAGAGAGTTGGATGAGTGTGGAGGGTGGAGGGTGGAGTTTGAACAATGATGACAATATCAATAATTTTTTGTACAAATTGTTTAGCGCAAATCACAATTGGTCTCACAGGGCTTAATATGGTGCAACATCCTCTGCCTTTGACCCTCAATGAGTCCCGAAAAACTACCAGAACAAAATTGAAACCTCAGAGAGACTCAAGTGAGAGATCTATTTCAAAAGCGGAATAGATGTCATGTGTAACAGAGCTCTGAATCTGCAAAGGGGACAGTTGAGGTGGCTTTGGCAATGGGAATATAATTAAGATTCTTTCCATTTACCAGACACATCAAACTGGGACTTCATATATCCCATCTATCTTGGGAATTACTTGGGATCCCCCAGGGGGGGCTAGAAAGCATGGCTGCACAGAAGAATGACTGGAATTGTCAGCTGCCTCTAAGACCCAATTTCAGACAACCAGAGGAAAATGGATGGATGGATGGATTTGGAAACATGCTTAATACGCTTGTGCTCTGCACTTCAAACCATGTGGTGGATAATAAGTCAATAGTGTATATTAATGAAAAACCCATGCTGACCTGTGTTCCAAGGATTGTTGCAGGTAGCCCAGGGCAGAGTTGCCCTGAAACAGTAGATGAGGTATAGAAGGGCCCAGGCCAGGACAATGCTGTAGAGTCTGGAATAAAGCTGGATCACCATGATAGCATAACCAGTTCCTGGAGGAAGAGAACATGTAAAATACATAGAAATATGACAGCTACATAACCATGATAATACTGTTAGAACTTCTCATAAATATACAGACATTGAGCCTCGTTCATCAGTTATTCCTTATTAGCAGAGGTGATCTGTCTGTGATGCAATTCTTTTTTCAAGCGATAAAGAGCAACATGCCAGGAAAATATTATAGTAAATCCTGAATTAGAGTGGTAATTTAAGTTATATTATCCAGCTGTGGAATTGAAGAATTTTTTTTACTTTTATGTCTTTATTTTGCACAATTATGTCTGTATTTATGTGTGCTTTTGAGTGTGAATAGATTATATTCTTAACCAAGGACAATTCCCTGTGAGAGGACTATTTGTGAATGTCAGAAAGTCAGCTCTCATTAACCAGGTAAATTGTTTTTTTAAATAGACAAGTCAAATATTTGCTGTTTACAACTTGTCAAATGAGTAGTTGGTGCCTTTGCCTTGTTTCCTTCTGAGTATCATGCAACTTTTCATGTGTTAATGTGATATAGATCTTTTTTTAGTTTTCTTTTCCAGGAGTGACAGCAATAAGCCTCCGTACTGATCCATGTTTATCACAGTGAGCAAAGCTGACACAGCACTGTACTTGTTTCACTCTGCCTCTGCCAATTAACACATCCTGTCTCAGAACATGAAACAAATTGCATTTTTTTGTCTCTGTCTTGCAGTGATTTTATTTTTTGTATATCAAAAAGAAGATGAAAAACACCTTATATTTCACTTACATTTTTAAACTCAAATAAACTTGTCTTTTGTTTTTTTAATACCTGTTTTGAAAGGAAAAAACAATGATCAAAAGCTGCATGGACCGTTAATGTTATCAGTACCACCAGTACCATTAGTAAAACCTTTTGAGTGTGGAAGAACATGCAGATCATGAGTGTGCTGAAAAAGAGAGTGTAATGCAGTCATGACAACATGAAGCTGTATCTCAAAGGAAAACTTTGCACAACTTGGAAGATCTACTCAATGTTAGTATGGTCATTAGCTCAATTATAGTCTATATAAACAATAAAACATTAACGTTTGTTGTTGCCCGCTGTGGCAATGGATGGACTGTTGGCCTCTGTAGGTCCCTAAACAAGTAATTACAAGTAGTAAATAGACAAATGCTTTTGACACTGGCAATATAATTAGAAATGATAATTACCCTCTGCAATTGGGCAGACTTTGTTCCAGCAGGTGATGGCACCCTCCTGTGTTAACTGACCGATCGTATTCTCCAGCAAGTAGAGTGGCACACCACACAGCACAGCAAAGAAGATATAAGGCAATAAAAAGACACCTGCACACACAATAATAGGCTACATAACATCAGCTGTTGATACAGTGAGTACATGGATGATTTACACTTACACATAATGGATTAAAAGAGTTATAATAAAATTATATAATAAAAAAATTAACCCATCCCTTCATTTAGCCATGCTCCCCTTTGTCCATCTACTGCAGATTGATCAATCAGGTATTCTCGTAATTGTTATATTTCTTATCTAATCTACAATCAGTAAGATTTTTTGGATGTTTTTAGAAACTGATGGTGGCACTGTGTGATAAATCAGAGTAACAGAAATGGCTGCTCTCTTAGCATATGTGAAGTATGCTATCATGTGCACCTGCCACACAACAAGGGACAGTATGCCTGTTTGCTAACAATGGTAGGCTTGTTTACTGTTATGCCGAATTCTTCCTGCAGAGGAAAGTTAAACCTGTATGGGTGTTTTGAAGGGCGAGGAAAAGTTAGACACCGGGCTACCACAGTCAAGTTAACCCTTATCTGCCTCAACCGGTTGGGTTAAGAATAGAGTTGACTCTCTCTTAGAGACTCTTGGGAACCTCAATGTATCTTATGTTTAGAGAGCTAAGTGTTCTATTGTGATTATTAGGTACAATAAGCTCTAAAGATATGATGGTGCTTGATCTTTCAGGGCTACATATGTTTGAAGCAGGAATTATAATCTTGATTTTACAGGGAGCCAATGCAGTAAAACCAAGACAAGATCTCCTATATGATCTTTTTTTCTAGTTCCTGTCACTTCTCATCCTGCAAGAAAACACTTGCTTTTTATCAACCTTCACTTCACTGCAACAGCACCTTTGGATTTTTTCCTGGTTGAGACATTATGTACTTGATTGTTAATGTTCGAAAAGTTTTGATGAAGCTTAATTAAAACTTAAATCAAATTAAATTAGTCTGGGGAGACACTTAGTTGTATTAATTCTAACTGCTTGAAGTATGGCTGGACCAATAACAATATTAGGGAGAATATTTCCTATGTATTCCATATATAAACATAAAAAGCAAATTTTTGCAATGGTTGTCCAAGACTGGTGTCAAAGATCCGTTCCAAATGCAGGACATTTTACAGTTTACGAGTAAACTTTCAACATACTGACACCATAATCCCTGGTATTTTTATAATTGTAAATAACTAATTCTATATTTTTAATAACTATTAAAAAAAATGGGCAAAAATGTGTATTTATTAAATGAATTAAGAAAAGGGTAAAATATACAAAACATGCTGCCTCTAAAATAAAAAAAACCATTGCGTTATGATCTATAAAAAAGGTTTCATATTGGCATAAATTGGATAGTATATATACCATTACTGATAAAGACCAATATAGCTGTGATAACTAACATCTATGCTCTCTAAGTCTTGTTTGAACTTGAGCTAAATTTTTATATTACGTTTTTTACGCAGAGTAGGGTGTATTTATTTTGTATATATTGTTTTATATTCGATGATTAAAGAGACTAGAACTGTTAATCGTCATTAATGGAACTGCCGTAACCTGGTTTATATTCAATTTTACAGATGAATTCTAAATTATACAAATTAAACTTCAAGCATGTTTCAAGGACATAAAAACCTGGATGACATCTCAAAAATTGACGTCAATGTCCTGTCAGAAAAAGATACAGATAAACTAGTTCACGCCAAGACTTGATTATTGTATTTCTTTATTATCAGGCTCCAGCAGTATGTCATTAAAGAATCTGCAGCTGGTCCAAAATGCTGCTTCACGTGTCCTGACAAGAACCAGTAAAAGCAGCTACATTTCTCTTGTATTAGCTTTGCTTCACTGGGTCATGATTTTGTTGGCAGCTGATGGTGGATCATGCGGCTAGATCCTGATGTGTATTATGACATCTGATTGTGGTGGATCTTGATCGTGTTGGCAGCTGATGGACTATTATTTACAACAAGACTGCTTGAAATACAATATGCCTAATCACATATTCTACCATTACTGACAGTAACCCCTCAATTAATTAGTCAATGCATCTCCCTTCATTTCTAGCAGACATTTTCTTATGTACAAATACTTTAAACATAGGCACACTTTCCATTATAACTGTTTTTTCTAATCAATGTTGTAAATACTGTTATTTTGCTGATGTTCCCATTTACACGCAGTACCTCTGTCTGTCCTTGGAGAGGGATCCCTCACATGTAGCTCTCTCTGAGAGTTGTAAGCTTTTTACAGCCTGTTAATAGGTTTTTTTCCTTTTCTGTAATATGTTGAAATTTAAGATTTTAGCTTCTCTCTGTATATGTGTGAAAATGGCATTAGAACTGAAACTCTAAGACAATAAAGATAGGTGGATTCGGGCATGAACAGTTTTAGCCAGATAATGGCCTGCACACAAATGATTTATAAATAACCTTTGCTGCTTGGTGTTAATGATGAATCTTTTATTTTTTTCTCATAATTAACTTTCGATATTAAAGCATAATTTCCTTAGCTGCATCGACACCAGACAGAGTTCAAGGAGCTGTCCCATCTGGGGCATAGACATTGTTGTTTAGTTGTTTTGGTTTCGAGGATCCTAATGTTTACACTAATAGAACATTTCAGCCGATATAGCTGTAACATAATATTCTGTACTCCAAGGACCTACAACAGGCACGTGCACAGACATTTTGGGGGGCAGGTGCTCAAACCAAAAAAAAAGGGCAACCATCGCCAAAATTATGTATGAAATTAAAAACAATAATAAAAATAAATAAAAACTTTCTGATTCTCCCTCATTTGTTTTACTAGTTGATGGCCTGATCCAATATAAAAGAGAGCTGCTACCCTGAGCTGCTTGTTGCAGTTCCATGTCCTTCTGCTTTTGGAGTCTGTCTTTTCTTGGCATTATGTTAAAAAAATGTAAATGAGATAAATCAATGTTGTGCATAATAATCAAGAGTGACTTACATAATCTCTATAAAGCTGACAACACAGTACACACACATTTTTGTTTACTGTTTTCTGACAGAGTGGAAGTATAAGCAGCATTACACTAATAATATACCACAATATACCTCACCGGACTGTCATGTAGCTCAACTTAAGACCTACCTTTCATTTCAATAATTACGATTTTTATAGTAAAACTGCCTGTCTGCCTGCCTGTCTGTCTGTCTGTCTGTCTGTCTGTCTGTCTGTCTGTCTGTCTGTCTGTCTGTCTGTCTGTCTGTCTGTCTGTCTGTCTGCCTGCCTGCCTGCCTGCCTGCCTGCCTGCCTGCCTGCCTGCCTGCCTGCCTGCCTGCCTGCCTGCCTGCCTGCCTGCCTGCCTGCCTGCCTGCCTGCCTGCCTGTCTGTCCGCCTGCTTTACTGCCTGCCTGTCTGCCTGCCTGTCTATCTGCCTGCCTGTTTCTCTCTCCCTCTCTCTTCATTCAACATGACAAACGTCAGTAAACAGCTGGTAGAGGCTCTGAAATCACGGTTTTCGTGACTTTTTTGTTCAGTGTTTGTTCAGTTGCGACGTAATGTTTTCAGCGGCGCTAATGTTGTGGTTAATTTATCACCACACACCGTCGGGGGACTGCACACACAACGTCATTACCTGTGTATCTGATGCTGCGGGTCAGAGGAGAAGTGGCGACGTGGAGACGTTTGGTGCTCAGCGCTGCATGAGGAGGAGGGGGGGGAGGAGGAGGAGGGAGGGGCCAGCGGGGGCTTGTGAGCGCAGCGGAGCATGTCGGGGCGAACTTCTCACAAGAACTCAAATAAATGCCCCGTCAGATATCAAAACACATTGGGGGGAATGGATGACAGAGAGAGTAATTTGTATTCTAAATTATTGATGAATGAAGAAAAAATTGGGCTCCAGCAAAAGGGGCACTTTTCTCATCCAGGGCAAAAGGGCTGGTGCTTGAGCACCACTAGGGGTCTATCTGTGCACGTGCCTGACCTACAATGTGTCAGCTGTGTCAAGACTTGTTTATGTGAACATTTTGCTTAGCAACTATCAGAAGAGGAGTGAGATTGGGATCTACTGCTCCTTGTCACTTTCTGGAATCCAGTGCCAAAAGGCATGGACTCGCCTGTGCACTTCGAAGAACCAAGGACTGTTATAAAATCTTACAGACGCCAGCTGTTTGAGGCGTTCTGTGTTGGATGCCTGTTGTTTTGCGGATAATACCTTTCATTCCTTTCTAAATAAATACTTGATAGAACAAAACCGAATTCGGCTCATCTTCTCAAATTTAGGATAAACGACCACGCAACGACAAATTATAGGAGTTTTTCCTTGATCCTGTTGAGGATTAAGGGCAGAAGATGTCCCCAAACTTTTTAAAGCCCTATTAGACAAATTGTAAATTGTGATAATTGTGAAATTTCTATCTCTGTAGAGAGCCAGAATCAGAACCAGAAAGTTAAAAAGTGACGCTTAACTGTAAATATTCAAAAAGACTTTGAAGTCATTAATAACCAGCATCCATCTCGTTGAGGCGATGAATGAAGAGTTTGCTCTGGAAAAACAGAGTTTAGTGTTTAGTGTATAGTGAAGCTGGTAAACATGAGAAGCTTGCCTCCTTTTTTGTATGAAAACTGTTTGAAAATCTAGCCCAATAGAATTACCAGCATGTGCGGTTGCAGAGGACTGTTGCTGAGTAAAAGTTACATAGTGTTCGTTAAAGAAATCTGGGTCTGAACCTTTTTCTATGAAACTAATACTTGATAATTAGAACTAAAGACAAAGTACAGGTAAATCTTATGAGAATGTCATTAATTCTGCAGGTAGTTGGTAATAAGATGAATGTTTGTGCAAAGTTAAAGTACAAAAGGGCTCTTGGCTTCAAATCAATTAAAGACATTCCAAGACAGGCCCCGAGGAGGTATCAGTGTTAGGCCTTGTCGTGTGTCACTAAAAATGCAGTCAGGCCATCAGAGGAGGGCTTCCTTAAAAATGTATGAGGCAGACACAACTGCCTGTTCTGGCTTGAGCTCCAGAGAGGGACAGATAATCGACTTACGACAAACTTTTCCTCAAATACCATTTGATTAATGATGAGTTATTTGCAATGCAATGAAGGAAAAAAGAGTTAGGTCCTCCAACTTACCTCCTCCATTCTTATAGCAAAGGAAGGGAAATCTCCACACATTGCCCAGACCTATCATATTGCCTGCAGCTGCCAGAATATATTCCCTTTTCTTGATCCACTGTTCCCTATTATTTGCTTTGGTCTCCATGTCTTTGTACCCTCCTCAGTGCTCTGATCAGTACTGTCAGCACTAACCTGTTATGTGACCTGTTAACACTATACTGATTATAGAGGGAGGTGCTAAAAGTACTGAAAATACTCGTTTGTTGCACTGTCGAGCATGCAGTATAATCTACATTCCTCACACCATGCACTCTGTGTTCCTTTGTTACATGTCATTCCCTCATCACTTTGATGATAATAGACAGTACTTCTTCCTGCAATGCAGTGTTGTCCTTCCAATGCATCTAAGGCTAAACACAATTTTGTTTATCTTAAGTATTTAATTAGGACACCTTAAGGAATTGTTCAATGCTTCACACTGTGACGTTTGTGTTTGAGACATGATGTACATACACTAAGATGAGTATAAAAAGGTAAAAACTGTAGTAGGTCAGAGGACGTCAGCTGAATCAGTTCTGGTGTGTGTCTACACGTCAGTGCGAAAAAGAGAATAAGTGAGCGTGCAGAGTCAGAGGGCACTAAAAGAAATAAATAATATACTGTATGTTGTCATGCCCTGTGGAGGGCATGTTCAGCAGACATTATTGTATAATACTTCCCCCTTGTGGTTATTCAGCAGCAGGAGCTTAGAGCAGGGCATTTCCACCAGAGTTAATCAAGTGACCCTGCAAAATGCTTATGAAGTTCAGGTTCAGGGGTGTCATTTATAAAACAGTGCGTGGAATTCATACTAAAAATGCTTATTTCTAAAACTGTGCGCATGCAAACCTGAACGCAATGTTCACTTTATAAATCACAGTCCAGCTGGAAATGTTCATACTTGGATCTGCCTCCAAGTTGACCCTCCACAAACCCACTTTCAACCATACATGGTCAATGCAAAGCACGTCATGAATATTAAATGACCCTGCTGACCAATGGATTTCCACCGTGAGTCCTGACAGTCACGGCATTAAGGGGTGAGAAGAGGAAGCAAAACTTTCTGACACACTGACATCAAGGTGTTTGTTAGTATGGTTGAGGTGAAGAGAGATTTTATGGGACAGCACTGATCACACTAATAACTAATACACATCGAAATTTTGGACATTCTGGTAAAAGGTGCCCTCACCTTCGTACACACTGTGAAGCGACGGAGGAGAGGTAAATGGGCTGGCACGATTGTGCGGCGGGGACTTTGCCTACAGGCAGAACCTAAAACTCTGCAAACCTGTTGTGAGGACTTCAAAGCAGTGGACCAGTGAAGCACTGGAGAATCTTCAGACGTGTTTGGACTGTACAGATTGGGAGGTGTTCAGAACTGCTCCTAATAGTCTGGATGAGTACACAGAGGCTGTGACTTCCTATTATTGTAACTCACCCTGGTGCTGTAAGAACATCTGTGTTCCATCACGCACCAGGGTGAATTACAATAATGACAAACCCTGGTTCACAGCCAAACTCCAACAGTTAAGGTTGGAGAAGGAAGAGGCGTTCAGGAGCGGAGTCAGAGACAGGTTTATAGAGGCCAAATACAGGTTTAGCAAGGAGGTGAGAGAAGCTAAACGTCTGTACTCTGAGAACTCTCTCTCTCTCTATATATATATATATATATATAAGATATATATCCCCAGAAAAGATGATTAGACTTATATATGTATTCGGCGCTTAACGCAGCGATATTTATACATTCAGCAAGGACAGGTAATTTTGCATGATGCAATTTCTCTTTTTTACTGTACCGTTATGATACATGTTCATAACATGTACGACAAACACTGGGCAAGTGTATCTGTCTTGTTTGATTATGTAACAAAGCTGTACAAATGATAACAACAAAAATGTATAATCTATTACTCTACTGCAGCTATTCCCAAACTTAAGAATGCCGCGGCCCAATTTGAAAACTGAAAAATGCGCGCGGCCCACCCAAATCTTTAATCACAACTATATGATCCACACACAGGACTAGAATCATACATATTATTAATTTTATAGCATATGCATATACAATTATTCGCAGGCATATGCAGTGCAAATCCAATAACATCCACATTAAGCATAATACTTTGCAAAGCAACCAATGTAAAAAAACATGAAGTGCAAATAGGGTATTGTTAAAAATATATTCTTACTGTTTGTGTAACAGAGCACAACAAGAATATCCGGGAGAAGAAAAACCCTTTTGAGGCATAACCAAATATACTTTAAAAAACGGTCGCTATCACATGTCCATAAACATTGTGTCACCTGTAACTCACCCAATGAGAGGGGAGATGTTGACGCTTAGCTGGCTCCGATGATCGCGGCTTGGATAAATATTGTCCCTATTTAGTTTCTAAATGGCAGCTGCGCAGCTTACATGGTCCCAGGGTCTTGTTAGCTAGCATCAGCACACAGCACACACAAAGGCTTGGGGCCAGCGACAGGTACTCACTTAGGTCCTTTCTACGAGTCCTCTTTTTAGTTTTGAATGATTCAGTTTGACCCTCGGATTCCCCTTCGTCATTAGCAGCTTTCCTCTGCTCCATCTTGCTCGACCCGGCAGACAACAAAGTTCTCCCTCACCTATAATTCCCCTACTAATGATGCGTTCCGGGGTTAATGTGACGGTCAGCAAATACAACGACACCTGCTATATAGGTCAGATAAAGAAGAACAACAAGGAATTTAAATCTCATGTCTTTGTTTCATTATTTGATGATAATTTTTTTTTAATCAATCATAAATGTTTGGTGGTAATCAACGCTTACTTCCAAATCTGAAACTTTTTTATCTATTTGTTTTCTGATGACCGCTCACGGCCCACCTGCAGTGGCTTCACAGCCCACCATGGGGCAGCGGCCCACACTTTGAGAATGACTGCTCTAATCATTATGTATCTATTATTGGCGTGTAATCTCTACAATCAGAATAACGAAGTTTGCGGGAGTTACCACATGGAGCTTGAGGGCCTAAAAAGGAGCCTAGAACAGTTTGCAGAAAATTGTATAGCACTTGACTACATAGTCACTGAGCCAGGTGTGTAATGTAAATGCTGCAATATGCTCCAGTTACATTTGTGCTCTATCTGTATCTTTTCAGGGATCCCAACTGTGCATCAAAAGGTAAGAATTCAGTGCTTAGTCCCTTGTGTAAAGAATCAGTGTAATGTTTTTTATTGATCCTCTGTGACAGGCTAATAATGTCCATCTAGCAACTTGTCATGTGGTAATTAAACATATCTATGAAATAATTGTCTGTTTTTACACCCCGAAAAATAGGGTCACAATCACTCTACAAAGTAGAGAAGGCCCTGCTAAACAAGAGGGTCCCGAAGGACGTGGAGAAGTTGAGCCTGCAACACCAGACTTCATCTTTGGAGGCTTTTCATAGTGTTATCCTATCGTTTGCTCCAAAGAATGTTGTCTTCCCATTCATTGGAATGCTTTGCAGGTAACAAATCTTCAATGTTTTGTCTAGCTTGTCATTTTTATCTGGGCGGCTGTGGCTGAGGGGTAGGTTGGTCGTCCTCCAACCAGAAGGTCGGCAGTTCGATCCCCAGTCTGACCCATCTGCATGCCAAAGTGTCCTTGGGCAAGATGCTGAACCCTGAATGGCCCCCCATAGAATAACAAAGTGCTGCTAACAGATGCACTGTATGAATGTGTGTGTGAATGGGTGAATGTTAAACTGTACTGTAAAGCGCTTTGAGTGGTCATCAAGACTAGAAAGGCGCTATTTAAATACAAAACCATTTACCATATGGTTGTCAATCTATATTTTACGGGGCACATTCACAATTTAAGAAACATGTGACCACATTTATAAAGAATTTATCGGTAAGAAGTTAATTAAAATCAATTACCACAGACCACAGGGATTTAAATATTATGGATGCTTCCGTAAAAGGAGGGGTGTGCAGCAGTGAACATTGAAAGTTCACATGTAATCATCAGAAAATCAAAGCGTACAAGATACTAAGTGATGTTTGTCATAAGTTGATTTACTCTGCAAGGGCCTTATGTTTGGTTGAACTGGTGTGAAAAGGCTCAGATAGGTAATTTACACAGATTTGTTTTTCAGGTTGTACCTTTCTGCAATGCACTTCAATGAATATGCTGATGGCACTCAGGAAACTACCTCATCAGGGAAGCCCATCAACAAAATAAAATGTCCAAAGGCAAATAAGGGGCAATGCACAGCAAAGCCAATTAAAACGGGGCCAACATACGGTAAGATACACAAAATGTTTTGAGTACAAAAAATGTAGTTTTATAAAAAAGTAAAATTAACATAAATGAAATGCTTAAATAGATTGATGTACAATACTTTTCAGGTTACATCCAAGAACTTATGGATGTCCTTTTTCTCCAAGTTTTTCACAACCCGGCACCATATGTTGAGGAGGTTCAGAGGATCAACGTCTCCGAGCCGCTGTCCTCTCAGTACCAGCAACAACCTAAGGAAGAGGTCATCGCTGGCTATGTCAGTGGTTTCAGTCAAGAGGCAGTCTGAAACCAACATTACTTGTTTGTGCACATCATCATGTGTGCGAAGGACTACACACGAGAGTGTCTATGGAGTCGCTATGCCTTATCGTCTGCAGATCCTGTGTCCCGCAGCCACATCTTGAATTATGATGGGGGATCGCATATTGTGTTGGCATCTGATGGTGGATCCTGATGGCGGCAGTGGATCATGATTGTGGACCATGGTGCCATCTGATCGTGATGGTGTATCCTGATCGTGGTGGCTAACGACCATGGCTTATGATTACAACGAGACTGCTTGATATATGATATTTCTCCTCAGATACTCGACCATTACTGAGAATAATCCATCAATTAATTTACCTTCCATTATGGTACAAAGGGTTTATTCTAATCAATGCTGCAAATACTCTTATCTTTCTGAGGTTCTCAATTACACTTGGCATCTATTGCACTTCTGTCAGTTCTGGGAGAGGGATCCCTCACATGTGGCTCTCTCTGAAGTTTCTACGTCCTTTTTACCCTGTTTTTTTTTGTTTGTAGTTTTTCCTTTGTCTTGTTGAGGGACGGAGGATGTCACACATTGTTAAAGCCCTATGAGAAAATATTTGATTTGATTGAATGACACAAGGGAATTAATACCCTCACATTTCTCCTAGATGGCCCAAGCACCAGCTGACAAAACGTCTGTACGCCAGCCTGTAACACCTGAAAGTCGGGGAGAAAACAGTTATTGCACTTTATTGACTGAATATCAGGACCTAACAGGTGTCACTGCAGTGAAGTTGGTGTTATTCAATGTTTTATCTTTTTATTCAAAGATTTTTATGCACAGCACTGTGATTCCTGCAAGTTACTCTGTTACTGTGTAAGTTCTGTAATAAATTAATTTTATACTAAACTTAAGTGCCTCATGTTACATTTCATGGCATTAACATGGCTAACCATTTTATATATTTATTGTAAATACGCATTCAAATTTACATCATGTTAGCTTTACACGAGTTATGTTTTCACACTATATTTTAATCAGAGAAGCTATTTCAATTAATGTATTAAAAACCTGTAAAACATATCTTCAGCTTTTAACTAAATCTTGTACCTCGACATGCTTAAAGTCTTTTGAATCAATTTCTATTTTAAATTTTATGCATTTTCAATAAATTAGATTTCTTTCAAATGTATTATGATGTCTTCTCTTTTGAAATCCAATCTAACACGTTTGTATCTATTGTTAATGCAAATAGCTGTATTTTTTGTTTAAAGGGTTTGATCAAAATTAAGTTTCATTATTATCTATAAAATCATTTATAACTTACCGGTGAGGTCTGCGCCTCAAAGGCCCGTGGTCAGCCTGGTAGATATTGTGGGCATTCTGAAGAGAGTACAGATTAAGGCACACAGTTTCCAGTCTGGGATGATAAGTCATGCAGTGTGTGGGAGACTGAAGCAGGTTAATTCTCTTAAGAACCTGATGAGCAGAAATAACAGGAAATGTTGGTACCATATCATATAGAAGACTTTGGCTACCGTGAAGCTTATTAAATAATCTACAGTGATGATTATTAGATAATTTACCTTGTGTATCTTCCTGCAGCAAACATTCTCTCTTTCTGTTGGCATCTTCGCACAATGACCACAGCTGCACCTGTAGAGGAAGCGACACAATGGCTTGAGTATGTGACGATAACATTAGTAAACGCTAATTATGTAACCAAACGATTATACACAAAACATAATACACATTATTTTTTTCAACTGTATTTGAATTCCAAGTTTTTAATTGTAAATGAGTAGTGTAGTGAGTAGTGTAAATGAATGTAAAAAAGCATGCTAAACAGGATAACGGTTGTGAAAACGGATTTTAAGAACGTGTCGAAATACTGAATAATAAATAGTCAATGATAAAAGTAATAGTAGTGCATGGGGGTAGGTTATACAGTTATAAAATGATGTACGGTTTAAGTAGTTAAGAAAATATATATACAGGACCAGATAGCAGCAGATTAATAATGATTTTAGCTTATGACTATATATATATATATATATACAGCAGATATGTAGTAGATTAATAAATGTAGCATCAAAAAAGTAAATCTAAGCAGGTGAGTGAGTATAAATGTATGGTATCTGTGTGTGAAAAAAGTAGCCTGAGACTCTGTGTGTTGGGTGGGGGGTGTTATAAAGCAACTGGCTTCACATAAATACAGTGTTTTGTAACTAAGCTTTTGTTAAATGAACTCAGCTTTTAAACCAAACATTATAGGACATGATTAAGTATTTCCACATGCAGCAGTACTGTAACATAAACGTTACTGCGTACTGTAATTCTTTACTGTATCCTGGACACTACTCCGTTCATTGGCCGGCTGCTCAAACTTGAAGAATGACGACAATATGACTCACCATTCAGAAACATCTTGTTGCAAACACCTTTGAAAGGGTGGTTTGTCTTTAGTTTTATCCTACTCAGTGTCTGACTCAAACATGTAGGGTCTAATTGCATAACTCTTAGCTGTAACACCGCCAGGAGATCTGCATTGTCCCTGAACACCCATTCTCAACTAATTTGGCAAATGGCAAAGTCCAGAGCAGTATGTCCATCATCCAACATTACGCACCACTGTCACTGCAGTATTTATAGGTTTACAGCAATTGGATTGATTGATCACACCTTGCCAAGTTGCTCTGTGCGCATATTATACTCCAGCAATATTATACACAAAATATATGGTGAGCACCAGCACCCTTAAATCTTAAAAGATATAAAACAACTTCAAGCAAATTGTTAATGATGGTTATGATGAAGTGGATCATTAATCCGGTTGCATTCATCACCTCACTTCTGCATCATGGAATGAGTCACTGGTCACTGTGGTGTTGCCGATCATTTGAAATATTTTTTCTTTAATCCATTTGGAAGTTCACACATTTGGAAGTTTGTCATATGTGGCAAGTTTTATTATGTTTGTATACCCTATATATTGGACTATCTATATCCCAAATATAATAAATATAATAGATAGTTATATTGAAAAATATACAAATATAAAAATTTAGGGTGTATGTATTAAGCCAAATGGCTGCAAATCAGGACCAGCTACTCAGCTTGCCTCCTACTGTACAGTTCTTTGCAGAGTCTCACAAGCAGAAGAGAAAACGTGTTTTGTCATTAATTTAAGGGGAGCCGAATTTTCGCCCCTGCAAACGCCTGCAAACGCCCTTAACTCGTGGCAGTTATTGCCTGTTCGAAGGTGTGATCTAAGTAACATATGAATCGCAGTGAATTCACTGGTGAGAATTCATCTCACTTTACCATTGGATGAAACTACATACCTTTGAAACGAAAAGTCACTCGTATTTTGCTATTGGTCACCCTGGGTCATTATAATAGACACGTGGGTAAACCCCTCCTACACAATAATAATAATAATAATTTATATAGTTATTAACACTAATAATTTGTTTATTGATAGTAATTATTAGTAAGCCTATACCAAAAGCACAACATTTTGGTATACACATTTCATAGGTACATGTGGAGTCAAAACTTTATTTACATACAGCACAAATATTGTAAAAACACAACAGGCCTAACCAGTGAAAAACTAATCAGGTGAAGCTTGAAATGTGTCTTTGCCGCCTCTGGGTCATAAGTTCTTTGTGGGACTCATCTGTGTTTGAATCATCTGCTCAAGTGTGTATACGTCTGTGGTGTGTAGCTGTGAGATTCAGTGTAGCTTCTAGTCTTCTTTGAAGTGAAGAGCTCCTGGCTGTGGAAGGATGGATCCATGTCATCTGTCTTGCTTTAATCAGCTGTAAACACAATCAGTACAATTAGCACAGGTCAATGACAATATACACTCACACATGTAACTGAACAATTAAGTAAGGAATCTAATCTTACCCTCCTTCTTCTCTGTCAACTCCTGACTTTTCAATGCTGCTGCAAGAGCTCAAAGGTCCGGTTTGATGTACAGGAAGTTCCTTCATACTGGCTCATAGTACAGGCAGCTGGAAAACTACATGAGTAACATGAGTTTATTGTTAATAAACGGAAATAGCCTTGCTAATTCACCGTTGGAAGACCCAAAGTAGAAAACACAATTACTAAACAGTTACTTACATACAATGGTGTCAATTTCCACACTGCAAATCCTGACCTGCAGCAAGAGCTTTGGCCAAATGTGCAGTGACTGCCTTGTTGTGGGGGGGGTTAGAGGACTCAGGGACTGACCTGATGGAACCGCACCGGTGCGGTTCCATCAGGTCAGTCTGCTCAAAACTTATCCCAGTTTAGTATAAAGATCCAAGAGCACATATCTATGGTAATTCAGTCATAATCATGGGCAAGGAAACCTTGTGGTTCCTGAATACTCAGCTCCTTCAAATCCTCTATTTGCATTCAATAAATATTCCCCTTTCCCCCGTATTGTGTAAGACAGTAAGAAGCCATCATGTGAGGAGACAGCCTCAGGCTCTAACTGAAATTAGAGTTTGAAAAGGCATTTGTATTTGTCTATTTGCCTTTCAGTAGCATTTTAGATGTATGTTGTTCGCAGTGTTGCCACAGTTAAATCAAATTTTAAAAGTAACTTAGTTATATTACAAGTTACTTGATTTTAAAAGTAACTAAGTTAGATTGAAAGTTACTTTATTAGTTACATTCAGAAGCTGCCGACAACACCCCCGTCGCCTAAACTTAAAAAGGACAACCGGGTTTGCCAACACTCACTTTATTAGAAGTGCATTTTTAACAGTGATGTACACAACAACAATGTACAATGTATCTCCTGACATTTTAAGTTGAACTTAAAAACTATTTCCTGAAAAAATACATGTTTTTATAAAAATAAAATAAATACAGTCTTTCTTGACTTCACTTAACATAAATACTTGTTTTTCTAAAATCAAATAAAGACAGTCTTTCTTGACCTGACATATTTAACTGTTAACACTGTAATGGCAAAATTTACTATTTATGATCTACATTGTTTATAAATGTAACTATTAAATTCTTTTCAACATGTTTTATGAACATTGTACCTGTTGTTCACAGCATTAGAGAAGCAAGGAGTGGTTTTACAGAACAAGTGTATAACACCACATGTAGGCTGATATCATGTGTATATGTAACTTTGGCCTAATCTTATGTTGTTATCGCATGTAATGAGTGAAACAGTGGAGTGGGGCGAGTGGTCCGCACCAGTTCTCAGTCAGCTGCTAGGCGCCAGCCGAGGCGCACCGCCGGAGGGGGCCCCCCACGTGAAGGGAGGGTTGAGTAGATAATGAGAGCATTAATACTCATGACAAAACAACTGTGTGCACTGTGTACACATTAACAATTATTTCCCTTTATCTGAACTGGTGAGATTTTACTTTCATATTTACATACTCTGTGTCTGATTCAGGTTTATTCAATTTATTATTGTGAATTGGTGCCACATTTAAATTAGTCAATGTTCTTAGTAGCTCACACAAACAAACACATGTTTCCAACTATGTAAATAGCATTGAATATAGTTTTTCTGAATGAGCTCTCTGTTTACTGGAGACAAACTTGCTTACTGGGTTTAAGCAAATACACATAAACTTGCTGTACTAGTTGTAACTGCCATATTGTCTCCAGTTGATGAGGTGAGTATTGATAGTATTGATCAGAGGACTGAGGAGGAGACACAGACATGGAGAGCAAAATGGAAAAGAGGGAAACGTGGATGAAGAAAAGGGAATATATTCTGGCAGTAGCAGGGAATGTTGTGGGCCTGGGCAATGTGTGGCGATTCCCATACCTGTGCTATAAGAATGGAGGAGGTAAGCTGGAGGATATAAAGCCAAAGACTGCATTTTAGCAGCATCAGCAGTGGATTTTAAGAAACCAACTTGAACAGTGCTCTTAATTACTTGCCATTTGTGCCTTACTTGTCTATTTTGATATGGCTTCAAAATATTACAGTATTATCCAAGAGGCAGCAGGCTATAATATTTGTACATGCTGTCTCTTGCTTGTACAGCAGCCACCAGCTGTTTCAAGGTACATTCACCTGCATGACTTTTTACAACATCAACAGTGTTCTCTACTCATCATATGTGTGATCCTGACTTGTCTGTGTGCTGTCATGATCCAGAGACTTGTACCTGCTTCTCCTTTTAGCAGTAGCAGGAAATGTACACTCTCCTGGCCACCATGCAATGACATCTAACATTAATGCCTTTAGAATTATGTTATAACTGTAAATGCAGAGTTAAACAAAACAGCTAAAGGTATTCATTTAGTTATTATTATCTATCAAACTTATAAAGCGTAACAAAGTCAATCTGTTTTCGGTAAACCCAATTACAGTTTGCCTTGATCTCATTCAGCTGTCATTTCAGTGATTCCTGCAACACTCCTTCTACCCAATTAGCTCCAGTCACTTAATACTTGCACAATAGGTAGTCTTATTAACTGTGGAATAAAAATTACAAAGAATTGATTAATCAACTGACAGAAAACGAATCTGCAGCAGATGGCTGGATGGATTGACAAACAGTTATTGTACACTGTAAAGGTTTCATGGCCAGTTTTTTTCAGATCAGCATATTAATCAACTAATTGGAACGTCATGGCTGTCACTCACTTCATCAACAGCTGATGGTGTGTAATTCTGTGTGCAGGTGTCTTCCTGTTTCCTTATCTCGTCTTTGCTGTGCTGTGTGGTTTGCCAATCTTCCTGCTGGAGACTGTGATTGGTCAGTACACACAGGAGGGCGCCATCACCTGCTGGACCAAAATCTGCCCACTTGCAAAGGGTAAATTGAGCATGGCATTGGTTCAGGTCATGAAGTCAAGCTCAGCAACAATTCAGTACATGAGCTGACAGCAGCTGATCCCTATGCTGGACCACATCAGCTGATGCACATTTTGAATTTATACACTTGGTGGGCTTTTTGATATTTGGTTTTGACAAAGGATTTGTAATCTCATAAACCTCCCTTATGTGTCTCTGCAGGATTTACTTCAGGTCTTTGTTTTGTTTCCCTCTCCTTGGATTCTAGCTTACCTGATCTAATGTGTCATACTTGTGTCCAATTGTCTTCCCTCCCTTTGAGTATATAGTATATTTCTCTCTGTCTTCATTAATTTCTTCTTTTTTGTCTGCATTTGCGTCCTACTAATTACAAAGGTAACATCATGACCAATGTATCTATAGCCCTGAGCAGTATGAACACTGTTGTCACGGTATTGTTGATTTCATATTTTTTTCATACTCACTTTTTAAGTGTTTATAACCATGTGATACTGTATTGTCTCCCTCCAGGAATTGGTTATTCTATCAACGTGATCCAGGTGTATGCCACCATCTACATCCTTATCCTGGCCTGGGCCCTCCTCTACCTTATCTCCTCTTTCAGAGGCACACTGCCCTGGGCTACCTGCAGCAATCCCTGGAACACAGGTCAGTGTGGGATTTTACCAGGCACGTGCACAGATGGACCCCTAGTGGTGCTCAAGCACCAGCCCTTTTGCCCTGGATGAGAAAAGTGCCCCTTTTGCTGGAGCCCAATTTTTTCTTCATTCATCAATAATTTAGAATACAAATTACTCTCTCTGTCATCCATTCCCCCCAATGTGTTTTGATATCTGACGGGGCATTTATTTGAGTTCTTGTGAGAAGTTCGCCCCGACATGCTCCGCTGCGCTCACAAGCCCCCGCTGGCCCCTCCCTCCTCCTCCTCCCCCCCCTCCTCCTCATGCAGCGCTGAGCACCAAACGTCTCCACGTCGCCACTTCTCCTCTGACCCGTAGCATCAGATAAACAGGTAATGACGCTGTGTGTGCAGTCCCCCGACGGTGTGTAGTGATAAATGAACCACAACATTAGCGCCGCTGAAAACATGACGTCGCAACTGAACAAAAACTGAACAAAAAAGTCACGAAAACCGTGATTTCAAAGCCTCTACCAGCTGTTTACTGACGTTTGTCATGTTGAATGAAGCTGAGAGGGAGAGAGAAACAGGCAGGCAGATAGACAGGCAGGCAGGCAGGCAGTAAAGCAGGCGGACAGACAGGCAGGCTAGCAGGCAGACAGGCAGTCAGGCAGGCAGACAGACAGAGAGACAGACAGACAGACAGACAGACAGACAGGCAGGCAGACAGACAGACAGACAGACAGACAGACAGACAGACAGACAGACAGACAGACAGACAGACAGACAGACAGACAGACAGACAGACAGACAGACAGACAGACAGACAGACAGACAGACAGACAGACAGGCAGTTTTAATGTTCTACAAATAAAAATCGTAATTATTGAAATGAAAGGTAGGTCTTAAGTTGAGCTACATGACAGTCCGGTGAGGTATATTGTGGTATATTATTAGTGTAATGCTGCTTATACTTCCACTCTGTCAGAAAACAGTAAACAAAAATGTGTGTGTACTGTGTTGTCAGCTTTATAGAGATTATGTAAGTCACTCTTGATTATAATGCACAACATTGATTTATCTCATTTACATTTTTTTAACATAATGCCAAGAAAAGACAGACTCCAAAAGCAGAAGGACAGGGAACTGCAACAAGCAGCTCAGGGTAGCAGCTCTCTTTTATATTGGATCAGGCCATCAACTAGTAAAACAAATGAGGGAGAATCAGAAAGTTTTTATTTATTTTTATTATTGTTTTTAATTTCATACATAATTTTGGCGATGGTTGCCCTTTTTTTTTGGTTTGAGCACCTGCCCCCCAAAATGTCTGTGCACGTGCCTGGATTTTACCCACTGCAATTATCTACATGACTTCATGGGGGTAATGTCACAGAAAGGGGTGAGGCAAAGGGCAATCAGAAGCTCTGCCTTGGAATTGCATAACAAGGTCTGTGACGTAAAATTTCAACAAGATTAGTGTTAAGGATTTCAATCTGTCCTAAATAAGACAATGCTCCTAATTGTAATCATATTATGTTTATGATGTATTCAAGCAACAAAATATGCATAGAGTTGTTTCAATGTTTTTTCAAACATTTTGCATTTGTCACACTTTATCAAACATAATTGATAAAAGTGGTTTACAGTTTAAGTCACATTCACACTCAAATTATTATATCCACGATCATCTGCCACCACATTAATTAATCTTTTGGGTAAGAAAACTGAACTGAATCCCTTCCTCTCAGTTGAGTGGAGATCTGTCAGTTGTGAGCAATATTTAGAGAGGGAATATTTAGAATATTAAGAATTATCAATGAAACTGAATAAAGTTTTTGTTTTAAATCAAGACATTTAAAATAAATTTAAATGGCAAACACTGTGCCCAGTCTGAAAATGAAACCAAATAACTGCTATATTCTGATTTCAGTGATCTGAATAATAATAATTATAATAAGTGCTTTTTTTGTATAGCACTTATCTAAATAAGAATATAAAGTGCTTCACAAAAAACTTGGCAGTAAAAGAATGAATACAAATAAAAGGAATTCAATTAAATACAATTTTAAGCGTCAAATCATAAAATATTAAGGTCAAGACCTTAACATTTATAGAGAAACTCAGCAGTTCCCACAATGAGCAAAAACTGTGGCGATTGTGGAGAGAAAAAACTCCCTCAATAACCAGACTCAATGTGGGCGGCCATCTGCCTCGACCGTTTCTAGTGAGCAGAGAAAATAGGGGAAGAGAGGAGAGGTGGGTGGGGAGGGGAGAGAGATCAGGATCAGTTGTGTAACCATCATATTCAAGCTTTGAAGATTAACATTAAATGAACACGATCATTTGTTTTCCAATTAACAGACAGATGTGTGGAACTCACTTCTGCAAACTGGACTGCATTAAACAATGACAACCTGACAGTAAACTGGACGTCTGGAAATATCACCAAGTCTTCAGTCTCTGAGTTCTGGGAGTGAGTTAGTGTTGTCACATCAAGATCATTGTAAATTGCATTGGGTGGCAGCAACGGATGAAATATATGAAAGGCATTATTTCCAGACAGCAATTTATTAGGCGTCGTAAGCCCTACTCACTATCTGGTGTTCCCACACAGGAGAGGCGTGTTGTCCATGTCTGGGGGAATCGACGAGGTTGGTACAGTGAAATGGGAGCTGCTGTTCTGTCTCCTGGCCTGCTGGGTGGCCTGCTACTTCTGCGTCTGGAAAGGTGTCCGCTCCACAGGAAAGGTCTGTGAGCAGTTCCATGTTGATTATTTTATGTAATGAGCATCAGTTATAATTATGTTTCAGTAGCATGTACATTGTAGCAAAGTACAGTTTCACTTGGTGTGTTAATTTACAGCATATTGACCGCTTCAAACAGGTCAAATGGCAGAATAGAGGCTTTTTATTTGTATCTGTTGCAGAGCTAACACTTATTACTCTCCAGGAAAAGTTCTTGAACACTTGTATCAAGTCTCAGTTAAATTCTCTGTCATAGTTCAGAGATCACCAGGAATGTCAAGGACCCGAGGATAGTAGCTAACAGAAGCAGCAGCAGTGTCAACAAAGGGTCAGCAGGGATTTTCCCTCTTACTGCTGGTACAGTTACAGAACATTTACAACATTTGCATTGAACAACCGACATCTGCTACATTGGTGCAACTGACTCGTCTTATAAACATGAGGAGCATTTTGACATTTGGTTCATAATGGCTATATTTTTGTCACTTCTCAGTACAGTGCCAACATGTATTTACTATCATGGAAACGTTATCGGTCACTTGTAACAACTTGTAACTATTTTCTTGATTTTTCTTTCTGTTGTGTTGACATGGCATGGAAGCACCTCTTGACCGACACCATCACAATCAGAATTATTTTATTTGCCAAGTCTATTGTCACATACAGGAAATTGACTAGGTGTAGTTAGTACATCGGACATAAAACAACAACAATATATATAAGTAGAAAACAATATATACAAGTAGAAAGAACAATAAGTTATTGGGCACGTGCGGTATTAAGGTGCAGTATCATAGGGGTAGTGCTTTTGTAACCTGACACAGAAATATGTTATCTATCCACTGAAATTTCAGGTGGTGTATGTCACGGCAGTGTTCCCCTATGTGATGTTGGCCATCTTGCTGGTCAGGGGCTTGACACTGCCAGGGGCCTGGCAGGGTGTGGTCTATTACCTTTATCCAGAACCTTCTCGTCTAGCAGACTTTCAGGTGAGACACCTTAGATAAATCATGAAGTTTTATGTTTGAATGGTGGCATTTGTGAAATCATAACGTGATGCTATGTGTCTGAAATGTTTTTAAAAGTGAATTAATTTAGTCTGTTGTAGAGGAATAAATAATGTATATGTAACGGCAGTTTCTCTGACACAACGATGACCTTGGTGACACATGGTTTTTCACTTTTATTTATCAGGTGTGGATGGAAGCCTGTACTCAGGTCCTCTTCTCCTATGGTGTTGGAGCAGGGACACTAACCACACTGGGCAGCTACAATAAATTTAAGAACAACTGTTACAGGTAAACCATGTGATCAGTAGTTGGATGCAGGGTGCAGTCCGAAAGGGCTGTGGAGTGTGCCAGCTGAGCATGTTAGGTAGAGAGAAAATGGACAGACAGGCAATCCTGAAAACAAAGAAAAGCAGGTTTGATCAGGTGGACAGACAGGTAAACAGATTGGTTCAAAAAGCAAGCTAAACGAGTTTAAGGGTCAGCTGAGGGATTATTAAATGTTTTGTTTTTATTATACTCATTTCTAGTCTTGATTACCACGCAAAGCGCTTAACAGAGCAGTTTACCCATTTACAGACACATTCATACAGTGCATCTATGTGCAGCACTTTCATACATCAATCATACACTGCCGTCACTGCTACCAAGTCTAAGCATTAAATATGTGGATAGGACAAGGAAATAAGATTAAACAATCCATAATCCCAACCCCTCCAACTGTTTGTCCTGCTCTGCATCACCAATGAAGACAACTGCACTGACTCCCCAAACTTATTTTTAGTGGAATGATTCTGAAATGCATAGCATTTGAAGAGATGGTCCAAAATGGAATGTTAATGATGGATGTTGATAATGGATGAATAAGTGAGAACACACTAGGTCACATGATAGCTGAATAATAAGGGAGTAGACTACATGGGTGTAATTTCTCTGACCATAAAGGCTCCAACTCACTGTCCCCACATTTCCTGTTTTCCACTGTTGCAATCACATAAAAGGTATGAGATTCTCCCAAAATATCTGAAAACATAAATAGGAAGGACTGAATCATAACAATTCTGGGGGGAAGAATGAAAGAATGTAGGTAGCTCAAATCTGCTCGTTCAAAGCTGTGTGTGTTTGCAGGGACAGTCTGTGGTTGTGTCTGCTGAACAGTTGCACCAGCTTCATTGCTGGGTTTGCTGTCTTCTCTGCTCTGGGCTTTATGGCTCAGGCTCAGGGAATTCCCATCAACATGGTTGTTGATTCAGGTATGATTTGAATCTTAGAGACTCTCTCTGTAAAACATGCATTTACCTGCCCACAGACTTATGTTGCAGAAGGACAGCTAGATCTAATACAAGACAAGTGCAGAAATATACAATTTAAATGTCTTTTCTGTTGTTCTAGGGCCTGGGCTGGCATTTATTGCATTTCCTCAGGCTGTGGCCATGATGCCCCTGCCTCAGTTGTGGGCTGCCTGCTTCTTCATCATGCTCATTCTGTTGGGTCTGGACACAACCGTAAAATATCTCCAATTCTGTTAATGTATATATATATATATACACACAATCAACTATTCTAAGATCTCTTTTTCAACAAACCCACACTACCAAACCATTGTAATAGAGTCTTTACTGCAAGGGGGATTCAGGGGAAAACGGCAGAGTCCAGTGAGGGGAAATTCAGGGCCAGTGTTGTGCAATAAATTAAGTAGTTCACATTCATGTCTTGTTAATTTTAAATGAGCTGCTCCAAGTTATTCTTTTCAAATAGAACCTCCTCCTACCTGTGATGGATGTTTTTGGAAGCTGGTGAAAGGAGATATGAAGTACCATTCTAACAGCACATCCATGAAAGGCTAGAATTGCTATCACTCTCTATGTGACATAAAGGTTTTTGTATCCTATTTGATAGTATAGCCTGAAGTATGCATTCCTAAATCATGTTGTTTCCTTATGTCTTGGCTCTGGGGAAATACGCAAATGAGTTGGAGTTGGTGCCTCTTTGTCCGGAGCATCTGAGTTAGATATGAAAGTCCATGACACTACAATGCTCTGCTAGTAGGCCCTTTATCTATATCCTGATCTTAGGTATTGCTGGGAGAGAAGAGAGTATATTTTGACAGGCTCTATTCTCATAATGGTATTGTGCAGATGTAATGTGTGAGGATGGTGAAAAATTCCCTACCCTACCCATACATCCCCAGCCCTCTAATGACTGCCACATCCCAAACTAAATGAACAACTGCATACTATTATGGAATGACAGACAGTGCTGACTTTAAATGAATCCTGACACTCATGATAACAGGGGCAACCGTCCATCTCACAGAGCACAACATATAGGAAGGAGCATGTCAAACACCTAGCAACATGGCCATGTCCCAACATACAGTTCGAACACTAAGCAATTCAATCAGCATGTGATAAACTGTATGTCAAAAAAACATTCACTGGGTATCATGTTATTTCATGCTTACAACACAAACTGTATATCAATTGAAAGTCTGGCCTGCCGATATGCTTTCATACATATTCTTTTAAAGTTTTCAGTGTACCATGATGGAGAAGCGCTACAAATGTAATAATCTGTTGAATCTTTATTCTGTCCCTTTACATTTTAGTTTACAGGTTTGGAAACAATAACATCATCAGTGATTGACATGTTCCCAGGGACGATGCGCAGACCCTGGCGTAGAGAAATCTTTCTCCTCCTCCTCTGCTCTGTGTGTTTCATCTTCCATATCCTTCTCACCACTCAGGTACCCCACAAAATGATGTGACCTTACCAAAGCACAGTACCTTACACTCACATAATTATTATAGGGGAGAATTTATTCAAGTGAAATTAAATATACACATAAATACATATCCCTGTTCTCTGTTCTCCAGGGAGGAGTCTATCTGTTCCAGCTGATTGATTACTATGGTGCTAGTGGAGCATGTATAGCCTGTGTGTCTCTGGTCCAGTGTGTAGCTGTTGGGTGGGTCTTTGGTAAGTCATATTTGTGAGCAGTGCCGGGTATTGTGTTAAAATTGGGGAGCAAACTTAATTGGGGGAAATCCTTCCCCAGAATAAAATAATTCAATTAATTTCTACTCCACCGAACAGCCAGATAAACTATAATCATACAAGCTCCAAAATCATCTCAGATCCACTTCACATCCTCCATGCTGAGTACAAGCTCCTCCTGTTACAGGTACAGGCTGCCTCTCAGGCACCACCATATCAAACTCTTCTTGCAGGGCATGGTGAGCAGACCCGTATCAGACGACCATAGGTTCTGGGATGAAGTGTTGGGGTGGAGCAGGGCCAAAGGCTTGGATGAGGGTCTCTGCCACAGAGTCAGAAGAACCTTTAAGATAGAAAGTGGTTTGTACTGCACTTGCTGCAGGGTTCATTGCAAGGCTATGCTGTCCACTGGGTTCAAAGAAAATAGGCAGTATTCTGTTTTAGGTAAAAAAAAATAAAAAACTTGACTGTTTACCAGCAAACTCCCAAGTGCAACTTAAATATCTCTAGGTTTTCCTACATTTAAGTGGCACCCTAAAAGGGATAGTTCACAGAATTTTATAAACTAATAAATGATCTACTAACCACTATGCAGATGGAGGGGTGGGGTCATTGAGTCTACAAAACACTTCTGGAGTCTCAAGGGTAATCTTTATTATAGCAGAATCCAATACAGTGGAAGTTAATGGTGAGTCATTCTTCAGACGTAATAAAACAACGGAAAAAACACAACAGGCTTACATACTGCTTGTGTGGTGTCATAAAAGTGTCTACAAGCCCTTACATTCACATTCGACTCCAAACAAAGTTATTTACAACGTGTTTTTAGCCTCCATACAAACAGCTACTTGTTACAGGCCAGGTCTATTAGTCATATTAGATTTATTGTGACAAACAACGGCCTGTACTTTTAACCTGTTACTAATTATGTTTGTCATTCAGGTGCTGAACGGGTGTGTGATGTAGTTGAGGAGATGACAGGACAGAGGCCCTGGCTTCTTTTCAAACTGTGTTGGCGTTACTTTACACCACTGATCTGCATGGTGAGTTACACACTATGAACAAAGAAAACAACTACAGTTATTGCTAAAGATAGGCAGCAACAAGGAGTTACGAGTCTAAGTTGGTTTGCATGAGCATTTTTTTCAGATTTTTTACACCAAATTATTGTAATAATTTGATTATGTAAACCTTTCAAAACCATCATGTTGTGTTTTATAAGACACTAAATTAAATCTGTAAGATCACGATACCCAGCTGGGAGATTTAATGGTGTAGTTCAGTATTTCTTTTCATAGAATTTTTATTTTCTGTGTCTTTTTGCCTTCAGGTTGGCTTCATCGGCTCCTTTGTGGACTATCAGCCCCTGACATTTGGGGACTATGTGTATCCAGACTGGGCCTACTATCTCGGCTGGGCCATAGCACTCTCCTCTATAATTGTTATACCCATCTGGGCTATTGGCAAGATCTGCCTCACCAAGGGCTCCCTCAGACATGTAAAAACACCAATACTTTTTATTATTTTCATCATATAGAATATGTCTATTATATGAATTTAATAACAAATATGTTACATTTTCTGTCCTCATCAGCGTCTGTTGGTCCTGTGTCATCCTGATAGTGACCATGTTGGTCCCAAGACAAACAAAGAAAATCTCCTGAGTGAAACTGAAATGAACCCAATGTCAGCTCCTCTCACTGGCGTGTTATGAGTCAATATGAGGGCTGCCAAAAGAAAAGCATATTACATAAGACACATGTACTGTGCATGATTCTATGAATACATCCAAACACCCTTATATAATATCTTTACATGATCTGTTCTTGTATAAACTTACGGACAAATAAAGGACTATCTTATCTTTTTACCATTTAAATAAGTGTAAGTAAAATGTGTTCAATTTCCCCCCAAAAATTGAACTATTAGTATCTTTATTATTTTTAAATTGATTTGGCTGTAACCTACATTGTTTCGTTCAAGCGGTATTCTTTTCTTTTCACTGGTATGTTGTTGGCACATCATCTCCACCAATACTTAATTAGCAGTATTGCACTTTACTGGGAACACCTGTGTCCTGTCTCACAAGCGCTTGCCACTTTGGACCCACTCTATAAAACATTACTTCACACTGTGACTAGTAAAACTTGTCACACTAAAACTTTTTTTGTACAAGGCTATAAATATGCTTTTATTTGCTGTAAAGTTGAGAACTTTACTATGGAGACCTAAGATGATTCACACGCTTTTAGAGCCATTCTCAAGTGGCTGATCAGGGAACTTTTCAGTTATGAAAATGACCATAACTGGTAAGGAAAACTCTTTGAGAGGGAAAGTAAGTCATACTATAGTCTTTCTGATGGAACCCCCACTTAGCCTTATTGAATGGAGAGCTTTTCTAACAAAATATGAATGTGTATGCAAGTTATTTCATTTTTGTTTGTGCTTTAAACTGAGAATCTCTTTTTAAACAAGCCTTTCATACATATTTAATCTTAACTATTTTAACATAGTCAATCAATCAATCAAATTTTATTTGTATAGCCCATATTCACAAATCACAATTAGTCTCATAGGGCTTTAACAGGGTGTGATATCCTGTGCCCTTAACCCTCAACAAAAAAAACATTAACAGGGTAAAAAGAACGTAGAAACCTCAGAGAGCCACATATGAGGGATCACTCTCCCCGAACGGACAGAAGTGCAATAGATGACAAGTGTAAAGGAGAACATCAGAAAGATCAGTTTATTTACAGCATTGATTAGAATAAACAGTTTGTAGCACGATGGAAGGTATATTAATTGATGGATTATTGTCAGTAATGGTCGAGTATCTGAAATGATAAAAAAGGCAAAAACTCTAATATAAAAAGGTAAAACTACCACTTTTTTTCTGTACTTTCCTTCAGTTTACAACAGATTTTAGCAATGCAAATCATCTGGGGCCTTGTTAATAAAAAAAAGTGTAGTATTCATACTTAAAGTGTACGTGTGCTGAAAAGCCAAAAATGGGGTACACCCAAGAAAGTATTTAATTTTCAAAACTTTGCACATGCAATTTTCCCTTCATAAAAAAACAGTACATCTGGAAATGTGTGTGTGTGGATCTGCCTCATATCCTGCCCTCTGCACTTCTGCATTGTACCATAAATGGTAAATAAAAAGCACCAAATGAATAAATATGGTTTATTGACCCTGATTGATCAGGAAGAAGCACAACTTTTCTTTTTGAGAAAGATAGAGATTGAAGGAGATTGTGAGTGATTTTGAGTTGAAAAAATACTTGAGTGGCTTTGATTCATAGATCACTAATAAAAGATAATCACTTAGTGGTAACATGTTGATGCTGCAGTTAATGCTGTGAGTACAACATAGAGGACAGTGTGTGAATGGTTTGGTTCCATCTGGTCAGTCTGTCTAAAACTGGACTCAGTTCAGGACAAAGATCCAAGATCACAGCTCACAAGAATCAGTCAGCATCATGGGCCAGGAAATCTCCATCGTCACTGAATGCAAATTTTCTCTTAATCCTTCCATTTTACAAATTCATCCAGCAGGGCCATCTCGCAGGACAACACCCAAGTTTTACCGCAGGATGTTTATAGCCACCGGACTGATCACTTCTCATTGTTTGAATCTCTTTGACTTTACACACGAAACTGTATGAAAACTTAAGTCATACTTGGTGATACATGCAGAGTATGTAAAATGTATCAGTTGTTTGACTGCAACCTTTATGGCATTTGAGCATAATTTGCTTTAAGTTGACTGATATCTTTAACAAATGAAGGAGGTTTATGGAATAGTTATGTGGCCCAAACATAAATAATAATAACTGCTAGTTTCATATTTATGATAAAGTGTATCTATAATCTACTTCACTTTACCACCTGATGCATCGCCACCAAAATGTTTGTAGGCCTGAGTCAGTGCCCACATTCTCTCATCAAGTTTGTGTGTAGAAAGTTCAACATTTGGCGTCCACATCTTTCAGACCCAGTTTTTTGCGTAACAAAGGGTTATAAATCAGGCCACTGATGAGCATCAATGACAGGGGGGGGGGGGGCGGCCTTCAAAACACCTCTAGGGTATCTGGCTAACCTTTTTACAACATCCAGACTTTCTGAGAGACCTCCGTTTCTTTTCCCATGTTCAAAAAGTGGCAAGTTAAGGGCTCAATTGCTACTAATTTTAATGAAAGCCATGATAATGTTTCAAAATCGACCCGAAATGAACATCATATATTTGAGAATTGTTACAGATTTTGTACTTGCTGAGTACTTTTTTGTATTTTGTGCTCTCTCTCTCCCCCTCCCCTTTCTGTTCTTCCCCTGCAGGTTGTGTGTGGCAGGGGGTGATGCTGGCTTCCCCGCTGCAGCTGACAAGGCACACCTGCTCTCACTCATCTCATCAATCTCTCAATAAAAGCCTGGTCTTGACTCCACTACTCTGCCAGATAATTCCGTCTTGTTCGGTAGTGTAATCGCATGTGATTCTCTCAGTTTGCGTGTCCTTTGGTTTTGAAAGTTACTAATCTGTGTTTTTCCCTCCGTGTAACCCAGACCTCCCGTGTGCCTTGCTGCTCGCCAGCGTTTAGTTTTTCGTGCTGTGTGTTTGCCGTTCCTGGTGTTCAGTGTTCATGTCATCCCGTGGAGAGTTTCAGCCAGCCATCAGCACCCTGCCTCCACAGCCTTCCCAGTTTTTTCACTGCCTATTTATCAATAAACTCTGCCTTCATTCCAATCTGGTTTTCCCGTCTCTGCTTCGGGGTCCAACTACAAACAATCCTCAACAGAATTATCTGGCCAAAATGGACCCCGCAGATGCTGATAAAATCAGACAGGCTCTATCCACCAAGGAGCTTGTGTTTGGTGAGATGAGAAAGCTTTACAAGAGGTTATGGACGTTCTTAGCAACTTTTCCTCCAATGTGGCACAGATTGGTGGCCGCATGGACCAGCTTTCCACTCACCCCTAACCGGTGGCGGTTCTACATGGAATTGCTTGAAAAGTGCAGTGTGGTGCCTAGTGCCTCACATTGCTCTGCCAGCTCCTCATCTGCAAGACTTGGGAAGTTTGTCAGAACTCCAAATATTTTTCCCACATTTTCCAATGTGGAAAGTCTCTCCTTGATGGCTGATGTGGCTGCATCAACGAAAACATTGAAGAATCCAACTTCCAACTTCCTAAATGCATCACTGATATGCTCATCATGTGATTCAAATGAGAAGTGGCGCTTTGTGGACCTTAGCCTTTTTTGTTTCAAAGCAGCCTCCACATTCATTTCTTCACAAAGGTCTTTTGCCGGCATCTGTGCAGTCACAAAGCCACTTGCCCTGTAGCTCTGGAGACCTCTTTCAGTCTTCTTCAAAAGACTCACAACTAGGTCCACATCCATATGAGGAGACTGCATGAGTTTGCTGACATGCTGTATTGCAGATAGCATGTCATGCCAAACAATCGTGCAGATGCTGAAGCGGTACGACCCCACCTCCTCAGACAAAGACTGAGCCTCCGCCTTTATAGCAGGGTCTTTGGTGTGGTCTCTCACCTCGATTAAAGCCTCTCTCACGGCAGCTCCCTGGTACCTCATGGGATTGACACTCTTGACCTTGCTCTCCCACCTTGTTTCTGCCCACATCTTTAAGGTGATGCTCACATGGTTCTTCAATATGGCCAATCTTTGGGTGGAGGCTGAAAATAATGTGTAAAGCTTTTGCAGGACACCAAAGTAGCTCATAGCATCAACAGATCCCTTTGCAGCATCACACACAACTTAATTCAATGTTTGCCCCACATGGCACAAACAGAGCTCGGGGATTTTTTTCTAAGAGCCTGGCTTGAACTCCCTTATTTTTGCCTTTCATGTTTGCTCCGTTGTCATATGAGTGTCCTCTTCAGTCTTCAAAAGGAATTCCCAACTCCTCAAGTCTCGTCAGGATCATCGATGCCAAGTGATGGCCTGTGGACTTCTCTGCCTCCAAAAATCCCATAAAATGTTCCTATATATGGGGCTTCTCCATCAGTCACACAACTCTGATAACCACTGACAACTGTTCTGTGTGGCTTATATCTGGGGTGCAGTCCAGAATTATTGAAAACTATGCCTGCTTGATATCATCCACTATAGCAGATGTGATTTTGCTGCTCAACAAATCAATGAGCTCATTCTGCACATGCTGGTCTAGGTAGCTGTTGTGACGTGCTGTTCCTCTTGTGACACGGTTAAGGTGATCTTTCATAATGGGATCAAACCTGGCCATCAGTTCGACCTCTTTGAGAAAATTCCCATTTGATGGTGTGAACAGTGTTTCTTTGTGTCCCCTTAGAGCCACATTTCAAGCTGCCAGTGACTGCACAATAGCAG
This sequence comes from Limanda limanda, assembly GCF_963576545.1. Taxonomy (NCBI): domain Eukaryota; kingdom Metazoa; phylum Chordata; class Actinopteri; order Pleuronectiformes; family Pleuronectidae; genus Limanda; species Limanda limanda. Next base: position 2,760,656 of record NC_083652.1, read on the forward strand.
TGAGACGTGTCAGCACTGCTCTCCATCTCACCCTCTCAGCCTCCAGAAGTGCCATCTCCTGCTTATCAATTGTTTCCCCACTTCTTAACTTCACTGACAGTTCCTTCCATGCTTTCATGCAATTGAGGTGTTCTGGACTGTTTTCATGTGCTGTGAGGTATGCTCTCGCATTGTTTCCAATTTGCCATTCCTGAACTTGTTAAATTAATGATCCTCTTGGAAAACAATTTGCAGCAGAAGCAAAATAGGCTGTTGTTCTCCATGGAATACATCAGCCAACTTCTTGCCATCTTTTCACCACTAACTAATGCCTTATTAAAATATTGGTGGGGGCAACCACTCCCATCACTCTCATTCTTATGAAAAACAAAGTTAGGTGGCAACCTACTTGGTCCTCTTCGAACCAGCTCAGTCTGAATCCTCTAAGTCAGAGGTGAGGGCCATTTAGCAGGGTCAGTTGACAGAGGCTCATCCTCAGTAGGGCTCAGTGGGGGTTCAGCTCCAGGTGTTTCGATCAGACAGCATATTGGCACATTACTCAAAGCACATAGCAGTGGAACATAACACAAGCCTACTCAGAAATATAAAAATGTACATGAAATTGCAGTTGTCCAGTTGTCTTGTAGCCTGGGCATATCCCCTACACACACACACACACACACACACACACACACACACACACACACACACACACACACACACACACACACACACACACACAAACACAAACACAAACAGCAAACATCTGCATTGAGTCTGGTCTTAACAACAAACAACAACTTCCCCAGATCCTAATCAAAACTTTACCCCACTTTAACCCTGATCAGTGGCCAAAACCCTGAGACGCCTATATCCATCGGGGACTTATCCCCACCCAGGATTATTCCCAAAACATAAAAGGCAAAATAATAACTGAGTGCCCGAAAGAAAAGACTGACTCAATCAATCAACATCCAGATATCAACACTTAAGGCTCCAGTATGCTTCTACGTGTCCGTGGCGCGGGGAGGGATGCACGAATACCACGGACTCTTTTTGATTTATGCTTCTCGGACAACTTTTCACCGCCAGAAAAGTAGATGGCGCAGCAGAAGACGAGCTTAGAGAAGCCTACCTCTAGGTTCAAAGAAGAAGTCCACGGCTGTTTACTTCCTCCGGTCTTCCCAGATTCCCTGGGGATGGCAACTAACAGAACTAAATAAAGTGACACCCAGCGGGTCAAAATGCTGATGTAATCGTTTCTTAGCGCAGCGGTTCCCCGGTCTTGTTTCCGAACTGCGTTGCTAATCCCACAGCTTGAAGCTACACGGAGGCAGCTGGTAGCTCCCCCCAGCTTCCACACACAGTCAGCAGGGACTCCGGATACTAACTATTTCCCAGTGTTTGCTTCTAACCTGACGGTATTATAGAAACAGTGTCATGATAGAAGTGGAATTAAAGTCGTGACAGCGTGTTTGTGCGCTGTCACCACCGCAGTTAGCATGGTGGCTAGCAGTGCTAGCCTAGCCCACTAGCGCCGTTATGACACGGAGTTATAACCGTATGTGACCGTACACACATGCCGTCAGTGCTCTAACGAGCCACCGTCAGCCGGACAACTCCGCTGGCTTAACACACACGTCACATTAATCGTAGAATTGTAGTTGTGTTTGGGTTTATTGTGACATAGGGGATGAAGCAGGAAGTTTGAGGTCCGGAAATGATGTCGTTCCGAAATGATGTCGTTAGCGGACCAATCACAGCCAAGGGCTGTCCATAGGCTATCCGAAATAAACACGGACAGTTAGAAAAATCAGAGGTGCATGAAAGGCTCTCCGAGGCGCTCGGAGAGGGCGTTTCACGGTGGAGAGGACGGTCCTATCTGTCCGTGTCAGTAAAAACGGAGTAGCATATATCGGCCTTTACAGCCCCTGGGCACAATCTCAACACAAAGAAAACCCACGCTTATCAATTACTCGACCAGCTCTTTCAATCCCGGAAGAGGCAGAATGTTTTACGTTCCCTGATTTAAGTCCAGGGGCTGAGGGGAGTAACAATATAAAAAAACCCAAGGAAAAAGCCTCTTGGACAATGGATGAATAAAAACGAAAATACTAACAATTAACTGAAAACAACTTTCTAAAAGAAAAGCGAAACTGACTAACAGCAGTAACAATTTCACTCAAAAGTAGTGAAATGAGAAGCATTTTACGCTTTCCATCCAATTGGTTCACTCATGGGCCGAAGCCTCATGGTGCTTCATTTGCTCCACTGTGCCATCAAGTGGACAATAAATGTAAAACAGGCAGAGTGATTATAATGACACCATAGCTTTAGTGTGTTAAGCTTTGAATTGAATAAATGAATGATGTTGTTTGTGATGCCAATACATAAATTATGTCCTTATTAATATGTTGTCTGTCTTTATGATCCAATGGCAGGGTCAAAAGGGAAAGTGGAAACAAATTGGGCAGAGGGTTGTGATGTGACTGTGCTTATGTTACTAGTGACAACATGTATCACATAAAAAAGGGACAACATTTTATTAATTTTTATTAAAAAATAACACATTTTACAAAGTGCTGGGCGGTTTCATATTTTTTAGATGATTTCGCCTGCTTTAGAAAATACCCTTTAACAGGGCACAGATGAAGCTGGGGTAAAGAGAAAGGTAACAGCAAGTTTACACACGTTGGGATATACATTTTTCTGCCCTTTCCAATACTCTAGCTACTACGCTAGTTGTTATTACTTTGTACATACCTTATCACTCTGGTCCAGGCCCTGGTCATCTCACGCCTAGACTACTTTAACTCCCTCCTGGCAGGTCTTCCTGCTAGTGCCATCCGACCTTTGCAGCTCATTCAGAATGCAGCAGCTTGACTGATTTTTAACCAGCCTTAATTCTCTCACACTCCTCCGCTCCCTTCACTGGCTACCAGTGGGCGCCCGGATCCGCTTCAAAACATTGGTACTTGCGTACCATGCTGGGAACGGATCCTGTCCTGTCTACATCCAGGACATGGTCAAATGTTACACCCCAGCTCGTTCACTCCGCTCCGCTTCGGCCAATCGTCTCGTTGCTCCTTCACTGCGAGCCAAACACTCATCAAAATCACGACTGTTTGCTGTCCTGGCTCAAAATGGTGGAATGAGCTCCCCATCGACATCCGGATACAGAAAGTTTACACATCTTCCGCCGCAAACTAAAAACATGCCTCTTCCGACTATACCTTGAATAAAAAAATAAAAATTACTAACAATTTTTGAAACTAACAATTTAGTAGCACTTAAATGGAACTTTCTTATAGAATTTTGTAGTCTTGCTTTATTTTTGAAGTAACTGTACTTTCTTGATCCTTGTTGTTCTTGGTATGTACCCTCAGGGTTGAATGCACTTATGTAAGTCGCTTTGGATAAAAGCGTCAGCTAAATGTAATGTAAGGTAGGAGAGATCAGCTAAAAACGTTCCCAGACAGGGGAAAATCACCTCTTTCTTGCTGGTTTCATCGCAAAAAAGAGAAGCTTGAATAGATTGCAAACAAACGCGAAATAAAGTCCCAAGTCCACAAACGTGAGGGGGGATCCATTGCGTTTCACTGCTCCCAAAACTCACAACTTTAATGCTGCCAATTAACCCAATGGGGCTGGCTGTCTCCTCTCTGCCTCTTAACCGCCATAACTGTAATTGGTGATTGAGGCCAGCCGTGTACACTCACACACTGCAGCTGGAGGGTGGCTTCTGAATGGACACTGGGAAGAGTGAACAGAGAGAGAGAGCAAAGACCAAAACACCAAACGACACCTAACAGACATCTATAAGATTCATTTTAAATTTGTTAAGTGATGAGACAAATGCCACAAAAGTGATCACTATAATCACTATATTCCACTTTATATAATATAGCAAAAATATATTCAAACTTTAATTAGCAACAGGAAATCACCAGCCCAAATAGTAAAGACAATTGGAATATTAAAGGAATTGTTATTCAGTTCAAATGAATTATATTCAGTTCATTTGTATGGTGCCAAATCACAACATAAATTGTAATCTCATAGAATAGTACGGTTGACATGTGTAATTATTTAACTAATAACATTTTAAATAATCTATTAAAAATTGTGTGACATCACAGGCGCCAAAATCGAATTATGTCTTTAGCATAGAGAAAAGGCCTGATTAATAATAATAATAAGACAAAGACAAGATGAGGTCATAGGCGTAAAACAGTGGAAGTCAAGATCAAAGGAATGTGTAATGCTATAAAGCCATGATCAAAGGATGGACTATTTTATACTGCCAAAACCATCACAAGGAAACTCCATGTTACAGTGCTCTCCACCACACAAGGTATTGTAAACAGGGCCCCACCCGTGTGATAGACAAAAAGCTCCATCAAGTAAAAAGAGCCGCCATGGCCAATAGTAATGTAAAAGGAGCCTACTATCTTTCATCTGATGAGTATAAGATGTTCCTCTCAACTGCAGAGGTTCGTACTGAGGAGAATGAGGAGGCCTCAAATGAGGCTTATCAGAGGGAGCCAGAGAAAAGTGATTCAGAAAAAATAAGGCTCCAATTGAAGTGGGACAAGATCCTGAAGATGGAGCAAGATAGAGAAATCTCACAGCTCAACATGAGGAAGAAAGAGAAATTAGAAGCTGCAAAGAAAAAGAAGCACCCATTGGACCAAGCCAAGGACATGAGGATGGAAGACGATTCAGAAATTAAAGACTTCAACAGGCAGATTGTGAGTGCTATGTATTTCCCCATTCAAAAAGCCCAGCTGAGGGAGATTGAACAGATAAAGGCAAAGTTGTTAAAGGAGAAAATGGATACGGACTCCATGCTTTATGCTGAGCACCAAAAGAACTGTAAGAGATTGGATGAGAAAGATGAAATGTACAGACAGAATGCTATCAAAGGAGCACAAGAAATTCAAATCCAAATCCAGCGAAATCTTGAGGTGAAGAAACTGAAAGACAACATGAAAATGCTGGAGGCACAACAGGTGAGAGAAACTCTGGTGAAAATGATACAGGAAGACCTCACGGAACTACAGACGAAGAGGGAGAATGCACAGCGTTTTTTTCAGGAAAGCATGCAATCTAATAATGAAACCATACAGGCCCGGGAGCAGAAAAGAATGGTGGACAAGCTGGCTGAAAAGAAAAAGCTGCAGTGTATGCAAAAAGAACTAGAGAGGGATAATAAGTATGAAGAAGAGCAGACACGAATAAGGAAGGAAAAAGATTTTGAGTTGACAAAGATGTGGGCCCAGCAAAAAAAAAATGTAGATAGTATGGCAGAGAAGCAGATACTTCGTGCACAGAACATCCAAAATGCTACAGCGATAGAATGGAGGAGAAAAGAGAAAGAGCTGTCTGAAAAGAGAGCAAAGGAAGAAGTAATGTTGAGAGAGGCTCGCTCTGAACAGATTCGCTGCAATGAGCTCTGCTGTACACATGAGATTGGTCGGCAGAAAGAGGAATTTGACATATGTCTGGAAAAGCTATTGGAAGGAATCAAAGAAGAGAAGCAGAAGGAGAAGAAGCAGCATGAGGCAAGGCAGCATTGCTTACAATGCCTCACAGAACAGATAACGGAGCGTGAGCTCTTAGCTGAAGCCAAGCACAGACGGCAATTAGAGAACAACAATCGGATGATGGAAGAAAGGGAGCAGCGATCTATGTGCATTACTGAGTACAAAGAGAGGAAGCTAAGGGAAATGAGGGCTGCACGCCTCCCTGATCAATACATTTTTGGTTTAGCAAGTAAAGCAGGGGTCTCAGTAGAGTGTCTGGAGCGTCATGAAGGGGCCAACAAGGACACGCCAACCTATTTTCCACAAATTATCAAAGCAGCCTACAAGCACTTACAAGCTGCATTGAATTCAACTGGAGGAGGGTCTTGACAACAGACATGGGAATAATTAATGATTGACCTCCCCGACTCCCCCTTTTTCCTCCTTGTCGCCCCACATTTCTCTTTTCTTTACCTTTGATCCATATATGATTACCTTACTACCATAAACAACCAGATTTTCCTAGAAGTCTATTCAGTTTGGGTTACATGTGTGGGTTTACCCCAGCTGCTCTGGTTTGTTCCACGGTCAAATAAAGTTCAAATAAATAAGCAAAAGAAAAATGTCAAATTATTCATTTATTAAAAACAAGTTGCATGTTCATTTAATTTATTAATACCAGTGCAAGTTTGTGAAGCTACAAATCAGTTTTTGGAAAATATGCTTGTATAATAACTCAAATTAGTAACTAAAACGACAAGGACTTCAACTCTTATTGGTAAAAAGGGTTTAGCATAATTAATGTGAATATTGACACATCAGTCAAACTATAGTTTTCCTGTTTCTAAATTAGTGCAAATGCTGACACAGCAGTTACTCTTGGGATAATGTAACTTTTGGCCACAATAACTAATAAATTTAAGCGATTATAGTCTATAATAAAAATGCAGTAATCATCTGAAAAACAGGGCACAAAACAGGGTCTGAATCTTGCTTACACAACTCCTCAAGCAAACGATGGGATTTATAAAAACAAAGTTGTCAGGAGAAAGTGCGCACTTGTCACTAACTCTGACCCATGCGTACAATCATTTTGGAGACGTGAAAATGATTCTGCAGATGTGAGGTGTGAACTGAAGCAAGAATATTAATCCACTTCATCATTAACATTAAAACTATCAGAGTTATTTGTGCTTGCGCGACATATCCTTTATAATAAATCAGGAACCTGGAAACATTCATATGTGGATCTGTCTGAAAGTCCACCCTCTACACGCCGACATTCAACCATAGATGATTAATGCAAACCACCCTATGAATATTAAATTATCCTGTTCACCTATAGGTTTCCACATTGAATCACACCATCAAGTGATGAGAAGAGGAAGCAAAACTTTCTGACAGTGATAGTGAGGTGAAGAGCAATTATATTGCTCAGTGATGTCATAAATAAAGAAAATACACTGATACACTGCTGCTGCTGATAATGCAGTGATGGAGAGTGAGTATGATAGACTGAACAGAGCCTGAAATAAAAAAAGCGAATTCAAAGGTGGTGATTTCTCTCATTACCACAACACACCCTAAAATATACAATCACTTTTATTGTTAATTAATCAATTTTCTAAATTAGGAGCTTTTTCGGTAATGATTTACGTGTTTCAGAAATGAGATTGATGATTTTGGTAATTAGAATCGGTAAGATTCTTTTAAAATCATGCATTCACAATCACTTGCGAACTCGGGACATGTTGCGGCCAATTAAACTCTCTATTGCCAGTAGGTGGCACTATCACTACATACAGACTAATAGATCTGCTCAGGTCGGGGCTCTGATAATGCCTGAGAATTGTGGTGCTGATTGGACAATGCACAATGGAGTTACAACAGCTTAATTTTCACGCTTATCAGTAGGTGGTGCTATGACCCTCAGTTAATATTGACACATGGATCTGTTCAGGCCAGGAATCTGATCATATGACAGAATTATGGTGCTGTTTGGACAACGCACAGTGGTGCTATGCTTCGAGATGGTGGCTTGTTGTTGCTGGAGGCCATCACGTTTACTTTTAAAGAAGTCCACAAGTCAGGGTGTTTGGTGTCGAGGTGCCTTTTTAATTTGCACGGCTTCATGCTGTCATTTGTCAGCACCTCGGCACACAAAACACACTGAGGACGTTGCTCAGCCGTGCCAGTGACGGTGAAACCAAACTGCAAATAGCTCTCGTCATATTTGCGAAGCTTTGGCTTCTTCGCAACTGGTGCATCGGTTGCCTGACTTTAACGAATCAGAAACTTGTCCATAGTTGTGTTTGTTTGCTGATACAGTGTGTGTGAAGTTAATAAAGTTTTAATTGCAACGTCGTGGTCTTGTGAGTGTGTTTGTATGTGTGGCAGTGAGCGACTTGCACACGAATAATGAATAAGGCTGTGCTAGGCAATGGTTCCTAACAAAACTAACAGTACACAATGTAGACAGGGACAGCACAGAATAGTATTCAAGTGTTGGGGTTTTATTTGTTGCAACACGGTGAATGATTGAAAATGTAAAGATGGTATTAAGGAGCTGCAGTTGGAAGAAGTTAGCTAGCTAGAAGGCTAGCTCTTGGGGCTACGAGCTTTCTAAAAAGACTGTGGAGCAAATTACTCTTTAGATTAGGCTACGAATAGGCTTACTGCACGTGCAGGAAGGTATTACTAAGGAAGGAGCGACTCTTTAAAAAAGACTGTTCATAAAGCAATGAATACAAAATTTAAAAAATTATAATTTTATTATTTTTTCTCCTTCCTTGACATCGCCCCCCCCCCCCCTCCGGAGAGTGTTCGCGCCCCCCACTTTGCGAACCAATGGTCTAGCATATTGATCGAGGAGAGTTTTTTCTTTGCAATGAAATGAAATGTCCATGCCCATTCCTTAATGGGCGGCTGTGGCTGAGGGGTAGAGTGGTCGTCCTCCAACCTGAAGGTCGGCGGTTCGATCCCCAGTCTGAACCATCTGCATGCGGAAGTGTCCTTGGGCAAGATGCTGAACCCTGAATGGCCCCCCATAGAATAACTAAGTGCTGCAAATAGATGCACTGTATGAATGTGTGTATGAATGGGTGAATGTGAAACTGTACTGTAAAGAGCTTTGAGTGGTCTTCATCAGACTAGAAAAACGCTATATAAATACAAATCCATTAAAACCATATGAATTTCTTCGGTGGACACTGTTGTCACACAAATGTAGTTTGAGGGAGATTGAACTGAAGTTACAGCAATTTCGTGTGTCATGGCGGGTCATTGAAATTTGACGCCAGATCACAAACCTTTACATGGTTGCGGTCAATGGATGAGTACATTATAGTGAAAGACGTCCACCAGGGGATGCTTTGATTTTAAGTCATGATTTCTAGTAGATGTCCTCAGGCCAGGACTCTTGCCATATATATATATATATGTCAAAATGAATAAATCTCTTTGACAGGCAATTATGTCTGCTAAGAAAAACACATGGTTGAATTTCAGGGATTTTTTGATCAATGATCCTATTTTCAAAGCTAACCTCAGCAGAGGTGACGCCGAACACTAACTTGGATATCATTTCTGAACTCGCCCCTTTATAAATCAATCAACTACCCAAATAAAAAACTGCCATGTAAGGGAAATAAAACAATACCAACAATCACCACAGTATATATTAATATATAGCAAAGGTGCAATATATATATATGCGTTGTTGTCAATCAAGAATCATTCTCTCTGCACAGAATTAAGGACATTTTGGGAAGGAGTCACAATCTGCAGTAACACAGTTTGATAGCCCGATGGGACAAATTGTGATTTGTGAATATGGGCTATACAAATAAAGTTTGATTGATTGATTGATTGATTGATTGAAACTGTTGGCATTCCAATCTGCAAAAAGAACCTCATGAGCTTGAAAGTGAAAAAACATTTTTTGTCTTATAAACTCTGAAGGTGGAAGACACAAAATACACACCTTTTCTGTAGCGTGTCCTCCGGAGTGACGATGTTTTAAAATTTGTTTAACCTGGTCTACAATAACTGAGGCGTATCGAATCTAGGTAGATGTTTAGTGCTTTTTCTAATACTGGCTCCAGACAAGTGCTAAACTTAAATTTATCACATAATATATTTGAATATAATATAAAAGAACACTTGTCAAATACACTTTGGGGCCCTGTAGTGGACAAAAGGGCCCTTAGTTATGTTCACTCATGCCCAAGGCCAGCTCTGGATCTAGTCCACATACTGTCCAAGAATCTCTGAATGTTTTAACTGAAAATGATCTTAATAACAATTTAAAAGAGCTGGCAAAAATGAGCTGAACACAACTAAGCTGAATTCAACTGAGCTGAACTCAACTGGTCTGCACGCCTCATCCACCAGGTCATGGAAAATTGTTGCTAGGGGTCAAATAGTTAAAAAAAATGTAATCAGATATTAATATAAAGGCTGATTTTACCTCCAGATTCACTCATATAACCCCTCTACATCCTTTGTAGTACATTAGCATAGGTGGTCCTGTCAGTGGTAGTGGGATATAATGGTTAAGACCTGTCGTGTTCAGCTGGTTCATTAATACAGTTGCTAACCTCTCTAAATGACCCTGCTACTCCTCTAATGAGAAGGCATGATTCATCGACAGACGCTCCAGTCCTCCTTCTCCTCTCCACATCTCCTCCTACCCCACCCCTCTCCACTGTTGTCAAGGCAACAAACCTTTAAACTGGAGCTGTTAGTCATCAATCCCCCCCCCCCCCCCCCCCAAAACTCTACCTATTGTGATGTTAGTGTGACGTTTGCCCACATCACGACAATTCAAATAATATTATAATATTATACTGTTTTGGTTTGGGAAAATATTGTATATAAGATATAAGATGTATTTGTTTCAAACGTTATAGTATAATATAACAACATAACAATTATAATGATGACGCTGGTGGTAGAGGTGGTGGTCATTGTTGATTTAGTTTTTTCCCTTGCCTGCACATGGGTTGGGCTTGTTCGGAAGGGCATTCAAAACACACACAGACACACAACACACCCACACCCACAAACAGTCAGAGGGAGGAGGCGGATCAAGACTCCAGGACTTCCTCAGAGGAGCGTAGCACTCAGCGCAGTGAGTATTTAACACCATACGCTCTTTGTTATTCCTGCGGATTTTTCCACATGCGCATTGTGTTTTTAATGTTAATGTCCCTGTCGTCTGAGCACATTTGAAGTGCGCTTGTTGGAGTGAGAGTGTAATAGCACCGGGTAATGTCGGGTCCTTACAGCGTGAGGGAACAGGTGTGGGCGCTGAGACAACATCACATCAACCTGTCATTGCAACGTCAGGTTGTGGAAAACCCTGTAGTTATGGCGGTGTGTCACTGACGTGTTGGGCTGATTATTCTCTTCAGTGCGGTTATGATAGTGATAGAGATCTGCGACAATGTGGCTGCACTTCCTGCCATGTCTTCGTAGGTTTATACTGTTTATACTCCTCGAGACAAGAAATGTAACGATAAAGTAAAGTCAAAAATACGCTTTATATGTTGAAATATATGGTCTGTGATTCTGTATACATCTACAAACTGTCAACAGTATGTAAATAAGTCAACATTAGCTCCACCTTAACCAACAACATCACAATGCGAAAAATGTGAATTGATTGGTATTATGGTCTCTATAGTCTATAAACAAGATGAACCCATCAAAATAGATGTAGACTAACACAAAGAGGTGAAAAGTGAAAGGTTAAAGAAGTGCATGGATTATGACTGTCCCTGCATGTGTGCAGTTATTTACATTACAGGGGCAAATTCTCTTTCTTAATTCAGTAAAATAAATTTAAATATACTTTTTGCCCACTCAAAGACTGAAATGAATCAAACTGCTTCCACAGTATTGAAGAGAAAATATACCCATTCCCCATATCTAGATTTATCTACCTCTGCTCTCTAATTGAATCAATTTAGATTTGATTCAGCAAATGATACAGCCCAAGGCATCAGCTGCACTGCTCTTTCTGTTTCTCTCCCAGATCATGGATGATTCTTCTCCATGTCCTGGTCGCTCTACGTTTGGGTGGTTGGTGGGAGCATCACAGGTTCTGGGTCTGGCTTCTGTAGTGCTGACCGGTGTATGGATGGGTCAATACCATGGAGGCTTTGCTTGGGATGGCTCAGCGCAGGAGTTCAACCTGCACCCTCTTTGCATGGTGCTGGGACTGGTCTTCCTGCAGGGCGACGGTGAGTCCACATGCGTCACTCGTCAGATTGAGATTTCCACCCTGGAAGTGGGGATGTGATTTATTGAAAAAAAAGTTTCAGTAAGATGTAGGTTGCTTTTTTAATAAAATGTTTTTTCATTAGCAAGTTACTTGCATGCTTACGTGACATTTCTGTAATGACAAGCAAGTGGTTGAGGCGGCGGTGAAAAAATTGTTAGCTTTGAGTGGATTTTCATCATTCTGGACAAGTTGAACTCTCGACTTGTTTATGGCACTGCTTGTAAAGTCAGGGAATAACCAATGTTTTTATGATCCATATGATCAGTAGCTGACGGCTTATGACAGCTGAGCACATGACTCTGTGTCCTGCATGAACTAATGCGATTCTTCATGTGTTTAATACTTCAATGTTGTCGAAACAGGAGCTTTACTGATCTCTCAAAATTTGTCATAAAGACCCGGGTGTTGGTCTTTAAGATGCTTCACGACGTTTGTTGTTGTGTCACCACTTTGTGGCATTGTTTGCTTATCAACATCCTTAGCCTTCTACTGGTCGTTTGCCTCGTATGGAAAATACTTCAAAACAGCCATTGAGGTTTTATAATGTTTGCCTAAAACTGGTAGGAAGGCCCTTCAGCAGCAGCACTCGCCATGTTAAGTTAGTTTTATGGTGGCAACACCAGCTCAGTGTTGTGAACTTCAACGAGCGCTCATATGTTCAGCTGCTTATGAGGGGAGGCGCTGTGAGCCTACCTGTCTGCAGCGGTGCTGTGTGATGTCAACTGGAGGAGGCGAAGTCGAATCTGTTGGTATCCATCTATAGTCTATGGACCAAACTAAGAATTCAAATTACACATTTAATACAAAATTCCCTTTTAAGTAGTTCTTATCACATTGATCAAATGCTATTTCCTCTGATAAGTCTGGTTTTAATGAGTTTTTTACTCTATAAAAGGGGTGAATCCAAATAGGCTTATCTCTTTTGCTTGGTTGTGGCGTTTAACCTGTAATGATTACTAAAGACATTAGAAATAGTCCTCTACAGACTTTGAATGTAAGTAGCATATCTCATGGTAATCCATCCATGTTAAGATTATTAAATCTTAATTATGTACCAATGCTGAACTATACTTTCATTCCCAGAGCTATACCACTGGCATAGCTAAATACATTAAAATAAATCCTTGCAGGTGAGGAGCCTTTCCATCTACCTTGCACACCCACATGGCCTTGAATAAAGTTCGTAATCCTGGTTTTGAAAAGTAATTTTTAGATAATATCCTGGGTGAAACAGGAAGTATGCCAGCAAAATGTGGATGCTATTTTAGTCAGCCTGAAAGTGTGTGTGTGTGTGTGTGTTTGTGTTCTGTGTGTTCTGTGCGCCTCAGGCATTGTGTTACTGACCTGATGTATTAGGCTAACACTGCCCAGACAGCCATCAACCCCACCCAGATAAAGTCTGATTTACACAGAAAGAAGAATGGTTGTGATCACGAAACGTTCTGTGTTTGCTGACATTTCCAGTCAAGCTTTGACAGCAAGACCCTGTTCTGGGAATTGATTCACAAGCTCAGAAAACTACTGTCAGAAAACTGAGCAGCGTTTAACAAGGGTGGCCTCATGCAATTCTCGAAGTTACACGATAGTCGTGTCTACAATTAAAATACAAAGTGTAAGGAGTAGTTATAAGTATTTAATTTAGCTAAGCCATTAGACATATGCTACTTAACAGATGGAGAAATTCCCATCCTCATAATGATGAAAGCTTTTGACCAGTTTTGTGGTCAATCTGATCATATTTGTAAAAATAACTAGAGCTATTAAAGGTAAGAACATGCTGCAAACAGGAATGAAGGGGTCAGAAGGGGTCAAATGGAGACATTTGGCTTTTTTTATTAAATGCCTGGTCAGACTAACTTTAATTTAAAGAAGACATGCTTTTCAGTTTTTTCTCTTTCCTCTAGTGCAGTGGTCACCAACCTTTTTTAAGCCCAAGATCACTTTTTAATTCCAAACGTAAGCCGAGATCTACCACCCTGATATCTTCCAAAAAACCCACTTAGGAGGGTCATATTTATAATTTTTTGCAATTTCTGTCAAAGGCTGAATGTACAAGAAATAAATACACACAAAGAAGGGCAGTTGTGCATCTTTTTCTATTCAATGCACAATATTCAAATTAATATCAATTCATATTTACAATGCACAATATGTAGCTTCTCAGTTCCACATCTACAGAGGAGCTGCTACTGCAGCACAATGTTTTTACATATAGGCTTTGATTTTACTATAGCCACAAATATGATTATTGACTTGTATGAAAGAAGTCCCTTGTACTCAAAAAGGGATTTTTTTATCAACAGACCAAAAGATGCGCATCTTCATACCCTAGAATCCTGACATTTAGTTTAGTACATAAACCAACTTGTTCTTGAAGGAAATGCAGCGCGTGTGAAAAACAGACAACCGACACACAGCTGATCTGCGGCGCGACAACAGCCAGTGAGTCCAGAGAGTTGGGGGAGCGACAGTGAAGACTAGGAGATCAACCGGTAGATCGCAATCGACTGGTTGGTGACCACTGCCCTAGTGTGTAATATATGTTTTTGTATCTATGTATAAGGTCTGGTCAAATCAACTATAAAGGAAGCTCCCCTCCACCACAGAAACCACTGCTCTTGAAGCAGCTGATAGTTCCAGGGAGTAGTGAAGTCATGTGACATATTGCCTCACCTTTGCCTAATGTCCCCCTGTGACACGGCAGGAAAGCGATTTGTTTTCTGAACATTTGAACATTTAATCCTTTTCAAGGTAAAACCCAGTTATTATGAAATGGGGCACAGGTTTTCCTCTGGAGAATGGGAATCCAATCTCAATGGGCATAACGAAAAAATACCAGGTGTAAATGAATTTACATTTCAGTATTTCAACAGCAACAAAAAAATCCAGATGGTAAATGTGTCCGGTTTGCTGCAATAGGATGCTGTCTTTGATAAGATAAGATCATCCTACATTCGTCCCACTACAGGGAAATTTGCAATGTTACAGCAGTAAGAGGGCAGGCAAAAATAGATGTAACTAAGTAATTGTAAATAAACATGCAATACTTATAGGGACCTATACAAAAATATATATATATATATATATAGTGTATATATATATATTTATAAATAGTTTTTATTTATAAATAGTTTATATATATATAAATGGAGTAAAGTCTAATATACAGTGTAAAAACATGTTTTATATACAGTGAGAATATATAGTTGAATAGATTGCAGAAACGGAAACCAAACCCTGATGATGTCGTAAGTCTCTGTAATACAGACAGAGTGAGATAACAGTTTTCCCCCCCCTCTTTGGTTTTGTGCCTGCGGCCCGCTGTACTTTTGCTAATGAGAGTAACCACATTAGTTCAACTGGTTCAATGGAGCAGCTGTCTGTTACAGCACAAGATTACATTAGAGCAATAAAAGCAAAGGTCAGCTGGACATTAAAAGGAGAGTGGGGAAAACGGTAAATAAGAGAGGGAAACACCCCGGGGACAGAGTCTTCAGTCAGAGACACATCCCTCACTGTTAATTCACTGTGATATCTTCTTTTGTTGTCTCCACAGAAATTGTTGACACATTCAGCAGTGCTTCCGGTTTGTCTTTGCTCAACCTTCACACTTTAGAACAGAACTTTTAAAGGCTCAAATGTATGAGTCATGCTTCTACTCACTGTGTAAACAGCAAATGGTAACTGTGCAAAACAGCTTAGTGATAATGTTACAAATTAATCTGCTCTGGTAGCCAAAATAAAATGCTCAAACGTGCACAATTAGCAATTATGTAGAGTTAAATGTTTTGATCCAGTAGAAGAAAAATACATTGGGAGACCTTTAGTAAATTATGCATGTGCAGATGCTCACAGTAAAGAAGTATTAGCATTACAACCCCTGTGCAGTAATCACACATTTTGATGCGTCTCACACTTTAACTAACAAGTTCATAGACATTTGCTTTTAAATTTTAACAATTTGAAATAAGAACTGAATTTTGTGTGTTGCAACAATGTTTCAAGAGGTTATAAGATTTAAAATGTTTGTCCTCATACTCTCATATTTTATATTACAGTAAACAGTATATAATCATACCAGCATTATCATATTTCTTTAAACAACTGCTTACTGTTGAGGAGTTTTGACCATCCTTAAAAATTACTGTATATGTGACTTTATATATCATGTATATAATGTATATTACACTATATCTGTACAGGATAATAGTGCCTGTCTAAATTTCACAGATACTCCCTTCTCTCTCTAAGCAGTACCAAGGTCAGGTTATTGGTAAAGGCCCAAACCAACAGAACATTTTAGCGTCTACGCTTAAGGACTTTTATATCTAACTCAGATGGGCCAGACAGAGATACACCAACCTTAACCCTCATTGACTTGAACTCTTTTGCGTATTTCACCAGTAGCAAGACGTAAGGACACGATGTGATTTAGGAATGCATATTTAGACTTAACTATCCAATAGGATGCGAACACCTACATGTAACATAGAGAGTGACAGCAATTGTTACCATTCATGGATGTACTGTTAGAATGGGTGACGCAAGTAGAGGAAGATGTATGGGGATGCTGTGGGAGACATCTTCAGACAGATATTTTGTGTATATTCAGTAGTATATAATTAATTTTGTAAATTTCATTAGTATATTTATTGTATATTGTAAATATGTTCTCTCTATATCTCTCTCTAGCCATTCTGGTCTACAGAGTATTTCGCAATGAGTCGAAGAGAAATGTAAAGGTTCTTCATGGCATCATTCACCTGCTTGCTCTTATCATCAGCATCATAGGTGAGATATATAACCAAATTATAAGCCTTTTTCTAACACCAGAAAATATGTCCCTATACCATTGTGTAACTTCTTGTGTATGTGTGTGTGTGTTTAGGTTTTGCAGCTGTGTTTGATTTCCACAGAGCAGCAAAGATTCCAGACATGTACTCTCTTCACAGCTGGTGTGGCATGGCCACCTTAGTCCTGTTCTGCTTGCAGGTATACACACATACACACACAGATTAACTGAATTCTTAGCCTTACCCTAAGCATCATAAATTAATGTCTAACTCTACAAAGACTACAAAGCAAACAGCCACTTACTTACCATAGCCTTTGTGTCTGCTCCAATCCGTCTGGATCCATTGGCAGAACTCATCGGATGGTTTTTAATTTAAGCAACATTCTAAATAAATAAGATCTGAATAAGTTCAGCATAACAACAATCCAGAAACATAACAACAATCATGCCACAATCATAGTCACTGAGATCACAGTTGTTCCCCATTCTAATGTTTAATATGAAAATTAAAGCTGCTGACCTGCTGGATTTTCTGCATTGTACTGATGCTGTATGAGTCCTATAAAGTTCTCTCTGAATTTGTAATGAGGATTATAACTTTAAAACTCATGTTTTTTCCTAGTGGGTGATGGGTTTGCTGTTCTTCCTGTTTCCGGTTGCGTCGTTATGGTTACGTGCCGCGTACCTCCCCATCCACATGTTCTGTGGTCTGGTTCTGGTAGTTATGGCCATAGGGAGCAGTCTGCTTGGCATCACAGAGAAACTCCTCTTCAGCATCATGTATGTGGGCTTTTGACTGTACTACTGTATTTTACATTAAACTAATTTATCTGTTTATATTTTGTATCTATTTTGTACATCTGTCTCTGACTCTATCTTCTGAATCCCTTTTCTCTCTTTCTCTGCCCAGGCCAACTTACCCTCTGTTTTCCCCAGAGGGGATGCTGGCCAACAGTTTGGGGATCATGCTGGTGTGTTTTGGGGTGCTGCTCTGCTACCTGGTCTCCAAGGAAGAGTTCAGACGCCCACCTAACCCAGAGGAAGAGTCCCTATCTGTGCACTTCAAGACCCTGACAGAGGGGGGGTCACCCACCACACCCTGATCTCTGGGTCTGACTTCCGACACCTCCAGCATATAGTTTATGTGAAGTCAATAAAAATATGGACAGGAAGCTTTAATAATGGTCTCTCCTGATCTTGCGTATTACTTAACGAATCCATCAACTTTCATCCAAAAAGTATTTTTTGCTTTTATTAGGATTAGTATAGTAAAAACCCATAGTACATGTAGCAGGCAGTCTAATCACGGTTCCTGTTGTCTTCACTTGGCATCTCCATAGCTTCTGTCATCTCAACATGTGGACACAAGGGGCGATGTCCCTTTTTCCCTGCAGTGGTTAACTGCCTAAGGCAAAGGTAATTAAACTCCTACAATATCAATGGCTACCCACACAGTTCTATGCTGTTGTAAAGCTGAGGCCCAAACCCAGCCCACACTATTTTTTTTAACAATTTTCTTGACTGAGTGCGCCTGGTGCTGCCATATAACTGTTTTGCAAGCAGTGGCTACACTCTGTATATTTATCTCCCCCTAAAGGCATTAAGAGAGAACATTTCTCAGTCAATTATGCTTGAAAACATTATCACTCTTACCTGAATAGGGACCAAAGAAAGGGTTACAACATAAACCGAAGCTGATATACTGTCTGGAGCTAGCAGAACTCTCTGCTACCTGAGTCTACCACCATTCTAATAGTCCTGCATTGATGTGTTTGGCTGCTCGTGAAAGATATAAAATTCATTCCCCTCAATGTGTTGAAGCAAATTCTAAAAGTGTAGCTGTTTATGGCTTTTTGACTTGACTTCAGGATCAGCCCTTGTGCCTAGAGCAAAGCTTTTATAGAGCGTTGGCCAGTCTCCAATAGTGGATGTTGCCTTTATGTAAGTCTTAATATTGTCATTTTTTTATAGGAAATTACATTAGAAATGTCTATTTATTTTACATTTATAATACATTGTATTAAACAGTAAATTGATTATGTGCCTTCAGAAGTGTGCAATTGTTGAGAATCACTGTATTTAGCAGCAGACGATAACTACTCAAATATGACTAGAATCGGTTCTACACAACCTTAATTTTTGCTTAATTGAACATTGAAGTATTTCCATTTTTGCATTTCATTCTATACAGCTACATCCCAATGGGAAATACTTTACTCTTGCTTTATGTATATTAAAGCTTTACTGGGGGCTTCACAGCATTTTTAGCATTTTCTGCTAGCCTTCTACAGTTAAATGTCCAGGGCAACTGACTCTGGCCTTCAGAGCATGTCTCCTGGGATATACTCTCATATACACTCCATCATAACCTGTAGAATTGTCATATTGTCATTGTAAAATCTCTGAAATAAAGTGTATGTGTTCGTGAAACAGTGCATAAATGAAGTCTAGTCTTGTTCCTAAACATTCTCTGATACTGTGTGTCTCTCCTGCTGGGTGACTCCACAGGCTGCTGCAGCAGAGCAGGGGAACATGGGTCATATGGTCAAATTAGATGTGTAGCACCATCCAGTGGTTACTGCCTAGACTACCTACAGGGGATAATGGAAAGTCAAGAGCAGCATCCTGACATTGTTACATGTGCCACATTTTTATGTGCAAACTTCTTTGTAATCTTCTAGGAGTTCAACTTTTTTAATAGTGACAATAACACTGTCAGGAGATTCTGCACTGTGTAAACCAAATATGAACTCTCCCCTACAATAACAATAATTATATATATTTACTGGCTGTCCTGATGGTGTGGTCAGGTTTAGGTGGATATTGCACCGCTGGTTTGGAGAAAGGCTCCATTAATTCCTTTAAGTTCTTCCTCCAAAATACAAGGTTCTTTCCAGTGGGTCATTAGAAGCAATGTTTTAATATCCCTGGTGCACCACTATACCAAGGTGTTACAGACAAACTATTTACAAAGTAAAACTAACCACTGAAAGGAAACTTACCCTGACAGAACTTTACATGAAACATAACTATTTACAAAGCCTTGCCTGAGGCACATTGAAATTGAAACACAAAGTGAACTATTTACAAAACTCAACAATAAAGCACACTTCTGTTCATGTCTGTTAACGTGGGGGAATTGAACAAATAACACTAAATTGGTTAGACAGACATGTCACTCATGCTGAATAGAAAGTCTTCATTACTAATCAGTCTCCTCTTGTCTGGCCCCTAATTCTAATTCTGTTCCATGTCATGACTTTGCTAGTGATGTGTTCAATTATAAAATAGTAACCTTAATGTTGCACAATGGTTGACATTGAGAAATATATTCAGTTCAAATTCAAAACCTTAAAAGAAATTAGATACTAACCAGTGGGCCACTGCATGATGGTGACAAAACCTACATATTTTAATGAAAATGCATAAAACAGAGAAGGCATCAATGAGCAGGTTCAAGGGTTGACATTAATAAATGCGGTGTGCTTTTTAATATTCATATTAAATATTAATTAATCTAATGTAGAGCATACATATAAAGACATTTATATGCTGAGCATAGTGAAATGTGAATGTATCTGGGGTAACCACATGTAACAATCAAGTCAAGCTCAATTATTCCCCCTTTCAATCCCACGAGAGATACAATTACACATCTGCCTTTCATTCAGCATTCTTCCTCTATAATTCTAGGAGTCAATCTTTTCACATGAAACGATAAACACATTTTAAATGCTTAATATTTATTTACATGGTGATGTAACAGTCCTGGGTTTAAAATATGACCTTACACACAGTGACAAAGCACACATGTAACACGAGTAACAGGGACCACTGACCCTGCTCTGTTCCAACGTGGTGTTTGAAACTTGATACCCCTTAAGTTGGGGATGAAATCCTACATATAAAGCACAACACACTGTTTTAATGACAGACTACACATCTGCCAGGTGGCTCGTCAATGATTTCAAGCAATGCTGTTGATAGTCTTGGACTTCCAATCAATTTGCTAATAATCCTTCATTAATCCAACTGTCCAGAATTACAATTATACATTGTCCAGCAGCCAGACTGTAAAAATGCCTTGTGAACCAGCACGATTAAGTATTAAAACATCTCATAGCTGGAGACTCCTGAGCAGAGAAAGAGAAAAGGGCAGTGGTCATAGAGACTGACAGAGGTTAGAGGTCATAGGTTACATCGGCACTAGCAACACTGGTAGAGAATTGCTGATATATTAGAAACGTAAAGTTCAATTTACAAAAAAAAAACAGGCATTCGTGTGCATAAAATACATAAAAACTTCAAAGTTTAGTCCCATTTTCTGAATATAATTTATCGGTCATACCCTCTTGAAAACTAGCGCTGATTGACTGCTCACTTCTTCCTCTTGTTACTGTTTCAACAAATGCCAAGCTTTCCATTCTCTCACAGCAGATAATCAATCAGTTGTCTTTGAATAATTTTTGAAACAATGGTTTCTTGATTTTAGACAAAGGTAAACTAATGCAGGCTAGTTTTTGTCATCAACTGTTAATTATGCGATGTGAAATGTGAAGCTGAAAATATGAAAATTGTTTTGGAATTTGATTAATGTATATGGGACTTAAAATGCAACTGATGGCTACATACATGATAAAGTGACCTTTGACTTCTGACATTTAATTAGTTCATATTTCAATCCATTCAAGAGGCCAAAAACATGTTTTTCGAGGCCAGAGTGATCTTTGACCAAAATGTAATCAGTTTATCCATGAGTCCAAGTGAAATATTGTGCCAAATTTGAAGAAATGTTCTCAAGACGATCTTCAGATATCCCATTCAAGAAATTCGTAAACTTGACCTGAGAGCTTGACCATTGGGAACCAAAATCAAATCAGCTCATCCTTGAGACAAAGTGAATGTTTGTATCAAATTTGAAGAAATTCCCTCAAGGCCCGTTGTCACAGGCTGTCGCTGGGATAGAGGCATTAAAATTCAATATAATTGTTTTTGTATGGCAGTATAGAACTAGTTAATCTAAGTATGATGGGAACACAAAGTATGATCAGTTATTTGATTCTAACATAACACTGTTATGCTTAGATATGTTGCTTAGTTTATAGATTTTAATTGTTTCAAGCAAAATGTTAACTTTTAGCTTTACTGGACTCTATGAGTGAGAAAAAAAATGATGTCCTTGGATTACAGCTAACATTACAGCAGATAAATGCATTGCACATCAAGCCATTCCTTGCTTTTTGTTTTTTTTAAAAGGCTAAAACAAAGAAACATCACAAGACTTCAAATGTAGAGGATTGATTTTTCTACCGCTCCATTCGCACCTGTTTCAATGTGTAAAGAGAAATCCAGACATAGATAGGACATGTTTTGCCAAGTAAGATGAGCTATGACTGGACAATCACTGTTCAAGGAATTACTGAGAGTAAGAGGAGCCATTTGGCACCTCATGGGACTTGTAAGCACTTTTTTCATGGCAATGCGCATCAAGGCCCTGGTAAATCAGTTTGGGAATGATGTGACCACAGGATACAAAAAACCTTCATGATAAAAACAAAATAACAAAATCCTACATGAATTAATAGCATACAAAAATCTCAAAGGCATTGTTTCAGGTTCATCTTTGTAAATGAATTATATCCTACTCAATCAAGAAGAGTTCTTAACCCAGAATGTACAAAACTGTACTATAATGTTGCTATTGTTTTTTTTGTCTCCTGGAAACATTCCTTTGTTCTGAGGGAAAATTACTCCAAAAGATAAAACAACAAATCCAAATTGAAACACTATTCATATAGGTTAACACAGACATAACTTAAAAAAGATAAATATCACTTACTTTTGTTTTATAAACAGTAAGTCAGTGCTCATACAATGACAGCATAATCCTAGTTCAACTGACCAGCTTCTGTCTGGCACAAGTTCTAGAGCAAGGATGTGTCCAGGTTTCCAGTCATTGTGTCATTTAAGCGCTTCAAACTTGAAATGCAAATCTTCATTAATGGCGTCAATAGCAAAGTGGCGTCTGACTTTAACCACCTGGTGTTTCAAACATGAACTTGGCAGAGAAACTCCAGAGCAGTGTAATATGGACTTCCAGAGACATAAGTTAATCAGAGATAACCGTCTTTTTTGTGTTTACAATTTCCATAATCTTGCTTTTCCTCATCGTGCTTTGATTTTCTTCGAACTTTGATGTTTTCCTCCCTCCCTTTGTACTCGTTCTTGTCTTTGACTGGTTAACAATGCAACAGATCAGGTTTGTATGTTAACCACCTGCAAAAAAGCTGAACAGAAGAAGAAATGCTTTACATGTTGTACTCATATATTTAACTTATCATGCTTCACATGAAGTGCTCATCTTTCTGAAACAATCTGACAAGTATACATACTTCTTGCAGCAGCGGGCCTGGGTGTGTATGGCCCACAACTATAACTGTATTCCCTCTTAATTTAGTACCAACAGCACATGAAAAACAAACCAAACTTCTAAATTAGTGGCAAGCATAGCCAAACCTTACATATTCCATATCTTCTGTGAATCTTGGAGTGTATTCTGTACAATCTCGATTGACCCTCTTCCCTTGTGTCTGACTTAACACTTAAACTTTTCTCTATACATTGGACTCAACAAAGGGTCTTTTTGGTTTGACAGGAGAGGTAGGTCCTGTCTTTCTCTCAGTTGGTCTGTCTGAGCAGCTATGAATCACTGGCAGTGTTCGGGCCAGCTTCACGTCCAGGTAAGAGGGATTGTGACTAGCAACCTGCATCGAGCTCTCACCTTTGGAACCACTACTTGGCAGCACCTCATAGTAGTCAAGGTGGTTGTGACCATTGTGGGCATTGTTGTTGCTGCGGTTGTGGTAGGCAATGGAGGAAGGCTGTGGTTGGCTGAAGCCTCCTTGGTTGGGTGGGGTTTTACCAGGTGTGGTAACCACTGTGTCCACTGAAGACACAGCCCAGGAGCGTGAGGGGCTGAGACAGGATGACAAATTAGAAGGAGCTTGTTGCTGATACTGCTGCTGCACCCTCACTGTCCTGTCAATAACGCCCATAAAAGGAGTGCTCCTTGACGACCGACCTCCCTCCCCAGGATAAGTCCCACCTCCTGTCATACATATTTCTGACTGGGAAGAGATCAGAAAGAGATCATCATGATAACCAGTAACCCCTCCAACAGAGGCAAGCTCTGAAGGTAAATCCATGTGCTGTGTTGAGGCCGAGGTCCTGAAGCCTGATCCATGATTAGCTGGCTGCCCACCAGCGAGGCTGCTGCTGGTGGTGGGGAAACAGATACTGACACTCTGATTGAGAGGCCTGGTGGAGGAGACAGTGGATGAGGTTGGATGGGTGCTAAGTGGACGTCGCAGCCCACCCTGATCATGGTACTGATAATCATGCAATGATGGAAGGCTTTCAGGCGGTCCCATTGTTGCCTCTGTAACTTCCATGGGGTAGGAAGCTGCTTTCGATTGGTTGCGACTGAACTGACGGGCCTGGGCGAACCGGTTGTTCCCCACCATTTCCCCTCCTGCTCCTCTCCCAAAGCCAGATGCAGGTCTCAACTGGCAAGTCAAGCCAACATCTAAATCATCAAGTGGATATGAAGCTACAGAATTAAGACCAGCCTGGACCTGCAGGCTAGGCCTGACATTTAGGAGACTGGAACAAATTCCGTCTCCCAGTTCATCCAATTCTCGGGGCAGATAGGCAAACTGTGAGTAAGCTGAACTTCCCAAAACCATGCTGGAGTGGGTTGAAGAACTAGGCTGACTGGTTCTAACAACCTGGGCTTTGGCTGGTTGAAGCCATTGACCTTGTGCAGGGTTCTGCTTCTGAAGTGATCTCTGATCAGACAAAAAGTGGTATTGCTGCACTCCCTGTTTCTGGTCTGAGTGGTGGAGAGCTAAGTAAGAGTGTGGATAGTGTTGCACACCAATCCCTGACAATGCAGTGATACTTTCTGACATTGGGCTGGCTTGATGCTGTTTTGGGGAGGAAGGAGGACTGAAATTGTGAAAGGAGGATGAAGGAGGATGAGGAGCAGAATGACAGGCTGAAGTGGAAGGAGAGTGGATGGGACTTGAGAGGTGATGATACAGTTGAGTAGGGGAGAGGGAGGAGGGTGATGACATCGCAGGCCGACAGTGAGTGTCAATACTTTCAACCACAGGAGGAGGGTGGAAGGAGGAGCGTGGAGGGGGATCTCCTTCACTGTCAACCCTTTCGTCTACCGTCTCTTCTTCCTCCTCTTCCTCTGGAAGCCCCTCCTTGTCATGCACCTGCAGACAACCTGAATCTCTGCACCTGGCCTCGTTGATGGACACATTATGTTCATAAGCATGGTGTGATGAAGGACGGGGAGACTCTTGTTGTTGAGAATCCTGCCGACACTCTTCCTTGACCCGGGACAGCAAACGCTGGATCTCCCGATTAGATGGACACAGATGGCTGGCCTCAATTAGGTCCTCCAGGGCTGCATGAAATTGTCTGAATGATGACAGAGAGCAAAAGCGGAGTCAGAAAAGTTATTCAAGAAGATTAACAAAAAGAGAGTGTGCTTTCATTATTAATGCAGAGAATTTTGGGAGCCCAAACTTTTTGTTGTAGTCATTGGTAACAAAAGGTAATGAAGGAATTCATCACATTTCTGATTTAAGATCTGATCCTGTTCCAACTCAATATTCAGTCCCACAGTCCTTCAACTAAATGGTTCATTCAATTTGTGCTGAATCCAAAAGAGTAAGAGAACTAAATCCTTCTTGATCTGTTACTTTGTGCAGTATTCAAAGTGTACTAAAATGATTCATAACACTTGGGAATGATCAAAACAGACCACACCCACCTCTGATCATGGGTGTTCTCAGAAGTATGACAGAGTTTCTATTGTATGTTCTAGCCAGTAAGTAGCTTGTTAGGTATACGTCTTGGTACTAATTGAATTGCCGAAGCCTAACCTGCCACCTAGACTAAGTTTAAGTATTACAAAGACGAAAGCTAAATATGTGAGCATATAGCCTCTCTGCAAATGTGTCAGCTCCTGTAGTGCCTTGCTATGGCAACACCTTGAAACTGGCTATGCTAAGCTATGTAAGTCGAGCTTACATACAGCAATTTAGAATTGGTTTGGTACTTGTATGTGAGATACTTGGTATTTGTGGCCAGTTAGGATCTAGACACGTACTTGTGCCAGTGGTCCAACCCAAAGTTATTGGTCAAAAAGAAGTGCTGTATTTATGTCCATTCATGTGCATGAATGGGTGGATGTGAGTTGTACTTTGAGCAATTACTGACACTAGAAAACCGCTTCATAAATAGAGTCCATTTACTATTCCATTAAACATTATGAGCCAGCAAGGACAACTTTTTCTTTCTCTGGATGTGAGGACAGGAGTTGTGAAACAAGTGGCCACACATCCACGGAAGTCTGAAATTATATAAAGACTATTTGACAGTACATATTTCAGTCTCCTTACTTAAAGGAATAGTTCACCCAAAAATGCTAATACACCTTTTATCAACTCAGCCCTATGCCGATGGAGGGATGGGTGAATTATTTGAATGTTTGAGAGTTTTAGAGGTAATCAGAGTAGTGGCAGCCGAATCCAATACAACTGAGGATATTAGTGAGCTTTCTAAAAAACATAACCTGCCACCATACCACTCCTATGGTGTCATCCAAGTGTCGGCAAGCCCCGACATTCATATTCGACTCGAAACGATGTCATTTACACCTTGTTTAAAGCCTAAAAGTCCACCAGAAGTGGCCAAGCTAGCATACGTTAGCATTTCCAACGGTCCCTTAATGCACCTCGTATGATAATATCAACAGACATTTAGGCTTTAAAACATGGTGTAAATCATTTGTTTTTATGTGTTGTTTTGTCTTTGAACCAATTATATACTTTTTTACAAAAAAAACTAATACATTTAACAGTTCATGATTTGGTTAGGGTCAGGTCACTGCATTCAGCAACTTGTTCTTTTGCTGCTATAATTACCTGCGGCTGCGTTTGGCCCGGGCTCTGGCATAAAAGGCCTCATAGGATTGAGCTTTTAGTTCTAGTGCTTTGGTAGCAAACTCCTCAGCAAGGTCAAAATCCTGAAATAAGAATGGAGGGCAGAAGATTGAGAGCGATGCGTTTTTTAAAAACAAAACAATCATTTAACTAAAACAATTACAATTAACTTATGAGTTATATTATGTCAATGGAATGTGATGTGTTTCCTACAATGCTAGGAAACAAATAAGTGTAACAAGTGTTTAACAATCATTAAACTAAAACATGTCATGGGTTACAATGACATTATGAGTAATATTGAGTCAATGGAGTCAATGGAATGTGTTTCCTACAATGCTAGGAAACACATTAGTGTTGCAGAGAGATAGAAAGGGACCCACATTCATCTTACGACGGCACCGTGACAGGTTGAGCAGCACACACACTCTCAGCTGTCTGAATGTCTTCAGCTCGTCCCCTGGAAACTTCTGAAGTGCTGACTGATAGGACTGAGCAGCTTCTCGCACTTTACCTTGCTACATATGTACACAGACACACAAGACACACACACATACAAAGTGTACTTCTGAATCATGAAATTATAATTGCAGTATGTTTTACACACAGTATCAAATAAACTTTTGAGTATTTGGTTTGTGTTTAAGTTTGCTTGTGCTTGTGTATTTTACCTTGTACAGTTTGTCTCCTTCCTGAATCAGTTTAGTGAGCAGAACCATTAGGATGTCCGGTTTAGATGTTGCCATGGCCCAGGTTGCTGGTCCTACACACACAAACACACAGACACACACGCACACACAGACATGAATGCTAGCAAGTACCTTTCATTTTATCTTCATTTTCAAAAACCTTTTATTGAAAACACAATTCAGGTATCTGTGGTTTGTAACTTGTCAAGCTTTTATTTTGTGACAGTGGAGCAGTGACAAGCCTGTCATTGCCCTGTCAATTTGTTTCTAAATTATATTTAATATTTAAAATGCAGCTGAAAATGTTTTGACCAACCACAAATGTTTGACATTAAATAAATAGTAAAGAAAATAAATAAATAGATATTAACCTACTTAGTCCCTTCCTGATTTCAACTGTAGCTACTGAAACGTGACCTATACAAATCAAAATGTTCTTGAATGTGACACATTAAGAAAATAAGAATCCCAAAAAGATTCTGATATGTATATTCCAATAATCTGATGCACATCTATTATTTTCACTTCCTGGTTTCAACAACTGTCATTTCTGCATACAACCACTAACGGTCACCACTCAATGTAGTCACCAAGAGATTCGAAACCCACGAAAACAGTGCATGTTACAAGAAAATCGATCGTTGAAGAAAAATAACCACAAATTAACACCTTTGTCTTCCAAAAGAGTAGAGTTGCAGACTATCCACATTTTAGGGGGAACTTTCTCCTTTTGAATTAACAGTCATATTTAATGTTTTAGTGGCTTTATGTCACTGTGCGAGTAAATCATGTTTTGGTGGTAAAAGACAACTTTATAAGGGTTTTTTAAATTCATGTTAAAATAAGGTGCACTTATAATAAAAAAGGAGTGAGGTTAATTATTTAAAACATTACAGTAGCACTTAATAAGCTTATTGTTCATATTTTTAAGTTTCATATACCTCGTGATGACTGAGTCATATTCCTACCTATCTTGGCTCCCTTTCTGAGTAGAGCGATGACAGCCGAAGTGTTTCTGCAGCCGACCGCTCGGTCAAGAGGACGCATCCCACTGCAATCCACGTGTTCCACCAGTGCGCCATGATCTACCAGGTACTGCACCTAACACAGGAGAGGTAGCAAACAGGTTTCGCTCAGTTATATTGTCTTTTGCAGACTCTGCAGGAAAGGTAAAGCAGGGACTGCCACACTTTAGTTTGGCAGGTATACTGTATATGTAATGTCAACTGCTTCTGGTTCACACACCACTTCTGGGTCACCACGGAAGGCAGCGAGATCCAGAGGTGTTCGTCCACTGCGGTCAACATGAGTTGTGGCTGCACCTCTCTCCACCAGCTCTCTGACCAAGGGTATCTGGCCTTTGAGACATGCCCAGCTCAGCGCTGTTAACCCCTCCCTGTCGCTCTGGTCCAGAGAGGCTCCTAGAAACAGACAGAGATAGAGAGATTCATCTCAGTGAACATCAAGCTTAGAGATAATGTTGAGGTCAGATGACTGCAGCAGGATTCAACCCCTAACTGATTAAACTGTGTGAATTAATCCAGTTATTCAGCCACTATAGCACAGGCGTAGAGGCTTTTGAGTTCTTGGGGTGAAAATAAAAAAAATATTTTCCATTTGCAGCCATTGTTGTTATTATGGTATGGTGCGGTTGGTTACCATGTTCAAGCAGCAGCTGTGCGGAGGGCATATGTCCCTCGGAGGCTGCCGTCATTAGAGCTGTTCGACCCTGTTGATCAATCATGTTCACATCCACCCCATGATTCAGTAGCAACTCCACCACCTGACCACGAGACAGAGGGAGAAAGGCACTCAACATTTCAACAGCATGAATCAAAATAGACCTTATTCTGTGTGTGCGTGGGGGGGCATACCTTCCAGTGGCCATATCTCACGGCACTGAAGAGCGGAGCCACACCTCGCCTGTTGCCTTGCTCGGCAGCAGCACCCTGATCCAACAACTGCCTGCACACAGGCAGCCTGCCACTTCCTGCTGCTGCTGTTAGAGCTGAAAACAGAGGATTGGACAGAAGACGTGTGTTTCTAAATTGTTTCTTTTGGCTCTTCAGCAACACTATCAAGTATCAGGACTTTAAAAAGATTGTGGAAGAAATTGTCTCTTCTGGAGAAAGAACCAAACAGATTTGGAGGAAAGTTTTAAGCCTAAAAGTCCACTACCGGAAGTGGCTATGCTAGTGGACGTAGCAATGCGAACCGGCACCCCGCACGTTCCCTTGGGTGAGGGTGTGTGTGGTCTTCTGGTGTGTCTGCAAAAGCGGGAACGCGCCTTCGAGGAGGCTATCAGAGGGTGTTTAGGCTAAGAGCATGGTGTAAATGACGCTGTTTCAAATCAAATATGAATGTCGGGGCTTGCAGACACTTGAATGACACCACACAAGCAATATGGAGGCATGTTCTGTTTTTTTCTGCTGTTATTATACATCTGAAGAAGGGGTTCCCTTTACGTCACTTGTATTGGATTCGGCTGCAACGCTGTTTACTCTTGAGACTCCAAAGGTGTTTTGTGGACTCAAACACGTCCCCCCCATCGGCATAGTGGCGAGTACATAATGAACTTTCCCTTTTAAAGGAGTTTTGTAGTTTTGAGTAGTTTCTCACAAAACAATGAGATTGGTTTCAGATTATGGAACCAGAGGAAGTGGAACTCTGGCCAACACAGGTTCTACCTGCTGTTTATTTCTTAAATTTCCTAAAAACGTTTTTGCTTTATTCCCCGATCTCTATTTTCATTATGGCCTTAATATGGTTCAACAAATAGTTCTGCCATGCAATGACAGTGCATATGTCAGCAATAAGAGAAAGACAAGAGAAAGCCATAGTCCCTCTAGGCCTGTCACGATAACACATTTTTCTGTGCGATTAATTGCCCCAGAAATTATTGCGATAAGCGATAATATTGCCGTTTTAACACCATTTTCAACTTATATAATGATAATGGCATATTAATGCAAGTACACCCTTTCGAAGATCAATAAACTTTTATTTTTAAAGAACACTGGAACTGGACATCTGGAAGACATTTAAGAAAGACTTTTTTATTGCCAAATATATTAACTGTTTAAAGTAGATTATAAATAAAAATAAATACAAAAACTTTTTAACTTAAAACTATGAATAATATATGAAATGTTAACAAAAGTTTACACTATACTTAAATAAATAAAAATAAATACAAAACAGACACACTCTGACTCGTGACTCTGACCCCGTGTCTCCGCGGAGACCCCTGTGTCAGACCGCTCGGAGACCGCCGTGTCTCCGCGGCTGGGCTGTCGCAGGCAGGCTTCTGCCCGCCTTCGTCCCCCCGAACGCTTTTGTGAAACCTTTCTCGCCGTGGTCTCCGTTCCTCCCGCCCCGAGCCTTTCCAAGCCGACCCGGAGCCGTCCCGGCGCACCACGGAGGAAATGCGCCCGGCGGGGGCCAGCCAGCGCTTGGGAGAGGGCTCGCGAGGAGATCCTCCCACACCTGCACGGGAGCCCTGACGCACGCGGGGCGCGGGCAGCGCGGAGACAAGAGTCTGTCCACCGGCAGCCGCGGCCGACTGCCGGATGGGATCTGCATCGATCTCATTTTTAGCCTTATGCGAGCGGAGTTGACGGAAATCCGTCATAGAGACGGAAAACTTTAATCCCTGAATTTATTGCAGCCGGCAAAAAATTATCGCTCATTTTAATTTATCGCGCAATTAATTGATTTATTGCATATCGCGACAGGCCTAAGTCCCTCTATTCAAAATTATTTTATGCAGAAATATTGAATAATAAAAAACAAAAACACAAATGAAGTGTGCAGTTTTAAAGTATATTTTGTACAGTTGCATCAGGTTTTGTAGTACCTGTCTCTCCCCACAGAGTGTCAGATGTGTTAATCTCAGGTCTCTCCTCCTCTTCCTCATCTTCCTCTGGAAGATCTAGTAGATACGACACCATCTACACACACACACACACACACACACACATACACACACCACATACGCAGACACAGATAAATAATTAATAGGTTTTTATGGATTCTTGTTGTAGAATTTTTGAGTGTCTGTCTCTCTCTGTTTAAGTTTGAATAATATGTTAATATTTTACAAATACATCTATAGATTTACATGAATATATGAGTCACACACATCAATACTATCTTTCTGAGGACCAGTTTTAGTGACTATAAGGCCTTGTGGAGTGAGGACATTTAGGGTGGTCCTCAGTTAATCACACAAAGGGCTGTTTAAGGGCGTGTTTGTGTGCGTGCATGGGTTTGACTTCTGTGTGGCACAGTGACTGACACACGTTCCTAGGGCTGTATAAGGGTGTGTGTTTGTAAATGTGTGTTGACCTCTGTGTGGCCCATGCTGGCTGCTGCAATCAGAGCTTGCTGCACTGCATGGGTCTTGCTTGCTCCCCGCTGGCCACAGCAGGAAGTGCAGCTCCAGTCCGCACGATTCAACAGGAAGTCCAGCACCTTGAGGTGGCCTCGCTGAGCTGCGTGCACCAACACACACTGACCAGAGTTGTCCACATGACCCACCTGAATACACAGAAAGACAAAGGCTTGTGTAGAATATTATTTTTTGCTAAGGAAAGTTTCCAACTGAGAGAAATGAGCCGGCATGAAGACAGACAGGGATGAAGTAGAGCTTTTCGGAGCATCAAATGTGACTGGAGCCAGCTCTCGAGAATCAAAGTTGAAAAGTTGAGGATGGTCAGATGCGACTAGCAAGAATTTTGGCTAAAGCATAGATCTATTTGGAGAACTTTCAATTTGATAACAGTATCTTAGAAGTCTGATGGAATATATATTTTTTAATAGAAATATAATGCAATCCTGGAGTTTATTGGTATGGTCTATATGCTTGCCAAATGCCATGTCCCCAGATCCAATGTGTTATTTGTGGTGTCATTCTTAATATCACCACTGAGTGAAACAAAAGTACATTTGCACATTGTAGGTTTAATACAATGTTTTTCAACATGTTAAAAGCTCTCTCTTGCGCCTTTTATATGCTCAAATACATGATACATGATGAATAAGTTGTCAATGGCTGAATATTTCCACCTCAATACACCTGTAAACAAATGCCAGTCTGATACAAATGCACTCAAACAGTCAGACTGTGATGTTACAAAATAAATGTAGTAGGCCCAATGGTAGAGTATACCTTAGCTCTGTGCTGACTCAGCATGATGACAATGTCCATATGTCCAGCAGCAGCAGCAAATCCCAGTGCAGTCAAACCATCATGTGACTGAGAATCCACCTAGAAATACATCACAGAGGCTACAAGTTTGCACTACAATATTGAAAAGTTCTATCATGTTTCTTAAGGGTTAGGGTTATCGTTCTATTTCGTCTCAAGAAACCATAAAACTTAACAGAATCTGAAAAACAAAATTTGTATACCTGAGCTCCATGATCGAGCAGCAGTGCCACGGCATCCTTGTGGCCCAGATGGGAGTGCACACACAATAGAGGGGCGTTGTTAAGGACGCCACTAAGGGAATCCACATCAGCTCCTCCCATGATCAGCAACCGGCTCACCTGGACAGGTAGAGAGGGCAGTGACAACCTGCTTTTGTGTATCTGTATGTGTTAGTGGGTTTCCTTACGTTTTGAGGACCTAAATACGTTAACACAGTCACATTATGGGAATTTGTCTTCTTTATGGGGACAAAAAGAAAGTCCCCATAACATAAATAATGACATTTTAAGGTGAGGAATATTTGAGGCAAGTAGTAACTTTGGTTAAGGTTAGAGTAAGTCTATCCTAAGACAGTGTAAAGCAAAGACAGTCATTTGTCTCTCAACATGCTATACATGTCTGTCAGTGATTATCGAAAACATGTGAAAAATATGGGAACTATGTAGGACTGAATGTGAGGTTTGATTGTTTTTACAGCATTCCTTTGGTCCTGATTTTTAGGAGAGTCTGAAAAGTGGCTTCTGCTTCTACTTTTATATACTGGCGATTTTTTGAAGCAATCAAATATACCTTGCTGGTTAATAAAATATTGCTCTGTGGTGTGAGGTACTCAAAAAAGATATTTTGAATTGCTTTACAGTCCTACAGTCAAAGGAAATCAAGAAACGACTGTCTGTGTGTGTGTGTGTGTGTGTGTGTGTGTGTGTGTGTGTGTGTGTGTGTGTGTATCTGTGTGTGTGTGTGTGTGTGTTACCTTGATGTTAGGGGTGTAGAGGTTGCGAAGAGATGACAGAGTAGGGCTCAGGTTGTCTGTGCTGTAGGACAGCCACAGCCCCTGTAGAACTGAGGAGGAAATCCCAAGCTTCTTACTCAGACCCTAGAGAGTGAATAGATTGGTGTCACCGTCAATTTGGTGATTCTGGTATCAAGAGCAAATTAAATACTTACACAAAAAATTCACAGTAACAATGTTTAAAATTTAAATGAGGTTGTCCACAGTTGTCCACATCCATTTGAGCCGCTGTTGTAAACAAACCGAAATTATGTTTCCAGAGTTTACTTCCTGTATGCGAGCATGAGGTTTACCAAATGTGTGATAAAACATTTCCTTTTTCTAGACGACGAGATCAACTTTTATGGTATTTTTAACTATGCATTGCTCACATCCGTGTCTGCTTGTTTGCTAATTAGTGACCATTTCATAGCCTTTGTTGGCATTTTATTCCAGCTGTAGATCATATTGCGCCATATACATTCTTTCTTCAATATATATTTGTCTCTGGCTTTACATTTTAAGTGTGTTGTATTAAGGTTGAGTTGCCTCTACACCATCCAGAAACATGTTCCTCTTCAGAATAAGGCTATTCGATATTTATCTTTGCCAAGGAGGTTCTGTTGTTATCTGCGTTTTTCTGTGTTCGTTAGCAGGGTAACACACAATTATGACGGGTTACCAGAAAACCTGGTGTAAGGATGCAGTGTGGGTTAGGAAAGACACCATTAAATACGATTGCAGACCAATTCGAGATAGGGCAAATTTCAACATCTCCATTGATTTTCTCAGACACTAATTCATAGGTCTTGATAATAGAAACTAAGGTATTGATGAGTCAGTGCAATTTGGTGCAGATCCAAATGAAAATCCAGATTTAGTGAATTTAAATCTGGTTTCATAACAGGACTGTTGGGCAGAGGTGGAGGTATGCAGGCTACCGGTTGCCATTCTCATTTCACATTACTCTCTATTTTGTTGTCGCTGTGCTGCAAATCTCTCATTACACCAATAACTTTTATCATTTGGATAAAGCATGTCTTCCACACGGCACAGACAGGGATTTTTTGTAAAAACAACACAAACAAACACGGACAACAATGAGCGCGACACCGAACAGGGTACTTCTGGACAGGATTGGAAGTTTGATAAGTTAAGACAAATCTTCTACTTAAAAAAAGCAGATTTTCTGTTGCAAGGGTATGTATGAAAAGTCTGAGACAATCAGAAAATCACAGAAACACAGACTCAAAACACCACAAACCTTTTTTAACCACCAACACAAGAATGATGACCAACAGTGTAGAGAGTCTACAAATGAAAGCCACAGCACAGTGGTACCTCATACGCAGATGTAAGAGGATTTTGACTAACCCACAACAAAACAGCTGCTGTTAGAACTTAACATTTGCAAAGACGTGGACCAGATTTACACTGTCAAGAAGAGAAAGAAGTAACAAGCAATGACTACTATTATCTGGATATAAAAATAATCTCTACAGGGAGATTACATTTTTTGTCTCACTGTACAGCTCTGCTGAAGAAGTGTCTTTTCGATGATTCAACGTGCGTTTGTGTGCACTAACCTTGTAGATATGAGCCTTCAGGATGTGATGTCCCAGCTCCAGAGTTTGCTGTCGATTCAACTTCCCTTCTTGTCTGCAGAGCCAGAAGGCCAAAAGAGTGTGACCACTCCTGGGGTCACAGAGGAACCTGTCATCCTGCCCCTCCTCCCTCCAAACCAGCCACTCTCTAAAGGAGGCGTGGTTCAGCATCCAGCTTCCGTCGCTCCGCCTCAGGAGAAACGGCGAGAGCTGCTCCAGGCGCTGTGAAAACTCGTCCCACTGCAGCGTTCCTCCAGTCAGAGCGGCAGCGTTCACTACCTCAAACAGCTGAAGGAGAACAGGGGAGGAACAGTCATATTTCAAGTTTATTGTTTCATTATCAGTATGTTAAATAAATAACAACAATAATACAAAACCCAGTACATATCACAGTTTCCGGCTTTGGACACACTGCCTTCGCCTCCTCTCTCCACAGTCATTTTGACATTTGTCAGACAGGACCTGTATTTGCAACCTGATTTGATTGGCTAGAACCTGCCCTTGAATATTCACTTTAATAAGATTGAACTAGCTGGTGCCTGTCCTGCAGCATGAAAACTTGACATGATGTCAGAGTCTCAGTACGCTGTGGTGAAATAAAAAAGAAACAGGTTATCAAAATGATAGATGCACAATATGAATGTGTCTGGGAATGGGAGAATAGCAAAACTGTAATTTAAAGAGCGTTGAGTGGTCATCAAGGCTGGAAAAGAGCTATGTAAATACAGACCATTTGCAGACAATCTAGCACAAACACACACGCACACGCGCAGGCACATATGCGCACACGCACATTGATGGTGTTTACCTGCTGGTCGGTCAGTGGGTGCAGAGATGCCACAGCGATGTTAAGCAACGGCAGAACTCTCTGAAAAGACGATTGGGTGGGAAACCGCATGTTGAGCTGCAGCAGGTAGACCTCTGCTAGATTGACAGGAACCACCTACCAACACACAGGCACATGTGTTCAGAAATTATTTTTCCAATTGAATATATCAAACTCATCACACAAATAATTCAGTCACTATAATCCTGTATCACTACATGACTAACTGAAGTATCAAATGAGTAGTAAATCATCTTTATCGTCATTTACCTTGACTTTGTTCCGGTTTCCCCCTCCCTCCCAACCTCTTACTCACTTTGAAGCTGGAGCTCTTCAGGACCAGGTATCCACCCTCTATCAGGTCCAGTGTCAGTTTCAAGTAGAGGTATGAGCCTTTGCTCAGGCTCTTAAGGTGGCTGATCAGTTTGGTGAGTGCCGCGTTGTCAAAACGGCCATTACTCAGCGACACGTTGCTCTGGATCTCGCTGCTGCTGTGGATACGCTGCATCAGGTAACCCTAACAAAAAAACGACGTAATGAGGACCAGATAGATGGGTAGAAAGACAGACAGACACGCAGACAGTTTATGTGCACTTTACCTGCAGGTCTTGATCTATAGCACTGCTCTCCTCCATATTGTCCAGAGAGATGCGATGAAAAGGTAGAGAACAAGTGATGTCCTGAAGGAATAAAGAGACAAACATATTGATATTGTCAGCAAAGTCACTCTCTAATGGTGTTGGTATATTGGTGCGTCAGACAGATGTTATTTCAAGCTTTAATGTGCTTTATGAAAGGTTTTACTATTGCTACATAACAAACGTTATCATTAATAGCTGTTAAAGTTTGAATGTAAAAGTACCCCCGCACCTTTGTTCTGTGGTTGATGTAGTGTAACGTGTAGTTCAGCATCTAGATCCAGCCTCACACTGTGGTAAAATAATAATTGTACTATTTCTGAACATATGAGCTTTTTGGCCTCCTACATTTTGCTACCATACGTTGTGAGCAAGTAAAGCTAACATTTGTAACTCTATTAGAGTAAACAAATAGTTGAATCAATTTCTTACACTTTTGCTAGTTGATTTGTGTGTAGTTTTTTGCTCGTGTCATGCTTTAGTTTGGGAAGAGGTTAAAGAAACACCCTGCAAACTCATAAGAAACCATGTATCACTCTTTCCACAGCCATTTATACACCACTTAATTCCATGGAGACATACAAAGCTTGACAAGGGTCTTGATTTTGATTGTTGTTTGGTTGATCTTCTTTCAAAAAGGTTGTTTGTCAAACTAAATTTAGAAGGTTTCAGAAGGGACTTTGGTGATTATGAAGGCTGTTGGGATAAACATTCTATTGTGAAAAAAATACAGCTGAATCAAAAAGGTTGAACAGCTCTGTGAGTGTGTGTGTGTGTGTTTCTGTGAATACCTGTTGACTGGTCCTGACAGTGGTGATGATCTTCAACCAGGGAGGAAATTTTGGGACGTTTTGGGACAGGAAGGAAGTCAGTGTGTTGCCGTAGTCTGGCCGGTGGAATTCTGCCTCATTTAACCCATCAATCAATACAATAAGCCCTGCCCCTTCCACGTGCAACTTCCTCTCTGAAGAAAACAATGTGGACCAGGACAGATTAAATACAGTCCCTGGTTTAACAGGACAGAAGTTTGCAGAATACAGTAGAATCTGTGTGCACCTCTGTGGAGAGCTTCGAGCGGTTCCAGTATTCCCCTCTGGAGGGCAGAGCTTGGATCCTGGATGCAGGAGCGTAGACTGAGCGTGCTCTGTAGCTGCGGCGACTGGTGCAGTAGCTCCTGATAGGCCAGCAGTTGAGGTGCATGACTTAGCATTGCCGCCATGTTGTGGACGAACTCCGGAACCAGACAAGTGTAACTGTTGTCAGCCTGACAGAAATGATATGAGACTACCTGCAAATACAGAGCAGAATGAATGTTTGAATGAAGGTAGGGTTTTTGGATGACCAGTTTGTTTAGAGATCTTTCCTGGCCACTGAAGTTTCAGTTAGAGAAAAACTGCGAGAAAAAAAGCGAGCGGTACGGCTGATAAACTGATAAATGCGCGCACTTCTCTCAAGAAAGATTTTACTCGTGAAGAAAAGTCCTGATCATTATGTGATGATCAGTGTTGAAATTGTGGTGACAAATAAATCAACATTCAAACTGTACAGGTCAGAGACGTCAGCTGAGAGAGAGAGAGACACAGAGAGAGAGAGAGAGAGAGAGAGAGAGAGAGAGAGCAGCAGAGTGGTGTGTGTGTGTGTGTGTTTGTGCGTGAACACTGTTACTTTCCCCTCAGGTTCTGGATCATAAATAAGCCACTCAATTATTTTATACAATCAACCGCTCATAGTGGTCAATTTAACTCGGGACAAGATTTGACGGAGCTGCCTCCTGTCAGAAATACCTATCAATGATCTGAATATCTTAATTTATTCATCTAGGCCATCAGCAGGGCTCCATCTGATTGGCCAAATATATTGACTGCGTGGCACAAGGAACACCGTATATCGCAGTTTTTGCCGTCTATTGCGATAAGTGTATCGTGCACGTTGCTATCGCGATGACAATAATGCAGCCCTACCCCAGTCCCTCCCACTATCCAGAAACGAAGCCTAGGTATTCCAAGTATCATTTGGAGAATTCTGTGTCACAGGTTGCACCCTGCATCTCTGGATATCTTCAAAAAACTCCTTAAACACAATGTGTTCCCCGAGGCCAAAGGCCTCAGTTAATGCTCTGACATTCCACTAGTGCTGATTATTTCTGTCCTGTTTTGTGTGGATTATTTTCTTTTCTTTTTACTTTTTTCTCTAATGCCACATGTCAAGCGTGCATGGGACTCAATATTATTATTGTTATCTGGGGAAAGAGGCACTGTTGTGAGGTAAATTGTTACATTTACATTTCACCCCTTTAAATTGCATATATTTACTAATTAAAACCAGAAAAATGTATCATGGAACTGAGAAAGAAGCTCAAACTGAACAGGGCGACAGCTGCATGAATACATTTTGTCTGCATTCAAGCCATAATAAGTCAGATTGATATGAATCTCAGTGTACTCTAAAGGAATAAATCCAAGACCACTACCAACAATTACAAAACTTGAAAAATATTCCGTGAGGAGCTGTTTTTGAGACAACATCATAAAACTAGAATTACTCCGCCAACCAGTGCAGTTTCTCTCTACATATTGCGACATAGTTTTTTCAACATTCATATATGGTCAAAATTAAAGTTTTTACCAGATTTGAAGACATTGTCTCAAGCTGATCTTAAGATATTGAGTTTAAGAAAAACATTTACATACTTTGTGAGGCCACTGTGAACGTGACCTTTTACATTTGGCTACCAAAATCAAATCTGAGTGAAAGTGAGTTTGCCAAATGTGAATTGATTCCCAAAGGGAAAGCATCATTTTCCAAAAGACAAAAATATGCTTTGAGAGGTCACATGACTTTGATCTTTGACCTGCATGACCTAATGCCCTTTAGCCTTTTCTATTATATCTGATCACAATTACATTAAGACAACACAAAAGTATTATGATAACATAAGGGTATTGTGCAGCTAAGTTGAGGGACTGAATTCTCTTATTATTATTCCATGACAGCTTTCTACGTTATAAAGTTGACCAACAGTGAGTAAAGTGGAAATATGACCTGTCCTGCAATTTTCCTCAGGGCTTCCTCCTGTCTCCTCTTCATCTCTGGAGTTCCTGGACAGCTTCCTCCTCCTCCTTCATCTGCTCTTCCTCCTCCTCTTCCCAGGGAATCGTTGGAGAGAGAAACAGGTGCTACATCTGGATGGAGGGTGCATGGAAAAATGTTCTTCATTTTAAATGTCAATAAAGATATAAACAAAACCTTCTTTCTCTCTGGCAGATGTTTTCTGGATTGTTGGGTTCTGCATGATGACTCAGCTGGTTCTTACAAGGTGAATAGGATTCTCCTCATGACTAGAATAAATGGATTTGTATTTATATAGCGCTTTTCTAGTCAGATGATGACCACTCAAAGCGATTTACAGTACAGTTTCTCATTCACCCATTCACACACACATTCATACAGTGCATCTACTTGCAGCACTTTGTTATTCTATGAGGGGCCATTCAGGGTTCAGCATCTTGCCCAAGGACACTTCGGCATGCAGATGGTTCAGACTGGGGATCGAACCGCCGACCTTCAGGTTGGAGGGCGACCACTCAACCCCTCTGCCACAGCCGCTCTGATTTGATCTCTATTTATCTATTATGTAGACGAATATGCACTTCTTATTAATCTTATTTCCCTCTGATTCTGCTTGATTGAGAGCAGACTTAAAAAACTAAATCCACGTCACTGCTTGAAAGCATAACATTTGGACTCCAGCCAAAATTCCACAAAATCCCCTTGAAGTTCATGAGATGTTGCTTTATTGACGGAAAAGCATTGATATAAAATTGATCAAATAATAAAGCATGATTCAACTATGTGAAAATAAAACAAATTATAACTGTAAAAAAAGGTTAACTACTGATAAGTGATTGCAAAAGAGAAGGAGAATTTCATAGGTAAAATTCAATGAGAATTGCTGGAGGTTGTGTATATGCTTGTATTTGATTTTGAATCATTGTCTCGCTAATATTATGGATGTCTCTGCTTACGTTTTGGAGTGCTCTGGCTCTGAGCAGCAGTAGGCCACATTCGGTTTCCATGACAACTGAGCGCCACCAGTCGGGCAATGATGGCTGTTTTACCGAAGCCCATGCTGCCGAAGATCACCACGCCCCGACTGGTTGACGGGTCATCGCTGCAGAGACGCGCATGTACTTCCTGAAAGAGCCACTCCCTGCCAGTGAACAGCCAATCAGATGAGAGACCGGGAACCTCAAAGTGCAGGGGCTTCAGGCTGAGTGAGGGAGTAAAACGAACTGCAGGGGAAGAGAGTATGAACAAGTATTGTTATACTGCTTGTTGAAATGGGTGTATATGTTTGTGTTGGAGAGCATGTGCTTGTGTTTACCTCTGTGGTCCTGTTGACTACGACTCCCACAATTCTGTCTGGGCATTCTGAGGGATGTCCTTGAAGGGATTTGATTCTGTTGCTCATCCAGATAAGCCAGATCCTCAAGGTGGGCAGAACTAGTGGCTGCAGATAGAAAATGATGAAAAATAAAGTTAAGAAAAGGTTAAAGGATTTAAAAATAATTGTTTCCCTGGAATATCTCTTTACTGATTTCTCATCATATATGAAATGTGATTTTAACCATATAATTGTTAGATAAAATTATGTTGATTATACTTGTGTAATGTTTAATTCCATATGATACACTGTCTCTGAGGTTGGAAAACACACTGCCAATCGTCTGATCTCACTGATGGCGCTATAGGAAAACTGAATCAAGATGATCATGAGACATTATTACAGATTATTTCAATGTATAAACATACATAGTTTTTCCAGTAAAATTAAAGCAGGAGAGATCTTCTGGGAAATCCTGGGATCTCAGTTCTCACCACTGAATTTTGGTAAGAATTATCCAATCAGAGTTCTTATAAGTCTGTTCCCTGTGCTGCAAACGCTGAGTAGAAGCTAAATTATTAGCCGGACAGTTTCCTGAGTGGGAGCGATGACTTCCTGTTTTTGCTGCTGCTCACTGGGCAACCTCGTAGTGACATGGTCCCTGCATGTACATCTTGTGAAGTCAGGGGAGTTTATCTTATCTTAGTGCTTTAAGGGAAACCTGTACGAACCACTGCATGTACAAAAAAACAACACAATAAGAATACAACCACAAACAAAACCCAGTATTTAAAACAACACTGAAATAAATACATAATTAAGACTCGTGGTTAAGTTCAAATTATTAAAGACGATAAATAATGATGTCCCTTTCTTCCAGGTTACTGCAGTGTCTAACTATCACTCCCACTGCTACAAAGCGGATTTGAAAGCAAACAAAGCAACGATGAATGGAGCTGTCTCGACTTCACACAAAACAAGATGGAAACCTACCGAGAGCCTGATCCAGTCAATCCATTTACCGACCTCTAACACCACAGAACATGTCAGTGTTGGCTGTGCCTCATATCCTGTGTGTATGTGCTGTATGCGTGTGTTTTGAGAAACGTCACATCCTTCCTTTACAAAAGTGCCCATGATTTTCAATTTTATGAGGCACAGAGGAAAGGGAAGGAAAGAAGGGAGGATGTGATGCGAATAGCTGCGTTGTATCTACTCATGTCAAACAGCAGATATGGAGAGAGGGTTTGTATACAGATTAAACACCTGCTACTTAGTGAGCTTTAGTGCTGTTGGTAGAATTTTGTGTTTTATTTCGCCCCACGCTAACCACATTATGAATTTAAGTTAAGGATAAATCTTATTGTCTGATGACTCTGATTAACCTACACTGAAATGATGGCAGAAACTAGCTTTGAACACAAATTATGTATTATCACAATGTATGGTATTTATATGGTCATAAAGTTGTTATGGTGTTATCCTGAACTGCAGTGGTGGAAAAAGAATGTAAGCCATCAAGACAGACACAATAATAATTAGGAAGAAGATTGAATGAAAGTTGAGCACACATATTGTGTAACTAATGTGTGAACCGTCCTGTTTTAAACCCAGAGCGGAAACATAATTTTTATGGAAGATATCATAGCACACATCAAAACATGCTAAAACCCATTATCAAATTTAACATTTTACCAGCAACTGAATTGGGGCGGGGCATGAGGTAGACAGGTATGGAGTGGGTGGAGCCCAAAGACCGTGCAGCGACAGAGCCATGGTCTGGGTGGAGTTTGTTGAGGCTGTAAGTGGAGGCGGCAATGTTGTCGTCCACCCTGTATAGAAAGCGGTCGTTAACGCTTCCCACTGCCACCATACAGGACGAGGAGGTGGAGACCACCGGCCGGCCACCTGCCGGCCAGAGGTGGAGGCTGCTCCCATGGTAACCATCTCCCGGGTATTTTGTGCTGTTGTACTGCTCTGCTGCTGACTCTGCAGAATAGCTGGTTAGCGTGGCTGTAAGAAAGAGGTAGGGGAAGACAGAAAAAAGTGAATCGTTTAAAAGTATAAACTACTAACTCTATCTAACTTAAAAAATAAAAAGTGTGTACACAGTGTCTCACCTATGATGCCACTGTCCCTGCTTTCCAGTGTTGAGGTGGGGGAGGTGACAGAGGCATTGTTGGAGGAGACATGCTTGTTGTCGCTGTTGCCTTCTCCTCCAGCAGGGGGCTGCAGTGTAGAGCAGGGGGAGGTGCTGCTACTGGCCAGACTGGAGGAAGGAGAGGTCCTCTGTGGGAGAGACACCAGAATGTATCCTAAATTTCTCATGTTTATGAAATGAAAATGGAAAGCGACAATAAAAAACATATCAAATATACAAAACATTTATTCAAAAAATATAGTAAAAGTTTAAAGGTAGGTGTTCAGCTGCTTTCAGACATGCACTAAACCCCAGAGATCCTGCAGACATTATCCAGAGGGGCAGTAGGTGTAGATGCTATTTTCTCCTGACTTTCTCTGGCCAGCCCCCGGGAAAAAGTTTGTAGAATATCCGGAGGAGCTGATGTGAGAACACAGCAATATATCCTCTGCAGGATTCACCGCAAGTGAGTAGGTGCTTTGATGACGTTTGTTTAACTGACTGACGGGAAAATGTGGGAGTGGGCAAAACTAAAAAATGCGTATTGACTAAAGTATCTCTGTCACCCCAACAATTAGATTTGTATTTACAAATAATAAAAGACACTTTATTGTTCTTTGTGTTATCCAAGAATGTTGCGCTGTATATTTATAAAAAGTACACAATATGTTAGGGGAGAAACAAATATCAGAAATAGTTTACTTGTACAAAATAGTACAACATATACTAGTAACTATACTGAAAAATCTATATCTATGAAAGTCTGCCTGTGTGAGTTTGTGAGTGAGTTCACCTGTGCATCGTCCTGGGCATGGTAAGGGGACCCCGGCTCTCCACTGATTATCTTGTCCCCCAGCAGGAAGCCCAACCTGGTCATCAGAGCGTCAGCCGCCTCGTCCACTGAGGGAGGAGGTCCCAACTCCTCGTCCTCACCTGGATAGTGAAACAAAAGCCAAAAGATAACATTTTGTATTCATCAATCCAATAATCGCACCTTACAATTTATCCTTGAGGGTCACGGAGGGGCTGGATCTAATCCCAGCTGCCATTGAGCGAGAAGCGGAGCACACCCTGGACAGGTCACCAGTGTATCACTGGGCACACATACAGAGATAAACAACTATTCACACTTACATTTAAAACAACGTCTCCAAATAACCTAACCCCAATCTGCAAGACTGAGGGAGGAGACCTGAGTGCCCTAAGAAAGCACACAGACACATGGAGAACAGAAACTCCACACGGAAAAGTCCCTGGTCGGACCAGGGTTCTTGCTGTGAGGGCGACAGTGCTCCACCATCGTGCCGCTTGTCTGAACCAAAAACTGTTTCATTCTGTTTTGTGCTTGCACAAAGAAACAGCCCAGGAGCAGTGGGCGATCCCATGAGGTGATTCTTATATGGTGGCTGCAGGTCATGCGACAGACATTGGACCAAAAGAGACATTTTGCACACACAGTCAATACAAAAGCAATAGTTGTTATTGAAAGTCACAAACACTTCCATCGTGACTGTGCATTATCAAATTTTCCATGGTATTCATGTGCACAAGAAGCCAAAAATATCAAATGCCACTTTTTTTCCTGAATAAAGTTTTAAATGAAACACTCCTCATACTGTGCAAAACAGACACTATTTATTACATACCTTAAACATATTTTTTACTTGTCTATACAGCAATGTCTG
This sequence comes from Limanda limanda, assembly GCF_963576545.1. NCBI lineage: Eukaryota > Metazoa > Chordata > Actinopteri > Pleuronectiformes > Pleuronectidae > Limanda > Limanda limanda. The sequence goes on from NC_083652.1 coordinate 2,805,429, forward strand.
TTGTTGATAGCAACTACAAATTTGGTCTCTTAAACTTACAATAATAATTGTGTATCCACCAACCACTCAGTGAAACAGAAACAAACTGTGATTACAACAATGACAAAAGCCCCTTTTAAGTGTAAAAGATTGCAAGGAGATGAAGAACAACAATTGCCTTCACTAGTTTTGTTGTCCACTTGATTTGATCTTAATATCCACTCCACAACTCCTGAGGGAAAGATCTGTCTCTGTAGCTGCTGAATGCTCCACTATGTTCATCAGCTCTTCACTAACTGTGTCTGGCTGCTGTTTGGTGCCCGGTAGTGTTTGGTGATCACTTTACTAAAGACACTTATATCCGCCTCAGTCGAGTACATATATCAGCATGTTAGTATTGACTTGTTTAAAAGTCTGAAGTGTAACAAAAGGATTACCATATGATCTCCATGACACCAGAGCACACATACTCACAGTGCCAGTGGTTTGTTATCAGGAATGCTAACAGAGGTTTCAGGTTTGTGCAGCGAGGCACATCAAAATTGTATCGGATTTCATAAGGTTCCTCTGGTGCAAGTTGACAGCGTCTCCCACTGTGTTCACATGGATGTGTTGGAAAAGTCACAGACACCAGCACAACACGTAATATCATAAAACCATGGTGTACGGGACATTAAACGACAATCTGTGGTTTTTAACTTCCATGAGACTGACAAAACTTAACATCTGTAACCGTAAGAAGTGCTGGTGGCCCACTGACCAGCAAAAGCAAATAAGCTAAATATCCCTTTAATATGATCTTTGCCAGTATATGACTCTCCAGTAAAGCCTCGCAGTCAAGTTACAGTAAGGTCAAACACAAACTGAGCCACATAAATTACCTATTGACCAACCTAGGAAGTAATCCAAGTCATCCAGCAGTTACTGCTGTCTCGGTCTACGTTACATTGTCCTGGTGACCTGGAGCCCCTCCTCCACACACACACCATGAAACTGGATTAGTCCAGTCAGGAAATGGGAAATAAAGCTGTCCTATCAGAGCAGATTATGGAAAAAAGAACAAACACATCACAAGAGAAGTAAAAATGCATTCATATAAAGATCATGAGCTAGTAGCTACTAGGGTTGCAAAGGGGCGGAAAGTTTCCGGTAAATTTCCGGAAACTTTCCATGGGAAGTTTAGCTCGGTTATTTTGAAAAAAAAAAAAAAAAACGGAAATTAAACTGTGAGCAATAAAAACATAATTCAAAACTCTATTTTAAAGATGTATGCAATGCAGCACACACTGCACGTTGCATTTCAACCCTCCACTGTGCATTCTTCCATCACATGCACAGATAATTCCCAGCATCCTTCACTCTACAGCAGGGCTATTGAGGCCTGCTGTAGTGTGCAGGACTAGTCAGGTAAGTTTCGATGATATTACTGGGGAAAATATATTAGCATGCTGATTGAGGATTGTTCATCTGTTCATCTAGCCTATTTCCATTCATTTATCCATCAATTGTAAAATATGTTTACAGACGATTCCAATTGTTTGGCTAACTATTTATATCTCTGGCATTGCATTAGCGTTTTTTTACAAACTTTTTCTCATCTTATTTTTCAGAACAATGCCACGTGCACTATCTCATGTGTGGAGACATTTCACCCCATCCAATGTAGAAGGAAAGGCTGTGTACATTTGCAAATACTGTGCAAAGACCTATGTTAAGAATGACACAACGATGCAGAAGCGTATAGTCAATTGCCCAAAGTTTCCTCAGGGCTCAAATCAGCCTATGAAAAAACAAAATGTTTATATTTATGTCTGTATATACAGTTAGTATAAATTACCCACAACATTTCCAGTTTATTCCAGTTTATTCCCGTTAATTCCCGTATATTCCCGTTTATTCCCGTTAATTCTCGTATATTCCCGTTAATTCCCGTTAATTCCCATGGAAAGTTTCCAACTTTGAATATTCCCGGAATTTTGCAACCCTAGTAGCTACAACACAAAGCACACTTGAAAGACTCACTGTGTATGTGTGTGTGCACAAGCATGTGCAAGTGTGTAAAACAGTATATTAATATATATATATTTATATATAATATATTCACTAGCGTGACCTAAATATGCCAAGAGGACTTTGCAACGATGAATTCATGCCCAACTCTAACCTAACCACAATTCACATCTTACCCCTTACATTAACCAGAAGCTCAGAAATTAAGTTTTGCTTCAGACGGACTGGTCCCCATGAGGTCCTGACAATATATAAAATGTCCTAAAGAGGGATCAAAACAAGCATACACACACACACACACACACACACACACACACACACACACACACACACACACACACACACACACACACACACACACACACACACACAAGAATGTAAGCCACAGCCTGAAAGCTCATACTCTGTGTCTTTCTCTGACAGTCTGTAATTATGGCTATAAATTGTGGACTAAATACTAGAGGAGCATCGCAGACTGAAAATAAAACCAAGCAAACACAAAGCTAACTGGAAATACACTGTGTGTGTGGATGTGTCTGTATGTGAGCATACGCTCACGCTCATACATGCATATGTGTGTGGTCAGTCAATGACAGGGTTTGTGAGTTGTTTTTAGAAGAAAAGAAATGGAAAGATCAGATACATAAAACAGACTTTTTCCATTTCTATCATTAACTACTAAAGCTTCTGTCAGTCCCTTGTTCCTGTCTTTATTCCTTCCTATTTCAATTCATTCCTTCTTTCTGACTTTACAACTTCTTTATTCTCCTGCGCCCAGTCTCATTTAATTGTTTTCTTCCTTACTTATTTTGTTGTTTCTGAAAACTTTTCTTTCAGTGTTCCTCTATCTGAAGAATACTGCTTTATCTGCGATACTGTACGGCACAGGCTGGATGCTTAACCTGAAATCAAATCTACTACTGATAACATCAGACAAATTACTTATTAGAAAAATGCTATGGTAGGTCTATAGTTGAGAACATTAGATTCACTATTTAGTTAAAAAAGGACAGGCCTGGGGTGTGTGATAATTTATATAACACTTAAAATTACTGCTGAAAGCTCATAAATAATATTATTGATTCTACACCTCCCAGCTGGGTCTGTGTCAGTTGTGCAGTCGCTAAAATCTGGCATAATTCACCAACAGCAGAAGAATTGCAATATTGTGTTCCTGATTACAATGGCTAATTTAATTATAATGGCTTTATGTTCTCAAAGTGGCACTCCATCAAACCTTAACAGTTCTTTATCAACTTCAGTATTTTAGCTAAATGTAGTCCTCACAAACTTTAGGTGTGACCCTTGATAGGAGGGGCCAATAAAGGGGTGGAGCCCAATTAAAATATTATTAAGGGAATTGGGAATTTTGATTCAGGATATTTTGGAATCTGCTGCATTGGTTTTGACAATCCTTTTAAAATATGCAATTTTTAAGTCCCCTCACTTTATAAAAATGAGAAAAAAAAACTAAGTCATTGAATCTGGAAAATGTGTAGGCCAGAGCTAATTCGTTTTACTGAAACACACCAGCCCCCTTATACAGACACAAAGACAGTTAATTCTTCTCCAGGTAGAACTCTGTTTTGCCTGCTGATAACTTCACTCTCACCTTCCTCCTCTCTTCGTCCTCCCCTCTGTGCTCCATTGATGGGAGGAGCCACCCAATCTTGTCGCAGCTCAGGGCTGTCCTCACTGGACAGACAACAGCAAACATATAACAGCAAACGCCGCAGGAGGGAGGAGGCGTGGTAGACGACATCCGCTTCCATGACACCTCTGCCACAAATGCAGCCATGCAGCAGCCTCCATGGGCGACGGTGGTTGGAGGACCGCTCATGCCGACACCACTTTGTTCTAGAGCAGGCACATGGTTTCAAAATAGCAGCTGTGCAGTCCATAGCTAGCTGGCAGCAGGGTTTGATTGGTTCACAGTGCTTCCATGGAGAGGGCAGAGTCAACTGAGTTAATTTCCGTGGCACTGCTTGTACTGGATGCACATTGAAACATCACTGCCTAGTCCTCTTCCCTTTGGTCCTGAGCTCCTCCTTCTCCAGAGTACACAAAAGAGAGAGGGACAGAAAGATGAGGGAGGTAGGTATGGAGAGATAAGAGGGGGGAGAGACTCTCCAGGAAAAGAAAAAACACTCAAGTCCACTCTAACGCCAACTTCTGAAGCAGAATGACTGTGGTTTTTAAAAAAACAGAAGCGTAAAACATATGAAAAGTGGTAAAAGCCAAACTCTTCATATCAACAGTGAATGTGCTGATGTAACTTCCAGTAAAACTGGAAAGCACATGCTCTTCAACTTTACAGCAACTCACACAGCAGATCTGGACAATGTATTTCACTGGCTGCTATCCTTTTCAGCCCCCAAAAAAGCATTCCTTTTCATTCACAGGTAGCGCCTCCTCCAAACTAGAGCTAAGAACCAGAAGAACAATTGAAGCATGAAGTAGAAAGAAGAAGAGAGGACGTCCTCTTCGGTAAGGAAAGCAACAAGTAAGGTTTCCATTCGTTAGAAGTGTTTTTCTTTCAACTGCGGAGCCTCCATATCTGCTCGGAAAGGCGACCTCCCCCGTCTGAACCTCCTCCCTCCTCCAACCAACACACACACACACACACACTCAGAGTGAAATAGAGGGACTGCAGGAGGAGCCGAGTGGAGAGAGTCCATGTCAAGAAATGTGGGCTAAGTTAAAAAACACAACTCGATCTTCTGTCTTGTAACAGAAAAAAAGCACGGCCAAAAAGAGAAAGACTGAGGGAAGATTCAGATAAGAAAGAAACACTGCAGCCAAAGTGAGACTGCAGTTTTGGAAGAACAAAACAGTGTCTGAACACAGTCATGGACTATCATAATCCACTTTAGCCCCAGAAATGTGAAAAATGTAGAAAGAGATCATAGATAGAAGATTTTGAATTGAACATCAGTACATTTTTAGATGTTTAGATGATTATTAAATGTAGAGAGGGCTATCCTCCAATTGATTTGAAGATAACCAAATATCTTTCTTACATTCCTTTCCTAAGTCTGAGGAATTAATATATCTCTGTTTTGCACCTCTGGATGTAACAGCAGCTAGAAGCGAGCTAACATGACTCCGCTGTTTGTCAAACCACTATTGATATTAATATTTATATCAATATAAAAACTTCAAATTACCATGAAAATGCAACAATGTACAATCATAGGCACAATTTTGCTGCTATAGCTGAAGAACAATGCAGTTACACGGCCAGATACCCAGGATTGGTGGAGACCAAACACAAAGCTAAAAGTTTGAGTGAGATTAATGTTTTGCTAATGAACCTCCGTAAATGCCTTTACTAGCAAAATCCCCATAAGCTAAGATATGCTAGTCTTACCTTGAAAAGGAGTTCAGGTTGTTTTTCTTCATCATGAAGTCAGTTCATTAAAAGTAGATATTTTTAAATCACAGGTAATGGTGGATCTAGTAGATTTAGCTTTAGTGTAGCTAAAGCTATCTCACCAGCTTTACCGATTAGTACTGAGTGGCCTGCAGTTACTGCACTTTTACAGTTATAGCTTATTTTTCAGTGAGTACATGTGAAAGCTGTTTTAAAATAAATATACATTACTATGACATAATAGTTTACATGAACCAGATGTCATCAATCAATTTTGCTCAAATATGTGTTTGGAATTGAAATTAGAGCTTGTGTAATAAAAATGTTGTAATACTGACTTTAATAAGCTGCCTTGTTTTTTTTTGTTTTGTTGTTTTGACAGAAAGCACAGAAAATAAAAAAGAGTCAGGAGGCTCCACATGGTAATGTTTAGACAAAGTGTGTCAAATCAGCCCCGAGGAAGAGGAAGAGGAGGAGAAAAAGGAGGAGCAGGAGAAGAGAGCTTTGCAGGAGGTTGGGTTACATTTCTGCATTTTCTCTCTCACTAAGGCACCTAGGGATGATCAAATGTAGGGTCATAGGTCAACCCCCTCACTGGTGCCAGACACAGTGTAACAGGTCACAGCTGTGTGTGTGTGTGTTTGTGTGTGTGGTAAAGGGAGAGAGAAAATGAGAAACTATTTGAATGTTTGTTATGGTTTCTTCTTGGTTCTGTCCTCCCTTTCAACCAGAACCTAGACTCCATTGGGTGGATATTCTTGTGAGGCTTTTGGCACAACTAGCACATTAAACAATGACGCCACAACCAACAAAGAATCTTTACAGACTGTATCTCTTAAACTTTTCTTATTGTGACCACTATATCAAATAAATATATTCTTTGAGGTTCAAACTGTTACACATCTGTACAAGTGTGTTTGAGGTCTGTTTACTCCACAGTTAGTTCTATTTCATTCGTGAAACGTAGCATAGTGACTGTGGAGCACTTTTAAGGCTGTGTGGGTTGTTGCAAAAATCCTACAGCTATGCTGGCAATGTATGAATGGTGTGTGGAAGTAAAAAGCGCAGCATATAATGCTGCTGTATATGTGTGTGTGAATGGGTGAATGTGGCTTGAAGTGCTTTGAGTGGTTGACAGGAAGAGAAAAGAACCATACAAATAAAGCCATATACCCTTTTCTCTGTTTGGTTTAAGGTGTCTGAACAAAGGGAAACAATTATACGCTTATGTCCACTCAGATTTTTCAAAAGTTAATAAGATATTTTAACATGACCCTGCACAGACCGAAAAGAAACCCATTGATTGCACAGTTTTCACTTCATGCTGTGTTATCAGTGCTACATCTTAATGTAAGATAATATAAGTAAAAATAAGATAATTAGGTATCCCAGGGTATTGGTAAAAGCAAGTTTCATGAAATAATTCAGACCCTGTGTATATTGAATGTGTGTGTGAATGGCAAAAACCTGTACTGCGATGCACTTATAATTGTAATTAAGACAAGAAAAGTGCTATGGGATACAGATATAAGTATACCGAACACACAAATATGATGACAGGAGTGTTTGTCAACAAGGCAATTTGTCAAATAAATAACTAGAATAGGAGAATTAGAAAAAAACTGATGGCAAGCACGAAGAAGTTGCTACTTGTTAATTACTTGCTACTTTCTTAATACATTTATGATGTTCAGACAATAAAACTTATCACATTATTGTGCAAATAACAATATTAATAAGCATCTTTAATTCAGGAAATGACATTAAAAATGATTACCTACGCCAAGGAGGTTATATTTTCATCGTTGTTTGTCTGTTAGGAATATTCAGAAACTACTGGATAGATCCAGGAATTTATTTTCACTTTCTTTAACAATCCGAGATAGGGCGTTTTCCATAATTTTTGTGATATGATAATTCATCATAACCTTGATGAAAAAAAGAAGGGACTGATATTTTTGAGTGTGTGTAATTTGTTGCAGATCAGATTAAAAATCTGGATCTAGTGAATTTAAATGTTAAATATTTTGTTGTGTTTGTGTTGTTTGAATGTACTTTCCAGTATATTCCTGTATTTGACTTAGGACAGGTGTCATTATAGTGTATGTGACTGAATCACATGGAATATCTTCATAGGTACAGTACACAAATATTCCCTACCACTTCTTTTGCCCAGCCGGAGGTTGAGGAGGGGGGAGGAGGGAAGAGAACGAGTGAACCCCTCAATCATCCTGATCTCTGACCCCTCTGACTCAATGCTGCTGGCCCCTGTTGAAGACAAGAGAAAAATAGATTGTATCAAATAATGGAAAGCACTAGAACAACATATCAGCAACGAGTAGATATCAAAAAGAACATGCAGCAAGTGTACACAATATATACAATGACGTAGAAGTACTGACCATTGTTGTTCTTGCGGATTTTGCCTCCCAGCAGCATCTTAAGGCTGTTTCGGAACATGACTGCTCACAACAACAGGTCACACACAGATTTCTTGTCACGTCTCCCTGGAAAAAGAGAGGGAGAGGGTAAGTGATATACATACATACACATACAGTCATTATAACCCTGACTCTCCTAATTATTACTCCGATGATTAACAGTACCAATTCTCTTTGCTGCTGTAGTTCACTCCAGCACATTAGTCATTTTCCTCGTTCCAACTATGTTTTAGTATTGTTCAAACATCAACAATAAAATGTTGGAAATCTGAATTGATTTTATACCCTTGTATATATTATTCTTGCTCCTTGTCTAAACCTGCTGCCAACAAACCAACATACATTTTTGAAAGAAACCCCTGAAATGTTATGATAGGTTATGTACCAGAGACTGGTTTGGTGTATGCCCCACATGTCCCTTTTGTCTGGGGCCCCCAAAGTACTATGTTAACTGGTGACACAAGGGATGACACAAATTCTCAAACTTGACGAACCAAAATAGATATAACTTATTGATCAGTGAGCTTTAGAGGTTGGATTTTATATGAAGAATTATTTTAACGGCATTCATTTTTCTCTGTTAGAAACTGAGAGCTTGTGAGGGTGGGATATGGAGACTTTCAGATCAAAAGTCACAACATTTGTGAAGAGTGCAAGCATAACCAATAACAAATTCAAACTAGGGCTACGTTGTAGCACTAACGGGCCCGAGCACACGCGCGTTCCAAGTCTGTTGCGGTCGGGGAAGAGAGAACGTTGGATGAGCAAGCGCTCGTCTCCGCGTTGCATGCGTTCGGCACTGCGGCAAGGATAAACGCTTCACTTCCTGTAGCCACCATTTTGACGCCACGCCATGGTCAGAGGCTCTGACGAAAAAATAAAATTTTGATAACTTTGAATCTCCATCTTGTTGTGATTAGACTCATATAAATTTTCAGTTGATCTGATGAAAGCCCTACGACAAGTATATCAAAGTAAATATGCAGAATATGGCCAAAATGGCCACCAAATCCAAAATGGCGGGCTTCCTGTTTACTCTAGCATATCTATCCAAGAGACTTATTTCTTTGTCATGAAAAGACACATGTCCCCGTCGATTTTCGTAGCTGTAGGCCAATCGTAGTGCCGGGGCTGCCCTTTAGGGGGCGCTAGTCAGTTATTTTGCCACGCCCATTCCTTAAACCCGTCTGACAGCTTTCAGGGGGGGGGCTGTTGACACACACATGTAGTTTGAGGGAGATTGAACCTTGAACACCGAAGTTATAGCAATTTCGTGTGTCATGGCGAATTGATGAACTTTGATGCCACGCCATTAATATGGCGTTTGACGAAAAGTCACAGTAATCTTATATCTTCATTATCAATGTCTTGAGACCCATTTGACATAGTTTCACATGGTTGTGCAAAGGGGATGAGGAGAAATACTTCCAAGTGTGAGACGTACCAAAAACAAGACATTTCCTGCTGCCACCAGGGGGCGCTGTGATTTTAAGTCACGATTTCTGTGTTGTTGTCTTCGGGTCGCGACTCTTGTCTTATGTGTCTAGTTTGGACTTGATTGGAACAAATATGTCCGAGATACAGCCGCCCGTGTTTTGATGGCGTTTAATCAAACTTTGACGCCACGCCACGGTCACAGGCTCTGACGAAAAGTTGATTTTTTTGATAACTTTAGATCTCCATATTGTTGTGATGACACTCGTCTAAATTTTACGTTGATCCGAGGAAAGCCCAACGACAAGTACATCAAAGTAAAAACGTTGAATATGGCCAAAATGGCCACTAAATCCAAAATGGCGGACTTCCTGTTGCTTTTTTCATAACGCACCGAGAGACTTTTTTGTGCGTCTGGTCACGATACACAACTGGGTATTTTTTTTGTGAGGATCGGTGAATGCTAAATGAGGGGCTTATCCGTAGGTGGCGCTATTGAGCTATTTTGCCACGCCTATTTCCAAATACTACAGAATATGGCCATTTTCACACATTTCTAATTTACTGCAAAGTTTAGAAACTTTTTGAGCATGGGAAAGCCCTCAAAAAGCCAATTTAACTTGGCGGAGAATAATAATAAGAATCATTTCAATTTCAATAGGGCCTCCCACCGGAGGTGCTCGGGCCCTAATGACCCCTCTGCTTATACAACTGTAAAGGCCTGGACACAATAACATTTAAACTGTAAAACAGGTAAATCTCACAGGAAAACGGATTAATTTGAATGGACTCTCTCTCTGTTTTGAGTCAAATTCAACTTGAGTAGCTTTGACCCAAATATTTGAGCTGCAGACAAGCAAAATCTTACTCCTACCTTACCTGCCCTCACAGCCAAGAGCTCAGACTCTGGTCCAGGAGCAAAAAGCAGTGTCACTTCCATCACCTGCCTTTTTTTCTTGGAGCTTTATTTAACCAGCTAAAATTTCACATTGTGAGGTTTCCATTTTTCTATAATTGACATAAATAAAACCAACAGTAAAGGACAAATTCCATACAACAGCTAAAATAATGTTTCTAGGAGTGTGTTAAGTGTGAAATCTACACTCAGCTGTACAAGATAATAAATACTAAGTTAAAATAAAGTTTTAGGAAATGGTGGACTGCAAATAATGTGTCACAAATGTATAATCATGGTATAATTATGCTGGTAAGAAATTTTGTTTGACTTTTGCCAGCCCTGCTAAACTTTATCATGTCACTTGACCTTAAAACATTGCTGTAGTGAGGTGATTGCAGTCAGACCGTGCAGTTGTTGTACTTCAGCTGCAGCACCTTGAAACCTCTGTGACGAATAAAATTGATTTGCTAAAGGCTTCAATGACATATATGACGTATCTTTTTTTTTTTATTCTAAGAAATTGAGATTCATTATCTGCTGTTTATTTGTCTCAAAAGAGGATGAGATTATATGTAAAATAAGTGATGTTCTTGTGGGTGGTGTTTTTATCCCTGAACTCATCATCATGTATGTATTCATGAAACATTATTTTGATTTAACTAATATGTGAAATGACTTGAGATCGCCGTTGGTTCACTGACGCTATGAAAAGTCAAAAGTGTCTGCCAGAATTTTTTTAGCCCCCCCCCCTGCAGCCACGGGCGAATCACATCGGCAGATCAGGTTAGACATAGTCAGACCAAGTCCACCTCGAACGCACCTATTACCAAAAGCAAAGTGGATATAAAACATCCTGTTTTCTTGAATAAAATTGGTGATTTCACTGGGTTTGAACATTGGAAATATTTTTATGTAAGTACACAAATCAACACAAAATATAATATAGATCTAGTTGATTTGAGAAATTTCAATGAAGAATCATTACATATTATACCTTAAAAGAAACATAAATGCAAATAATTGAAGAAATTAAAAATTGAACATCGAACAAAATTTTTCCTCATTCGAATCTGAGAACCAAATTCCAAAATATGTAATATGTAATTGCACTGCCAATTAAATCCCACCAGGTGTTCGCATTTAAAGCTGCCCAAGCAAACCCTGACCTCTGTCGCCCTCTGTCGACCATTGCTAATTACAGCATCATGGTTATTATTTCTGTATGAGTCTGCACATGCCCTCCACAGCACCTCTGCGGTATTAAAGCAAAAAACATGTGTGGATGTAGAGCAAATAAGGGGAAACACTATCCCAGTTCCCAAAAAGCTAAACACCTGCATGAATTACTTCCACCCTGTGGAATTCAGATAAATGACTGTAACATTTACACTGACCACAGACCCCTGACAACCCACCAGCCTGGCATAGGCTGTGTCTGATATTACCCACTCATCATTATATAGACCACTAGTGAGTTTGCCATTTTCAGGTGCTGTGCGAATGATTAGTGTGCACATCACGAACAGACAAACAAGTTTATTTCTGCATTCAAAAATGGTAATTTAACAAGCGTATTACTTAAAAATATCAATTCTATGTGTAAAATGAACATTAAAAAATTATTTTGGGATTTTCCAACATCAGAAGTTGTTGTTATACGTCAAAATCTTGCAGACAAAATGCACAGAGTAGTATCCTAAAGCATTTTTTTCTTCTTTTCCTGATAAGCTCACTATATAGTTCTCTATATAGAAGTCACTATATAGTGGTTAGTGATATGAGTGAGTGATTTTGGACACAGCAATGCTCTTGGTGGACTATAGCTTGGCCTTCAACACAATCCAACCTCCAAAGCTTTATGAGAAACTGGCCGACCTCTATATTCCCACATCGATCTGTGACTGGATACTATAGGCTTTCTAACAGACAGACCACAGGTGGTGAGGCTGGGTAACAGGATGTCAGCTGAACACATGCCAAGCACAGGAGCCCCCAACATTGGTGTCTGATAACTAAACTGTACAGACATTACTACACATCTACCCTGGACCACAAGTAGGGTTGGGTACTGAGAACCGGTTCCAATATGGAACCGGTTCCAATACAACCGGTACCTACCCGGACCGAAATGCAACGGAGATTTTGGTGCCTCATTTCGGTGCCTGGGCCAATGGAAGACTGAGGTCTCCGCTCGTCCCGCCTCCTCACGCTTCCGCTCCTTCCTTCACGGGAAGCGGCGGCCGGGCCCCCGCAGCCACGGCTGCCGGTGGACAGACTCCTGACAGGACAGGCTCCCGTGCAGGTGGGGGGCAGCCAGCGCCGGGGAGAGGTCTCACGAGGAAATCCCCCCCCCCCCACCTGCACGGGAGCCTGTCCTGTCAGGAGTCTGTCCACCGGCAGCCGAGCCCCCGGCGCATTTCCTTCTTGGAGGTGCTCCGGGACCGGCTCCGGGACCGGCTCCGGGACCGGCTCCGGGACCGGCTCCGGGACCGGCTCCGGGACCGGCTCCGGGACCGGCTCCGGGACCCTCAGTCTTCATTTGGCTCAGGCACCGAAGTCAGAGTCACGAGTCAGAGTGTGTGTGTTTTGTATTTATTTTTATTTATTTAAGTATAGTGTAAACTTTTGTTAACAGTTCGTATGTTATTCATAGTTTTAAGTTCAAAAGGGTTTTGTATTTATTCATATTTATAATCTACTTTATACAGTTAATATATTTGGCAATAAAAAAGCCTTTCTTAGTCAAGTATCGTTTTGTGCACTTTTTTGAAAAAAGTATCGGTTCAGGCACCGTTTAGGCACCGGTATCGTTTTAAAAGTATCGGTTAGGAACCGGTATCGGATAAAAACCAAACGATACCCATCCCTAACCACAAGCTCATATTCCAGTTTGCAAATGACACAACATCCTGAGACTTATTGACAACTATAATGAGGCCACATACCGACAGCGAGATCATTATCACATACCGACAGCTACATCATTCTTCACACAGACAGCTCAGTCTGTGTGAAGAATGATGTAACTGATAAAACTAAAGGCCGGCGCATGCTTCTGCGTTTTCACGGGCCCGGAGACGCAAGAGCCCCGCCGGGCCCCTCATGCCCCTTCCTACGTCCTTACGTGTGTCAGCAAATTTTTCTAACTAGACGGCAAAGCCCCGCAAGCGTCACCCGCCTGCAAGGGCTGTGATTGGTCTGCTAACTACATCATTTCCGGAGTCGCATTTCCGGTTCATGCCCGGAAACCACGGAAGATTTAGAAGAACAAATATGGACCAAATAGAAGAGCACTTGGCAGAAGAGATCCGAAACTAGGACCACTAGTATAACCCGTCACTAACCGGCGGATTTTTCCGCGAGAAAAAGACTCTGAGGAGCCGCCGTGGCGATGTAAATATATCGCTCTTCTTCGTGCCACACGCAAAGAAGATTCGACAAAAAACATTACTCCGCCTAGTGTTCTGGCGGGGAATTGCATGGCAACCCGCGCAACGGTTGGAAAACCATGAATGACAACGAGTCCTGCGTTACAGCTGCGTGCAAGCGGGCCCCTGACAACGCAGAAGCAAGCGCCGGCCTTAAGCAGCTCGTCTACACTCAAGGAAATGGGCTCCCTGTTTTCAGCCCATAACCATCAATAGGAGTAAGGTGTTGTGGGTGGATAGTATGGCTGGACGATACGGCCAAAAAATGTATCAAGATATTGATATATGATTATTCATATCAATTGATATTGATAATTATCTAAATAAAGGTCACATTATTACTTTTTTCAAATTTAAAGACTAAACTTTGGTCCTAATTCAAGGTTGTTGTTATAAACTATTTTATATGGGCTGAGAAAGACCAAGACTGGATAAACAGCAAAACACTTTACAGATCTGAAGCTGATCATGTGCTTGCAGTGCTTTACACAATTCTTGGGCATTAAATAAATATATTGGGGAAGTTGTAGCTTAGGGGGTAGACCAGCTCGTCCTCTAACGAGAAGGTTGGTGGTTCGATCCCAGTCTTCCCCATTCCACATCTTGGGTAAGATCCTGATCCTCAAATTGCCCCTGATGGCTGCACAGTTGCACTTTATGAATGTGTGTGTGTGTGTGGGGGGGTGTGGGGGTGTGTGTGTGAATGGTAAAAAAGCACCTTGAGTGGTCATCGAGACTAGAAAAGCAATTATTAACCTATTGAATTTGTTATATTGCTGCTGATTCTTTTTGTTTTCATCCAGCCCTAGTGGATGACCTTAGGTCTGTGGCCTTACATATATCCTTGAATCTGAGCTGGTCACCTAACACCATGATCACGGACAAAAGAGCTCAGCAGCAGCTTCATTTCATCAGGACAGTTGAAAAAAGGTGGTACTGAGCTGTCAGCCCCTCGACAGGCCTACAGAGGACTTGAGGCTGAGAGCATCCTGACCAGAGGGATCGCATTTCTTTTCTCAAACTTTACAGAGCTCTGGTTCTCCTTCCTTAGACACTCCATACTCTAACCATTGCAAGAACAAAGCATGAACACTCTCGGAGATGCCCATCACGCAGGACACTCTCTGTTAAGGTGGAGGAACGCAGGCTACAGACTGTGCAGAGAATATCAGCACATCATGAGCCAGATTCAGTGAGAGCAGCAATCAGACTGGTTGCTAAGGACATCCAGGCCGGTATGAAGTACACTCACTCCCCCTCAATCTCACAGAGACTTTGGTTTCCTCGTACACCAACACAGACACAAATATTGGTATTTCTATATTTGTGGGGAGGACAGAGGGTGATAGACAGTTTGTGGACGAGTATAAACTGATCAGAAAACAAATGAGCTGGTGCAGGACTCCTCGGGAACCAGGACTTCTCCTTTTGTCTCTCTCCATCACAGGCGAGCTGGTGGAGATTGTGTGGGAGTATAAATACCTGGGTGTCTATAGTAAACTGGACTGGACCAGGAACTGTAAAGCTCCCTACAGGAAAGGCCACTTTTTATGAATCTGAAGTTACCATTTTCTACGCCAGCACCTACACAGATTTAAAAGACTATGTTATGACTGAATATATTTCAATTATATTTTATATTTATATATTTCAATATAATGTACAATATCCCATAGTCTGTTGAGGATAATGCAATTGTTTTCATCTTAACAGAACAAAATTCACTAGTTGCAAAAGAGGATGTTGAAAGAATAAAATTATATGCAACAATGTTATTGCTTTGTCACCTTTCTTTTATATAGTAGGTTGGTCTCAGAACCTGACCCATTTATCATATGACAGACCTCTTTGCTCATGTGAATAGAATTTATTAAATGATAGGCGGTCACGTCTCTAAGACATTTAATTCTATTCTTCCAACAACTCTTATATAATTTCTACTTACTGCCACTTTAATTAAGGAATAGTTTCTCTTTCTAATGGAATTTTGCTCATGCTTATATTATTCTCATTTCTATTGATATCTACAAATAGGCACTGGTTATGCATTTCTCTGTATACACCTAGTTTTTTTATTTTATTTACAATACACTCTACTTTATCTTGTTCTGTACTGTAATCTTGGAGCAAGCTGGCCCAAGACTTTCCCTCTGGATTTATAAAGTCTTATCTCATCTTAGCTTAACTCTGCATGTAGTCACAGAAGAGGAAGATGTTTTCAACTCTCCATTATGAACATCTCCCACTCTCCTCAGTGTTTGATAGCCAACAGAGTCCCTGTTGGGAAGAAAGAGACTCAGACTCACTGTGGTCTTTTTCAAACCTGGTATTAGATCACACAAGTGGTCAGTGTTAAATGTGTGTTTTTGTGTTTTGCCTGTAATTTTCTGAAGTCCTAACTCATACATTACTTTTTACTTAGTTTACATTTGCCTTTGTATGTTTTTTATAATTAATATTTTATAGCAGTGTTTTTATTTTCTTACTTTATCCTCTTTCCTCAATGTAGGTTTATCCATTTTAATAATCATCATTGTTCCCTACATTTCCTGTGTGTGTTTGTGTGTGTGTGTGTGTGTGTGTTTGTGTGTCAGATAAGCCACTGTTGACAGTAAACAACACTTCATTAAGTGTTTAAACTACTTCTCGTAGAAAAACATAGAATAATTTTCCATTAAAAAAAAACAACAATAATTTCATACTTCAACCAGACTCAGCAGCAGATGTCTCTAACTCAGAGTAAGAATGACTTGAAGTATCTGCATGGCTAGTCAGGAATAAGCATAATCCTTGTCTGAGAAAGAGCCACACAAAAGCTTCTGGCTGCAGCAGCCAGATGTCGTGTTATTTCGTAGATGTTATGTACACACAGCAGTAGATAGCTTAGATTTGCATGTGTGTAATGTGTGTCAATGTGCTAATCTTTGATGACAAGCATCCAGTCACACACACGCACACATACACACACACTCACTATAAATAGTGACAGTTTTTTTTTTTAAATGCACTGGACACATTTGACAGTGGCTGAAAAAATTAAGTATAAATCTGTCTGTGAAAAGAAAGGAGAAAAATAGAGGAGAGAGAGAGAGAGAGAAATGTTGTTGAAAATCTATATTAATACGCAAAACAATTACATTAAATACAAAATAAAGCAGAATAATATAAAATTAAAATGCCCAAAATTAAACAATACACATTTAATAGAAATAAATAGTATGTTGTTCAATTGGTTAAATATGCACCTTAAATCAATTGTTATATGAAGATAAACAAAATATTAAAGTGTTTAGTATAAATCCAATTAAAGATAGTAGAGACGGTATAGACCACTGACCGGTTGTGGGACACTTCATTCATGAATCTTTTTTTCTGTCTAACTGCATTGATGCATAATCATATTACAACTTTTTGATTGATGCATTGGTAAAATGGTTAATAAAACTATAACAGACTGAATGTATTATATCTTATGGCATATACCTAACATGTAGTTATTTCATGAATGACATACTTCATTACTGATGTTATTGTAGTATCCATTACTTTGTTTTGTCTTTTCTTTTCCATAATAATGTAGCAAATTTTTGCATTATTGTGTGTAATGTTACTTAATTGTTTTCACCATAATTGTGATTATTCATTGAACAGGTACAAAGAAATACAATGAACATTTAGGACCCAGTACAGGTTACAGTACAAGGTTTGAGATCAAAATAGAATACATAATAAATAAATAGGTTGAATTTTAACATGATAACTGAGTCAGTAATAAAGCAAAAGAACAGGCAAAATTCTGAATTAAAATGATCAGTGTATATCAGTAATGGGTGTTAATTTGTCCTGTAGTCTTTAATTTAACTATGTTACTAATCATGGGTCCACAAATAGACTACATTTTTCAGGTGATCCCCTCAAGTTGTACTTAACAGTCCCTACATTTCGGAACATCATGAGGTTCTTAAACGGTAGAGATGCTTAAAGGGCAAAAATACTTCCTCTCCAACAGTATTATTTGGTGTGCTAGCAAAGATACAAATGCTATAATATTCTTTGTTGTCCTCCCGATTAAATGATAACCTGGTCATGTTTAAAAAAAGATGTAAATTTCAGCACATGGTGTTAGCACTATGTTGAAAGCTTCGGTGAAGTGTTTGAAAATGGGTGACCAGTAATCCTGTAAGCGAGGACAAGACCAAAACATTTGTGTGATGTTTGCTGGTGACATGTGACATCTATAAGTGACGTTGGATTATATTTTGGAGAGTTCAGAGTTGGTAGATTAAGATAACTTTGCCTAGTTAATCTTCACAATAATGTGATACTTTTAAAAGATAAACCATATCAACTTAATTGTTATTCCCAAAGTGTATTTTGCATGGAGGCTCGCACACACACACACACACACACACACACACACACACACACACACACACACACACACACATATATATGTATATATAATACTGTAATTGTAATACTGTATGTCAAAGGTACAGTTTAGCTATTTAAGTTATGTGTTCTTGTACAAAAAAAAGGAAAAATACATAGAAAAAGAAAGGGAGATGTGGAAATGTGATCTGAGTCACTCTGATGCCAGTAAATGTAACTCAGGGGCGACGTGGTGAGAAGCTCATTCATTTGAGTGTGTGTCCATATGTGTGAAAGAGAACAAGAGATAAGTGTGGTGTTTGCATGTCTCTCTCCCTCTCTCTCTCTCTCACACACACACACACACACACACAAACACCATCTGTTGTCAGTTATGTCTCCATCTGACCTCCTCCAACTTTTCCTGTCTCAAGCACACAAACGTTTTGTTTGATACTGACACAAGTAACACAGAACAACAAGTTTGTATAACCATAAATGTAGCGCTTAGCTTGATGCTAGTGTTAGCAGAGCAACTGAATGCTAAAAACAAATTCCTCATATTAAAAAATAACATGCTGTTTCTTTTCCAGTCACCAATTCTAAAAGCACCTACTACCAAACAGTTCACACATCTGCCCAGTAGAACATCAAGTTTACAACAGTCATGTTGAAAACTGGATTTGATGACCTTAACTGGTTGTTAATTCCAGACAGACAAATCAACCAGGGAATAATTCTGTATCCCTATACTTGTGTGGCATTGACAAAGTAAAATGGTTAAACCCCATACAGTGCAGTCATTATTAAGAAGTGTTGCCAATTGGAGGTCATGATCATGCTAGCATATCTACAGAGAGAAAAGTAGCCCAATTGTAAATCCACACACTATTTAAGTATTACTTACTGACATTCTAACCAATCAGGCTACAAACATATACAAATTTAACTTGTTTTGAATGTATTCAGTTACATTTCCAAATTCTCCTCCTACACTTCACCGCTAATGTTACATTAAAAAACATATTTTCACTATTGCAATTATTGCAAAAAACAAACTAATCAACATATTTTTAAGTTTACTATAAAACATTTTTATTTTGTTTTGCAAGAACAGTTTGACCCCTGCAGTGTCAAGACCTAGCGCTAAATCAACCAAGCTGATATATATACATATATTATTGCAGATGCAGCATATTCATATCTGCTTATATTCCAGATGAAATATTAAAAGAAACTGAATCACAGAAATGCCACAGATGTGTGTGTCACCATTCGATAGCTTGGCTACCAGAGACTATTGATGAGAACATTTTTACACTGTAAATATATTTGTCATACACTGTAGTAGTTATGTGTTGTGTAAAGGAAATTTGTACCAGCCCATTACATATTTATCAGATTTGTGGCACAAAACAATTTGCCTCAATATAGGCCAAAACTAAGGAAGAAAATAGTTGATTAACATCACTAATATATGGATTGCGTAATCAGGTTGACAGTTTGGACTTTTTGTAAAATGTCTCAACAACCCTTGAATGGATTCAAATGTAATTTAGTGATGTTCATGGTGCACAAGGGGATTGCTCCAAGTTGATTTGGTTGTTAACTGAGTTTACTCCAGCAGAGGATTAGGAAAACGGTTCAGAACGAACATCCGCATACACGTTCTTCAAGAATGCAAGTGACCTATGCTGATGCAAAATCAATTAAAATGATCCAACCTGTTCTACCTGTTCCCTGGTAATATTTTATGTTTGTCTATGTGTGTTTTTTTTCATTTCTCAAACAACTTCATTAGTTTCTTCTGATGATCCAAGGCATGCTTCGCCCTTCATGCTGCCTCTACTTTGGGTCAACCTAGCATTTGCACTGACTGTTTGCCCCCTTCTTCAACACCTCAGAGGGATTTCCGTTTTAAACAACCACACAGGTGAGTGCAGCTTCCGCTAAGTCGAGGAAATCAACAGCCTCATTCACACAATTTATTCTGAAGCACACCTCACCTACGCACACACTAAACACAGAGCAATTGCCCAGAATCATTTTGCTACGCTAGGTTTGGTTGTGTGTTAGCAATAGTGGACACACACACACACAAACACACACACACGCACACGCACACACACACACACACACACACACACACACACACACACACACACACACACTCTAATCTTTCTTCCCCAGAGAAGTCAATCCTGACTTCCTGCAATCGCTCAGGTCTCCCTCAGTTTGCCTTCATACAGGAAGGGAGTGTGTGAGTGTGTGCCCAAGCTTGTGTGTGTGTTCGTAGCCTCAAAAACAAAAAAGAACTTCCTGGAGATAAACAAACAAAGGGCTAACTGACATGCTTACCTTTTCCCCTTTCCTCTTTCTGTAAACGATTATCACTTATACACTTTTTGAAGTCATTTAAAGCTTGTCTTATGTGACCAGCCTGGCATCCAGCTACTGGTACCTTGTCTGTGTTTATACCTGAGCTGACAATGACAGATTGTCCACCGTCTTTACTAATGTAAAATTTACATATGACAAACCTCATATAATCCTCATGTAATTGAACGTATTTACTGGACTATCTGCTTCTTACCTCTGATTGTCCTAAGATTCTTATCAAAAATACATCTCAGCAAATCCAACTATTGTTTTTTATTGTTTATTGCTTGACATTATCAATGTAATTGGCAATTAGCAGATTATACAGTCACAAAAATAATCATCAAAAACATCAAAACCTAGTTTTTTTAAACTTGAAAGTCCAACAAAGTTAGCATCTGACTGATGCTTACAGATTATAGTATATATATTTCCACTTGTGTTTGTAACCTTCACTACCACAAAGAGAGCAACTAAACTGCTTGGGAGTGCAAACTGCTAAAGGACAGGTTCAAAAATTATTCACACACAAATTATTCACACTATTGAAAGATCAAAAGAACATCAAGGACACCGGCCAGGTTGTCCACACTCACTCGTCCTTGCCATATGGAATATGATACCAGTACACTAAATCATGTGCTTTCCATTTCCAAGACCACGGGAAGCCCAAGTGATAAATTGTGCACATACAAAGGCACTGCACACTGGTATCATGGATAATTTTCTAATAGTTATCACTAGTTTTCAATAGATATCCTGCTTATAAACTCAAATTTTGTGTAGTGGGTTTAAGATGAGACCAGAGGAAGTCTGCCAGGCAGGTTTCAGAAAATATTTAGAAGATTTTGGCAAGAATGTGCTGGAGTCATTATGGAATTGATAAAACATTAAAAAAACTACAGGGAAAATGCACATTACAGTTCCTGGCAACGCTTTGTACACTTTTAATTAGCACTAATGATGCAGTATGAGTGATCACATTAAACTAATGACTGACATGGTGGGCAGTGTTAAACCCAGACTACGAACTACAGGGTTAGGCAGATTAACATGAGATTACACCCAATTGCACCACCACTGTCTAGAAAAAGAAGCCAGAGAGATGCATCTTGGTCAGAGCAATGTTTCTGCATTCGGTATAAACATGTCCAGAGATTTGATTTAAAAAGTAGGAGATTACTTCAACTGCAATCATATAGTCTAGGCCTTTATGAAGCAATGGAAAGCCATGACTGTATGTAAGGATGACGTGTCTCCACTTCATCAGTTTCTAAATAAAATGAACGCTGAATATGGGTGCTACTATTGTCCTCTGAAGACATTGTTTGGAGCCACAGTCTGCAGAGTTGTGTATTTTGGCTTAACTTTTGTGGTGTCATTTTGATCATCTTATTATACAGAATAGCTGCTATAGCAAGATACAGAAGTAGCTTGCTAGATACAATAATATATTATAGCTCAACAACTAAAGAGCTATGTAGCTATGTAGATGCTTTCTGAGTCTGCTACTATTGGCTGCTAATGTGCAGAGTTGCTTTCATCCAATCTGATGTGACTTCCTGTAATTTCACAGAAAGTGTGTTTTTGGTTATAGGCACCAGTTAAGTGGATTTCATTTATAATTTCAGATGTATTTGAGAGGACTTAAATACATCTGAACTAGTTGCGATATTAAAGTGACTTCGATATGAGAAGGTATGCTTACATTGTGTTTGAGGGATGCTTCCATTGCTGAATAGTGCGTCTGTATTTTTGCTGTGGTGCTTAAGCCCTACAATTATATGAGAACATATTGGAGGTCGCCTGTGAGAATCTAGGATAATAAATGGGGTCATGCCATCTGGGTTCTATCCACTGTTACCCCTCACCCTGAGACCTTCTGCCCATCTACTTCCTATTGCTGCTCGATCTTTTCTGGCACCCTCCATCCCATTCACAAAAAACAAGTGCTCCTAGCCTCGACTGCCTACCCCTGGTCGCATACCATTCCTGAAAAGCCTGTCCGATCAAGGCTATCAACTACTTATTCCATCCTCTGTTAGCTACAGGATGGTAAAGCATAATTTTTATCTGAATTGATTTAATTCTCAAAATTCTCGATATATCATATCATGAGCCTTCAACATCAGCAGCAGCCTATGGCCTTAAGGGTCCTGAACCACATTGCCTCCCTTTATATGCAAATGCTTTGAACAAACTCTAAAAGGAGCAACATTTAGCATTTTGGGGGCATTATCTAAAACACCTAAACCGAACAAATGTCCAAACAGTGTCTCATTATTCAAACTCCCACCCTCAGCAGACCTCCTCAAATGTTCACTTAACGCCAAGCTCCACCTCCTCGTCTCCTAGACCCACAAGATCCAGTTGGATAGATGGATGTAAGGATGCAGGTAGGTAGGTAAGTAGGTATAGGTAGGTAGGTTAGTAGGTATAGGTAGGTAGGTAAGTAGGTATAGGTAGGTAGGTATGTAGGTACGGGGGTAAGTAGGTATAGGTAAGTAGGTAATACCATCACCAAAGATTTATCGGCCAGAAAAAAAACTATGTTAATTAAATCATTTCTGTTTCAACTACTGTTCTCTACCAGCTGGCTCAAACACACACCAATCACAGTACAACCAACTGGAAATTGAATCATGTCGAACATGGAGGAGAAATGACAACGGGACAATGTAAAATAATTAACGCACACATTCACACAGTTGATATGTCCCGGGACTTTCCCATCTTAAAATTGTTCCTTTGGACGTTTCTCTGCTCCTCCATTACAGCCACAGCATTGTCCTGGTGTCTAACTGGTAAGCCAGAGTTTGTGTTTTACATTGTAGAGGTTGTAACATCATCATAGCACAATGTAAATGTGCTTCTGTGCTAGTGAAGCAGGATTTACACTGTTATTACAACATCTCTGCAGTACCTCAGAGTCCAGTAGATTATTACATGATTTCATCCATTACCAGGGGCCATGCTACAACCACTACTAAACAACAACAATGATAATGAGTGAAATTGTTATTATTTATCATAATTAAATCATTATTAATATTAGGTTGTTGATTTTTTTAATAATGGCTGCACTGGTGGGAAATGTGAGGACACACACACACACACACGCAAACGCACACACACACACACGCACGCACACGCACACACCAGCCATTTTACTACAATATATATCTGCACTTCCTTCGCTCACAGGGACACATGGACACACGCACACAAACCACGGACACGCACTGAGCTTACCGTGAGCGTTTGTTTCCCCGCAGACCCGCGGCGGTGAGGATAATGTGAGGCCGGCAGATAATAGGTTGGGGTCGGGTTAATATCAAACCCTCGGTCGCTCCTCTGTAAATCTCCGGTGCAAACCAGCGGGGTCGTTGTTCGTGAGGCGGATTCTCCATTCAGTACCGTTCACCCGTGTCTCTGTGGGTCTGTGTCTCTGCTGATGTTGTGACCATTATTAACCGTCACACGAGCTGAGCAGCTCCGGGGGCACGAGCCTCCTCCTCCGGTAGCTGATGAATTATTCACGAGAGGGGCGTGGCCAGGAAGCGCAGTGTGCTTGTACGTGTGTGCGCGCGCGACAGACAACAACAGGATCCCCGGCTACAGTTGAGCCAGCAGCTGTCATGATGAGGAGGAGGACATCTAGTGGTCAAAGGCTAACGTGCACCGGTGCTCTCCACAGCCAGGGTCACAGCTCAGAGGCCACAAGTGAACCCACTGAAGATTAAAGAAATCAAATCACATTGACTCATGGTAAGAGTGAAGTCATACACTGGGAGAAAGGTTGGTTAAGGGGATAGTTCACTAAAAATAAAATTCCCTCACTATCTTCTCACCACTATGCCGATGGAGGGGTGGCTGAAGTGTTTGAGTTTACAAACACTTTAGGAGTATCAGGGTTAAACAGCGTTTCAGCTTTCCTCCTCCCCAACGACAAAACCCCCCCTCAACATGATGCAGTGACAAGAGCAGACTCCACCAACCAACGAAGAGTCAGTCGCAAGAAATTTCACTGCTTACTGAAATACAGGAAGTAAGGGAGGAGCAGGCGGAGAGAAGATGACTTGCCTTCCCACAGAGGAGCAGAATAATATTTTCCCACATCTCCTGAAATGAGTGGTCGCTTTATTTTCTCTCAAGGTGCAAGTGGCGCAAAAGCAAAGGAAATTTTCACAAAACCTCTCCCGTGCACGGTTCAATTTGAAAAACATCCCATAAGGTTTGAACATGATTTTCTGTTGTCTCCCTGTTGCCAAATTAATCTATTAGGAAGAGATTTGATGATTGCGTTAGGCCTCAATTTGGTGTCCTCCCCTCATGACGGTTATGCATGAGTCCTCTTCACCTCCTTTCCTCATGTCACAAACAACACATGAGCAGCTGTTTGTATATCAGTAGCATCTTCCTATAAATACCTCAACTGATCTGCTCTCCATGTCACACTCTCCTGTCATCCCTTTTTCTGATTTTATGCACACTCATTCAGATATCGTTTATGAATCTCTGTTTTTGCCTTTTCCCGATGATTCTCTGAATGTGACCAATATTTGTTGGTCTGTTTCCAGAAGTGCTGCTGTGGGTTCACTCACTGACCAGCAGATGGCACTGTTTCGCGTCTCGATTTCCAGCCCTCACATCTTGCTTTCCAAGTCTCTTGATGACCAGTGGCGCGACTTAGGCCCATTTGTCAGATCATGCCAGGCTGCCGTTGATTGGCAACCCACAACCATGCCTGATGTAGTGTATTCCCCCAGTCTGAGTGCATTTGATCAAAAAGTTTCTCCAACATTCTGTTCTCTAGCCACACGCTAATTCTTATGCCATGTTGTCCAGCCCTTCTGATGTTTCTCGTTTACTTTCAGATTCGCCTGTCCGCACTCCACTGTTTCCAGTTAAGAAAATCAGAGACAAAGGTCAACCTACTGAGGGGGGATTTGTGCTTGAAGGCTGTGACTGACCCTGTTATTGCTCGATCGCTTATTGTTGCCAACCCGTACGCTGCTTTCCCAAATTTCGCTTGTCACATCTTGGTTTTTGGCTGTAGACTTTTCCAATGTTTTTTTTTCGCTTCCGGACGAGGGGGAAGAAAACAACTGTATTGCTGAACTTCAAGTCCAGTGTTCTCCACGACCTGACCTTTCTGTCGGACCTCTTTCTAACTCTGACTTTACTCTGTATTTAGATTGGTCCTTCTCACGTGACCCTGTGCCTGGTACTAACTGTGTTAGTTTCTCTGATGGTTCAGATGATGATATTATCCTCTCAACTTCTCAGCCAAGGCAGCAGAGCTTATTGCACTCACGGAAGCATGCAAATTGACTACTGGTAAAACACTCACAGTCTACACTGACTCCAGATATGCATTCGGTGTAACTCGTGATTTTGGCGCTCTTTGGCAACACAGAAACTTCCTCACGTCTTCTAGTAAAAAGATAGCACATCACAGTCTCATCACAGATCTTCTGTCTGCCATTTTGCTCCCAAAGACTGTTGCTGTATGCACATGTACTGCACATACACGTGCTACCGATGTGGTGTCTCAGGGTAATGCCAAGGCTGATGCTACTGCTAAAGCTGCGCCTCACCTACCACTTCCTCTTTCAAATAACAGGCTTTCACACTCATAACTGACATGTCACTTCCTTTTTTTCATAAACAAACAGTATTTATAATTTCTGATATGTCCTCCTCTCTATCTGCAGTACAGTCTACTGTCACTCCTCCTGAGATCTCCCAATGGAAGACCTCTGGTGCTATGTTCCGAACTGGTGTGTGGTATGCTCCTGACAACAAACACAGTTTGCCAAAACATTTCTTTCCTCATTATGCAAAGTCAGCTTACGGCAAAGATCATACATCTAAAATGTGGATGTTATCTATGATCACAGAACATTGGTTTACGAAAGGTTTCTCCACCTATGCTCAATAATACTGTCAGGCATGCGTAATCTGCCCCACACACAATGTAGCCAGAGGCTGTAACCAGCTATGCAGCACACCCACCGCCTTTACGACCTTTTGAACATCTGAAAATGGACTTCATAGAGCTATCACCATCAGAAGGTAAATCTCAATGTTTAGTGATGGTCTACATGTGGTCAAAATGGGTTGAAGCCTTTCCTGCCTCAAAACAAACTGAAAGTGTGGTCACCAAAGTATGGTTAAGTGACATTATTCCACTATGGGGAATTCCTAGCAAAATATCCAGTGACAACGGTTGACGATGACGTCAAACAACTTGATTCTCATCTAGGTATGGATGTGCGAACACACTGCATATCATCCAGCCGGTGGTGCAACTGTGGAACGAGAGAGAACGGCACACTCAAAACTGCACTCTGAAGCCTTGTTGTTGACTGTGTAACCCTCCGCAGATCTAATAATTTCAAACTCAAAGACAACTCCGTTCTGAGAGACTCTTTATTTCACATCTCGAGATAAATTTCCACTACATAACCTTCTTGTATAAATACTCTGAACAAATTTGAGAGTAGCTGAGAAAACACACACACAAACAAAAACACACGCAATGCAATGCTGGATAATCCACAGTTACCGATTAAACCTTACAAAGAGAAATGAAAAAAGAAATGCTTATGTAAACATTCTATCCTTGTTTTTCAAAAATCTTACTTAAACCTGCTCAGGACTAGCACATTGCATTATTTTGAAATACATAATGGGTCGATTAATACCTGTGCATTGGTTTAGCAGTAGAAAACTAAAAGTTTTGATAAACATCTTCTACCTCCACTTCTGCTTCTCCATAAATGTCCAGCCAGTCTTCAACAATGGGCTGATTAACAGTATTATAGTGGTCAGTAGCACTGGTCACCTGGCTTTGTACACAACCACGGCCTGTATTGTTCTTCTCTCTCTCATAGTCATCATGATCTTCATCCACCAGTCCGCTGGCTTGCTCCAACTGCTTCTTCTTGTACTCCACTTGTTCAAAGTTCTCATAGAGTTGCTCCACCTCATCCTCAGAGTCTTCATAGTGATTCCTGACAGCGACTGGAAGATGAGCAGGGAAAGAGGATCTGCCATGAATATGAGAGCCTACTAGATATCACATAGTTATTTGCACAGTCAAGAACACAGATAAATATATATTTAAGTGTGTCCAATATGTGTGTTGGCAGATCCAAATAATAAAATATGATGTGGATTAGTAGTGGTCTGATTTTGGCTAAAAACACTGGATCAGGTATCAAAAACAGCAAATTGATCTTTTGAATTGCTTGATAGACTAGAATGACACACGGTAGAGCGCATACCTCTGCCACAACAAAACAATACCATGATTGTTTAGTTCTTATAGAAGAAATATAAAAGAATAATCATAAACTGGATGTCATTGGCTCTTCCGGGGTCCCATCCATCCTGCAAGTTTGGTGGAAATAGGTGTAGTAGTTTTGGCATATGACATTAAACCAACAAACAGACAGGCAACCTTGTCAAAACAACCTTGAAATCCAAATCGCGCCTTCTTTCAACTCAGCCTCATAAAAATGAGAAAAATAATTCCTTTACTTATTCACGAGT
The DNA here is from genome assembly GCF_963576545.1 of Limanda limanda. NCBI lineage: Eukaryota > Metazoa > Chordata > Actinopteri > Pleuronectiformes > Pleuronectidae > Limanda > Limanda limanda. Next base: position 2,833,302 of record NC_083652.1, read on the forward strand.
GTCCGATTAATTTGAGAGCAGGACTTATTGATTTAGATTTAATAATGCTTACACACAAAACCCTAAAGTTGCCCTCAAATAGCCCCTGCTTGTGCTCAAACTGTGCAATTGCACTCAGATATTTTCTGCTTGGACACATTTCTTGTGCCCAATCTCCCGTTCTTCCCGATTTTGATCTGCTCTCTTGGAATTTGTCTTCCCCATATAACAAATACATAAATCAACCGAAAGCAAAGATATTCACTCTCTGCATCCACTGGCTTGCTCAAACTGCCTCCGCTGGCTTGCTTCAACTGCTTCTTCTTGAACTCCACTCGTTCAAAGTTCTCATAGAGCTGCTCCACCTCATCCTCAGAGTCTTCAAAGTGATTCCTGACAGCCACTGGAACATGAGCAGGGAAAGAGGATCTGCTATGAATATGAGCGCCAACTAGAAATCACATAGTTATTTGTACAGTCAGGAACACAGATACTGAGATATTTAAGTGTGACTTGAAAGTAGGCTAAATAAATTACACAGTTTCACATAATGTGAAGTGTATCCTGGTGAGCACATACATTGAGGGACTCCAGGCGGCATCGCTTGCGATCTTCTTTTGCAGACCAGACAGATCACCACCTGGACCAGCAGGAGCAGCACCAGGCTCCCAGCAGCTACTGAGGAGACCAGCAGCAACAAAGACACTAGGAGAGAAAATATTGACTGTGACGTATCTTTTTCTGTATATTTATTTTCCCTATTGAAGATTCAGTCCTGCAAGCTTTTTTTTGATGTACTGCACATGCAAATAGACACAACACATGCCAACGGAGAAAACATTTTCATCAATTTGACAACAAGTGCTCGGAAAAAGGAAGCTGCACTGCAAATACTCACAACACAATGTTAGTTTTTCTAGGGGACACTCAAAAGTGACAACAGTCCTGTTTTTTGCTTATCTGTTTTAATATAAAATCATTTCTTTTTTTGTTACCTGCAAGTAGTAGATGGTTAAATTTTTCCTACATATTCATTTAAAACATCCTTTCTTAGAAGGTGAAATGTTGTTTTAGACAGGAAACCTTGGTTGAATCGAAGGCAGACAGAAGTGACTTTGTCATTGTACGTATAGTCTATTACAAATAAAGTGCACTCAAGCACTGCCAACTAGCAAGCAGTACCTGGTTGCAAATGCAATAGCTGCATGCTGTTAGAGATATTGTATGTTGCAGGGAAGAATGTACATGTGTGGACTTTTGGTGGATTGCAGAGCACTGGGGGGAACATTGTCCCTAGCTCTTCATAAGAAGCATCAACCTTGACAACAAACTGCTCAGTAGGATCTGGAAGGATGATAATGGGTGTAAGAGTGTGTGCTTTTACAGACAGTTGGTTCATGAGGAACAAGCATAGCACCTGATCAGTCTCATGCAGTGACACTAAATCAAAATTGTAAAAGATATCTAGAAAGATTTAATTCAAAAGAGGCAGGAAGACAATTAGACCATGAGATAAACCAAAAGGCATGGCACAATTATAGCATTTTCAAGATACTCAAAAGCAAAGACGAGTTGACAATAGAACCTGTTTTTCACTTGAATGTAAGAAAGTTCTCTAAAGGCTCAAGAGTGTTGGCTTCTTTGGTGCAAGCTGCTAACAAGCTTTGGATGCATTTTACAGTAGCCTCTTCCTGGGGTTCAGAGAGTGACCTCGGCAGCAATGTGTCTAAAGGGATGTCTGTGCTGTGAGCAATGTGATTTGAAAAGAAACCAACAGGGAATTTCAAGTTTACAAGTGTGTCTTTGGAGTGGCCTCGCGATGGCATGGGTCCCATCAGGAACTGATGATACACACACACACACACACACACATACAAATACTTGCTTCCTGACCAGAGAGCATGGGACAACAAATTAAATGTCTTGTTGGTTGTGATCATGACACTTGCATTGGAATTCTTACCTGACTTTTGAATTTGATGTTTATTGGTAATAACAACAACAATAATATTTATATTGATATTATTAATTATTATTAATATACTACCATTATTTTTATTAATAACAATAATTGGTAGTGTATTGTTACAATGGACTATGATCATTTTAGTATCCTTTAACACATGGTTGTTTGGTAGAAGATATGCCTGAAGAAGATCTAGCACCAAAATGATGCAGTTAAATACATCACTACACAGTGTTCAGGAGTTTTGTTCAATAAAGTTTAGTAGCCATGAATTATGGCTAGTAAATATGGTATCGTTTATATTTTATTTTGAACTATTAGTTGAATATGAGTAAAATGTAAAGTTAACTATTGATTAGCTGCAATGTTTGTTAAATACATTTTACATGCAGTATAAATAAATCATATATTAAACTGGATTCTTTTAAATCCAAGAGGAAGACACAAACCTGTGCAAAAAACCTGCAGAAAATAGATGCATCAATTGTTTGCTTTATTTGAGCCGACTTACATTTAACGATGACGCTAATCGATGTGGTCTCTGCAGAAAATGTCCTGGAGGACAGTGTGACCTCATACACACAGCTGTAGTTGCCCTGGTGTTCATACTTAGCTACAGGGAACTCAAAGGAGGATGAGTGGTTGACTGCAGGCTTGATGTCAGTGGTGTTTGAGCCACAGAAGAAGAGAGAGAAAACACCTTCAGGGAGGTGGGAGGATATCGAGCAGCTGATGACAAAGCTGTAACCCTTTGTGACCTCTGCAGCTTCAGGACTCAAGTGCAGTCCCCGATCAGCAGATATCAGGTAGATGGTGGGCTGCAGCAGTGGCACTAGTTACAAAAGGAACAACACAATGTCACAATTAATTTTTCTTCAATTTATAAATCAGTAATGCTAACGATGCATACAGCACAAATGTGTATAAATCTTTTTTCTATTTTCTGAAAAAGACTGAAAATAGGAACACAGCGCAAAACTTTCCATCTGAGTTATTGCTGCAGTCAGTAGTATTTTAAATTAGAGGCGAGACTCTAAAACTGTCTGCAAAGCCCCTCCCTGCTGCAGTACCTTCACAGGATAGTAACCAAAGCAACCAGAAAAAAAACAGAGAGACTTTCATGAAGCTAAAGCATAGCCCACTTCACTACAATAATATGAATGCTGCAAGCTGGGCCTGCGAAGCCAACTTGTGGTAATGCGAAACCAACACTGCGACACATAGCTGTCACTGTGCAAGCACAGACTTACACAGACGTCAGGACAACATCGACCCACTTCACAACTTTCAAATAAAACATTGCTGTGTACGAGCGATGAGTGACACTCAATCTTTTGGTACTGATTGGTGGATTAGAAATGAGAGTTTTGGGTTCTTCTAAATTGCAGTAAAAGCTGAAGGTGGAGCGAGAGGAGTCAGATACGTTTTCCCCCTAATATTATCTGCCTCGGTTTTGAAAGAATACAATATCATGTGGATATGTAGTGGTCTGTTTTTGGCTTAAAACAGTGGATCAGATATCAAAAACATCAAATTGATCTTTTGAATTGCTTGATAGACTAGAGTGGCAAACCTCAGCCACCGCCAGACAATAAGCTTTCAGATTTTGATGGGATTTTTTCTTCCCCATATAACAAATATATAAATAAACCAAAAGCAAAAATATTCACTTTTTGCATTCTTTCTAGCATATTTGTATTTGTACTCTCTTTGTAAAATGTTTACTTTGAACATTTATATTAAATTAAAAACTAGGATCAGTAGATTTAATTACCGGTAACAGAGAGGTTGACAGAATCACTTGGGGGAGAGTTGACATGTCGACTTGATACCCTTGTCTGATACTGACATTGGTATAATCCCGCTTCATCAAAGCTCACTTGATGGAGGCTGAAGGTAGCGGAGTTAGGACTTGAGCTTTTTCTCTGGGGACTGCCTGAGCCTGACGTCTGCTGCAGAGTGAACGTTCCACCTAAATGCTGAGTTGTGATCGAACAGGTGATGACAACATCCTGACCCCAGGTGACCTCAAGAGGGGGATGCATGAAGATGCTGGGTTTTGGGAGGCTCACTGCAAAAGAACAGTAGATAGTACCATTGAGATGAACTTAATGTAAATCTCTACATTTGAACTTAAAATGATAATTTCAACAAAATTAAAGAGATCAAAAACTATAATTTTCTTTACCAGTGACAGAGAGATTGACACGATCACTGAAGAGGGACTTGAAGAGTTGACCCGAAGCCTCTTTTTGAAATTGGCACTGGTACACTCCCTCGTCACCGAAGGTCACTTTAGCCATATTAAAGGTAGCAGAGGAAGAATTTGATATTGAGTTGAATTTTGCGATCCGACTGAGTGTGTGTGTGAAGAGGAACCTTCCCCCTTTATGGTTAGCTGCGATCAAACAGGTGATGCCGATGTCCTGACCCCAGGTCACTACACCAGGAGGATTCATGGAGATCTTGGGCTTCAGAAAGGCTGTAGAAAAATATATATATATATTATTGATAATAACAGTAATAATAATAATAAAGTGCTGCTGCTGTTGTTATCTTTGAAATATTGGAGTTTGTTAAATGAAGAATCATTGAATAACATTAACCTTATTTCCCCTTTTAATAAATCCTTTTGTAATTCAATTATCTGTATCTTGTGATTATTGGTGCACATGTACAGCCGTGGCCAAAAGTTTTGAGAATGACACAAATATACATTTTCACAAAGTCTGCTGCCTCAGTTTTTATAATGGTATATACTCAAGAATGTTATGAAGAGTGATCAGATGAATTGCAATTAATTGCAAAGTCCCTCATAGCCACGAAAATTAACTATATCCCCAAAAAAACATTTCCACTGCATTTAAGCCCTGCCAAAGAAGGACCAGCTGACATCATGTCAGTTATTCTCTTGTTAACAAAGGGGAGAGTGTTGACAGGGACAAGACTGGAGATCACTCTGTCATGCTGATTTAGACAGAATAGCAGACTAGAAGCTTTAAAAGGAGGGTGGTGCTTGAAATCATTGTTCTTCCTCTGTTAACCATGGTTACCTGCCAGGAAACACATGCAGTCATCATTGGTTTGCACAAAAAGGGCTTCAGAGGCCAGGATATTGCTGCCAGTAAGATTGCAGCTAAATTGACCATTTATCGGATCATCAAGAACTTCATGGAGAGAGGTTAAATTGTTGTGAAAAAGGCTTCAGGGCGCCCAAGGCACTAGACGAAAAGCAGTATTATTGTCACAGTGAACCTCTACGGACAGGCCTAATCCCCTGCTGTAACCAACTGTTTCCATGATGTTACCTCGGCGTTCGCCAGTGAAGACAAGGTGGGTCTATCGGCGTTTGCGGACCTTAAGGGGGATTTGGAGAACAAAGGAGAGAGCCGCGGGGGGGCTCGCGCCGCTGCGCGGACCGATCGCGACGTGTGATCTAATTAGCATATGAATCGGAGTCCAGCCGCTGGCTAGAACCTCTCTCTACTCACCATTGGAGGAAACCACAGACCCTTGAAACTAATGTCACTCGTGATTGGCTGGTAGAAGTGTTGCTATTGGTCACCTTATGGGTCATTGCAGTGCACACGTGGGGTCACAGCATTCCGCACGTGGGGTAAGCCCCTCCCACACAATATTTATAATAAAAATGTATATATTAATATTTATTATTATTTATAAGTAAGCCTTTACCAAAAGCACTGCAGTTAATTAAAACTAAACATTCATGTGATGCTTGATGCTATAGGTGAACATATTGTACAGGGAACAAATGTGAACAAGGTATATGTGGAGTGAAAGCTTTATTTACATACAGCAAAAATATTGTACAAAATCTCAGGTGAGGCTTGAAATGTTTCTCTGCAGCCTCTGGGTCATGACTTCTTTGTGGGACTCTTCTCCAGTGTGTAGACGTCTGTGGTGTGTAGCTGTGAGATCCAGTGTAGCTTCCAGTCTTATATGAAGTGTGGGACACAGGTCGGTGCACTCCTGGCTGTGGAAGGATGGATCCATGTCATCTGTCCCGCTTCAATCAGCTGTAAACACATTCAGTAAAATTAGCACAGTTCAATGACAACATACACCTTTACATGTAACTGGAAAATTATTTAATGAATATAACCTTACCCTCTTTCTTCTCCGACAACTCCTCAATGCTGATGTAAGGTCTGGTCGGATCATACTGGCTCATAGTGTGTCTTTGTACGTCATGGACAGGCAGCTGGAAAACAACACATGTAACATGACTTTATTATTAATAAACGGAAATAGCCGCGCTGCATCACCGTTGGAAGATCCACAGCAAAAAAACACCAAAACAATTCATAAACAGTTACTTACATTCAATGGCTTAATTTTCTGCACTTTAAATCCGGACTTTCAGCGTCTCAGCCTAACGCCTCTTTGTTTGTTTGTGTGTGGGGGGGGGGGCTGAGGCTGTGAAAACATACAGAAAAAAGTCACGTTGATGAAAAAACTTAACGAGAACAAACTGTTACATCTAAGTAATTCATACATATTTACACATGCACTAGATCTGCTCCAGCACTCGATGCTGTATTCGTATTTTAGCAACTTTCTCGCTATCCCAAAGAGTGGCGGACATGCTTTCAGATGTACCAGTTAGCTTAGTGGTTAGCATGGCGTCTCTAGCTCACCGTAACTCAGGGACTGTGCTTCCGTCTTCTCCGCCTCGACTCGTCCACACCGGGCCCGCGGCTCTGCCTCCACACGCACTCATCTTCTCCTCCAGGGAACAGCGTCGTGTCGACTTCAGCAAGTTATTTACCCCGAAGACAGAGTCACTCGTACGGGACAAGCTAAACACGACCCGCTTCCTGTCTGCGGGACACTCGACGCTGCTGCACGGCGTTTACGAGGCTCTGATTGGACGAGTCCATCAGCTGATGACGCGAGCGGGTGACGTGAGCAGCGGTTACTTCATGGGATAAGTATTTGACTGAGGCCAGGTTTATTTTTTGTGGTGTTTAGTAAATTTACACACATGATTCACTCATGCTGTTCTGTGTTCGTAACCTTATAGTTGAATGCACTTATTGTAAGTCGCTTTGGATAAAAGTGTTGACTGTTTTAATGGAATACTGAGAAAGTTTAATAACAACAATTAGACAATTGAAGTTCAAATTATGAAGGAATTTAAGCTCTATATTGTGTCTCCTTTATATTTAAAATAATAATCAAACTGAGTGGAGATGTATGTTGTATCCAAACAGCCGGCTGCTGTGTTTTGTCACTGTGCAGTCCATGGGGGATTAAATATTACACTGAAAAAATAAATCATTAAATCAATGAATGTTTCATAGCAATTTTGAAAGTAGTGGTGAAAAGGTACCATTTATAATTCATGGAACAGCTTAGTTTGCCATTGACATGTGAATTTGATGCCAGTATTTTGGGAGGACAGATATTTTTATGGAAAGCCAGTAGAAGTTTGGAGCTTACAGGACACAGATGATCATACCCAGCATCATTTATTTGCTGGTAGAGGTGTGGTTTACACTTCCTCTGTGCATTTAACCAGCACAATTGAAAAAGTGACTGTAATCATGCCACTCTATACAGTTGTTGAGATTTAGGATTGTTTTGGATGACAATAAAAATTTGAAATAAAGTGCATTGTTTCATTTCTTTTGACTGCATTGACCTTTGTTCGTGGTATACAATATAATTCATTATAGCACACTTACTTACTTAAGAACAATTTAAAATTTCAGGTTTAATATTTATTTTAAGCCTGGTTTACTCAGCCAGATAGTTTGTTGGTGCCTCTTACACATTGGTGTTATCTGCTCTCAGGGAAACTGATTTGCATTTGTGAAGCTCAGAGCATTGTCATTTGCATATGAAAGCGTCCTCTAGGAGTTGGAGCAGGGGGGGTCAAATCTCAACAGCTCACAGGCTTGACAACTGCAGGAACCCTGAGCGTTTCCTTTGCTGCCTGCAGATACGTGTGAAAGTCGTTAACCGAAGGATGTGCCAACACTTCTCTGCGACACAGATTGACACAAACGCTTCTTTTCATGCAGTGAGGAAGTCCAGCAAGCGCCAGGACCGTCTCCTAAAGTTTGATCTAGGAAGACTGACACTGCAGGAGTGGAGTTGTTTGTTTGCGGCTCAGCATCAAAGGATTAATTTTCCATTTATGTCCGTGCTACAGAACATCGTGTTTTAATGGCGTTTAATCAAACTTGACGCCACGCCACAGTCACACCGTGTGACGAAAAATCAATCCCTCAATCAGTTATTATCTTCATCTTGTTGTGATGACACTCATTCCAATTTGAAGTTGATCCGATGAAAGCCCTGGTACAAGTACATCAAACTAAATGTGGAATATGGCCAAAATGGCCAAAAATGCAAAATAGAAGGCTTCCTGTGGCGTTTTTCCAATTGCACCTGGTACTTTTTTGTTTGTCTGGTCATGATACACCTGTGTATCGATTTTTGTGAAGATCGCCCATTGAAAATTCCTCCAGAATACGTAAATTTTTACCAGTTTCTAACTTTCTGCAAATTTTGGTAAGAATTTGAGCATGTTAAAGCCCTCAAAAAGCCAAATCATTTGCCTGAATAATAACAAGCTTTGTTATTCAGCGACCTTCGAAGAGGCACAATTTCTTACGGTGTTTCTAAGTTGTTTAAAGTTTTTATTAAGGTGTACGGTGACAAGGACGGTTCAATAAACGACCTGAACATCAGTTAAGTCTCATCAATCTTTCGGGGGATCTGCTACATAGGTGATTAACGTATGAAAGTAATTTAAGACCTCAAGTCCAATAAAAGTGTATAAAAACGTTTTTTAAAGCAATTCACAAGAGGATAAGGAGCAAGGCACTGTGATCTTGTCAGAGAGTTTGTTTCCTTAGAGATCCTAACAGGAAAGTCCTTGGTCCTCTTAGGCCCTTTTTTGTCGTCTTCAGAGCTCAGTAACGATGCAATCATGAGGCAACATGGTAGAAAGGTTCAATTATGAGTTTAACTTCTTTATTGTATTGTTTGTCACAGATATACAGTGTATTTGTAAGTTGTAAATTAAACATGTTTATCTGTATGCCTAATTATAAATACTGTGCCTTAGAGTTATAGCTATTTATATAGCTTTCTTCACTGGTTCGCAATGAGTTTCAGAGTAAATTTTTTGCTATTATTACTAAACAACTATGTGGCTCTGAGTCTCTCGATTCCTACTAATGTATGTGAAATATTTAATTACCTTGTGCTTCAGAAACCAGATGGAACTCCTATAGTATACTAGGGTTATCTGGCAAAGAGGTAATGTTGACTGATCTACTGCGCTGGCCGCATGGCTTTCAAAGTGCTGCCGTACAAGCCAGTAATCTGTCAGATTTACCTTTAGCCTCAGCGTACCATCAGGTTCAGCCTGTATTTTTGATCACAAGGCCAAAACACATGATGACGCTACGCTGCACAACTGAGGATAGATCCTTACATCCTGTTGCTGGGGGCCGCTAACACCTGCTAACATCTACTGGTAGTTGGTCACTTAATTTGTGCAGAAGACCTTCAAACATACAAGGGATATTTACCACCTGTCCTATATTCTAAATGTTATGCAACACAAAGTACTGTGTTGTTATAATGCTATTTTAACAACACATATGTTTATTATTATTATTATTATTATTATTATTATTATTATTATAACCTCAGCCAAGGAGTTTAGGTTTTCGTCACCGTTTTTGTTTGTTTATGGTTGGCAGGATTACGCGATAACTTCCATGAAATAAAGGGATCGAGTAGATCCGGATCATTGGGTCGATCCCGGAATTCTTTTTTCACTTTCTTATGCATTACGTAGTACAACATTCTCGATGATACCTCAGAGAATAATTCATGGACCTTGATGCAATTCGGTGCAGATCTAAACAAGAATCTGGATATAATTAATTTGTTGGCTTGTGAAATGTTGGGGTTATTATTATTCTCATAATAATATTATTAATAATAATAATAATAATAATAATAACAATAATATAATCATAATCATAATAATAGTAATAACCTTAGTAATTACCACAGATTCAACGTGTCCCTTGAAAGGCCTTGAGGTTCTGGGCCCTGACACACTAGCCAAAAGTGAATTCAGCCTCGGCCTGTGGCCCAGCAGCTCGGGGGTTTGATGAATTGATATTGATATTCTCTTCTCACCTGAGCAGATGACACCAGCATCCTCAGAGTGTCCACAGTTATGGTCCCCAAATGGATTGTGACCACAGGTGGTCAAAGAAGGTTCACTTCCTGAGCAGGCCACGTCATCAAGCCAAATAGATCCAACTCCTACGCCAAAGTGAGCATTCTGAGGCGCACTCACTGCTGTGCCACAGTTCAACTGTCTGCAAACCACCATCGCATCTTTCAAGTCCCAACCGTCATCGCAGACCGTTCCCCAGGTATCTTTGTGATAGATTTCAACTCTTCCAGAGCACCGACTGGATCCAGAACCAGCTAATCTGATCTGAAAACCTGTAACAAACATCATATTTTTAACAGAACATGCATGTAAAAGTACAAGAGTTATATGTATCATGTAGGAAATGGACTGACCTGCAGCAGGTGAAGATATGGTCAAGATAAAGCAGACTAGAAGAGAAAATAGAGCACATGCAGATTTATATTTACATGAATTATTACCTAATTATTATCTATTTATCTTATTTTTTTTAATCCAAACATGTATTTTTTAAGCCTCTGTGCAAGTGGCTGGAGGCATAATGTTTCGTATTGTCCCAACTTCTGTTCCATTATTGAGAAAACTATATCTCAAGAAGGGAATTTCTTCACATTTTGTAAAAACACGTTCAGTTGACCCCAAGGATGAAATGATTACATTTTGGTGGTCAGGGTCAAAGTAATGGTGGCCTCACAAAACCTTTTGCTTTGTGAATGTGATCAGGAACATCTCCAGTAAACCCTTTTCTTGGTGCAAACCCTGAACTGAGTTTTAAACAAACTCATGGACATCTTTCCTCAATGTTTATTTCAGATCTGTATAGGGGGATTACCACCAATCAATGTGTACCTGATGTTTATTCAGATATGATTATGGGTTGTACAAATAGACTATATAGAAAGGGGAAAGATAATATATAATTGAAAGTATTAATAAACTGACTTTGTCAAGGGGTTTAACTACATCAACACTACATCATTTAAGCATGTAACAAAATTACAAGCATTCACAGCAACACAGCCATGCAATTAATACATAGTGAATTTATAGGGCTACTATTATAACCAGCCCGATAAGAAGTTATTATAACTGTATTAAAATGAGAATCAGCAGCAGGGTCTTTAGTTTAGCTTAACATGGTCTCAAGTTTTGGATGTTGATAAAAAAATGTGAAGCAAGGTCATTCCTCAAAACTTCTTTCTCTGAAACGGAACGCCCTGTATGTATTACTGTAATGTGTTACCTCATCTTGAGTTGAGCAACAATCACATAACACAAGTTATATTTCTGACAAAGCTGTGATCATGTACGTTATAATGTTATGTAGTGGGCATAAACATCATGTAGTACTTTGTTACTTGCCAGCTTCTCAGTTTAGCGAAAATAAGGTCATGAACATCAGCGGCAGTGTTTGTGGAGAGTAAGTGAAATCTTAAAAGGTTCCACAAAGATGGGGCATTAATAAACAGGTCGCCAGAGACACAACTATGAATGCTCGAGTAATGCTGTTCTTTTCTACTGTTAGTTAACTATATCAGCTTCAAAGAGGAAATTATGTCTGTGCTGTTGTAACATCTTATCAACAAGAACCTCTCGGTTGTAAATCCAGAAGTCATGGAAGACCTAAATGCTGACGAAGGACTTCAGGTTCACACTTTCAATCTCCAGCTAAAACAAATGGCTCGTTGTAACTGTAAGTATTAAAAATATTACTAAATTCCAATTTTGTCCCTTCGCTTAAGCTTAAGAAAAACTTTGCACTTAACCCTCTATCCTCGATGTTTATTACAGATCTGTATAGGGGGATTTCCACCAATCAATGTGTACATTATGTTTATTCAGATATGATTCTGAGAAGGTATGTTTCTATTAAATAGTTTTAGTTAGGAGACAGTTTTGATTGAGTAAAACAGGGTGGTAGAATATCATTGTGAAACAGTTTTTTTTTCTCAGTGAATTATCTGTGCATATCCAATATAATGCATATCCAATTTATGTATTTATATTGGATCAGGCCTATAGGAAAACAAAAGCATCTTTAGACATTTAACACAGATCACACTCATGGTCCAACTTTCATATTTCTGGTTTCCATTTTCAGTCCAAAAAACACCTGGCGCGTCAGACCTAAGGTTTACATTTGGATTACACACATGAATTTTATAATAAATAATAAATAATTTAAAAATTCTGAACAATCCTGTAGAAAAAACTTCAACATTATCTGTTTCACATTAAGCACTTGTTACTCACCAATAGAGAGTCCAAGTAGGAGTTTCAACATCCTGATTATGGCAGATAAAGTGTCTGAGCTCATAAACACAGAGAGGAAGCAGAGCAGAGTGGCCCCAGCAGCGTCCGCTTTCTCACTTTAACTGTGAGCAAGACTTTCACAGCCCAACTGACGTAATATTGATTGTGGTGTAGTAGACACATGTGATAAGACAGAATTCACCAAAGACTGTTACATTGGTTTACACTAATTGATTGCAAAATGTGGTTTGCACGCTTATACATCCTGTAAGCTGTGCGGCTACCAGGGTAACAAGGGCACTGGAAGTGGTTAAAAGCAAATGTTCTGGTGGCACCCGGTAGTTATCTGTAGCGGTAAAATGTTTGTGAAATAGAACTCACACCAAGAGGTGCATAAAAACGAGAGATCTCCTGACTACTTCATCCCATCGACACCTTCAGTGGCATGTTTCTTAATAACCAACAAGATGCTTCTGCTCTCTTGCAGCTGTGGAGTTGACGTTTCTATTAGGGCTGTCAGTTTAACGCGTTATTAACGGCGTTAACGCAAACCCATTTTAACGCCGTCAATTTTTTTAACTCGAGTTAAAGCAGAGCTGCAGCTGCAGCTTCAGTATCTGTGTTCGCCTCCAGTCTGACCTGCCCTCGCTTTTTGTTTTAATATTTCGCCACCTAAAATATATATTTTAAAGCTATTGTAGCGTCCCACAGGACACGGAAATTCTTCGTGGTTTAGTAACTGGTATTTTCCTCTACACGAACACGTGCACCTCTCGCTGTTACTCCGTCTCTCTCAGACACCAACACTTCACTTCCTCATTGATCCCCAATCCCCCCATCCTATTGGTCCAAACAGTCACATGTCCCACCCAGACCCCTTCACTGACTGTCAGACATCAGAGCGCTCCTTCAACAGTGTTTTACTGAGCATACGTCAAAACCAAACATAAACATAAACCCAGTCCGTTACACTATTAGGCTGCAGCTATATGTTTTTATTTATTTAAAAATAGGGTACTTCTTATTTCATACATTTTCCACAAATAAGGGGAGGACTCAAATAGCCCTACAAAGTTCTGTGTTTCATTTATTTCAAAGTAGGCCGACACCTGCCTGTGTATTTTGTTTGTTTGTTATTTGTTGCTTGTCTGTTTGAGTAGCTAGCTTAAAGCAAAGAAGTAGTAGGCTTACCTTTTATTGGTAACCTAACTGTTATGGTTCATTGTTTCTGAAATAAGAGGACTGACTGCTATGTTCACAGCAAACTTGAAAAAAAGAAAATATTAAGCCATGGTTTAACTGCACTATAGGCTGAGTCCTTGTTTACCTGATATGTGCACTTTATAATTTTATTTTGTATCGCCCTGTTTGGCAATGTTGTTTTTCAATAATATAAAACATTTGCATAAAGCAAGCCAATCCACTTTTCCATGTTGATAAGAGCATTAAAGGGACTCTTACCTTTGTTGCATTTGAGAATTACAGCACATTCAAATCATCCCGCCTTCCTCCAATGCCCCACCCCCTCGTTCCCATCCGCGGTGTTTTTTTGAAGAAACTTTATTTACAAGCAGACTTAGAACCTACTGCCTCCACGCACGCACGTGAGTTTTTGTTTACCAAAGCAATGGATTCGGATTCAGAAGCACCGGTAAGTTATATACATTTACATTCACATATGATGACGGGCCCGAATGCGCCACAAGAAGCAGACGGAAAACCTGCATGTCCATGCAGCAAACAGACAGGTCTGTCGGCCAATAAGGTCCTTCGGTCCGAAGAATTTTATTGGTTGAAGTTTTCAATAAATATTATGAGAGTGAAATAATTGTTTGTTTTTACTCCTGGTGGGTCTGTCTTGCATTTTAGAGTGTCATTACCTTATTAATACCAATTTAACCTTATCCAAAAAAAGTGTAAAAATGCAACAAAGGTAAGAGTCCCTTTAAAATGAAAGTAAAATTATGGAAAAATAATAAATGAAGGAACATTCAGAATAGATACAAATTTGCGATTAATCGCGAGTTAACTATGACAAAATGCGATTAATCGCGATTAAATATTTTAATCGTTTGACAGCTCTAGTTTCTATATCCAACAACTTCTATGTCTGACATTTAGACATTTGATTGGCCAGTTTCCGTTTGCTTGACACTTTCTGGCATTTTTCATGTAAACACTGTTGGTATGTTTGTTTGTCAATGAGATAATTTCTGATGAATTTGGTGGAGGGAGATTTGGACCGATTCCATTTGGGGTCCGATCTGAATGAATCACAGTGAATTTGGAGTTTAATTTGTCTGAAGTCTGGTGGACGTTGTTTGAAAATGGGCGTTGCAAAAGTGTGCATATATTACTGTAATGTGTTACCTCGCCTTGAGTTATATTTTTGACAAAGCTGTGACCATATACTGTATAATGTATTGTAGGGGGCATAAACATGATCTAGTACTTTGTCACTTGCTAACTTCTCACTTTAGCGAAAATAAGGTCATGAACATTAGCGGCAGTGTTTGTGGAGAGTAAGTGAAATCTTAACAGGGTCCACAAAGATTGGGCATTAATAAACAGCTCGCCAGAGACACAACGATGAATGCTAGAGTAATGCTGTTATTTTCTACTGTTAGTTAACTATATCAGCTTCAAAGAGGAAATTATGTCTGTGCTGTTGTAACATCTTATTAACAAGGTTGTTAATCCAGAAATTGTGGAAGACCTAAATGTCGACGGAGGACTTCAGGTTCCCACTTTCAATCTCCAGCTAAAACAAATGGCTCGTTGTAAGAACTAAAAATATTACTAAATTCCAATTGTGTCGCTTCACTTAAGCTGAAGAAAAACGTTGCACTTACACTGTCCAGTGTGGTCTATAGCTTTAGATTCTGAGAACAACCACAAAGCAAAGTATATTTTTATCAGATCCGGTATCTGACTTCCTCGTTTTAAGATATCATGTTCACAAGGTTATTTGTGAGGCCATGGTCAGTGATACGTGTTAGAACTCGCCCATGTTTTTTCTAACAGTGTGACTTGTGTAAGATAAAGTCAATATTTAAATAGACAGAACATTTCACAAACACCAAGAGCAGACATAGTGCAGGCAGAAATAAATCCCCTTTATTTAACTCCCAGTGTTTTTATACTTCTTTGAGTGAGTTTTACCTCACCATAAATTGAGGAGGACAATGCTGGAGTTGGAGTGAGAGTTGACAGTGGCACTGTGTCAGCTAAATGCTGCTGCACACTAAGGGAAAGTAAGTTTTGCCCCTTCCAACAATCTCTGGGGCGTTCCCAACTGGAGGTTGGTCAGTGCCGATTGTCTGCCCAAATAATCCAGAAGTGTGAGTGGTTTATAAAATAATCTTAATGCCATCGAATGAGACTGAGCCTCCCTGATCTTGAATCAAAAATATCAAACGTTTGATCATTTAAATTGATAAACGGCTCCGACAGAAACCCAATGACAGCAAGCTGACTGGTAAGAGTAACCAAATAGACTTTGCACACTTGTACAGCTGCACTGAAAACAAAAATACATATCAAAATGTTTAAGCGAATTCCACCTCCTCAGCCATGAATACATCATGTTTTTTTTCTTGTCACTGCAAAACAGACACATGACGTCAGTCGTCCTCCATGTTGGTTTTCTTCTGAAGCCACACTCCAGTTCAGAAGGTGGCAGTTACGCACCTAAAAGTTGTTGAAAACTGTCATAAAAAAAAACTTTGCACTTACACTATGTAAATAGTTAAAAAAATATATATGTCACTGCATGTAGTTCTGTGCATCGTTGCTGTAAGTGACAAATAATATTTAAATTCAAATAAAAATGCAGTGAGGGGCATAATATAATGTGTTGCCCCTATACTTTTTATTTTTGGCATGTCTGTATCTTGAGAAGTTATATCGAGAGGGCACATGATTTATAAACAAACTCATGGACATATATCCTCAATGTTTATTACAGATCTGTATAGGGGGATGTCCACCAATCAATGTGTACATGATGTTTATTCAGATATGATTCTGAGAAGGTATGTTTCTAGTAATTAGTTTTAGTTTGGAGACAGTTTTGATTAAATATAGCAGGGTGGTAGAATATCATTGTGAAACAGTTTTTTTCCTTAGTGAATTATCAGTGCATATCCGATTTATGTATTTATATTGGATCACGCCTATAGGAAAACAAAAACATCTTTAGACATTTAACAGTTTCTGTAAGATTTGAAGTTTCTGGAATCGCCACTATGTAATTGTTTTCTTAAAACGGCAAGTGTGTGGTCTTATGTTCTGGCCAAAGATTGAATATCGTTAAAATTATGTCTCTAGTCTCATGTTTTTAAAATCAGTCAAGAGATGAAAATCCTCTCGTGTGCAGCAGCCATAACCCTAGAACAGTGGTGTTTATTACCAGATGGGACGCTTGTGAAGAATGTTTGCATTTCAGGTATCATGGTTTTCTTTGGCTGAGAGGGTCCAACAAGAGGCAAACATTGTATTAATTCAAATTTTATAATTTCTTATGCTTCATATTGCTGAAGTCATTTCGATTACCGAAGCTTGATCTGAAAACAACCCCAAACAAAACTTGAAGTACACTGAATGATGTGAAGTTACAAGAACATAGAGAAACATTTGCCTGAAGCTACAGAAATTCTGCAATTTTTTCTTCAGATTTCTGAAAGGTAATTCAGTCAATGTTTAATATTATTTGTGCCTTATGTGTCTGTGAGGAGAAAGAAAGATGTACAATTTTGACAATTTTGACAGCAAAAGATGGAGGTGACAGTGATGGAGGAAGACATCTTCATTGCTTAACTGTGGAAAAACCGAATACACAAATGTACATTTAGGAAAATAACTTTCCATCTCAGTTCAACAACTACTTTCACAGCCTTTTTATATACAATATATTATTATACATGATGATTCTACGTATACGAGGAGATCCACTAATAATAAACACATGTACGTAAAAAATTACTCAAAAGACGGATAGAGACCAGACATTGGCAGAGTTTACAAGGAAACAACTGTAAATAAATACTTGGTGGACCAGCTGATTGCTCAGGTAAATCCTTACACCGAAGATGCTACAGAACTACACAGCTTGTGTATCACTCAGGGGTCCTGGTTTTAGTTCTTATTGTGTAGAGCTTAGGTGTTCTAAGTCTGAGAGTGTGCCCCCCACTCCAATTTGGTTAACTTGCCTAGGTTTACCGATTTTGTTATTTGATCCGATATACACCCACAACTGAGAAAAGCAGCTATTTGAAATAACTGCAGACAAATATATAAAAAGGTATGTTTGGAGGGATTTTTTTCTTTCTGACTCTGGGAAAGTGGGGGACACAATAAAACATCTTAAAACTACTGCATCTCTGAAGTGAAAGGTAGGGTTGATCATTTATTTCTGAAACACTTCACTACACTGAAAATCCTCTTCACATACTGACAGCCATTAAAAAAGTCTGTGGCTCTCGCAGGAATCAAACAAAAACAATCATTAATTTGGTTTGAATGCAATAAACTAAAACCCTTTGTGATCATTCACGTGTCTTCAGCCATGGAGAAATAGAAATAGGGATGAGTTAGCGAGCGAGTCACAGAAAAGTCAGCTTCTAGCAGGTGTCAGTGCATGTTCATATGGACGTGGCTTTAACGAGAGGGGCTGGAATACATTAGTTGCATTTTTCAAAATGTCGCCTACTCTTGCTAGCTTTTCCATGATTACCAATCCTTGCTTTAACCACATTGCCAATGTTCTAGATGATCTCCTCTTGATATCGTTTTTTTACAAACTCCAATGCACTGTTACATTTTGAAACTAAACTAAAATCTTCTCTATCCAAACAAACATTTTTAGCTTCTTATCAGAAACAATCTCTGTCCATACTTACACATCTTACAGTATTTATCAAAATTACTAACCTGGGGCCTGTACTACGAAGCAAGTCCAACATACCCAGGATATCTCTCAGATACCCAACTTAACTTAACTTGACAAATGCAGTCAGGTTAAGCAGTCGCACGACTGTATATTGATATCAGCATACAAATGCATAGTGTGGTTTGTAAACAAGTGAGAAATTCAATCATAATTTGAACACCAAAAATGACAATAGAAATTAGACTAAAGAAAAGATATTGCTATTAATGTTTAAAAGTGCATACAGTGTATTGCTGATCTTCTCTGCATCATCCAGTGAACAGGTAAGAAGTAAAGAAATGTAGATCAATGCAGACAGTCTGTGTTACTGAGCACACTGCTCCTAGGAGTCAGGCTGGTTATGTTCAGCACAAGCAGCTGATAAGTCTCATTTTTGACTGATGAAAATCTATATCTTTTCCGGTCCCTTAAGACCCATGCCTTGTTCAGAGACCCCACAATCTGCGCATCAAGCTCCATGGGCTCCACTAAGAACGGCAATGTCATGTCAGTGGGAGGGGCTTTTATAAAGGTTGATCTCTCATCTTGAACATATCCTGCTCTGAAGCACGTTAGCCATTCAGCAGAAGTTATCTTTGTGATTAACCTCGATAGGAAGTGAACTAGATTTGTAGGACTGAAAACTCTATATAGAACCTGAAATTACCCCGATAATCGCAAAACCTGTTTCATAGTACAGGGCCCTGGCATGTTCATGCCTGTGTAAACAGGAGGCAATACCAAATACCAAGAATCAGGAACAAACATTGCAAAAGGTTTAATGAGAGATGTCTCTGCTTGGACCAACAACAAAGTGGATAATTTACTATGAGGGTTAGAATCACTTGCAATTTGTTATCCATGCTGTGTTAAATGCCTGTAGTTGAATCGTAACCAATAAAACCCAATCAGGAAGCCAATGAGGGTGACTTTGTCATTGCTTGCTAAAGTCTCTACAAAAATGTATCAGTGTGGACGTAGCCTGCACCGACATGAAGTCACATATGACTGCTTAAAGAAGATTTTGCTCACAGCTTATACAAACCTTCCCTTAGAAGCGGTTTAAGAGACTCTAAAGAACGGAAGTTGTTTACATCATTTTGTGAGGATTTGTTTTTGTTCATTTGAATTGTTGCTGCTGAATCTGACTGCCTGTAACATCATCAGCACAAATGATGTGCCTGAGCAATACACTCCAATGCTGGTATTAACCATCGGCAACACCTGCCTGCTCCGGATGATGCTTTTAAGATAAGACCACAAGGTTGATAAAACTGCCACCATGCCTCTGTTATGGACATACATATTTGTGTGTTTGTGTGTTAGATATATCATCGTCTGTCCATACAGTATATACACAATCCTTCATTAAGGTTCACACAGTCTGAAAATACTTAACATTTCAGGTATTATAAAATGATTTCCAAAAAAAAAAAATTACATTATCATTCATTTCATTTTTTGCACTGTATGTATGAAATGGATGTCTGGACATCAAATCAGTCCACATATCACAGTTCTCCTGCTGTCCTTCACTTTGCTTCTCTCCCATTCAAGTTTATAGGTTCAGAAGTCCATTCTGTTCTCTCCTCCATATTATTTGTTATCAGGTGCAATTTGTTTCTGCTTTCATTCCCTGTGTGTGTGCTATGTGCACTGCCCCCCCCCCCCCCCCCCTGCAGTGTGGAGCAGAGGTGAAGAGTGCAGAACTTCAGTCGGAGGGTGAGGGGAACTATGGGGAGCAAGGTGCAGGGCTTGGGCTGGAAGAGGGGACTGATTTGGGTGACGGACTTGGATGGCAGCTCTTGATGTCTGTTTCCTCCTCCGGTTGGCCTTCTGCTCTACCCTTTCCTCCACCTTTCTCTCCCCCGACTCCGTGCCCTTCAAGACCCTCAGAGTTCTCCAGCATCTCCTGGATGAGAGGAGGCATGGAGCCAGGGATCTCCATTTTCAGAGTGATCACTCGCTCCGCCCCTTAAAGAGAAAATTACATCAGGTTATCAGAGCAAGTCCTTATGAAGGAGCCTTCCTTCACTGACTGAAAACGTAATTATTATTCTGCAATTTCTTTTCATTATCAAATATGCAAATCTTATTGGACAACAAGATAGTCTTCTTGTCGTTTCGCATGCATCCTATGTGTTTAATACAGTGCGAAAACATTCAGAGGAAATGTGACTACCCTTAGAAAAATGATTACACCATACATTAAAAAATAAAAATAGAACAAAAATAACTGCCAACAGCTATCAAAAACAAAAAAGGATAATAAATTACACTGGTGAACAAATGGCTCTTTTTTTAGATGATTATTAGTTCACCATAATCTAATCAAGCACTTTCTGCGGGGAAGTTTCACATGAAAACCTTAATTGGTAAACTCCTGCGTCACGGAAGACAGTGCATCAGTGATAAGGGATTGAAAAAGTGAAAATGAGGAAATTATTTGTTAATTGAAAAGTCTTATTTTTTGGGTTCAAACGAAAATCTCAGCCTTCTAATGACTGTCATAATTAAATGTAATAATGTTTTGGAATTTACATCATAATGACTTTATCATGATCATGGGGGGAGTGCAGGGTTGGCAAAAAACATTAAAAATGGTAAATCATAAAACAGAAAGGCTACTCAATAAAACACAATGTAGCAAATATAGAACTGACTTTAATGTAAACATGTTAAACATAAAAGTCCTGTTATAGAATTTGACAATATCTGCAGTGTCACATGCATCAGCATCTGTGTGCGTCTCACCCTTCACACTGATGCTCCGGAGGTCAGTTATCTTCATCAGTATTTTCGGGAACATACAGGGTTTATCAGGCCTCCTCCTCCTCACATAGATCTGCACACAGAAAAAGACGTGGATGAAAGTATTTACATGACACTTTAGCTTTTTGTGTGCCCTCATAATGTTTCCTCTAATTTCAGCAACCACAGATGATGATGATTCCTGTTTTGAATTATTTTGCTGTATTTGTGTTTTAAATCAGAATCCTTTTTTTTTTACTCTTGTTTAATTTCTTTACTAAGACTCCTTTTACAGTTGCGACATCACTGCTAAATACATTTATTATAGAATACATATTACACGAAAATGGATTTATATATTATATATGAGAGTAGCATTTTTATAATTTTGCTAGTTATGATAAACAACGTGAATAACTGTTGCCATTTCTAAACAGATAAAACTGTAGATCATCTAAATTTCCATTGATAATAAATCCCACGATAAAGACCAATAATAATAATAAGTATTGTGGATGAATCAAAGGCTGATACATACTGAAATTCATCGTCTACAAACTATTAAGAACCATCAGTGAACAACAATGTTTCACACTGGGTGATATGTTCCATTATCATCATGACCACCCACAGTGTAGTGTACTTTGAATCCCTGCATACCCCGTCCTGCTGTCAGATATACTTTGGATGTAGATTAATCAACCAAAAACTTCAATTAGCTACTATAATCACAACTTTTCTGTGAATGTACATATTATACAGAAAAGCACATTTAAGATGTAAGCAACAATGTAATATACCGAAAGTAACATGGTTGTATAATGATAAGAATCAGATGTCAAACCTTCAAGGCTTCTAACAAAGGCTCCTGAAGAACGTCCACCCTTTCTGGTTCCTCCAGATCCTGACGATCTGCATGCACAACCCAAAAAAACAAATCATAAAACAAACAAGTACACACACTCAGAAATAACATCAAGCAGCTTAGCATTTCCCCATGATCTACTTTTATTAATTATTATATTTCATATTCCTAAGGAGTGAAAGGCAGTACCTCCACAGAGCAGGCATATGGCGCTGAGCAATCCAGTCTCTGCATCGTCCATCTCCAGCGGCAGCAGCTGGGCGGCGAAGGAGAATACAAAGTCTGTGAGAGGTCCGAACCCAGCGTTGTGCATCTGGGTACGGTTCAGAGTCAAACCGTCAGAGAAAGTCATCGTGTCCTGGTCTGGGGTGTAGCGGGTGCAGATCCTCAGGATCTAGGAAAGGGGGATGACATGGGGAAGGCAATAACTAAAATACCTTTTACACATAACTCTGCTGTGCCACAACTGTACATTTTTCCAAAGTGTGGAAATTATCTCTGTCTTTTTTAAAGCTGTTACACTCTGATTAAAAACAGTATTAAGCTCACCAGTATGTCGAGGCAGGCGGCTTTGAGCAGGGTGATCTGATCAGCGATGGTGAGCGTTGTGAAGCCTGGCAGCTGCTTGGCAAACTCCACTGTCTTAATGATGCATTTGGTGGACAGTTCACTGAACTTGTCCCAAAGACTGACATCCAGCGAAACACGGTGCTCTGCGCTGTTGCTCTGTAGATAAGGGTCAGGTGACGGATAGAAGGCAGATAAACGTCTTTATAGTTTAGTCTGTACAATCATTTTGTCTTTAGTTGTTCTGAGTTTTCGATTCATATACACTTGGGTTCATTGAATGAGGTAATTCATATGTTGATAAAATGCTGTGTTGTGTCTGTTTGATTACCGTGGTGTATTTTCCCAGCTGACAGAGGGAGGGAAAGGTTTCCTTATGGGCCTGAAGCACTCGCTCAATCATCTGCTCTGTGTCTGCTGACAGAACGTAGATCTCCACCTCCGCCTGCCTCTTCTCCTCCTTCTTCTTTTTCGTTCTGTCATTTCGCACTACTGATGTTGGGAGGTAACGATAGGAAGACGTATCTTATCAATTTGGGCAGGAATTCGATTCAAGGACAAGAAGGTCTCTCCATCAAGTCTCTAATTCCTCCATTAAAAAGGTGTCACTTGTCATGGGGAGCACGACACACTTTGAGAGAACAGTTTCATAATCATAAGGCTTGCAAACTCACATGGAATGAAAAGGGTTTCTAACAAAGGGTAGCCAAGAATTTGCTATTACAGCCGCCACATTACGGAAATTTCTCCTCATTAGTAGACAGACTAAGTCCTTAGCTTATTTTGGCTCTTTATTAACATCTGTAGATGCTAATAGTTTTGGCTCTTGTATACACATTAATCATTTATTTTTAGCCCACCTAATAATTCTGTAAATTTTCTCAGGATGTGTCATTCTGTTTTGTAAAGGAAACTTTACTTGGCACACATCACAGAGGACCAGACAGTCTGTGGATCTTCTATTGTGCATAAACAAAAACACTGAGTGTAAGATTTATTCTGCACTGTGGT
The DNA here is from genome assembly GCF_963576545.1 of Limanda limanda. NCBI lineage: Eukaryota > Metazoa > Chordata > Actinopteri > Pleuronectiformes > Pleuronectidae > Limanda > Limanda limanda. The sequence continues at coordinate 2,856,835 of NC_083652.1, forward strand.
TCTCCTTTCCTAACTCCTTAAAGATTCCCCTTCACATCTTCTGGCGTCAAATTAAGCTCCTTTCCTAACCACTATTCCTTGACCTCAATGGAAAGTATCAGGAGGTCAAGGAGTAGTGGTTAGGAAAGGAGATTATTTTGACTTTCCGAACGCACACTGGTCTCTGTAAATTAATTCTGGCAGGTTTTGAGGGGAAAGTCTTACCTGTAAACATCCACTAGGAGGAGACAAATATCAAGCATAAAACACATCACTGAGCTGCTGGGAAAGAGCTTGAACTGTGAAGCTAATCCTGCTTCAAGTGTTATATTATTGGGTCCCTACATATTAATTATACACATCTGTAGTTAAATGTCTCTTAAACATTTCAGGTTTCTCACATTCACTCAGAGAGTGGATGTGTTCACTGTTTATTTAGGGTACTCACACTCCTTGGACATGCCAACATCGAGACATTTCTGTAGTCTGCAGGACTGACAGCGGTTCCTCGTCACCTTGTTTATGACACAGACTTTGTCTCTGTGGCAGGTGTACAGCATGTTCTTCTGGATGCTTCTCCGAAAGAAACCCTGCACAAAGAAATGGGGTCAAAGAATGGAACACAGCAGCAAGGGAACAGAAAACATTGTACACAGAATAATACTCCTCTAATTGAGCTAAGAGTGACTTGATTTGTTTTGTTGGAGCACAATACACAAAAAAAACAAGTCGTAAATACAAACTGCATGCACTGATTATGAGTGTTTGAAAGTGTGTGTGTGTGTGTGTGTGTGTGTTGAATTAGATAAAGCAAAGAGGCTTACAGACCAAGGGCATGACCTCTTCCACGACACATTAAGCTAATTCTCTGTAGTCTCATGCTCCTTGTATTCATTCTTTATTTAGGTTCTCTAGCTGTAGCTTTCATCTATTCATGTACAGTTAAACCAGAAGAGGTGCTGTAGTTGGTGCATGTTGTGCTGTTAAGTTTAACCAAAGCGTACTGTATGTTCAGCTGCCTACCTTGCAACCCTCACAAGCACTGACTCCATAATGGTATCCTGAAGATTTGTCCTGACACACAAAGCAGGGCTTGTAGATGCGGGGCGGAGGTGGAGGTGAGTGGGGGCTGGGGACAAGCAGGTCCTCCCCTGAACTCGTGCTCTCAGTCTCTATGGCTGCAGGGACAGGCAGAGGGGAAACACACAGATATGCATTCAGTCATAGTGGCATTTAAGTGCATTCTCGCTCCTAAATCAATGCTCCTACGATTTGACTTCAGTTTTATCAGGATTTATTTGAAATAATGACGCCCACTTCTTTTTTATCCTCCAAATGGTAGTGGTACAAGATTGGAGTAGAGCTGGCTTAGGTGCATGGTTGCAGGCAGAATAAACAGTAAAACAAAAGCCTTTACAATGTCATCTATAGGCATGGCCGTTACATAAGTTTCCTAAGTCACCAACTACCAAAACCAAATTAGCAGAGGAACTGTTCTGCATCAGAGTGGACCATCCTGCTCGTAGTCTTCACCTTAAATTGACTAACCTAAACCATATGGTAAGTAGAAAAATTACTTTTCTAGTCATATTGACCACTCAAAGCACTTTACAGTACAAGTCAAATTCACATTCATACAGCGAGGGCTGCTGTGGCTGAGGGGGAAAAGCGGTTGTCCTCCAACCTGAAGGTCGGCAGTTTGATCCTTAGTCGTCCCCATCTGCATGCCGAAGTGTCCTTGGGAAAGATGCTGAACCCTGAATTGCCCCTCATACAACAAGAAAGTGCTGCTAATAGATGCACTATATGAATGTGTGTGTGAATGTAAAACTGCACTGTAAAGAGCTTTGAGTGGTCATCAAGACTAGAAAAGCGCTATAAATACAAAACGATGTACTATGTGCTGCGCTTTACAGATTACAGATCATTCACATACTGCTGAATCCTTGCTATAGGAGGGCAACTTGGCGTTCAGTTTCTTGACCAAGGTCACTTTGGCATCCAGATTGGAGGAGCCAGACATTGAACCACCAACCCTCTTGTTAGTGGATGACTCGCTCTACCACCTGAGCCACAGCCACACTGTGTTTTTAAGACATTGTGATCGTGATTGATTCTTGGTTGAGTGTGTACAGTGACACATTTCAAAAGGAGGATGACATAAGCTCCATCACTGATAACCATTATCAAAAACCATTAATATTAGCAATGCAGTGTAGAAAACACTCAGCGGCAGCAGTTTCTCATTTCTAAATGGTTCTAGGGTGGCTGTCACCGAATGAACAGCCTCTGCACGCCGCAGTCTTGTCTAAGATAGTTTGTCAGAAGACTGTCATTCTGTGACTCCACTATACAAGTGTTTCTGAAGCTCCAACAAACCCATTAGAGTGAGACATCTTAGTGCTCTTTGTCACATCATTGTCAGATATGTCACCCTCCAAAATGAACTGTTAGTCATATCAAATCAATAATTACATTTCTATGAACTTTAATTTCAGTTTTATGTGAACTAATGCAAATGTATCTAAGTCCTGCTGCCTTTTTGTTTTTTTCTAAATGAATGCAAAGCAGTATATTGAGGTACTGAGAGAAAGACAATGTATCATATTTTTTCTGATGACATACTTCTGGCCAAGAATGTATTATTTATTTGCGTGACGTGGTGAGATATGGAAGAAGGTAAAATAATGACAATATTAGAAAATCCAGTCTAATCTAACTCTAGCAATACAAGTCAGTCATTGCTGTGTATCAGAAATTACTGAGGAGAACCTTGTACTATAGACCTGCAAACAATCCATGCAATGTTTAATTTTGTCAGGGTAAAACGCTGTTGATTTTATTCCACATTTTATGAGCATTGAATGTTGTATTCTGTGGCTGCATAATTTTGAAGAGATAATATTTAGAAGGTCTTCCACCAGAAACTAGACAGCTGGCTACTGTCCAACAGACTTCATTCAAGGTCAAAACAATCTCCTTTATAATGTGGATTTTTGTATCCTGCAGATGTCACATGCAGATTGTGTTTGTCCTCCTGGAATCCAGACAATAGGTTTAAATTTCCTTCATGACTTTTTAAAATATATTTTGATATTAAATAAGCTACACTTAGCTGCATCCACCTATTTAGAACCAACAAGCCCTGACTATCAAATGTGCAAAGCAATAAACTGGGAATGTATTTTTCAGTGGGGTATATCTGCAGGCAAAGTCCATTTGCCTGCAGATGTCCCATTGCAATGTCCCATTGTTTGGAGATGCTGCTGATAGAGATGTTCTGATGAGATGTTTCAGATACCTGGACTTTTCTTAGCGGCCGATACAGAGTACTGAAGTATTTTGTATACATAACACATCGCAGTTTTACTACTGTGAAATATTGCCAAATTGCTTACATTTCAACTCCAGCTTACGCTACACTACAAAAAAACAGTACTAACCAGTGGTTGACAAGAGCAACTGCTGTTTTGGAACAAGAACTGATTTCCTGGAAAATAACGTTGCAGTTTTATCTGGGTGAAACTAACATACCTTAAAGAAGCAATTGTACCCTCAGGTGTCCATAAACTGCAGCCTATTAACTTATTTTTAAGAAACGCTAATTATTATCCGTATCAGCCATGTGAAGCATGTTACTATCAAAATACGAGCTGATCCGGGGTCAACTTTTAGAGCACACACCCCAAGTGATCTCCATTGAAACGATCCTGAAATTCTTCAAAAGCTTAACAAAGGTGTCCCAGTCGGGGGAATTTGAATTTATTACAATATATTCAAGCAGTATAAAAGTATATCCACCCCCATCATACTAGCCATACATCGATGTTTCCCTCGCTTCATCTCTCCTCTGTTTGTCTTTGCTCCCTTCTCACGCACACTCCAGCCAACCCTTCTAAACCCTGTCTGACCTCTTTTAAACCCTTCTCTCTCACCTCATATTTCCAACAGTCTCTTGACTGTGATGTCCTCTGTGATTGTTAATCTCTCCCCGCTGCCTCTAGCTCCTGCTTTAGTGAACAAGACATTCTACTTACTCTTGAGTTGAGGGGCATTTTAACAGAGAGGAATGTCTGTGACTCAGCTTTACCCGTGTGTTAGGAGAAGGATCATATAAGGGAAACAGTGTTTACATAGTTTCATCTCATCAGCAAACATCATGAAGTGACCCACTATTTTTACATATACTCATATGACTTTGAAACATGAACGTTTCCTTTAATTATTTGAATATGTGAACATCTATTGGGTGGATTGTCAAACAGCCAAAATTAAGATGGGGCTGATATTAAGCATTTGAATGACTTTGGTGTAATCCCAACAATTAACATGGCACCGCCATTGGGATCGCAATGCCGTCAGATAAAACCTTAAGTGGCAGTGAAAAGCAGGCTGTTTATTATATCAGTCGGTATTGATTTGTTGTTGTGAGCATATGTTGACTAAGGCAGTTAACTCAAGTCATGAACCTTACTTTTTTTTTTTAACACTCCTAATTCAGACTGACATTTTTAATACAGTAAATAAACAGTCAGAACAGTCATAGTATACTTTGTCTTATACAAAGAACAAATAAAAACTTTTTCTCTACATAAAGGTTATGATCTGAGCTTGATGGAGTTTGAAGCTCAGTAATAAACCTAATGACTGTTATTAGTCTTATTGTGTAATCATCCACAGGATAAATCTTGAAGCTGAGGCAAACTGTTCGAGGTACCAGAATGAAAGGAACACATGTTTTGTGTCTGATCTGGATTTAGGATATTACTTTGAGGCAGTCACACCAGAGTCTCTGATGACCCATGTCATCATTCAGGTGAAAAGCAAACCACTGCCTTCAGCTGCACCCCTCACTATACTTTAACATGGGGAAGGGGAATGTCAGCACCATTGTATAAATAAAATGAAAGCTGTGCCATCGATTCATGCCCCACTTCAATCTCAGTTTTTACATTTCTGCCACATTTACATCACAGTCAAAACCAAGCCCCCCTTTTTCTCCCTGAGTTGCAGCCACAAATTACAGAACTGTGTTGAGCTGTGATGGTGTGTACACAGGAGGATGGGGAAGATGTGACAACATTTCTCCGTGTGATTATATGTGTGTGTGTCGGCGGGAAATAAAGAGCTAAATGAGTCAGACAGATTATCATATGCCACTGCTGTGTGCAACTTAAAAGCGGTTTTTCATGCATGTTTTACTGTCACTGGCATGGAGTAGTTGCACCATTTGTGGTCTGTGGGAGGAATACATCAACATGCCATCCCTGCTTTTTTTTAGCCTCAAAAGAATGTTATATTTGACATTTGGCTAGATTATGATATAGGTTTTAACAATAAGACATTAAAATTTTAAGAGATGTCAATTCAGCTCAGAGTTGTAATCAACATTTTACTTTAAATTGTGCAGCCCTACATACAATGCAGACCTGCACAATGAAATGCAATAGCAATGTTGTGTGAACATTGAAACTAATGAAACACTGTTCAGAATATAACTTTATACAAAATGTATCATACCTGCCGTTACCGAGCAATTGCTCATTCACAGGCTGTGGCTATACACTCTAACTGCAAAAAGACAAGCAACAGAATAAAGGTCAATAGTCAACATGGCAGAAAGAAGTGCAGTGTGTAGGACCAGCCATTCGTTTGAGTCTCTGGGTTTACCTGGGTCAAAGCATGGCTAAAACCTTCCAAAGTCAGGGTCAGTTGGTGTTCAAATCCATTGTGACAATACTCCATGTTAGCCAGTGCTGGACTAAGCCGTTTTCCAAATGTAAAACACATTAAATGGTCTCTCCAGGGAGTCCTGGCTTTATGCCAGCTAACATTTCCTGAACAGAGAGCACGACAGCTTAGAGCCTGGCCTCTAATCACTTTCCTCAGTCCCTCTCTCTGCACAGTTCAGAGGACATACAAATAAGTTCTTTAACATGAATTTCATTGAAACACTGTTGAGCCCAAAACCTACCATCAGTGCTAATGACTAGGCTAACAAACATACAGTACAGCTCAAACCTATTTTACCATCCATTGCTCCACCTTCACTAGCACCCAGGGGTAGACATTTAAACTTATGTACCAATAATAAATGCAAATATTTATAGAAATCAAATCGGGGGACGATATATGGCTAAGCTAAACAGATAAACCTGTTTTGAGCTGAAAAAATGAACAAAAAAGGCCAGGAAATCCAATATTAAAGCACTGACCACTTTATAAATGGTTTATCAAAATAATTAGCAATATTTGTTTTGACGGTTCACTTTGATAACTCTGAGTTTACTATTGTAGCTTCATGCAAAAGAACCGGAACTTCGATTACAGCCACGTGTGTGATGGGCAACGTTTCCTGTCTTTTGATATTGGAAAAGACTGGCTAATTAATAATGAAAATAGTTGTTAGTTGTATTTGATCGTGACCAGGATTATTTATGCTGATTAAGAATTTGAAAACACCAATGTTTTTGTATTACTGTTGTGCATGTGTAAAAAAACAGGCAGACTACGGGTAAACTCTGTCGCCAATTCTACGGACTCAGAAAACAATTCTGCGGAGTCTGAAAACAGCTCAAGAAACTTCCATTTTTCCCCCTCTGACCTGCAATGAAACAACAGACATAACGGACACCACCCAACTAATCATTTGGTATAAGGGAGTATTTGTTTAAGCAAGATGTTTTGGCTAAAGCCAGCTGTGAGCATCATCAACACTATCATCTGACATCAGATATCAGAAGCAGTTCCAGCCATTGCAGTACAGAGTTTACTGTGATATGTATTATGTAATTTGTTATGATCTGCTTTTGGGATGGATGTAATAAAACTAAAATGGTCCCTGATAGGAAAAAGGTTCCCCACCCTTGTGTTAGATACAAACACTGACATGCAACCATCCACCTCCTCCCCTTTTCACACACTCACACTCTGGTCTAACTTGGTCAGTGTTTCCTCACATTCCCAGACAAACTGTGAGTGTGAGTGAATGGCTGTGTGTGTGTGTGTGTGTGTGACACATATGCGTCTTCCACAGACAAAAAGAAAGGTCATTCAGTGCAGAGAAGTGATGACTGGGCAGCTGACACAGGAAAGAAAGAGGCAGATAGAAGGAGAAATAAAGAGTGAGAAAGATGTAGGTCACATCCCAATTGTCAATGAGTCATTGCTCTGGATCACACACACACACACACACACACACAGTGGGCCACTATGTAGCTGGTGCTTACATGTTGCTGGAGCAGTCACTAAATGTGTGTGCATGCCTTTGACCTTTGAACCCGTTTAACACTCCTCATTCCAGTCGCACATGAACACACAGTGCCTCACTCTCCTCCTTTTTTTCTCACCGGCTAATCAGAATCAACTTTACACTATCTCTCTTTATGACTTAAACTCTGTTGTGCAAGGGCCATGTCACATCGACATCATCATGTCGCTACCCTTAGGTTACCGTCTGACATTCACACTGGCTGTCTCTAAAGGCCAATTTATGCTTGTACGTCTTTTCTAAAACGGACAGATAAGACCGCCCTATCCGTCGTGGAACGCCCTCTCCGAGGACCTCGGAGAGCTTTTCGTACACCTCTGATTTTTCTATCTGTCCGTCTTTATGTCGGAGAGCCCACGGACAGCTCTTGGCTGTGATTGGTCCGCGAACGACATAATTTCCCTACGACGTCATTTCCGGACCTTAAACTTCCTGTTTCCTTCCCTGTGTCACATCAAACCCAAACACAACTACGATTCTACGATTAATGTGACGTGTGTGTTAAACCAGCGGAATTGTCCGGCTGACGGTGGCTCGTTAGAGCACTGACGGCATGTGTGCACGGTCACATACGGTTATAACGAGCTTTCATAACGGCGCTAGCAGGCTAGGCTAGCGGGCTAGCAACCATGCTAACTGCGGTGGTAACAGTGCAAAAACCCGCCGTCACGACTTTAATTCCACTTCTATCATGACACTGTTTCTATAATACCGCCAGGTTAGAAGCAAACACTGGGTAGTAGTTAGTGCCGGGAGTCCCTGCTGACTGTGTGTGGAAGCTGGGAGGGGAGCTAGCTAGCTCCGTGTAGCTTCAAGCTACACGGAGCTTCAAGCTGTGGAATTAGCAACACAGTTCGGAAACAAGACCTGGGAACCGCTGCGCTAAGAAACGATAACATCAGCATCTTGACCCGCTGGGTGTCATTTTATTTAGTTCTGTTAGTTGCCATGGTTCAGTGTGTGGGAGGCGAGCCACAGAGGTAAACAGACACACGTGGACTTCTTCTTCCCAAAATTGGGGTAGGCTTCTCTGAGCTCGTCTTCTGTTGCGCCACCTATGGGTTTGGCGGTGAATTTTTTTCAACGTACAGTGGTCTCTTCGCCCCCTGTGGAGCCCTCTCCGAGAAACGGATACGTAGAAGCATACTGGAGCCTTAACATGTGATGCCCTAGTGGAGTTAACCCATGTTGCATGTTAAACAATGGGTGATCAATAATCATCCTGTCTGATAGTAGACACTTCACAATTTAATGAGCAACTGGTCTCTGTCCTGAAAAATACCACGTACAGTATGACCATGTGAGTAAAGAGATAGATTGACAATCACTCCCAGTTGTGCCCTGCCTCTAACCAAGCGAGTGGTGGGAAAATAATGTAACAACACCACTAATTCCAGCCATCAAAAAAAATAATGATGTATTGCAATCACTGCGATACGATTATATCTGTGTTCCCAAGCAACCAGTGGCAAACTCCATAGCAGTGGGTGGCGGTACTGAGTCACTTTACATTTTCCAAGCCGCCAGTGAGCATAAAAAGAGCAGGAAATACAAGTTGACCACAACAACCATGTTTAGGGGACAATGGAGGAGCCACCACCAACCAGTGTTGAGCACTACAAGAAGTATATGGTCAAAAAATAAAGTGAACAAAGAGACATGGAAACTCATCTGGGCAACAATAATGTGATAGAAAGAACTAAAAGCTAAACCTTGGTTCTGGTCAGACTTGGAGATGCCATAATGTTTTTGTAATGTTACTATGACAGCATTAGGATTTTAAAATCCTAATGTTCTGAGGGTTGTGATAAAAGGCAAATTTATGGTGCTTTGTAAGAAAAGAAAAACTTCAACATGGACTGCCAGCAATAATTTCTGGTGGTACAGTTTGCTGTCATCCATTTCATCCGCATGTGTAGGCTTTCAGAAAACAAGCACAAAAACGGAGGAGATAAATGCACAGTATGGACAGAAGACTTCATCCATTTCTGTATCTGAAATTGAGCAAAATTACATTACAAATGCTAATTGAGTAGATGCTTAAACAACACAGACTTTCCCAGCCTGTATATAGTTTAGCATGGCTGGGTTATCATCGACATAAACTTACCTCTGATAGTAACTGTGTTTATTGCAAGATGAATCCCAATTGCTTTATTACATTTATCAGCCTGATGAATTCAGTAATTCATTGGTACATTCACTTATTAGATTGTGATCTTGACATATTGTCAACATGTGAACTGACTTTTATCAACAGTGATGAGTTCCGTAAGACCAGCTCCTGTGTTGCTGTCACAGTAAAGCTAGCTCAAGTTCCAGTGTCCAACATTACTTGAACTCAGAGCCCAACAGAATTTAACATGCTGGGATCACTGTAATCACTACTTATGGCTACACATTTTCACCTTAACTGTCTCACCTTTAGCAGCTTTGTAATTAGGATAGAAAGAAACGCATTACAATCACCTTGAAGTCATTACCAAAATAATATTGTCCAAAAAATGACTTACTATATATACAAACTGTGCCATTTTGAATATCCTAACACTTTATTTTCTCAAATAATCAATCAAGCATTTGTTCTTGAAAGATAGTAAAATGGTGATTCTTCAAATGTCTTGTTTAGTTCACCCAACAGCTAAAATCCAGAGAAAATCGTCATTATTTTACTATCACGTACGACAAAGAAAAACAGAAAATTACAATAGCTTGAGACGCTGAAACAAGTTGATGCTTAGAAAAAGTGACTTTCTCTGATTACTTGAATCAAAACAGTTATCACCGTCCTGATTAATTGATCAACTATATAATTCATCTGTAATCAATCCATTTTATATATAAAAATGTGCTGCTTATGACACTCTCTTTCTCATTTCACCCATTGTGAAGCAAGTTTGGCTACATGTGGAAAACGAGCTCTGGCTGCTGCTGACCTACTGAGGCCATTTGAGTTGCTCCATTCACAACAAGCACCAAATCCTCACAGATACTGACAGCGTAGATTATTGTGTTCATAACAATAAAAAAAAGGTGGGTCATCTCAAATTGCATGACAAGAGGTAAACTTTGTCAGATATAAGGCTTGTGGCAATCAGCACTTGGACAGCGGACATGTCACAGGATGCCCAGTCTTGATAACATGTGCTTAATACAAACTGCATCAGCAGAGGAACAGCCATCATAGGCTGCAACTAACTTAACATCATTCATACATGATTTTGGAAAACTTTTATTTAGGTAAAGGTTTACTGATGTTATTTTGGTCAAACCCTGAGAAGGAAAATTCAGATCAGAGTGTTAATAGATAAAGAAACCATATCCACAACAAAATATAGGAATATTTGAGCTCTGTGGACACCAACAGTAGTCCATCTGAGGGAGAGAAGCTTATTGGCTAATCGCAACCAAAGAGTGCAGGAAAGTGAATGAAACTACATGTTGTTGCTATAGAACAGTGTTAATTTAGGATCGAGTTTCTCAGACTATCACGGGGGCTCCGGAGGACCTGATACTAGAATAAAAAAGAGGCTGGCATGTGCCCCAGTCTGCAGCAGAGCATGCATTCACAAGCAGTGGTTCACAACACCTACATCACACTTCTCTATCGGATCTATTGTCTTCTTTACACGTGAAAATAATGTAAAATGGCACTCACAGTGGCAGGATCCGCTCCAGTGCCTCACCAGAGACCCCCCGAATGGACGCTGGAGTCCTACACCGGACAGGAGTCCCTTCTCCGGCCCGAGCCCCGGGGGTCTGTGGTAGTAGTCCATGCTCAGGAAGGAGCCGGGGCTGGGGCTGCTGCGGCCGGGGCTGGGGCTCAGACCCACAACATCCACGCTTTCGTACATCACCGAGAAACGGGGGAGGGAAGGGAGGCCGGGGTTGCGTTTGATCCCCTTTGTAGCCAACAAAATAGGAGAAGGAGGGGAGAAACAAAATTCAAAGCGTCCCGAGCGGCGGGGGAGAGAGAGAGAGAAGAGAATACGGGAAGGGAGGGAGGGAGTTCACATCTTCATAACAGCCTGATGGCAGGAGGGGGAGGTGGGGCAAAGAGGAGCAGATGACCCGTCCTGCTGACCTCCTGTCCCTGGAAGAACACGAGCGCTTCCCGGCCACAAAGGAAGGCTTACACACCGTGTCTTTTGGGTCCTGTGTAAATGCTACAAGTGTCACTAAGTTGAGCTGCTGGACTCCTCGTTACTTTCTACTAACAGGGCAGATTTCAAAAAAGAATAAAAACGTCACGTTACACTACATCGTGCTCCACTTCCTTCACAGCGACCTCGACGTCTTCGGCTTCGGTCGGTTCCTCAACGCTGGCGCTTTGTTTTCCCGTGTATTTCTACACGAGCTTCACACATTAATTCACGTCGCTTGTTAATCATCGTATCCACACCAGCCGTGTCTTTCCCGGTGGCCACCAGCACCAGCACCGTGGCTCACACACGCAGTGAATGGAGGAGGTAGCTTACACCGAAAAGTAGCAATGTCCGGTCGGTGGAGACGCGCTGCTCCGCTCCGGTTCAACCCTTCACGTAAAACAGACAAAAACCCACAAGAAACGCAGCCCGGACTCGTCAATGTAGCCGAGCAGGAGCCTGAAGTTTTCGCGGCGTGTGCAGGAAGCAGGATAAGATCCAAAAGGTGCTCAGAGTTCCTGAGTCTCCCTGTTGTTGAGATCCGGCGGCGGCACAGGAGCAGTGTCCTGTGGTAACCTCCCCCTGCACCCGACGGCCTCTCTCTCTCTCTCTCTCTCTCTCTCTCTCTCTCTCTCTCTCTCTCTCTCTCTCTCTCTCTCTCTCTCTCTCTCTCTCTCTCTCTCTCTCTCTCTCGCCTCCCCCCCTCCCTCTCTCTCGCCTCCCCCCTTCCTCTCTCTCTCGCCTCCCCCCTCCCTCTCCTCTCTCTATCCCCCCCTCTCTCTCTCGCTCTCCCCCCCTCTCCCTCTCGCTCTCTCTCTCCCCCCCCCCCCCTCTCTCTGGTTTGGTGAGTGACACCAGCTGCGCACGAGCTCCACCTACCTGTGCGTGCACCCCCACGGTCACAGTGTGGCTTCTATCTTCCACAACTGAAGTAACTACTGCTATTTATAACTGATGTCATGCCATTATTAATAGTTGTAACGTCGCCTTGGTTACCAGCTCGACAGCTTGTTTATCTCTGTAATACACATCCTTGTACTCAGTGGCAGCTCTAACTTCTGTGTCATCCCCCTCAGCCCATAGATGCTTCTCAGAATCAGAATCAGAATTCTTTTATTTGCCAGGTATGTTTGCACATACAGGAAATTGCCTTGGTGTCATTGGTGCACTACTTTTGAACATAAAACAACAATATAAAAAACAACAATATATAAGAAATAGAAGTAGGGTCGCAGTAAACAGAATTAAATACTAAAAACAAACACAAAAGTGCGCACCAACACACCGAGGCGACCGTTCGTGGCGCCATCTTCATTCTTTGGAGGATGCGTTCTACCCGGCCCAGGAAGACAGGTGAAATGAGATGGTGTTTAAAAGAAATTCTAAAATAGCTGTTTGGTTGAGTTGATGCAACCATCAGAAGTCTCATCACCTGATCATGTAACATTTCCATTTAAGACCATTCTTAGCAATGACAATATTGTGGTGAAATTATTTGTGCATAATAGAGAATTGGAATAATACACAGTGGGGGAGGAACTGTTGGCTTGTGGGGATTTGGCAGTTCCTTTTTGTGTTGGGTCACTCAAGCAGCTTAATCCAAGCATGGGCCTCCACATCCAGCTTCGGTAGTTGCCTGGTTGTAGTGACTAACGTTACTTCACACTAAATTAGAACACATAACATTATGACCAGGCATTCAACATGAAGAGTGACAAAATCTTGTCACTGGTCGTCAAGCCCAGTGGTGGACGTCATCAGGAAGGGCATCTCGTAATTGTTGGCTTGCTTGGATACACTCAGGTCCAGTGTCAGGTGTTTGCAGGGTTCTGCCTGCCTGGTGAGAAGTGCATGCCCACTGCGGGAACATGCACAGCTAAAGAGGAAACTACCAGTGTAATGCTAACACAGACTGACATCGCTGTCAGCAGCCTGGCAGAAAATAATCCTATTTCAAAACTGAGCATAACCAAGAAGGCAAGTGGAAGCCAACGGTATATAAGACATCAAGACGGCTATATGACCAAAGAAACATCAATGAATGTATCCCACTAACAAGCCCTGTGTGTGTGTTCAAACCCTGGCATGCCATAAAACCCATTATTGTACAAAACCATTAAAATACACTAGTGTGCCACACTGAGTGAGATGTTCCTTCATTACCATGAACACACTCTATTTTATTATGACTCAGCCTCGCACACACCATCCAGGGGCCTATTTCACTGACACGTTTTGCATACACTGCTTACATCTAAATTTCAAATTGTCCAGCACCTTTTATTCTTGGTATTCCTCACAAAACTATATTACGAAATATATTCTGACCTACTTATTGAGGATTTTGCTCCTCTGAAAATAATTACAGTCTCAAGCTTAAAGCCAGAAGCGACGGGCATTAGAGCAACAGAGATAAAGGGTTAAGATGTTGCTCAGAAGAGGCTTACACTGAAAATAGAAATGTTTATGGACAGAAGAGCACCACCTTCACAGCATACCACACAAAGTATCTGAAATATAAATCCTAACCCCAATGTGTTTATTAAATTATCTCTTGTTATTATTATCTAGTTTCTGCTTATTTATTAAACTATTTTTTTTATCTAGTTTGTTTGTCAGACATCATACATTGCCCTGTTAAATTTCAAAGCGAGGTCATGTGGGGGACAAAGGCTGAGGGAATATGTTTTACAAGCCACATATTGTTTTTCATTTGCTTGGCTTTATTTTAAATTTCAGTTTGATTTATTATCTATATTAAATTAATCTTGCATGTCCCTTCGGTGTCTCGTAAAACCCCTAGGGGGTTGCAACCCTTAGTCTGGTATCCACTGTATAGCATTGGATTAAAGCCCAAATAACTTATTGTTCTATTTCATAAAACATTGGTCTCTTATTTTTTTTGTGCTATTTATTAAGATTTGTTCTTTTGCCAATTTTCAGTTAATGCTTTGTGTACTTGTATATATTGTTGTTTATGTTCTACCAACCACACCAAGTCAATTTCCTGTATGTGAAAATATACTTGGCCAATAAAATAATTCAGATTGTCTGAGTTAAACAAAACAGTGTGAAATTGGCACTTAGAAAAACTTAATACCTTTTTCCCAAGTGTCTGCAATTGTTGTTTATAATGGCCACAATGTCTGCTTTTCAGAAAATGAGACACTGTATGTGCTTGCAATGTACTATGGAATACTAGAGCCATATTGGAGGAACAAAATCTGAATTTATCAATTTGTTATATTTCAAGAATAAAGTTGTTAGTTTATGAGAACAAATATTTTGAAAAAAAGAATCAGAGAAAAAGCAGCAAGGAGATCCCCTTTTCTGGAGTTCCACTCCTTCTGGATCAAACATTTTTAACCACTCTCCTTTTGTCATGAGAAACTACAAAACTCCTTTGAACGTCACGCAGATATAACCAATGCTAACCTCACAATTGATCACTACCAAACATTTCCTCCTTGAGGAAATTACCTCCAAGTCTGTGTGGTTCTTTCACAACCTTTTCAAAGTCCTGATACTGATAATGTGGAGCTGATGTGACAAGAGATTGAATATTTCGTTAACCGTCAAACATATACTAAGGTATATTGAACAAATTGCTCCACATTCCTCATTTTGACACATAACCCCTCTAAAATGACACATGGCCTAAAATTATGTATTTTTTCTATTAATATCATGACTTTATTCCCCAAAAGTCACATTTTTAATTTCTTTTTAAATGGCTCTTATACTTAAATAATAGGATACATGAGGTTTTATTGGTAAATGTAGCCTTATCCCTTGTTACAAACTGTCAAGAAGACACTAAAACAGATGAGAGGAGCGAGAACAAGAAAGGTGGAGACTCTCAGAAGAAGAGAAAAAGTTGGCAAGGAGAGTCAGGAGGGAAGGGAAGAGGAGCGGAGATCAAAAGGTAGGATCCTGCTGATGGAGCCACTGATAGTAACTGTCTCTCCTCCATTATTCATCACACAGCTGTGGTGTAAGTAGGTTAAACTTCTCACAGAGGCAGAGAGAGAGAGAGGGATGCGGTAAAAGGAGACAGGGATATAGACAGGCTGGAATAGAGGAATAATGAAAAAAAACAAAGAGGACGCCATGCAGCGAGGATTGACAGAGAAGAAAAACTGTGACGAAACAGGACAGTGAGGTGAGGGGGCACTGAGAGACAGTAATGAAGGGATGAAGAGAGAGGCAGAGGAAAAGAGTACGAGAGAGGGGAAAGGTAAACAAACACGATTAGACAACTCTGTGATTCTGTGAGCTCGAGGGTAAAAAAGATAATGTATGCACACACATGTACACACGTAAAGAGGCTTTTATGGTTGACATCACACACAATTCACAGCACAGGCATGATCACGCAACGTTGGAAGGGAGGAGGCATTCACAGCCCACATATGCACGCAAAGCACATGCAAAGCTTTTGCATTTACAGTGTTTCGTTCCATTCGTGTTCAAGGTCTCCCGGGTCTTTGTGTTAGCTGAGCCCTGATGTACCAGAAGAGGGTTCAGCTGAAAGGTCGGAGAGGTACTGTATAATAGATGCCAGCCGACATAGTGTGACTGGGAGGTCATGTTCACGGTATTAATGCTATACAACGTAATCTACTATGGGAGAGGCGGTGGACTAGTGGCAGAAACTTGGACTGAGGGCAGAAAAGGTCTCTGGTTCGTCTCTGGTTCGACTCCACGGAGAAACAACAAAAAGACGAACCTGGATTGATCTGTCCAAAAATCCAAGAGGATTCTCCCTACCCTGTCTACTGCCCCTGAGCAAGGCACCTTACTCCCCCAACATCTGCTCCCCGGGCGCCGTCACTGCGTGTTTAGCAGCATCAAGGGGCACAATACGACCATCAATAAGTCTCTCCTCTTCCTTTTTAAACTACAATTGAGTCTTGTTTGAACGTAATTAGCATACTCATTCAGAAGCACTGGGTTTTTCTTGCCTCCTGGAAGTAACCATATGCTCATCCACGAGGCATCCCATCCTAGAATAGTGTCATAAGGTCACTTGAGTGCTGTGTGACAAAGTTAAGTCGGCTTCAAGCAGTTCTGGTGCTGACTGAATGAATCAGGTTTTCTATCAGGGGCTCACCACAGTTGTGTGTGTCTCACTGCTGAGACCACAAACCCAAATACCCAACTCAATTCAGTTGCTGATACCAGCTCCTGTACCTATTTAGCTGGCCGTAACGCTTCCTGTGCGCACAAAGCTGCAGCTCGTACACCGGAGAATAAAGAAGAGAGAGCTGCTTGAGAGCTTAGGGGCTTGTCAGATTAGTTTTTGTACCAAAAACAGAAAACAGACTCTGCCTCTGGATATTATTCACAATTCTTGCTGTCTGCAAACTTTGCTGAGACTACAGTTTGGTGAACTTACACAGCTTTAACATGGTTGATTTTATTACTAATTAGTTTGTGTTTTTGTTTAACTAAAACATCAATTGTCTTCAGGCAACTTTTTATTCCCACTACTCATGATACAACATATGAGTTGCTTTTACTGCAAAAATAAACCAATCAACACAATAAGCTGCTCCAATGAATCCATTTACTCGTATTGGTTGCTCTGTACTCTTGTGGAGCTGAAAGGTACAAAACACTAAACACTGGAAAAATTGAAATCAGTACATGAATCTGTGAAAAATATATACATCCTGGCATAAAGAAGAACACAGTTTCTTCAGTGAGGTATAAGGGGTTTACTTTCACCTGAAAGCTTTATACTGAACTACTTAGGATGCCATTATTTTGCAATAAATTTCAATAGAAAATAGCTATTTGCTGGTTTATTTCAATACAATTTTTTATTTCAAGATATTTCTAACCCTTTATTGACATTACAGTGCAATGGGTAGAAAGAGCAGGGAATACATGGAGCAAAGGGCTGGGTTATGCGGCTGTGGCTCAGGGTTTAGGGCGGTCCTCCTCTAACCTGAAGGTCAGCAGTTCGATCCTGGGCCTGTTCTTGGGCAAGATACTGGACCCCAAATTTCCTCTTCTAGAGAAAGTGCTGCACATAGATGCACTGTATGAATGGGTGAATGTAAAATTGTCCTGTAAAGCGCTTTGAGTGGTCTTCAGGACTTGAAAACACTATATAAACACAGACCATTTAAGTATGCAAGTTTAAAACGGGAAATTCCAAGTTGTGGTTCTTTCAACTTGGTTGATGAAAAGCCAGTGAGACATTGAATTTAGATTGTTGGGTCACCCTTCCAAAATGAAAGATGGACAGGGGCACATTGAGTGGCTGACTTACTCGGCACATTCATAACCCCCTGTTTTAAGACAACACAGGGACCCAAGCCATAGAAACCACTGTTTGGGGTGCTTCTGTGATTTTACATTTTGATGTTGTGCTCAAAGTTATTTTGAATTTGGACCTTGTTGACATGACCATTTGACAGCCACCAATGGACAGCTGCCCCTGATGTGAACCATGAATTATGAAACATATTCCCAGAAATGCATCACACAGCCGCACAGCACCACCAGGAAACTACCACAACACCAAACATTTGCAGCATTCCAGAGGAAATACAGACATTTTAAACAACTTCACCAAAGGCCATCTGAAATCTTTGTATCATTAGTCCTTTTCAGGCATGACCTCCATAGGAACTCCAGAGAATTGGGTCTCGTATCTCTGCTCAGACGGATAACGTATTCATTCTGCCGCGGAGTTTGCGTTTTTGTCTACAGAACATGGGAACCGGCGTCAGCACTTATCACCTAAAGCTATCTAGATATCTTTGTCTGGTCCACATGTATGGCACCACTTTTTCGTAAAGAGATATTTGTATTCAAATTTTATTTTAGCTTCTGTTTTGTGTTAGAAAAGGCATCAACCCTCCACTCCTTCACCTGCTGTGTTCTCACATAGGCTCCTTCAGACTTTCTGCTGACTTTATACCAGGGGGCCAGTCAGAGAAAGTGCAGAAAGTCCAGAGGCTCTCACATATGGTTCACACACACTGCTGAGAAAGTCCGGAGGATCCCTGGAGTTCAGTGCATATCTGAAAGCATCTTTCATGATAAATGCACAAGACACTTATAAGACATTTCACTACGGCCAGGGTCAAAAATTATTTAACATTACAACTAAATGAAACCAACCCTTATATGTGGACTGAGTCTCACCCACAGAAAACCATAAAACTGTTCACTTGCTGTTATGCTTTCATCTTTTGTAGCCTTCACATTGGATGTGTCCCTTCAGAGCTCTATTCTTTACGCTGAAGAGAGGACTCTTCTGTGACTGTGTTGCTGCAAACAACAGGAGGGAACATGTCGGAAGAGGGCACAGTGCTGTGTGTGCTTGAGTGTGTTAGTATATATACAATTTACAACCCCGTTGGCCATGACATGGGGATTGTGTATATATATTTTCATTTATGTGCACATGATGATGCTCCCCTGGTGTTAGCTTTAAAGTTTAATTAACCTGAATAGACAAATGAAGGTTCGTGTTTGGTGACAGAGTGTAGGGAGGTTTTTGGGAGCTACTGTGAGTGCTAGATAACTCTACATTACATGGACGGATTTTCACCAAACTTGAGAATGTATCTCCAGATTCACTTTTGGAATTGATTGGTTAATGATTTTACCGAACCACAAGAACTACACTAAGGGCATCTGCTTCAACTAGTTGGGTTGAGAGGAGAGAAAGAGGGAAGAAGGGAGAGGAACCAGGAGCAGCTGTATGATACTTTTGTATTCAAGCTTTGTAAGACTGGTTGTTATAATGATAATAATAAAGGTCATACTTATAGGTGTAATAGATTCAATAGTAATTCTTAATACAAATCTGGGATTCAGTCAAAGCCATGTCTTGAATACAGATGTATTTAAGAAGAGCAACAGTGACCACTGTCACTTTGAAAATATCCCAGTACGGTTCACACTTTTATCTTGATATTACATTTACAGGCTGAGCCAAGTGCCATCTAGGAAATGTTCTTTTCCCCCTGGATCCTGTTGGCAACACTTCATCCAGCCAATGAAGTGTTAAAATGTTGTTACAGAAGTCACAGGGGAGCTGGTTGTGGTAGTTGGCCACAGGTGGGACAACAGAGACATGAGTCTGCATCCAGGGTCCTGCTTGGTTTATTTTAAAGCTAGTGAAAGGGACTTGTTTGTATTGAATGCTACTTAAGTAAGATAAATGAACAAAAAAAGCATTGAACCTTGACCAAGATCTATCCCTAACCTTATAACCAAATGCTTTGCCGTTTCCATAAAACAATGCTTTAGTTGCTAAAAGCATATTATATATCACATTAGGTCAGTATCAACATTAGGAAATTTGGCAGATCTTTTCACAATAGTGAAATTAAAAAAAAGAAGCAAAAATGGGTGAACATATTTCTTTATTTGCTTTTCATGAAATAATATATACATAATATGGCTAGTGTATAGCTTTCTTCATTAAGCACATTTATGCCAATTTGGGCATTTCAAACATCATCTACTGTACATATCTGTCTCTATTGTGAGCAGAGGATGTGCAGTGAAGAGAGCTTTGTGAAATGTATGATATTGGAAGGGAGAAGATAATCAAGACCTTAGCTGGAGTGTTGCCTTTACTCTCAGCATGCTCCACCGGCCGCAGAGAGTTATAGGAGAAAACACAAGAAACACAACACAAGACAGTTATGGTTTCATCTTAGTGTGTTTCCATCTACATGTGTTTCTGTGCATTTTCGAAGTGCTCATGAATTTGAGTTCATTCTGGAAATTATGGTAATTTGAAAAACGAAGCCACTTGACACTTGGCTTAGGAGGAAACACCAGTTTATCAATACAGACAAACTATGACAAAATGCCATGGAAACAGAATTTGAGCATGTGACTCCATTCTAGAGACAAAATTACAATGTAGATGAAAACATCAAAGCTGTGTTTGTGTGGAGAAACTGCATTAAATTCAGATGGAGTAAAAACATAAAGCTGACCAGTGAGATAACTACAATAGACAAACAGCTGGATAAACCATATTCAATTGAAGGGATGGGGGAGCATGAACCATATTCAGATGCACAGGCAGACAAGGACGCCTAAGGCCACATTTAAAGGAAGAGAGACCAACAGGCCTGAAAGCAAACAGACAAAGCAGAGTGACAAAGCTCTCGGCTAACTTTCTCTGACCCCATTACTGCAGTGGGAGTATTGTGGGTAAAAACATGCCTGAATGTGTGTGTGTGTGTACGTGCGCGTGTGAGTGAGTAGAAATATTTGGGTCTGTTGTGTAAGGTCTGACTGCACTGGGTCTCTGCACTGCACAGCATCAGCAGTTGTGTGTTCCCAATCCATTCAGAACCACAGAAGCAAAGAAGCTCTTCTGTTTCTTTAATCCAGAGAAAAAGCTGCACTGTTAATCTTCTTTATGCAAGATATTTTATTTTACTTTTCTTTTCATGGACGGTACAATGTACCTTACATGTGTGCCTCTTGGTTCTCACTCTTGCACATGACAAAGAGGCTGTTGTCATTGCTAGCCTCAGCCAAACGGGGGAATGTAGGGGAATCCCATCATCTCACAGCTCTCCCATTGTTTATTCCCCATCTGCTTCAGGCATTGAGCTTCCCTTTCATCTCTTTACTTCCTGTGACTCCTCCCTTACTTCCCACCTGTGTCTTTCCAGAATGAGCTTACAAGAATGACACTGTGAAAACCTTGTGAATAAACTGTAAATAAAGATGACAGCAAAACAAAAAATTAGCCACATATCGTGGATACATGTGCCGTCTTGGACTGATAATTTCATCTAAACGGTAGTGATCATGGTGTGGAGCTGCACGATCGAGGTCCTGCCAATACACATGCTCAACCAATCATATGTCAACATAATACTTCTATAGCATTATATCACAAATTAAACCAAATTTATCAGAAATATGTCCAAAAGACATCAGTGTGATAACAACTGCCTTAAAATTACAGAAATCATCCTTGGAAAAAAGGTTTTGACGGGCACTTCGACTTTCTAGAGACAGTGAGAACTGTCAGGCCTGGACTGGAATGAGGACTCAGAAGCAGAGAATATCACGTACCAGCACACTTTATTGATTTCAGAACCTCAATGCAGAGTGACAAACAAGAAGGCCATGAAAATCTCACTAACTATATCTATATAATAATATAATACTTGGCAAGCAATAACTGGGGAAAAAGAACTTCCTAATAAATACAAAACATACACTAGAAAAAGAAAAAGCTTTTAAACATAAACCACTCCCGAAGGAGGACAAACAAATGGCAAGAGCAAGAAATCAAAAGCGCTCCCGAAGGAGGAAAACCAAACTACTAATAAATGGGGCAAAAGAAAAGGATCACCTAAACAGGAGGCTCAACAAACTAACTAAATCTCTCTTAACATAAATCGCTCCAAAAGGGAGGAAGAAAAACAGTTTACAAACAACACAAAACAAAGCTAAACTGGAAAACTTTAACAAACAAAAAATCACTCTCAAGGAGGAAACAGAAAACAACTTACGTGGCGTAGCAAGAAACTCTTTGGCAAAAACGACAATGACTGTGGGTAAGGCTTAGGTGCACGAACAAGAACGAAACACTTCGGCACAGGACAAAGGGGAGACGCAGACTATAAGCACATGAGGGTGAAGGGAACAGGTGGAAACAATCAGAGACAATCAGACCGGTGACACATGAGGAAGGGCAAGTGACCTGAAACGAGAGGAGAGTTAGGATTTCAAAATAAAACAGAAAGTTACGAGACAAAAACCCCAAGACAAGACAAACCTCACCGCGGTGTGACAAGAACGTCAGCTGCCATCTGGCGATGTCTTCTAAATAAGGTCCAAGGTTTGTACAAAAACGTCAAAAATTTTCTGCTTGGTCCCGTTTTTGAAAACAAGTTGTAAAGGGGTCTGAAACATTGCTAATTGGCAACACTTCCTGTACACAACCCTCCGATGATGTAATAGAAACTGTATGCACTTGTTTATTGAGAAAGAGCTCAGGCCATTGGGGAAAGTCAGTCAAGGACATTCACATTCCAGCCAAAAATGACATTATTGCTCAAAGGCCTACAAAAAGGTTTTGATTTTCTGTGCCGATGTTAATTATGATCTTACTATCAGAAGGAAAGGCAGGAGTGTTGTGACATTTTTGTGTTGCTGCAAATCCACTGTAAAAGGTTTGTGGGGGAAGGAAGAGTCAACAAGGTGTGTGACTTTGAGGGAGATCACTGTTTGCATCCCATTTCCTACGCGCCGTCAATATCTATTTCTGTGACCAATGACACAGATTTTCAAACCAACAATCTCAATCTAAACCTAACCTAACCTTGACCATAGTAGTGGCAGATCTGAAAACTGTTTCAGAAGGCAATGATAAATTACTTGCTTTGGTTTGTTGACTTGTTTTTTTTCTATTTGTTCCCCACATAACATGTTAAGTGGAGCAAAACAGTCGACTGAGGTTGACTTTATTGATTTAATGTGCTTCAGCATGCATATACCCACAGGTGCAGCTTTACCGTACAGTTTACAGTTCAATTATATTTTACGGGAAAATTTTGCTTTTGTATTTTCACCTTCAGTCAGCCTCATTCTAGTTGATGTATTTTTGGTGTTTTCATCTTTTTGTCTTGACATGAGGAAATAAAGAGTGAAACCGCTCTCCCATGAGCCTCTGCAGATTGCACTTCCTCTTCTTCCCTAGGCTGACGCCCACAGCAGGATATCCTGTGTCACCAGCCTGTGTGTGCATGTACAGTATGTGTGAGGTCATCTCAGCATGTACTATGGGTGCAGACGTCAATCATTCACCAGTACCGCCCTTTCTAAAAAAGCACCAACCTTGCAGCTCCTTCCTTGTCTCTCTGACATCAAACAGAGGTACTGCACATCATAATACCGGGACATAACGTCATTCCTCAAGAGCATCTCTGTGGATGTGAGAATGTGAAATAACACCATACAATAAAACATATGAACAAGTCATGTGAATTTTGATTATCTGAGCTGAAGGCTCCCTGAGGGAAAATGAATTCCCCAGGTTGATGGGTGGTTGACTGTCAGTCTTTTCTCCTGCTAGTGTTTGTCTGCCTGACTTCCTCCGAGCTTCTCCATTTATCCACACGTCTTGTGTCAGTATGTGAGAGATGCAAGCCGTAAAAGAAAAGAAGAAGGCTGATTAATTATTGATGATACCGACACATGTATTCTCTGTTCTTTTATTCTCCCTCTCTGACCTACATAGTGAACCACCTGATCGTGGCTCCAAAGCAACCCTATTGACATCAAGGCTGCTATCTATTTATCTGTGTGTGTGTGTGTGTGTGTGTGTGTGTGTGTGTGTGTGTGTGTGTGTGTGTGTGTGTGTGTGTGTGGGTGGGTGGGTGGGTGTGTGTGTGTGTGCATGCATTCACATGCCATTGAAACTCTTTGAGTCAACATGCTCACAAGCTCAGAATGAGACAGAAGAAAAAGTACAGAGGCAGAGTGCAGAGCTATGGTTTAGTGCCCTGCTAATGAAACCAGCCACCCCCATAAGCACATCAGCGATAAGCTGCATGCGCATGTGTGCGTGTGAACACAAGCTAATATACGTTCATGTGCATCCATGTGGGGCATTAAACGTCTGTCAGGGGCCCCCAAAGTGTTCTGGTATGGAATGGAACGTAGGGGCAAAGGGTAAACTCACCTCCCTCATTTGTCTTTCTTTTCCTGCCATGCTTTTTTTCTAACTCTCTCTTCGTTCCCCTCTTATGCTTGCTGAGGCATAAGATCCCCTTGTTTCTTCATGTATTTCTGGAGAGTTGTATAGTATGTGTTTCACAGTTGGTTAAAACAGATTAAGTTTTAGAATCAAATTAGAGAAACAGAGATGAGGAAAGGAGAGGCAAACTGGTGATTTACAGAAATACGGGAGTGTTGTTGTTAAAAGGTCTTTGTACATCAAACCAGCAAAAGTCATCCACATTAAAAGATTATATGCCCCCAACGACATAGAAGATACGGAATGAAAAATATTGGGGTACAGAAGAGAGCTAAAATTTCATATGTAATTTTATAAGAAGTGATCCTAATCAAGTGTTGTTGTTCTTTTCTTGGGACCTCCCCTTGGCAGTAAAAAAAAGTCAAGTCACACGTCCAGGTGTGTTGAAGACATCTATACAGCTGTTCATCACAACATAGTTCCGTCAGTAAATGAGAGTCCAGTGCTTGCTGACGTGCAGTAGAGATAAAGAGGCCTGTGTGCAGCCTGGTAAACTTTCTTTGATGCACCGCCAAGTTTGGTCACATGAGCAAAACAGGCACACCACAATTTGGTTGCCCCGCTCAGGATCCTGAATAAAAATAAATATGAATTAGATCAGATGATGAACGAAGCCTGCATGACATCAGCTATACAAATGTCATCAACCAATTACACAATGCCTGAATTGCTTAACCAGGCGTGCTGGCGACAGTGCTGGAGAAGATTTATATGGGGCTTAGTTAATAAGAGGTGAAATGAATACGATCCCCCCTCTTTGTCGCAACATACGCTATGTGGAAGTTAGCAGGTGAAATTAATCTTGAAACAAAGGTGAGATGAGCAGAGAGCTGATGATCAAGTTCATTGTCTCAGAGTTGACTCTGGGTTTGTAGGTACATGAGTTAGGTGTGGTGAGAACCAAGCACTGCCATAATAAATGACCATATTATTCACATGTCAGTGTTTCTACTGTTCTCTGACTTCACTTTAGCACTATAATGCTGTGTTCACATGAAACGCAAAGCACATTCTTCACACTCTTGGCAAAATGAGATTACTCTAAAGATGCTCAAATTCATGTTAATCGCTAGCTGAAATATTTGAACTCCAGCTGATATAGCTGTGAATATTTGCTAGAATTGCCCACGTAACACAATGCAAAAATTATGAACATACCATTATGGTAAGAGTCGTGGTTGAAATCTGAAAATAAAGCGCAAACACCAACATTGTCTTTGTGTATTCATTAAGAAGAAGCTTTGATCGACCCAGAGCTCTGCACAGCTCACAGTCAAGAGTCGATAAGACACAAAGTCATTATTACCGACATATAATGAGAGTAATGACCTTGGATGAAGCAGGTGGTTTTACTACAGGTCATATAGGGAGGTAAGGTAAACCAGATGAGAGCTAACTGGAATGAAGAATTTACCGTAGAGGTATTTTGAAACTACTGAAAGAGAATGGTTGTGTGAGGGTGAAATTTCCACAACAGGGCTTATATACCAGGAAATGTTGTGAAACTATGGCTGACATTGGCACAAGATTGGTGAGGTATTATCCAATGAAACTGCTTTCAGACATGCAATGGACTCTGAAGTTCCTCCATATTTTCTCCGGAGGAGGTGCATGTGTGAACGCAAATGTCGAAGTGAGAGGCTTCTCCATTTCTGCATTCTTTATCCGCCTGGCCTCCTACTATACAAACCAGGAGAAGTCGATTTATGAACACAGCAGGGGATCCTCTGTGAGTTGATGATGCTTCTAACACGAGGCAGATGCAAAAAATGAAAAAAACAAAACAAATATCTCCCGGTGAAAAGACTCTTGACATCTTCGTCGTAAAAAAGACACAGACGAAGAGACTTGCTGTTAATACCAGCCGACGACGGTGTTGGGGTGCTGTAAAGTTGATCAGGTGATCTCAACAGTCTAGTTAATACGCCGCTTCCCCATCTCAGCCTGTCGCAGCACTGTGGGACAAAGATGTATGACCTGCCTCAAGAATTACAGGAGACAGTTTGAGAGCCTCCAGTGATCATCAGGAGTAATTTGGTGTCTAATTCAGACCAAGTTCAGGCATGTATTGAATATCACTAAAGGCTTTGTGAAACTGATAGAATATGCTTCTTCTGTACATCAGATTTATATCGCCAGATAGTGTCAACTTCTTTCCTTCTTTCGGGGTAGACAGTGCAGATTGTGTTGCGGTAAATGCTGAAGCGACGAGGAACTGGTCAATCAACGAGTCTCTGCTTAGATCTGAACACAGCAGCAACGATTTTCCCCATAGTGATGCTTTATCGTACTCGGGTTATGGCAGAATGAAGAAGACAAGATTAATGTCTTTGCCTTGTAATATTTTTGATCTGAGCCGTGTGGAAATATTAGCAGACTGTGGTATGTATGGCCTACATGCAGCCATCGGAATAGTATCTGAAGATGAAGTGGGTGCAGGAGCGCGGGAGAGGGAGGATATGTTACTCATCTTAGTTGTACAAGGCCCTTAATAATATGTCACCATCATACCTGAAAGCAGGGGATCCTCTGTGGGTTGATGATGCTTCTAACACGAGGCAGATGCAAAAAATGAAAAAAACAAAACAAATATCTCCCGGTGAAAAGACTCTTGACATATTCGTCGTAAAAAAGACACAGACGAAGAGACTTGGTGTTAATACCAGACGACGACGGTGTTGGGGTGCTGTAAAGTTGATCAGGTGATCTCAACAGTCTAGTTAATACGCCGCTTCCCCATCTCTGTGCTATTCCCAGATGCTCCACCTTTTGCCTGAATAACACGGATAATTTGAAGCTGTTGTGAACACGTTTGTTCAGAGAACCTCCTGCTGTGTTGTGCAGGAGTCAAAGACAAACTGCAGATAAAGTCCGGAGCTAATTCTCTGGATTTTACCCGGAGATGATGTCTGATGTTCCTTTTTCTTCTGCTACTAAAATTAGCATGCTAACCAGCTAGGCCCGGGCCTGTCCATTTTCATAATACCACTTCACAATATACAGTTACTGTAGCATCCAGTCTGCCCTCAGTCCATCAGGAGATGATCAGGAGCTATAGTGCTCAGAGGGTGGATCCTAACCTCTTCTCTTGCAGATACAACAATTGCTGAAGTAAACAACCATTAATGCTATGGTGGTTTTCAAGTTATACCAAAAACATACATCATTAATTAGTGTTTTACAACCTATTCCAACCAGACTGTTTAAAGATATTTTACCCTTATTTACAGTTCTATACTACATCAGATCAATCTATATTTATTGACAAATATGTACCCAGATGTTTTTGCCAACTATAGAGCCAGATCAATCCTCCCCTGCATCTCTAAAATCCTCAGTAAATCTGTTGCAAACCATTTATGTGATTATATGCACAGTAATTGTTTGTTAAAAAACTTCATGTCAATCACGATTTGCAGAATTTCATAGTACAGAAACAGCATGTTTGGTTAGTTACCAATGACGTCTTCATGGCTCAGATATTGGACTTGTCTCTATAGTCATCCTTTTTGATCTTAGTGGCTGTCCACACTGAGTATTGTTCTGCTATAGGTTTCTTCCTGTTAAAAACGGAGGGTAGGAATGCAAAAAACCTTACAAAAATCCAATGACCTATGTTGAAAACATTTTTCTTCTAAGAAGAGGAGAGGATGACTATCTGTTTTTGAAATGCCGGAGAAGCCAGTGCTTCCGTGCATGGGTCAAGAAGACCATTCAGAGGTGCACACAGCTCAGGGAATTTCATCGTCTACTCCAGCAGCTGCATCTGGATGACCACTGTTTGCTACCAGAGGCTAAGCAGTGGCCAGTTTAATGACCTGCTAGCTCGGATTTCCATCAGGAGAGACTTTGATTCAACGGTTTAACAAACATTTATTACATATGCACTAGGGTTGAGCCGAATACTCAAATGAAACGAGTATCCGGTACAGATAATGTAGCATGAGTACCATCTGAGTAAAATGTGTCAATGTCCGTACTCGTGATGAATGAAAATCCTCATCGGAGAAATGTGTCCACATCATTCCTTGAAAGGCCAGGCACACACAGATCTCTTCCCCTACACAGCTTATAAAAAGTTCACTGCTGGTGCGCCAGCAGCGCCACGCAACAGAATCTTGTCATTGTCACAGCCAGTCTGTCCACAGGGATACTAACGTGTAACATTGTTATCTATGACCAGATACTCTCAGCGTCCAATGGCCTAGTCAGAGTGCACCACGGAGCGAGCGCTCCTCTCCACCAGCCGAGTGAGTGAGTGAGAGCAGGGCGGCTGGCACAAGCTCCACTGGTCAAGTCAGAGTGAGCCATGCCCGGCTAGACGCACACGGAGCGAGCATTCCTCTCTCTCTCAGTCACACACATACCAACACCACATAATAAACATTGTGTTGTACTTTGGGTAGAAAAAAAAAGACAGCATCCCTCCCTAAAAAACTACGACAGGTAGTAAAAATAAAACTGTGATCAGTCTCACACACACCCACACACACACACACACACACACACACACACACACACACACACACACACACACCATGTCTTAGTTATGCTGCTATAGTTCTTGATTGTCGGGGAATACATGACACATGGAGCTTCTCTTTCCTCTTTCCTCTTTCCTTCTTTATCACATTTATGTCTCTTCAATACATTGTAATGACTTGACTTCTTCCCCTGAGTCCCTACGCTTTATCGTTCCAGATCCAGATATTCTGTAAAAAAGGAAAATATTGAGTATGTATAAATAACTCGTTGAGTTGAGTACGTTGAGTATGAAAACCTGCATTTTACTTAATACGAGCAGAAAAAGGTCCAAAGAAGGAATATAAAATAGAATGTGCAATGCATGACGTATGGGGTCCGAAGAACATGCAAGGTTAGGAAGATCGTGTAAACAATTAGTGTTGGGAGTGACCAAATGTAGAGATCTGAAGAAAGTGCATTTTGAAAACGGAAATAGTTGCCTACAATATTAGTACAACCAGTGAGCAGATAATATAGTAAACCACCACCAGTTATATGCCTGAATAACTGAGATCAGGGTTTCATAAATCTTTGATTTGAATGGAAAGTGTTGATAATTTAACTGCCAGAATGGAATATAAACTGGGTAAAGAAGGGTCATGACATCATGTGTTGAACTGAATCCATACTACTAGTCCATGAAGGTAGGAGATAAAGTGCCAGACGACCATACAATAACAAATGAAGGCGTAGAATGTGTTTATGTGAATGGCAAAATCATATAGTCAAATCCTTTCATCATGAAAACCCTAGGTGATTCCAAATACTTAATCCGAAGGTCTTGTTTTATTAGAGCACTAGAACAGAAATAGAGATGGGATGGATCCTGAACAGAGCAATTGGACAGAGACACACCTGAGCTGTCTTAAGTGGAATCTATCAGGAGGAAATCATCCAACAGATGGAGAACAGCTGGAACTCTCAGGAACACAGCGCCTTGGACAGTTGGTCAAAATGCTCGGGCTATTCATACACCCAAAACTATGACGCACCGCAAAATTAACTTTTGATTCCCATCGGATGCCCAACAAATTCCACTAAAAAGGAATGTATGTAATGTATGAGAGTGATTAAATGGTAAATGGAATGGATTTGTATTTATATAGCGCTTTTCTAGTCTGATGAAGACCACTCAAAGCGCTTTACAGTACAGTTTCACATTCACCCATTCACACACACATTCATACAGTGCATCTACTTGCAGCACTTTGTTATTCTATGGGGGGCTATTGAGGGTTCAGCATCTTGCCCAAGGACACTTCGGCATGCAGATGGTTCAGACTGGGGATCGAACCGCTGACCTTCAGGTTGGAGGACGCCCACTCTACCCCTCAGCCACAGCCGCCCAAGCTGTGGCTGAGGGGTCGGTTATGTCTGCTTTAGGAAGCCAAGTTCCTTGACATGCAAGCATTTCACCAGACACTCTGGTGGAATCAGACTATTCATGCTTGCGAAGGGAGCAGAGAGGTTGAAATTCACCTCTTTTCTCCCCAATATGACTGATCCAGGATGGGATTGAGTGCTTGGGTCAGACTGGGATGAGCGTCTCGCGGATGCTGAAAATGTGATGAAACTGGCAGTTAAGTATGTACAGGCTTTCAGATTAAAATCATCTAAAATTGGTAACTTGTTGAATTGATGTGCAGCGACAGTGCAGCCTGTCGCAGCACTGGTATGTATGGCCTACATGCAGCCATCGGAATAGTATCTGAAGATGAAGTGGGTGCAGGAGCGCGGGAGAGGGAGGATAAGTTACTCATCTTGGTTGTACAAGGCCCTTAATAATATGTCACCATCATACCTGAAAGAGCTCATAGTTACATGTCACCCCACTAGAGCACTGCACTCCAAGAATTCAGGCTTACTTTTCGTCCCTAAAGTTTCCAGCTATCAAGCTCCTCTCCTGCAGAATCATCTCCCACTTTAAGTTCGGGAGGCAGACACCATCTGTACGTTTAAGAGTAGGCTTAAAACCTTCCTATATGATAAAGCTTATAGTTAGAGCTGGTTCAGGGTTGTCTTAGACCTGGTCATAGTTGTGCTGCTATAGAATGTCGGGGAACACATGACACATGGAGCTTCTCTTTCCTCTTCTTCCTCTTCATAACATTAATGTCTCATCAATAAATGTTACTGACTTGACTTCTTCCCATTAGTCCCTTTGCTTTATTGTTTGCAGATCCAGGACTGCAGCTGCGGCCACATCGTGGATCATGATGGTGGATCGCGAATCAGAGATCGTGATAGCCGATCTTGATCGTATCAGAGATGGAAGCTGATTGTGGATCCTGATGGCGGCAGAGGATCATGATGATGGATTGTGGATTATGGTTGCGTCTGATTGTGGTGGTGGATCCTGATCGTGGTGGCAGCTGATCGTGGACTATTATTTTAAACAAGACATAACAATATGCCTACTGACAATAACTCCTCAATTTATTTACTTTCCATTATGTTACCTGTTAAAAGGGTTTTTTGGTAGTTTTTCCTTACTCATGTTGAGGGTTAAGGGTTAATCTATCTGGTTGAAGTTGTGCGTCTATTATTTAATAGAGATACAATGAGATATCTGATTATCTGATGATTGGAAATGTATTATTCTACAGCTACATGGAAGACGACGAGAAAGGGAAAGAAAAAATAACCACTCATTGGATCAGGTAGATGGATCAAAAAGATCTGAGAGACCACGAAACAAGTCTGAGTTAAGTTTGAGTCAACACTTGAAAGAACTGTGAGATTAGTGCAATCAATGAGAATTGTGCAACTACATTTGAGCCAGAAACAGGGATTCTCATGATCGTAATGATCAAAGCTACATGGGCTCACCTTTGGCAGTGTGAATCCGCTGTGTTCAAACTGTTCAAAAAGAGTAGAACCTCATCTGTTTCTTCCTTCTCTGCTGCCTTTAAAACCAACAGCGTGTGACTAGAGCAGTATTTGATGTCAGGTTCAACTGTATTAACAAAACACACGCACTAACTAATCAAATACATCCAAACAAAATCAATAAAACTAGCAATATAACCATGGTGGTGTTAGCTTTTTAAAAGACATACGATTTTGTGTAATGATTTACAGAGAAACATTTTTAAACCACTATAATAACACCATTTAAGAATGAGATTCATAATTTTGTTTGAGCATAAATATAATGAGGTTGATGATGGGGTGTTGGTGGATGATGAAATTATAACTGACACTGCTGACTGTCTACCACAGTACTGACATTTAGAGACAAACATAATTTACAATCACATTCACACCTATTGGCAACATCCACACAGAACGTCCCCAGCTGGTTGGCAGGTTTGATCTCACTGCAGCGCAGAATGCCCACAGTTATTAAAATGATTGGTGAAACAATAAAGAATAACATCACATGTTGTTCTATATACCTTTTTAGTTGCCAACTTTTTTTTTGTCTGTGTTCTGGGTTTATACCTTCATGGTTGAATGCATTTTTGTAAAAAATCAGCTAAATGAAAAGTAATGTAAAAAATGTGGATGTGGGCGTGTCCTGCAAACATGGCTGCTTAGATGCAAAAACAGCATGTGTGGACTCAAAAACGAGAGTGTGCATGGATGGCACTGCATGCTGCAGTCTGAGTCTGCCACTAGTCTATTCCTGTGTGCTTTCAAATGTTGCAGACTGAGCAGTGCTCAGAATCTGTTATGTGCTCTTTCAAATCAATAGTCATCAGTCAAAAGTCATCAATACACTTCCAAAAATGTTTCCAACCATGAAGATTCCTGCCCTGACAATGAGACTATAGTTACGTACATCTTGCACTGAGTGCAGCAGTTGAGAGAGATGACACAGTGAACAATTACAATGATCTAAGTCTTTCTTTTCCTTCCTCATTTGCACTTACTCTCCTTTAGTCCGGCTGTATTTCTTTTTTCCTCCCACCTTTGCCCCCTCTTTCTTTCCTCTTCTCCTGTCTGTCTTTCCATCTCGCTCCATGCCAATCTCTCCCTGCCTCTCCCTAATGAGTCTTTGTGAGGGACAGTAGAGTTTTAGCTGGGAGAGGAGTTAATGGCTTTGCTGATGACTGCTGCTAATGGATCTGGGCTAATGGCCCTGGCCACCGCTGATGATAACCATGAACTAATAGCTTGAATGACAGATAGCCTGATGCTCTCACACTCATGCTCTGTATCAAGAATAGATAGATAGTCTCAGGGGAACAACTAGGTCCAGACCGCCTGAATAGAGATGAATTTAAAGTAACTGGGTGAACTGTACAACTGTGAACTGTACAACCACGTGCCAGATTAAATTGTGGGTGCAACAAGAATATACACAGCTACCAACCGGCTGCAGCTCATAGAACAATGTTGTTAAAACTGCAGTTGCAATTAATGTAAATACACATTACATGCATGACATTACTCATTTACCACCTTCCTGGAAGCCAACGGTTTAAGTTCCTTACCTTAACCAAAGAGGATATGTTTTCCTTTGTGTTTGTTTGTAAGTTAGCATGATTACATAAAAACTACTGGATGGATTATAACAATACATGGGGAAGGAACAAGAAGGATGTGGTGGGAGGATCCAAGATTTTTGTTATTAAACGTTGTGACTGGGTATTTTTCAACAATTGAATTTTTTCTCAGAGAATCTGAAAAAAAGGCAGGAATGTTTGGTGCGGATCCAAATAAAAATCTGTATCTCATGGATTTAAATGTGGTTTAACAAGGGGAATGCTGGGTCATGGCCTAGGTATGAACTCTTTCATTCCAGCTGGACGGTGAGATTAAAATGCCTGCAAAGATCTGAAAATTGAAAGTTGATTTTGAAGCACATTACATTATTTTTCTGCTGCTGGGAATCTCTCCATCAAAACAACACAAGCGTTTGGTGTTGTCTACCCAACCATTGCCATCATTGCAGTCTGCATCTTCCTGCTAAGGTTCCGACACACAATAAAGCAGTATCATGTTAAAAAACTACATTTCTCTGATGCTGTTCTGTTTCTCTGATAACTTAAGATCAGACGAGTAAAATCCTCGAGCTAGAATATGTTGTTAAAAACTATAAAGTAGAAATGAGGCTTAAAACTGGATAAAAGGATATAACAGCATCAATGACGCATCTCAGAAGATAGAGTGGTTTGTGCACTTACCAGGAGGTCGATGGTTCAATCCCAGGCTTCTGCATCCTTAAGTTCCCTTGGGCAAGACATTGAACTACACATTACCCCTGACTGATGTGTGTGAGTGATTTACTTTATGAATGTGTGTGTGAATAAGCAATGAGCGGTTATCAAAACTAGAAAAGAGATGTATAAATACAATAACAATTTACCATTACATTAAACTGAAAGAAGATTATAAGTGTTTGCTATTCCTGGTTTCAGCATCTGTGAGTCTGCAGAAAATAATTTGATGGCGTGATCACACTGTGGAGGTCACTCATCAGTGAACCAGGATGAGTTGATTGGCACAGTTTGAGGTAGTTGGACAATTCCCTGGATTCAAAAGGCAACAGGAGAGCTGACACACAGGGAGACACATGGCAGAGAGACACATGGAGGAGAGGTTGGTTAGTTGTCTGGCTAGGTGGCTGGTTGGTTAAATGGCTGGTTAATTGGTTGGTCAAGTGTCTGTTTGATTAGACGCCTGGTTGGTTGGTTTAGATAACTAGGTTTTTCAAAAATAATACACGTTTGTAATCAATGAAGATGTTGCTATTGGTTTCATATATATGTAGAGTATGTACTGTTTGTGTGTGTGTGGTTTATTAGAAAGTCAACAAAAAAAACAGTAAAAAATATAATGAAATTCTGCATCTCTTGACATTTGCCTGATAATGCAATGTTTAATTTTCTTCTTTTTTTCAGCTTGACAATCAACTTTGTATATTATAGATTATCCCTGAATGCCTCCAACCTGGCTGGAGATGCCTTTTTGAACAGTTTTTTATCGGCTCCCTGTTGTCTGCTGTTTGCTGTTTGCTGCTGAAGAATTACCAGAGAATGCCTCTTTTGTGTGAGTACCCTTTGCCTCTAATTAACTTACACCTTTTGTTTTGCAACTGAATTTTGCTTCTGCATTTTTGGGTCCAGATGCACACCACAAACTCTGACAAATGCTTGTAACATATTTTATCTAACCACAGGGACGTAATTGTCTAGTCAGACTATTGCACTGGGTTCAGTACTGCCCGGGATTGCATATGGCGTCAGTGAATGGAGTTTTGTTTTGAGACTGTTTTGTCCACAACTGCTGTGTTCCACACCCCCACCTCTGGTAGTATGTTACTCATAATTCATCTAGATTTCTACATTTTTTGTATGGTTACTGTAAAATCTGTGGATGATCAGCAGCCCATCAACTATAATTTACCATGTAGTTTCATCCCAGTGGAAGAGGCAGAGGTCAAAGTGAAAGACGCTCAAGGGAAAAACCGGGTTGAAGCTCCTCCTGAAAGTTTTGAAGAAACAAAGGTGAGATTCACACATTAATATTACCACTGTGCAGATTTTTCTGTCTGTGAATCACTGTAAATGATATTTATACATTTTTCCACTCAAGTTTGGCCGTGCGGCTCAGTGTGTCTTCGTCAGTGTTTTAGCCAAATCCCAAAAAATTGAAGTAAATGGCAACCACACGTAAACACTGCACCCATCTCTCCATCGGCATAGTGGTGAGTTGATAATGAATGCATTCAAATTTTTCATTGAACTGTCCCTTTCAGTGTCAATGCAATTAAGTTGAAAATACATTTTTTAAATAATTATTTTGAGGTTTCCCTTTTTTATCTATGTGTCCTGTCAGTTTTGTTATGCATGTAAACTGCATTACTTTGTCTGTCAACTGTGTTTTGTTAGATTTTTGTCTCATAAATCTTTTAAATGTTGGCTAAACTGTAATACAAATGATTGGGGACATGTCTAGAGAGGGAAGTCTTAGATTAGGAACTCTTAATTCAGTTTAATGTGTATTTATGTGAAAAAAGCTTTATCCTTGGTGACAGTATCCCAAAATATACTTTAGTTGAAATACTTTTTTTCAGTTAGACAAACAACCTCAAAACTCCTATAGACGCAAGACCTTTCAAACAAATGTTTTATCAAATGTGCAGTACTTTATTCATGTCCTCTATAACACAATGTCTGTCCATAACACGGTTGACAAAATAATGACTTGAATGTTTATTTTCATTTAAATATTAAAAAAAATAATTATAGGTTAAGCTTGCCACATAATGAATTTAGCAGACTAAGGGGGTATATTATGGGAACAACTAAATTATTTAGCCAAAAGGCACACTGATTTCTTCACTTATTGGTGATATGTAATGTACCCCTAATTAAAGAATGACTCACCAGCGCAGAGGATAGGGCCAGAGACAGCAATGGTCATGAGGTACCTGTTAACCATTGAGACCTCCATTAGTTGATCCTTGGCCAATGTCTAAATTGAATCTGCTTATAACATATTTAAAATATTACATGTGCTGGATTAACAATATGATTTATGCTGTTCTTTGTTTTTGTCAAGGAAATGCCTTGATAAAAAGATGCAAAAGCAATGTTCATAGTCTTGGGATTGATAAAAACTGAACCATCCTTGGCTTTAACTCTAAAAATATTGGAAATATTCACTGGTTCGGAGCCTCTGGGCAAGAAAGTATTTAGGCCAAGCAGAGTGGAAGTAGTAGCTCTGCCTGGTTCTGTGCATTAGAAATCTGAGCGGGGCCTGAGAAAGGAATTCATTTAGTTTTTTAATCAACTTTTTTTAGAGGGAAACAGTCAAACAGCGATGTTAAATAGCATCAAGTGTGGCGTACTTTATTTAACGCGCTTCCGATTTAGCTATGTCTTTCTAATTTCAGACTGATGCATACAGGGTAGTGTTGCTTCTGATGAAGCCCTTCACTGCCTCCCACACCTTGGGTCAGAAACCGAGCCCCTGTTGAACTCCAGAAATTTGTGTAGTTTAATCTTGAATTGCGCCTTGTATGCTTCATCACAGAGCAAGGAGGAATTAACATGCCGTCTAAGAGCTTTATTGAGGGCAGCCTTCATGGTGACAGAGCAGTACGTAGGTCTGTGATCATACCATGCAACCAGTTCATTTAGAATAGGTCTTTGGATGCAAAGAAAAAATCTATATTTGAAAAAGATCCATGTCTCGCCGAATAGAAAGTATAACCCTTTGTAGAAGGGGTTCAATAAGAACAAATTATCAACCCCACCTGTGTTGGCTGCCCACTGATATAGTGTGTGAGAGGTAAAACCTTGGTCCCTGTTCTCAGCTTCGTCTGTTCTATCATTATACCACTGAAATTTGCCCCAAGAACCAGGCGAAAATCTCAGCCTGGTTCTTGGGCTGAACTCAGCAGAGATTTGGTTAAAAGGTCATAGAAACTAACATCAAAAGTGTACAGTGAGTCAGTTCAGTGCAATGTTTTTCCATGTACACAAATCTTAGCAATGGCAATCGGTCCATCTGTATCAGCCAAGGAACCAATAATATCGAACTTCAACTTACGCTTAAAAACTATCAACACGCCCTTTTGTAGCAGCTGACGAGGAAGCAAAAGTGTGATAAAATATATTTGCAAAATGCCCAATATCCTTATGGAGAAAATGTGTTTGCTGGACCATAGTAAAGTCGCCATTTTTCTTAAGAATAAAATATAGAATAGTTTTCCTTTCATGTGGAATATTAACACCCCTGGCATTGACAGAAATAAAGTTGTGGTCAGTCATGTCTTATGATATGATGTAATATGGAACATAGTCATGTCTCGAACAGAATATAGTGGCCTGAAACCCCAAAATAGCCCTCCCGAAATTAACAAAACATAAAAAGAAAAAGAAAATCGAAGAGAAACCACTGGAAAAACATATATTGAAATTCTGCAATGTTTCCAACCTGGGTGGAGATCCCTTCTTTAACTGTTTTTATCGGCCCTCTCTGAGCTCCCTGCCAACGCTGTTTGCTGCTGAAGAATTATTGCTGAATGCCGGTTTTGGCGTTTTTTCTCATTCTTGGAGGAGTACTTCTGTGCATTGTATAATATCCTGTTTTCCGGCCACTGCTGGTGGTCGCCCTCTCTGAACAAGCTCCTCTGCCAACTCCAATATTTTTTAAATACAACGGCTAATCACAGGATGGCGCTGTAGGTTGTCTGGGGTCAACGCTAACGAGTGATGATACAAACAACTGAGAATACGCCATTCGCCCAGAGGTCACTCATCATTGAAGATTAGTAAATCATTCATCTTTAAATACTAATTATATTTAAATCAAAACTCAGTGCTTTGAAAATAATTAATCAATGGGACAGTCTGCATTAATTTGATTATTTCAAAAATGTTTCTTCTCTGTTATGTGGTATGAAGACTGACATTATTCAACTGTGACTGCTTAAGCTAACTGCAGACACTTAGCTAGTCTGCAAGGTCCAGGAAGAAGCTCAGAGTCAAGGATTCTCACACGGGTGCTGGAACTTAGTTTTATGTGTGCCACATAATCAGTCTGGTGACAGACAACAAAGCCTGAGAAATTTGCCAAGACAATCTGTGTTTTTTTACTGCTTGAATCGTTCTGCTTACACTTAGCAAAATGAGTTTACATGTAATGGAACCCATTGCTTCATTTGGAGATTTACCAACCTCTGCAAGAGACCTCTGTATGAGTCAACAACAGCTAGCTTTACTTCAATCTAATACAATTGATACTGAGCCACTTCACACCAAGGATAAGCCAGAGGTCAGTTTTGACCTCTGTGTACACTTATCCCAAGTATGAATCAGGCATTGAAAAACCATTCAAGTTGTGGATCAATTTATAAACATTTTTAAACACATTATAACTGCCAACCACAAAATATTAATTAAAAATATATATATTAATAAGTGTAACCTTGAAGAGATTTTTCGCAACATTCATTTATATTTTGATTCTCCAACCCTTTCTTCTTCTCCCAACTCCCTGGGTGGCACCAAAAGAGGCACTAAAGCCAACTCAGCAGGTAGGATTGTATCACTATTCCATTTTTTATTTTCCAGATTTTATTTAACATTTTTAACCGAGTTAAGCAAATACCATAACAAGCTAGATCTACAGTAGATATGGTATTTGGACTTGTGGCTAACTACTTATATTTATATTCCTCTGACTAGTCAATTTGAGGCTCCTGTAGGAAACTTTGTGAAACACCTTCATACACTGAGCAGTAGACCTGGAAAGTGACAATATATTTCGAAAGCTTTAATGGTTACAAAAGAGTTTGTCTCTGTTCTTTACTAAAAGGATTTCAATATCACGGTAGCTTGGTTGACGTTTACATTTCGAAACTTGAGAAAAACCCCAAAAAGTCATAGATGCAAGACTGTCGACACAATGATGTCAAAAGCACAATAGGTATTTTTATAATTTTAACACAGCGTAAGACTACTCACAAGCAAGGACTGTGAAGCTGTGAGAGGGTTAAGTCAGCAAAACCAAAATAGTCAGAATAAGCTGAATGCACTGTATCCTGTAACATGTCATTTTATTTTATTTTTTAAAGTTATTGGTAAGATTCCTTTAAAAAATGATCTACTATTACCTCCTGCTCAAGTGCATCAACTGGCTGTGAGAGGATTTGTTAGAGAGAGAGAGATTCTTCTTCTGTTATGATTCTTGTTCTTGTTTTCAGGTGTGATAGTATGGATGGGAATTATTATTTATCCGGAGCGACAACACTTGTGTAGATAGCAATCATCTTGATTTTAAAATGCCGGGTTTAGGTTTAGGCCGGGTCACCTATACCTACTATTAGCTGGGAAAATCCTGATTTCCTATCACAACCATTGATGAAATGATCATCAAATTCCTCAAAATGTATTTTGGAGAACTGAGAACTCAGGTTTCGAACAAATCTTCTGATGCTGTGAATATTTCATTTGTGTTCTTAGTGCATAAGAGACAATGTAGGGCTGGTATATCCACATGCTAAAGAGTTATTGTTTATTTTAATGCAATCTTGATCCCTGATCTTCACCATCCTGTAGCTGTCACGTACATGTATATTGTAGAAATGAAAAAATCCAAACATATTGGCATGGAACATCAAGTTCTATTGAATCTCCATAGCAAAGCTGAGGTTGGACACCAAAACCTAGAAGGAATGATGCGAGACATTTCATTATCTGAATTTAATATCCCTTTTCACACATCCTGTAGCTAGTGATCCGAGGCAGGTGCCAGTGGTGGAATGTCAGTGTGAAAGTTTCCCCCTGTGTATGCTAACCCTGCAGAAATGACCCCAATCAAGATCAGGCCTGAGAGGCTGGATCAAATTCTGCTATGCATGGTGTGAAAATCCATGTGTTGAGTATTGTGTGGATGTGGAAACACTGCAATATAGACACATTTACTTTCCTATACCGCGGTACCCTATAGGACATTTCAATGAAGGATGATGGGCCAGAATTGCCTTCGAAGCACGAAGCATCTTTACACCATTACTGCAAATAGTTTTGAAGCGAATCTCTTCTTTAATTAGATGCGACTGTTGGTGCAGTCTAAAAAAACACTCATCTCTCTAGAAGTCAGGTAGCTTAAAAGCAGAAGATGGAGATTAATGAAAAGTGTGTGTGAGAATGTGTGAGGCTCCTCTTGCAGCAATGACTTTTTTCTCCTAAGCTCCCGTTGGAAGGTCATCCTGCAGCAGAATGAGGAAGACTCAAGGCCGAGTGGAGAGCAGCGAAGAGCTTTGCATCCCACAGAGGCACAGCCACTTGATAGAGACACGCCATTACATTGACATACAGTCATTAGCCAGCTCAGCTCTTTGCTGCCAGCCCAATATGTGCTCTAGCAGTTAGCGTTCAGCTTGCGTTAATGGGGTAATTCCCATTCAGCTGGGATAGCGGCCTTATGGGCGATGTGTCACATCTATAGTCAGCGAGTGTAGCAGCCATGCAATAATTTCTCCTCTCACTCCTGTATTAAATGACACTCAGTCTATGCCAAGAACGCGCCCCCACTTCTCCATTTTCCTCTTGGCTCTAAATCACACCTCACTGTCTCTATTACATACGTCAACCGCTCTCTAAATAACTTTCCCCTTTCCTTTACTCCTCTACATCACAGCATCCTGCTCTGTATCATCAACACCTTTATAACATTTCCTCTTCAATAGCACTTTGAAACAGGCCTCAGTTTGGCAATGACAACAACATAAGGCTGAACCGTTTTAAAACACAAGGATATGTGAACTCAGGCAGGCGTTTCAATGACAGTTTCGTTAACAAGGGCGTAGGGTTGGTTACAGATGGATGTGAGTGAGCGTGTTGGGGTTGGACATTCAAGTAAGACATTAAAAAAAAGTATGTGTCAATGATCTTTTCCTCATTTAAATACATTTGTATCATCTAGTTATGAGTAATAGCTATATAGATTGTTGTGTCAGCATACAAAACAATGCCACATGCTCTTCTGAATTGTCCTGACGGAGACCTACTACTTGTTAACAAATATTAGTGCTGTATGAAAAGTGTTTGAAATTGTTCCTTGTTCAATGTCAAAAGTACACATTGTAAATGAATAAATAGTTATGCATTTCGACCTTAAACAATGCTGTCAATGACTTCTTTAGTCTTTTTAGTGTAATGATTTTATTATATGTTATCTGTCAAGAAGAGCAGCTCCATGGTTTTATAGTAAATGGAGAGGATTTGGGCACTCTCTATTAAGTGTCAGCCTCACGCAGGGTTTGAATGAAAACAAAAGAAAGGGAAATGCACATTTTTACAAAGTCATAACTTCTGCACAATTTTATTTTGTGTCATGCCTACGCCTTCATTTTGATGAAGATCTCGTTCCAGACGTAGATTTTGTATGATCTTCTCTCATTAAATGACATATTCAGAAGGCACTGCAGCATTGATGGAGATCAGTCCAACCTGCCTCAGACCGCAGTCTAGCTTATTGTCATTATGGCTTTTTTATTTACGAGAAAACTATAGAATGTGAAGAATACAGACTTATGGATGGATGGGTGGAGATCACATCTTGAAAAAAAGATTCCAGGAGATGTCAAACCGTTGTCAAACCGTTGCTGTGGCTCCACTGGGATGGTCTTTTTTTCTTGCAATCTGGTGACTTATGTGTGTTTCTTACACAGACACATACACACACATTATCAGGGATAAGGAGGACAAGGGCCAAAGAGAGAGTAAAGTAGTTTGTGAATTGATTAATTTAGAATTAAGATTTTTCGATAATTAAGAAGCATCACATTAAATAATAGACTAAAGTAATGATTATTCCCTATTTGAGTTAGTTGTTTATAAATCACAGCATACTTGATTAATGAGTGCATTTATATCTGTCTATTTCATTCATTTCTATTTGTACTCAACATATTGTAAAAGCTTGTTTATGGATAAAATAAACATAATGCAACAAGATAATAATGAATAAATCATGACGTATCTATGAAGCAAGAGACATCATCAAAACTGATTGGATTGATTGTGGCCTTGTCCACTTAAAAATTCAATATAAATTATAACATGTAATATTAAATATATACCCTATTGTTTATAAACATTTGTTGTGTCTACACCTCTACCCAAACAAAATTCAAACTCTCAAACAAACACGCCGGCCAGTAGGTGGCAAAACATTTTTGATTCAAAACTATAATTTCTGGCAAACTTAAAACAAGACACTGAGGACTAATATAATTATAAGAAATAATGAGGTGGCTCAGCAATGACGAGTTAAGTTGTATTCAAAGAACCTGTGTCTACCATTGTTGTTTTAGCCAGATGCCCACTACACTAAGCAACAATGGCCATGCTGTCCATTTTACAGTTATCAATACAGACAGACCAGAGCTTTATAGTTTTCACTTTTGAAGACGTTTGTGTTGTAAACAAGTAAACGTCCTTTTATTGAATAGGTGACAAATATATTGAATAGGTGACAAATATAAGTGTCATATTTTCATCCAATTTTCCATATGTTTACAAATACACACACAGACTACAAAGTATGTTGTACAATTTGGCCGTATGGAGTATGGGAGTAAGGCTCTAACAAAAGATGCCGTTAGAACAGAAGCTAACAGCAGAACTTTTTCCCCAAAAAATTCCTCTTAAAAATACAATGACGTAGTCAATAACAATGTTGATGTTCAATTAAATGTTTTTATTTGTATATATACATTATCTCAAGGCACTTTACATAGTGCCAGCTAAACCAAAAGCCTATAGCTTCAAGCAGAGATACGGTGAGCAGGCGCCAGAGCCCTGGTTACTCCACATTCTCACACTTTAGACAGCCCTCTCCCCAAACTATTCGTCCCCATCCCCTCCTCTGCCACTTAATGTTTTGGGTTTTCAGCTGCTGTGGACAGAAAGCCCATTTAGACACCGTGTGTGTGTGTGTGTGTGTGTAACAGTCCTTCTGCGTCCATTTTGGGAGGAGAGGTGCGTCAGAGCGTGAAGGCTAGCTGTCAGTCCGAATTACATTCAGTTGTTGGGCACTCTGTTTGTGTGTGTGTGTGTGTGTGTGTGTGTAAGTGTGTGTGTGTTTGCACATGTGCGTGTAGCTAGGAACACAGCCCCAGATGCTGTAAAACTAAATCAAGGGATCTCTCTTTTCCTCT
The DNA here is from genome assembly GCF_963576545.1 of Limanda limanda. Taxonomy (NCBI): domain Eukaryota; kingdom Metazoa; phylum Chordata; class Actinopteri; order Pleuronectiformes; family Pleuronectidae; genus Limanda; species Limanda limanda. Next base: position 2,900,145 of record NC_083652.1, read on the forward strand.
CAATCAACTTAAAACATAGTCACACTTAAACACCTCCCATCTGTGTCTCATGGGTTGTCTTTGCAATGCAAAGGACACATTTTAACCAACCACATGCCTCACCCAGCTAAACACACATACACGCACGTTGTAGACACACTTCACTGCCATCCTTACACCTCCAATCTCTTCCTGTTTTCAGTTCTGCTGCTCAGACATGACCCCTAGTAACCTCTCTGGGCTGTCTCCTGCCCTGCTGTGCGTGTGCGTTTGTGTGTTTGCGTGTGTAGATTGAGAAAGAGATCATTAAATGACGCACGCAGGGGAAACAAAATCATGTCTATTCTCTTTAATGCAGCTCCACATCCCCAAAATGTTAACATTTAGGCATCAACTCCTGAAAAATATGAGAGTGTGTTTGTGTGTCTGTGTGTTTTACAGCTGCAGCAACTACTTGAGATAGGCTATTGGTCAGTGAGCATTACACTACCTTACACAACACAAGTGCATTTACAGTTTAGAAAATAACAGTGAATCTTATGGTACAAATAACATATTGTAATCGTGGTCATTGAGACATTTGCGAGAATGTTGCACCAAAGCAACCAGAAAAAAGTGAGAAATTATGATAAAAGAGAGTTTTAAAAAATTCGTGCAGAGTGGACATCACTGCTGCAGAAATTTAGACGCTGAAGGTCCAACAAACGTCTGATCACAAACACAGTACCGTGGAAACTGAAAGCAGGTTAAAGTGGGGTTCACAGGAATTGAGGGCAAGTCAATACTACCGCAGGCTTCAGGCTTAGCTGCCACAGGGCTGTGGTGGCAGTGTTCTCACAACAGTCACTTCCTCAGTCTTCTCACGCTATGAAGCTCACTACTGCTCCGTGTGCACATTTGAGTGTGCCTTTTTATGAAAGCTACAAACTCGGCCTGTGTGTTGACATGGACTGGGTAGAAGGTAACAAGGAAATGTACAAAATAAAATCAATAATTTGTTGTTCCAGGTGAGTGACACAAATTCTATTTGTTTCAGGAAACCTTATTCTCTATTTTCTTTGCTTCACAATGTTGCCTGAAAGAATTGTCATAAAGATAAATAAAGAAGATAAAAAGAAAGAATACTGTGCAAGACATAGAACACACATATAGTAAATAGTATAAACAGTGCTTATATTGCTTTGAGTGCTGATCTAGAAACTGATCTTTCATAAAAAACAATATTGTGATGACCTCTAGTGGGTGTTACTGGATACAGCTTCAGGACTGCCATTAGTACTGTGAACATGATCAAGTTATTTTCCTTTACTTTAACATTTCAATCCTAACGTCTTAAGGCAGTAAATTAAAGTCAACCAATTCTAAAAAAACATTCCATTAAAACAATTCCGGTAATATAAGACTTTAAAAAATAAAATATAAGACAAATCACATCAGCTTATTATTTCAGACCATGACTACAAATACTCAATCATCCCAGTGAGCTTTACATTAAACTACTTTCTGGGGTGAACCGTGAATTATGGATGCAACTCGCAAAGCAATCTAGCTAGTTACTGCGTTCCTTAGATTTCATTTTCTTTTCTCAAATGTCATACTGTGATTTCAAACAAATATGACACGCTGCTAACAGGTATACCTAGAATTTATATATATGTCTCTATTGTTGACACAACATCCTCCTCTGTTTGTACAGGTTCATGAAAACAAGGAAAAGATAAAAGAAGATGAAGAATAAAGTGAAGTGTTCTAACGTAATGAAGCGATATTATTGTGATTGCTTGTTTTATGCAGCGCAGTAATGGGATGAAACTTCACGACCGACAGCAGAGAAGCTGTATTGGTGGGATCGATGCCGCAGCTCAACACCACGATCAATACACCATGCAAACTCAGGCTCAAGATGGATGTTTTGGCTTTATGTGTGTACATTTGGAAGAAGTGGATACTCGTCAATCTTATATGGTTGATAATACTAAATTTTGGCGGATGATAGGTGATGGAACATTTCTAAAAAGAAAATTTAAAAAACCTTAAACTGCAATTAAGTGATGAATCCACTCGAGCACAGTCACCACCTCCACATGTGAAAGTATTTGTTAAGTAAGTTAAATCACCCTCAAAATTGTTATGTCCCTTTTGTGTGTCCAGGGGAAACTGAAGACAAGACAGTATAAGAAAGCACCCGCAGTCCTAGATGCTGGACAGAAGCAAGAAAACAAGAAGACACGAAATGTCTGATATCCATTATATCCTTCCTCAAACATGGCTGGCATGTAAAAAGTGTGAATTAGCTTTAACTTGCAAAATTGAGGAAAATGTGACTCTGTAGTCTGTACCGAAGCAACACTTGTTTAATATGTCATAGTCTGCTGCTATATCAACATATTTTGGGGAAGATCTTCACAGAAATCTTTATAATACATTCAAAACTTCATTAATTGCAACATTGTTGTTCATCAAGAACACTGAAAAAAAGAGTGTTATCTAGGAATTTCACAAGTAGAAGTATTTTGATACTGCAGTTCACAATTTACAATCAACTGGTTAACTTCCTCCACACAAGGAGGCAAACAGCTGATAAGACTGAACTGTGTTATGGCCAGAAGAGATAAACTATATAAAACAAATGAACAGTCATCATAGAAGACAATGTGAGCTATGTTTGGATCTAAACAATATTCAGCGTGACTCAACTTCAATAGTGAACTACCTATCACACATTAACATTATCCCTGTACCAAATTTGGAATTGACTATTTTATTTCCATATAAGAATATAATTTCCTCTGGTGGTGAAGTCAAAAAAAAGAGGATGGCAAACCATATGTGAGGGTGTTTATATCACCGCCACTTAAATAATAAACATATTTAGCCATAACAGTGTTGTTTATAACAAATATGGATGGATTTATACCACACCTACAGCTGGATTTATACTATAGATACAAGTGTATTCACAAAATCGTTACAAGTGTGTTTAATCTACAGCTTCAGCTGTATTTATACCATAGATACAACTGTATTCATACTCAAGATCCAGCTGTATTCATACTCAAGATCCAGCTGTATTCATACTCAAGATCCAGCAGTATTTATATTCAAGATCCAGCAGTATTTACACTCAACATCCAGCAGTATTTATACTCAAGATCCAGCAGTATTTATACTCATGATCCAGCTGTTTTTATGCTATCGATAAGGCTGTGTTTATATTACAGCTACAGCCAAATTTATACTACAGCTGTGTATTTATACCATATATACAGCTGTATTTATGCTCGATATCTATGTGTTTATGCTACAGGTGTATTTATACTATAATCACAGTTGTATTTATACAATATCGATACTGCTGTATTATTACCATAGATACAGCTGTGTATATATTACAGCTACGGCCACATTTATACTACAGCTACAGTTGCATTTATACTATAATCACAGCTGTTTTTATACTATCGGCACAGCTGTATTTATACCATAGATACCCCCACATTCATACTACGGCTACAGATGGACTGCAGATACAAGTTCATTAATACTGCAGATAGAGTTGTATTTATTTAGTTGATTGTTCTGAACTTGACAAGACTTACATAGTCACTCTCATATGTAACCATGGTTAGCTATGAAGCATTTTAGAGGAGAGAGACATGTATTATTTTAACTGCTACATGTGTGACACAGAGGCATCCAGGACAGTCCAAAGAATGTAAACATGGTATATACAAGTCATGGCCAAGGTTTTTTTCACTTTACAAATGAATACTGGACTTCTTCATGGAGCCTAGTATGGCTGCTTCTAAATGGAAATTTTATTTAAATCTGCTGACTAACATACAGTAGGGTATAGATAAAGTAGAATTCCTGTTTGTGGGAGGGGTTTGGTGAATGTTCTGTTGTTTATGTTTCAAGTAAAAAAGAGGGAAAGACACGAGTGGTCCGGGAAATCATCAGTCTTCTGTTTTGTTACTGATAAAGGAGGAAGAGCAGCTTTTCTCGCTGAACCATGAAGAGCAGACGGCACTTTTTGACCCTCGGTAAGAAAGATTTTCTACTTAGATCTTGGGGCTGTTTTTTTCTATGATTCATCCTCTTTGAGAGTATACATAGAAAGACACTTAGATACTTGGTTTTCATTCATTTTTCCAAGGAGGTAATGTTTTCACCCCCGTCCTTTTTTTTTTTTTTTTGTCAACATTATTACAAAAAACTTGGTGTAAAAGTGTGAGATGTGTTGTACAATAATGCCTAAAACTAACTATAATCAAAATTACCATCTAGATAGTTAGCTAAGTTGAAGTATATAGAGTTCTTGACAGTGTAGAGGTTGGTAAATTTCACTTATGCTACATTAATGAAAAAACATTTGTGAAAGAAAAACATTTATTATGAACATAATAAACTACAAAAACACAAATTACTAACGGTGTACTTACTAGATAAAGATATGTATGTGAGTATGCTTGTGTGTGTCTTTGTGAGTCAGCGTGCTTCCAAAATGGCAGCTAGCTACTCCAGCGATAACGCCTGTATCACTGTTTCTGTAATAATATGCTAATGTACCAACAATGTTTGGTGTGGACAAGCTCTGTTACATAGGGCAGGTGGCACAATATGTCTTAATTCAAAAGCACTTAACAGTTATAGGAAATTTCACAGCTTGACCATTTAACATTTATGAGTCAGGAAAGAATCCATTAGATGTTATAGGGGATTTTTTTCCCAACTTTCTTTAACATTGCGATTAGGCCTTTCTCTAAGATTTTTCACGGAATAATTCATGGATCTTGATTCTGATTTTTGAGTGTGAGAAATTTGGAGATTTGCAGATTCAAATGATAATACAGGTTGAATTTAAAATGGTTTCAGATGGGGACTGTTTGGCCTTTTTTTCCGGAGTTATGTACCATTAAAGTTATCAATAGTTTGTTTAATAAAATAGAAATCTGAATCCGAAACCTTCCAGCACTTTTCTGTTCATTGTATTAAGCAAAACCACTTTTCCCTCCTACAGTCTCCTTTCTGTTGACCTTACCTGTATCTTCCCTAAATGAAGGTAAGTTTACTCTCCCATGTCGTAGATAAAACCTTATTTTAGTTTTGAGCAAAATATTAACATACTGATTGTATTGTCTGGTGCCTGATAGGTCTTCAGATCCGATTAGCTGGTCCTGGATACACTCGGTGCTCTGGAAGAGTTGAACTATATAAAAACAACAGCTGGGGAACAATCTGTGATAACAAATGGAGCATGTCTGATGCTAAGGTGGTATGCCGACAGTTGGGCTGTGGTAAGACAGTGGAGGCCTCTGTAGCAGCACGTTTTGGAAGAGGAACTGGCAAAATCTGGCTCAATAATTTGGAATGTTCGGGAGATGAACGCTTTCTAAGTGACTGTAAGCACAAAGAATACGGGGAGAATGACTGTACACACAGCAGGGATGCTGGTGTCATCTGTAAATGTGAGAAATTCTTTGATCAAATGCAGGTTTTCAAATAAATGTAAGAACCACTTGTACAGTTGAAGGCTCACAAGGCAGATCAGGCGTTATTTTTCATGATTTGGTGTGAATAAATCAAATAATTTGAGAGTGGGTTGAATAATTAAATTTAAATGTACATTTATTAAATCAAATCACTCTTAAGTACCTAATTTTTTCACGTTAACTCAAGGATAATTTTTTTATTATGAAAAATGACCCTATAAATGTAACTTATGTGATAAAGTTATGTAGAAAATGTATATGTAAGTGAAATACATGAAGTGAATGTCTTAGGAATATTTAGTTTTAATGGATACGGCCTCTTTCTTCAGGCTTCCCTTTATATCACTTTCATTTATTAAGTCAGGGCTGGAAACCAACTCAGTATTTGTTGCCTCAGTCGTCTCTGGTCTGATGTTATCTATGATTCATTCCGGTTTTCAGATTTCAAAATTTGGGGGAAATAAAATGCTGATATAATGTAATGTAATGTACTGTAACTCATGACAAACCTGATTGATGACAACAATTAATTTCTCTGTGTTTAGTGATCAAATTGAATCGCGGCGATCGTTGCTCTGGAAAAGTTGTAATTTATCACCAAAAGGAGTGGGGAACAGTCTGCGACAACTCCTGGGACTTAAATGATGCTGAGGTGGTTTGCAGACACTTGAACTGTGGCACAGCGATGGCTGCCACTCAAGGCGCACGTTTTGGTCTACCTTATGGAAAAATTAAAATCTGGCTTGATCGCGTGGCCTGTTCAGGAAGTGAAGATTCTCTAACTGAGTGTCAGCACAGTGGATTTGGGAAAACTGATTGTTCACACAGGAAAGATGCTGGTGTTGTCTGTTCAGGTGAGAATCATTTTGAATCATCTCCTGGATCTGATAGAAAGATCAATATATTGTTTATTAATTCCATAAGGGAAATTACAGTGTTCCAGCAGCAGTTAAAAAAAAGAGATAAAAAACATTTACCACAAAACTCGTAGTACGTGCAAATGTGAAGGTAAACAAGTGCATTCACCTGAACAGATGGTTCTCCTCCCTCTGCTCAGAGGGGAGTCATTATAAGGTGCCAAGGGTAAAAAAGTGTTTCTGTATCTGTCTTCTGTCTTGCAACTAAGTGAGAGAAGCCTCCAACTGAAAACCCATTTAGTTGTTTCACCTGTAGATTGTAAAATTAATTAATCCATCTATAAGAAAGATTTATTTTGAATTATTAGTTTGGTCCAGGTCCAATACACTAACATGGAAGAGGTGGGCTTTATGATTTATGTTGCAGCCAGCCAGCAAGTGGCAATCAAGATTTTTTTAGTTCAATTTAGGGAGCTGTCATGTCAACCATCTTCATATACATTCTATCACAATATTATTACTAGAAAATTCCGAATCCTTTCAAAACATCCCTTTAAAGACAGGGTTGGACTCAAAGCACGTGTAAGACAAATCATGATCTAAAACACTGAAGGCTGTGTCTAAATCTGATTATTATCTTTTTCTTTTCTTCAGCAAGCCTCCCTAAGCCCAGCATCTCCGTGAATCCCTCTTCTGTGGTCAGCTGGGGTCAGAATGTCAGCATCACTTGTTCAATCTCAGATGAGCATAAAAGTGAAACATTTATTCTTAAGAAGAGTCCAGGCTCATTCAGAGCGACGGAGAAGTCAAGTTCCAACTCTGCTACATTCAGGATCCATACAGTGGACTTTGATCATGAGGGTTCGTATCAGTGTCAGTATGAGAGAAACATTTCAAATGAAATGTTCAGCTCTGCCTTAAGTGACCCTGTGAGACTCTCTGTTACTGGTAAGAAATGCAATGAAATCAATAAAATAAGCCGTAAAACACAAATAACAGAGGCATAAGTATTCAACACAGAAAGCTGCACCCAGCGATCATAACTCATACAAATGTTATGTTTAATATAGGAATACAACTATATTATCTTCATTGTCAGATTAGATTAGTCTGCAGATTAATTTCTCTATCATCAGTGGTTTAATTCAGAAAATGTAAACAAACAGTCAATGCTCATCATATGAGTCAGACCTCAAAATTATATTGTATATATTATTTAAATTTGGTTTACAGTGAATTTAAGATTCAGCTGTAATTTTCTATATTGTTGTAAATTTAATTGTATTGACATGTAATTGTCAAAAGCTTACCATATTTGTCTTGAATGATGTATCATCACTTTTACGTTTTCTTAGCTTTCTATGTAAAGGAAAAAAGTTTACTTTACAAAGCTCTTACCCAAATCCGGTGTAGTAAAAAAGTACAATATTACCCAATGTGGTGTAGAATAAAGGATGAAATGAAAAATACTGAAGTAAAGTTTAAGTACAATGTCATCTTGTTTGCCTAGCGTTTCCTCGTTGCGAAAACTGTTTGGGTTCTCATTAATATTGTATGGTACAGACTTTAATATTTAAAGTGCCTTGACAGTATGCATTTTGTGATTTGGCGCTAAACAAATAAATTTGAATTGATGTAGTTCTTGGGGAGTTTCAAGTTAAAAAGAAAATTCTGACAGACAGGGTCAAAGCACCTTTGCTTTTCAAACTAGGCTCGTTTGAATGCAGATTAGTTTGAGAATATTACTGATAATAACCTCTATCTGCACAATCAAGAGTAGCAGTACATTTTCAGAAAATTTGACATTGACATTTGAAGGATAAACTGTTTTCTCTCCTAGTGCCTTTGTCGCTGCTGTATTCATCAATAGCTGGTGGGATCCTGCTGCTGCTCCTGCTGGTCCTGGTGGTTTATCTGGACCGCAGGAGAAGAAGAGGAAAGGCCAAGCAGCCAGGAGCCCTCACCTTAAGTCAATGTCTGCACAATCCACCATGACACACATTCCCTTGTTTCAATTGCCCACTTTGATCAAAATGCTTTTGTATGTATTCATGTTCTGCGTCTCATGCTTGCATTTCAGTGTCCGTCACAGCCAGGAACAAGTATGAAGATGACACGAACCACGACAATATGAACTTTGATTCAGGAGAAATTAACAAGGAACTCACAGAGGAAGTGGGCGAAGTGGCAGATGATGCTTATGAGAAGCCAGAGAGAGATGAAGATCATTTTTATGATGTAGTGGGCCCCAGTAACCTTAATGTGAAGTCCAAGGAGGTTTGTGCCAGTGTAAAGAAAAACAGAGACGATAAGGAAGAAGACGACGAAAATGACTACGTAGATGTAACTCTGCCATTTTAAAACGTTTATGGAGAAATGGAAAATATTTATCAAAACATTTAGGTCAGGATGATTACTAAACAGATTTCCCAAATTGAAATGAAAATTACCAGTAAAAAACCTGTGCTAAATGTTGATTGATGCTGTACTGATTCTCTGTATACATTAATGATGTGATTCGTTTTGGACCATGTCCAGAGTAACAATAACCGTTGTAATATGGGGCAAAATGACTACATTTGAGAAAATTCTTTGATTTAGACAAAAAGCTTCACCCATGTCTGCCGAACCACATTTTCCATTTTCAATGTTTGTAGTTTTCTTCACTCACTATATTTAAAAAAAAAAAAATCTTTACAAAATATTACCATAAGCTTTTAGATGGAAAGAGAGATTGTAACATAGTGTGTATGTATACTTGAGGCACTTAAAGCAATAAAGCAGAATGATGACCAAGCTGTTAATGTTTGGTGCATCAAAGGAAAGTTGCAATGTGTAAGATCAGTCAGCTTCTAGCTAGATTTTAATGTTTGTTATTTACACTGCACAAAATTCTCACATAAAACAGATCTGGCATCAACCGGCAGTCCAAAAATAATAGAGAACTGTAAATTTCAACGACAAAACCAAAAACATTTTCATCCTGTCTTTTATGCTTGGCATGTAAAATAAAAAATTGTTTTCATAATTTGACAGATTGTTTGCTGCAATTTGACAAAACATGTAAAACAATGCAAATTTTGCCAGATAGTTGCATTTAAAATGTGAAATTTAAAAATGTTGACAGTACCTACAACTTACATGCAAGAACTGCTGTAGATCACATTTTCAACATTATACATTCTTAGATGTGCCAGTAAAAAGGGATTGAGTTGGTTTTTAAATATTCTAATCTGTAATCCTACAGTTTGATAGACAGTCTTGTTGGCGTGGCCTTTTTGAAACACATGCATAGCTTTATTTCTTTCAATTGTAAGAAAATAAACTGATATCTGCCTCAACAGGGCTTGAAGCTCTCTTACATCCATCAATCAAGCTAACTCTTATCCTTGTGGAGGAAAGTTGTGGGGGGGCTGGGCACCAGTAAAGAGACAAGTACAGTCAATCAACCTAACCCCAATCTGCATGTCTTTTGACTGAGGGAGGAAGCCAGAATACCTGAAGAAAACCATGCAAATACAGGTAGAACCTGTAAATTCCACAGACAGACCCCAGCTGAACCAGTATTTAAACCAGTAATGTACTTAAGTGCCACGCATCTCTGTTACACTCCATTTCCATTTAAAAAATGTAGCCGCACTAGCAGCATATGGCTCAATGGATGGCAATGCCAGTCAGTTAACTGTTGATGGATGAATGAAAGCTAATGAAGCGCTACAGTGTTGGAATGTCTCCACAGTTATTGGATAACAATGGAATCTGGTGCAGATACTTATATCCCCCAAAAAGCACTGTGTTGCATAAAAATATACATTTTATTTATTTAATGGTAATGCTTCTTCATGAAAAACCCATTAAACACAATATCTCGTTATGGCCATCACCCTCAATTATAGGTACGTCTTAATAATTTGGAAAACCTGAAGCCTGTTAGTTTAATCGCATCATTGGAGAGCAAATCCAGTATAGCATTTGAGCAATTTGCTGTATAAATCTGCAGTATACACTCAGGAACACATACAACATACAGAGGGAGACACCCGCTGCTGGCCCCAGCTACATATTCAAAAAAGTGATGTGAGACTGATCTTATATATCTGACTCAAGAAATCCTTCAACCTTCTATGGCTATTTACTACATAATCAATTGAGTCTGTATCAGAAGTGTCTTTTACTTTCACAGGCGATAGAAAAACAAAAAATATGATCAAACGTATTATGGAAATATAGTAACCCAATTCTTAACACTTAACCAATATGACCAAGGGGTGTCTTCAGCAGGAGGCTCTAATACATTACAACCATAAATAACCACCAAACTGAGATGGGTGGTGTAATAATAAACCAGAGATTTACAGCTGAGGGAAAAGTAGCCATGAATCTTTCTTTCTATTTCTGTCTGCTAGTTCATTGACACACTTATTTATTTTTGCAGTGGGCTAACCCCTCTGATGACTCAAAGATGACAGTTGATGTCCTCAAACATCCAACTTCAAACTTTTTACAAGACGTGTCACTTTAAAAGTGTTAAACGATTTAAAATAACAATTTATTACAGTGTTTAACCTAATAAGACATTTTTTTTTTGTTGTCTCAGCCCAATGTTACAAGCAGGGGGATACAACTCTGAGGCAGCTGTTCTCAGCCAATCACATGTGAGCCAGCTCACAGCTTGAACCAATGATGTGAAACCCGAATTTCAATATGTTTTCTTGACAGCCACAAATAGACGTGACACAGGCTTCTCGTAATTTCAACACGCTGGCTTAACCCACTCACACACACATGCAGACAGAATGTTCCCTGTAAGAAGCAGTGATGAAGACTCGTAACCTGAGACAAGACAGGCTTTGTTTACACTGCTGTTCGACTTGTTCAGTGACAAACAGCTGCTCATGCTCTTGCCCTTCCAAGGAAACGTGTACACGGGTTTTGCCCGGAAACAATGAAGAGGCCGGTTTGTGAGCCATTATGATTACAAAATAATGTCAACACTTTTCAAATCCTCTTCCCACTTGTTTAATACTCTAGTCACAGTACATTAATCAATCTATAACATTTCATTAACTACCTAAAATAAATTTGTGTCTTATTGTCCAGTGTAATACTGTATTCAAATCAATAAAACTCTTATTGATATATTTAAGATGAAGTTGTCACTAGCAGCTGGTTAGCTTGGCTTAGCATAAGGATTAGGGAGAAACAGCTAGCCAAGCTCTGTCCAAACAAATCTAAACCTCACTCACTAACAACATAAATCTTTTCTTTATCAGTACAAAAACTGAAGTAAAGCCTTTCATTCAGAAAGAATGGAAGTACGTTTTAGATATGCTAGAATGTCTGTATGAATCAATCAATCAAACAATCCTCATTTGTATAGCCCATATTCACAAATCACAATTTGTCTCATAGGGCTTTAACATGGTGTGACATCCTCTGCCCTTAACCCTCAACAAGTTTTTTGTTTGTTTGAAAAACAAACAAAAAACACTTTCAACAGGGGAAGAAAACGTAGAAACCTCAGAGAGCCACATGTGAGGGATCCCTCTCCCAGGACGGACAGAATGAAAAGAGGTAAGAGCTCATGAATGCACCCAACGCTATTGTGCAGAGTGGTTAGACTGTATTTCATGAACCCAAGAACTTCTGGATATGAACGCTGCCATCCTACTCATTTGGGTTCCATTTGAGGTTTCAGTTGCAACTTCTGACTTGGGGAATTTCAATCTCCAAAGTATAATGGAACGGGCATAGGAAGGCAACAAAAATACAATTTTCAGGACTATTTCCTGGATGGGTCCATTGGTTTCCTGAAAACTGGGTCCACAGAAAAAACGGTGTGCCAATCCCACAGGTAAAACGTTAATGATTCTACAATAACTAAGAATTTTCAAATTGTTGACATCTAGGATTTTCTGACTTTGCTGAACATCAGACCAATATTCCTCTCAGGCTAAAATCAGTACCTGACATCATGGTCACCTACATCTATTTCGTTATGAAGTAGAGCCCAAGTTAGCGATGAAGAAATAAGTAATAGGACATTTCTGGCTGCAGTGTGGACACTCACACACAAAAAGGATGTGGCCATGAGCTGTCTTTAGCCTTTTGATGAGTTGCAGGGCATTCCTGACCTTGCTGGCACACGCTGACAAACAGCAGTGAGCTCATGGGGTGTAAATAACACGGTGGGTGTGTGGGAGCAGAGCTGCTGGGGTATATAAAGCAGAGTGCTTTGTGTATATGTCCCACATTCACCCTAACCCCCTTCACGAGAAGAAGGCACGTGGGAAATTTTAAGTTTCGACTCTTCACTGGAGCCTAAAGACATTAGGTCGGGAAGAAGGAGCCAAGAACTAGAGAGACACCAGAACACAACACACGCAGGTTGCTTGTTACAAAGTCTGTAGAGAAAAAACGCTCTTCCAACGCTGAAATGATGTCCCAGCGCAGTGCTTTGAACAGCATGTTTGCCGATGACCCGTTCTTCAGCCAGGATCGGCTGCTGTGGCCGCTGCATAACGGGGCCCTTTCCTCACTGCAGCAGGACTTCTTCAACCGGAGAGCCAAGCTGGCCGACAGCCTTTTGAAGGAGCTCCACACGGGGCACCCCCTGCTCAGACTAAACAAGCTGCCCTTCCTTTCCTCCACTTTGGCAGGGTATGTAAAGTGACTGTGTATCTCTATGTTTGGGTGATCATTCAGGGCAAAGTCTATACCTATAGTCACTGAGCTCTGGTCTAAACGTGAGCCTTTATTTGGTATAATTCTTTCATACTCTAATCTCTGTTTTGTGTCTGTCTGTTGTGTGCTGTGAGGCTGCTTATGTATATAAGTGATTTTGTGTGACTTAAAGGAACTTTCTTGGCTAAATAAAGGATAAATTGAAAGTGCAAACATGATGAAGTGATTCTAATCAAGATTCTGTTTGTATATCAGGCTGACTGATGGAACAGAGCAGCAGCTAGAGACTCCCAGCACAGAGCTACAAAAGCAAGTACAGAAGCCTGCAGAAGACAATAGTGACCTCCTGGTCACCCTGGATGCAAGAGGTTACGCCCCCGGTGACATCACTGTCAAACTGGAGGGTCGGAGGCTAGCGGTGGTGGCCATGAAGCAAGCTGGGGCAGAGGAGAGCCAGACCTCCTCCTCCTCCTCTTCCTGCGCCGCCTTCTCCTCCTCGGCCTCATCTCAGCTGGGGTTCGTCCAGAAGATCGACCTGCCCGCTCACCTGGATCTATCCGGCCTATCCTGTTCCCTGATGGGTGATGGACAGTTGCGAATCCAAGCCCCTGTGTCCAAGCAGCCAATCAGCGAGGAGGACCAGGTGCCCATTCGGTTCAGGGCATCACTGGAGTTTCCCATTACAAAGGACAAGACAGAGGAGGACTAATGCACAGTGTGACTGAAAATACTTCTTAATAAATAAATATGTATATGCTGTTGTACCCACACACAAACACACACGCTTCCACTTAAATACTGTCTTTGAGTAAAGTTTACAAATCAGTAGAGAATTTATTTTTTAATTATCTGCAATTTGTATGAATCGTTGAGAAATTTTCAGAAAATGTTGACGCACTTGTGTCTGCCTCTGTTGTTGTCTTTTGTGACCACAAGATGGTGCCAGCAGCCAATTTACATAGAGGATGGCGAGGTTGGGAGGGAGGGAGACAGCGGGAGGGGGGTCCTAAATGCTGCCAAAATACGTTTAACTGCCCTCAGGTGACTGAATTAGTACGTTTAAAAGGTTCCACTGACTTTTGGTTTCCTGGGGAGAAGTTATTTGTTGGTGCAGGTGACAAACAATAGCAGCGCTTTAATTTTGTATGAGTCCTGCCCTGAGGGTGTCACAACAGAGGAGAGAAGAAATAAAGGCATCAGGAGACAAACAATGGGAGCTGCCAGGAGAGGAGAGGAGAAGACAAGGGAGCCAGAAATAAAAGGGTTAGCTCATAATTACAAAAATCTAAATCAACAGCCGAGCCAGCCTCCAGGGGTGATCAGGACTTTGGCTTCACCTTTGCCTTCATGCTGTGTATCTTTATGTACTGTCCTAATCTACTGTAGTTGGAAACATATAGCATGAAGAAAAGTTTTCAATGTTACAATGAGATGGTGATTGTCACTGCACTATAAACATGCTTAGGCAATGGGAATTGCTAAAGCATCTTGATCGCCATTTGGTGGCTGGCTACAGTAAACCCCACCTCCTCCATGTTAGTAGATGGGACATTGGACATGTGCAGATGGTTTGTATGCAGTATCACAATGTGGAAAGTCTTCATTCATAAGGTTCTCTATATCTCTAATAATGTGTCAGAATGACTCTCAATGCCCCCCCCCCCCCCCCCCCCCCCGTTCACAGGCTCTACAGGGATTTGCTTTGTGGAGGTGTATGTGACTCTTACTGTCTGTGTATTACAGTTATTTGTTCATGACTGTTTCCATGTGCGTAAGTACTTGCATCCAAACTCAGAGAATGGCGCCTGTTAGTATTGCAGATGCAAGTGTGTGTGTGTGTGTGTGTGTGTGTGTGTGTGTGTGTGTGTCCAGTAAGAGAAAGGTGGGCAAGACTTGTTGATGAATCCTTGCAGAAGGACACACACACAGAGACACACACCACACAAACAAACACACACATATGACTGAAAGGACTGCATATTTTCCACAGTGACAGTTATGAGGTCATAATGATGATGGATTCCTCAGTCTTGTGAGGGGGTAAGCTTGGTTTCTTGTGGAGCCAGGCTCCCTCAGAGGAGAAAGCTGTTTACACTGGCAGCTAGTCCTCTCTTAACATACAAAATTGTCATTCTCAATAATCCGATTTGGGATCATGTGTCCTCCAGTCTGAACACTTCTGAGGTTGATTTCCCAGCGCGTTTGCCACAGGATGAATTGCAGAGGGGCACATTCGAGACACGTGATGTGATCCTTAGCATAAACAACGGCCCTGTCTCCAAACAAAAGTTTTCCTTGTGCTCACGCAACATTATAAACTGCAGAAGGATCGATTCAACAGCGTGTAGTTCTAGAAAAAATTGAGACATAGCTCTGAGCACATGTGGAGTTAAAATTTGAGCATGTGCTGAGGTTACATTCTGTTTGAATCCACACCTCTAAATGCGAAATGACTTGTTTCAAGGTTTAGTCTTGAATATGGGCTGTACGCATTTCTGTATTGACTGAGCAGTTAGATACTAGTAAAATAAAGTGGAAATATCATGTTCCACAAACAAATAAGAAGGTTGGAAATCTAAAATAATCTTATATTAAATAAATCACCACTATGTTCTTAAAAATTTAAAAAAACGTATTTCCTTACTTACAGACCAAAAAGAAGAACAGGTGCTCTCATCAACAACAACATGGCTACATCTATAATCCACTCTTATTATTTTCATAATAATAACCAGAAGCACATGTTGTGTAGCTCGGGGTTGATATGTTCTAATGCCACAATACTGTGTACATCTGTCTCCCACCTGACCAACAACACTGTTATACACAATGGAAAACAAATTCATCCTGCAGGTTTAATTTTGCGATCTCTTCCTCCCTCTGCAGGTATCACAATAACACCAGCAGTCATCACTCTAACTCTTACATCGGGGTGTGCGCTGCTTGACATCACAATGCCAAAAGCTGACCGATGACTTAAATAAACCTTGTATCCGCGCATGTAACCTGGAGGGAAGATGTCATGACGTTCTCACTGTGAGACAACATATTAAAGACTAATTCTAATCCCTGATCAATCAGTCAGTTGTTAGACCACTGTAGTTACCCTCTCTGCCCTGTGCGCCTGTTACTGTGAAAAGTGGAGCTTTCGAGCAAGGAGAAATGTTAAAGAATAAATAAGTTGAATACCATCAACAGAATACATGAATGTATTTTCACTGAATCCTCAACTATTGAGGAATGCGCTAATAATAAGTAAGTCTTTACTTAATAAATGAATAAATAAAGTCAGAAGCATCCATTTCAGAAAACATATATTCGTATGTATTGATGTCATGTAATCTGGCTCTTTAATTAAGTCATTATTCGTATACCCTATAACGAGGATGTTATGTTGTCATTGCTGTTTGTTTGTCTGTTTGTCAACAGGATAACACAAGAATTAAAGAACCAATTTTATTTAAACTAGAAGGGTGGGATATGACTAGGGATGGGTATCGTTTGGTTTTTATCCGATACCGGTTCCTAACCGATACTTTTAAAACGATACCGGTGCACTAAAAAAGTGCACAAAACGATGCTTGACTAAGAAAGGCTTTTTTTATTGCCAAATATATTAACTGTTTAAAGTAGATTATAAATATAAATAAATACAAAACCCTTTTTAACTCAAAACTATGAATAACATACGAACTGTTAACAAAAGTTTACACTATACTTAAATAAATAAAAATAAATACAAAACACACACACTCAGACCCCCCCCCGTGTCTCCGCGGCTGGGGCTGTCGCAGGCAGGCTTCGGCCCGCCTTCGTCCCCCTAAAATGCGGTCACTTTTATGAAACATTTCTCGGCGTGGTCTTCGTTCCTCCCGGTCCCGGAGCCCGGTCCCGGAGCCCGGTCCCGGGGCCCGGTCGCGGCGCACCGCCACGGAGGAAATGCGCCCGGCGGGAGCCAGCCAGCGCCGGGGAGAGGTCTCACGAGGAGATCCTCCCCCCCCCCACACCTGCACGGGAGCCCTGACGCACGCGGGGTGCGGGCAGCGCGGGGACAAGAGTCTGTCCACCGGCAGCCGCGGGGCCCGGCGGGAGCCGCCGCTTCCCCTGAAGGAAGGAGCGGAAGTGTGAGGAGGCGGGACGAGCGGAGACCTCAGTTTTCCATTGGCTCAGGCACCGAAATGAGGCACCGAAATCTCCGTTGCGTTTCGGTCCGGGTAGGTACCGGTTGTATTGGAACCGGTTCCATATTGAACCGGTTCTCGGTACCCAACCCTAGATATGACCTAACAAAGAAACCACTAACCTTGGGGTGGATCCAGGTATTTTTTGGATAAATTCTCAACATGCGTTTAGAGGACAGATTTTGTGCAGATCCATGAATTTATCTAGATCTAAATCTACAGTAGAATCTAGTGAATTTAAATGAAGAATCAATTGGGGACAGTCAGGCTTTGCGTTACGGATGCCCTCTAATGAGTGAGATTCGATATTAGAATAGTTATTGTAACAGCTCTATTTTTTTGTATGGATTACCCTTTGCAGCTGTCATCGTCTGACATCATGGCATTTTCCATCAAGGTCATGGAAAAGTGGTTACGTGAGAACATTTTACTGAGTATTTTCCTGCAGCCCTGGTTTGTATTGCCGCTTTCTTTGCAGGTAGTTTCTTGAGGTGGGCCTGGCAGATGGTGCCAATAGTACTCTTATCTTTTGAGATGAAGTCCTGCTTCTCTCCTGCCTCAGACTCCCATTACACACCAATGGTCATGAGCATTGCTTCTCTGACTTTTGACAGATTCTGTGAATGATAACTCACTTTAAAACCCTCAAGCACTCAGACTGAGCTCTTGAATTCCCATCGGGCCGTCTGTCCTAAAAGTGGATTTGCTTTGGTCCGCTATTGCGACTCATTCAGGATCACAATGACTGACAACTGATTCATCAAAGGTCACCAATGCAGTATTACCATGTACTGTCAATTCTGACACATAAAAAATATTATAATATATACATATGTATCATATAAACAAGTATACTTCTACTGGCCCCCAAACGTTTGTCGGATCTTTCATACAGAAAACCAGAAGGGTTTTTCTGTGTTGTACATGAAGCCATTGTTTTTGTTTTCTGGGCTGAAGCCCTGAATGTAGAATTCAATGATTGCTTTATTACATTATTTATTGATGTATTTACACCAGAGCAGGCAGAAATGCTGTAATGTGTTTATATTTTGTTGTATAATGTATTGATTAGTATTGAGTTCAAAGTGCACTGATGCTGTCATAGAGTCTGACTGATTGGTTGATTGGTTATGCCCCTGTGCGTATTCATGGGCAAGAAGGTGTGGGATAGGTATGTGTTCACTTGTCTCTGCATTGTTTTGGGCTTTGTATGTGCCTCAACATTATTTTGTCACCATCTCGGAACTGAGGATGTTCTCCTCTGCAAAGATGCAAACGACAACCTGGACCTTTGACCACTGATCATAAAACCTGGTAATGTAGGAATACAATTGCATGTACTGCAGTCAAGAAACCAAGCCTTTCAGAAAACAAAATAAAATAATTCAAACCATTTTCATTATTGTCCCAATACATTGTTGTTCTTTGGCTCAAGTGGCAGGAACATGTTAGCTGCCATGGAAGTCTGTGTCTATGCTTATGTATGTCTATCTAGTTTAGAACAAAGAGTTTCATGAAATTATGATTTGTTGTTTTTATCTCATTACCCACACCATCGCTGTCCTTTTCTATCTTCCCCTACAGTGTTTTACTTCCCATTGGTCCATTTAGCTGCTGTTTTCCCAATGTCTTGAAGCTGTTGTTGCTCTTGCCACTTTTAACAACTTTCATTTTGGCCTCTGTTGTCACAGGCCAACAGGTGTGCACAAGTGTGCGGAGATCAATGGTTGAAATGAGCTTTATTGATCGAAGGAGAGGCTTTCAAACAAAAAGGCCCTGAGGCCCCTCGACCACTTCTTTCCCCTTCTCTCATACATCTTTTTGATTTAAAAAAAAAAAGTGTTGCCCTCTCTTGCCCCCAATACTCCCCTTTGTCATGAAAATGATTGAGGGGAAGAAAGAGGTCCTTCCCTCAATTTGTCTACTCACAATGGACTTCCTGGTCCTGTTCTACCTGGACCTCAAGGAGGTTTTCAACGAGTCCAAAGCCATGTCGTTGTCATCGCCTGAATGATTGCGCCATAGACCTTTTGCCTGGTACTGCACCTCCCAAAGGATGTCTCTTCTCCCTTTCTCCTCCGGAGAGACAAGCCATGCTTTGGCAGCGTGCATAATACGGTGTTCTTTGTCACTTGCGTGAGCAGGTTTCTTCTTCATGGACAAGAGGGACAAGACACTCAGGCCCTGTATTGACTATCGTGGACTTAACGACATCCCTGTTACGAATAGGTACCCACTTCCTTTAATATCCTCGGCTTTTGAACTATTGAAACATAAAAAGTTTTTACTAAGCTAGATTTACGCATTGCTTACCATCTTGTGAGGATAAGGGAGGGGGATAAGTGGAAGACTGCCTTTAACAGGCCCGGTGTTCATTATTAGTATTTGTTCATGCCATTTTGACTAACTAATGCACCTGCAGTCTTCCAGGCTTTAGTATTTGACATTCTAGCTGACAAGTTGAATCCATTTGTCTTCGTTTATCTAGGCGCCAGCAGCGCAACACTACACAATGTTGTTTTCACAGCCACTCTGTCCACAGGGATACTAACGTGTAACATCGTAATCTATGATCATACTGTATATTTTCTCAGCATCCACCTGCCGAGTCAGCGTGCACCCAGTGACTTTTACCTTTGACAACTCTGTGGTAGCCCCCACCCCTACTGCTAGGAAACTGGGTGTGACACTCGACAGTCAACTCTTCCTTAACACCAATATTGCTGCAACAACCCATGTAGATACATGCTGCACAGAGGAATACGTCCACTTCTCACTCAGAAGACGGCAACGGTTCTGGTCCAGGCCCTGGTCACGCCAAGACTACTGCAACTCCCTCCTGGCTGGTCTGTCTGCTAGTGATTTGTCTTCAACCTACATTGCTCTTCCGCTCCCTTCACTGGTTACCAGTGGCTGACTGCATTTGTTTCAAAGCACTGTACCATGCTACCGATTGCGTCCAGTCTACATCCAGGACGTGGTCAAACCTTACACCCCAGGCCATACACGTGGCTCTGCATCTGCCAATCGGCTTGTTGCCCCCTCACTGCGAGGGACACCAAGCCACTCAACAGAATCACGACTGTTTTCTGTCCTGGCTCCTAAATGTTGTTCTGGGTTTGTACCCTCATGGTTGAATGCACTTATTGTTGGTCGCTTTGGATAAAAACGACAGCTAAATGATATGTAATGTAATGTAATGCATATTCCTGGGAAGCAAGGCATTTAGGAAGCATTCTGATCAGATTCCCCAGCTACCTCTACCTAACCTACATCATTTTTTCTATGCCAAGAACACAGTTCTAACCTCTAAATGCCTGAGCTCCAAGTTTATGAGCTCTTCCACCTAGTAAACAGAACAAATTTTGGCTTTCTTGCATCTGCAGTCCCATTATCTTCAGAAGCAGGTTTAACTGCATATTTACTCTGATGTTCTGGTACAATGCCAGTGTTGCTGGACACTTGAACTTCTTCAGTTGGGCAAGACATGGGTGATAGCAATGGAAACATGCGTCGTATACAAGGTGAGACCCTGAGGTGACCAGCAGGGCTCCATCCAAGGATCTAAGTAGTTGAGACGGCACCACAAGTAAATAAGTCTAAAATGTATTGCGGGTGAAGGCCATACTTACTAGAGCACCTGTATTGATCCACAGATAAAAAGTGTCCCCAATTAATGTACAATTCTATTTGAGTAACATTTGCTGGAAACTATAGGACCAAGCTGTTTTGCAGAATTACTGATTTTTGTAAACTATATTTGTGATATTTGTGTCTTGTGCAGGAAATAATTGATGCCACACATGGAGCAGTTAAAGAAAAATAAACCAGATATGACTGGATTTTAATTCAGATGTAATGTTAGTAGGAGAATCCCTAACCCTAACCCTAAATAATGGGGTGAAGTTTAATGTGAAATCAAAACACGCTGCCACGGTTTTTATTTCCTTTCTACGTATCATACGAATAATAATGCATGTGTTGGTAATTGCTGTGCTGCTGATATTAAAGGAGGCTATGACGGTCTGTGATAGCATCACATTGTCAATCAGAAGGAACAGATAATAGAGTTAGCAGCCAGACAGAATTTAATTTACTCCATGTTATTGAAAAGGAAAACAAAAGTATAATAATACAGCTATGAAACCCAAGCTCATTAAGCTCACTCATTAGATTGTCGGTAGTTGTATTAAATGATAGGGTTAAGGCCTGCTTTTTGAATCATTGTTGAGCTTTGGATTTCACCTCTGTCCAAACAGAGATCTGCAGAGAAAGAGTAAAAGGCAGGACACACTTCTGGTGAAAAAAATGCATGCAAAAATACACTATAAGAGGCAAAAGGAGATACGCACACAAGCGTACACACACGCTCACTGCAGGGATCCATTAGACGTGTTGTTCTTTGCACTGATAGGGCTGGTTATCAGGGAAGTCTGGCTGCCACAGAGTCCTGATAGTGCAGAGATACAGATTGAAGACTCCCAGACTTAAGCAAACACTGAAAGGCTCCTGAAAAACAAGACAGGAGATGGGCTTTAAAAGCATTTGCGTGTTTGTGTGTGTGTGTGTGTGTGTGTGTGTGTGTGTTTGTGTATGTGTTTGTGTCTACATATGCTTGTGTCGAGATATCTCTATATATATGACATATAGCGTTATTTAGGAGGCACTTTACAGATCAATAATACACATTATGTAAAAAGGAAATTTAATATTGTACATATCAAGTTAAACGTGTAAATGGGAGCAGGTGTGTGTGGGTGTGTGTGTGGCAATGTTGAGTGACGTGCAGCGACAGCACCAGCACAGTGTGTTTTATCAGCTCTGGTTAAATGTTTCCTGCCACTCTTCCTCCCCGCTTTCAGC